>NC_086100.1:138205753-139455753 GCF_963921235.1 Mobula hypostoma | reverse complement strand
TTCTGGTGAAGTTCTAAAAGCAGCTGATGAAGTCCTTTGCTAGTATGAGAAACTACATGAAGGAACCATTTATGACCATGCAACCCCGACAGCACACCAACTTTTATACAATTTTTTGTATAATTGCTGGAGGGCTTACCAGTCATCCTAAACTCTACTCAAATAATTACTCAATTCCTAAATAAACGTCAAGCCACTGGCAGAGTATTTTACCATTGGGTATATACAAACACTGCAGTTGGTTTAATACTTCAGGAAGCCAAAATGAGAATTACTTTTCCTTCTACTTATTGAGACCCCAAGATAAAAAAAAACTCTATTCCTTTGGCAATCTAACAGGATCAAAGAGAGGATTTGAAGCATACTGGTCACTCAGCTGAAACTTACCGGAAAATACATCCAGCAAACACCCCATCGAACATTGTCCCTGTACTGACCCCTGAAGGTCAAACGTCCTTCCGAGTCATATTCCTGAGCAATGCCATTCAATTCTCCATCAATGTAGGTACCATGAAGGCTGCTTCCATCCTCATAGGTGTATACAGCTTGACCTTGCAAAGCATCATCAATGCAGTTTCCGTCCAGTGTGCTAAATATTAAAGAGAATGCATAATGAGACACACTCCACTTCCCCATCCTCAAGAGACTGGTTCTGACGACACCAATGGCTGATGGAGTGACATTAAATATTCATTTGGATGATGTCAGAATTGTCATCAGCTGTAGACATAGATGTCATTTTTGAAATAACTGATGTATCCTCCCCACTTTTGCTTTTACAAAGTTAGCCACAACCAATTACACACAAAAACAGTTCCAAAACAGTAAGCAAAGACATAAACGGGGACTAAATGTCAAAATCCACCAGTGCAAAGTGAATATAGCAAGGGCAAATTTCAGTTTCCAATGACAGCTATGGTGCAGGGAGGAGTATTTTAGTCTCTGCATCTTAACACTACAGTTTCAGTTCAGGCAGGAACCAGCAAAGTACATGGTATTCCAGTACAGTGCTAAAGGACGTCTGCTGATGCCAATTTCAGATGGGAACACAAGCCCATGCTCCATCTATAGTTTTAGATGGATATAAAAAATCCCACTGGCACACTTTTCAAAAAAGAGACGGATACTCTGGCACCAGCTTTTTTGTTTTTTCCCTCAATCGCAAACATCTTCAGTCACTCTTCATCCTTTTATCAGATACACTTGCTACATTCTCTTAGCATAATAGATAAAGTTCTTTTTCTAATATAATATATAACACTTTTAAAATCACACAATATATAATGAATATCATATTTACTGCATATAGACAGGCTATTCCATTCTACAGTTCATCACCAGTTCTGAAATGATTTTGAGAAAACTATATGTTGCTTTGACAAATTTCCAACACTTCCACTGATACAGAACCCAACACAGACATTGGCTTTTAAACCCTTGGAAGAATCAACCATAATCTGTCCCAACATAATTAATCCCAAACCCATAAAGGCCACATTATAGAGTGGACAGAGACGAAAGAGTCAGGGCTTGTTCCAGCTGACCCCTGTCAGAAGTAGACACTGAAGATGGAGAGGAAAGCTCTCCATTGCAACAACTTCCATGGTCAAACAGAACAACTCCCATTGCATTGCTTCATAAAGGATGCTGAACCATTGTTTGAAAATTCTGAGGGTTCAGTATGCAGCTCACTTAGTACCATTTCCAGCTGTTTCCCACTTTCCCTTTAAATACAAGGGTCTCCATTACCCCTGTTCCTTTTACTCTTATCAGAGGCCCTTTATGTTCCTGTAACCTCACCAGGGCTTTATTTCACTTATACACATTGGAGTCCCATTTCCCTTTAAGTCACTGGGGTCACTATAAAATTTATTATACTCTCAGGTAACACCCAAAAAGTGTATTAAAAGTATGTTGGGGGACTAATACAAGTAACATCCAACATTCTGAAAAATCTGCTTGTTCAGCACCAAAGTCCTGAGGATGTGAATTTAGTTACCCCAATAACTAACTTCTAGTTCACCGTTTCATAGAATAGTACAGCACAGTACAGGCCCTTCGGCCCACAATGTTGTGCCAACCCTCAAACCCCGCCTCCCATTTAACTCCCCACCTTAAATTCCTCCATATACCCGTCTGGTAGTCTCTTAAACTTCACAAGTGTATCTGCCTCCACTACTGACTCAGGCAGTGCATTCCATGCACCAACCACTCTCTGAGTAAAAAACCTTCCTCTAATATCCCCCTTGAACTTCCCACCCCTTACCTTAAAGCCACATCCTCCTGTATTGAGCAGTGGTGCCCTGGGGAAGAGGCGCTGGTAGTGAGGGAGGAAAGAGGCAGCAACAAGTACACTGTACTAGGATGTACTTGCAATGTCGGAAAACCCCTAATTGTATTTGTTTCCACTCCCTAAAAAACGTAAGCAGTAGATCACCCCCACTGGTAGCCGAGTTATCCCAGATGGTCATGAGATTAGAATTCAAAGCAATAGTAGCAACGTCCACGGTTACGGCTGTGCAACTGACTGGGTGCGTGGTGCTAACCTCCAACATCAGGACGGCTCTTGCTGTGGAAAGTAGGCCTCAAGCTAGGCCACCTGCTCCACTGAAAGCTTACACTTGCCGACAGCACTACCTGGAACAAATACTGCAGATAGTGAGAATCTAGCAACAAGATTAGGTCATCACACATCTTCTGTTATTCAAACATACCACGCAATCCATATTTTAAATCTATATTTCTGCCTTAGTTCCATAACATTTAACATGATTATTATTAATCTCTAGTGAAATGGCTTCTAGGTTTTAGGGGAGAACTGTTCCAGGTTTCAACTAACCCCTGTGAAGGAGTATTCTTGATACCACCCTTGAATGGCCTGGTTCTAATTTTATGATCACATTTTCATGTTTTTTTTTACTCTTTTTGTCACACCCCCATGGTAAACAAAATCTCCCATCAACTTTTCTTTAAAAAAACATAACAGACCTCCCACCATCTTTTAGAATCAAAAGGATTACAGATATAGTCTGTGCATAACAGCCCCTTTGGCCTGTGCTCTCACACAGGGTGGGGGGGGGGGTAGTAGCTTCCACACAAGCAGCTGAAACGGCTTTAAGGAATTTACTTTGAATGAGGTACTTCCAAGTAGGTGTCAGAAAGATGAGAATAGCAAATGAAAATTTCCCATCAGTTTATGTTTCTCTCAACTCCACACAAAGAACACAGTGTAGGTGGAAGGTCCATCAGCAAAAAAAACAAACTAGAAGCAGTAACAAGGCTGCAGAAGACTAGGAACCATAAATTCTGAGCCATGTGTCATGCAGAAATATTTAAAGATTAGCTTTATTTATCATATGCACAATGAAATGTGTCATTTGCATCAATGAGGATGGTGCTGGGGGGCCACCCACAAGTGTTGCCATGCTTCCAGTGCCAACACAGCATGCTCACAACTGACTAACCCTAACCAGACATCTTTGGGACCTGGCGGCTAAACCACACCACTCAGGTGATCTCCCCGACACCAACAATTTAACTGCAGCAAGATGACACCAATTTATAAAGTACCTTTGATGTATAGATCCCAGGGTACTACACACTATATCCAAACTATGACACCACGTCATATAAAGGAAAATTATAGAGCAGATGGACAGAAAGAGAGTCATAGGGAGAGGGACACAGGCAGGGAGGTGAAAGGAGAGAATTCCAGAACTGAATACCTTAGCAATTGAATGCACAGACCCCAAGTTAAAATTAAATTTGGGGAAGGCAAAGAGGCATGTTAGAGGAGCTCAGGTGATGGTTTTAATGCCAGAAATAATAAAGGGATAACTAAATGGAAAGATATGAAAATAAATATGCAAATTTTAAAATGTGAAGAATTATTTGATAGGAATTCAATGTAGCTCAACAACTCAGAGGCAATGGGTGGGTAGGACTTAAAATACAGGCAGTATTTTGGATGACATTGCCATCTATTAGGTAACACAAGGGAAAGCCTTTGAAGTGTCAAATGTGGGAAGATAACCGCGTGTGGGAAGTGCTTAAGTACAGTTCTAATGCCGTATTTGTTGGCTGATGACACCAATGCTGTTGGCTGAATCAAATGTGGTGATGAATCAGCAAAATCTGGCTGAATGGTGCCACAACAACCACCCCTCACTCAGTGTCAGCAAAAACGAAGAGCTGATTATTGTCTGCAGGACTAAGAAATTGGGGGCCCACAACCCTCATCGGGGATTAGAGGTGGAGAAAGTCAGCAACTTTAACATCCTCAGCACTATCATTTCAAAGGACGGGTCCTGGGTCCAGCATGCAATGTTACAGAGAAAACATGGTAGCACCTCTACTTCTTATAAGTTTGCGAAGATTCAACCTGTCACTTAAAACTGAAACTTCTAAAGATGTGGTGGAGGGTATACTGACTGATTGCATCACAGCCTGGTATGGAAACACCGATGCCCTTGAATGGAAAAGCCAACAAGAAATAGTTGATACAGCCCAGACGATCACAGGTAAAGCCCTCCCCACTATTGAGCACATCTCCAGGGAACACTGTTGCCGGAAAGCAGCATCCATCAAACACACCCTCCTCCCCCCCACCATCTACGCCAGGTTCTCTTCTCACTGCTGCTATCAGGAAGAAAGGTACAACAGACTTGGGTCCCCCATCACGAGCTTCAGGAACAGTTATAAACTTTCAACTATTAGGCTCGTGAACCGGAGATAACTTCACTGAACTGATTCCACAACCTACGGACTCACTTTCAAGGACTCTACAACTCACGCCCTTGATACTTGTTACTTATTATTATCAATATTATTATTTTTATTCTTTTTTTGTATTTGCTCAAGATGTCTTTTGCACATTGGCTGTTCATCCATTTTTGTTGAGTGCAGTGTTTCGTTGATTCTATCCAGTTTCTTTGTACTTACTGTGAATGTCCACAAGAAAATACATCTCAGGGTTGTATATGGTGCCATATACATACTTTGATAATAAATTTACTTTGAACTTTGACTGGATGTGGAGTTCACTATAAATGAACTGAGACAGGGCAAAGACAAGGTAATTTATGGAGGCAGAGATACACGTTCTTAAACAAAAGCATATATATGCAATCCAAACAAACCCTTGTGACATCAGTGTCGGGAACAGTCCATCTCTTATTTCAGAGAGGGCCAGAGTTTGTGACGGCAACCCAAGCTTTGGCATTCCTAGTGTTTAAGGAGGAGACTACAGTCCCATCAGTACTTCAGTCCAGAAGGCATTCTGACTGTTGGAGGGCAAAACAAAAAATCAGGTATCAGCGAGACACAGCTTGCTACCTTTAAGTGTGCAAGTGGAAAGAGAAACAGTTTACACACAACATTGCCAACAGGCAGCATGTAGAGGAGAGAGAATGTTGCCATGAATGTTGCCATAGACAGACAATGAAGTGTGAAAGCAGTCCACACAAAGCACACAACCCAATGAATAGATATGACTTTTGACAAAAAGATTATTTACTTCTGCATCTATTTAATTGCATAAATTGCAAATAATTTAATATGAAGTTTAAGAGTATGTTGACAAGTCCAGGAAGTTGGTTCAAGATACCATATACTTTTGGGATTTTATCTGCCTATTGATTAAAATGACAAAAATGCTAATATAATTACCCAAAGGCATCGAACTTTATAAAAATACTACCTCATTGTTTCCCAATATTGTCATACACTTTTTATTTACTATCTTGTGCAGTAAGTACTTTGAATCAATAATATTAGCTCTTGTTCTTTGGGGAAAAATATTTGGATCACTGTCCTCAAAGGAGACTGAAGGTTAAAGGGTAGGAAACGTTTTGCAACTTTTAATGGCACTAAAACAGTATGGCAAATGAACTGAAAACAACTTGTGAAAGTTGCATAAGGATCAAGACTGCAAGGTTCATGGAATTGCACTGTCAGATTTCCCCGGTGTAAATCCGCATCACATCAGTTTCAGTGTAGCATTCTCCATTCTCAAGTATTTATGTCTGCTAGGATTCGAATACATCCCTGCAGCTCACCCCTAAAGGGATATACCCTAACACATGTAATGTATGAGGTGTGTTTGATGGCTTTGGGCCTGTACTTGCTAGAGTTCGGAAGAATGAGGGTGAGATCTCATTAAAACCTACGGAATACTGAAATGTCTATCGAGAGGGGGCATGGACAGGATGTTTCAAACAGTGGGAGAATCCAAGACCAGAGTGCACAGTCTGAGAAAAGAAGGAATTCACTTTAGAACAGATGAGGAGGCATTTCATTAGACGAGGGTGGTGAATCTGTGGAATTCACTGCCACAGATGGCTATGGAAGCCAAGTCATTGGGTAGGTTTAAAGCAGAGGTTGGCAGGTTAATGATTAGTAAGGCTGTCAAAGTCTACGGGAAAAAGACTGGAGAATGGGGTGAAGAGGGGAAATAAATCAGCAATGACGGAACGATGGCGTAGAATCAGTGGTCTGAATGGCCTAATTCTGCCCCAAGGTTTGTGGTTTTCTACAACTCTCCCAGCTATGGGGAATGTTACTAATGAATGTGGCAATGATAGAAGACAGCACTTTAAGAATGCACTGCTGAAGACTAGTGTACACAGGAAGCGTATGGACTATCCATACCGCCTGACATTTCAAATCAGGGATGCAGTCTATGAATGCTTGCTTCTCCAAGAAGCCCACTTCTAGTTCCTGCATACTGGAAGGAAAATAGGGGACATGCTCTCTCCTTCAGTAAGCTCTACAAACTGAAAGATGTGGCAGAGACTAGCGGTAGCAGCCTAGATGACCTACAGAATAAAAAAAGGGGAGCGTAACTGTGGTAACAATATGCGCAAGCAAGCCATGTGCAGGTGACTGCATTGGAGATCACCGGAGGTTACGGGTCTCAACAAAGACTAAGAATACATTTTGCACATTGCCCTTTCATTAGTACGATTCCACGGATAGAGTCATTAAAACCTGGATGTTCCCTGAATACAAGAGCTGTTGATCTGAAAATGACAAGGTAGAAGATCTTCCAGTAATCATATTTTTCACAGTGCATTACTGTTCATACAAACTGGTTAAGTTTTATATTACAAAATTGCTAGGGAAAATAAAATTGCTACTGAACCAGTCATTATACTCTCCACCACACACCTTTAGAAGTTTGTCGGTCCCACCTCCCCATATGTTCTTGCACCCAGGAACAATGGTTCATTCTTGGTTAAGCTAATTTTCACTGTTCAGGATCGTTAATTTTAAGAATTTCTAAGCCTACAGCCCCAGCTTGTAAAACTCCAAAGTAGATTTCAGAAAATATGCACGAATATCAAGCAAAATAAAACAGTCAGTATACCACACCACTTACTTCTGTAAATTTGGTAAGAACAGGGGAAGGGATGACAAGCCAATTTCAGTTCTGGATCTATGTCACAAACAGACCACAATGGCAAGGCCAGTACACTTCCTTCCCAAGCAGTGTCAAGTGAGCAGTTGTGTTTGTTTAAAAAACAGCAGCACAGTAATTTTGTGGTCACCATCAACATTTCCCATCACTGCCCCATCCCCCACCAGAATTATTTAAATTCTTGAATTTTTAAATTATCCAGCATTATGGCAAGATGTGAACTCATGTCTCCAGATTAACAGTATGACACTCTGGATCCCAGTGATCCTAACAATACCCCCTTGTATGGTGTGTAGTACTGTACATTTGGCATCTCGTTTATACTGTGCCATTCCTAAGGTGTGAAATGCTGTTGCTGATTTCACATATTTACTTTGCAAAACAGAACAATGTAATAGCTATTTATGCAAAAATGATTTCATCCTCAAAATCAAGGATAAACAACTATTTTATTCACTAATGTCAGGGGGCAAATACTACAGTTTCTTTGCTAGAGATCATCAACACTCTTAGAACTCCAGATCTGGCCCCAAGAACCTGAATGTATAAAAATAAAAATTTGCAAACACACAGTGCTGAAAGTGATAATGAGGAGCACCATTAGATGAAAATGAAAATAAAAATTTTTGGATTTATCTCAAAATGCTTGAGTCGAGTTCAGCTCAAGTATTTGACCTTCATGATTATGCAATTCTCTTGGAAACAAACAAGTACTGCAGGGCTTCACTGTTCCAAACACTAAATGCACAGTAATGTTTATTTGTATAGTGCCAGCTGGGTACAAATATCACATTTCAAATAACTGAACCTGAAGTAACTACAACTGGAGATTATCCATAAAATATTGTAAGTTATGAAATAATAGTTTGGTTTCATTTTTATTTTAGGTAAGGATTCCAGCCTACTATCAAGACCCCATTACTACTTTCCTTAAACTACCATACTCTGTTTATCCAATAGATCAGCACTAGTTTGCCCGCACTCTGCTCTGACTTCTGCTTAAGTGCCTTCCCCCAGCCTCACCCAGGCAGATTCCATGGCGGGCTTGCACTCGACCAAGTAAAGCATCCAATCTCATAATCACATCGATCATTTAAGGCCTCTGAACATGTAATCCTAGATCTTCAAGGGCTTTATGCCACTATTCAAGCAAACCTACTTAAATTCATATGAAGGTCTTCTTGAAATATGTGCTTAGTGTAAAATGTTAAATGCCTTCAACTGCCAATGTTTCTATAATCAAGGTGAATGGGTTGGTGCAAAAGGAAGGTACTCCTCTCAGTGTAGTCAAAACTCTTACATGTCAACTTAATTTCCCCCTGCCAGATTCTCATGTTCCCCCCTTAGCTTATGATTTGGAGTTACACACTCTCCAATCTATTTGTACTCCAGGAACTCTTCCCAATGTGTATTTATAAAAATTCCGAAGTAGCAAAACAGAATAATGCAGTTGATTAATAGTAGTATATACTTATAAATATCTTGAGCACCAACTACATTTAAAAACATTCTCACCATTGCCCAGTTAGGAGCATGTCCATTAATTTCAGTTCAATTCACATCCTACCTCAGAGACTTGAACATCAATTCAGGCCAAGTGAATGCTCTGGTGTTAATGGTGCCACTTTTAGAAGCGCGATAAACTGAAGCCCTGTCTGCCCTCTGAAGTGGATGGGTAAGTTTCCACAGCCAGACTGAATAACCATCTTACACATCATTAATTTGTTCAACTCTCTGCTGTGGGTGGAAGTTTGCAGTTTCCCCACAAGTCGCTGAACTTCAGAAGTCAGCCATTGGCTGAAAAGCACTTTGGAATGTTCCACCCTGACCAATGGCATGATAGAAATGCAAGATCTCTGTGTGTCTTACACTTACTTCATTTATCACACTATGCTGTTTTAATGCACTGCACAGAAAACTTTAACGTTTACCTGTCTTCTCTTAGGTTTTCATTTCTGAATCATACAGTATAAAGGCACACAAGTTTATTTTAGCTTAAAGGTAAACACACTTTGCCATATTATATCTGTCATGACTTATAAAATAAATCATATTGAGATATCAAATGAATGATTTGAGTCTTCAATTCTACAATTTATATGGCCTGGGTAAAGCATTTCTTTTAAAATAGCACCATCCCATCAACAAGATTAAAAGGGGGGGAAAAATCTAATGTTTTCCTGCTTTTCCATTTGACTCTCAACACATTAATATTGATAAATATAGGAATAACATGAAATTCATCCTACACTAACACTTGGAATAGAAGTATCAGTGTAAGTGCACCACAAGTCTGTGACACCAGTCATTCTCACCTCTACATGGCTCTTTGCAAGACAAGAGCAATATACCATAAAACTTCAGCACCCAATTTCAACTGTTTCAAATGGAGCACCTTGAGATAATTTTAGCTTGGCCTGATTGGTGGGAAACTGATAGGATGGTTGTCCATTTGCACACCATTTGATTTTGTTTTCTGTTCACTGCACCACCCATTTTGCAGACTAAATGAGCTGGTTTAAATAATGCCAGTTCATTTGATTATTACTACTTTTGTCACTACTCCCTCACTTCACCAACAAAGCAAGGCTGAAAGGCTTCTGCTCCTCATAAACAAGAGAAAATCTGCAGATGCTGGAAATCCAAAGTAACACACACAAAATGCTGGAAGAACTCAGCAGGTCAGGCAGCATCTATGGAAAAAAGTACACAGTCGACGTTTCGGGCCGAGACCCTTCGTCAGGGCTCATCATCTCTCACATTAATAAAATGTCTTGATGAAGGGTCTCGGCCTGAAACTTCAACTGTTTACTCTTTTTCATAAGAACATAAGAAATATGTTTAATAGCTTACCAATACAATCAGAGATGTTTACAACATTTCAACCCATTTTACAAATTTGACAGCGAGATCAGCCAAGGAATGTTGCACCACAAATGGAACATTCCTGCACTGTGCAGGGCTCCATGGATCAGTTCAGAGCCTTAGTTTCAGAAATAATGGCGTTTCTGCTACAATCAACTATACTGTGCCCATCTGGATGGGCTGCATAAAGACACGTCAAAAAGTTTTCAGGCAACACACACACAAATGCTGGAGGAACTCAGCAGGCCAGGCAGCATCCAGGAAAAGAGCACAGTCCTCACTGCCATTCAGGGCCTTAAACAGTCCTTCCAGGTGAGGCCACACTTCACCTGAGAGCCTGTTGGGGTCATATACTGTGTTTGGTGCTCCCGGTGTAGCCTCCCGTATATTGGTAAGACGACGTAGATCGGGAGACTACTTCGCCAAGCACCTATGCTCCATTCGCCAAAAAAAGCGGAATCTCCCAGTGGCCACCCATTTTAATTCCACTTCCCATTCTAATATGTCCATCCATGACTTCATGATGAGGCCACACTTAGATTGGAGGAACATCTTATATTCCATCTGGTTAGCCAACTTGATGGCATGAACATTGATTTCTCAAACTTTCAGTAATGACCCTACCTTCTCTCCTTCACCATTTCTCACCCCCTTTTCCCTCTCACCTTATCTCCTCGCCCACCCATCGCGTCCCTCTGGTGCTCCTGCCCCCTTTTCTTTATTCCATGGCCTTCTGTCTCTTCCACCAATCTACTTCCCAGCTCTTTACTTCATCCTTCCCCCATCCAAGTTACACCCATCACCTTGCGTTTCTCTCTTCCCTCCCCCCCACCTTTCAAATCTACTCCTCAGCATTCTCCTCCAGTCCTGCCAAAGGGTTTCGGCCCGAAACGTTCACTGTACTTTTCTTTCTACAGATGCTGCCTGGACTGCTGAGTTCCTCCAGCATTTTGTGTGTTGCTCAGATTTCCAGCATCTGTTTGACAGAGATTTCAGGATCTTCTTTCAGTACAAATTCCAGATTGGGTAATAAATCCATTCCTGACCACTGTAATAAGGAATTAACAGGAAAGGCGGAGGAAGAACTGATCTCAAAACAAAATAATTTTGAGCTGATGCTGAGGTTCAAAATAACCAAATCAAGACTTTTGGCTGCAGAAGGAAATCTCTGTACACTATCCTGCACTGTGGAAAAAGGTCAAGATTTTTTTTTAATTGATTTCCCAACATCATATTTACTGGAGCATGGTTTCAGTGCAGTCACCCAACTTCTTTCAAAGCAATGAAACAGACTGCAAATTACTGAACGTGGAGATCTGAGACTCCTGAGTGACATTCAGTCTGATGTTGAGAAGCTGATATCACTGCACCGAGCCCCTCCATCTCATTGAAAGGTGAAAAAACAGTGAAGTTGTGAATAGGTCGACTACTAATGAACGCTCTAGAACTATGGATGAAAATTGTTTTTACTCTAATTAAATACTTTTATTTGTAGCTTTAAATAGATTTGAATAATGATTTGCAATTATTTGTCACTGCTTTGAATGACAAGTTCCTATTTCCTTTCACTGAATTGTAAATCAAAATTCTTTAGAGCTTTAATGTAATAGCCGGAAAGGGAGAGTGAGGTGCAGGAGAAGTGGTCTGGGAGCTAAGGGGACGGTAACCCCCAAAAAAAGTTTGGGAACCACTGCTAGAAGCAATTAAAAAAAAGACTCCATCCATGCAGTTGGCTGAATGCAGTGACACAGCTTTGAAATTAAGGCACACATGCTTGAAATGCACAGCCAAATTCCATTTGGAAGTACAGCTCTCGGCAAAGGTCCACATTTTGGAAATACTACAAATTTTAAATATATTAAAACTCTAGGGGATAATGTGATCATATTATGAAGGATTTGTATGCTTCTTAAATTCTTGTTTAATTCCTCACCTTTGAATTTATAAAGTCAATTCATAGTGAAATACTTTAGATGGGAAAACTTGACAAAGTAGTCGGAATGATTTATGGCAATGCAGAGACTAGAGATCAGAATATTTGGTTTGCCTCAGAAACCTATTCCAAATAGATACCTGGAATTCAGATACTGAGAAAGTTGACAAAAAGTATAGCAAAAATCAGGAGCCTAGTTTTGCACAAAAAGATGGAAATTAAAATATATGATTTTAATTGTGCTACCATTTACTTAAGTTTATTTTTTAGCCAAACTTATTCAATATAATTTAACAAATATTGCTTGGTAACTTGTGTCATTCATTTTTCTTCAAAATTTTAAAAGACTTGCCATGCCCCAAATCTCAGAGTTTAATCATGTTTTCCTCTTCAAAATGTTTAAAAAGGAAATTTCACTTTGTTGTACTGACTACAAAAAAGTCTACAAAAAAAAGACTTGTATATCCAATAGAGCTTTCATAACACAAAATAAAGGTGTCAAGACAGCATTGATATTTAAACATTCTCATTTTTACATATTAACCCTGTGGAAATGAACCAGGGGGAACAGATCATCCTCAACAGTAATATATACGTAATCCAACTATTAAGTTCAAGTTTAATTGTTATTCAACCATACATGAATGCATCCAAACCAAACAGCATTCTTCCAAGGCCAAGGTGCAAAAAAAAATGTACCAACAGTCATACATAGAACATTTTATCGGCAAGAACTAGCCCACAGCTTGATCAACATACATTGCAATATATATTAAAACGAATGAAAAAAATAATGTTATTGTTTATCCAGGCATTGTTCCCAAGGGAGAATCTGGATGGGTATAGCAAGCAAATACCTACAGCCAGACTCAATTGGAATAAAATATCCAGCTGGAACACGTGCCCCCTGCAATGCCAGTCCAGTGATCATCAAGGTCTGTTGGCACGGCATCTAATGGCAATGGTTGAAAAGGCATGGAACATCCCTCACACCATTGTAAATATTCCCAGTAATAGATGATAAAAGAACTTTCTCACTCAGGTTAAAAACAAACTCTCTCTAATGGAGTAAACATAAATAAACAAAAGTGATAATTTTAAAATTGATGGTCTAGTGTTTTACCTGCCATCAAAAAAATAGAACTTCCCAGGACCATTCTTCTCACCATGTATAAAATGCCCTTCAAATCTGTCACTAGAGGAATAGGTAACTTTACAGAACCCATGTGGCTGGTTATCTTCATCCAGGGGACCTACAATAGGAACATTTTAAACTTACTGATCCTCGGCAAAAGTAACAGACATCGTTTCAAATCCATCATTGCATTCATTATTTGACGAAATAATTGTTACTGACTAAACATCAAGAGAAATATTCACTCTATCAGAAAGCAGGCATTTGCTGAAGATGACCGATTTCTCATCCGTGACAGCCCAGGCTGGAGGAGGGAGTTTTTTTTTCTGATTGGATTATTTATCACGAGTGAAAACAACAGATCAGCTTTCAATATGACGGCAGGGGGCAATTTATTTTACCTTTGTTGCGAACCCCACAATAACGTCTTAAATTGGGAAACGCCAACTAAATGCATCTTCATTTAATCAATTCCTCTGTACATTAGTACAAGCAATGGTATGTTAGATGGACAATCCTGTCCATCACCCCCTTCCTCAAAAGGTGATTTAACAAAGCATTATGAAAGAAAAAAAATACAGCATTGTTAATATAATGAGTTTCCCTGCTCTCGCTTCGCTCTACAGTGAATGAGCAACAAATTAAAACACGTTCCCTACCATTACACCAGCGCTTTCATGTTGCACTGAAAGCATTGACTGCATCACTATAATCCAGGTTACATAACTATTAAAATAGGCTTATTTTTCTTAAATAGAATCATCAACTTTAAAAATAAAATGCATATTAAGCCTCGGGAATTCAGGATAGTTTCTGATTCGTATCTTTTCGGTGTTCTTTTAACTTTTTAAAACACATTTTTCGAGTGTTGTTATGATGGCACCAAGTTACAGTAGTTATAGAATTCATCGTCGTGTCTTTCATCGGTTTAAGTAAACTCGCAGATTAAACGATTAAACAAACTTTTCAAAATTGTACTGAAAAGTAAAAATAAATTAATTGCGCGGGCATGTGATTTTTAGAAAAAAAAATTGATTAGCTGCAATAATTGCATTTTTCCAAAAAAGATTAATGCACAAAATAAAATGTTATTTTATTTTTGTTTGAAACGCACAATTTTGCGGCTCTGCACCGCACTGCCCCTCCCTTCTGCTTGGGTTCTTTCAGCATACTCGGTCACTGGGCCGCTGCCTTGCCTTCACACACAAACACACACGAGTTCGCCACACTGACACTGCAAGCAACAAGGCACGGCCGGGTGCTCTCACCTTCCACCGTCTCCTCCACATTGTCGTCGTCACTGTCCATTGCACGGAGCGGAGCGGAGCGGCCGCGGCCGGTCCCCGTGTGCAGGCTCGGCTCTAACTCTGCCCCGTGATTCTGCGACTTCTCTCGGGGGCGCTACTGCCGAAACAGCAATCAGCCGCTGACATCATCTCCCGGCCGCTCCGCTGATTGACAGGCGCAGCCCCTCTTCCCTCTGACATCATTCCCAACTCCTGCTCTGACTGACAGCTGCACCATCCCACCCCCAGCCCAAAAAGAAATGAGCGAAATCCATCGCCACCTCATTCACTTCGGCTGGAGAATCGGGGTAGCAGTAAAAAGACTTAGAATTGTCCTCATCTTCTTACCTTTGCCCTAGCATCACACCCTGGTGAGACCACACGATATTTTTGACTGTACTGTGTTTTAAACTTGGTCCCTATTAACTCCATCGCCACAATTCTGTCTCCTGCCTCCTGCCTCTGGGCCTGGTGACCTTCACTAAACTGCAGATTATTCACTCAAGCTGTTCCCCAATCTGGAACATAGCAGTGCCTAAGGGTGCTTGTTTCTGGTAAAAATACTTTCTATCACACAAAATATTTTGATTTAAAAAATGCATTCATACAGGCACAGGCTTAATAGATCTATCGTCTCAATCCAATCTGTTTCTTCTACGATAATGCCACAAGGCTGCCACGGTAGCGGTCTGCGCAACACTATTATAGTTCAGGGAGTACGAGTTCAGAGTTCAATTCCAGCATCACCCGTACCTCCTCCCCGTGGAATGCATGGATTTTCCCTGGGCACTCCGGTTTCCTCCAGCTGTCCAAAGACATACAGGTTAGTAGGTTAATTGGTCATTGTAAATTGTCCTGTGATTAGGCTGGGGTTAAATCGGTGAATTGCTGGGCAGTGCGGCTCAGAGGGCCGGATGTCCTAGTCTACATGGTGTCTTGATAAATAAATAAATCGTCTTACACATTGACCGCAAACAATTTTGATGGATATGGCATTATTCTTGAGCCTTGCCTGTAGGCCCTTTGCACAGGCTTCAGCCTTCTTGAGTGGGAGCCAATGCGGGAACACACACATCACATTGCAAGCCTTTTGACTAATCGATCCAACAATCGTGCTTCTCTGAGTAAGCCTACGGCAACTGAACATGCCTCGCAACATTAATGTTGTACCTAGACAATTACTTGAATTGCTATAGCTTAGAAGACTATGGACCAAGTGCTGGTAAAATGGATTGGTATAGGTGGGTACGGGTGTGCTGAAGGAGCTGTCTTCATCCTGTATGAATTTATAGCTCCATCGCAATTCTCCAAGTAAGCTTCCACAAACTGGACATGCCTTAACAGCAAAACTGGCCCAAAAGTCACCATAAAAGTAGGTCCACCTCAGGGCTGGCAGTGACCACATTTTTTTTCAATCCAAGGGTTTCCCCTCATTCAAAGAGACATATAAAAGGTCAAACTGCAATAGGCCACAAAACTGGGCTGAAGCTGGTCAATCAGAGAAAAACAATACTTCATGAATTCTCTAGCAATAAAAGCAGACATATCTATTGAGGGAGCATCAATGATAATGGGATCCATTGTGCCACTTCCTTTCAGGCAGGATCAAGGATAACCCTATGATCTTGGTCCAGTGCCAAAGAGGTCAATAAGACTGGGCTCTACTGGCAAGGTCACAGATTCAGCAAACAAGTATAGATGGGCGCAAACACATAGTCTTGCCCATATCCTAAAGAGCAAAACTCCAGAGATTAGGACAACAAAGAGGTGGTCTCTGGAAAGCCATTTCATGGATGATGTGGCAATTTCAGATCAAACTTGAATCAACGAAGGATACTCAACAGTTGTGGCAGGGCTTGAATAGTATCACCTCTTTAATCAAGTTAAATCAAGCAACATAGGAGACAGCAGGACTTTGCTTGCAGATGAGCTCAGTGCCTTCTATACTCACTTTGACCATCAAAACATGGAGGAACCATCACAAACTCCCACATCCCCCTGATGATTCTATGATTACCATCACTGAAGCCAACAGGGGAGCATCCTTCAGTAGGAAGAACCTATGAAAAACATCTGGCCCAGATGGAGTACCTTGTCACGTACTAAAGACCTATGCTGATCAACTGACTAGTGTGTTCATTAAGATTTTTAACCTCTCGCTTTAACAGTATGTGATAACCACCTGCCTAAAGCAGGTTTCAATTATACCGGTGCCAAGAAGAGCATGGTGACCTGCTTCAATGATTATCGTGCAATAGCACTTACATCCACAGTAATGAAGTATTTTGAGAGGTTGGTGATGAAACACATCAACTCCTGCCTGAGAAGCGCCTTAAATCTATTCCAATTTGCCTACCAGAGAAACATTCACAGCAGATGCCACCTTCACTCAACCCTGGAACATCTGGACAGCAAAGATGAATACATCAGGATGCTCTTTATCGACCACTGCTCAACATTTAATACCATCATGCTCTCAAAGCTAATCAATAAGCTCCAAGACTTTGGCCTCAACACCTCTTTGTGCAATTGGATCCTGGGTTTCCTCACTTGCAGACCCCAGTCAGTTCAGATTGTCAACAACATCGCTCCCACAATCTCCATCAGCACAGATGCACCACAAAGCTGTGTGTTTTGTCCCCTGCTCTGCTTGCTTTACACTTATAACTGTGTGACTAAGCAGTTATAAGTGTAAGCCATATTTATAAGTTTGCTGACGACATCAGTGTTGTTGGCAAAATCAAACGTGGTGATGAATCATATAGAAAAGAGACTGTAAATCTAGCTGAGTCGTGTTGTAACAATAACCTTTTACTCAATGTCACCAAGTCCAAGGACCTAGTTAATAGACTTCAGGAGAAGGAAACCAGAGGCCCGTGGGTCAGTCTTCATTGCAGCATCACTGGTAGAGAGGATTAACAGCTTTAAATTCCCAGGTATTATTGTTTCAGAGGACCTGTCTTGGGCCCAGCATAGAAGTGCAATTATGAAGAAAGCACAGCAGCGCCTCTACTTCCTTAGGAGTTTGTGGAGATTCCACATGACATCTAAAACTTTGACTAACTTCTACAGATGTATAGTGGAGAGTATGTTGATTGGCTACATCACAGCCTGGTACAGAAACACCAATGCCCTAGTGGATACACCCCAGTCTATCAGAGTAAAGCCCTCCCAACCATTGAGCACATCTACATAGAACGCTGTCACAGGAAAGCAGCATCCATCATCAGGGATCCCCACTAACAAGGTCAAGCTCTCTTCTCGCTGCTGCCATCAGGAAGAAGCCACAAAAGCATCAGACTCACACCACCAGGTTCAGGAACAGTTACTACTCCTCAACTATCAGGCACTGAACCAAAGGGGTTAACTTCATTCAACCTCACTTACACCCTCATAGAAATGTTCCTACAACAAATGGACTCACTTTCAAGGACTCTTCATCTTTTGTTCTCAATATTTATTGCTTTTTTATTTATTGTTATTATTACTTCTTTTTCTATTTGCTCAGTTCGTTTTCCTCTGCACTTTGCTTGAATGTCATAGTTGGGCAGCATTTCATTAACTCTGTTGGAGTTACTATTCCATAGATTTGTTGAGTATGCCCACAAGAAAATGAATCTCAGGGTTGTATATGGTGACATATATGTACAGATAATGAAATTTACTTTGAACTTTGATATCCTTTTCCTCATCTCCCTTACATCACACTCTCCACCTGGCCCTTCCCTCTTTCAGTTGCCCTACCTCAATCTCACCCCTCCTTCGGTTTCCCTCTCTCTCTCCTTTCTTCTTAATTCCTTAGCTCTTCCCACTCTTGCCATCCTTTAGCTCAGGGGTCCCCAACCTTTTTTGAACTGCGGACTAGTTTAATATTGACAATATTCTTGTGGACTGGCCGACCAGGGGGTAGGGTGTTGAAGTAGGGTTGCCAACTTTCTCACTCCCAAATAAGGGACAAAAGTAGCAGTAACAGGAAACTTGTGTTTACCCCGAGAAAGACTACCATGACCATGAAGCCTTGCGCGGGCACCTGTGTGCGCATGCATGTACGTGCCGATTTTTTTCTACAAATCGGTTTTGGCTTAATCTTCCGGATTCTGTTAAGGACTGAAAAGTGAGGAGAAGATGGCGGCGCAACGCAGCTCGCAGCAGCCACTCTGGTGAATGATATCTGTTATTTGTCAAGTAGGGTGCTGTGCACAATCCTGATTTGATGGAGACAGACATGAGAGCACAGAGGAACATCTGGTGAAACTTCTGAAATGCCTGCTTTGCTACTGCTGCTACTGTGTGATCCAGAATCTCCGGAGGAGAAGGCCCCGAGTCCTCGGCTTTGCTTGTTGCTCGGCGGCTGGGGCGGGGTCAAAGCGCTCGGCAGAGGATGGTGCTCAGAGAGGCTGTGTTGGAGGGCTGGTCGGAAGCTGGAAGTTTTCAGATGGACTCAGAGTCCACTGCGGTCGGGTGCTTCCAATGATGCTGCATCGGCAAGTTTGCGGCGCTTGGAGGTTCATGGCAGGGAGAGTTTCTCCTTTCTACCTTCTGCTTGAGATGATGAGGCTATTGGGACTTTGAGACTTTTTTTACCGTGCCCATGGTCTGGTGTTTATCAAATTATGGTATTGCTTTGCACTGTTGTAACTATATGTTATAATTATGTGGTTTTGTCAGTTTTAGCCTTGGTTTGTCCTGTGTTTTCTTGTGATATCATTCTGAAGGAACATTGTACCATTTTTTAATGCATGCATTTCTAAATGACAATAAATGAGGACTGAGTGTCCTCATAATATAACCTAAAAAAAAAGTGAAACTACACTTTATTTATACATTATTTCTACTTTATATAGGCTGTGTATTTATCATATCATTCCTGCTTTTACTATATGTTAGTGTTATTTTTGGTTTCATGTGTTATTTGGTATGATTTGGTAGGTTATTTCAAGTTCAACAGTGCGTGACAGAGAATAACGAAAGGTGCAGCTGATTGATATCATTTCCTCACGGCCTAGTAGCACATGCTTTGCGGCCCGGTACCAATCCGTGGCCTGGTGGTTGGGGACCACTGCTTTAGCTCAGCCCCTCCTCTCTGAGAGTGAAGCCATCGACCAATCTTTGTATTTTGCCTTCTTCCAGGACTTTCGCCAATCAATCACCCCCTAGCCCCAGCAGCTGTGTTGCCCAAGGCCTGTGACAAGATGGAAGCCCCTGACATCTCCCAGAAAATGCTGCAAGAATCATCAGTGTTGCCTGCACCAATAGACTGTAGTATCCCCATGCTCTACAGGCAGGCTACTGGGGTGCCAACGCCAGTATAAGAGAGATCACCATTATTCAGCGTGGACATTGATCTTCTGTTTCACATGTTACTCTTCAACTCAGGTTTTAACTCTGCCTCTCGGAGTCCTCATAAACTGAGGTATATTAATCATCCAATAAGAAATTTGAATTTTTATGAACAATGACACATCTAGATATAGTTCAAATTGTCAATGATGACTTAAACAGCCGCTGTAAAACTGAGGCTACAATACTACCAATGAAGGTGGAAATTGATAAAAACTCGTATGATGGCAAACCAACCAAGGCTTGTCCCTAAGCTCCTGATGTCCTCAAGGTTCAATATTCAAGATTGTTTAATGCCATTTATATATTTCTGTACATAAAGTGACTGACAGGAAATGATAAAGTATCTGCGGTGGTGGAGGGGTAGGTGTTACAGTCTCGGGTCTCAGGAAGTAACACAAAGGAGTGAGGCCACCACAGGAACTAGAAACAATAGGTTGTTATTAAATCAGAGTTAAGGTAAAGGGTAAAAAGATGACGTGTGGTGTGACGGTGCTGGCTGCAGAATGGGAGAGAGCCAGTGGGAGCGGCCTTGTTTTTAAGTAGCTCCCAGCAGGTGCCGGCAATAGAAAGGTAATTGCAGATGTCTCAGGGAACTGCAACACAGATTAAAGAGAAAACACAGGCCTGGAGACATACAGGACATACCACCCTCTCCCTTAAAAAGGTTGCTCTGGGCAACCTAAAGCTACCCCAATAATGCATACAGTAAGTTCAATAAAGGATACAGGGCGTAAGCAGATGCCAGGTACACTTATGACCTCAGAAGGGCATCTGCTAGCACAATAACCCTTCCACAGATGTGGTGAAGCTTCAGGCCATACCCATGCAGGAAAAAACTCCACCACGTTAAATGCTGGTTAGAATTCCCCATGTTTATGAAGGTCTGTGCAAAAATGTACTGAACTGTCTGATTTAGCAACCAAAAGACAAGGGGAACTCCAGGGACTTGAGCTGGGTTCAGCTATGCCATGTTCCAACATGTAGTTTGCTTCTTTACGCAGAAGCTGGTGCTTAACAGGGTTTACGCTGTACGGATGTTGCTTGATAGGGGTAGCATTACCCACATCAGTGCCATGCTGAAATACATTAGGACAGGATGGAATATCAGAGAAGAGGGCCAAATTCTGATTGAATACCTGAATTATGTCAGTGTGCTCAGGAGGGTTTAAATAAGACAGGTAAGTGTCCAAATCTGCCAGTTTTGGCCAAGTGTTTCCCTCTCATGAACAACTAGTGCTTGAAATGAAAAGAGATCAGATTATGATGAGGTCAAAGCACTATTACTACGTCGACTCAGGCCTAGGGGGCCGGCGTCGGGCATAGCAGCTATCTTGAAATCTTACGAGTCGGTTCCTGAGGCTTATCGCCAGCGCTTTAGGAGCTATAGTAAGCTTGACCAGCAAGGTTTGCCAAAGAGAAAAAGAATCTGTCTGACTGGTGGTGTTTAGCTCAGCAAGTAGAAACTAAAGAACAATTTAATCAACTCATCTTGCTTCAGGAATTTGAGAGCTGCCTTTCTGATGTTCTATTGTTTATTTAAATGCGCAAAAGGCATCAACCTTGAGCAAGCTGCCATATTGGAAGATGAGTATGTCTTAACCCACAGAGTTGTTTTGGCAGTAAACAGCTAGCCAAATAAAACTGTAGCAAATTCCTCGCTGTCTCCAGATAGTGAAATCTCAAACAAGAAACATGTGTTGGCTGGCTCTTCTTCCTTCTTTATGGATGCTTTCCATTTCTCTTGCCTCTGATCCTGAGTCAAAGCAACCCATTAAGAACTCGAGGGGCACAGGAGCTTTCCAGTCTGTGATTCTCCAGGATGTTTTGCCATTCTCTGCATCTGCTTTTGGTTCAGAGACACTTGTAAGAGTGTTTTGGTGCGGGTTTTTTTTTGTCCATGCTTTTGCATAACATTTGTCTCTAATCAGGTTTGTTTTCTGGTGAAGTTGCTGTTGCCCTCTGTTCCCAATCCCAGATGAGCCCCCATTATGTTAACCCTTGGCTCTCAGAAAGTATCATAAAGAAGTCAGTCCACAACAGGGATTACAAACAAAAGATAGTTACTAAATCAGAGTTAAGGTGAAAGGAAGACAAATGATGTGTGGTGTGGTAAGTGCTGGCTGCAGAATGGGAGGGAGCTAGTGGGGGTGAGGGTGGCCTTGGCCTTGATTTTAAGCAGTCCCCAGCAGGTTCCAGCAATTGAAGGGTAATTGCAGGCATACCAGGGAACTGCAACACCGGTTAATGAGAAAACACAGGCCAGGAAACATACAGAATGTAACAGTGTGTCAGTGGGTGGAGGTGTTGATCAGCATTACTGCTTGGGGAAAGTAACTGTTTTTGAAACAGGGCGGGTGGGATCCTTCATGATACTACTAGCCCTTTCTGGAATTTTTCTGTATATATGTCCTTGATGGTAAGAAGGCTGGTGCTGGAGGTGCATTGGGCAGTTTTGACTACCCATTGTTGAGCCTTCCTGTCCACTGTAGTACTATTTCCATACCATGCAGTGATGCAGCATGTAAGTATCCTCTCTACTGTACATCTGTAGAATGATGTGAGCATATTAGCACAGTCCAGCTCTCTTCAGCCTCCTCAGAAAGTAGGGCCATTGGTGAGCTTTCCCGATTGTGCAGAATGCATTCTGGGACCACGAGAGGTTGTGCAATGTGTGTATTCCCAGAAGTTTGAAACTGCCTGCAGTTTCCACTGCTGTGCCACTGATGTAAAGAGGGGTGTAAGCAGAGTAAGTTCTCCTGAAGTCAGAAACCATCTCCTTTGTCTTGTTGACATTGAGGAAGAGGGTATGTGTCTGGCACCAGGCCTTGATCTCTTCCACCTCCTCTGTGTAGGCCATCTCATTGTGTTGATAAGACCCACCACAGTTGTGTCTTCGGTGAACTTGACAATGTGATCCTTCCTAGCGTGTCGCACCAGACAGTCAGCCATTCTTGTCTGGCGCGTAGTATCAGGATTGGTCTCCTTTCCGATTAACCGGGTCACGATATGAACGTTCCTGACTCGACTCTTGTGTTTTTTTACAAGGCCGAGTGGCTAGCTCAACGCTCAACTGGGCACAGATGGAAAGCGTGCTCAGGGAGCTGCCCTACTTGGATTCGAACTCGGGAGCCTTGGCTCCGAAGTCCAACGCTGATGCCACTGCACCACCAGCCGGCAACAATGTGAATATTTGGGTGTTTGGCCATGCAGTCTTCTGTGAGCAGAGTGTACAGCAATGGACTCAGCACTCAGCCCTGGGGGACACCCATGTTGAGGGTAATGGGGAAGGTGGAGTGGTTGTGCATCATGACTATCTAAGGTCTGTTGGTTAGGAAGTCCAACGCCCAGTTAATCAGTAGTGTATTTAGACCAAGGAGTAGGTGTTTGTTCACCAAAGTCTGTAAGACAGTAACATTGAATGCCAAACTGAAATCCAGAAACAGCATTCTGACAAAAGTGCCCTTGTTTTCTAAGTGTGTCAGGGCCAGGTGCATGACAGATGTTATGGCATCTGTCGTACAGTGGTTCTGTCATTAAGCATGTTGGTGAGTGTTCAATATGGCAGGAATGGAGTATTTGTTATGTGCCATTATCAGACATTCAAAGCATTTCATGATGATTGGTATCAATGCCACTGGGCAGTAGTCATTTAGTTCTGAAGGCGTAGAATTCTTTGGTACAGGGATGATGGTGACTGATTTGCAGCACGTGGAGACAGCGGCCTGGATGAGTGAATTGTTGAAAATGTCCGTGAAGACACTAGTGAGCTGATGTATCTGCTTCCTGAGTATTTGACCAAAATTGTGGGTGTCAGAGATAAAGCAACTATCTTAACTTCACCAGAACCATCACCACAATGAACTGTAAGATAATCATAGATCAAATTTGTACTGAACAGCTTACATTATAATAGGGGACTATTTTATGTTTTAGTAACACATCGTTGCATGTGCTATTAGGCGCTTATTGATCTGTACGGGTGTGCTGAATTTGGATTATGCCAGTAAAGAACCATGAAAATTAGCTCCTGTCTCCAGCATTTTTATTAATAGCATTGTTGTGTAACCAGGCCACATACACAACAAAATTGAAAACTCTCTACACTGCCCTATCAGTGTGAAAGTCTCTCTGGTTGCTACTGGACTGGCAAGGGAACACAACAGGTTACAGAAGGATCTGAGAAACCACAAGGCATAACTTTTCTTCCTGTTTTAGACTTCGGGTCAGGGACGACATGCTTCCACTCTGGTTTTGGGGGTTCTGAGGTGACTGATAACACCGCTGTGGATACAGACTCTGCCACAGATGGAGAAGGAGCCGGAAGACATGGTCGGTGTGTATTTTATCAGGTGTTGAGCTCAATATGCCATTTACCCTAGGCTTTAGAGCACAATGAAGTCCTGAATAAACTTAGAATCCACTGTTTAGTCCATCAAAATGAATGGATTTTAAGTTCCCAACAACATCTTGAATATTCTTTCTTCACTTTGAGCAGTTATGGACAAGGGATTTTCAAGTGTGGGAACATCAGGCATTTCCAAGGAGGTTCTGAAACAATGCTTGTAACTTTTCTGCTGCTTAAGGTTATCTATAAAAACACAAAGAGATGTCATTAAGGACACTCTTTAACAAAATGGCTCCAAATATGACAGAATGCAATACTAAGTGAAAATCTGAATGGCAAGTAACATTTGTGTTACATCTGTGCCAGGTAATTCCTAACAGAAAGTGGGATCACTTACTTTTCAGATACAATTGATTATTAGAATATAAAACAAAGGGAGAACAGACGGAGGCGGAGTGGAGTTAAGATGGCGCTAAACAGCGACTCCTTTTAGATTATGAGAACACTCAGCCCTCTTTTATTGTCCTTTAGAAATGCATACTTGCATTAAGAAATGATACAACGTTTCTCCGGAGTGATATCACAGAAAACAGGACAAACCAAAGACTAACACTGACAGAACCACATAATTATAACATATAGTTACAGCAGTGCAAAGCAACACCATAATTTGATGAAGAGCAAACCATGGGCACGGTAAATAAAGTCTCAAAAGTCCCTGAGTCGATCAACTCCCGAGTCCCCGATAGCAGGCAGCAAAAGGGAGAAACCCCCTTCCATAAACCTCCAGGCACCATCAACTTGCCGAAGCCTTGGAAGCAGCCAACACTGAGTCCATCCGTCCGAAAACTTTGAGCTTCCGACCAGCCTCTCTGATACAGCCTCCCGAGTGCCATCCTCTGCCGAGCGCCTTCGACCTCTCCCCGGTTGCTGAAACACACAAAGTCGAGGACTTCAGGCCCTTCTGCTCTGGAGATTCCGGTTACCACACAGTAGCAGCGGCAGTGAAGCGGGCATTTCAGAAGTTTTCCAGATGTTCCTCTGTACTCTCACGTCCATCTCCATCAAATCAGAATTGTGCACGGTCCCCTACTTGACAGATAACAGACATCACCACTGAAGTGGCCGCACGCGCTGCTGTCGCGCTGCCATCTTCTCCTCCTCCTTTGCTTGCATTTTTGGAATCAGCTCTATTTCCATCTTTAATATCTTTGTTTTTTTTCTTTCAGGGTTCTTTTGAAGACCCTGACCTGGAGTTACACACTGACACTTTGTGGGAATGGGACCCATTCTCGGGGTTTCAGGACTGGCCATTGTTTGGCACACCAAGGGTTTGGCATGAGAGTCCGGTTTGAATTTGGAAGCCTAAGATCCCGGGGCTCTGGAGACAGACGGATCAAGGGTCGGTGTCATGGCAGGAGACCCGTGTGTCGTCGGGGAAGTCGGGATATCTGCTGTGGGCCCAAAGACCCGGGATCTGGCACAGAGCTTGAAAAAAGACTTTTAACATCGTAAACCAGCAAGCTGTTTGTTATGTCTCCCCACTCACTGGGAAAATGGAGACACTTCTTTCTCCCTTATTAGGGAGAGAGAGAATCTGCGGTATGTCGAATGCCGGATGAAACGCAAAGTCTTTGGGGTAACTGCAAGTCTGAGTCTTTGCTCACACTGAGTGCTTGGTGATGGTGCCAATGTGCGTTTTTTTTGCCTGTGGGGGGAGGGGGGATTGGTGCTTGATGCCATTTACACGCGGGAGGAAGGGGAGCTGGTGGGAGGAACTTTGGGGTTCTTATGTTTATCTGTCATTCATTCTTCGGGATATATAGCATCGTTGCAAAAACCTTGTGTGTATGTCAGATTTTGAGTGCAAATTGAGAGCAACAGTTAAAGAAACCATGGATTAAAAGGAGAGGACAAATCTTTGACAGAACAGTAATGTCTGAAAACAACAGAAGCATGAAGACAGCAAATGGTGACTCAGCCAAATTCATCATCAAGTATCTTGTGTGTACAACAAAGGCGAGCTCTGTCATTAGTGTCTCTGCTTCAAAAACAACATCGGCTTTAATTAAAATGAGCAATTTGTTACTGTCAGGACAAAACAGTGAAAAACTGTTCTGATGGTTGAGATATTCTGCTAACTGTGGTCTAACACCCTTTACAGTTAACAGGTTGGTGACTGAAGAGCTCAAAACTAAAGCATATTGTTGCATGCCTTCTGTCAAGTGCACGATTGGCAATATACCTGTCATGGATTGCATTCATGTTTAAATAGTAAATAAACATTCATTCAGTTCTAACTTTGGAATCCATATTTGAGTTACCATGGTGACACAATGCAGCAAGGAATCTAATATTACCATCGCTGAGTCTCCCACCATCAACATTCTAGAGATCACTGTTAACCAAAAACTGAGCTACAAGATCTGTGTGTTTGTTCTTTTGTGAATGAATCTCCTCCTAACACTCTTTTCAACACCTCAAGGCACAAGTGTGCGAAGGACTGTCCTTCATTTTACTTGGATCAATGCACCTCTGACTCTAAAGGACCATAATGCTGTCCAGGACAGGTTTGATTGATTGGCACCAAATACTACATCCTAAGCATCTATTCTCTCCACTAGAGGTACACAGAGGCTGCTGCATATGCTACATAAAAAGAAGTGTACAGATTGCCACAGCTCCTTCAACAGCACCACCTAAAAACCATAACCTCTACCACAAATGAATAAGGACAATAGGTTCATAGGACCGTCCCCACCTGCAATTGCACCCTCAGTAACACATACTGTCATTACTTCACTATTGTTGAGTTCAAACAGTGAAACTTCCCACCAATGACACTTCACAATGAGTGGCTCAAGGGAGAAGCTTACCATAACCTTCCCAATAACAGTTACGGATAAGCAACAAATGCCATCCTCTCCAAAACTGCCCATGGCCATTAAATTGTTACATAAACAGAACATCTGATATCTAATGGAGGAAAATCATTTGGGAAATTTAAAGCATGTTTTTTCATGTTTCTCAGTCAAATGCAGAGTTGAAGTTAGTCATGAGGTCTACCTGCTGACACTCCAATTACTCTTAGTTGTCTTCCACTTTAAACACACATAATCTAGCACATAATTCTCCAAAACCTCAGCCACCTCCAACGGGATCCCACCACCAAGCACATCTTTCCCTCCCCCTAGTTTCTGCTTTCCGCAGCATTCAGTCCCTACGCGACTCCCTTGTCCATTTGTCCCTCCCCACTGATCTCCCTCCTAGCACTTATCCTTGCAATGGGAACAAGTGCTACACCTGCCCCTACACCTCCTCCCTCACTACCATTCAGGGCCCTAAATAGTCATTCCAGGTGAGGTGACTCTTCACCTGTGAGTCTGTTAGGATCATATACTTTGTCCGGTGCTCCCTGTGTGGCCTCCTGTATATCAGTGAGACCCAACCTAGATGGGGAGACCGCTTTGCTGAGCATCTACGCTTTGTCCACCAGAAAAAGTTGGATCTACTAGTGGCCACCTATTTTAATTCCACTTCCCATTCCCATTCCGATATGTCCATCCATGGCCTCCTCCACTGTCGGGATAAGGCCACACTCAGGTTGGAGGAAAAACACCTTATATTCCGTCTGGGTAGCCTCCAACCTAATGGCACGAACTTTGATTTCTCAAACTTCCAGTAATGCCCCCACTTTCCTTCACCATTTTTCCTCTCTCATCTTATCTCCTTGCCTGCCCATCTCCTCCCTCTGGTGCTCTTCCCCTCTTTTCTTTCTTCCATGGTTTTATATCTCTTTCACCTATACTTCCAAGGTTTTACTTCATCCCTCCCCCTTCAGGTTTCACCTCTCACCTGGTGTTTCTCTCTTCCCTCCTCCCACCATTTAAATCTACTCCTCATCTTTTTTTCTCCAGTCCTGCCGAAGGATTTTGGCCCAAAATGTCGACAATACTCTTTTCCATAGATACCAAACAACAGGAATTCTGCAGATGCTGGAAGTTCAAGCAACACACATCAAAGTTGCTGGTGAACGCAGCAGGCCAAGCAGCATCTGTAGGAAGAGGTGCAGTCGACGTTTCAGGCCGAGACCCTTCGTCAGGACTAGACGAAGGGTCTCGGCCTGAAACGTCGACTGCACCTCTTCCTACAGATGCTGCTTGGCCTGCTGCGTTCACCAGCAACTTTGATGTGTGTTGCTTCCATAGATACCGCCTGGCCTGCTGAGCTCCTCCAGCATTTTGTGTGTGTTGCTTCCATTTTAAACTGCTTTTTTCAGTAGTTCAAAAGACACTTGCTTTTAAGTAGCTGGTAGAATCATCTATCAGATAGTTGCTTCTGACCAGAAATTCTGTTCTCTACTTTGTACTCTCCACAGATGTTAAACTGCTTTCCGAATACTTCCAGCATTTCCTACTTTTGTTTCAGATATCCGGCATTGGCAGTCAGTTTCATAGTTATGGAAACAACTGTTTGTAAATTTAATGTTGGAACTTGATCTTGTGGATTTCAGAAAGGTGACATATTTTGTGCTTTCTAAGTATGCATTTCCACCTCCTCGGTTTTCAGGCACGAGTCCCTCGAGTAGTGCGTGGGAGTTTGTGTCTCACCCAAGAAAAAGATTTCCGCCTTTTTTCCCCGTAAGCACTATTCAAGAATTACAACACTGTGCAAAAGTCTTAGGCACGTGTACAGAGCTTGGGTGTCTAAGGCTTTTGTACAGTATTGTATTTGTCAATGTGGAGCAGAATGCAAGTTTGTAAATCTGGCAGGGACAAAGGATATTATGAATGGCAAAGGTGGAACAACACAGGAAGAGTGTGGGATGGACGGCAGAGAAGATGCATTGGTGCTGTAGCGAGTGCAGGCACACCCAGCCCTGAGACACCAGGCAAGGTCATTTGATTCCAGACAATTGGTTTATTGATCATTACAGAATGTCTCTCTGGTGCCTCCCGCTCCCTCCTCTTTCCCTTCCCCTTTTCCCAACCACGATTCTCCTCTCCCTCCTTCTCATTCTCTGTCCACAATAGAGATCTATATTAGAATTAGGCTTAGCATCACTCACATATGTCATGATTCTTTTTCGTAGCAGTACAATGCAATACGTACATAAAATTACTACAGTACTGTGCAAAAGTCTTAGGCACCCTAGCTATACACATGTGCCTAAGACTTTTCACCGTGCTGTACAGTCATAGAGCTACAGAATCACACAACATGGAATTAGGCCTCTAGCCCCTCATTTCCACACTGAGAATCAAGCATCCATTTACACCAAACTAAACCCCGTTTATTCTCCCATATTTTAATCAACCCTTTTCACATTCCACTTGCACACTAGGTGAGATTTATCAGAGCCAATAAACCTTCTAATAGCATGTCTGTGAGGTCTCCTGAAGGAAACTCCCATGATCTGAGTGAGAATGTGCAAATGTCACACAGAAGGTCAGTATTGAACCTGGGTCATTAGAGCTGAGAGGCTGCAGCTGTACTATTCACACCACTGTACCATCCCCCAAAGTGCTTTGCTGCAAATATTTCACATTTAAGTGTTTGTACTACGGAAATTATAAAGATGGACTGTATCATTGTTGGCCATTTGACAGATTGTGCCGATCTTGACTTCTTGAAAGAGCTTTCCTATTGATCCTATTGATCCCATTTCATTGTTTTGACACATTGTCCTTGCACACTTTTCCTTGTGCCCTACAATCCTGTTTTCATCATCCATTCAGACAATGCCTTCCAGAACATCACCAGCTCATGCCATTGAATACATATTATCCCTTGTGTTACCTATACCAAATATTTTAAATCTGGGTCTACCCCTTCTGTCTGTGAGGAGCTGTTTATTTAATCAATTAAAACTCTTTGTCGTTTTGAGCACTTCTATTACATCTTCCCTTAACTTCCCTGACACTAAGAAGAACCATGTTAGCTTCCCTGGTCTCTTTGCATAACAGTAATACTGTATAGGTAAAGAGAGCACACAATCTATGGAGAATAAGGTGATACAAAGTGAAATTGGGTAAGCGATTAAGATGGTCCATTTTACTGCCCTTATTTAAAAGGTACATGTTTTACATTACAGCAGGAAAATTCCTATCTATTTCAGAAGTTTCACTTAGGGCAGCTGAGGTCTTGGTTAGATTAGACTGGATTTATTTATACTCACGTGTACTTTGAAAAATATAGTATCAGTAACCAACATCATCTGAGGAAATGCTGGTGGCAGCTTGCTAGTGTCAGCCGTCATTCCAGAGCCAACACAGCAAGCACACAATTCTCAGCAGAACAACACACAGCCAACATACAACAGACAACAACAACAAAATAAACCCCTTTCCCCCCCAACCGCCTCCACACACACAGATGGGCCTCCAACTCAGAGTAGCCATCTACTGTGTTACGTATCATCCATAGTCAAGTTAAGTCAGGTTTATTATCACTTAACTACATATATGTATATAATGTATATCGAAATGAAGCAACATTTCTTCGAACCAGGGTGTAAAGCACTGTAGTCCACATAACACGTGAGTACTTACGAAGGTAAGGATAAAATTTACAGATGAATCACACATAAATAACAAACTAAAGTGTATTAATGTTAAATATTGTACTGGAACTAATGACACTTTGAATACGATGCAGTAGCTCAGAAGCCTAATGGACTGGGGGAAGAAACTGTTTCCCATCCTGACCAGTCTTGTTTTTATGCATCATAGTCTCCTGCCTGATGGTAGAAAGTCAAAGAGGATGCCAGATGGATGGGTGGGATTCTTAATAATACTAAGGGCCCTGCATATGCAGTGCTCCTGTTAAGTATCCCCGATAGATGGTAGGAGGCCACAATGATCCTCTCAGTTGTTCTCACAGTCCTTTGTAGGGAATTCTGGTCCAACGCTTGACTGCTCCCGTACTGGATGGAGATGCACCTTGTCAACGTGCTCTCAATGGGTCTCCTGTAAAATGCAGTTAAGATGGGGGGAGGTGGGGAGGCCTTTTTTGCCTCAATTTTCTTTGAAAGTGGAAATGCTGCTGTGCCATCACATTGAAGTCAAACGTCAGGCTGCCAATCAAAGTCCCATCTTTTTCATTCATTCCCATCCTTCATGCAGCTAAGCTACTAAGTATAGCTACATTTAAAAAATGGGTTATGTTTCTCATCTAAGTATAGCACAACTGATATTTAAAAATAGCAATTAAAAACTTTCTAACGTAAAACATATTGCAGAAACTTAGGAGGCAATAATGAACTTTGAAATCAAGTCCTGATTGACATTGTATTGTGATTTGTGAGAAGAGATAATAAAGAATAAAGACTACAAGGGTGAAATTGTGCTTATTTCCGTGGTGGATAGTTTCCAATTAGTTGGTTCCTTTTTAATTAAGCTTTAAATCAGATAATGGATCCTGTTCGCACCTGGTAGCATTTTGCAAAGTTGGCAACACAATTGCTTAAGTGGTCAGATGATGCAGCTGAATCAGGTTATGGGTTGACATCACGTTCAGCAGAGTCCCAGAGCAATTTGCAATCTTCAATGTTTGCAGACCAGGATGGGAGTTCAATCCCAGTGTCCCCTGTAAGGAGTTTGTACGTCCTCCCCATGGAATGTGTGGGTTTCCTCTGGGTGCTCCAGTTTCCTCACACAGTCCAAAGATGTACCAGTTAGTAGGTTAATTGGTCATGGTAAATTGTCCCCTGATTGGGCTAGGGTAATCAGGGGCTGCTGATGGAGTGTCTTGATAGGACTATTCTAAATGGATATATAACTAAGTCCTCTTTCGCTGCCACATTTTCATGCCCTTAATTCTGCCTCTTCTGTAATTGTCACTTCAGCTTCTTTTTTGCTGTACCTCAATTTGTATGACTATTTTTTGCAGCATTCCATTCCTTTTGACCTCATTGTTGTATTTATTATTACAGTTTATTCTGTATGCTTTATGTGAGCAAGGAATCTCGTTGCACCCTGGTGTATATGACAAAAACTAATCTGAACCTGAATTTCATTTGATGGAATATTAGATCAAGGTCAGCTGCCCATACACTCAGATGCAAATGTTCCATGAACATTAGGGATTATAATTCTAATATTAAACTTTCAGCTAACATCACTAAAAATATAGACTATCTGGTCTACCAATTTCCTCCACCAAAGCAATGAATGCCCTTTAAATATAGTTAATTAGTTTGGGATGCACTGAAACTGCAAGACATCTTATATGAATTTTGACTCCCTTTTATGTCTTCCTGTGATAAACATTGAACGGTGAGAGAGTCAGAAATGATGAGGAAGTAAGAAAGAAAGGGCTGGAATACTCAGCAAGACAGGTGGCCTCTGCAGAGGCCTGCATCGGGTCAAAAAAGCCTTCTGACCTGTTAACTCTGTTTCTCCCTCTGCAGTTGATGCCATTTTGACCCTTTCCCCCCCAGATTTCAAGCATCTGCAGGTTTTGCTTTTGAGTGACATAGTGAGGTTGATCATGACGTCATCATTGATTGATAGATCTCCTCATTGTCAAGGTGTATGTTCAAACACAATTTCTTGGATAAAGCACAGAAGAATGTATAATTGTTTGCATGGATAAAACTGAAACATAATGAAACATATAAGATCTACAGTATATTTTTTAAGAGAAGAGCAAATACGTAATTGGGGAAAGCAGCTGTGGTTTGTCATGTGCTGTATATCGGCAATGAAGGAGAAGAAGAAGAATATTAAGGAAGAAATCTGTCTCCCCTAGTAACATCATACTCCATAATCATGTCCTTCCCACACTGTGATATGCATTGCATTTTCTCTCACGACAACTGTACTGGAATTAGGCAATGCTACTGAAGGCGTCTGGTTTAGAGAGCATTAGGTATAATGAGAGGTTGAACAAACTTGAATTCTCTGAAATGTTTGAGGCTGAGAGATGAACTGATAGGCATATATATAAAATTCTGAGAGGCTTAGATAAGGCCGATAGATGGAGTCTTTTTCCTAGAATGGAAATGGCAAATACGAGAAGGCATAGCTTTGGGGTGATGGGGGAAAGTTTAAAGGAGATTAGTGAGGCAATGTTTTTACACAGAGAATGATAGGTGCCTGGAATGTGCTGCCAGGGGAAGAGGTGGAGGTAGCTACAATAATAACACTTAAGAGGCAATTAGACAGACACATGGACAGTCATGGGATAGAAAATATAGACCATGTGCAGACAGATGTGTTTGGTTTAAATTGGTTTCATGGTTGGTACAGTGGGTCAAAGGACCTTTTCTCATGTCGTACTGTTGTCCTATGTTCTACGTTCTATAGTGATAGCATTATGTCTTAGGTTATACATACTTTCTTATAAGAAAGCTATGTGAGGAATAATCTTGCAAGTTGTTTCACATAGAGAAGTTAGTCAACAGGCATGAGCTTTAACTCAAATCAATGCATGAGTTTTATTTCCTGTATTTCTTTATGGTATGTTTGTATTCTGGTACAACTACTGAAAATTTAGTCTTAGGAAGGACTAGTAGTTTGTGAGATGTGATGTTAGAGAAGGTGAGGATAACCTTAGCAGTGTTTATAGATATGGACTACATTCTGTGGCCATTTTATTAGGTACCTCCTGTACCTAATAAAGTGGCTATTGAGTGCATGTTTGTGGTCTGTACCCCATCCACTTCAACGTTTGACATGTGTGTGTTCAGAGAAGGTCTTCTGGGCATCAATGTTTTAACAGATGGTTATTTGAGTTTCTGTAGCCTTTTGCCAACTTGAACCAGTCTGGCCGTTCTCCTCTGATCTTTCTCATTAACCAGGTATTTTTACCCATAGAACTGATGCTCACTGGATGTTTTTTTGTTATTTTTCACACCATTCTCTGCAGAACAGTCTCTAATGAAATTTCCAGCAATTTCTGAGATACTTAAATCACCCCATCTGGCACCAATGATCATGCCACATCCAAAGACTCTTAGATCACATTACTTTCCCATTCTGATGTTTGGTCTGAACAACAAATGAACCTCTTGACCATGTCTGCATGCTTTTATGCATTGAGTTGTTGCCACATGATTGGTTGATTAGATATTTGCATGAACAAGCAGGTGTACAGGAGTACCTAATATAGTGAGTCCTGGGTGTAAGTTATTTATAGAAATAGACCATGTGCAGGTCCTCCAGTATTAATTTGGATTGGCATCACACAGTTGGCTGAAGGACCAGTTATTGTGTTCTGCTTTTTATCTTCCATGCTACCTTTAGCTTATTGGAAACCTGCTTTTGAAGGTACTGTACAGACATTAAAAAAAATAGTGTACATATATTATTCTGAAAATGATAGTAACTATTTTGTTTCATTCTACAACAGCCGAAGAAATTCTGCATTTTGACAGATTGTGAAATTGCTGGACTGTCATTAAGTTGTCACACCAAAACTGTTAGAATGATAAAATAAAACAGATGATGTCCTACTTTAGATGCAGAATAAACAGGAAGATGAGCTTCAGTTTAAAATATATTTATTGTTCACTTCAGGCTTGCTTTATAAATTTTTGTCATTGTTTTTCAATACTTTAAGTGTATCTTTGATTAACATGAAATGTGTTAATGATGAGTTGCTAGTTTCCAAAGCTGCATCTATTCCAGTGTTCTCCAGTGCTTTGGTTACTAATCAATCACTCAAGTTCCATCCTAATTCACTAATTCACCAGTAGTTGTCTTAATTTCAAGTAAGAGACCATATGAATTAATCCATATTTTAAACGCTTAAATGATCAGTATATTAGTCACTAGCTATCAATGGCTCATTAACTACATCATGTTTAATCTGACAAATGCATAAATAGATTAATCTACATATAAATATGCAAAATGCATTAAGGTTTTTGACCCCTGTTTTTCTGCTCTGTTTTCTGCCAATTGGTTATCTGTTTAAGCAGGTTTAAATGCTTTAATTCAGCATCCTAGAAACACGAGCATCAATGACTGGAACAGACCTGCTGCTGTGATCTGCAACAGAGGGTAAGCCCGACCAATAACAAGTGGCTCCACCAGGACACATCATAGCAAAGGGCAGGAGACACCCAACTGCGTGGGGTATGGAGGCAGGATCGGATGTGTCTTATACAGATCAACTATCACAGCAATTACACTAATATACTGACTGAAACTGCAGGTCAAAAAACAAATTAGAGACTGCATTAGACATAGTGTGCCTAATAAATTCATGGCAGAATTCCAGATTTTCGTGAAATAGAGTGTTTGCACAGAACGTTTGTGGATGTTTAAACAAACAAATACATGAAGTGCTTCCACCTATATTGTTTGTCAGGCCTTTACTAATGAAATGGTATCTCAGTAGCATTCAGTGCCTATGGCTGGTCGGTGAACTACATTGAACAGCTTTTTCAAATTACCATCTTCTATGATATTTTAGTATTTATATTGGTAGCGTTGTGGTTAGTACAACACTTTACAGTACAGGCAACCCAGGTTCAATTCCCATCACTGCCTATCTCCCCATGACTGTGTGGGTTTCCTCCTGGTGCTCTGGTTTCCTCCCACAGTCCAAAGACCTAGCAGTTGGTAAGTTAATTGGTTATTATAAATTGTCCGGTGATTAGAGTACATTTAAATTGGGGGTGATGCTGGACAGGGCAATGATTAGAATAATTTTAAAATGGGGTGTTGATGGGCAGCACACCTCAAAGGGCCATGATCAGAATAATTTTAAATTGGGGGTGATGCTGGGCAGCACACCTCAAAGGTCCATGATTAGAATAATTTTAAATTGGGGTGTTGATGGGCAGCGCACCTCAAAGGGCTGTGATTAGAATGATTTTAAATTGGGGTGTTGATGGGCAGCGCACCTCAAAGGGCCATGATTAGAATAATTTTAAATTGGGGTGTTGATGGGCAGCACACCTCAAAGGGCTGTGATTAGAATAATTTTAAATTGGGGGTGTTGATGGGCAGCGCACCTCAAAGGGCCGTGATTAGAATAATTTTAAATTGGGGTGTTGATGGGCAGCACACCTCAAAGGGCTGTGATTAGAATAATTTTAAATTGGGGGTGTTGATGGGCAGCGCACCTCAAAGGGCCGTGATTAGAATAATTTTAAATTGGGGTGTTGATGGGCAGCACACCTCAAAGGGCCATGATTAGAATAATTTTAAAATGGGGTGTTGATGGGCAACGCACCTCAAAGGGCCGTGATTAGAATAATTTTAAATTGGGGTGTTGATGGGCAGCACACCTCAAAGGGCCGTGATTAGAATAATTTTAAATTGGGGTGTTAATGGGCAGCACACCTCAAAGGGCCATGATCAGAATAATTTTAAATTGGGGGTGATGCTGGGCAGCACATCTCAAAGGGCCATGATCAGAATAATTTTAAATTGGGGGTGTTGATGGGCAGCACACCTCAAAGGGCCGTGATTAGAATAATTTTAGATTGGGGTGTTGATGGGCAGCACACCTCAAAGGGCCGTGATTAGAATAATTTTAGATTGGGGTGTTGATGGGCAGTGCACCTCAAAGGGCCATGATTAGAATAGATTTAAATTGGGGAGTTGATGGGCAGCACACCTCAAAGGGCCGTGATTAGAATAATTTTAAATTGGGGTGTTGATGGGCAGCACACCTCAAAGGGCCGTGATTAGAATAATTTTAAATTGGGGTGTTGATGGGCAGCACACCTCAAAGGGCCGTGATTAGAATAATTTTAAATTGGGGTGTTAATGGGCAGCACACCTCAAAGGGCCGTGATTAGAATAATTTTAAATTGGGGTGTTGATGGGCAGCATACCTCAAAGGGCCATGATTAGAATAGATATAAATTGGGGAGTTGATGGGCAGCACACCTCAAAGGGCCATGATTAGAATAGATATAAATTGGGGAGTTGATGGGCAGCGCACCTCAAAGGGCTGGCGGGCCCACTCCGTGGCGTATGTCTAATAAATCAAAAACATAGAAGGACGCCATATCTTGAGGTCCATACAGACTCGCTGAGTAATTCTATTTCCACACTGGAGACACACGAGACTGCAGTGCTGGAATCTGGAGCAAGAGACAGATAATCTACTGGGAGAACTCAGCAGGTCAAGCAGTATTGCGGGAGGAAAGGAACTGTCGACACCACTGGTTGTAACCTTACACCAAGTTCTATTTCGCCACTAATTTTCCTTTAATCTATTCTTCCCTAAGATTCTACCACTAGCCTTGTGCATTGGGGACTTATAACAGTGGCCAGCTATCCTACTAATCAGCACCTTTGGAGTTGGAGGAAAGCAGAGCATTCAGGGGAAATCCATACAGTCACAGCAATGCAAATTCTAATATCTTAAGTCAGAATTGAACCTCTGCTACTTGAACTGTGAGACAGAAGCTTTACAAGTTACATTATTGTGCCATTCTATATTTGTTGCTTAGCCCTAATATTAAAATCACTTTATGAAAATCACTTAAAAATGGAGAAACAATAAGATGTTGTAGGGGAACAGAGCTCTGGGGGAGATCACAAATGAAATAATTACTGGTCACTGCTTTACAGGAATGATGCACTGATTTTGCAAGGTCTGGACTACAGATTCACCATAATTACATTGGGACAAAAGGCTTAAAGTTTGAAAATCGGTTGCATGTACTAAGCTTGTAATAATTTTAAAGTAGAAGATTAAGGACAAATCTAATTGAGTTTCAGATGTTTAAGAGATTTGATGATATGGAGTAGGGGTCCATGGACCACTTAGTTAATGATCGGGGCCCATGGCAGAAGCAAAGGTTGGGAACCCCTGCTATAGAGGGAGGAACTACTTCCTCTGTCAAAAGACCAAGATGAAGAAAATCTTTAAAATTTCGAAAAAGCTGTTTGATAGGTTTTCGTTCAGCAACGATGTATGTTAAAGGCTACTGGACCAGGGCAAATGTTTCTTTCTCCTAAAATGTGCAAACAATACATTAATTTGCTGCCTGTCACTGTCTGTACAAAGTTTCTACGTTCTCCCTGTGACCGTGGGGGTTCCTTCGGATGATTTGGTTTCCTTCCACATTAAAGATGTTCGAGTTAATTGGTCATATGAGTATATTTGGGTGGTGTGGGCTTGTTGGGCGAGAAAGACTTGTTACCATGCTGTATCTCAAATAAAAATAAAGTAACATAACATTCCATTTGCTTACATGATATCTGCACGACTTCAGTTTTTATTCCACATGAGTAGTAAGCCCAAGAGAATTTACTACATTCAAGCCTCTCCTAATGCCAAAGGAGGAGGGCCTTAAGCTGTTGCCCGCCCCCCCCCAAGCCCTTGCAATGGCTAAATCGAGCTTCAGTCTATCTCTGCACACAGAGTAAACAGTTCCTTACACTGGAAGACAGTCAAATTTGGGTAGAGCAACATGTAGCTTGCACAGAGTTTATCATTTTCCGGGAAATGTTGATGTTTATCAGTGTGCTTGTGTTTTCTTGGGAACACGCTACAGATCGCAGAGTTCTTTGTAATGCAGCTGTGTTTGAGAAACCTCAACAAAAACACTGATTCCCTTTCTAGTTCTGCTCGGAAAGTGCACACCCCAGTACAACAGTCTCGTCCACTCTGTAGCCTTGGGAGCAGTTGGGACAGGACTTGAAGCACCTTCAATTAATAACTCAAAAAGACTGAAGTTGGGTAAAATACCGAAAGGTTTTTATTCGCTGTACAATACGACCTCCATGGTGAGTGTCTGCCCCCGGACTGAGGGGGAGGGGGCAAGGCGAAATCACCTTTATTTAGGAATCTGTGGAAGGAGCCACAGGGGCAGTCAGCAGAGGAGCGTGTCCAGACAGCTAACCCAGTTACAACGTATATATGGTTTACCACATTCACCCCTCCTTTTTCTAAAAAGAGTCCCGCGGGGTGAAGTGACTGACAATATTTAAAACAAGCATATTTACAGGTCAAGTCTATCAGGCGGTCGAGTCCGTCGCTGTGATCTACGTAGCACCGGCGATGGCGGTTGTGCTGGTTCCGGCCTGACTCGAGGTGCCAGCACGTTAGGTAGGCGTCGGTAATCCCTCGTGCGTGTGTGTCGCGCCCGGTATGGGAATGTCGTGTGGTGTCTGTGTAGGGTTTGGAGTGCGCGGTGTCTCATGGGTACATACATCGGTGGGTACGGGGTCAATAGTCACCACGGAGTGTCCTACGGGCGCCAGATCGCGGATGGAGACCGTGACCTCCCGCCCATCAGGTAAAACCACATAGGCATACTGAGGGTTCGCATGAAGTAAGTGAACCCTCTGGACCATCGGGGAGTATTGATTGCTCCTCGCATGTTTCCGGAGCAGCACTGGCCCCAGGGACTTCAGCCAAGTTGGTAGGGTGGTCCCAGTGGTCGACTTTCTGGGAAAAGAAAAGAGCCGCTCATGAGGGGTGGCATTGGTGGCCTTGCATAACAGGGAGTAGATGGAGCGGAGTACCTCGGGAAGGACCTCCTGCCAGCGAGAGACTGGCAGTCCCTTTGACCTGAGGGCTAAGAGTGTGGCTTTCCACACCATGCCATTCTCCTTCTCTACCTGTCCATTCCCCTGGGGATTATAGCTCGTGGTCCTACTAGTTGCAGTTCCCCTAGCCAGTAGGTATTGGCCCAGCTCGTCACTCATAAACCAGGACCCTCTGTCACTGTGGATATAGCATGGGTATCCGAACAGAGTGAAGAGCTTGCGCAGGGCTTTTATAACTGATGTGGTAGTGGTGTTGGAGCAGGGGATGGCGAAGGGGAACCGCGAATACTCGTCAATTACGTTAAGAAAGTACACATTGCGGTCGGTGGAGGGAAGGGGACCCTTGAAGTCGACACTCTTCGCTCAAAAGGGCGGGTGGCCTTGATGAGTTGTGCCTTTTCGGGTCGGTAGAAGTGCGGTTTGCACTCTGCGCAGATTTGGCAGTCTCTGGTCATCATCCTGATCTCCTCAAGGGAGTAAGGCAGGCTCCGGGCTTTCACGAAGTGGAAAAGCCAGGTGACCCCCAGGTGGCAAAGATCTACATGTAGGGCGTATAGCCAGTCGATCTGCGCGCTGGCGCATGTTCCCCGGGATAGGGCATCGGAGAGCTCGTTGAGCTTCCCAGGCCTGTACGTGATGTGTTAGTTGTAGGTGGAGAGTTCAATCTTCCACCTCAGAATTTTATCATTTTTGATCTTGCCCCGCTGTTGGTTATTAAACATGAATGCGACTGAGCGCTGGTCAGTTAGCAGGGTGAACCTTTTGTCAGCGAGATAGTGCCTCCAGTGCCTAATAGCTTCCACTATGGCCTGGGCTTCTGTCTCCACTGCGGAGTGCCGAAGTTCAGGGCCTTGAAGAGTACGGGAGAAGAACGCCACTGGTCTTCCCGCCTGGTTGAGGGTAGCAGCCAGTGCGAAGTTGGAGGTGTCACTTTCTACTTGGAAGGGAATGGCCTCATCCACTGCATGCATTGCTGCTTTGGCAATGTCCCCTTTTATGCGGCTGAAGGCCACGCGGGCCTCGGCTGAGAGGGGGAATGTGGTGGACTTGACCGGGGGCGGGCCTTGTCTGCGTAGTTACAGACCCATTGGGCGTAATATGAAAAGAAGCCCAGGCATCTTTTGAGGGCTCTGAGGGTGTTGGGAAGAGGGAGTTCCAACAGGGGGCGCATACGGTCGGGGTCGGGGCCAATGACTCCATTCTCCACGACACACCCAAGGATAGCTAGTCCGGTGGTCCCGAATACACACTTGTCCTTGTTATAGGTGAGATTGAAAGCTTTGGCTGCTTGGAGAAATTTTTGGAGGTTGTTGTCATGATCATGCCGGTCGTGACCGCAGATGGTGATGTTATCCAGATATGGGAATGTGGCCTTCAGTTGGTACTGGTCTACCATCCGGTCCATTTCCCTCTGGAAGACAGATACACCATTCGTGACACTGAAGGGGATGCACAGGAAGTAATAAAGCCTGCCGTCCGCCTCGAAGGCAGTGTAAGGGCGGTCCTCCCGGCGGATGGGGAGCTGATGGTAAGCGGATTTTAGGTCTATGGTCGAGTACACCTTGTACTGTGCTATCTGATTGACCATATCCGCGGTGTGGGGTAGAGGGTACGCGTCGAGCTGTGTGAACCTATTGATGGTCTGGCTATAGTCCACAACCATCTTATTTTTCTTCCCGTTCTGAAAAACGACCACCTGCGCCCTCCAAGGACTTGTGCTTGCCTCAATGACCCCCTCCCTGAGCAGCCGCTGCACCTCCGACTTAATGAAAGCTCTGTCCCCCGCGCTGTACCTCCTGCTTTTAGTTGCCACGGGTTTACAGTCGGGGGTCAGGTTGGCGAACAGCAGTGGGGGAGGGATCCTGAGGGTGGAGAGGCCGCAAGTGGCGTCGGTAGTGTGGCAGTTGGCATGGTGTTGGGTGGGATGCGCGGGTCGGTGTGTGTGTGTGGTCAGTAGCAGGGTATATGACATATCCCTACAAAATTGGGGATTTACGACAGGTGGCTCTGGAAGTCGAGCCCCAACAGCACAGGGGCACACAGTTGAGGCATGATCAGTAATGTAAAGTCTCAATATTCTGTGCCCTGCACCACTAGTGTCGCTACACAACCCCCCCGGATGTCTGTTGTATGCGACCCGGAAGCCATGGTGACCCTCTGACTTACCGGCCGCATCACGAGTCCACAATCCTGCACCGTGTCCGGGTGGATAAAACTCTCCGTGCTGCCTATGTCAAACAGGCAGCTTGTCCTGCACCCCTCCACCAGGATGTCCATCATTGACCTTGCAAGCTGGTGGGGAGCGCTTTGGTCGAGGGTCATGGAGGCCAGGGTTGAGTCGCTGTCTTGGTCCGGCGTGGTGGGGTAGCCCGTGAGCACCCGTTGGTCGTAGGCGGTGGGAGGGGGCGCCGACCAAGATGGCCGCCCCCATGTCTCACACCTGGTGGCGGCGTGCAGGCAAGATGGCGACCCCCACGTCTTGCACGCGGCGGTGCTTGATCCCGCTCGCGGTTTGGACTTACAGACCTTGGCGATGTGGCCCTTCTTTCCGCAGCTGGAGCAGGTAGCTTGTCGGGTCGGGCAGCGTTTCCGAGGGTGCTTCTCCAGTCCACAGAAGTAGCACTTCGCGGACTCACAACTGGCGGCAGCTGAGGTTGATTTGCCGGCAGGTTGCGGGGTCTGCGGCACCCACGAGGCCATCGGGGGATTGCGTGCCTGGAGAGCCTCGGAGTTATGCAGAGCGGCCTCCAATGTATCAGCCAGCTCCATCGCCAAACTTAGGGTAAGATCGGCTTTTTCCAGCAGCCGCTGGTGCACGTACACTGACCTGGTCCCCGTGACGAAGGCGTCTCTCACTAGGAGTCCTGCATGCTGCGCCGCCGTCAGCTCCTGGCAATTGCAGGCTCGCACGAGTGTCCGTAGGGCCTGGACGAACTCAGCACTTGATTCCCCAGGCTGTTGTTGCCGTGTCGCTAAGCGATGCTGAGCATAGACGCTGTTTATCGGCCACAGATATTGTCCTTTGAGGGCGCTCATCGCGCCGTCATAGCTCGGCTGGTCTCTGATCAGCGAATAGACCCGTGGACTGACCCTGTAGAGTAGAACTCTGCGCTTCACTACTGGGTCGGTCGCTTTAATCTCCTCTAGGTACGCTTCGAAGCAGGCCAGAGTTCGAAAGTGTTTCCAGCTTCAGGCTTTTGCGGATCGAGGTCTAACTTGTCGGGTCTCAGCGTGTGTTCCATGCTTTAAAATATACAGTGAGTAAAATTGAAGAACCTTCAATTAATAACTGCAAAAGACTGAAGTTGGGTAAAATACTGAAAGGCTTTTATTCACTGTACAGTATGACCTCCATGGTGAGTGTCTGCCCCTGGACTGAGGGGAAGGGGCAAGGCGAAATCATCTTTATTCAGGAATCTGTGGGAGGAGCCACAGGGGCAGTCAGCAGAGGGGCGTGTCCAGACAGTTAACCCAGTTATGACATATATATGGTTTACCACAGGACTGAGACTGCAGTTGTGCATGAAGGATGTTATGGGAAAGGCCCTTTTCACCACTAGTTACACAAGGTGCTGGTGCTTGTTCAGATTTTGAGATGGGGCAGTGGCCAAATGACTTTGCTTGTTTGCTCACCGAATATTTTTGGTCTCCAGATGAGGGGAAATGGATCGGATGCCTGCTACAGAGCAGAAACAGGGAATTGGCCACTTTCAGAACCAGGAGGTGCAATGCACTTGCAAAGTCAGGCTTGGGTTTCATCCTGATGATTGTGTGATTCGACAGAGTCTGGTACAACTCTAGAGAATGCTCACTCATTCCATTCCGCCTGCATCCGTGTGTGTGTGCATTGCTGACCAGTCTAGGTCACAGTGAGAAAAAGTCAAGTGTGGGGGGAGTCCACCTCAACAAGCGGAGCCATTGCAGATCCAGCTGGAAGTTTATAAAACACTTCCACATGTTAAGCTGCAGTGTTGTTAATGTTACGACTTCCTTTTCCTAATATTTCTTCATTACTGTACTGGAATGTTGTGCGGACTCATTTTAACTCAAGGGTGGCAACAAGGAATGCTGCCAGTTCCTACAAGTTATGTGTGTTTAATTACAAATATGAAGGTTGAATTAGTCAGCACCTATATCAGCAAGCCCTAAAACACCTTGATCTGAAACATTGAGTATCCCTTTGTTTGCATGGATGCTGTTCAACCAGCTGAGTTAGGCCAGCAGTGTCTTTTGCTCCATTTCCCTCTCTTGTATCTCCCAAGGCACCACATTTGGTCCCACAATACTGCATCCAAGGAGAGTAAAGCCTGCTTTAGCCAAAAACAAAATCACCTCACCTAATATAGAGTTGAACATATTATTCTGCTTACTGCTTACTGCCTACCCCAAATGTACACAGTTTTCCACTGAGGAACAGGCACAACATGTGTCTCTGTCAGGAATTGTAATTTCCTGCCAAGAGCTACAAACCATATCAGTATTACTCTGTCAGACTTTGTCCAGCCCGTGAGTTAAACTAACAAAGTTTTATTAAATAATAGAATCTTCATGGAGCAACAGCATTTCTTTTCACTGTGTCCATTCTCAAACCGGTTCTAGCTGATTAAATACCAATAAACCTTAGTTGGTGACATGGTACGATTCGTAAAGGAATACAGATCGAATATTACATAAACAACATGTGTTATCATGTACCCGAACCAGTAATCCACAGTGTAGAGACTGGAGGTCAGAGGTACACCTCCTAACCGATGACTGTTCCCATCTTTCTTCCAATCACTTAAACTCCACTGCTCCTTCCATTTTTCCTTCTTTTGGTTGCCTACCCAGTCTGTGCTCTTCATCTTCCTTCCTCCTGTTCTATTAAATATCCCACCATAGGGCACCTGATCTTCAGCCTCCCCTCCTCAGGAACCGCCTGATGCCCACAGTGAGTGATGATAACGGTAAAATAGGTGGTGCAGTGGTTAAGGTATCAGGCAATAATCCATAAACCTGGGCTAATAATCTAGAGTTCAAATCCCACTATGGGCTTTGAACTCTTGTGGAATCAGAGCCAGAATCAGAACCAGGTTTATTATCACCAGCATGTGTCGTGAAATTTGTTAACTTAGCAGCAGCAGTTCAATGCAAGACATAATAAAAAACAGAAAAATAAAATAAAATAATAATAAATAAATAAGTAAATCAATTGCAGTCTTCGTATATTGAATAGATTAAAAATTGAGCAAAAAGCAAAAATTATATACATAAAAAAAGTGAGGAAGTGTTCAAGGGTTTAATATCCATTTAGGAATTGGATGACAGAGGGGAAGAAGCTGTTCCTGAATCGCTGAGTGTGTGCCTTCAGGCTTCTGTATCTCCTGCCTGATGGTAACAATGAGAAAAGGACATGCCCTGGGTGCTGGAGGTCCTTAATAATGGACACTGTCTTCTTGAGACACCGCTCCTTGAAGAAGTCCTGGGTACTTTGCAGGCTAGTACCCAAGATGGAGCTGACAAAATTTACAACCCTCTGCAGCTTTTTTCAGTCCTGTGCAGTAGCCCCCCCCCCACCCCCTCATACCAGACAGTGATGCAGCCCATCGGAATACTCTCCATGGTACATCAATTAAAGTTTTTGAGTGTATTTGTTGACATACTAAATCTCTTCAAACTCCTAATGAAGTATAGTCACTGTCTTGCCTTCTTTATAACTGCATCGATATGTTGGGGCTAGGTTAAACCTTCAGAGATCTTGACACCCAGGAATTTGAAGCTGCTCACTCTCTCCACTTCTGATCCCTCTATGAGGATTGGTATGTGTTCCTTTGTCTTACCTTTCCTAAAGTCCACAATCAGCTCTTTTGTCTTACTGACATTGAGTGCCAGGTTGTTGCTGCGGCACCATTCCACTAGTTGGCATATCTCACTCCTGTACGCCCTCTCGTCACCATCTGAGATTCTACCAACAATAGTTGTGTCCTCAGCAAATTTGTAGATGGTATTTGAGCTATGCCTAGCCACACAGTCATGGGTATAGAGAGAGTAGATCAGTGGGCTAAGCACACATCCGAGGTGCACCAGTGTTGATCGTCAGCGAGGAGGATGTGTTATCACCAATCCGCACAGATTGTGGTCTTCTGGTTAGGAAGTCGAGGAACCAATTGCAGAGGAAGGTAAAGAGGCACAGATTCTGTAACTGCTCAAGCAGGATTGTGGGAATGATGTCATTAAATGCTGATCTATAGTCAATGAACAGCATCCTGACATAAGTGTTTGTGTTGTCCAGGTGGCCTAAAGCCGTATGAAGAACCATTGAGATTGCGTCTGCCGTTGACCTATTGTGATGATAGGCAAATTGCAGTGGGTCCAGGTCCTTGCTGAGGCAGGAGTTCAGTCTAGTCATGACCAACCTCTCAAAGCATTTCATCACTGCAGATGTGAATGCGACTGGGCAACAGTCATTAAGGCAGCTCACATTATTCTTCTTAGGCACTGGTATAATTGTTGCCTTTTTGAAGCAAGAAACTATGGTCCATTATCATAGTAAGGTCACTTGTAATGTGAAGGGTTAACTTACCTGCCGGTTGGAAGCTCTTGTGCCATGTCAGTCACTGATTGGTCTGTTTGAAGGACGCGGCAGCTCCCTTCCATGCCACGGCAACGCCTTTCAGTACCGGGCACTCCAGGGGTATAAGAATAGCACATGCGAGAACCTCTGGCTCCTTTTCTCGTTAGGGATTCCCCTTCAGATTGGGTTGTGTTGGCCAGAAAGAACGACAATCAGTGAGTAAACAGGAATGGAGGTGGCCATTTTGTGAGACTGTCCTTGCAGCTGCCATTTTGTGAACTGTTTGTTGACCTGGAATAACTTAATCAGAGTAATTGACTGTGTTCACAAAGAGTTCCAGCTAATGACCTGCTAAACCTGAGATCATTCTCAGACAAGTAGCTACTTATTATGCAAAGTAGTAAGTTTACAGGAGGAGCAATCTATAATTTCATTAGGCTCACTGACTGTGTCACCTGGTTTAAATAGTTTAAACCAGTCAGAGTTGAAAAGAACAAAAGGCATGAGGCTGAGGGAAAAGACCATAAGAACAATACTGGTTGTAGCACAGGACCAGAGCCAATAAGAAGGTGACCGTGAGCCAATGAGTTGGAAATGCATCATTTGAACTGCTATGAAGAGTTTAAAGATAAGGAGCTTCAAATGGAAGGCAGCAGCAACTCTCTAGAGACCAACCATTGTGGATGTGTAGTACCCCATGGATGTGTAGAGTTTGCACTGGGGGCATGACGTACACCTTGCCACTGCGGACTCCTTTCCTGGGTACTGTATCACCTTTTCTATTCTTTGACTGTTCATGAAGGGTCAGGGAAATTAGTAGGTGTGTACACAGGTGTTCAGCTGTGTAAATTCACATGCACTTCAGTTGAGACAATAAAGGTACATGTTGGTAAATATGGATTCTCACGGTGGCAAATTGATTATTATGACTAAGAGGTAAATCCTTGTAACAGTTATGACCAGGACTGAAGGACCACAGAGAAAGTGTGCTGCAGAAAGAAGGACCCACACACACACTTAGATAAGTACTTGTTCGAGTTAGAAGTGCTATTAAATGTTTAGTGTTGTAGTTTTGTAACTTAGGAGGCTTAGAGAAGTAATTATAAGACCATAAGATCATAAGACAAAGGAGCAGAAGTTGGCCATTCAGCCCATCGAGTCTGTTCTGCCATTTTATCATAAGCTGATCCATTCTCCCATTTAGTCCCACTCCCCCGCCTTCTCACCATAACCTTTGATGCCCTGGCTACTCAGATACCTATCAATATCCGCCTTAAATACACCCAATGACTTGGCCTCCACTGCTGCCTGTGGCAACAAATTCCATAGATTCACCACCCTCTGACTAAAAAAATTTCTTCACATTTCTGTTCTGAATGGGCGCCCTTCAATCCTTAAGTCATGCCCTCTCATACTAGACTCCCCCATCATGGGAAACAACTTTGCCACATCCATTCTGTCCATGCCTTTCAACATTCGAAATATTTCTATGAGGTCCCCCATCATTCTTCTAAACTCCAATGAATACAGTCCAAGAGCGGACAAACATTCCTCATATGTTAACCCTCTCATTCTCGGAATCATTCTAGTGAATCTTCTCTGTACCCTCTCCAACGTCAGCACATCCTTTCTTAAATAAGGAGACCAAAACTGTCCACAGTACTCCAAGTGAGGTCTCACTAGCACCTTATAGAGCCTCAACATCACATCCCTGCTCCTATACTCTATTCCTCTAGAAATGAATGCCAACATTGCATTCACCTTCTTCACTACCGAATCAACCTGGAGGTTAACCTTAAGGGTATTCTGTACGAGGACTCCCAAGTCCCGTTGCATCTCAGAACTTTGAATTCTTTCCCTATTTAAATAATAGTCTGGCCGTTTATTTCTTCTGCCAAAGTGCGTAACCATACACTTTCCAACATTGTGTTTCATTTGCCACTTCTTTGCCCATTATTCCAATCTATCCAAGTCTCTCTGCAGACTCTCCATTTCCTCAGCACTATTGGCCTCTCCACCTATCTTCGTATTGTCAGCAAAATTAGCCACAAAGCCATCTATTCCATAATCCAAATCGTTGATGTACAATGTAAAAAGAAGCGGCCCCAACACGGACCCCTGTGGAACACCACTGGTAACCAGCAGCCAACCGGCATAGGATCCCTTTATTCCCACTCTCTGTTTCCTGCCAATCAGCCAACGCTCTATCCACGTATGTAGCTTTCCCATAATTCCATGGGCTCTTATCTTGTTACGTAGCCTCATGTGTGGCACCTTGTCAAAGGCCTTCTGAAAATCCAAATATACAACATCCACTACATCTCCCTTGTCTAGCCTACTTGTAATTTCCTCAAAAAATTGTAATAGGATTCCTTTAGGGAATCCATGCTGAGTTCTGCCTATCTTGTCATATGCCTCCAGGTACTCTGTAACCTCATCCTTGACAATCGACTCCAACAACTTCCCAACCACCAATGTCAAGCTAACAGGTCTATAATTTCCATTTTGCTTCCTTGCCCCCTTCTTAAATAGCAGGGTGACATTTGCAATCTTCCAGTCCTCTGGAACCATGCCAGAATCTATCGACTTTTGAAAGATCATCGCTAATGCCTCCGCAATCTCCACAGCTACTTCCTTCAGAACACGCAGGTGCATTCCATCTGGTCCGGGAGATTTATCTACCTTTAGACTATTCAGCTTCCTGAGTACTTTCTCTGTCGTAATTGTGACTGCGCACACTTCTCTTCCCTGCCACCCTTGAGCGTCCGGTATACTGCTGATGTCTTCCTCAGTGAAGACTGATGCAAAATACTCTTTCAGTTCCTCTGCCATCTCCTTACCTCCCATTACAATTTTTCCAGTATCATTTTCTATCGGTCCTATATCTACTCTCTCCTGTCTTTTACTCTTTATATACTTGAAAAAGCTTTTAGTATCCTCTTTGATATTATTTGCTAGCTTCCTTTCATAGTTAATCTTTTCCCTCTTAATGACCTTCTTAGTTTCCTTTTGTAAGCTTTTAAAAACTTCCCAATCCACTGTCTTCCCACTAATTTTTGCTTCCTTGTATGCCCTCTCCTTTGCTTTAACTTTGGCTTTGACTTCTCTTGCCAACCACGGTTGCATCCTTTTTCCATTCGAAAATTTCTTCTTTTTTGGAATATACCTGTCTTGCACCTTCCTCACTTCTCACATAAACTCCAGCCACTGCTGCTCTGCCGTCCTTCCCGCCAGTGTCCCTTTCCAGTCAACTTTGGCCAGTTCCTCTCTCATGCCACTGTAATTTCCTTTACTCCACTGAAATACCAACACATCGGATTTCGGCTTCTCTTTTTAAATTTCACAGTGAACTCAATCATGTTATGATCACTGCCTCCTAAGGGTTCCTTTACCTCAATCTCTCTAATCACCTCCGGTTCATTACACAATACCCAATCCAGTACAGCCGATCCCCTAGTGGGCTCAACAACAAGCTGTTCTAAAAAGCCATCTTGCAGACATTCTACAAATTCTCTCTCTTGAGATCCAGTGCCGACCTGATTTTTCCAATCCACTCGCATGTTAAAATTCCCCACAATTATCATAACACTGCCCTTCTGACAAGCCCTTTCTATTTCCTGTTGTAATTTGTAGTCCACATCACTGCAGCTGTTTGGAGGCCTATAAATAACTGCCATCAGAGTCCTTTTACCCCTGCAATTTCTTAGCTCAACCCATAAAGATTCTGCACCTTCCAATCCTATTTCACCTCTTTCTATTGATTTAATATCATTTCTTACCAGTAAAGCCACGCCTCCCCCTCTGCCTACCTTCCTATCCTTCCGATACACCGTGTATCCTTGGACGTTCAGCTCCCAGAGACATGTATCCTTTAGCCACGTCTCAGTGATGGCCACAATATCATACCTGCCAATCTGTAGCTGTACGACAGGATCATCCACCTTATTCCTTATGCTGCGTGCATTTAAGTACAACACCTTAAGACCAGTATTTGATACTTCGGTACTTTTCATTTTGATTTCACTGCAACTTAATTTTTTGACTCAGATGCTTAGTCGAGTGTTGCTATTTTTAGATAAATAGTAACTGTACTTAATCACAATCAGTATCTTCTGCGGCTCTTACTGAATCTGCAGTTTTGCTTTCATGCAACATTTGGCATAGTTGGCAGTACTTGGTGAGTGTAACTGGAGTTTGAAATGTTCAGAGAGAGGAGCAAGTGAGAAAACACCTTGTGTGAGGAGTGCTGAGTCCTGGGGTGGGTCAAAAACGGTGTTGGGTTGGGCAGTCTTGCCAATCTTCTAGCAGGCCACATCATGCTGGTGGATTGGTCAGACAAGTTGGTCTCCCACAGGGAGAAGATTGGATACCACATTATGTCCATATCTGAGGTAGGTTCCCAGATGAGAAGAGGAGCAAAAGGGATGCCTTTTGACCCCTGGCAGCCATCATAAAGCACCAGTAAAATCACACAGAAAGAGCAGGAGATACGAAGTCTAAAGAACAAGGTGGAGGAGCTGCATCAGCACTCTACCACCACTGGGGAAGTCTCCCGACTGATGGATGGTGCGAATGGAGAAGAGAAGGTAGAGCAGAGTCCTTGCAATGGTTGCTCTCCCTCCTACGCACCACAGACAGTACAAGCCAGACTGGTGACCACCTGCTCCCATACCAGGGAGGGGAGACTTTAGGTTGTGGTCCCTCTGAAACTCACAGGACAGGAAGAGGAGGACGAGGAATGTGGGGCCCCTCTGAGATGACAGAGATCATGAGTTCTGTCAAGGAACTGGTGGGATTGGGGTTAAGTACAGGCAGAAGCCAGGAGAGGCTCTGGCCATGTGGCTGTTGAGGATATGCGATGAGAGAGATATCAGAATGAGTCTACCTAATGGAGAAATGGGGGCTGTTATCCCAACACACAGTCAATAATGCCCTGACGATTCTGTCCGTTTGTCATGAAGGTAATAAGTCCTTATGGGATCAGGTGGCAGTGGCAGTGGCAGTCAAGGTTACGTACCCCGTTCATCTTGAGTGGGATTTAAAGCCCCAGGTAGAGTGGAGCACAGTAGAGGAAGAGACTGGAGCCTTTTGCCAGTGGCCTCTAATTACAGGTTTATTCAACGATAGTGATAACCCGCCAGAGGATTCTGAACTAACCTGGCCATGGTAGAGCATTTAGTTAAGACAGTAGCTCCCCATGTAAAGGATATGGTGCTGCCTTTAATGGAGCTGTTAGTCGGGGGGGGGAGGGAGTGCATGGGTTACCATAGATGTAGCCATTTGGCTGCAGGAAGGGTTGGAGTATGTGGGAGGAGATGTGCGTGGCTGGGTCTGGAAGCTCGATAAGTAGACGGGAAATGGGAGGATCCTGTGTGACCTGTAAGAAGATGTTTTTTTAGTGCTGCTTCAGGCAAAGGACCAGGTCAATGGAGTTCCCACTCCTATCCTCTGTGCGATGTGGAGGGAACACTGCGAGGGAAAGTTGGGCAAGTGAACTGTTAAGGGAAGGGGGTCGTCTTCCAAGCCCTTCCCGGATTTCTCCCCTTGCGATCAGGTTCCCTACATCCCAATTTGGAGGCCTTACAGTGGCACTAGCGGAACTCCATTAGCTGTAGGGGTCGGGTGGTGGGGAGCAGTCCCCTGCCCTAGTCACATAGAGATGGGGACAGAGCTCCCGGTAGCCCCTTCCCAGCCGGGAGACCCGAGCCCTAACACACCCATTGCAGTGGATTGGGGGAAAGGGGACCTGAGGCCTAACGCACCCATTGCAGTGTATTGGAGGAAAGGGGACCTGAGGCCTAACGCACCCATTGGAGTGGATTGGGGGAAACGGGACCGGAGGCCTAACGCACCCATTGGAGTGGATTGGGGGAAAGGGGACCTGAGGCCTAATGCACCCATTGCAGTGGATTGGGGGAAAGGGGACCCGAGGCTGAACACACCCATTGGAGTGCATTGGGGGAAAGGGGACCTGAGGCCTAACACACCCATTGGAGTGGATTGGAGGAAAGGACACCCGAGGCCTAACACACCCACTGCAGTGGATTGGGGGAAAGGGGACCTGAGGCCTAACGCACCCATTGGAGTGCATTGGGGGAAAGGGAATGTGCAGCGATGGACAGCACTAGTGGACACTGATCCTGTGCATTCCACCATTCCAGGAAACTCCAATTGTTGGCAGGTCCCTGTATTACAATAGAGAGCTTAGGGGCTGTTCCCTCGTTCCCACCAGGGAATTTAGCTTGCAGGTGGCCATCAGACCAGGACAGCCAGGACCCATTCCTGTCTTGGTGGCAGTATCTCCTGTGTGCATTTAGGGTATGAATGTGCTGAGGCGTAGATCCCTGCAAACAAGGAAGGGTATTTTACTTTTGGGGTGGTTCCGGTGTGAAGGTACTAGTGGCATTAGCCAAGTGGGAGCCTTTGGTGATTCCACTCCCCTCGAGGGTGGTCAACACCAAACAATACTGGATTCTGGGAGGGACCAAAGAGATGGGGGAGACTGTAGATGCCCTGTTATGGGAGGGAGTCACTCTCCCTGCCACCTCCCCCTATACCAGCCTGGTATGCCCAGTGCAGAAAGGGGATGGGAGATGGCACATAATGATTGACTATCAACAGTTAAATAAACATGCACCATACCACCCCACACCCACAGCAACTATCCTGCATGTGGTGACTATTATTGAGGACATAGGGGTTAGGGAGGGGAAGCATTGGTATATGTGCCTTTGGTATTCGGCTTTGGGGGAAACGGGAAGGAGGTATGCCTCTCCAGCAAGCCTGGCCCAAACGTATGGTAACAGCCTTGAAGAACTTGAGCCTTGGTGACCCCTGGTGGAGTGAGTGCTTTGAGGAATGGTATTTCCCTACTTATGACTTGTTTAACCTAAAGGTCCCAACTCTGAAAGTGATTCCCCAGCCAACAAGGAAGGGAAAGGAATGTTGGTATAGTCTGTATGGCAAGCACAGGTCCAACCAGTCAGTGGGACACAGTGACTGTGAGCACTAGTGGTATCTTTGGATGACTGTATCTATGCCGAGTGGTCCTATGAAGCTGAGCACTTCGAGGACACTGAATGACAATTACTGGGTATGTGGCTCCCCACGGGGTGGTATGGCTGCTACTGTCCGGGGTATGTGGTGCCATACATATTCCACCTCGGGGCCCTGGATGAGTATCCTGCCCATGATGGCCAGTACAGTAAGAGGGCCATCACAGAGACAGAAAGGGTTTGGATAATAGTTTCTCCCCAGTACGATTCAGCCAAACTATCCAGGGAACTGATACGCATGTGATGGAGACACTGGCTAATGAGACGGCCATAGCATTCAAGCACACAGAGGATGCCCTGACCTGAGTTTCTGCCAAAATTATGGTCATTGAATGTTTGCCTTACAGAATTGGATGGCCTTAGACTATCTGCTCACAGAAAGGTGGCAGTGGTGCTGTTATTGATCAAGAATGCAGCACCTACATTACTGATGAGTTGGGGAACATCACTCACCTGGCTGATCACATCTGAGAGTCAGTGGATAAGATTAAGAAAGTAGGGGACCTGTTCCATAATGCTGTTTCTATGCACAAACACAGGAGATGGCTTTAACTGGTGTATTAACATTGCAGTGAGACAGACAGCAGACAGCAGATCAATATGTAGTGCTAAAGGGGGGGGGGGTCATTGCTCTAAAAGAAATAGATCCATACATTACACTTCCTCCCCCTTTGATTAATGCAACATAAAACTGATCAATATGTAGTGCTAAAGGGGGGGGGGGTCATTGCTCTAAAAGAAATAGATCCATACATTACACTTCCTCCCCCTTTGATTAATGCAACATAAAACTGTATATGTACAAAATAGTCAATTTCCTTTTCATAAACTTTATTCTAAATGAACACGCTTTCACAATAACAGTCCATAACTAGCTTCACGGCTCTAAAGGTTCAGTCTTTTTGGTGGTGCTCTGTTTCTTTCAGGATAGCACCTCTGGACTGTGGAGTGGTATCAGGCTTGGTAGGCGTCTTGTCTAAAACAATGTTCTCGGTTTCTGGTGTCATGTTGCTGTCAGTGACATCATCACAGAGTTAAGTCCAGTTACTGTAATGTGTCTGCCTTCTTGGATGCAGTTGACTCAGGTGTGTTCTCCAGTTGAGCATCCAGTAACTTCCAAAAAGGAAGTTGTCCAACTTGTGCTGTAGAGAAATGTCCTCCTTGCTCATCGCTTTAATGGACTTCTTGAAGGTTTGGATAAATGTTTCATCTAACCCATTCGTTGCTGGGTGGTGAGGAGTTGACTTGAAATGTCTGATGTCATTTTTCTTCATGAACAGTCTGAATTCTTCTGACACATATTATGGTCCATTGTCACTCTCTATTTGTTCTGGTAAGCCGTTTCTGGTGAAGATAGTCCTCAGAGTGGAGACAGTCTTTGCTGAAGTGGTTGACTTCATTGGTATAACCGCCAGCCACTTTGAATGAGCATCCACAGCAATCAGAAACATTGAGTCCATGAATGGCCCAGCAAAGTCAATATGTACTCTTTGACATGGTGAAGACAGCTACTCCCATGGGTGTAATGGTGCCTGTGGAGGTATATTTTGAACTTTTTGCCATCCTGAACAGCTTTTGGCCAAGTTTTCAATCTGTTTATCTATTCCTGGCCACCACACGTATCTCTGGGTGAGACTTTTCATCTTGACTGTACCAGGTATCCTTCGTGCAGATTCTCTAACACTCTGGTGTGCAGTTTAGAGGGAACCACTACGTGACATACACACATCAGCATTCTTTGACATACTGACAGTTGGTCTCGTCTCACTAAGAACTCTGGAAACGTGGGGTTACCATGAGCTGGCCATCCTCGCATCATGATTTCATAGACTTTTGACAATGTTGGGTCATTCCTTGCTTCCCTTTGTATTTCAGAATTTATTACTAGCAACTGGTCCACCAATGTGGTGTGGAACACTTCTGCTGGGTCACAGTATGAAGACTTCTCCTCTTCAGTTGCCAGTAGTGGAAGACGTGACAAGTCATCAGCTTTGCCGTGTTGTTTGGTACCTTGAATTGTATGTCATAAGAGTGGGCTCCTAAGAACAGTGTCCAATGTTGTAACCGGGTAGCAGCCATCACAGGAATTCCCTTCCTGGGATTGAAAATGGACACAAGGGGCTGGTGTTCTGTCACTAACATAAAGCTCTGTCCGTAGAGGTAGTGGTGGAACTACTTTGTTCTCCGTACTAGACTAAGGGCCTCTTAGTCAATTTGTGTGCAGTTTCATTCTGTGCTCGTCAATGATCTTGAAGCAAATGTTAAGATCCATCTTTCATAATTGTGACAAAATGACTCCAAAGCCATAATGTGATGCATTGCATGCCAATGTGATGGGCAGGGATGGGTCATAATGGGTGAACAGTTCATTGGATGTTATCAGTCTCTTTGTTTCCTTGACTGCTTTACATATCTTTCTGACCCTTCCCTCTTTACTCCTGTCTGCAACAGTGCATTCAATAAATACAGCACTGTAGCAATGTTTGAGAGAAACGGGTAGTAGTAGTTTAAAAGGCCCAAGTATGACCTTGGTTGTGACACATTTTCCAGTTTGGGTGCCTGTAACACTGCTTCAATCTTCTCTTGTGACTTACATAAGCCATGCTTGTCAATGACATATCCACAGCATGAGATTTCATTCTTGGAAAAATTCACATCTCTCTCTCTTTGTGTGCAGACCACACTCACTCAGACTGGTAAGCACTTTACCTAAGGTCTGGAGGTGCTCTTCATCATTCTTGTCAGTGACAATGATGTCATCAAGGCAATAATGTGTTCCTGGGACACCAAAGATGAGACTATTATACTGGAACAGTCATTTGTGAGTGTTGATTGCGAGGAACTTCCTGCTTGATAACTCAATCTCCATTTTCAGATAGGCTTGTGACAAGTCAATCTTTGAAAACCTTCCCCCACCCACCAAAGATGCAAAAATATCTTCTATTCGTGGCAGGGGATACTGCACAGTACGCAGCACTGGGTTGATGGTTGAAATCCCCACATATGCGAACAACTCCAGCCTTCCCTTTCTTGATAACCAGGACAATGGACATGGCCCAATCATTCCACACAAACTTAGAGAGAATTCCAGATGCTTCCAAGCTCTGTAGATCAGTGTCCACTTTAGGACGTAGTGTGTACTGGACGCACCTTATGGAATCTTGGTGTTGCTGTTTCATCCAGTTCAATTCTGGTCTTCATGCCTTTGAGTTTATCAATCCTTTTCTCAAACACCTTCTCATTAGCATTAAGCAGCTGTGCCAGTGTCTGGTTAGTGCTACCATTGCCTTTTGATGTCACACAGAGCTTTGACTGAGTGCCAGTCGAGTTGGACTTTTCTCAACCATTCACATCTGTAAAGTGCTGGCCTTCCACTTTTCAATACATAAAGCTCTAACTGTTGTGTTTGGCCTTCGTATGTCACATTTACTTTCAGTTTGCCTTTTGGAGACACTGTTTCCACTTGCATAAGTCTTTAGTATCAATGAGGTCTTCTCTGACGGTATTTTAAAAAACAGTCTGTTGTAGTCAGCCTCTGGAATTATGGACAAAGATGACCGTGTATCCAGCTTCATTTTCAGTTTTACATTGGACACGTATATTGTGATCCAAATAATTCTGTGATCTGCTTCAGTAACACGATGCAGTTCTGGGCATGACAGTTCACCTTTGTCAGACTCTATGTTGTCTGATTCTGTTTTATATTCGGCAACTTTATGTATTTGCTTAGTTTTGTGTTTAAGACTTTTCATTTAGTTGTGCTTTTCGTCTGCCTTGCACATTCTCTCTGTGAACTTGACTGTGACACAGTCTGCAGACTTTTTCTATGAACCAACAGCCACTTGCATCATGGGAGGATCTGTCATATCGATAACATCTTTGGCTTTTTACCCCATTCAGGAACATTTTGTGCATTTCACATTCTAACCTCCTTCTCTGTAGTTCTGCTGTATCCTTTGCTGCAGTCTCCAATGACATTGCAATGGTCAATGCCCGTTCTAAGGTTAGGTCTCTTTCAGACAGTAGCCTCGTTTGAGTGCTTTGACTATACATGCCAAATACAAGGCTGTCCCTTAATGCATCAGAAAGTCCATCTCTAAAGTCACAGAACTGGGAAAATTTGTGTAGTTCTGCAATGTATTCAGAAATGCTTTCATCTTGACTGGTTCATTTTGTAAAATCTGAATCTCCCAGTGATTAGTAACAATTTAGGGCTCAAGTGATTTTGTAAAATGGTAACAGTTTCATCAAACATCTTGCTTGCTGGCTTTTCAGGGGTTACTAGGTTGCGTAAGAGATTGCACGTTCTTGGGGCCATTAAGCCAAGAAGTGTAGGGGCTTTGCTCGTCCACGTTGCTCATCTTACAATCCAGTTCAACCCTCTCGATATATGACCCCCCACAGCCTTCATTAGAGCTATTAAATTTATTAACTTTCCAGACTGAAGCCATCACCACGTTATTTTCACTCTAAATTCAGCGAGTCTTTCACGGTTACTCACAGGTTCTTCGACTTCTTGTGCTGTTTAACTCTCGCTGTTTTGTCCCATACCTGTTGGTGCAGTTCGTGATATTTTCTGACATTCAGGTTTGTACTCGTCACCAATTAGTGTCTGTGCACAACTACATAAATATTAAGTAAAAGCACACACAGGTGAGATGGCTTTAACTGGTGTTATTTCAGCAAGAAAGGGAGCGAGGGAACAATGCATATATGTAGATCAGTGGTCTGCAACCTCTGGGCTGCGGACCGATACTGGGCCGCGAAGTATGCAGGGGTGCAGTGGTAGCTGGGATGCACTCAGCTCATCTTTAAGAAAAAAAGCCGAAATAAACAAGCTAATTAATTGGGTGCCGCCGAGGTGCATGGAGCAAGTGAGATTGGGACTCGCCTCTGATCTGGGCTGACATTTACATGCCAGGCGGCACCCAATTAATTACATTGTTTATTTCGGCTTTTTTCTTAAAGATGTGCTGGGTGTGTCCCAGCTACCACTGCATGCTTCGTGGCCTGGCATCGGTCCGTGGCCCAGAGGTTGGGGACCACTGGTGTAGGCAACAGTGCATGTGCAGACAACAGATCAATAGGTAGTGCTGGGGGGGTGGTCATTGCTCTGAAAGAAATAGATCCATTCATTACACATAGCTATTACACCCTGGGGGGGAAGAAGGAGGCTCTTTGAGGTTGATAGACTACCATAGTACACTGGGTAGCTTAAAGTACTTGGCTATTGCAGTAATGGGCTGAGCCTCGATCTCCATTTCAGCTGGGTCAAACTGTCGTGACAGGGCATACGACTTGGTGTCCTTGGGAGGTGTGGTGCCCGGGAGGAAGTTGACTGTACAGTCGTGTGGTCTGTGAGGTGGCAGGGTGCTGGTTTCTCTCTTAATGAAGCCACTGGCAAGGTCGTTGTATTCCTGTGGGAGTTTGGTCAGGTTGAGTTTCTCCTCCATCTCCACGGATTTATGGGATGAAGTCGGCTGAGGTTGCAGCTAGGTGGGTCCCCAACTCAGCATGAGCTAAACGACCAGGTGAAATGAGAGTCGTGAGTGGGGAGGCAGGGGTACTCAAGATCAGCGCATCGATCAGGAGGAATTGGATGGACTCTAGGTACTTACTTTCTGATGTGTGTGTGTGTGTGTGTGTGTGTGTGTGTGTGTGTTCGTTCTGACCATCCCAGACCCCAAGAGACATCTGTCAACAGCTGTGATACAAAAGGGGTGAGAATGGACTCTATACGGAGTCCAAGTTTCACACATAGGTTCCAGTCCAGTAAGTCGCCTGCTGTGCCAGAATCCACCAGAGGCTCCTGTGTGCGTAGAGCTGTTGGCATGTAGAGGAGGACAGTTGGATTATGATGCTGGAACCAGGGGCCAGAAAGATCTTACCAGATAGAAGGTCCCTTGTCTCTACCTCATGGTGCCATTTCCTAGATGCAATGGGCTTGTGTGATTGGTAGCTCTGCAGTAAGCACACACGTTGTTTCTCCACCAGTGCTCACTCCCTTGGGTATTTAAGGAAGCTCTCTCCAACTACGTGGGCTCCGCAGGTGTTGCTGAGAGTCCTGCAGCCTGAAGTGGTTCTGGGATTCTGGCTGATGATTGAGAGGGCCAGAGTGCTGAGGCTTTCAAGGCCAGTCGACATCTTTGGGTAGTCAGCTCGTCTTTCAAATGCTCCGGGAGGCTGTGTTGGTAGTGGGTCAGCAGTGTTTCTGCATTCTAGCCACGCTCCTTCATGAGAGTTCTGAATTCCACTGTTATCCAGCACCAAGCATGAACCTTGACACAGGTGAAGTGTGCAATCTGCTGCATCCCTTTCACTTCCTATATAGTCAAAAACATGGCAAATGCTCAGCAACAAATTTCTTGAAAATAGTGGACTTATTTTCCTAGTTAGGGGCAACACAGATCAGAGCTCACCTGGTTGAGAGAGATGATGAAGGCAATCTTGGCTCAGTCCATGGAATACAGAAGTGTATGATGCATTGGGACAGGAATTTGCAGTGTTGGCTTGGGGATCCATCAGAGCGTTTGGGCACTGGAATCTGGGACTCAGAGGGAGGAGGTTAACTCCTCCGGTATTGTTTTATCAAGACACAGAGTGGCGAGCAGATGGTCAAAGGTTTCCTGCTGCTTCTGGATCATGTGCTCATATTGACGGAAGACTTCCTTTAGGGGATCATACTCTGCTGGAACAATCAATGGTTTACTCATCCTGTCAGGCAATGTAGAGGAGGTTTAACCCAAACACAGAGCAGCAGAGATGATTTAGCAGTGAGCAATCACTTTAATGACCAACTGCAAAATAACAAGCCATGAGGGGCCACAAAACAAGAGAGAACAGATGCTTAACATGACAAGGCATCAAGGTAACTGAAGGCTATGAGCAACTGGTTAAAGCTGGCTGGTTCGATGAGTGTACAAGGGGGTGGATGTCAGCTGGGCTTAAATAGGTTGCAGGTGATTCCTGTTAGCTGGGTGGAGGCAAGGAGGTGCCTGCCTGTGCAGGCCTGACAAAGTTATGCTCTCCAGCATCGACTGTGCTCCTAACCAAATAGTTTGAGTACAATTACATTGTCAGCTACTTGACAATGTGGAAAATTTGCACAGGTACATAGTGTTCACAAAACACAGAACAAATCCATCTGGTTAATTACTACCCAATCAGTCTGCTTTCAATCACTAGTAAAGTGAAGGAAGCTGTCATTGACAATGCTATCGAGCAGCACTTGATAATATGCCCAGATTGGATCTGCTCAGCTCCAGACCTCTTCATAGCCTTGGTCCAACATGGACCAAAGAACCAAATTTCAGAAGCGAACAAAGTGTGACTACTCCTGAGATCAAGGCAGCAGAGCTGATGTGTGGCATGAATGGACCCTGGTAAAATGGAAGTCAACAGCTTCAGTACCCTTATTAAAATAAGGTGTTCCAGGCTACCAGCCAGCTGTAGCTATCTGCCATTTCATAACTCTACATTCAGAGAAATGGCTTCCTTATAAACTCACATGAATTCATGAACAAATATTGTTACTCTATTCACAAAGACTGCCACAACAACACAAACCTCCATTCTTTATCTTTGGTTCTTGCTACTTTGTCAATTGAAATAGTGCACTGCTGATGGGAGCTATCCTCCGTAGTATCCAGGACATCTTCAGGAAGCAATGTCTCATAAAAGCAGCATCCCTCATTAAGGACCCACATCACCCAGGTCATGCCTTGTTTTATTTGCTACCATCAGGAAGGAGATACAGGAGCCTCAAGTCACACACTCAGTGATTCAGGAACAGCTTCTTCCCCTCTGCCATCTGATTTCTGAATGGACATTGAACCCATGAACACTACCTCACTTTCTTTGTTTCTATTTTGCACCACTACTTATTATTTAATATATATTTACAGTAATTCACATTTTTTCTATTATTTATTGCATTGTACAGTTGCCTCTAAGACAAATTTCACGACGTATGCCAATGATATTAAACCTGATTCTGAATGAAATTTGCAAGAGTCTTTATTGATGTTATTTAGACCAATACCTAATAGTCAATCAAAACCTTTTGCTGTTGGATTTTATACACCATGTGTAGGATTGCCTGAATGGAAACATAGGCAATGAAACTTAAACCAGATATCACACACGCAACTTTATTGCAGATATTTTTCTCATGGCTATTTGTAAGTTGCTGATCACATGGTCCCTCTTGATAAACGGAAGCTCACTACTATCAGAGCAAGCATCAATAGTGGGCTACCCAACTGTTCTTACAATCCACTTGCATTATAGGGAGCTGTCTCAATGCTCAAATAGCACATTCCCTTTTACTGCTGGGCAAGTTATGTTAGACATTGACAAGGGCCCTGGGCAGAAGGGTCAGCATGGTCACAGTGGGCAGAAAGGCCTCTTCCTGTGCTGCTTGACTCTGTGACTATGATTCCACCCTCACCATTAGGTGCCTGTCCCTCTGATCCTTAATCACTTCTTTCCTAATACTGACAGTCAGTAGCCAATGCTTTGTGATTCAACCAATGACATTCTTTAAACTGAGCAACACTCAGACTTGTATTTAAAATCAAAGCTATTGTCTGCCACACTAGATGAACAGGATGTCACTTACCCAGTAGCTGAGTTTAAAGGACTGCTCTCATTTCCTTTTTCTGCCTGCGAGGAATCAATAAATAAGGTCTGTGACATATTTAGAATGCCATATAAATGAAGTCCTACAATAGTACCTCAGGCCTTTCTTGACCAGATTTGCTCTCCTCCTAACAACCTAGCAACCTGAACATCTGAAGGTCTCGGCCGGAATCACTAACCGTTTACTCTTTTCCATAGATGCTGCCTGGCCAGCTGAGTTCTTGCAGCATTTTGTGTGTGTTCCAGTATCTGCAGATTGTCTCGTGTTTGTGATCCTCCTCCCAGACTTGCTGCCAGCAGTTTTCTTCTGTGCCTCCAGATTTGCATCTTCCCCGGCTAGCCAGCTGTTATTTCTGCGTTGTCTGTTTCACTCCCGGTTTTGTAGTTGTTTGTGTCTGCTTTCCCAATCTTTTAATATTGAAACCATGGTAACCAGTTTCAATCTACTAGTACTTCTCAAATAATAAACGACTGCCTCATGATGACTGACAACACCTAATAGGCTTTCATGCTAGTCTCCAGCAACAGTCTGGGATAATGAATGCCATCAATCCCTGAGCCTTGTTTGATTTAAACTTGTCCAGCGCTTCCATTTCATCGATACAAACAGTGTCTAGAGAGACGTTGTTTCCTCCATGTCTTTACTTCCTCAAAGTATTCACAAGAGATGGTTTAGAATTCCACGGAATTCCCTCTCAGCAGAGAGGCTGATGGAGCTCTCTGTCACCTATGCGGAAATGACGCAGCAACTTCAGTGAAAAAGTGGGGGCCTGCAGTTTGCAGTTTGAAGTTAGACTGGGACGCATATATTGTTAAACTCACATATCCAAAATTTAGTGTCTAAGTATAGATGTGCTGCCCTGCCATTGGCTTCACTAAAAATCTATAAAATGTGGGAATAAGGCCAGTGCCTCACACGTAAAGCCCTCCCCACCATTGAGCACCGTTTACGAAGAGCGCTGCCACCAGAAAGCAGCGTCCATCAGAGGACACCCGGCAACCAGGCCGTGCTCTCTTCATGCAACTGCCATTGGGCAGGAGGTACAGGAGCCTTGGGTCCCTCACCACCAGGTTCAGGAACAGTTATTACTCTTCAGCCATCAGGTTCCTGAACAGCTTGGATAACTTCATCCACCTCAATGCTGATCTGACTTCACAACCTATGGACTCATTTTCAAGGACTCTACAGCTCATGCTGTCAATATTATTTATTTACCTTTATGTTATTTGCACACTTATTCTTCTTTTGCACATTGGTTGTTTATCAGTCTTTGTTACTTATAGTTTTTTTTAATAAATTCTATTATGTCTTTATTTTCCTGTATATGTCTGCAAGAAAATGAATCTCAAGGTAGTATATCAAAGTTCAATGTTCAAAGTACATTTATTATCAAAGTATGTATTAATTATGCAACCCTGAGATTCATCCGCTTACAGGCAGCCACAGAAGAAGAAACCCAAAGGAACCCAATTTTTAAAAATGACCAACACCAATGCATAGGGAGAGAAAAGACAACAAATCATGCAAACAACGGCATTTGGAACAAAACTGAAGACATGAAACACAGAGCACTCGGAACAGGCTCAGAGCTTTAGTCTCAGATCATCACACAGCAGGGCAAATCGCCACCAAGCTCGCAGACACGAAGCCTGGAACAGCCAGAGCAGTCTCACAGACTCAGCGCCATGGAGAGAGGAGTAAACGTCACAGAAGAGTGGGCGGAATCTTCCCGACCATCGCCTGCAGTCCCAACACCCTGCCTTTCAGGGCCAGTGTTTAAATTGTCCAAACACTGGATCATCCCCCGCACTAGGACCCGGGCCCCGCTGCAGTGATACGCTTTGGGCCTGCACCCTTCTGCCACATTGCAGCCCATAATCGACCTTTCTGAATCAGCCTGGCACTTACCAACCTCACTCCCGGTTTAGGTGGATAGGGTCTGAAACTCCTCCACTCCAACTCCCCTCTGATTTGAACGCTCCAACTCTGTCTCGACCATGCCTCAACCTCGCTCCAACCACTTCTCCTCGAACATGCCATGCTCCAAATTTGCATCGCAACTGTATTCCCCGACCCTCGAGCCAGCCTCGTCTGCACTCGTCTCTTCATTGTTTGCCGTGATAATTTACCACAGAAAAAGTGCTATTAATAAAGTATTTCGTTGTATTTTTTGTTTTATGAACCACCAGTAAGTTGTCATCCAACAGTCAACTTAACCTGGATGCCATGTACAGTAACATATACATAATTTTATAATAAATTTAATTTGAACTTTCAACTTTGGACTTTAAAATGTTTTTTGAACTTTGTGTACTGAGTAGCAGTGTGAAGTTTGTAAAATAACTGAAAAACAAGATCAACACAGACATGTAACTATTGTCTATTCTCATCCAAGTAACATTTTAACTGTTATTTATTTCTTGCAAATAACCTGCTTTAATCATTTAGGTTCCTGGTGGCCTGTGCTCCTTTGTGCAACATTATCAGCTTCCATTTCCACATAAAAACATTAAAAATCTAAATGCACAAGGGCAAAGCTTAGAGCAAACAGTATCAGACTCTCAGCTACAGTAAATTTGGACCTGTTTGTGCCATACTCTATTTATCTTCATTTTCAGGATCAATTATATCTCTTTGTCTTTGTGCCTTTTCTCAGACTTCCCTCTTACTGCAACAGTAATGAGAGGATTTTCTAAACAGTTACAGAATCTTTTGTCTTTGCAGCTATATTGGTCCAAAAGAGTTAAGTTTCTGACTTAGTAGCCCAAGAATGTGCTGAAGACTGTTGAAGACATTTATGTCTGAGAACCTGAGAAAAGCCTCGTCTTCCTCAAGAAGGAGACGGAGTATTCCTTTCAGGACAACAAACAATGTGCTGGAGCACCGTGTGCAGGGTTTCTGTCTGAAACGTCAACAATATTTTTCCTTCCACAGATGCTGCATAATCTGTTAAGTTCCTCCAGCAAATTATTTGGTGCTCCCATTTCCAGCCTCTCTAGTTTCTTACTGTATGTCTCATCTTTTTGAGGAATCCAGGTAGTTCTAGTAAAAACAACATCTATTGCCTATTCCTGCTTTTCTTTGAGAAAGTGGACATTTTTGACCTCCAACCATCAATGTGAATGAGGCATTCTTATAATATCCTCATGTGGGAGGTTCCAGGATTCTAGTCCAGTGCAACAACATTTGATAAATTGTGGTTGTCCCTGATATTAGCAAGATATTGAAGAAAAGTCAACCAAACAACAGCTCCAGAGGTCCCAACCTTTTTTTAAGTCATGGACCAATGCAATAAGCAAGGAATCCATGGACCCCAGGCTGGGAACCCCTGCTCTGATCCATTATATTACGGCTTATTTATACCTCACTGCTTTCTAACAACCCCCTGTAGCTATGTCTAACAAAAATCTATTAATGGAAGTGTTGGAAAAATTTCATTGAACATCACCACAACAATCTTTTATTTTAGGGGCAGGGAGAATACTCTAGATTTTTACTACTCTTTAACATCAGCTTGAAAGATCTGACTTCTAAGTTTTTGCTCCCTTATCTGGATTCCACCAGCAAAGGAAATGGTATCTCCCAATTCCTTAATAAATGGATCATCCCTCTGCACATATTCTACATTTATGGGGATAAAAACCCGGTCCATGAAACATCTCTTTGTAATTTAACCCCTATATTGCCTTCACTCTAGTGAATTTGAAGTGCTTCTTCTCCAAGGCCAAAATATCACGGTTTCATTATGAAGTGAAACAGAATGAAAAACTCTAGATTGGTTTTAATCAAAGCTTTGTATTGTTGCAGCATAACAGCCAAGCAGCTGTGTCACAACACACATGACGTAATGACCAATGTTGCAAGATTAACACAAGAAATACTGGAGATGCTGGGTTGGAGCAACACACACACACACACACACACACACACACACAGCGAAATTCATCAGGTTCTACGGAGGGAAATGAATATTTGACATTTCAGGCCAAGACCTCTCAACTGGACTGGAAAGAGATATGGCAGAAACCAGAATAAAAAGGAGGGGGAGGGGAAAGCAGTAGTGGGCGTGTAATAAGGTGAATCTGGGTGAGGGGGGAAGTTGGGTTGCTGGGGAAGCGAGGGGGAGGGAGTCATGTAAATGATATGGCAGGTGAAAGAGCAAAGGGCTGAAAATGGGCAAGGATAGTTATGGGTTTAATTGTTTTTTTGAAGCTTTTGGTGATTACTGTCCTTAGGTCTTTGTGTCTCCCTACTTCTCCAAAGCTTCTCGCCACTTGGAGAATACTCTGTTCCAATGTGTGTTAGATTTTAGACCCAAAGTTAATTAACTCTCTCCTCTCCATGTGGAAATTAATCTTCTACTGTTTTGCTCATTCATTCTATCTATCAAAGCCCCTTTGCAACTTATTTCAGTATTTACTGTGCTTCTTGGTGTAGTCAGTGAATTTAGACATTTATTTCTCTATCACCTTGAACAAGGTGTTGGTGCGTGGCCAGGTGGTTAAGGCATTGGACTAGTGATCTGAAGGTCGCAAGTTCGAGCCTCAGCTGAGGCAGCATGTTGTGTCCTTGAGCAAGGCACTTAACCACACATTGCTCCTGCACGTTTATAGCTTAGCAGTGATGGTTGCAGTATGGACAAGACAAGACAAGACAGGTCATTTATAGATATAGTGCAAGTTGAGAGACCAGTGTAGATCATTGGGTTACACAACGAATTGTATTCTATCAATTTCAGAATCAGAATCAGGTTTAATATCAAGAAATTTGTTAACTTTACAGCAGCAGTACAATGAAATACAAATGAAATACATGACAAATAAATGTAGAGGAAGAAAACTGAATTACAGTAAGTATGGATACATCTATTCAATAGCTAAGTTAAAATAGGTAGTGCAAAAAAAACAGAAATAAAAATAGTAATGAGGTAGTGTTCATGGGTTCAATGACCATTTAGAAATCAGATAGCAGAGGGAATGAAATGTTCCTGAATTGCTAAGTGTGTGCCTTCAGGCTTCTGTACCTCCTTCCCGATGGTAACAATGAGAAGAGGGCAAGTTCTGGGTGGTGGAGGGGGGTGGGTCCTTAACGATGGACACCGCATTCCTAAGGCACTACTCCTTGAAGATATCCTGGGTACTATGGAGTCCAGTGCCCATGATGGAGCTCACTAATTTTACAAGTTCCTACGACTTACTTTGACCTAGTGCAGTAGCCGCGCCCCCCCCTCCCCATACCAGATGGTGATGCAGCCAGTCAGAATGCTCTCCATGGTACTTTTGTACAAGTTTTTGAGTGTTTAGTTGACAAACCAATCTTCTCAAACTCCTAATGAAATATAGCCAATGTCTTGCTTTCTTTATAGCTGCATCAATATGTTGTGTTGATGTTAGGTCCTCAAAGACATTGACACCCAGAAGTTGAAACTGCTGACTCTCTCCACTTCTGATCCCACTATGAGGATTGGTTTGCGTTCCCTCGTCTTACCCTTCCTGAAGTTCTCAATCAGCTCTTTGGTCTTACTGATGTTGAGTGCAAAGTCATTGTTGCAACAGCACCCAACTAACTGGTATATCTCGCTCTTATACGCCCTTTCATCACCATCTGAAATTCTTCCAGCAATGGTTGTATTATCAACAAATTTATAGATGGCATTTGAGCTATGCCTAGCCACACAGTCATGGATATAGAGAGAGTAGAGTAGTGGGCTCAGCACACATCTCTGTGGAGTGCCAGTGTTAATTGTCAGCAAGGTGGAGATGTTATTTCTAATCCACACAGACTGTGGCCTGCTGGTTGGGGAGTCAAGGAACCATTTGCAGAGGGAGTTTGAACAGATCTTCAATTTTCACCCATAATTAATTCCTACTGAAAACAATAGCTTGCTACCACATTGTAGCTCTTCCGATCCCATTTCTACTCCCTCACAAGTCTTAGTAACTTATAGAGCAACGACGCTGCAATGCTGCCAGATTCATCCCCACTCCATCAACTTTAGCAGATCCCAGAAACTAACTTGCTACCAACCCTATTTCAAAAACGGAATCAGAATCAGGTTTATTGTCACTTACATACAGTATGCTGTGAAATTGGTTGTTTTGAAGCAAGAGGACAGTGCAATTGCAACTTATAAAAAAATATAAGTTGCAATTTTAAAAAGTGCAAAAAATTAAGATGAAGACATTTTCTGTGGTGGGATGGAAAGATGATTGAGGAACCATCCTGAGTCTGAATTATTATGCATATCTAAAGCTGTAGCGAGAACACTTTGTCTAGGTTTAGTCACCGAGAAACAAGAGAAATATTCAAATACTGCATTTCTGGAAAGAAAGAAGCAGCAGGATGTTGACAGTTACAATGTATTTCACCAGCCAGTATCTTGCTTATCTTGCTGTAATAACCACCAAACAAAAGAAAAGACACAGACATTTTAAAAATCATGTGCTTGCAAGTTAAAGTAATACATTGATCATGATAGACAGTCTTGTTGGATGCATCATATCATTTACTCTTAAATATAGCTATACACAATTGCTATATGACATTAGTTACACTTCTGCTGAAAATTGTATTCAATTTTAAACCATTTATCTATTGTGTTATTTCATTTATAGTTGCAGCATAATTGCTATATCACTTAGCTATCATGTTGTTTAGCTGACTATAACAAACCAAAGTTTATGTAGCAGAGTATTGACATACTATAACAACTTTCACTTCTATAGAACTTTGAAGTAGGCAAGTCCCATTGTCCTGATGGAATATATTCCAAGGTACTGAAGAGTTATACAGAGGCATTTGTAATTCAATTCAAGCAATGCAAGATTGTTTAATGCCATTTCCAGTACACAAGTGTAAAGGAGAACAAAATAATTCACCAAAATTCTCTGAACACCTGGCAGATTGCAAGACAGTGAATGTCATGTCACAATTTAAAACAATGTAGACAAAAGGCAGGTAACTATAGGCTAGTTATCTTAATGTCTGTAGTCAGGGAAAATTCTTGAAGCTGTCACTTAGGAAGAAATAGCAAGTATCTGAAATACTGACACATCAGATTTCGGCTTCTCCTTTTCAAATTTCACAGTGAACTCAATCATGTTATGATCACTGCCTCCTAAGGGTTCCTTCACCTCAATCTCTCTGATCACCTCCAGTTCATTACACAATACCCAATCCAGTACAGCCGATCCCCTAGTGGGCTCAACAACAAGCTGTTCTAAAAAGCCATCTTGCAGACATTCTACAAATTCTCTCTTTTCAGATCCAGTGCCGACCTGATTTTCCCAATCCACTCGCATGTTAAAATCCCCCACAATTATCATAATACTGCCCTTCTGACAAGCCCTTTCTATTTCCTGTTGTAATTTGTAGTCCACATCACTGCAGCTGTTTGGAGGCCTGTACATAACTGCGATCAGGGTCCTTTTACCCCTGTAATTTCTTAGCTCAACCCATAAAGATTCTGCACCTTCCGATCCTATGTCACCTCTTTCTAATGATTTAATATCATTTCTTACCAATAAAGCCACGCCTCCCCCACTGCCTACCTTCCTATCCTTCTGATACACCGTGTATCCTTGGACGTTCAGCTCCCAGAGACATGTATCCTTCAGCCACGTCTCAGTGATGGCCACAATATCATACCTGCCAATCTGTAACTGTACGACAAGATCATCCACCTTATTCCTTATGCTGCGTGCATTTAAATATAACACCTTAAGACCAGTATTTGGTACTTTTCACTTTGATTTCACTGCAACTTTATTGCACTGCAACTCATCCCAATGGCTACAAATTTGCCCCATCACCTGCCTGTCTTTCCTGACATCTTTACTGCTCACTATCTTACATTTATTTCTGTTTTCCCCAAGATGTGAGGGTCCTGAATGATAGATGCTGCCTTCCTGAGGCACCACTTTTGAAGATGTCCTCGATGTGGAAGAGGCTTGTGTTTGTGATGGAACTGACTGAGTCTACAATCCTCTGCAGACCTTCGATCCTGTGCAGTGGTCCCTCCATACCAGGCAGTGATGTAACCAGTCAGAATGCTCTCCACGGTACATCTCTAGAAATTTGCTATAGTCTTTGGTGAAATACCAGATCTCTCAAACTCCTAATGAAGTATAGCCACTGGTGTGTCTTCTCCATTTCTGTGTCAATATGTTGGGCCCAGGATAGAACCTCCAAGATGTTGACAATCAGAAAATTGAAGCTGCTCACCCTTTTCACTGCTAACCTCTTCATGAGTATTTGTGTACATCTTCCTGACTCCCTGCTCCTTAAGTTCACAATCAATTTCCTGGTCTTGCTCATGTTGAGTGCAAGATTGTTTATGCAACACCACTTCCCAGCAGATCTGTCTTGCTCCTGTACACCTTCTCATTGCCATCTGAGATTCCACAAACAGTGATGGTAACGGCAAATTCATAGATCGTGTTTGAGCTGTGCCTAGCTACACAATCATGAGTTTAGAGATTAGGACATATATGGATATATTCTCTCTCTCTCTCCATCCATTTGTCTATATAGATAGATAGATAGATATATCCTATCTGTGTATATCTATCTATCTATCATATCTATACATAGATAGGTTGTGAGTGGGCAAGAGTTGGGCATATGCTGTACAAAGTTGGTAATGTGAGATCATCCACTTTGGAAGGAGAAATAGAAGATGAGATTATTATTTAAATAATGAAAGATTACAGCAAGCTGTTAAGCAGAGGTACTTGGGATTGCTGGTGCATGAAATACAAAAGGTTGGTTTGCAGGTACAATTGGCTATTAAGAAGGCAATGTTGTTCTTCATTGCTAGAGAAATTGAATTTAAGAGCAGGAAGGTAACAGGTAAAGACACATGTGGAGTATTGTGTGTCGTTCCGATCTCACTTGAGAAAAATTATACCTACTTTGGAGGTAGTGCAGAGGTTTATTAGGTTGATTCTGAAGATGAGGGGGTTTGCTTATGAGGAGAGATTGAGACGCCTGGGACTGTACTCACTAGAATTCAGAAGAATGAGAGGGGATCTTATAGAAACATATAAAGTTATGAAAGGGATAGATAAGATAGAGGCAAGAAAGTTGTCTGCAGTGGTACGTGGAACTAGAACTAGGGGGACAAAACCTCAATTTTTGGTGGAGTAGCTTCAGGATGGGGAAGAAGAGGAACTGCTTTTCCCCGAGAGTAATGAATCTGTGAAATTTCTCTGCCCAGGGGAGCAGCAGTGGCTATTTCATTAAATATATTTAAGACCAGTGTCTTTCATAGTAGGGGAATTAATGGCTCTGGGAAAAGGCATGTAGCTGATGCTGAATCCATGGTCAGATCCACCAGGATCTCACTGATGGGCTGACCAGACTTAATGGTCCAGATGGCCTACTCCTGCTCCTAGTTCATATGTTTTTATAAAGTAGCAAAGGAAAAAAAAACACTGCACATATGTGAAATCTGAAATAAAACAAAAAATCTGGAGTTAGCCCGTAGGTTAGGCAGTATCTGTTGAAAGAGAAATACATAAGGTTTCAGAATGCAGTCACTTCATCAGAAAGTAGCAAATCTTGCCAAGGTAATCTAAAACACAAATACACCCATTCAGTCAAAACTAAGTTCTTTACCTATACGTTTCAACCCTATCCCTTCACTTCTGGAACCAAAACCCTCATCTGCACTTTCACCACCTCACTGTTCTGATACTTGCAAAACTCTTGCAGGCCTTAACAAGGCAAATGCACAGATAATGTTTGCTCTGGCAGGGGAATCCAGAACCAGAGGGGTCTCTCTCAGTGTAAGAGGCTGATCATTCAGGGTTGAGCACAGAAGGAATTTCTTCACTGAGAAAAGTGAATCTTTGGAATTCTCTCCCTCAGGGGTTGTGGAGGCTCCGTCGTTGAGTATATTCAAAGCAGAGATTGAAAGGCTTTTGGATATGAAGGTTATCAAGGGATTTGGGGTCAGTGCATGAATGTGGCTTGGAGGTAGAAGATGAACCATGATGCCAACTAACGACACAGCAAGCACAGAAAGCTAAATGGCCTACTCCCACTTCTATTTCTTATGTTCTTATAACGCTGTTCTAGTCAGTCTCCAATCTCAATATACTAAAGTCCTTCACTTCCTTCAGCCCAGCCCCTCCAATACTGAGCTGGAGGCTGTTTGCCATGCTCATTTAAAACAGATGTTGATAGATTTTTGGGTATTAAAGGTTCAATGGATGTCATACAATAAAGGGAATATAGTAAAGTGGAAAAGAGGTAAAAGATAGCCATGATCTTATTGTATGGCCAAGCAGGTGTTAGGAGCTGAATAAGCTTCTATTTCGAATGCTCTTAATAGTGTTGCTCACTTTCTACTCCACCACTGGTCATTTATCTGGCCTTGTGCTATTTCTCTCACAGTTTATTTATTCTATGGGGGTTTAAAAGTCTCTTGACGATTGGATTCCTTGACTATACCTTGTGTTGCGCATCTCCATTTCCCCCAGCTTCCCATTCCTTTCTATCTAATTGCAGCAGAGAGCACTCGGTAAACGCTCTCCTTACACACTGCACACATACATTGCCTTGCCATTCTGCTGTCATGGCATTGCGTGTACTTCAATGTCTTCCCCGTTTTATTCTCATAATGGGTTTTAAACCAAGGTGACACGCTTAGGCTGGTTTTGTGCTGCTTTTCCCACAGTACGCGGCGGAATATTCAATTTCTTGAGTAAGGGGATGTTGTGTATACACTGTATTTAAGCTAGATACTTCTGTTTATTTTGTAACATGTTTGTAACTACATTGTGGAGTACATCATGTTCTGATTCATGTGTAGTCTTAACTTTGTGGGTAATTAAAGATGGTATGTTCTGGTACCTAATAAATGGTAACCACCACTCGCAGTGGGAGAGAGAGATCGAGGCTGTCAGGAGTTCACACTGAACTAAGTATTGTGTTGTTTGGTAAATATCTTTTTGTAAATATTGGCAGTTTTCTTTTCACTACTTCAGACATCCCACCCTGCAAAAACTCATTTCAGGGAGGTAACATCATCAATTTGCGGGAGACTCCTGGGAGAGGTGGGATGTCTGCAATAGAGTAGCTCCTTAGCAGCTAGCCAGCTAGTTTAAATAACGTTAGCTATGCTAATGAACGAATGACACCTGTTAAACTCACCTCAACATGTCTTTTACAGTCTTAACCCACCATGGGCAATAGAAAAGTCACTGTTGCAAACAGTGCAGTGAGCAACACTGTCATTATTTTTGACCCCTATTAGGCAGGGGTACACTTTAGTGTAGTCTGGGGTGACGTACGTTTTATTTTTTTTGGAAACACTGCCATGGCGTGCTCTCGCTCACACTCTCTCTTGGTCGCTCGCTCGCTCTCTCCCGCTTTCTCGCTCGCGCGCTCTCGCTTGCTTTCTTTCTCTCGCTCGCGCGCTCTCGCTTGCTTTCTTTCTCTCTCGCTCGCTCTCAAAAAAATTGATTTCTGTGATATTGTATATAATTTGCGGGCATCAGGGAGCCACTATTAATATGCGGGAGACTCCCAGAACTTCCGGGAGTGGGATGTCTGCCACTTTCGCTAATTTTTGTAAGTTTTTTTTTGACGCGCCTAATAAACACCCTTGCACGAAAGTGCTAAGTAACTCCAGACATTTTTTTTCCTTTGGACATAACCCACGTATCTAACACTAATGTAACCTTTGTCTCTATTAAAAGCATTACAAGCATTCTTCTGACCCACATACAGTAGAGCGTAGTGTGAATGTAAGCAGGGGTCACTTCTGCCGCAATTGACAAGCAGTCAGTTGTAATGATCAAATTTAGACCCGCAGAAGTGCACCACCATCAACCAAGTTCACAGTAACAAATCAATGGTATAAATTCTCCCACAGGAGAGGAAATGATCATTTTTCAAAACAGACAGATATGAACTACATTTTACTTCCTTGTCATTTCATCTTCATTTATTGAGTTTTCCCAGAGTGTCTGAGGATATGCTGTTTAGACTGACTGTTGATGTCATGTGTTTTCTTGGCCATTGATTTAAAGTAACTAACTAAAAATCTGTTTTTATTACATCATTCTTTATCAGTTTTATAGAGACTCAATTTTACAACTGTTCATTTTCAATGAAAACTGTATCAATGCCCTTGTTTATTACTGATATATATAGGCGGCTAGGTGTGAGGAGGTTAGTTCACAACAGAGGGATGGGAACCAGTGCAGAGAGACAGAGGGGTGTAAAGTGAGCGTAGAAGCAAAAAGTACAAAGGGGAAAAGTAAAAGTGGCAGGCCGACAAATCCAGGGCAAGCATTAAAAAGGGCTAAGAGAGTTGTAAAAGAGCGCCTGAAGGCTTTATGTGTCAATGCAAGGAGCATTCGTAATAAGGTGGATGAATTGAAAGTGCAGATTGTTATTAATGATTATGATATAGTTGGGATCACAGAGACATGGCTCCAGGGTGACCAGGGATGGGAGCTCAACGTTCAGGGATATTCAATATTCAGGAGGGATAGACATGAAGGAAGGGGAGGTGGGGTGGCGTTGCTGGTTAAAAAAGAGATTAACGCAATAGAAAGGAAGGACATAAGCCGGGAAGATGTGGAATCGATATGGGTAGAGCTGCGTAACACTAAGGGGCAGAAGACGCTGGTGGGAGTTGTGTACAGGCCACCTAACAGTAGTAGTGAGGTCGGAGATGGTATTAAACAGGAAATTAGAAATGTGTGCAATAAAGGAACAGCAGTTATAATGGGTGACTTCAATCTACATGTAGACTGGGTGAACCAAATTGGTAAAGGTGCTGAGGAAGAGGATTTCTTGGAATGTATGCGGGATGGTTTTTTGAACCAACATGTCGAGGAACCGACTAGAGAGCAGGCTATTCTGGACTGGGTTTTGAGCAATGAGGAAGGGTTAATTAGCGATCTTGTCGTGAGAGGCCCCTTGGGTAAGAGTGACCATAATATGGTGGAATTCTTCATTAACATGGAGAGTGACGTAGTTAATTCAGAAACAAAGGTTCTGAACTTAAAGAGGGGTAACTTTGAAGGTATGAGACGTGAATTAGCTAAGATAGACTGGCAAATGACACTTCAAGGATTGACGGTGGATATGCAATGGCAGGCATTTAAAGGTTGCATGGATGAACTACAACAATTGTTCATCCCAGTTTGGCAAAAGAATAAATCAAGGAAGGTAGTGCACCCGTGGCTGACAAGAGAAATTAGGGATAGTATCAATTCCAAAGAAGTAGCATACAAATTAGCCAGAGAATGTGGCTCACCTGAGGACTGGGAGAAATTCAGAGTTCAGCAGAGGAGGACAAAGGGCTTAATTAGGAAGGGGAAAAAAGATTATGAGAGAAAACTGGCAGAGAACATAAAAACAGACTGTAAAAGCTTTTATAGATATGTAAAAAGGAAAAGACTGATAAAGACAAATGTAGGTCCCCTGCAAACAGAAACAGGTGAATTGATTATGGGGAGCAAGGACATGGCAGACCAATTGAATAATTACTTTGGTTCTGTCTTCACTAAGGAGGACATAAATAATCTTCCAGAAATAGTAAGGGACAGAGGGTCCAGTGAGATGGAGGAACTGAGCGAAATACATGTTAGTAGGGAAGTGGTGTTAGGTAAATTGAAGGGATTGAAGGCAGATAAATCCCCAGGGCCAGATGGTCTGCATCCCAGAGTGCTTAAGGAAGTGGCCCAAGAAATAGTGGATGCATTAGTGATAATTTTTCAAAACTCGTTAGATTCTGGACTAGTCCCTGAGGATTGGAGGGTGGCTAATGTAACCCCACTTTTTAAAAAAGGAGGGAGAGAGAAACCGGGGAATTATAGGCCGGTTAGCCTAACGTCGGTGGTGGGGAAACTGCTGGAGTCAGTTATCAAGGATGTGATAACAGCACATTTGGAAAGCGGTGAAATGATCGGACAAAGTCAGCATGGATTTGTGAAAGGAAAATCATGTCTGACGAATCTCATAGAATTTTTTGAGGATGTAACTAGTAGAGTGGATAGGGGAGAACCAGTGGATGTGGTATATTTGGATTTTCAAAAGGCTTTTGACAAGGTCCCACACAGGAGATTAGTGTGCAAACTTAAAGCACACGGTATTGGGGGTAAGGTATTGGTGTGGGTCGAGAATTGGTTAGCAGACAGGAAGCAAAGAGTGGGAATAAACGGGACCTTTTCAGAATGGCAGGCGGTGACTAGTGGGGTACCGCAAGGCTCAGTGCTGGGACCCCAGTTGTTTACAATATATATTAATGACTTGGATGAGGGAATTAAATGCAGCATCTCCAAGTTTGCAGATGACACAAAGCTGGGTGGCAGTGTTAGCAGTGAGGAGGATGCTAAGAGGATGCAGGGTGACTTGGATAGGTTGGGTGAGTGGGCAAACTCATGGCAGATGCAATTTAATGTGGATAAATGTGAAGTTATCCACTTTGGTGGCAAAAATAGGAAAACAGATTATTATCTGAATGGTGGCCGATTAGGAAAAGGGGAGGTGCAACGAGACCTGGGTGTCATTATACACCAGTCATTGAAAGTGGGCATGCAGGTACAGCAGGCGGTGAAAAAGGCGAACGGTATGCTGGCACTTATAGCGAGAGGATTCGAGTACAGGAGCAGGGAGGTACTACTGCAGTTGTACAAGGCCTTGGTGAGACCACACCTGGAGTATTGTGTGCAGTTTTGGTCCCCTAATCTGAGGAAAGACATCTTTGCCATAGAGGGAGTACAAAGAAGGTTCACCAGATTGATTCCTGGGATGGCAGGTCTTTCATATGAAGAAAGACTGGATGAACTGGGCTTGTACTCGTTGGAATTTAGAAGATTGAGGGGGGATCTGATTGAAACGTATAAGATCCTAAAGGGATTGGACAGGCTAGATGCGGGAAGATTGTTCCCGATGTTGGGGAGGTCTAGAACGAGGGGTCACAGTTTGAGGATAGAGGGGAAGCCTTTTAGGACCGAGGTTAGGAAAAACTTCTTCACACAGAGAGTGGTGAATCTGTGGAATTCTCTGCCACAGCAAACTGTTGAGGCCAGTTCATTAGCTATGTTTAAAAGGAAGTTAGATATGGCCCTTGTGGCTACAGGGGTCAGGGGGTATGGAGGGAAGGCTGGGTTCTGAGTTGGATGATCAGCCATGATCATAATGAATGGCGGTGCAGGCTCGAAGGGCCGAATGGCCTACTCCTGCACCTATTTTCTATGTTTCTATGTTTCTATATATTACCTTACTTATTCATTAAATTTTCATTGCTTGCCTGATGCCATGAAAAATACATCAGGTTAGAGTTAAGGACATAGCTGCTATTTAGTGTTATTAAATTGAGAGGTTAGAAGCACCAGATGTTAATTTCCTTGGATTTGTCAATATGGAGTGAGCAGTTTGATAATTGTTCCATGCATAAGTGGTACCATGGATAACTAGGTCTTGATCTTTAAGATTTAATGCTTTTCTACTCAATCCATATTTTTTCGACTTAAACAGATTCTCACAATCAAGGATCACTTGCTTCCACATCAGTTTTGTGAAGTCTGAGGTAGCTAATGAGGTCAATTTAGGATTTGCAGACTCCTTTACAGATGCTCTGGTCACATTTTAAAGTTCAAAAGTAAATTTTATTATGAAAGTGCATGCAAGTTATCATACACAATCCTGAGATTCATTTTTGTGGGCATACTCAACAAATCTATAGCATAGTAACTGAAGCAGGATCAATGAAAGACCACCAAACTAGGGCATTCAACCAGAGCACAGAAGACAACAAACTGTCAAGTGCAAAAAGAAGAAACAATAATAATAAATAGGTAAGCAATAAATATCAAGAATATGAGATGAAAAGTCGTTGAAAGTGAGTCCATTGGTTATGGGAACATTTCAATGACGGGGGCAGTGAAATTGAGTGAAGTTATCCCCTTTGGTTCAAGAGTCTGATGGCTGAAGGGTAGTAACTTTTCCTGAACCTGGTGGTGTGAGTTTTGAGGCTCTTGTGCCTTCTTCCTGATGGCAGCAGCAAGAAGAGAGCATGTCCTGGATAGTGGGGTCCCAGATGATGGATGCTGCTTTCCTGTGACAGCATTTCATGTAGACGTGCTCAGTGGTTGATGGGTAGCTGTGTGGTGTGCTCCTTCCACTGCTTGCAGTGTTTCTGTGTACTCCTTATGTGTCAGCCTTGAGGCTCTCAACACTATCCTAAATGACCCCACAACCTTTGCTTGCAACATTTTCCTCTTGATTGATATTCAACCACTTTAGCTCAGAAGTTAGACATTCTTTTAATGGTTGATCCAAGCTCTGCATTGCTTAATATCTGGCACAGTGTATAAAGAGAGAGAAAAAAACAAAATATAATTGTAAATGAAGCTGTGGAAGTAGAACTAGAGGACATAGGTTCCAGCTAAAGAGAATAAGTTATATTAATGACAAACTGAAGTTATTTATGTCAGAGAAAAATTTTGATGTCCAATGAACATGTAGAGTAATCCTCCAGCTGTCACCAAAACAAAAATAAACAGAAATAATTTTGAAGAAGTTACAATAGGTAATTTTGAATCACCTGGGATAGAAAAGTAAAGGATTTATTCATTCTTAATTATCCTGTGATCCAAGATGTGATTCAGGTAATAAATTACCAATTACAATATGGAGTAAGGGCTTACAAAAATCAATTATCTAATTGTATGTGTGTTGTGGAAGAGTTTGGCTAAAAAGCCTGGATATTTGAATAAAAGGTGTTTGGTTCAGAGAGGAAAGAATTGTTCTTTTTTCATTATCTATTCTTCCTGCTTTGAAACCTGCACAACGGCCTTCATGATGCTTACCAGTCAAAATCTTCAACCATTCATAGTCCATCTCAACCATTGACTCTATTAGTAGACACTCTGTGTTTCTGATGATTGTCTGACAAGTCCTATAAATTACAGAGCCAATTCTTCCTTGATGTCTAAGATATAATTTAAAAAAAAACACTTGTAGATATTGTGATTCATATTCTTGACTGTGGCATCACTAAAGGAAATTCTTAGAGACACCTTGTGTGGTACAAACCAGTGCATTTTTGTCACACAGAAGACCATAAGATATAGGAGCAGAATTAGGCCATTTGGCCCATCAAGTCTACTCCACCATTTTGTCATGGCAGATCCAATTTTCCTCTCAGCCCCAAATCTCTTGCCTTCTCCCCATATCCCTTCACGCCCTGACCAATCAAGAATCTAAAGCAGTGTGGTCACAATGGCAAGTTTGAAAATTTAATAACTGGTACATTTTGTCAAAACAAATTTTCTATTTGCCTTTAACATGGGCAGATCAACTTAAAGGGATGAACATACATAAATATAACATTTCTTTCTGTGACAAGTCAAAGGCTTCAGAAATGATAGACAGGAGTTTAAGTCACTCATTTTATTTTCTACTCTGGTCTGGACACTAATAGTCATCTACAATATGCAGTCATATTGAAATTTTCATTAAATGATGGATTTTAAAGCAAACTTGATTTTACTGAGCTTGTGTACTTTTGAGGTGCAATTGCCCAGAAAAGCCACTAGATGTTGCTGTCGAATGATTCCCCGCCCCCCGCCCTCGGAAGGGTGCTTCACTTATCAGCTGATTTTATTTTACTTATTGACAGCTAATATAAACTCGCCCTCCAAATAATGAGCATCAGCATGGAGGTCGACTGGGCTTCCCTAGCCATCTTTATCAAAGATCGGTCGGAGGATGAAAAGATCAGTAATGAATTTAACACGACCAGGGAGTAAATCTTCATTTGGCATATTGCAACGAGGATACCACGGTGCTGAAGAATTGGGGTGATCTTTGCTGAACAGGTTTGTCCGAGGAGGTTGAAACGTAAATGGAAGAAGGGTAAAGGAGACATTGGCTGTTTGGACTTCAATATTCAAACCTTTCCGAGAATATAAAATAAACGGAAACTTATTTCAAAAGGATAATATTTTTTTTAACTCCTTGTGGAGTCCAACCACATATCACAGTGAACTTTATATTTTGAGATGGGGAGGGAACGGCACACGAACAATGGATGAGTTCTACAGTGCAATAGGCGACAGATCCTCGGGAGTAGGAACAGCTCAACAGGGTGGAGAACATGCGCTCACACAGGAAAGGGCAGGTTCAGAATCAGATTTAATAGCACCGGCATATGTCGTGAAATTTGTTGTTATGCAGCAGTAGTACATAGTACTACATAATAACTATAAATTACCATTATATATAAATAATATAAAAGTAAGGTAAGCAGTGCAAAAAAGGAGGAAAATAAAAGTGAGGTAGGCTTCATGTATTGATTGTCCATTCAGAAATCTGATGGTGGAGGGGAAGAAGCTGTCCCTGTAACGTTAAGTGTCTCCTCAGGCTCCTGTCCCTCCTCCTTGATGGTAGCAATGAAAAGAGGACATACTCTGGGTGATGGGGTTCTTTAATGAAGAATGCCGCCTTTTTGAAGCGTCGCCTTTTGAAGATGTCCTCGATACTGGGGAGGCCAGTGTCCAAAATGGAGCCGGCTGAGTTTGCAACTTTCTGCGGCTTTTCCCGGTGCTGTGTGGTGGCCCCTCCATCCCAGATAGCAACGAAACTAGTTAGAATGCTCTCCAATTTACACCTGTAGAAATTTGTGACTGTAGAAGTATGTCTTTGGTGACATACCGTCTCCTGAAATTCCTAATGAAATATAGCTGCTGTCCAGCCTTCTTTCTAACTGCATCAATATGTTGGTCCCAGGAAAAGGTCTTCAGAGATGTTGATACCCAGGAACTTGAAACTGCCCGCTCTTTCCACGGCTAATCCCCCGATGAGGACTCGCGTCGTTCCTTCGGCTTCCCCTTTCCTAAGTCCACAATTCACTGGTCTTACTGACGTGAGTGAAAAGTCGTTTTATTACAACACTAATCAACCACCTGATCTATCAGGTTTACCACTGACCCACGTCAACAGTGTTTAATATATGATCTAGCTGGGAGGAATACCCCTTTATTGTGTACACTTCAAGGGGCAAACGATTTTCTGCCAATGATATGAAGTTTATTTTGACATTTAAAAACAATGATATGAGGACGTAGCCTTTCCCGAAGCCAAATACAAAGACCTCACTCTAGGCTGGCAGTCAATTACCAACCGTGTCACGTCGGCGGGTGGGGCCGCTCATTTCTCCACCTGTTCCGGCTCTCTCCGCTCCACTGTGTCGGCAGCGATGAACAAAGACTGTGTCTTGCTGGCTGCTGTTTCATTGCTGTCTGCCATTCAGCAGGGTAAGAGACTTGTTTACTGTATCATCCTCACTGTAGGATACATGGTGCCTTTTGAACTACCTCACAAGGTGCTAAAATTAATCTCCACTGCGAACCAGCCCACAGTGGGAAGTCCCGCAAAAGTTAACATCACCTGACTTCCATAAGTGCGTCCGTTGCGTTCCTGACAGGGAGGCGCTGCTTTGGTGCGCATTGCTTCCTTTTTCCTCGTTGACTAAATTAGCACCGTGATCATTTTGTAAGGCTGCAATTTTAAATCCCTTAATTTAGAGACCCAGGCTTTACTCATACAAATCTTTTGAGGGTTGCAGGAGGAATGGGGAAGGCAAACCGCCCTTCAGTTTGAGGGTAGGAGAAGAGTTTTATAGAGGTCCTTTGGGTGAATCCTACATTTAAACCCCACTTGAAGTTTGGTCTCCAGTTCTAGATAGAACACTGTAGGATTTGGACTGGGGTCAGTTTACTTGAATGGTCCCACTGGTCAATCAAGTGGCCAGGCTAGGACTGGTAAAGAGGTGGTCATAATCATGCATCGATTAAAAGGTCAGTTAAGACTGACTTTCAAGTTAATTAGATTTGAGGGAGACAAATTTAAAGTGACTGGCAGAACAGATGTCAAATGAAGATTTACTCCCTGGTCTCATTCATTGCTGATTTTTCCTCCCTTCAAGCAATTGATTCCCCCAGGGCTGAGTATTTGATAGTTGTTTAAAGTTGACAGGTGTGATGTTGTAAGGGAAGGAGGAGTAAATATTTTTGATATTGAACCTCAAAAGTTTAAGGTAACTGGCAAAGATAAAACAGGAGATATGTTTTCTATGTAGTAGGCTGTTACGATTAAACATGTATAACGGGGTGATTGAAGGAGATTGAAATATTACTTTAAAATAACTTGAATTTATAGCTGAAAATGCAGACAAAAAGTTTAGAGCTATGGGTACAAAGCAGGACGTGAGACTAGTTAGCTCCTTCACGGGGACGTGGGGCTTCCTGTGGAAATTTGATGTGCTGAATGGCCTTCTATGTTGATCATTCTATCCTGCTTGGAAATTGGCTACTGTACTCTTTTCCACAGATGCTGCCTGGTCTACTGAGTTCCTCCAGCATTTTGTGTGTGTTGTCATGGTTCCTTGATCTTGCAATATGAAGATAGTAGAGTTGCCTCCAAGCTTCAAAATTGAGTTTCTAACTTTCTATTTTCCCTCAAGTCATTACTTTCTAACGTTGAGTTCCATCTAGCACCAAAAAAACACAATGATCTGTTAATTGCTTTTTTAAAAAATATGGTAACTTTCAGAGTTGTTTCTGATACATTTCACTTGTCTGCACTTCCACTCTGAGGCATGCAATAAATGAAACAGGAATAAAATAATTTTGGCATGACTTCATTTCCAGATACTGCATACTGCACAACACAGCCTGTTGTATGGCTATCACTCCTGTAGCACGTGCACTAGGCAGTCATTCCTGAAGAGACGGAACACCACAGCATTCTTAAGGAAAGCGGAAGGTATTTTGGAGGGGGAAAAGACCCATAGAGCCATACCGCATTTAAAAAAAAGCCATTGGGCCCTTTGTATCCATACTAGCACCCATTTGTGTTTGTCCTCTTGTATCCTCATTAATCACTAGCCACCCTAATGCTATCATATTCTCTTGTCACACGCTCAGTACATTATGAGCAATTGACAGTGGCCTGCGTTAGCAGGTCTTCAAGGTGTGGGGGGGCAGGGTATCAGAGCATCTGGAAGAAACTACATGGTCACAGGGAGAATGTGCAAACTCCACACACAAACCATCCAGGGCCAGGATCAAACTCAGGCCTTTGGATCTGTGAGCCAACAGTATAAACCAGTGTGGCACCCGAATGAGGGTATATCCTTCTTCAGCCAGAGATTCCCTGCTGTGTTGCTACAAGCGAGCAGTGATTTTTAAGTGGAAACACGATTTTTTTTCTTAAACTAGGAAATTGGGTCAAATGTAACAGAAGGTAGCATTTCTGCTCAATGTGACTAAACTGAGCAAACAAAGGAGAGACTTGGGCTATTTCCATATCCTAAGCCTCAGTTGGGTGTACTCTATATTATGGCATTTCAAATCTTAGTCCAGGTACTGTGCAAGTGTTTTGAGGATATCTGTCTCTTGCACCATTTTGAGGAGTGACCTCCAGACCTAGTTTCCTTCTAAGCTTTCTACCTTTGTTCCTCCAGATTGTGATTTCTTTGCTAAGGTAAATAGGGTCTTTTTGTCTAGCCCTCCCATTATATTACTTTTCTCCCTAGTCTGCTTTATCCTAAAAAAAATCCATCTTGGTTGATCTCTGTGCATGACTGTAATTCTCCATTTCTGAGTTCATTCTCATAAATCGTCTCTGGTGCTTTCAGGCACTTCCTTAGTGTGGAGGCAAGAACTGTAGGATTTTAGTGGGGACACACTATAAATTTTATTTTAAATCTAGTTTCTTGGCACCTGCACATTTCACTTAAGGTGATTAATAATAGGATGGGAAATGTTGTGGAGCTGGTTACTTTATCATTCCATGTTATAGTGTCAGAAATTAGCACTTAGTGTAATCAACCTACCTCTTAACCTTTACTAGAGTGTCGTCAACAAGGAGTGCCTCCTTTGGAAAGGAAAAGCACTCTACTGAACTGTCAACTTTAACTTCCTTTAGTTTTGGTGAAGTTTTGCACATTTATGTGCTGATTTTTATTTGTTTCACATGTGACATTAGAGAGAACACCCTTGAAGAAAACTCTGTGATCAAAATTATAATCTCAAGAAGTATCCCTGGTAGAATTTAAAAGGATTAGAAAATTTCTGCATTATTGTTGTACTTTAATTTTGTTCTTTTGGCTCCAAGACAGCTCCTCCAAAGAGATCTATGGCACATAGTGTTGAAATAGATGTTAGACTTCCTTGTTACCTGAGCTATTTAGACCAGACAGCCTAGTTTTAATTCTTATCAGCAGTACAGAAGCTAACCTCACCTCAGAGATGATGAATTTGCTTGGTGATGGACCATTGATGTGCTGGTGATGATCACAAAAGGATTTGGTTAAAGGAAAACTTCAGTCTACATTAGCTTAATTTTTAAGTCTTAAGAAAATCTATTTTCCCATCACATCGCTTACCCAGGTCTTCAATTGTCTGTAAAACTAACTCTGTTCTTTGTAGAAAATCTTCTTTATATATGCCTTTTTTTCTTTCATGAATTTTAGTTTGTATTTCCTTGTTTTATTTCAGTGTGCTGAAATATTTAGAAAGTAATGTTGGGGCTTAATCTTACCTGTATTTTAATGTGATGTTATTTAATTGTGTCCTTCATTTTATCCATTCTTTCCCTGAGTTAGATGTTTAAAGCAAAGCAGCAGCTTCCCCAAAGCTTGAATCCTTCCCCTACTGTGATATAAAATGCAAGAGGTTTTTTATTTGATATTAGAAGGAGAACAATTGAGATGTCCATCAGGCAAAAAGTAATGGTGATAATTCCCAGTCTGTCTTTTTACTGTCTGTCAAATGGCCCTGATCTGCAGTGAGGTGCCACATAAAAGGCTGGTGTACAAGAGCTATTGGTATTAGGGGAAGTGTGTTAGCATGGAATGAGGATTTATCATTGCATAGAAGAAAGAAGGTCTGAATACACAGATTTTTTTCAGATGGAATGAAACAACTAGTACAGTGGTCCTACTATTGGTTCTTGGCCTCAATCATTTACAGTTTATATTAATGACATGGAGGAGGGAGCAGAGCACACTGTGTCTGTTGCCAACGATATGAAAATGACAATCCTAAGAACTTTCCACAGGGGCACGATTGAGAGCATCCTGACTGGCTGCATCACTGCCTGGTATGGGAACTGTTCTTCCCTCAATCGCAGGACCCTGCAGAGAGTGGTGCGGACAGCCCAGCGTATCTATAGATGTGAACTTCCCACTACTCAGGACATTTACAAAGACAGGTGTGTAAAAAGGGCCCGAAGGATGATTAGGGACCCGAGTCACCCCAACCACAAACTGTTCCAGCTGCTACCGCAGCATAAAAGCCAGGACCAACAGAATTCGGGACAGCTTCTACCAACAGGCCATCAGACTGATTAATTCATTCTAATACAATTGTATTTCTATGTTATATTGACTGTCCTTTTTTGTACATACTATTTATTATAAATTACTATAAATTGCACATTTAGACAGAGACGTAACATAAAGATTTTTACTCATGAATATGAAGGATGTATGTAATAAAGTCAATTCAATTCAAAAGGTTAAAGAACATGCTGTAATGGGGTTAATTAGGACTGCAACAGGATATAGATTGAGTAAGAAGGCAAAAATGTAGCAAATATAAACCAGTAAGAGAAATTTATAGGCAGATTATAATCCAAACGGGGAAAGCCAGCGGACAAGTGAAGTACAGAGGCGTTTATTTGTAGTTGTGCATGGATTGCAAAATCCTAGTAAGAAGGTTAAATGTTATATTGGTCCTTATTGCAAGAGGGCTAGAGTTCAGAGATAGGGAACTACTGTTTAAATTTCACAGGGTATTGGTGAGGGCACACTAGCACTGTGCAGAGTTTTGATCCCCTTATTTAAGAAAGGATATACTGGCATTCAAGGTAGACTAAAAGAGATTCACTAGGCTAATTTCTGGATTGAGGGGGCTATCCTACACAAACAGCTAAAGAAATTGGTTCCATACTTCTGGAATTTAGAAGATTGAACGAATATTGCAAAGTATGATCCTTAAGTGGACCTGTCAGTGCAGAAGTTGAGGTGTTTCCACTAGGAAAAGATTCTGAAATGACAAGATATTGTTACAAAAATAGACAATGGTCATTTAATTAAAATGGAGGTACATATTGATTTCTTCACATTGACGATGGTCCATCTGAATATGTTTCTCAGTGTTTTGCAGTTTGATACACTGGGGATCATGTGCATTCTGATTGTACTGCTGCTGTCCTGAACTTTCTGTTTTAAATCTCAAAACAGAGGTCTGTTCTTTAATTGTTGTCAGTGATGCTTTCTCACACTGTAGGAGAGCAGCCTTGTGTTATTTTAACTTTGTAGAAATCTAATTTCTACAGATGTACCATGGAGAACATTCTAACTGGCTGCATCACCGTCTGGTATTTGGTGGGGGGTTGGATTACCACACAGGATCGAAGAAGCTATAGAAAGTTGTGAACTCAGTCGGCTCCATCATGGGCACTAGCCTCCCCATACCATCCAGGACACCTTCAAGGAGTGATGGCTCAAAAAGGTGGCATCCATCATTAAGGACCCCCATCACACCCAGCACATGCATTGTTCTTACTGCTACCATTAGGAGCTTGAAGCCACACACTCAGCAATTCAGGAACAGCTTCTTCCCCCCTCTGACTGTACTTGAACTCTTGAACATCACCTCACTTTTTTTTTGTACTGCGGACGCAAAAACAACAAATGTCATGATATATGCCAGTGGTATTAAACCTTATTCTGACTGATTTCCCCTCCACTCCTTTTTCTAGAAATGTAAAATCACTCTTTATCCATCACTTCCTTTAAATATCAACAATGAAAGTTCCATCAGAGCAGCCTGCATTGCACTGAGTGGGTATTCACCCAACAACATCTCCAAAGGATTGTGAATGAACTTAGGTGACTGACTATTCAACTGTAACAACACTTTCAAACTCTGCAGTCTCTTATAGCAAATCCCTTGCTATTAGTGATCATATGATACTCGTGAGTTTTGAGGACCAGTATTATGGTCCCCTTTTGCTCCTGATCATGCAGTACCCTACCAGTGTTTTGCCTGCAAACAGCAACATATAAAGATCAGACCTTGGATTTCCTTGTCAGTATGGCTTGGGTGTATTTGTTTGGATCAATTATTAAGCTTGCTGCCCAGTCCACTACCTTGCTGTATCAATATTGGCATAGATTTGAGTAATCAATACAATTGATAGTATTGCTTACTTAGATTTATCCCAAAAATAGGTTGTATACACTACATTGAAATTAGCTATGTTTCTTAACAAGTTAGGCCCTAACAGGAAAAAAAAATGCCCAGAGAAGATGGAGTCAGTAAATATTGTGGGAAAGAAGAGAGTCGGAGAGAAATAACTAAGCCACCGAGCATGAAGGTACAATATTAAGTTGTATCATGATTGATATGTGAGCCAGGTATAAATAATTTGTGTTTAACAGTTCAGAGTGGCTGTGGATAACTAAAGGGCATTTAGTTAGCAGTGCAGAACAAATTAGGCATTACACTGTCTATAAATGCTGAAACTTGATCAGATATTCGTCATGTTTTCTTAAGATCAGACAAAAGATTTTGCTAATTTTCAAGTGTAGCTTCATCGTTTTTCCTTTTAATGAGGCCTAGCACGTTGCTACATTAAGAATTCTTTTGAATCTGGAGTTGCAGGACATGTCAGGGGAAATGTTGAAGAGACCCAAAGCAAGAAATTCAGACTTTAACAACATATGTTGTGATACTAATCTTGGACTTGGAGTGTCAGATTATTTTCTCCAAGGTCTGTGCAGTGACATATTGCTGCAGTATTACACTGTCACCACTAGATGCCCTAAGTGGACTGTTTGCTGGCAATCTTGGCGCTGATACATTGAGCCTACATTGGAACATCATTGATGGCCTTCTGATGGCTTATCTTTCCTTAGTATTAACGGGCTGGATCAGTAGTTAACTCTGTGTTTGCCACAACGCTGAGTTAGAAATGACCTGGAAAACACAACACCCCATTGCTACTCCGTGCTGAGGCAGCTTGGAGAGGTGTCTGAGCAAGCTGAGTGGTTTCGGAGCTCTTGGAGAAGGAGGGATGCTTTGGCAGGATTCTTGTTTCTGTTTGCTATTTGGTGACATTTACTGAAATGAATACAACTGTGCTTCCTTTTCTGGCAGGTGAAGGGGTGTGGGGAATAGCAAGAACAGGTCCAGATTGTCTCTTGCTCACTTCCATTGGCTACACTACTGAATTTGATGATATGGGGCTTTGTTCATAGTTTAGGAGGGAGTGCAGGATTCCCGCAGGTTCCTCTGCTATGAGGTGAATTACCCCATTTGGAGGGGAATGCATATGAAGTGATAATCGGCTGGCACTGAACTGCAGACTAGGAAGTGCCATCGTTATAACCTTTGATACTGGGGACATGGCAATTTATCTCAATGCAACTCATCTCTTTGCTATTTAGGCTAATTGAGTTTCTATGCTTAATCATTCAAGTGTCACAGCAAATGTAGCTGACTTGCTTCTTGCTCTCTTTGATCTTAAAAGCATACGGACAGGTTGTTGCATCATCTAAGTTTCCGGATATCTGCCTCGAACTGGGACTAAAATGTTTCAATCAAGAGAATAGAAAAGAAAAAGATAAAAGAGAAAAGATTAGTTTTAATACCCAATTTGTCATCAGGTGACAAATTTGATCTGAAAGCTGATAAACTCAGGGCAGATTATCAAATGTTGCTTGTCCTTGTAGATGGCTCAACAATGTCTTTCTCTGCCTGTGATGAGTCCTGTAGCCATCCTAGCCAGCTTCAAAGAAAATCTCTTCTCTTGGGTTCAATGTATAGAAGTTCTGAGCTTGGTGCGGTGTCATTAGCAGAGGTCTGGTTCTGCTGTTGGTCCTTAAAAATTCATGACTGGAGCACTACCTTGAAAACAAACCAGAATGATACTGTTTGAACTGAAGGGTTACAGTATCTGAATATCATCTACATACACCTGCAGTGAAGTTCTTAAACTTTGCTCTGTATCCATTGCAATCAATTCATATACTTGCTTTCCCTGCAGTACCAGTATAGATGTGTACAGGTGTTTAAATATTGGACAACTTAAACAAATTGCCTCTGATTATGTACTATCGCTTGGTAAGCCGTGTATCTTCTGTACTTATGGTATTGTGTACAATTTATTTTGAATTTTGTATTACATCAGAAATAATTTTTTTTTAAGTTCCATTGTTGAAAAAATCACTTGTTTTCTTTAAAAAAAAGAATCTTTAATGCTCTTGAATTGACTTTCCTGTTGTGCGTGCAGCATATTTTGCAGTGCGAGTAGGAAATGCCAGGAAGAAGTATAAAGTGTTGCCACCAGCAGTTACAGGATCGCCTGATTTTGAGAGAATTTTCCGCGCACAGTAAGTTTATTCCAGTACACATTAACAGTTTGTATTAGCTCTGAATTGACCAAAGAACTTTTTCCATTTTATTCTCAAATGATTTTATTTTCAGTCTTCTATTGTTGCTCTAATTTTCTTGTCACTAAATTGTAAAAAAAGTTGTACAATAATAGAGTTTTATGGGAAGAAACAGGACTTTCAGCCCACCATGTCCATGCCAATGGTTTTACCCACCCACACTAATTCTATTTGTCTTGCCTTCTATGTCTTGCCTTGTTAATTGCCTGTCATAATTTTAACTTGCCCCTCAACCTGCCTCACTCCAGGCAAAACAAGCCCAGTCTACACAGCCTTCCCCTATAACTAAAGTTCTCTTGTCTAGGTATCATTCTGATGACTCAACTCTGCAATTTCTCAATGACTCAAACTCTGTAATCACATCCATTTATAATGTAGCACCCAGAACTACGCACAATACTCAAGTGTATTTAAGTGTTTTAATATTTGCAACATAATGTCACTATTTCTATGTTCTGAAGCCTAAGCTATAAGGGCAAGCATGTCTTCTTTGCCAGCCTAACTATCTGTATTGCCACTTTCTAGACACTGTGGACTTGAACCACAAAGTTTCTCTGTCCATCAACGTTCCCTAGCGCCCTACTAATTACAGCATATGTCTTAACCCTATTTGACTTTCCAGAAAAGCATCATATTGCACTTGTCAGGATTAAATTCCATCTTCTCTTACTCCGCCCAGCTTTCCATCTGATCCATATCCAGCCGTAAATTCGAAGTGCAGTTTTCTGCAATTAAGTATCAATTTAGTTTTATTAACTGTGAATTAATTTTTAAGGAGTTGAATAATTAACAGGGCTTTTAAAGTGGTGAATACTGTAGGAGAAGAGTCAGATTGACAACTCAAAGTATTCTAATCAGCACCACCACTTCACAACTGTTTGCCCATTCATTAACGCAGCCTTAAAGTTCCCCTTGACTCTGGCTGATATACAGAATAATAGGTTTTGGGATAGGCATTTACAAAACAATCAGAATGCTATACGTCCCTGACAAGAATTATACTTCCATTTGTTATCTGCTTTCCCTTTAAGGACAAGCTCTCTGATATATCTTCGATTGTACAAAGTAAATAATCAATTACATTTTCAATGTTTTTGCCTTCCTTCCTTGAAGATATTCAGCACCATGGTAACTTTCTGCTGTCTGTGTGCATTCTTGATTAATGAGTCTCAGCAGTAAATTCCATGTAGCTGCTTGGCTGTAGAGTACATCGCAGCCGAGGTTGAAGCTGCTCTGACAACATCTTCACACACGTACGTGTCAAGAAACTGGATCAATTTGAGCCTGTTTACAGGCATTTAACATGCAAATATTGATTTTACCTGAAGCACATCACACGGGGTGTAATCTGTGTGAATCCATGACCATTCTAAAATTGGACTGTGCTCTTCAGACATGTTAGAGCAAATCCTGAACTTTACTATAACATATTTGGCAAAGGATCTTTCATTCACCACCAACTAGAAACAGAACTCCTGTGTTCATAGAATGAATGTCGTATGACATTTTCAAAAATAAGGAGCAAATAAGATTGCCAGTGAGACATAGTCCCAGTTCTGAGATCAATATATTGCACACACCATCTGCCAGCCACATTTTGCAAACTCTTTGTTTTTTTTCCCCCATTAATGATTACAGAGCCTTTTTAAGATGTTATGTATGTCTGTGCACTGCGCTGTGATCTCTGCCTCAATGATTATTCAGCATCTCTCAGCGGCATGGAGCTGCTTCTGACTAAATGATCATTTTGAGCCCGATCACTCATGTAGGATTGCTGCAATGTGTTCACCACCATCCCCCTCAACCATTGCCCTTTCCCTCATCTTGAAGGCATCCTTTCACGCAGCTGGTCTATAGCCATCTTGGGAAGAGATGCTTTCCAGTAATCAATTTGGCTTTCGGGAGGTTCTTGTGCAACTGCCACTGGTAAGCACACAGCTCAAGTCTATCAGTTCATTCGCTGCAAGGGACATTACTGTCGTACCTTTCAGAGCACTTTTCATTCAATTTATCATTTTGTTTTGGGGTGGGGTGGGGGGAGAACAGCAAGCAACAAAGTTTTAGAGAAGTTAATTGGATCCAATCCAATATCTTGGCAATACTGTTTCCATTTGTGTTGATTAGCAGTTTGAGGCTGTATCCAGGATTGAATTAATTTCCCAGTATCCATTTTTCCATGTTCCCTTTGATATAGAAAGGAGTCATTTGGCCATTGAGTCTATGCCAGCTCACAGAGAAATCCCATTCCATCATACATGTTTCCTTATAACACATTCTCCCAAAATTGTATCAGTTCCCTCCGGATTCTACCAATCATCTCCACTCTAGTTGGCAATTCATGGAGGCCAGGTGACCAAATCGTATACCTTTGGGATGTGGGAGGAGGCTGAAATAGTTGGAAGAAACCAGGCAGTCACGGGGAAGATGCACAAATTTCACATAGAAATAACTAGAGGTAACAACTGAAGTCAGATATCTGGTGCTGTGAGCAATAGTTCTCCTGGATGTGCCATTGTGCCCTAGCTCAGGACAGTTACGGGAAATTTTTAGAAGGTATTTCATGGCGAAAACTTGCTAGACATTGGAGAACATCTTGTTTCGTGCTGAGGAAACACAGATTGTAACGTTAAAGTGTTCACCAATAGCTTTCTGAATATCGAGTTTATTGAGGGCAACATATCTTAAGGGTTTTCAAAGAGGTAGTGTACAATGAAAGAAAAGGCATCCTGCCAAAGGGGACCAATATTAGAAAGTTTTCCAGAGATCTCTGATTGGGGATAGGAACAGAGGGATCTTCGGGTCCACATCTATAGATCCCTCAAAGTTGCTGTGTAAGTTGATAGGTTAGTTAGGAAGGCATACTGTATGATGTAGGCTTTCATTAGTTGGGAGATTCAGTTCAAGAGTGGAAAGGTAATGTTGCAGCTCTGTGAAACTCTGGTTACATCACACTTGGAGTATCGTGTTCAGTTCTGGTCCCCTCATTATGGGAAGGATGTGGAGGGTGCAGAGGAGATTACCAGGATGATGTCTGGATTAGACAGCACGTTTTACAAGAAGATGTTGTGCAAGTTAGGGCTTTTCGCTTTAGAGAGAAGGAGGGTGAGAGGTCCTGCCGAAGGATTTTGGCCCAAAACATCGACTGTACTCTTTTCCATAGGTGCTGCCTGGCCTGCTGAGTTCCCCAGCATTTTGTGTGTGTTGCTCAGATTTCCAGCATCTGCAGATTTTCTCTTGTTTGAGGATGAGAGATGAATTTTTAGAGGTGTATAAGATGATAAGGGGCACAGATAGCATGAATAACAGGAGACTTTTCCCAGGGTGAAATGGCTAATATGAGGGGCATAATTTTAAGGTGATTAGAAGAATGTGTGAGGGAATGTCAGAGATGGTGTTTTTTCAACACAGAGAGTGTTAGGTGCATAGAACACACTACTAGAGGTGGTGGTGGAGGCAGGTGCATTAGCACCATTGAAGAGATTCTTAAATGGGCACATGGATGAAAGAAAAATGGAAAGCTATGTTGGAGCAAAGAGTAGATTAAAGGTCAGCACAACATTGTGGACCAAATAGCCTTACTGTGCTGTACCGTTTCAGTTTCTATAATTGAGATGGGATGAGTGCAATTTTGGTTTCAAGATGATCTTGGAGGATGTAGATAGAAGGATCTGGGGAAATTCCGGAGGATGGAGACCAAGGAAAAGAAAGTGTGGCTACCAGCAACAAGGTGAGTGGAGGAAAGAAGGAAGGAACCAGTTTGATTGGAGGTGTTTGCAGAAATAGAAAGGACCTATTTATTCCATGAAAGAAGTGGAAGCCAACATAAGTCGATAAAGATAATGGTGATAGTGAAATGGGACTTGCTACCTAGTAGGATGTGGGCAGCCGACTTGAATACGAAGTGATCAAAGATTTCTCTGAAAGACAGGTAAGGAATAGAGGTGGAATTAATTGATCTTCTGTCATTTAGAAGAACTTGGGAGCTGGAAACTGAGTTAGAATTGAGCAGGAGGCTGAATGTGGATTAAAACTCTTCAGCACCATTGCTACTTGTACAAGAGAACTTTTGGTGTCTGTGAAAGAAAACTATTTTACCTACTCAGACTATGGAGAGAATGGTTTGTTTTATTTGCTTACAGCTGCAATCTTTGATTGCCAGTAATTAATGTCTCAGCCCCATTTCTTTTAATTGAGTTATATCCATATAATGATACAGTGCTGGTAAATAATTTTGAAAAACTCTTTAGGTAACATAAGATTTAATTTCACGGAAATATGAATTGCATGTGTGTAACTTCACTGTGATGGCTACATGCCCAAATAATACAAGCACAATTTAAGATACAAGACTTATCTCTCAAGTTCATAGTTATATGTCATTCATACATAAAAACTCATGAATACAGCCAAACGTAGCAGCATTCCTCAAAGGTCAACGTACGAAAGTCATACACAGTACAAAGTGCAAATAGCACATATAAGATAGCAAGTAAACATACAGTCACACAAAATATACAGACTGTATATAGCCCAAGTCCCCGAGTGATATGTCCTGTAAATTGATGGTGCATGGGTGCTATCAGCAAGAACAAGCAGGTCTTAGCAGCCCACAGATAAATATACAAATGCATGAACGCTATGCAGTTTGTCTTCCATAAAGCGAACACCGGGTGGCACCACCTATAGGAGGGACCAGCCCCCAACCCAGCATGGACGCCTCATACTCCATCTCCAGCGTCTCCTCTCCTGGACTGCTGCAACAGGCAAGCCCGCAGCTTGAGGCCTAATCCTCTCTTCAACTGCAGCTAGGCAGCTCCCCTGCCGTCTGTCTCACCAATAAACATGGAGATGCATTTGCAGATTTTACATTACTGGTGTTTAACAGGGTCTTGCGATTGTAAGAGAAAGACCCCAGACAATCACTTGCTGTTAGACTGCCCACTGCTTTCGCACACTGCTCCAAAGGCTCTCTGTAGCAGGCAGTATCAGGTCCAACTCGTCTAACTCCTCCACCAATGAGCAGCTCACTGATGGGGTACACCTGCAGTACTATAAGTTCCTAATATCCAGCATTGTCTTGTGGGCATAAAAAAGATGCTTAAAAAAGACAAAAAGATCTTTGGTTGGCTCCCGAGGGGCCACCATCTTATTGGAAGTCACGGTAAAGTTATAATAAATATATCTTTATCAATTTGTTTAAATCTATTTCATGCAAGTGTTTTCCCAGGCAGAATAAATATGGAAGTCTTATTCTGATCTGATTGTCTCAAGTGGGAAATGCATTTGATTTGTAATCTTTCATGGCCAATAATTACCCTTTTCATAATTTTTACCAAAGTGTGGCTTCCTGTTCCCATCTCATACTAGTGACTATTTAAAGACTATTTGCAGTTTTCTTTCCTTTGCCCCATCTTGAAGCTGCCTGTTCCAAGTAGGGTGGTGCTTATGATTAGAGATATCATGTAGCTTGGAATCTGCAATCCTATTCAAAGCTTAACGCACTGAGAGATTAATTTGAGTAATGTGAAAAGTGATCTAATTTCCCCATTTCTTTCTTCCTTGGATATGGACATTGTAGTATTGCTTTCAAGACTCTAATTCTGAGGATGAGGACTTCCTTGGATATGGATGATGTTGTGTATTGCTTTCAATACCCTAGTCCTGAGGATGTCAGAATACAAATGTCAAACATAACATTTCCAGTTAAACTTCAGTTGTCACATTAAAAGGGACACTTGCACTTGGGTGGTGCCCAATTCTTTGCAGTCGGTGAACCATGTTTAAAGTATATTCTGTGTTGCAATACTGCCGCCAATTTGCACACAGTACGTTTCCCCTCAACAGCAATGACCAAATAATCTAATTTGGCTAGGTTGAGTGAAGGATAAATATAGACTCTAACTCTCTTTCAAAATGATACCATGGGCTGTTTTATGCTTACAGAGAAGGCCTAGTGGACATTGGTCTAGTGTTTTGTCCGACAGGTTGCAACCTTAACAGTACAGCACCCGCCCTTTACTAAAGGCACTAAAGATACAGCTGCTAAGACATACATTCCTAGAAGTTTCACTATGCGTCATATCAGACTTCTGAATAGTTGTTTTGATGTCCCACTTGTGGAAATGTCAACAGAAATTAGCAAGTTTGTATTCATCTCATTGTTGTTGATAACCCAGAACAAATCAGCCATGGTTCCCTGTTTCTGACCACAAATTGCTAAACCTCTCTAAGTAAATATAGTGAAGTCTAAAAGAATCCCAGTTCCATAGTAACCTTCCTGCATCAGCTTCAATTCCACATAACTCCTCATTCTTTAAAACAGCCTGATCAGGTACTTTCAGATAAGGGTGGGGGTTCCAGCCTGTGCCACCAAAGAAATTCGAAGAATAAGTCAGCACCTTCAGAAGAGTGAAGGTTTGATGAGCTGTTTAAAGGAAATGTCTTTTGTAATTTAATGTTTGTTATATGTTTGAATCTATACAGGCAGAACTCGGTTGAATTCTATCCCATGTTCTTGATTGTGTTATGGAGTTCTGGACTGTTTTTCAATCAAGGTGAGCAGTAGTTATCTAAAATTAACAACAGAGCTTCTCCATCGCTTAGACTTGTATTTGGTTAGTTTGATTGCAAGACATATTCCACTAATTTCTTGAGCAGTATGCCTAGCTGAACACATGCTCTATTGTAGGGGAAGGTTAATTTCTCATAATATTATAAGTCTCCATGATACTGGGGGCCATTTGGCCCGTCAAGTTCATGGCAGCATTTGGAGCAATCCCATCAACGTCATGGGCAAAGAAGTGGCAGATGGAATATAGTGTTGGGAAGTATATGGTCATGCACTTTGGTAAGAATAAATAAAACTGTTTATCTATTTTCTAACTGGAGAGCAAATTCAAAAACCTGAGGTGCACAGGGACTTGGGAGTCCTTGTGCAGGATCCCTTAGAGATGAACTTGTGGGTTGAGTCTGTGGTGAGGAAAGTAATTGCAATATTAGCATTCACTTTGAGAGGTCCAGAATATAAAAGCAAGGCTGTTATAATGTCAAGACTTTATAAAGCACTGGCGAGGCCTCACAGGGAGTATTGTGAGCCGTTCTGGGCCCCTTATCGAAGAAAGGATGTGCTAACAATGGGGAGGGTTAAAGGAGTTCACAAAAATGACTCGGGGATTGAAAGGCTTGTCATATGAAGAGCGTTTGATGGCTCTGGGCCTGTGCTCACTGCAATTCAGAAGAATGAATGGGGATTTCATTGAAACCTATCAAATGTTGAAAGGCCTCGATAGAGTGGACATGAAGAGGATATTTCCTATGTTAGTGGAGTCTAAGACCAGAGGACATAGGCTCAGAATAGAGGATGTCCATTTAGGATGGAGACGAGAAATTTCTTTAGCCAGAGAGTGGCGAATCTGTGGTATTCATTGTCACAGCTGCTGTGGAGACCAAATCATTGGGTATACTTAAGGCAGAGGTTGTTAGATTCTGGATTAGTCAGGGCATGAAAGGATATGGGGAGATGGCAGGAGAATGGGGGTGAGGGGGAAATGGATCAGCTACAATAAAATGGAGGAGCAGACTCGATGGGCCAAATGGCTTAATTCTGCTCCTATATCTTGTAGTCTAATAGTCTTATGGAAATACCCATAGTCAGGGAATATACAAACTTCGTACAGACAGCCCCGAAGATTTGGATTAAACCAGGTCGCAAGACTGTGAGCTTTACTTGCAGAGCCATTGTGCTTCTGGAGAGCACCACAGTTGAAGATAAAATAACTCTGTATTCCCTTCTACATTTTAACTTGGCTCTGCAGGGGGCTGACAAAACAGCACCAAAGTAGAATAAGGATATTTAACTTTTCCACTGTTCTCTGAAAATGCTGTAAAATCTCAGCAGGCTAGGAAATACCATTAACATTTCTGGTTGAAGACCCTTCATCAGAACTCAAATGTTAACCGGTTCTCTGAACTGCTAAGTTTTTCCAGTGTTTTCTGTTTTTATTTCACTTTTCCAACATCTGCAGTTTTTTTTTGATTCTCAGAAAGTGATGTGGTGTGTAAGTGCACTTCCCAGTGTGACACAGCAGAATAGGTTTGAAAAATCCTGGCCTTCTCTAACATTGTAAGCTGCTGTTCACCAACCTTGGCGGAAGTTATCGCCATGTTTTCACCGTGATTTTCGATTGCTGATCCCGGATTAAGACTGATAATGTGCTCTCTTTGTTCAGGATTGAGCAAAATCAGACTTCATTGTCCATCTGGAGAAATCCAGTCCATTCTACTTATGGACCGAACATTAAGAATGAAAAGTCAACCACATTGCTATGGGACTGCTCAGGCAGGCCACATCAGATAAGACCATTTTTCCCTGCAAGTCAATAATGAACCAGGATGGGTTTTCTCACATTGAGGTGGTTTCATGCTGGGCTTTTACTTGTAGATACATTAATTGTTAATCAAGTGATTTAACCACTACAGTACTACACCCAATCTTTTGGCACGCGAGGTGAGCAATCGAAAAGGATTTGTACAATACTCCTTGAGTTGTTATTTCAAACAATTAGAGGGAGAGTTCATTGAAAGAGCAGCTGGATCATGCAGGTGAGAGTCAGTGGCAGGGCTAGAGGCAGTCTATGGCACTCATTCAGGGTGGGGTTTATTTCAAGAAAATGGTTAGGAAAGATAGGTTTGGAAAGAGAAACGAGGTGGTCAGTAAGGCAGGCAATCAGTTCAGGTTAGCCTGAGGGTAAACATATTGAGTGGGTGTGCCTGTTGGACCAAAAAGAAAGTATCTAGATCACAACTTGGATTCACAGAAACGGCCAAGGATATAGTTAGCCTTTAGTGTCCATGAGCTTCTTCTGGCCTACCATGATGAAGATGTATAAACACAAGAGATTCTGCAGATCAACACAAAATGCTGGAGGATCTCAGCAGGTCAGAGAATATCAATGGAGAAGAATAAACAGTTGACGTTTCGGGCTGAGAGCTTCCAACACTGATATGAAGGTTAGCCAACACGTTACTCACTCATGGCATCAACAAATGTTTGTGCACACAGTTATGAGAGTTGAACCATGTGATTAGTTACCGTTCTTAAGACTACAGGATCCTTTTTAATTAATCCTGAAGCAGATATAACCATCTGGTTAAGGATTGTCTTGGAATGCAGTATATTTGTATAATTTCACAAGCATGATTTATCTTTTTAGTTTTTTAGTCTTAGAGCATTCAAATGTCAGTTAGGGCAGTGACATACTCCTCCTAAGGATATGGGAGATCAGGGAGACTGCCAGTGTCCCCGAGGACTTCACCTGAGGGGAGTGTGTCCAGCTGCAGCTGCTGACTGACTGTGCAAAGCAGCTGGATGCACTCAGGATCATCCAATATGTCGAGAGTTTCATAGATCTGAGTTTTAGCGAGGTGGTCACACTTGAGGTACAGGCAGAAAGTAGCTGGGTAACATTAGGAAAGAAAAAGAGAGTAGGCAACTTGGGCAAGATTCCCCATGGCCATTCTCCTTGAAACTAAGTCTACCATTTTTGGATACTGTTGGTGGGATGGCTGTTCAGGAGAAGGCAGCAGTAGCTGCAAAATTAGCGTAGGGGATGGGATCCAGATTTTTGGCCCATTAGAATCTCTTTAGTGCAGAGGTAGCTTGCACAAGAAGGGTGGGTTACACCTGACCCGGAGGGGTACCAATATCTTGGCAGTGCTGTAAGGGTGGGTTACACCTGACCCGGAGGGGTACCAATATCTTAGCAGTGCTGTAAGGATGGGTTACACCTGACCTGGAGGGGTACCAATATCTTAGCAGTGCTGTAAGGGTGGGTTACACCTGACCTGGAGGGGTACCAATATCTTAGCAGTGCTGTAAGGGTGGGTTTAAACTAGATTGGCAGGGGGCAGGATCCCAAGCATCAAGGAGGCAAAGAAGAGGCTGGAAAGTGATGCAAAAGTCGTTGATACCTAATTGAACAGGTATGACAGTCTGGAGAATGGCCAGGAGCAAGGAAAGTCAATTTGGATTAAATTATAATTATTTTGTTGCAGAAGGTCAAAGCAGATGAAATTAGGGCTTATATAGTTCTGTGGGACTGGGATATTATAGCCATTACAGAAACGTGGCTACAAGAGAGACAGAGCTGGCAGCTTAATATTCCAAATTTCACAGCACAAGTCAGAGTTACTTTGAAATTACTGAGGAATCATCCAGTGAGGCTTTATGGGTGGAGCTGAGAAATAAGAAGGGAATGGTCCACATCGGTGGGATTGTGCTATTGGCATCCAAGTACTCAATGTGAGCTAAAAAACCAAATTTGCAGGGAGATTGGGTTAGCATAGTAGGGGTTAGACTGCCAGACTGTTAAGGGCTTAGATAGGTGACATTCATTAAGTGTACCTGGGAAAATTACCTTGGGCAATAGATAGAGGGCCTTTCTACGTAGAGGGCAAAGCTCATCTTACTCTTGGGTATTAGGGTGGGGCAAGTGATTAAGGTGATAGTGGGGGTGAACGTTAAGACAAATGACCATAGTTTTATTAATTTTAAAATAACTATGAAAAAGGACAGAACTGGACCACAAGTTCAAGTTCTAAATTGGAACAAGGTGAGTTTTGACTGTATGAGACAAGAGCTTGCAAATATCTGATTGGAGTAGTTTGTTTGCAGCCAAATGAACCACAAGCAACTGGAAGGCTTTTAAAGGTGAGGCAGTGAAAGCTCAAGGTTTGTATGTTCCCGTTAGAATGAAGGGCAATGCTGAAACCCTGGATGATGAGGGATATTGAGGTCCTTGCTGGGAGAAAAAAGGCGGCATGGGTCAGTTACAAGTAGCTGAGATCAAATGAATCCCCAGATGAGTACAGGGGATGCAGAAGAATACTCGAGAAGGAAATCAAGCAAGGAAACAGGCATGAGATAACTACTTTGGCAGAGAAGATTAAAGAAAATCCAAAGAGATTATAGGAGTATTTTAAGGGAAAAGGAGTTACAGAGTCCTCAAGGACCAAAGGGAACACCTTGACACGGAGCTGCAGAAATGGGTAAGGTCCTCAATGAATATTTCTCTTCATAGAAAAAGAGAAATGAAAACTTTGGAATTAGAAAAGTAAATGGGAAGGTCTTGGAGCTCATTAGCTTTGCAATGGAGGAGGTGCTGGATGTCTTGAAAGGTACGAAGCTAGACAGGTATCCAGGACTTGACCAGCCTTATCCAACGACACATGGGAGACTTGAAAAGAAATTGTTTAAACTCTGGCTGAGATATTAGCATCTCCATTAACCATGGGTGAGATCCAGTGTAGACTGGAGGAAAGTGAATATTGTGCCTTTAGGAGGGCAGCAAAGAAAACCTGGGAGTATAGGTCAATCAGTCTAGCATTGCTGGTAGGTAAATTACTGGAGAGGATCCTGGTGGGTAAGAAATACATACAGTACATCTGGAAAGATGGATTGGTTAGGGGTAGACAGCATGGGAGATCATGTCTCATGAACTTGATTGAGTTTTTTGATGAGGTGATAAAGTTAATGAGGGAAGGGTTGTAGATATAGTTTATATGGACTTCAGTAAGGCCTTTGATAAAGTTTCATTTGGTAGACTCTGGAAGGTTAGATTGCATGGAATCCAGGGAACAATGTTAATGGATAGACAATTGGTTTGATGATAGAAAGCAGAGAAGGTTGTTTCCCAGACGAGAAGTCCGTGATTGATTGTGTGTTTTGGGTCAGTTCTGAGCCCATTTTTTATGTCATCTATATTAATGATTTGCATAAAATGTATGAAGCATGTTAACGACATGATTAATAAGTCTGCAGATAGTGCTCTGGACAATGAAGAAACATTAAAAATTACAGGCAAATCTTAATCAGCTGAGTAAGTGGGCTGAGGAATGGCAAATAGAACGTGAGTTAAGTGTGAGGTGTTGCATTTTAGATAGTCAAATCCAGGTAGGACATTCACAGTAACAGCATAGCCCTGGGGCAGTGTTCCATCTAATTTGTTTTATAGCTGTGCAGATCAACCATTTTTGTATGGCCCGAAAAACGTGCGGCACTTTAATAAAACATTATATAAAAGAATATTCCGGCTGTGCGGCAAAAAGGCTATGTATATGGGAGCATTTCAGTTATTGCACTGCTGTGCAGCTTAGAGTGAACAGTGCCCTGGGGAGTCTTGTAGAACAGAGGGAGGCAGACAGGATGGCCTTCACTAGTCAGGACGTTGAGAGTTCATGGTGCAGTTGGCAGTGAGGCCACACTTGGAATATTGTGATCAGTTTTAGTCACTCTGCTGTAGGAAGGATGTTGTTAAACTGGAAAGGGTGCACAAAGGATTTACCAGGGTGCTGCCAGGTCTTGAGGGATTGAGTAATAGGGAGAGGTTGAACATGTTAACACTTTATTTCTGAGAAGTTAAGTGACTAAGAGGTGAACTTATAGAGATGTATGAAATCATGAAGGGCAGGCAGTCTTTTTCCCAGAATTTGAGTGTCAAGGACTAGAGGTTTAAGGTTAGGAGGAAAAGATTTAAGAGGAACTTATGGGGGCAACATTTTTGTACAAAGGTTGTCATCTTTGCAGAATGAGCTGCCAGAGGAAGTGGTTAGGGTAGACACAACGGCAAGTTTTAATAGTTGGACAGGTAAACAGATTGGAAGGATTTAGAAGATTATGGGCCAAACAGTGTCAAATTGGACTAACCTGGATAGGGCATCTCAGTCAGCAAGGACCAGCTGAGCCATAGGACATATTTCCATGCTGTATGACTTTAATACTCTTATGACATGACATGAAAGCGGATGATGCGTGCTCTTTCAAGTCACAGCCCATGATAAGATGAAGCCATTGTTATCATAGACCTAAGCAAATTTCCTGAGACACATTTTTTAAATAGTTTAGTTTGCATTAATGTTCCCCCACGTAATAAGTATCAAAGTTGCACTATGGGAGCCCTTCCAGTGAAGCCAGGTTTTTTCCAGCCACAGTATCTCCCTCCTTTCACATCAAGCTCAACATGGATTTCTTCCTATTCTTAATTCCAGTTTAATATCGCAGAGTAAATTTCCAAATTTCAACCTATGTCATTCCATTAATGCCATCACCAACGCCACTAAATAAGTAAATGAGCTGAAAGTTTTGCCTGTATGGAGATGAATCTCTAGACTGTTTATAGTGTACATACTTTTGATAGTAAGTGTATTTCGAACTTTTTCAAAGACAACATCACATTCTCTAGTGATATTCCTACCTCCCTATTTACTTTTGAATTCAAGAATAATCATTCTAATGATTCATAAGTGTGACCAATATCCATAGGATCCCTAAGATTAAGACAAATCAAACATGGTACCACTTAGAGCCATTCAGCATAGAAGCATGTCATTCAGTCACCTTTCTACATAAATGCTTCTTTCCTGCACTCAGTCCATAGCTTCTGTGCCAAATCATTTCAAATAGCTATTGAAAGTTGTGAAAGTACCTGCTTCCTCCATCATCTCATCAGACACAGGGTTCCAGACCTCAGCCACTCTCTGATGAGAATAAAGATTCTTCCTCCAGTCCCTTCAAAAACTTCTACCCCTTACAGCTCCTTCTAGTTACAGACCCCTTTGCTAAGTGGAAGTGTTTCTCACCATCTCTATGCCCCCTCAGTCTGGCATACCATTATTGTGTTTCCCCCCTCAGCTAACCCAAATCTCTCCTCATATCTGAAACACTTGATCCACAAATTTGGCAGTGTGCTAGTGAATCGCTCCTGCATTCTCAATAATATAAACACTTTTTTCACTTACAGTGCGGTGACCAGAAATATGCGTAATACTCAGGCTGTGGTCTAACCAATGTTTTACCTGGTGGCACTATAACCTTCTTGCTCTTATAATCTATGTTTCAGTGAAAGAAATCATGGAAGTATCTCACATGTCTTCATAACCACCTTATTTGTGTGTTACCGCCTTCAAGAATTAAGAAGCCAGTAAGGAACCAAAGAAGGGAATTAGGAAAGCCAGGAGGGAGTTCATGAAAAGTCCTTGGCAGTAGGATTAAAGAGGATCCTGAGGCATTCTGTACATACTTCAAGTGAATGGATAACGAGAGAGGGTGGGACCACTCAAGGATAAAGGGGGAACATTTGCTTGGATGCAGAGAATGTGAGTGAGGTACTTAATGAGTACTTTGCTTCAGTATTTACCATGGAAAAGGATATCCAAGATCTGTAGATCAGTGCTGATGGTATAAATATGTTGGGTTTCCAGAGGTCAAAGAAGAAGAAGAGTTGGTCCTCCAAATGAGTATTAACGTGGATGTCCCCAGGGCCTGAAGGAATTTACCCCAGGTTATTGAAGGAGGCAGGAGATGAAATTGCTGGGCCTTTGACCAATATCTTTGTGTCCTCTCTAGCCAGAGGCGAGGTCCCGGAGGACTGGCGAGTTGCTAAAGTTGTACCTCTATTTAAGAAGGGAACAAGGGAAAATCCTGGGAACTATAGACCAAGGAATAACAAGTCAGTTGTAGGGAAATTGCTGGAGAAAATTCTTAGGGGTAGGATATATGAGCATTTGGAAATCCATGGCCTAATTAGGGAGAGTCATCATGGCTTTGTGCAGGGCAGGTCATGCCTTACCAACGTGATTGAGTTTTTTGACAAGGTGATGAGAGCGACTGGGAAGAGTAGGGCAGTGGATGTTGTCTACGTGGATTTTAGTAAGGCATTTGACAAAGTCCCTCTTGGGAGGCTAATCCAGAAAATTAAGATCCATGTAATGAGCGGTGAAAAGGAGCTGCTGGCAGGGATGACAGTAGAGCAGCAATGGCATGAGTTTCTGGGAAAAATGAGGAAGGTGCAGGACAGATGTATTCCAAAAACAAAGAAATACTCAAATGGCAAAATAGTACAACTGTGACTGATGAGGGAAGTCAAAACTAATGTAAAAACAAAAAAGAGGGCATACAACAAAGCAAAAATTAGCAGGAAGACAGAGGATTGGAAAACTTTTACAAACCTACAGAAAGCAACTAAAATACTCGTTAGAAGGGAAAAGATGAAATATGAAAGCAAGCTAGCAAATAGTATCAAAGAGGATAGTAAAAGCGTTTTCAAGTATGTAAAAAAAAAAGAGATGAGAGAGTAAACAACAGGAATTCTGCAGATGCTGGAAATTCAAGCAACACACATCAAAGTTGCTGGTGAACGCAGCAGGCCAAGCAGCATTTATAGGAAGAGGTGCAGTCGACGTTTCAGGCCGAGACCCTTCGTCAGATGAGAGAGTATATAGGTCTGCTAGAAAATGAGACTGGAGAAATGTAGAAATAATAATGGGGGACAAGGAGACAGCAGATGAACTCAATGAGTATTTTGCACCAGTCTTCACTGTGGAAGACACTTAGCAGTGTGCCAGATTTTGAAGGGTGCGAGGGAAGAGAAGTGAGTGCACTTATTATTCCAAGGGAGAAGGTGCTCAAAAAGCTGAAAGACCCAAGGGTACATAAGTCACGTGGACCAGATGAACTGCACCCTAGGGTTCTGAAAGAGGTAGCGGTAGAGATTGTGGAGGCATTAGAAATGATCTTTCAAAACTCATTGGATTCTGGCATGGTGCCAAAGGACAGGAAAATTGCAAATATCACTCCACCCTTTAAGATAGGAGGAAGGCAGCAGAAAGGAACTTATAGACCAGTTAGCCTGACCTCAGTGCGTGGGAAGATGTTGGATCAATTGTTAAGGATGAGGTTACAGAGTACTTGGTGACACGAGACAAGATAGGACAAAGTCAGCATGGTTTTCTTGAGGGAAAATCTTGCCTGACAAACCTGTTGGAATTCTTTGAGGAGATTGCAAGTAGGATAGATAAAGTGGATGCAGTGGATGCTGTATATTTGGAATTTCAGGCGGCCTTTGACAAGGTGCCACACGAGGCTGCTTCCACCAAGCTAAGATTGGTAGGAGGCAGCAAGTGGGAATAAAAGGATCCTTTGCTGGTTGGCTGCCAGTGACTAGTGGTGTTCTGCAGGGTCGGTGTTGGGACCTCTTTTTATGTTGTATATCAATGATTTAGATGATGGAATAAATGGCTTTGTTGCCAGATTTGCAGATGATATGAAGATTGGTGGAGGGGCAGGTAGTGTTGGGGAAACAGGTAGGCTACAGTAGGACTTAGATGGTTTAGGAGGATGGGTAAAAAAGTGGCAAGTGAAATACAATGTTGGAAGAAATAAATGTGCAAGCTATTTTCTAAATGGGGAGAAAATCCAGAAATCTGAGACTTAAAGGGACTTGGGAGTCCTTGTGCAGAACACCTTAAAGGTTAAGTTGCAGTTTGAGTTGATGGTGAGGAAACCAAATGCAATGTTAGCATTCATCTCAAGAAGTCTAGAATACAAGAGCAGGGATGTGATGCTGAATCTTTATAAGGCACTGGTGAGGCCTCACCTTGAATATTGTGACCAGTTTTGGGCTCCTCGCCAAAGAAAAAATTTGCTGGCATTGGAGAGGTTCAGAGGAGGTTCACAAGGATGATTCCAGTAATGAAAGGGTTATCATAGGAGCAACATTTGATAGCTGGGTCTGTACTCACTGGAATTTAGAAGGATGAGGGAGGAATCCCTTTGAAACCTTCTGAATGTTGAAAGACCTAAGAGTAGATGTGGAAAGGATGTTTCCCATGGCGGGGGAGCCTAGGACAAGAGGACACGGCCTCAGAAAAGAGGGGCTTCCATTTTAAAACACAGACGCTGAGAAATTTCTTTAGTGTTAGGGTGGTGAATTTGTGGAATTTATTACTATAGGCTGCTGTGGAGGCCAGGTCATTGGGTGTACTTAAGGCAGAGCTTGATGGGTTCTTGATTAGACATGGCATCAAAGGGAGAAGGCCGGTGAGTGGGGTTGAGGAGGGGATAAAAGGGGATCAGCCATGACTAAGTGGCAGAGCAGACTTGATGGGCCAAATGGCCTAATTCTGCTTCTTTGTCTTATGGAATTGGCTGTTTGGATTCAGAACTGGCTTGTTCATAGAAGACTGAGGGTAATGATTGAAGGGACTTATTTGAGCTGGAGGGCTGTAATTAGCAGGGACTTCTGCTGTGTATACAAACGCCATTTCCAGTAAAGTTGGGATATTTTCCAAAATGCAATAAAAACAAAAATCTGTGATGTGTTAATTCACATGAACCTTTATTTAACTGACAAAAGTACAAAGAAAAGATTTTCAATAGTTTTGCTGACCAACTTAATTGTATTTTGTAAACATACACAAATTTAGAATTTGATGGCTGCAACACACTCAACAAAAGTTGGAACAGAGGCATGTTTACCATTGTGTTACATCACCTTTCCTTTTAATAACACTTATTAATCATTTTGGAACTGAGGATACTAATTGTAGTAGGTTTGCAATTGGAAATTTTGTCCATTCTTGCTTGATATAAGACTTCAACTGCTCAGCAGTCCGTGGTCTCCATTGTCTGATTCTCCTCTTCATGATGCGCCATACATTTTCAATAGGAGATAGATCTGGACTGGCATCAGGCCAGTCAAGCACACGCATTCTGTGTCTACAAAGCCACGCTGTTGTAGCCCGTGCAGAATGTGGTCTGGCATTGTCCTGCTGAAATAAGCATGGATGTCCCGGGAAGAGACGTCACCTTGATGGCAACATATGTCTCTCTAAAATCCTAATATACGCCTCAGAGTCAATGGTACCTTCACATACATGCAACTCACCCATGCCATGGGCACTGATGCACCCCCATGCCATCACAGATGCTGGCTTTTGCACCTTTCACTGATAACAATCTGGATGGTTGTTTTCATCTTTGGCACGGAGAACTTGACGCCCATTTTTTCCGAAAACTAGCTGAAATATGGACTCATCTGACCACAGCACACGGTACCACAGTCTTTCGGTCCATCTGAGATGAGCTCGGGCCCAGAGAACTGACCGGCGTTTCTGCATAGAGTTGATGTATGGCTTCCTCCTTGCGTAATACAGTTTCAAGTTGCATTTCTGGATGCAGCGACTGACTATGTTGAGTGACAATGGTTTTCCGAAGTACTCCCGAGTCCAGGTAGCTATAATTGTCACAGTAGCATGACTTTTCTGTGCACTTTTCAATCTTATTTTAACTCTGTCCCAACTTTTGTTGAGTGTGTTGCAGCCATCAAATTCTAAATTTGTGTATGTTTACAAAATACAATTAAGTTGGTCAGTAAAACTATTGAAAATCTTTTCTTTGTACTTTTGTCAGTTAAATAAAGGTTCACGTGAATTAACATATCACAGATTTTTGTTTTTATTGCATTTTGGAAAATATCCCAACTTTTCTGGAAATGGGGTTTGTATATGTATATAAGTGACCCAGATGAAAATGTAGATGGGTGGGTTAGTAAATTTGCGGATGATACCAAGATTGGTGGAGGTGCAGATAGTGTAGAAGACTGGCAAAGAATACAGTATGATGCTGCAGATATGGGCTAAGAAATGGCAGATGGAGTTTAACCCAGATAAATATCAGGTGTGGTACCTCAGTGGGGCAAAATCAAGGAGACAGTACACTGTTAAGGGCAAGGTCCTGAACAGTGTTGCTGAGTAGAGAGATCTTGGGATCCAAGTTCATATCTCCTTGAAAGTGGCTACACAGGCTGATATGAAGACTTACGGAATGCTTGCTTTTATTAGCAGAGGCAATGAGTTCAAAAGTCAGGAGGTTATGTTACAACTTAATAAAACTCTGATTAGCTATATCTGGAGTATTGTGTACAGTTCTGATTGCCCAACTATAGGAAGGATGTTGAGGCTTTCGAGAGGGTGCTGAAGAGGTTTACCAGCATGCTGCCTGGTTTAGAGGGCATGTGCTATCATGAGAGGTTGGATAAACTTGGGTTGTTTTTTCTGGAGTGTTGGAGGGTGAGGGGAGATCTGATAGAAGTTTGTGAGAGGCATAGACAGAGTGGACAGAGAGTATCTGTACCCCAGGGTTGAAATGTCTAATACCAGATGGCATGCATTGAAGGTGAGAGGTGTAGGTTCAAGGTGGGTGTGAGGAGTAAGTTCTTTCTTATTGGAGAATCGCGGATGCCTGGAATGCACTGCCTGGTATGGTGGTAGGGGCAAATAAATGAGAGGTTTTTAAGAGACGTTTGGATGGGCACATGAATGTAAGGAAGATGGAGGGATTTGGACGTGGTGCAGGTAGGAGGGACTCGTGTTTGTGTTTTTGATTTGCTTTTTAGCTGGTTTGGCACAACACTGTGGGCTGAATGGCATGTTCCGTGCTGTACTGTTCTATGTTTTATGTAAGCAAGACAGCCAAAGTCTGCAGAAGAACTGTGGCAAGTTCTCCAAGATGCTTGAAACAACCCACCAGCCAATTTTCTTGTAAAACTGCACGACACTGTACCTAAGAGAATTGATGCAGTTTTAAAGGGAACGGGTGGTCACACCAAATATTGATTTGTTTTAGTTTTTTTTTTACTGTTTATTGCTCTTAATAGTAATTTTTTGACATTTAGATACTTCTCATTTCATTATTTTTGAAAGCATCTTTGCTTTACAGAATTTTTTTTGCACAGAACTGTATATAGAAGAAACAGCAAGGTTCTCTACAAAACATCACTAGTCACAGGTTTCCAGTCAAAAAAATAAACAACTTCCAAAGATCTACAAACACTTTCAGATCCAATCTGCCTAATTGCCTGGATCCTATGAACTCTTCCTTTTGAACTAGTCTCGTATAATAGACCTTTACAGAGGCCTTACTGAAGTTCATGTAGATTACATTGACTGCATAATCCTTATTGATGCACTTAATCACAAAATATCCAATCAAATTAGTCAGACAGAACCTTCCCTTGACAAAGACATTGTTGAATCCCACCTTTCCCAGTGTGGATTAATCTCATCTCTCAGAACTTTATTTTCAGTTATTTCCTTACCATTGGTATTGTATCAGGGTCAAAAGCCTGCAATTACCTGGCTGCCCTCCTTGAATAAAGGTACCCCATTCAGTATCCTCTAGATCTGGCATTTCTTCTGAAAAGATCTGAAATTTCTATGGGATGTGAATATTGCTGGCAATGCCAGTATAATTGTCTCCCCCATTTGACCCTGAACTTGGTGACTGCCATTCAGAAACCAGATAAGTGTCAACCACTTTGGGAGGTTTGGAGACGCACATAGTCCCGGGGAGGAAAGATGGAAGATTTTGTTTCCCCTGAAGTACATAATAAACCAGATAAGTTCTAAAACCATAATCTGATTAAAATTTTCATGATTAGCATCATGGATGCTAGCTTGTTATTTAATTGCTTGAATTTCATTTCTCCGTTGGCTATGGTGGCATTTGAACTCATGACGCTAAATCAGTTATCCAGTAACTTAACCACAGTGCTGCAGCACCCCATTAATAGATCATAATTTAAGATTAAAATTTCAGCCCATCCTAATTCATTTCCTCTCAAATGTGTGGTCGCCAACAATATTTAAAGATTTATCTCCATCAATGAAGCTTTTGAAAAAGTTGACAAGGAATTCTGTCTTAGATTAACGACTTAGTTTGCAGCGTTTTCTCCCTCTCTCTGATTATATTCCAAGTGCTGATATCATCTCGGGGAGAGATGACAGAAAGGAGTTGCCATGCCTGACAGACTGTGGAGCTAAATAAATTGCACTGTCGAATGACAACAGTGCTGGCCACCCCATGTTAAAGATGGTACTCACTGATGTTAATTAATTTCTGCCAGGGCTCAGTAATTCCTCCATCACATTAGCCGCAGTTCTTTAAAGTATGTGAGAATCCCTTTTAAGGGATGTTATTATTGGTATAAGTTATTGGTAAGCTTTTACACTGAGACAATATTCTCCCTACAGCTAGAAGCCAATTCTGCACCTTTACTTTATTTATGAAAGTTATTGCAACAATTCCACAAAGGAATTCTACCCCACCTACACCATAGTACCTGCAGCAGTGGCTATCCTCCAGGTGTGAGCCAAGGCCGGAAATTCTGACAGACTATTTCACTACATCTGTTATCCCAAGAAACGTCTTATCCTGTAGTCATATTGCGGCAGCAGATGACTCAGTTATAGGTGGAATTGATCATGAATCCTTCTGCCACATCCCTATGAAACACCTCAGTACTACTTTCTCATATATTTTTGAAAGATCTTGAATTGAGGGCTATAGGGAACTGGTAGAGAGAGTGGCTGAGGCCATGGGCATATTAAATGACTGAGCAGGCTTGAGGAGCCGATTCTTGCTCCCGTTTTCATGTGTTCTTTCTCTCTCTCTCGCTCTGTTACTGGTGAATAGCGTTCACTAAACCAACAGTAACAAAAAATGGCTAAAACTGCAAACTATATTGCCATTTTTATTTTCATGGCCAGCAAATGGGAGGAAAATCTATCACTAGGTAACATGGTAACCAGATATAAACTTAAGGTATTTTGTGAATGGGTTCAGGAGGCTCCGCTCTTGTCTGCATGGTACCTAGCATGAGAACATGTTATTACCAGCACGTGCTGCAAGAGAAGTACTTCATTGCAAATCTACAGTATCCCTCGCATTAATGCAAAAAGTACCTCAATGATTGACATGTGCAAAATGTAGAGACATCAAATTGTCCTTGGTGAAATTAATGATGGATGTATGTTACTGCTTTAATATCTTGCCATCATTTTAATAAGGAACTTGCCCAAATGAGATAGATTTCTTTCAAAATTTCTCATGGCACAAATTAGAATGTTCATTAGTAGTATTACACGGCAGAATTTTATCCTAAGGATTTGCTAAGGCAAACAAAATGGATAATCCAGGGAGGTGTAATTCCAAGAAATTATTTTGTAAATGTATGTCATTGTCATTAGGAGTTAACTATTGTTTAAACAAAAATTCTAGTGTCAAATGTATTTGGCTGAATTTTTTTTGCTTAAAAGCTCAATGGATTTTATTTAATGTACTGTTTTACTTACTATCTCAACAGTGGAAAATGTACATACACCAAACAGCATCTTGCATAACACTTAACATTATAACAATCCATAAGACTTCATGCAAGGTTTATAAAGTCATGTGCGGTGAGCAAAGGTGTAGGGTTTGTGGAACATCTTGAGTAAGAAACATGGCTGCCAATTGTGGAGTGATTTAATTTTTAAGGTAATCAAAAAGTTGAAGGAGCACAGAATTTCACGGAAGTTGCAGACTTGTGACAATGATAGCGATGATGAGACAAACACTAGTGGTTTAGAAGTTGAGGATTTGTTTAACTGAGAATCAACGTAGGTAGAAGGCATGGGTGTGAAAGGGAATTAGTGCAGTTCAGGATCCTAGCAGCAGAGTTTAGAAGGCATCAAATGTATAGAGAATGCAATGGGATGGTTACAGATGAGTATTAGAATTGGAGTCTGAGGGTTTCATCAGCAGGGGTTATGGCAGAGATGGGGGAAAGAGTCGTGATGATGCAGAGATGAGATCTAGTCATCTTGGGGTCAATCAAAGTACTCCAGAACGAGGGGTCACAGTTTGAGGATAAAGGGGAAGCCTTTTAGGACCGAGATTAGGAAAAACTTCTTCACACAGAGAGTGGTGAATCTGTGGAATTCTCTGCCACAGGAAACAGTTGAGGCCAGTTCATTGGCTATATTTAAGAGGGAGTTAGATATGGCCCTTGTGGCTACGGGGGTCAGGGGGTATGGAGGGAAGGCTGGGGCGGGGTTCTGAGTTGAATGATCAGCCATGATCATAATAAATGGCGGTGCAGGCTCGAAGGGCTGAATGGCCTACTCCTGCACCTATTTTCTATGTTTCTATGAAATGTTTCAGTCAGTTATTAGGAAGGCAGATGAAATCACTTGTTAGGAAGTGAAGCTGGTTAATGGCCTCAATCTTTCAATACTTAGTTGAAGGAAATTTCTGCTTCATATAGTAATGTTCCATCATCTTTCACAAGATGGTTTTGTACTGGTGAAATGTTGCATAAAGCCTTGTTGAACTGGTGGGTGGTCATTTTGATATGAAATGTTACAAGTCATAAACCATTGCAGCAAGTGTTAGAAAATGCATTCATTTCTATTGTTTTCAGCCCCCACCGCATTCTAGGTTTTGCAGCCTTACTCTTGCAATGGTTCAGATATTTTGAGGTAAAATTCTGCCATGTTTCATCAAATGTCCGTTTTTCATAATCGAGCTGAGACGCACAGTGTGGGCAGGTTGTGTGACCTTGGGAGGTGATTGCCTAGGTCTTCGTTGGCACACGGTTTAATGCACAATGACTTGGCAACTGAGCCTGGAGCTTCTACAATATGTGCAACACAGGACTACACTATGTGGAGCATTGTTCAATCATGCCATCACAGAATCTTGGACTTGGTGCAGCTCAATATGATGCTGTCAATAATTTTTTTTAAACTTTTGCTCAGACGATTCTTAATTAAACCCTTTGCATAAAAGCTGTTGGAAACTTCATAGGTTATGTAAGCACATCTAATGTGGCAAGCTGATATCCCCTTACTAATTACATTCTCTTCTGGTACAGCTAGAAAATCTTGCCCCAATTAATTTGTTTGGTTGCCAAAATTCATTTTCAGGAGGTGAATGCTCAGATCTGAGGTTCCTTATGGCTTGAATGAATCATCACAACTTGCCTAGTTATGGCTGAAAGGGAATGAGAGAACAAACAGAGACATAAGTAGTCACCTTTGCACTAAATGTAACACTAAATGTATCATCAGTAAGTTGCTACATCATTGACTTTTGTATAAGCCACAGTACAACATTTTGTGTTCAGTTCTGACTGCTGATAACTATTAATGTAGCCTTGTTTTGTGACTAAGCCACAGTCTGGCTGACGAACAGGAGGAAGTGCTATTCAAGGCCAGATTGTGACAGGGAGTTGATCAGCAGGACACATGGTACAAAACTGAGAGGATAAAATAGATTTCTGTAGGGTAAATAGAAATCTATCATTAGAATGCCAATTATAACATTCACTTTGCAGCATTAAAATAAATGCCAACACATTTTAAAATCTAGTTTCAAACGAAGGACATATTTCAATTCATTTCAGGGACTAAATGTAATTCTAAAATTGCAGTCATATGGCTAAGCTGGGTTAAAGTAAAGTAGAGTTGTAAAAGTAGATGCTTCCATTGAAGAAGGGAAAAATCCTGGCACCGATCGGTAAGTCATGTCGTGTTTATCTTCCCAACCACCAGCAGCACCCCCCTCATTTCTCTCCCTCTCACACATACATTCTGAGGGAATCAAGTGAAATGAAGATGAGTAGCACTGGGGTAGAAGATCAGCCAGGAATTTAATGAATAGTGAAGCAGGCAGGATTGGCCATATGGCCTACTCCTGTGCCTGTGTTTTAAAATTCTTTCCTCTCTCCAGTCAACCTCCAGTCTGAAGTCTTCAGGTTGCTGTCAGCTCAGAGGGAGTCTAGGCAGAATGGACATAGCAGCATAATTTAACAGGCTATTTTATTTCAGAGACATGATATTGTCTAGACCTGCAGAGATTAAGGTGAATCTGGTCGACCATGAACAGCTTCTGTTGACATAGCATTTTCACGAAAATTGTTACAAAGATATTCCATAAGGCAAACATTTCACTTTTAACTATTTCATTGCTAGGTTGCATAATTAAAACCACAGGCACTTCATATTTTTATGGATTCTTATTCAAATTTTCCTGGACAATCTTCCCCCTTCCCCCTTTGGTTACATGGATCACCTGCACTTTATCATTTGTGCATCTTGTCATTCCACATGTGAACATATTGGACTATTAACTGTAGACATATAGGATTATTGACAGTGGATTACTGACTGTGGACATACAGGATTATGCTATTTGACTGTGGAAAGTGTTGTGGTCTAGTAGAGTTTAATATTTGTGTGATATTCATTCACAGCTGCATCACAATGAAGTACTGGCCACTAACTGAACTTTCTCTACATCAGAGGCCAGTTCCAGGTCAAGAGACGTTAAAACTAGTTGTTACATCACAAACGTTCCTGTAAAAATTCACGATCATTACGCTGCTTTGTGATTAACGATACCAAACATGATCAAAGTTTATTAAAGAATTGATTATTAAATGTATCTCAAAAATGCAATGTTAAAGTTTTGCTCTTGAATATAGCAGCATTCATAATTAATAGCATGCCAAGTTATGTTGACTTTGATTGTTTAAACATGTTTTGTCTTCTTTCAGAAATTGCCTCAATCGTTGGCCTTCTGTACCTGTTCAGCAGGTTCATGTACTTTAATGAATATGCAAAGTCAGCAAAGAGAAGGTATGAGTTTAAGTTGATGGTAGGTTCTCCCTACATGTAGGGATATCCAAATGGGAGTACAGTACAGGTATATTGAATGATTCTTGTTCACTGGTGGAATGGTGCCATCACTGTCATGCAAAGTTGGCATTTAATTCCCATCCCAAACTGCTTATGAGAAAATCTGGAAAGTCATTTTTTTGAACTGCTCAGAAAGTATGGAGAAAAATACTTCCACACAACTTTTGGGTAGAAGTCTCTGGGACTTTAATGCAGTGATAAAGAAGGATTGGCTATATATTTCCAAGTTGAGGTAGGGAATTCCTTGGGGAATTCAGAAATGCTGAAGTTTACATCTTCCTGCTGCCCATGTCTTTCGAGGTAGAAATGGTCATAAATTGGTAGGTGTTGTTGAAAATAATGCTGGTGACCAATTAGAGTATATTTTGTTAATGGTTTTAAAGCCAACGTAAGGTAGTACTGGAGGGAGTGTGTGTTTAAAATGGATCAAGCAGACTGCTTTACCCTGTATAACTTTGAATTGTTTGATATGCTACCCCAGGCAAACAGAGAATATTCCATCACATTTTTGTGATCAATGTAATAATTAAGGAATGAACTTGTCCCAATCTAGGCAGTATAAATGGTTAATGAATCAATAACAAACTATTGGTTTTGCATTATTACTTGATGAATAAGATGTTGGAATGGTTCAGTAGGATCCTTATACCCAGCTCAAAGGCTGGTTGGGGCCCTAACATTTCATCTGAGCAATGCAAAGCAGAGCCTATTCCATATTGCACTGGAACGTAGGCCCAGCTTATCACAAAACTCTAGAAGGTCTCAACCTTCGACTGAAAGGTGGTTGCCCATTAATGGAAAATGGGAATTCCCATTTTCGTAAGCTTATATTTTCCAGTAATGGGCACATCTTTGAGACCATATCCATTTTTTTTTGTGTGGCCAGAGGCTGCCTGCTGACTTTTCTAATCTGCTATTCCCACCACATATCAATTGGATGACCACTACAGAAGCTAGCAGTTAGGTTAAAGGAAAGCCATAATTTTTTTTCTTCTTTTGCCTTTTCCTTGCTTTAGAACAATAGGGAAGACTTGGTTATCAGTATTCAGTTCACAGCCTAGACCACAGTAGGTGAGACACTTGTGCATCGAGCATCGAGCCAATGTGAGCTGGGAATGGAAACAAACATGCACTACAAAAACATCAAGTGTATTTAAAAATAAGTTGTGATAAGACATTGTGTGATTCTTTTTCCTCATACAGTTATTTCTGTTTTCAGGCTCCCTGGGTTCAGAATCGGTATAGCAGTGCTGCTGATATTAGCCAGTATGAGTATTGGAGGAATCACAAATTCTCTGTTTGACAAATATTTTGATTTTAACATAGCGAAAAAGATCAAAAAAATGATTTTATGATATGCAGGCAGTTGAGCCAAAATACAGATGATTATTGTATATTTTAAGTTTCAAATAATGCATGATTTAAAACACCCTTTTATGAATATCCATTGAATATCTGTAATTCACATACATCATATTAAGATGCCAAATAAAACATTTAATCTGTGCTTTTTGTCTGTAAAACTCATTGTAACACACTGCACAAAAGATAACCTGATCTTATTTTGCTTATTAATTTTGTTCATTGCATTCAGGTGGTGAAACAAGTCAAGGTAAATTAACATTAATTTAAATTCACTACATAAAAATAATTGGTCCCTAGATTGTCTCTAACTTTTAATATCGATACACTAACTATCCAAAAAAAAGTCCCTCAATTTAATATGTTTTGTCCTTGCTGCAATTTTCTAGACAAAATATTTTGTGTACTCAGGTACATTGATAAAGGGCCTGGTTGGAGCATCTGCAATCTTCAGCTTTCTATTGTTCTGTCATAGATCATCTCAAATTTCAAAGTAAATTTATTATCAAAGTACATGTATGTTTCCAAAAACAACCCTGAGATTCAGTTTCTTGCACAGTAAGTCAAAGAAACAATAAAATCAATGAAAGACCTCACTCAACAGGACAGACAAACAACCAAACTGCAAAACACAACAAACTGTGCAAATACAAAAGATAAATAAGTAAACAATAAACTTTGAGAATATGAGGTGATGAATCCTTGAAAGTGAGTTTATAGGTTGTGGGAATAGTTCGGTGAAGCGATCCCCTCTGGTTCAAGGGCCTAATGGTTGAGAGTTAATAACTGTTCCTGAACCTGGTGGCAGGAGTCCTGTGGCTCTTTACCATCTTCCTGATGGCAGCGGTCTACCCCTCACACACACTGCTGTACATTTTCCCTGTGACCCAGTGGATTTCTCCCGGCTTCTCCGCTTTCCTTCTGTGCTAGAAAGACGTAAGGGTTAGGGTTAGTAAGTTGTGGGCAAGCTATGTTGTCAGCAGAAGCATGGCGACACTTGTGAACTGCCGCAGCACATCCTCAGACTGTATTGGTCGTTAACGCAAAATGACGCATTTCATGGTATGTTTTGATGTACACGTGACAAATAAAGCACATCTTTAAATCTTTATTCTGTGAAAGGGAGCTGTAGCTGACATCTTAGTGCTTGCCTCATGGTCTTCCTACTGATCCTTTCCTTTCTCCAAGAGAGGCAATTTTAATATCCACACAGGATACCAAGCCGTCTGTTCCTGCTTGCTACCAGCTGCCTGGAGTGGAGCTTCCGTTTCTGTAGAACTACCACAGAAGAAGAATTGAGGCTGGCATTGATCAAGCTTGAAGAGGCCAAGGGCCTATGCTACCTCTTTTTTTCTTGTGTCCTTTAAGCTTTCTGTCTTGGAGGCATTCCAGGGAAAGTGGGTATTGTTCTCCCTCAACCAGTGCTGACTTTACCTTATGCAAGTAACTAGCTGGATTTGGCACCATGCTTAAAGACCATCTAGTCTCTACAGGGTAGCTGAGTGAACCAATTCACCTTCTGTCCCAAATGGGAGTGCTACCCTTTTGGTTAAAGATTCAATCAATGAGAAGGAAATCTGGGTAATTAGATACTTTATTGATCCCAAAGGAAACTGCAGTGTCACAGTAGCATTGCAAGTGCACAGATATACAAATATTAGAAGAGAATTAAGAAAGAATAAAAAAAAAGTTAGTTGTCTTAGTCTATTACTAAAAGTACTTCTCTGGTCAGCTAAGGTAAGAAACGTTGTCCAGAATTGCCAGGATTTTCCACAGGGTCCTTTGTTCTATCACAGCCTCCAATGCGTCCAGTTTGACTCCTTGAACACAGCCAGCCTTTCTAATCAGTTAATTGAGCCTGTTGGCATCACCCATGTTGATGCCATTACCCTAGCACACCAACACACAGAAGATTATACTGGCAACTACAGACTGCTAGAACATGTAAAGGAGAGGCCTGTATACTCCAAAGGACCTCAGTCTCCTCAGAAAGTAGAGGCTGCACTGGCCCTCCTTGTACATAGCCTCTGTGTTGATGCTCCACTTCAGTCTGACATCCAGGTGCACCCCCAGGTACTTGTAGGTCCTCACCACATTCATATCCTCATCATCGATAGTAACAGGGAGCAATGCAGGCTTAGTCTTCCTAAAGTCCATCACCATCTCTTTTGTCTGACTGATGTTGAGCTGCAAATGATTCAGCTTGCACCATTTGACAAAGTCCTCCACCAGGCCCTGTATTCATCCTCCCATCCATCCTTTATACACCCAACTATTGCTGTGTCATCAGAGAATTTTTGCAGATGACATGACTCAGTGTTGTATCTAAAGTCTGAGGTATACAGGGTAAACAGGAAGGGAGCCGATACAGTCCCCTGTGGCCACCAGTGCTGCTTATAACCATGTCTGTCACACAGCTCTGAAGCTGCACAGACTGTGGTCTGCCAGTCAGGTAGTCCATTGTCCAGGATACAATGGAAGTGACAATCTGTATTGAATGGAGATTGTCCCCAGCACTGAGGGCTGTACGGTATTGAAGGAACCGGAGAAATCAAAAAACATGATCCTCACAGTGCTGCCCTGCCTGTCCAAATGGGAGTAGGTTCTGTTCAGCAGGTAGATGGCAGCATCATCGACTCTAAGGTACTCCTGGTAGGCAGACTGCAGGGGATTGAGGGCTGATCTAACCAGGGGTCAGAGGTGAGCCAGGACCAGCCTCTCTAGGGTCTTCATGATGTGTGAGGTCAGGACCACTGGTCGGTAGACATTCGAGACTTTCAGTTGGCCCTTCTTGGGTACTGGAACCACACGTGATGTTTTCCACAGAGTCGGGACCCTTTCAAGACTGAGACTCATTAAAAATGCGCGGAAGGATGTCACACAGCTGTTCAGCACACTCCCTCAGGACCTTGCAGGTCACACACCATCCAGTCCCAATGCTTTGCCGTGTCTGAGTTTCCCCACAGCCCTTCTCACCTGCTCAGTAGTGAAGGTGAGTCCATGATGCCTGGGGGGTTGGTGGAAGCTGGGGGCTAGGGGGTGGTGAAGATTGGGACAGTAGCCATGGGTATGTGGAGGCGTGGATGGTAGGTGCAGGACAAGGAGCTGATGTAGATAGTAGTAGCCTGTGTTGTTCATCCACATGTTGAACTGGAGGAGGGAGGAGGGGAGGCAATGGTGCTCCTTGGCACCTGGACTGGGATGCTGAGAGGGGGGTGAACAGGAGGGCAAGAGGAGAGAAAGAAAATTGACATGCATCCCCAGAATGTCATGAGTGCTCCAAGATGAATTCATTTCTCTTTGAAGCACTCTTTGTTGCTTTATAGAAGATTTGATCAGCTTGTCACTAGTTGGTGTACCTCACTCCTGTACACTCTCTCGTCACCACATGAGATTCTACCAGCAATGGTTGTGTTGTCAGCAAATTTATAAATGGTATTTGATCTATGCTTAGCCACACAGTCATGGGTATATAGAGAGTAGAGCAATGGGCTAAGCACACATCCCCGAGGTGCACCAGTGTTGATCATCAGCAAGGAGGAGATGTTATCACCAAACTGCACAGATTGTGGTCTTCCAGTTAGGAAGTTGAGGATCCAATTGCAGAGGGAGGTACAGAGGCCCAGGTTCTGAAACTCCTCAATTAGGTTTGTGGGAATGATGGTATTAAATGCTGAGCTATAGTCAATGAACAGCATCATGACACAGGTGTTTGTGTTGTCCAGGTGGTCCAAAGCTGCATGGAGAGCCATTGAGATTGCATCTGCCATTGACCTATTGTGGCAATAGGCAAATTGCAGTGGGTCCAGGCTGAGGCGGGGGTTCAGTCTAGTCATGACCAACCTCTTGAAGCATTTCATCGCTGTAGATGTGAATGCTTCTAGGCAATAGTCATTAAGGCAGTTCACATTATTCTTCTTAGGCCCTGGTATAATAGTTGCCTTTTGAAGCAAATGGGAACTTCTGCCTGTAGCAGTGAGAGTTTGAAAATGTCCTTGAATGCTCCTGCCAGTTGGTTGGCACAGGTTTTCAGAGCCTCACCAGGTACTCCATCGGGACCTTCCACCTTGCGAGGGTTCACTCTCTTTAAAGATAGTCTAACATTGGCCTCTGAGAAGAGATCACAGTGTCATCAGGTGCAGCAGGGATCTTCACAGCTGTAGTTGTGTTCTCCCTTTCAAAGCGTGCATAGAAGGCGTTGAGTCCATCTGGTAGTGAAGCATCACTGCCATTCATACTATTGGGTTTCGCTTTGTAGGAAGTAATGTCTTGCAAGCCCTGCCAGAGTTGCTGTGCATCCGATATCACCTCCAACCTCATTTGAAATTGTCTCTTCACCCTTGAAATAGCCCTCCACAAATCATACCTGGTTTTCTGGTACAGGCCTGGGTTGCCAGACTTGAATGCCACAGATCTAGCCTTCAGCAGATGATGTACCTCCTGGTTCATCCACGGCTTTTGGTTTGGGAATGTACAGTAAGTCTTTGGAGGCACACACTCATCCACACAGGTTTTAATGTTGGTAACAACTGCAGCATACTCATCCGGATCCAAAGATGAACCCTGAATACTGTCCAGTCCACCGATCCAAAGCAGTCCTGTAGGCGCTCCTGTGTTTCCCTTGTCCATACCTCCTTGGTCCTCACTACCGGTGCTCCAGACTTCAGTCTCAGCCTATACTCAGGGAGTAGAACTACAGCTGGGTGATCAGACTTACCGAAGTAAGGGCGTGGAATAGCATGGTAGGCTTTCTAGATGGTGGTGTAGCAATGGTCTAGTGTGTTGTCTCCTCTGGTATTGCAAGTGATCTATTGATGGTAATGGCTTAGTAATTTTTTTCAGACTGGCCTGGTTAAAATCTCCCAAAACGATGGTGAAGATGTTGGGGTGCACTGTTTCGTGCATGTTAATCTCTTTGCTCTGATCATCTAAAGCCTGATTGACATTGGCCTGAGTTAGAATGTAAGCTGCTACCAAAATGACCTCAGAGAACTCCCGTGGTAGGTAAGAAGGATGGCACTTTACTGCTAGATATTCCAGGTCTCATGAGCAGAATTGGGACAGCACTGATGTATTTGTGCACCAAGAACTACTATGTTATCACAGGGAAGTGACTGAAAATACTGCAGATGCTGAAAATGTGACACAAAACAGGAAAACCTGCAAAGACTTTTCTGGTTGGGACCATCTGTGGAGAGAGAAAACCCTTAGGCAGTAACTCCCCTACCTTCCTGACCCATGGCAAGTTGTCGTCCATAGCGCCAACCCTGCTCTCCCGCTCCCCCCCCCCAAACTCCGCTGATGCTACTTGATCTATCTGCTTAGTTGAAGATTCATGTGGGAACGCATCTTTGTGCTCCCCCTGTAATATGAAGGGTTAACTTACTTGTCAGTCAAAAGCTGCTTCCTCCGTGCTGGTCATAGTTTGGGAGATGCAGCAGCTCTTTCCCAGTGGTTGCCTTGTGCACAAGGTGTCTGGTTCCAGTCGCTTCAGGAGTATAAGATTAGCGCATATGAGGACTTACCCTTTGTCTCCAGGGTCTCCTCTTCACACTGAGGTCGCTACCAGTGCTGAAGAACCACTGGGGAAGTATGCTGCGGATATAGGAGGGTCCACACGCACACTTAGCTAAGTATCTGATGAATGCTTAATTTGACAAACATGAGAAAATCTGCAGATGCTGGAAATCCAGAGCAACACACACACACACACACACACACACACACACACACACACACACACACACACACACACACACACATCAACAGTTGGAATGTTTATTGCTGTTGTGTAAATTGAGGAAACTTCATGAAGTATTTGTTGAGTTTGAAGTGATACTGAATATTTAGGGTCGTGGTTTTGGAACTTAGGGTGGCTTAGATGAGTATTTGTTTGACTTAGATGTTTGTCTGTAATTAAGTGGATAATATGCTTACTCATAATCTGTGTCTTCTGCCTCACTTACCAAGCCAGGGAACCCGCGTCCCTGTAACACCCCAAAACCATGAGGTGTTGCTGAGAAGCAGAACCATAGCAGGAGGAAGAGGAGAACCGAGGCTGCAACTGAGTTGCCCACTTTCTGCCCGATTGTCTATGAAGAACTAATCTGAGTTTTATACCATCAGGAACTTATCAGTTTTCCACAATCACAAACAAAATTCCCCACACTACTTGCCTTTTGATAACCACAATGCAGAATTAAAATTCACAACAAAATAGCCATTCCAAATGGAACTTTGAAATTAATCAATACCTTATCAAGTGCAAAATGAAACTGATTGCTGTTGTGTATTACCTTAATTTCCGTGCTGTTTTAGCGTGTGTTAGACTCTCCCTGCAGAATGGTGGTTGTCCATCATGCCTGATGGTAACAGGAAACCTATGTAGGAGAGTTTTTAAAGTGGAAAAGCCACTGTACTGGGGCAGTTCCTCTCTCTGGACCTCAGAATTTCAAGTGCAATGGTACGAACAAGCGTCACAGACTGGGGTCTTCTGTGGTTGCACTGACATCTTCGGTGCCTTGTCATTCCCTTCGCCCTCCACAGAGCGCCGCAGTACCACCTTCCCAGCCACTGGATCTCTCTGTAGATCTCAGCCACCCACTCTGCTGGAGCTGGCTTCGCATGCTGGGACAGGCATACCCGACTCACCTGGACTGCTACCCTCACCAGGTTTAGCACACCCGTTGAACCAGAGTGGCTGCTGTTGCAGGCAGACAGCTACTTGATGCCACACTTCAAGTGGGGGGGGGAGGGGAGAATTAAAGGTGAGTGAGTTATCCCAGAATGGACAAGCCCCTAGACCAGAGCTGCTACCCCATACACTCCCTGCAGTATACTTACTTTTCAAAAAGGCATTTGATAAGGAGCACCCAGATGGTCATTGTAAAGAAAATAACTCAGAGGACTGGGGATTCTACGTTGGCATGAAGAACTGGTGAAAAAGAGAAAGTGGAAATAATTTATTAGTGGAGTGACACAAGGATTTGTGCTGGAGTTTCATCGCCTTTGCAATCTGGACTGAGTTGAAAGGACGGCATGCTAAATGTCCAAATTTACAGATGATATCTGTAAAGGGAAATAGATTGTGAACAGGAAAGGAGCATTTGAATGAATATAAAGTGAGAAAATATGGCATTATTCATCATGCTAGAAACAATTAAATAAAAGGATATTTTTTGAAATGTGAGAAACAATAAGTGTTAGTGTAGGAAGCTATCTGGCACTGGTAGCAGAAGAAAATCTAAGAATTACCCTGCAGGTACAACAGGAAAATTAAATGTTATTCTTAAACACAAGAGAATCTGCAGAAGCTGGAAATCCAGAGTAACACACACAAACTGCTGGAGGAACTCAGCTGGTCGGGCAGCATCTATGGAAAGGAATAAAGAATCGATGTTTCAGGCTGAGACCCTTCATCAGCACTGAAAACACGGGTGGGGGCGGGGGGGGGCGCGAAGAAGCCAGAATAAGAGAATGGGGAGAGGGGATGGAATACAAGCTGGAAGGTGACAGGTGAAACCAGGTGAGGGGGAAGGGAAGTGGGTGGGGGAAGGGGTGATGAAGTGAGAAGCTGGGAGGTGAAAGGTGGAAAAGGTAAAGGACTGAAGAAGAATGAATCTGGATAGGAGAGGAGAGTGGACCATGGGAGAAAATGGAGCAGGGACACCACAGAAAGATGAGAAGGGTAAAAGAAAAGCCAAAAGGGAATAGAAAAAGAGAGGAGGGAGACGGGGAACAAAATTACCAGAAGTTAGAGAAATTCATGTTCGTGCCACCAGGTCGGAGGCTATCCAGATGGAATATGAGGTGTTGCTCCTCCAATGTGAGAGTGGCTTCATTGTACAGTAGAGAATATCACGGAGTGAATTGTTGGAATAGGAATGGGCAGTGGGATTGAAATGGTTGGCCACCGGGAAATCCTGCTTGTTGTGAATGGAGCAAAGATGTGTTTGATGGTAGAATCCCATTGAAGATGGCAGAGGTTGTGGAGATAAATGTTATTCTATATTGTAAGGGGGTTTGAAGAATATGAGTCAAGGAAGTCTTGATGAAATTATACCCTCCCCATGATCCTTTGGTCTCAGTGTCTGAAGATGATGTGCGGGCTGCCTCCAAGAGAGTGAATCCTAGGAAAGCATCCGGACAGGGCGGAGTACCTGGCCAAGTACTGAAGACCTGTGTCGACCAACTAGCTTTGTGTATTCACAGATATCTTCAGCCTCTTGCTCTGCCACCTGCTTCAAGCAGGCTTCAATCGTACCGGTGCCCAAGAAGAGCGTGGTAAACTGACTAAATGACTATCGCTCAGTGGCACTTACATCCGCAGTGATGAAATGTTTTGAGAGGCTGGTGTTGAACCATATCAGTTCCTTTCTGACTGCTGACTTGGATCCTCTCCAATTTGCCTACCGAGGCAATAGGTCTACAGTAGATGCTATCTCATTGACTCTTCACACAACCCTGGAACATCTGGATATCAAAGGTACATACATCAGGATGCTCTTTACAGCTCAGCATTTAACACCATCATCCCCTCAAAACTAATCACTAAACTCCAAGACTTGGGCTTCAATACCCCATTGTGCAATTGGATCCTGGATTTCCTCACTTGTAGACCCTGGTCAGTTCGGATTGGCAAAAAAAAACGTCGCTACAATCTCCATCAGCGCAGGAGCACCACAGGGGTGTGTACTTAGTCCCCGGTCTACTTGCTTTACACCGATGACTGTGTGGCTAAGTACAGCTCCAACACCATATACGAGTTTGCTGACGATACCACTGTTGTGGGCTATATCAAGGGGGGGGCGGAGTTGACTTAACAGCATACAGGAGGGAGACTGAAAACTTGGTTGAGTGGTGCAATAACGACAATGTCTCACTCAATGTCAATAAGACCTAGGAACTGATTGTAGACTTCAGGAGAGGGGAACCAGGTGTCAATGAGCCAGTCCTCATTGGAGGATCAGAACCTTTAAATTCCTGAGTGTCACTATCTCAGAGGACCTGTCCTGGTGCCATCATATAAATATTATTGCGAAGAAAACACATGCCTCTACTTCCTCAGGAGTCTGCAGAGGTTCAGCATGTCACTGATAACCTTGGCAAATTTCTTTAGATGTATGGTGGAAAGTGTGCTGACCGTCTACGTCACAGGCTGGTATGGGAACACCACTGTGTTTGAGTGGAAAATCGTACAAAGTCAGTGGATTTGACCTAGTACATCACAGGTAAAACCCTCCCAATCACTGGGCACATCTACATGAATCGTTGCTGTAGAAAAGCACCAACCATTGTCAAAGATTCTCACCACCCAGGCCATGCTCTTCTCTTGCTGTAGCCTTCAGGTAGAAGGTACAGATGCCTCAGGACTCGCACCACCAGGTTCAAAAACAGTTACTACCCCTCAGCCATCAGGCTCTTGAACAAAAGGGGATAGCTAAACACACTTAAGGACTCTGTTATATTGTTATTTCATGCTCGTTATTTATTGCTATTTATTTATATCTGAATTTGCAGCGTTTGTTTACAGTCACTGTTCTATAGATTTGCTAAGTATGCCCGCAGAAAAAGAATCTCAGGGTTGTATGTGGTGACATATATGTACTCTGATAATACATTTTACTTTGAACTTTGAGCACTGTATTCACACAGTTGAATATACTTGGAATCAGTGCAGCAAAAATTCACTGGTATTGGACTGATTTCTAGAATGAGAAACATTGAGAAAGACTGACCAATACACATTGGAGATTGGATGAATTATAGAGTAATATCTAGAGAGAAAGTAACAAGGTAGATGCTGTGAGACCAACTACTCTGTGTAGAGAATCTAAAAGTACAGGGAATCTTCTTGGGATCATCCATTTAGGACTGATGGGAAAGAGTATCTTTATTCAGATTAGTGTGAATCCTTGAAATTCTCTGCCCTACTTGTGTGTATATTCAAGGCTGAGATTGATAGATTTTTAGCCACTAAAGGAAGCAGGAGAGGAACATGGGTGTGAAAAAGGAACAATCATGATGTGACTGAATGGGAGTAGATTGGTTTTTAGTTCCCTTCTCATGCACTTAAATAGTTGCTTGTCCTTGTCCTACAATGGAATTTAAGTCACTGTTCATTTGGTGCTGCAGAACGTTTGGGGTTGCATTGTGCAGATGGAGGTGGTTAGCAGTTCCCAGCTGCAAAGGCTGAGTTCCAACTTGCAAAAACATGCCAGTTTGGTGCCAGATTCCCTGAAGTTTCTAGACACTGGTGCAGGCTTAGCATTCACAAAGCATTCAGTATATAGAACCATCAAATTTCTCTCACAGCTTGGCCCAGGAGATTCTTTATCTGAATGCTCGGAAGCTGCAACTATCTGAGTTTGTCCAACCTTAGAGCTAGAACTCTATAAACCAGGCAACTTCTTTTACTTTTCCTTCTTTCAAATATGATTCTACTACTAAGCTGCGATCGATTGGAACCTCTGATGTACATTTAATTGGTGTGTTTTGGAGCTGAATGAGCGATAATATATATCACTATCAACAAAGGTCTTAAAATTGATCCTTGCAGAAAACCACTGGTTACAGATCAGTGCACATGCTCTTGTTTGCGTCAATGGTGCTGAGGTCAAGAGCAGAGAGAGCTTCAAGTTCCCAGGACTGAACATCAACAATAGCTTGCCTTAGTCAAAACATGTATGCACCATGGCCAAGAAAAATCACCAGTGCCTCTGTTTTCTCACGAGGCTAAAGAAATTTGGCATGTCCCCTTTGCCAATCAGCAATTATTATCGATGCACTTTAGAAATCATCCTATCAGTCCGGTGTATGGGACTTCAAGCTTCTGCACCTCCTGCCAATGGTAGCTGTGAAAAGATGGCATGGTCAGGTGATGAGAATCTTGGATGATAGTTGGCTTCTTTAGGCAAAGCCTCCTGAAGATATTACTGATGGGCTGGGATGTGTCTCTGATGTATTGGGTAGCATCAACTACCCTCTGCAGCTTCTGTGCATTTGAATTGTTGTACCAGACAATGATGCAACCATTCAAGCTTCTTTCAATAGTACATCAGTTCCTTAGTATGATACGATGGACTCCTGTCCTCACAATCTACTTCTTTTTGGCTTTGTACCTCATTGTCTGCCTGCACTGCACTTTCTCTGTAATCGGAGCACTTTATTCTTTTATTGTTTTTCCCTTGTACTAACTTCAATGCATTGATGTGATGAAATTATCTGTATAGATGGCATGCAAAGCCTAGTTTTTCACTGTACCCCGATACATGTCACAAAACTAAACCGACTTACCAGGCTACCTGTCTTACCCTGCGCACAATGCATGCTATATCACCAGAGAGGTAGGAACCCATTGTAGTATATGCTGATTGCTTTATAGAAACAGTCTCTAATTTTGACAAAATACTTGCTCCTGCATTTGACAAAATACTCTGGCAAGAAGTTCCAATGCATTGCATAGCAATTTTAATTGCTTCACATCTGTGTTTGATTGACAACCCAATGACTTATCACATACCATATGCCCATGAAGCATATCAATCACGGTCCTCTGTGCAGATGGCATGCTTAAGTCTGAAGGCTGAGGAGCATCAGTTGCCATGCAATGTATGACTGACAACACCTTCATGATTTTACACTTTAAATACACTGTATGCGGACAGCTTGGGCCTTAACTATAGAACAGGTTGGAGAGCACTACTTCAAACTTTGCTTTGTTCTATTGTTGGACACAGGCTGCCTGGAAAATAAGAAAAGCAAGCATAAATATACATAAGACAGGGTCTCTATGGGTGACCCATTGTAGCCATTGGACTCCGTACCACATATGGCTGATATCACCTTCACAATTTTATACAATGGATGCAGTGTGTTCTGGTCTCCAGCTGATACCTCTCTGGAACAGAGCCTCTGACTGCATTGTATAATTGCTTTGATCGGGTAGGATGATCCTGGGTCAGGCCTTGCCCTGCATGCAAAGAGAAACAAAAATAAAAATGCTGGGAACGTAGCAGGTCAGAGAAACAGAACAGCTCACATTCCACCTGGGCACAATGTAATCAAAATCAAATGCAGCAATTTCAAGTAACACACTTGTGTCAGAATTAGCCAGTTCTGCTGTAACGTTATCTATTTGTAATACTTTCTTATCTTTTCCCTCTCCACGGACACTGCCTGATCTGCTGAGCATTTCTAATTGGAGAAGCCCTGACTCGTTAGTCCACAGATCTGGCCACTATAACTGCAAATCATTTTTAAAACCATTAATGGCAGCTTAGATTTGTCTGGTAGAACCTTATAGAACACTGAACAGGACAGCACAGTACTGGTCCTTCTGCCCACAAAATCAGTCAAGTGCTTCCCTCCCACATAGACCTCCACTTTTACTTCATCCATGTGCTTATCTAAGAATCTCTTAAATCTCTTTAATAAATCCACCTCTACAACCACCCATGGCAGTGAATTCCACTTTCTGTGTAAAAATCCTACCTCTGACATCACCCTATATGTTCTTCCCAGCACCTTTAAAATTAGGCCCTCTCATATCAGCCAAAGAATAAAGGTGCCAGATGTCCACTCTATAGATACCCTTACCTAATTTCCTCTCATCCTCCATCGCTCCGAAGAGAAAAGCCCCAGCTCACTCAAACTTTCCTCATAGGACATGCTCTCAAATCCAGGTAACACCCTGGTAAATCTCCTCTGCACCCTCTCTAAAGTTTCCACATCCTTCCTATAATAAAGTGACCGGAACTGAACCTGAACCTTATTTTCTTTAGTGAACAATTTACTCATTTAATTGTTTCTTTTCTTTTCCCGGACAAGCCTGTGTTCCAAAGGTAATACGTATATTAACAAAAAAAAAGCTGCTGTTTCTTCACGACCTACCTTGTTGTTTCTGCTAGATAAGTTGTGCTAAGCGGTTTGACAAAAATCACTAACATCATTTATTGTAACACAAATACAATCGAACTATTCCAATTTCTAACTTTTCAAAAATTCTCTTCATTTTTTTGCAGCCACCCCTTCTCTGTCAAGAGAAATCAAATTAATTTTATTCAGTTATCTGTGAAATGCAATTCAAATATGGCCAGTGAAATGAATTGTATTTGTACCAACTAATTTCTTTTTTCATATCTACAAGTACTGAAATACGTAGAACAGGAACACCTAGATAGCTCTGATTGTAAAAACAGGAGGTAGCTACTGAAGAATATGCTGTACAAAAAAGGTGTACAACAGTGTTCCTCCATTCTCTTGCTACTGAAAATACACCGGCAGTTTTCTAAAATAAATCAATTTTTATATTACAATGTACATTTCAAACATTTTACTTTATGCAAAAGGTGGCCATTTAATACATTTGTAAAGAATCAATTGCAGGTTTTTCGGCACGTAGGTAAGATCAAACCTGAACGATCCAAATAAATCAACAAACAAAACGCAATACCTTGGAACCGGCAGCAAAATACACACACATTCATAATAACAATTTTGCTTCAATGAGTTAAAATATTTCAAGCTTCAGAAAATTTCACTGTGGAGATTATAGTAACACCTAGGCCCAATTAAATGCATATTTGAAGCTGGTCACAAAGAGGTGCAGAAGTAAAAGGTATGAGGGTGGATTTCCATGGAGAGCAGCAGTCACAGATGACAGTACTCTACCACTGATAGGGTGATTAAGGCAGTGATGTGCAAGAGGCCAGAATAAGAAATCCCAAAAGTTTCCAGAGCTGCAGGTGACCAGAAATATAAAGGGTGAAGCCACACAAGGATTTGTAAACAAAATGAATTTTAAAATCTAGTTGTAGTCTATTTAATATCTCAGTAATATTTGAATAATATTGTAAATATATTGCTTGATTAAGCATTCTTTGCTTACATAATTCATTCTGGGTGATATGTAAGAAGAATGTGAATGGCATATTCCATTTCGCCACACCAAATGTGCACGCCTCACTAAAGGAAATGAAGCTAAGCACACATATTCTGGACTACCTTGTTTCGCTTTTGATTATTGTTTGGAGTTACAAAACATAACTCTAGGCTTTATCAGACCAGAGAACTATGTAGTTCAAGAGAAGAGGGATGAGTGAAAAGGTATGTTATATGCTATAGGCAGTAAATTTCTGGATGTGTTCTGATTTACAGTGTGAAGATGGCCAGCAGGGCACTGGAATAGAGGCAACAAGTTTAGAGACACACAGGCAGAGTCAGGAGTAATGTTCCAGTAGAGAAATTTGGCAGTCCCATTGATGCAAGGTTTATGTAGTCAGATGCTATTTGAAGATAAAAAAAGAGTGATATTAATGTTGCTGGTAGTTCATTTGCTTGTCTTTCCAGAAACATGGATGAATTTGGGGGTTGGAGAACGGAGTATGCAGCATTCTCCAGCACCCAGTGTCATCAACTATCTTCAAGATTTAGCTGGAACATCTTTCTCAAAACTGGAAGTTGAACAAGCAAAGTGACAAGTCACATGGATGTCTCTGATATACATATGGAACCTTATGTTCCATTTATTGATGATATTTCCAAGAAGCAGCATAAAATTAATAAACAGTATAGATCCTGGGTGCAAGGAAAGGATGGAAAGCCTTTGGAGATGATTTTCTGAAAGTGGACTGGTGACAGCAGTTCATCCATCTGTTTAATGGAGATCTGCTGCAGGAATATGGTATTGTTGACCACATCGAAGGTTGAAGGCAAGTTAAGAAGGATGAGGAGGGACAGTTTACTAATGTCACAGTCACATAGAAACCATAACAAGTGATTGTTTTCAGAGTCATTCCATTGCTCTGATGGCAATGAAAATCAAATTGAGGGAATTCAAACACAAAGCTGTGGGAATTCTAGGTGTAGAATTGAGAGAACCAGCTCAGAGACTTCAGAGGGTAAAGTAAAGTTGGAGGTGCGATTGAGCATTTGACAAGTCTAAGTATGATTCTGTATATTTCCCATTTTGTTAAAAGCTCCATGTTTTTTATCCTCTCAATAAAGGAGAAGGTCCTTGCTTACACAGCAAAGAGCAAATACACCTGAATTTCAGAACTATTGTACACTTGAAATCTGTCTGGGTAAACAAAACATCTACTAGCGATGGGTCACATTAAAATTCTTTTTTAATAAGATCTCATGATTCATTGACATAACATTTTCCACCCCCAACCAACCCCCACTCAAAAAAAATTATTCAACATCACACTTTTACACAGTAGAGGATTCTGTACAGGTTTAAAAAGAACGGAGCTCAGGTTCCAAGCACTGCTTAAGATACAGAGTAAAAATGAAATCTAGAAAAAAATTGTATCCAATGAACACATCTGTTTAGAGTTTACTGTACAAATAATTAGTAAGATATTGTCTGGTGCAATATCATTGCTTTGTTGATGAATTGAAAACTGTAAGATGAAATAAAAATACTTCAATATTTTGTTAAACAAAGAGCCATTCTTTACAGGAAGTAGACCCAATGGTAAGCCTTACATTTGGACTTATAAAAAACCTATTTACATGAAACCATTACAGTTTGTATCACGTCTACATGTACATCAGCACCGTAATGTAACAGCAGTGCAACTACAAAACTAGGTCTACTTTACTTGGTCCCTAAACACTTTTATTTAGAGGATGCTGTAATTTAACAGCTTTTAAAAACTTGTCTACTGCTGGCTACCAAATATTTCATCAAATTCTTGCATCCACCCTTCTGTTGATCCACTTTTGATTAGAGAGTCCATCAGATCAACACTGTCTGTCAAATTAGAGAAGGAACCAGCCCCTGATTGGCTGGTATAATTGAAGGTCAAGTCCTGACTTGTGGTTCTTGTGTGATACCCTTGACCCGGGTTACTATGTGCATAGCAGCCTCCTGCCAACTGTTGGCCTGTGGCCTGGTTAAAACCAGTCATGTTGTGGACTGTCTGAGTCATGCCAGACATAACTATTTGTCTAGGCTGGTTGGTCCTTGGCTGTCCTCCAAAATGAGGCATTATTTGTCCTCCAACTGCACCAGCAGACTCAAGAACAGACTGACCCATTGCCTGGGAAAAATGCTGCTTGGCCATCTTCGATTGACCAGGTTGCACCGGATAAGCCGATTTGTTGTTGAATGGATTGAGCTCATTGTTAGCCTGAGTTCTGTTGGGCATGTTTTGTAAACTATGTTGCTGCCAACTCTGAGCCGGAGAACCAGAACTTGCCATTAGTTGTAGTCTTTGAACTTGAGCCTTGGACATCTGCTGCCCTACCGGTCCTTTCACTGGTTGCTGTTGGACCAACACAGGGTTTCCAAGTAAGTTTTGTCCATAACCAGCTACCATTCCAACCCCTTGTCCTGCAACAGGCTGTTTCTGCATCTGGCTAACGTTACGTGCCATGTTCGCATTACTTTGGTTTGAATGCTGAAGAATTTGGTTCATGCCTGGACTCACACTGTACACTCCTTGCTGATTGCTCTGGGCATTATTGTAGGGCACCATGCCAATCTCTGACTGGCCAGTGGTGGCAGGCATTGCACCAGAACTTTGGACGGGTGGCATCTGCATCATGCCCTGATTCTGTGCAATCAATCTGGGACTTCTCACATTCTGGAGAGCTTGACTCCTTGCTGTCGCCAATTCCTGGGCTGTACCTGTAATGTAGAGAGATAAAAGAACATTGTTCTTTACTGCACAGTGTTAAAGATAAAACATGTTTAACATTATATTAATTCAGATCGCAATCAGATTTTTTTGTCTTACGTTAACAATATAGCATTAACCACATTTCATGGTATCACTTCCATTAAAGTTTAGATGGTAATGATTTATGTCATGGTACCCTGACAGAATTCCTCTAAGAATGTGAGTACTGACATCATGAGTGTTTGTCAAGCCTTTTCTTTTGAGCAGACTGGGGAGGTTTCAGATATAACTGACTGAGATTTATGTCCAGCATGACTCTTACAGATCCAAACACCACAACTCTTGGCAGGAGCTGAGTAGAGTTGGTGTAGAATGTGCATTTATCTAACACGAGTGAGAAGGAATTTCCATCACACGATTTTCTGCATTACCATTAGGTTCCTCCACCTAAGCTCCCCATTACATCACATTGCTGAGGTCGAATGCTTCATCAATGAATTGGGGTACTTTTCTTCTGTATGGTTTTGCACTGTAGCAATTGTGGATTTCATCATCAAGTTCTCAGATAAACCATTGCAAAGATATTTTATATTTTAAAATATTACTTATTCAACACCCACCCTTGTGTCACTGAAGTTAACTCGTCAGTGTTTGATTTCGAACAGAAAATATCCAGTTTATCTAGAATTTGCCTTCCAAGACTAGCATCCTTTGTTTCTTATTGTTTATTAGAAACCGCATGCCATATGTTTGGCATTCATTATCTTCCGCTGGCACCCTCACCTGTCCAGCTATGAATGGAAAATCGCAATGGTGAACTCCCTGCCTATTCCTGCCTGGCGCATTGTTCAGAACTCCAGAACTTGGTACTACTGTGACCACTATTTCCAGTTATTGACTGCACTGCTCCATCCAGCTGTATTCCAACTGTAATATTCCAAACAAAAGAGTTTGAATACAGGTTCTAAAAAGATTTTTTTTATATGTTTCATGGCCATCACATTCAGATTGAAGTGAATGTCACTTACATGTTCTTCCCAATCTTGACATTTTATTCAAACGAAATTAAGAAATACTTGAGTTATTTCAATTAAAATGACAAAGAAGCTAGAAGTTTGGGTCACAATATTTACACCAAGACTTGAATAGTCAAAAGCACTTCATGAAGGAATATGTACAACTCCTTCGTCTTCAACCAATGATACTACAATGAAATATTAGTCTATGCAACAAGTTAGCCAATGTTAAACATCATCAGATCTTACTCCAAATCCAATGACTACTTGACTCTTCCCTTAACCCCCCCCCCCATAGCAATGCTTTTGAATAATCTAAATATGTGTACTCAAGAGATCTCTCCTCATTCTTGGCTACAATTTTCATTTGATGACTTCCTTCAACATTGTTGGGTTCCCTCCTCACCTCCTCAAAACAAATCATAATTTCAAAAAGCATGAATTAAACTTGTTCAAAACATCTTCTGCTCCAAGAGTAATTGTACAAATACTTCAACACTCTTTGCTAACTATAGCTCTTCACTCCTGGCACCAATCCACTGAATCTTTGCTGGTAAAGACTGGGAGTGAATGAATTCCTTTTGCCTTCAGCTGTCATTGTGGTCTGCCTCATGCTTTGTGACAAACTGCACCACCCAGTGCACTACTCAATCACTGGGGCCAGAATGAATTTGTCATCGGATAACCCTTTGGATCTCTGTATATGTCTGTCTCTTGTTACAACCATCTGATCAAGGCGAACATAGACATTTCTCAATTTATTTCCATTGCTTTTCAAATAGCGTTTTGCACTGGAACCTCTTCACTGGTGTCATATGTGCTCTCTGGTAATGTCATTTTGACTCTTCACTTGCTTTGCTTAGGCTTTTGCTTTATTGCCCCTCTCAGTTAGGCAATACGAAAGTGTATTTAAATTGTTCCTGTTTTGCACTGTCATTGCATAAGTTCTTAAGGACTTCCTCCAGTGTGTGTACATGATCGCTGACTAGCTATAGCCATAGGGAGATGGTCTTGGTAGCACAGACCAGCAAAATTTTATCCATGGTGGACCAAAAAATCTTTGGTGAGAATTGACTCAGTACAGCAACTTGTAATGCATCCTGGAGTCAAAAGGCACGGAAAGGACCCTTCAGCCCTTTGCTTCCGTGGCAACCATCAAGCACCCATCCATATAAATCCTACACGAGTTTCATATCAACTGTTGCACCCCACCAACTCCTCCAACTCTTTCCACCCACCGTAATTTCTCCCGGCACTCCACCTCACGAGGGGCAATTCACATGATCCAGTTAGCTTGTTGCCTAACACATTATTAGCATGGGAAGGGAAACTGGAGTACCAGGAGAAAGCTACAGTCAGACAATATCCAAAGTCAGAATTACTATAAATTTGAGCCTCTGAAGTCGTAAGGCAGCAGTGCGAGCTGCTGCACCACTGTTCCATCTCCTATTGATCATGAAGGATTTCTGACTGTCCTCATCTGGGTTCAGCTTGAAAAATGTAGCTCCTGCCATCTTTGAAAAAAGGTCCTGATATGTTGGAAATGGATACTGTTCATTGGTGACAGTCTGATTTTGTTACTTTGTGGATGTCACACAATGTTTATCTGGCTTGGTTATGACTATTTAGTTATGAATTACTTTCACCAAAACTCCACTTTTTTCTGGTTTCAAGTGCTATTCTTCCATCAGGAATTCTTTGTTTGCAGTAAATTGGTTTGAAATCAGGTTTAAGTTAATATTCATGCCTTGTATCTCATGATCCCTTACTTTACAACAGTCTAAAACATGATTTTAGGTGTCTGATTGGAAGCTGAATGTATCCTTCTGAATTTCAGTGCCAATCCTTGCCCAGTTGAACACGATGACCCATATGATCAGCTATAACTATTGGCAAGGTAAAATACTGGCTGTTCTATAACACTGTACTTTCAAAACTTCTCCTAAATAAATTTGCATACCATCTGTGCTTCTTGCAAAAGTCACTCGACTGAAATTTCTCTCATTTGTTTCTTCACCCGTAATGGAACAACGTACTGTTGTAGCAAGCTGAATTAGTAATGAATTGCTGACCATCAGGACCATGAACCTAAAATTGTGCTGTCACACTTATGATATCTGTAGCATTGATGCTGTCCAGATTAAATTCTCCATTGCCTGTGCGGGTTATAATCTTGTACTGATTCCTTCTTTGTTGCTTCATAGGGGAGAACTTCTGGACTGATATTGCTTTTGAAGCATTGCTATTATCTGTTGCCTTGGGCTTGTAAGGTGCTGCAAGGCACCCTGTCTTCAGGCGTGAGCAGCATTTAGTTCCTAGAAAGGAACAATTAAGTGAAGAATAAATGCCATTACAGCAGTAACTCAGACATGCGACACATGCAGTCTCGGATGCTGTTCATGTTATTTTGACCAGTCTCGGTGGCTGCCTTTTGACAGCAGGCTACCATTACTTTTAGCCTTCTCTGACAATGATCAAGGGCAATGCTTTGGATGTGCAACAATGATATTTTTCCTGACCTTTCCAGCAGGTACTGATCTGCAATAGTACTGACAACAATCTTTGTCACCATCTGTCATGCGTTTGAGGATGAGCAGTAAACGAGACTGGGAATGTTGTTTAAGTTCTAACTACTATTTTTTCTCTAGAACATTAGGAACTTCAAGACAAGGCTACATATCTTATTCTGCTCTAAAGGCAATAATTTCACTCAAAGGGCTGCAACTTCACGAGGGGCAAAATGCTGGCATTAGCATCCTTCTGCATAAAGGCACAAATTTGTTTGGTCATTTGTGCTCTGCCAATGTAATCTCCATGGAATTCACTGCCAGGGCACAGACCTGCACTCATGTTGCATTATACATGTGTCAAATCTGAACCAGTTTAGATTTGGCACAGAATCCATGAGCTCATTCATATCAATGGAAATTATTAACACTGTGAAGAAAAATACAAGCATACATTTTTCATATACTTGTGTTTTCCTTTAATGCTTCTAACAGATTAAAAATTTATTTTGAAAGTTTCCTTTTCTATTTTTAATAATTCAATTTCTTAAACTGTTTACTTTGATTTTCACGAGCTTGTGAATACTTAAGAATGCCAAGGATATTCTGAAAGATTCAAAGGAGCTTGACAGCTTTCACAGCAGCAGAGCTGAAGGTTTGGCTTTGTTGTTTGTTGAACTTTCAGCCACTTTAATGTGAAGCTTGTCACCTCATTTGTCCAGGGTCAACGTGGGTTATAAAACAGTAATTGCATGATTCTTGCAATGTGTGTGACTGACAGCGTACTTTCAACAAGTTTCGGCCAAGTGTTAGGTGCTAAGAGTGTATGCTGAATGTGAATTATATTATAACTGGAGGATGGAAAAGTTGTTTGCAAAATTAGAAGTGTTTGATACTGATATGGGGATACTCAGGATCAAAAAGAAACTAACATCAGAGAATAGGTACAGGTGCTTGAAGACCCATATTCAGATTCAGAACATCTTTCAAAGTTCAAAGTTCAAAATAAACTTATTATCAAACTGCATATATATCACCATATACTACCCTGAGATTTATTTCCTTGCAACACAACAAAGAATTACAATGGAATTAGTGACAAACTACACACAAACGTTTCTTTCTCTCCACCGTCAGATTTCTGAACAATCCATGAACCCCATTATTCCTCTTTTTCCACACTTTTAATTTATTTTTGTAACTGAAGAGTTTTTAAGTGTTTGCTACCGTAAAACAGCAAACTTCATGTCATTAATCGGTGATAATAAACCTGATTCTGATTCTAATTCTGAGGATGCACATGAAATTTACTGCGGAAAAATGTAAACTGTGACACATCGGTGGAGATACAAAAATATGCACACACCATTAATTGTAATGAAATTGCTAAGACTGCGGCTGGCCAGTTTAGCACTCAATTTCTCCAATCAGTGTAGATGGCAAAACCAAAGTGAGATTTTTATACAGTAGCTACCCAGGCAAAATGGTGAAAAAAAATTGAAAGAGTAACCGTAACCAAACAGTACAGCATCTGCTCTTTGAATAATGCATCCTATTCTGGTTGTTCCGACTCAAGGGACAAAAATGAAGCAGTATGGAGAACAGATACGAAGCTCACTCCACATGTGAAGAGAGTGACTTATGAGGGAACACTCGAGGAACCCGGGCCTTTTAGCCTGGAAATTTTGCTCCTTGTTGTTCAAGCACCAGACAAAACATCTTTGAAATTCATTATCAACTAGTAAATAGTATTGTCTCCATCTCAAACACTGTACGGTATTCTATCCTTGCAGTTATTAACCCTTTCTATACAAAGCATGCAGTCACCAGGTTTGATGATAAATATATTGCAGCTGTGGTAAGGGTCTGTATTTTCCTAACCATAACCTCACACCCTGTCTCCAATTTTATCATTTTACTGAGGCCAATTAACCTACTACGCTGGGAGGAAACACATATAATCACAGAACAAATGCTCAGACAGAGTAGAGGTTCAAGACTAAACCCGGATCATAGAAGCTGTGAGAAAGCAGCTCTGCTATCTGTGCTATACAGTATCTATCCAATTTTCCATTCTGGTGCCAGGTCTGCAGCTGATTCCATAATATATTCATTGTATAGAATCCATTCTATATCATCCATTGTGATCATGTGACTTAAACATTCAGATGTAACGTCCTGGTTAAGATTTTGACTGCTATGCTGTATGTATTTCATTTTAGCAGCTCTGTAAGAGCAGTCTGTTCTGCTGTCAGCCTGTTTGGGTTTGAGCTGAGATAAGAAGCTTTGTTGTTCAATTCAGGAATGTGCTGTCAGCAATCAGGACAGTGGAATTGGTAGAAGATTCTGGAGAACGCTGAGTTGAGCTTTTTTTTTGGCGGGAGCTGGGAAAAGGCAGGAGGGAGGATGGCTGAGGATGCCGTCCCTGTTGCACAAGGTGCTTCGTGCAGATGAATGGCTTCAGGGAGGAAGGACCAATACTCCGGCGGGAGACCCGTTTGTTCGAGATGGATTTCGAGCAACATTTGGAAGGTGGTGTGTACTTTCGCCCAGCGCGTGAGCGACAGACAAGTTTAAGATGAGCTCCAACTTGTGCACATTTGGTTGTTTAAGAGTAATTGGCCCTTTTTGTTTTTTATCTTTCATGTAATAACTGTTTGCTTAAATTAACATTTTAAATACACTTTTGTAATTGTATACAGTGTACGATCTGTTATTTCATGCTGACGGGCCATTGCCGGGGGCAGTATATCACCCAGCATTCCCACAAACCGGGGTTTGGGTGGGCAAGACACCCCCACATCGGGGATTTAGCGGGACCAAAGTCGTATGACGTTTGAAGTCTGAGAAAGGTGCGTTTCTTGCCGCAAAGCCCAGTGGCTGTTATCAAGGGGCTAATGAGCCGCATTTTCAGAGACGCCCAGTAAAAAGGGGTTTCACAGACATTGAAAGTGAACACATTCCCATTTATTGCCAACATTCAGATACATTTTGCAAGCTTACAATAGGGTAAGCAGATATCTCGTAGCTTTTCCTCTTTATGGTACAATGGAGAATTCTGAGAGGGTGAAGGCTGCTCATACATCCGCTGTCTCACTTTTATAGCATACCACGTCAACAAAAGCAAGGATTCTCTCATCTGCTGGACTGCTGAAAGTTTGCTATCGGTACATTCAAGTCACTAAATATAATATATTCAATAAACAGAGGTTTATCTGTTAGATTGAATTTTCACTCACATTCAAATGGAGCCAATCATCCTAATGTGATAATTCAGTTCAAAGACAACTGCATCGCAATCAGCACAGCACGATCAAAAATATGTGAGAAATGCCTCATCAGAAGAAGAAGACATACGATATTTGGAATGAGTGGCCCTCTTCCTGATTCCCGAAGATTCCTGGTCTTTGCTGGGATATAGCTCAACAGGTTCTGCCAGATATCTAGCCCTTCATCCAAGTGACCATTTGCCAAGTGTGAACCAAGTAAGCTCCTGAACAAAATTGTACATTGCATTTTGAACCTGATCCTACTATTTCTGCTCACAAGCATGCCAGCCTGGATTGTTAGAAATTAAATCATTGACTTGAATCTCATCTGATTGTTTTTTCTGGTTCTCCTCCCATTTGACAATCTGGGGAATTTGAAGACAAACTATAACACTCGCAAGAAACGATCCAACTCATCTCTGATGGGGAATGCAATATGTACTGAAAGAGCTGCAATAGTTCATCAGCCCCTGTGAAGAAGGCGGCAGATTAATAAAATGTGTTTAGTCAGATACTGATGAATTCTACAGAATTTCAGTGTTCACTGCCTCCTTGAATCTTCTAAACTGCCACGGTTCTAATTTGCGTCTTTCAGTTCCAGACCACCTTATGTGTTCAGTATTTGGGAAAGGATCACAAGACGGAACTTGAGGACAAATTTGAACTTGGTATGTTGATGCGGAGGAGCTGATGGTTTCTGAGATACTATCCAACTAAAATGTTCTGTTCTGTCAGTGGGCTAGGGTATGATTGATTCTACCCACTGTCGAAGGTCACACCCTTAATCCAATTAATAAAAAAGTTATATAAATAATAAAACAGAATTAAGAAATGAAAATAAACAAATATCTTACCTGCACTTATGATTTTAACCTAATACCATGCTTGCCAGCCATTCCAAGCTGAAGAGTTGGTCCTTCAGGTTGGGATAGTTGTACTCTAACTACCAGTGGAGGGACGGAAAGAATATGACCTTCAGCTCACCCTTTTGACCTCTGTGCTTCAATGCACAGGAACACGTGTTAGAGATGAGACGACCGGGTACTGCGGTTAGTTGGTGGTTCCCAATCTCTACAGAATGCTCTGTAGAAGGGTTGTAGATACAACCACCTCCATCACAGACACGACCTTCCCCACCATTGAGGACATCTTCTAAAAGCAGTGCCTCAAGAAGGTGGAATCCATCATTTAGTATCCTACCATCTGGGACATGCCCGCTTTTCATTACTACCAGCAGCAGGAGATACCGCAGCCTGAAGGCACACACTTAACGCTTTAGGAACATCTTCCCTCAGCCATCAGACTTCTGAACAGTCCATAGGCCCCTGGACACTGCCTCACTATTCTGCTTCTGCACTACTTATTAATTTTATTTCTATCTAACTTTTTTACGTCTTGCACTATACTGCTGCCACAAAACAACAAATTTCACGAGATATGTCAGTGACTAGCAAACCTGATTCTGAATAGAAATGTCTGCTAAAAGAAAGACAATTCTACAGAGAGTAAGTGTATTTGAATTGTATTTGACATACAGAGTAGCAGTACTTTTCAAAAATATAGATGGTTCTGTTGATAATTGATACCATTGTCAAGTCCCCTCATCAAGTCTCATCAGGAGAAATAGCTTTTTTCTTTATTATTCCAACCCATCAGCTCCTTTAGTCATCTTAAATATTCCCATACTTAGAAGACCCTTTGATTTTCCATATATAGCTCCTATATTGGACTAAGCTGGAATCTAACTGGAGCTCTACAGACCTGTGAACTTCACTCACTGAGTATTCCAGCTCACTTGAGATCCAGGTTAAAATTCCATCAGCATTTATAATTAGCTTCTGTACCAGTTTTTTCAGAAATGTAGTGCTTTCTGTACCTGAACTTCTGAACATCTTTATTCACCAAAATCCCCATCTTTACAGATTTTTATTTGCTCTTTGACCCAAATAGGTGAGCTTGCACTTTCCTACATTAAATTCTGTATGCCATGGTGTTGCTCACTCACGTAAATCTATCAATATCTCCACAAATTTCCACTCCCATCTACATGGCTCACCTTGGTGTGCCTGAAACTTCAGAATTTTACACAGGTTTGGAAGAAGATAACTATCAAGTTTTTTTTTCCAACTAAATTCCTTGGGTTGGAAACCACTGCATCCTGGTTATTTGTGAACCTTTAATCCTAATTATCATTATTTCTGTACTTAAATTGAATTAATTTAATTCTTTCCTTTGATTTTTATTTTTCTGTATATTGCCTTCCATTTTATTCTCATCCTCTACAATGAAGATCAAATCAAGAGTGCCATTTATTTAGCTTGTTTGCCTTTTCTTCAAATGGGAACAACCCTTACACCGATCAGTATGGTACCCCATTATGCCCAGCACGCCTTTTTCTTTTAATACATTTCTTAAAATCTGTAGTATTTCCACTCTTCGTGTGTGCTACGTTACCTTGTCAGGGTATACATAATATTGTGCTCACTGACTTGAGCAATGGAAACAAAAATCGGTGCCGTTCCACTCAAAAGAGCAATTGATTTGAGTTGTGATGGAGGATTTGGCTGATGTCCTGTCATAATCTAAGTGGAAATGCTGAGGAAAAAGCACAAGAAGCATTTTCTTCTGAGGTTCCCGCTGAAGTTACAGTGGGAGATCAGGAAAAGCCCTGCAAAAATTCTCTGTGCTGCAGTTCCTGTCAGAAAATCGTTGTCAACATTCTAGGGGATATTACAGGGCCCAATTTTACTGCCTCATGTCATCGGGTAGCTTGCTGAGAGTCAATATCACAACCTCACGAATAAGGAATGGCTGGAGTACCAATAGCCACAGTACAATGCATGAGAATGAGCCAATCTTTTGGAAGGAGGAGAGGAGGGGGAGTGAAAATCAATGGGTAAAAAGCAAAACAAAATATAAATTTTCTTATCAAGAGAAGCATTGAAAATGAGGTATGACAGTTGGGCAGAGTAAGGGCTACAACAGTGTAGTATGATTAAACGTTTTTACTGAGTTGTGTTAGTAACGGTACACCGTGGGCAATTTATAGTATAGGAGCAACAAACCGGGCCCACTGAGATGAAAAGATGTGCACTTGAAAGCCCGTGCCCAAAAGAGAGTGTCACTCACACACTGGAGGCCCAATCGATTGGCTGCATGTGCCTTGCCACATTCTTGCAATTGGTCTAATACGGTACATGAAGTACTTACAAGAATAAATGACTTCATTCTTGTGCAGTCCATTAATTCAATATTTATAATTAAATCAAAATAGTTGTAAGGAGAAACTACTTCACCGTTGTATATGGGAGCACTGTTGAAAGACAGTAGAAAATTACTACAAGCATTAGAAGTATGGTAAGTTCTTGTGGTAAGTAATCTGTTGTCAATGAGTGTTCTGGCCAGAATTTCAGTGTGAAACAAATCGAAATTGAATCAGAATCAGAATCAGGTTTAATATCACTGGCATATGTTGTGAAATTTTTCGTTTTGTGGCAGCAATACAATGCAATACATAATAATTTTAAAAATTACAATAACAAATAAATATTTAAAATAAATTAAAGTAAATGGGAATGGATAAGTTGATCTTTTGCGTAAATGCAAATATGAAAAACTTGCTGGAAATATGAAAAACTACACTGGAATGGTCTAAAATTATACCACAAAGAATTGCAAATAACTTGAACTGAGACGTTAGCTGTCCTGTGCTATCACCAGTGGGATCATCAGTTGATCTGCCACCTGTCTTCAGCAGTTTCGGCCCACTTATGATCAGGACTCCCTCGAGGTGGTGGGCCAGCAGTGCTAAAGCACCACCTCCCACTGGTGAGCTTAAAAACTTGGCATCTGCCTCTATCAGAGTTGTTAGCATATAGATCTATGAAAGGTTAAAACTTCTGCCTATAATTCCACTCATGGCTCTTTTGAGCTGAGGTACAAAATAATATCAACAGATATATGCCTTTGGTAAAATAGCTGAGAAAAGACATTCAGACAGATGCCTGAGGCACTTTCAAATACTAGAGGGCATAGCTTTAAGATGAAAGGGGGAAAGTTTAAAGGAGATTTACGTGGCAAAGTTTTTACACATTATGTGCCTGGAATGCATTGCCCCCGGAGGTAGCAGAAGCAGATACAATGGTAACGCTTGAGGTGTTTAGACAGGCTCATAAACAGCAGAGAATTGAAGGATATGGACTACATGCAGGCGAATATGCAATTTAAATTGGCTTCATGGCCATCATGGGCAAAAGAGCTGTTCCTCACCTATCTGCTCTATGTTCACTTGATAAGCTGGTATCCTGCATTCAAGCTAAAGACTTTAGAATGAAGACTTTTCAATAGCAGCTATGGTACTAACAAGTTCAAATAATGCAGGGTTACTTTGTCCCTTCTTGCAGGTATTTAAGCAAATGGAAAAGTAAAGCACTCTACTTCCTACTCACTTAGACAGCGGCTGATTCAGTAGTTTCATGTAGTTCTGCAGACACCAACTAAAGCTCAGTTAATTTTTTTTTAAACTGCAGATGCTAGAAATCCAAAATAGTAAAAAAAAACAAATGCTGGAAATATTCAAAAGGTCAGGTGACATATGAGGGCAGAGAGACAGCATTAATGTTTGAGGTCCAATACACTTTGTGAGACCTACTCTTCACTGTCCTAATTTGCTTAGTGATATCTCTTGTGAAGACTGGGAATGATTAGAAGCGCTATACAAATGCAAGTGGTTTTTCATCTGTGAGAGCCAAAATAATCAGTGATGGCATTATTTTCAGTTGGGCAGAGTGCTGAGGAGAGGAGAGGTATCATAGCACATCTCTGCTCACCACCACGAACATCAAGTCTGAATATAACATTTCCTCCTTAGGGTAATCTAATTGGAACAAATCAAATAGCTGTATGTTGAAACCGAACTACTTACATATAGTGAAGTTATTCCTGCACTGACAGTACCTTAATAATTAAAGTCTTGCAGAACAACTTAAGGTTGGATATAATTCCATGTAAAATGTATTAAATTAAAAAGAAATTCACATAATTTTTAAAGAGGTTATTCTCTTAACAAATGTAAAGCACTCTTAAAAACTGACAAATATGGCATGTGAGGTATCTCTCCAAGAAGACCCTCAGTGGCAATGAAGTTCTAGTTGTTTTGAGTTACTGCGGTTTCACGGATTTCACTGATGAGTGAATCATTGTGTTAGTGTTAACGTTTAGTTTCACAGTTCTCTGCAAATCTATCTGAAGACTCTGGCAAATCCCAAATGTGAAATGATTCATTCAGCAAAGAGGCGATTTCACAAATAACAGAGATCAAAATTTGCACATGGCTCAATCCCTGACCGTGCCCCAGGTGGGAACTTGTTTTGGTAAAACATGTGTCAGGATGAAGAAGAAAGGTAAGGTCAGACTCTGCCACTGCAAGACTCAGCTGAAACATACCCCCAGCCACTAACCATTTTCCTTCAACGTTACATTGGCATTCATGTCATGCAATTTATTGTTGTTGTAGAATTCACTGGACAATGCCATGATAAAGTAGATCAATTGGCTGTTGGTACAATGGCAATACGTGTTACAATCAGATGGTGGGTAGAAAAATGGATTGTGCTGGGGAAAAGCGTGCAATTAACTAAACATAAGAGATTCTACAGATGCTGGAAATCTTGGGCAGCACACATACACAAATTCAACAAATCCCTCCCCCCTCTCCCACCCACTCACCTTCTGTCTTACCAGGTTTCACCCATCACCTGCCAGATTGTACTCCTCCCCCTCCCCCTCCCCCACCTTCTTCTGCCTTCTGCACCCTTCCTTTCCTGTCCTGATGAAGGGTCTTAGCCTGGAGCGTGACTATTTATTCCCCTTCATAGATGCTGCCTGACTAGCTGAGTTCCTCCAGCATTTTGTGGCGATTAACTAAGCCTGTATGTCACTCTGCCCCCTCCCCCAGCTGCCTATCACCTCCCTCATGGTTCCGCCTCCTTCTACTACCCATTGTGCTTTCCCCTATTCCTTCTTCACCTTTCCTGCCTATCACCTCCCTGCTTCCCCTCCCCCACCCCTCTATCTTTCCCCTTACTGGTTTCTCACCTGGAACCTACCAGCCTTCTCCGTCCCACCCTCCCCCAACTTGCTTTATAGGGCCTCTGCCCCTTCCCCCTACAGTCCTGACAAAGGGTTCCGGCCCAAAACGTCAACCGATCTTTTCCACGGATGCTGCACGACCTGCTGAGTTCCTCCAGCGTGTTGTGAGTGTTACTTTGACCCCAGCATCTGAAGAGTATTTTGTGTTTGCATTGAGAACTTGCATTCCCGTCTCGTTGCTGTGACCGGCCATGGTGGTACCTATCTTAAAGTAACTTCAGAGGTGCAGTACCAGCTGAAAAGTAGCTGGTGCCAATTAAAGCCACAGAGACACAAGAGACTGCAGGGGCCAGAATCTGGAGCAACGAACAATCTGTATCGGGGATTTGACCTGAACTGTCAGTTATCCTCTCCCTCAGATGCTGCTCAACCTGCATTCCAAGATGGGAAGGAGGAGGAGGAGAAGATAGCGACGCGCGCGGCCACTTCAGTGGTGATGTCTGTTATCTGTCAAGTAGGGGACAGTGCACAATTCTGATTTGATGGAAACAGATGTGAGAGTACGGAGGAACATCTGGAAAACTTCTGAAATGCCCGCTTCACTGCCGCTGCTACTGTGTGGTAACCGGAATCTCTGGAGCAGAAGGCCCCGAGATCCTCGGCTTTGCTTGTTTCAGCAGCCGGGGCGAGGTCGAAGGTGCTCGGCAGAGGATGGCGCTCGGGAGGCTGTTTCGGAGAGGCTGGTCGGAAGCTCGAAGTTTTCGGACGGTTGGACTCAGTGTCGGCTGTGGTCGGCTGCTTCCAAGGCATCGGCAAGTTGACGGTGCCTGGAGGTTTATGGCAGGGAGTTTCTCCCTTTTGCCGCCTGCTATCGGGGACTCGGGAGTCGATGGATTTGGGGACTTTGAGACTTTGTTTACTGTGCCCACGGTTTGTTCTTCGTCAAATTATGGTATTGCTTTGCACTGCTGTAATTATATGTTATAATTATGTGGTTCTGTTAGTGTTAGTCTTTGGTTTGTCCTGTTTTCTGTGATATCACTCCGGAGAAACATTGTATCATTTCTTAATGCATGCATGCATTTCTAAATGACAATAAAAGAGGACTGAGTGTTCTCATAATCTAATCTAATCCTGATATTTGGGAAACTTGGTGGAAGTCATGTTGAATAAGGGAAGAAAGAAGAACATCCAACTTTTGTGGTGATTACCTACATCTGTTTAACTTGATGCGTAATTCTTTTAACTTGTTTAACTTGGTTGAGTTGTTTAACTTGGGTTTATAGTTCTGGGTCCCATCATCAGATATTCCAGGGGTCAAAACTGAAGTTCAAAGTCTGCAGGTAGATCAGAAGTCCAGAAGCCAAAGCCTGGAATTGGAGGACTGTCTGCATATGTGCATGGTTGGGAAGTAGGAAAGGGACTTGGTTTGTTGTTGTTGTGTTCCATAAACAGAGTGACATAGATGCACTTACTGTATCTACTAAATGTCTACCCAGATTAACAAAACCCTGGCACTCACGGACATTGCTGTTTCAAGGATGAAGATGGATATGGATATCTTTCCACCGTATGCTTCAAATCAAATCAAAATTAACCCACGCAGGAAATGACGTAAAAAAACAGCTTACAGTATTGCGCAAAAATCTCAGGCACCCTGTCTATATATGTGTATGTGCCGAAGACTTTTACATAGTACTGCACAAGGTGAAAACATCTCTTTTATAACTTCTTCCCTTACACTTGGGCTCCCATCTAGGCTTAGGTCCCAACTGTTACACAATAAGAGAGTGAAGAAGGCAGATCTCATTATTTGATCTGGTGCTCACCAAATGTCATCAAGGGGGTAAGGCGGGGGGGCGCTCTGCACATTGTGAGTGAATGGTTACAGGTGGTCTGCAGTCAGAAGAGAGTTAAGATTAGCTTGGGTGCATTTCCACAGATGACAAGATTGCACATATTCTAGAGGACTAGGTGAAGCCTCTCTCCATCACGTTACTTGGAGCTCACTTATGTTAAATGAGATGATTCAGAATAGACCCAGAACCTCAAATCACTGCATTAATGAAGCATGTTGGGACTTGTTCATCCATCTTCAGTCAGAACCGCCAGTTGAATGATCTATCTCAGCCTCCTACTAAGGCTGCAATGTCACAGAAGCTAGTCTTCAGTCAATCTGATTCACTCCATGTGACATCAAGAAATGGGTGAGGATATTCCATGTAAGAAAGACAATGGGAGTACGCAATCGCCTAGCTGCAGTGGCAAAGATCAGTCCTCAACTGTGCTAAAGCAGAGCATTGTACAAATCAGCAAATTTGAGGCATTGTAATAGGAGCAATATAACAATCATTGGGGACTTTAATCTCCAATACATAGACCGAGCAAATCAAAATAGCAGTAACAGTGTGGAGAATGAATTCATGGAGCTACAAGAGCTTAATATATCGAACAACTAACAAGGGAACATGCTATTTTAGATCTAGAATTGTGTAATGCATTAATAATTTTGTAGTTAAGATGCCATTAGGAATGACAGAATTTTAAATGAAGATTGAAAGTGACTTAGTTCAATGCAAAATCAAGGTCTTAAATCTAAACAAGGCAAACCACTGGGAAACCGGATTGAAAATAAGCAAGCAACAACAAAACTTGGTGTACAGGAAATAGATATCCCTTTAAGGCACGCACACAAAAACAGGAAATGTGGTCCAGCAATACCTAACAAGAGATGGTAAAGATATTATTGATCAAAGAAACATGAGCAGTAAGCCTGGGGATTCGGAACATATCAGAATTCAGCAAATTCAGAAAGCAATGTAAAATATGAAAGTAATCTCACAAGAAACATAAAAACATTTTACAATTTTAAACAAGAGAATATCTGCAGCTGCTGGAAATCCAGAGACACACACACAAAAATGCTGGAAGAACTCAGCAGGCCAGGCAGCATCTATGGAAAAGAGTAAACAGTCAACCTTTCGAGACCCTTCTTTGGGACATGATGTAACTTCGACGTCATCAGGATTTAAAATGCTCCATTAATATAAAAGAAGAAAAAGGTAAGCATAAGTTAATGCAAAAATAAAAAGGCCAAGAGAAGAAAAAATATATAGGTGAACAGGGAAATGACAGAGAAGTTAAACAAATATTTTCCATCTTCATGAAGCAAAACATTGAAGACCTCCTGGAAATAGTAGGGAGAATCAGATGTAGCGTGAATGAGGAATGGAAAGAAAATAGCATTAAAGAAATTAATGGGACTGAAAGCCAATAAATTCCTTGGCCTGAAGTCTTCCATCTCAATGTTATGTTAGGTGGCATTGGAGGTAATAGAGATTGCCATCTTCCAGAATTCCCTAGTGTCTAGAATGGTTTCCACAGTTCAAAAGACAGAATGGTTCTCACAAATAAAAAGGTAGCAAGTGTAATGCTATTATTTGAGAAACCCTGAGTGCAGAGTGTAGGCTTCAGATCGTTGATAGGTGACCACCAGATGAAGTAAGGGGAGTAAGCAGTTAGTGCAGAGCTTCCCTGTGGCCATTCCCCTCAGCCTGGAAGGGTAGTGTCAGGCAGAGCAATAGTGACAGGAGTTAGGGTCATGGCCAGGAGATTCTGTGGCCATCATAAGAGATTCCAGGACGGTGTACTGCCCAGGTGCTAGGGTCCAGGATGTCTCAGAGTGGCTGCAGCAGCTTCTCCAGAGGGAGGGTGGCCAGCTAGATGTTGTGGTGGCCATCTGTAGAAAGGGGGAAGAGAACCTGAAAGGGGAAAGAGAGTTAGGGAAGATGCTGAAGAGCAGGACATTGCAAGGTAATAAACTCTGGATTGCACCCAGTACCACCTGCTTGTTAGGGCAGCAATAGTACAGATGAATGAGTGGCTGAGGAGGTGGTGTAGGGGACAGGGTCTGGATCATCCTGATCTCTTTCGTGGAAGGTGTGACCTGTACAAAAAGGACAGGTTGAACCCGAGGGGGACCAATATCCTTCAGGCAAGTTTGCCGATGGATATATTTAACATCTCTCTGGAATGTTCCAATATTCCTCCAGTGTCCAAGGTGGGAACCATCATTCCAGTGCCAATGAAGGCAACAGTAACCTGCCATAATGACTGTCGTCCAGAGGCATTAACGTTAACCATTACGAAATGGTTTGAGTGGCTGGTCATGAAGCCATATAAAGCCTTTTTCCCAGCGACATTGAACCCTTTCCAGTTGATTTATCGCTCAAGTCAATCCACTGACGATGCCCTCTACTCTGCCCTGTCCCACGTGGAAGATGGGGTCTCATAAACCAGGGAGCTGTTTATAGACTTTGGTTCAGCATTCAACATCTTCATACCCCAGAAACTGGTGGGGGAAACTGTCCTCGCTGGGTCCAAACACCTCCCTCTGCAATTGGATACTGGACTTCTTAACAGCAGGACCACAGTCAGTCCGTGTGGGCAGCAACGTCTCTCATCCCATTGCGCTGAGCACTGATGCTCCCCAAGGCTGTGTGCTCAGCCCAGGGCTGTTCACACTGCGGACGCATGACTGTGTTCAGGGATCCAGCTCAAACCGTGTCGTCAAGTTTGCGGATGACACAACAGTTGTTGGCCTTATCAAGAACGATGACGAGACAGAGTGTAGAGAGGAAGCGGAGCAGCTGGTGAATTGGGGCGAGAAGAACAACCTAAGCCTGAATGTGGAGAAGACAAAGCGAATCATTGTAGACTTCAGGAGGGTGCAGACGAACCATCACCCTCTGTGAATACATGGCTCCTCTGTAGAGAGAGTTAAGTGCATCAGGTTTCTGGGAGTTCACAACACAGATGATCTCACCTGGTCACTTAATATCAAATCCCTGAACAAAAAGGCACAGCAGTGCCTCCACTTCCTAAGAAGATTGAGGCAAGCAAGGCTCCCCCCACCATCTTAACTGCATTTTACAAGAGTACCATTGAGAGCATCCTGACAAGTTGCATCTCCATCTGGTATGAGAGCAGCCGAGTACTGGACTGGAAGACATTATAAAGGACTGTGAGAACAGCTGAGAGGATTATAGGGGTCTCCCTACCATCCATCGGGGACATTATCAGGAACGCTGCATATGCAGAACTCTTAGTATTATTAGTGATCCCACCCACCCATCCATCCAACAAGCTCTTTCAGTTCCTACCATCAGGCAGCAGACAACAGCGCATAAAAACAAGACTGGTCCGGATGGGAAACAGTTTCTTCCCCCAGTCCATTAGGCTTCTGAACTCCCTACTGCATCGTATTCAAAGTGTCATTAGTTCCAGTACAATATTTAATATTAATGCACTTTAGTTTGTTATTTATGTGTGATTCATCTGTAGATTTTATCCCTACCTTCATAAGTACTCGTGTGTTATGTGTACTACTGTGCTTTACACCCTGGTCGGAGAAACGTCTCGTTTCTATACATTATATGGTTATATACTTTACATGCATGTATGTAGATAAATGACAATAAACAATTTGACTTTCCAGAGCAGTTGGGGAGGGTTTAAGCTAACTTGGCAGGGGGACGGGAACCGGAGTGATAAGGTTGAGGATAGGACGGTTGGTATACAAGTCGATGCACTCTGCGGTGAGATGTGAGGAAGGACAGGCAGATGATAGGGCAAAATTACAGTCAGTGGGATACACTGAAGTGTATTATGAAGGCAAGATCAAAAAGGGTGATGAATACAGGACCGAAGATGTTCAATTTGAATGTACTCAGCATACAAAATGAGGTTGATGATCTTGTAGCACTGTTAGAGATTGGCGGGTATGATAGTGTGGGCATCACGTCATGGCTGAAAGAAGATCATAACTGGGAGTTTAACATCCCAGGATAAACAGTGCATTGAAAGACCAGGCAGGCAGGCAGAAGGGGTGGGGTGGGGAGGCTCTGTTGGTAAAAAATGAAATCAAATCCTTAAAAAGGTGCCATAGCACCAGAGGATGTAGAACCCTTGTGGGCAGAGTTAAGAAACTGCAAGGTTAAAAAGATCCTGATGGGAGTTACAGTATATACAGGCCTCTGAATACCAGACAGGATGTAGGATATAAATTACAACAAGAAATAGAAAAGTCATGTAATAAAGGCAATGTTACGATAGTCATAGTGGATTTCTATATGTAGGTAGATTAGGAATTTGTAGAATGCCTATGAGATTACTTTTTAGAATAGACATAGCTGAGCCCACTAGGGCAAAGGCAATTCTGGATTGGAGGTTGTGTAATGACCCAGAATTGATAGGGAGCCTAAGGTGAAGGAATCCTTAGGAGACAGTGATCATTATAGGACAAAATTAACCCTGCAGTTTGAGAGGGAGAAGATAAAGTCTGCTGTATTAGTATTACAGTGGAATAAAGGGAATTACAGAGGCATAAGAAAGAAGCTGGCCACAGTTCCACAGAAGGGGACACTATCAGAGATGATGGCAGAACAGTTTCTGGGGGCAATTAGGAAGGCACAGGATAGATATATCCCAAAGTAGAAGAAGCATTCTAAAGGGAGGATGAGGAAACTCTGGCTGATAAGGGGAGTCAAAGACAGCAAAAAAGCAAAAGGGAGGACATAAAATACAGCAAAAATTAGAAGTAGTGGGAGGATTAGGAAGCTTTTAAAAACCAACAGAAGGCAACTGAAAAAGCCAAAAGGAAAGAAAAGAAACATGAAGATACGCTGGGTAAGTGGATACCACAAGATATTTTCCAGATATATACAGAGTAAAAGAGAGCTGAAAGTAGATATCAGACTGCTGGAAAGTGATGCTGGAGAGGTAGTAATGGGAGAACAAAGAAATGGCAGATGAACATTAGTATTTTGCGTCAGACACTACAAGACACTAGTAGAATGCAAGACACACGAGAGTGTCACGGGGCAGAAGTGCATTCACTGTAGTTGCTCTTACTAAGGAGAAGGTGCTTGGAAAGCTGAAAGATCTGAAGGTAGGTAAGCCACCTGGACCAGGTGAACTACACGCCTGGGTTGAGAAAGAGACAGCTGAAGAGATTACGGAGCCATTAGTAATAATCTTTCAGGAATCGCTAGATTCTGGAATGGTTCCAGAGGAATGGAAAATTGCAAATGTCACTCCACTCTTTAAGAAGTTGGGGGGGGGCGCAGGCAGAACAAAGGAAACTGTAGGTGAGTCAGCCTGACTACAGTGGTCAGGAAGACATTGGAGTCCATTATTAAGGATGAGGTTTCAGGATACTTGGAGGAACATGATAAAGTTGGCCAAACTCAGCATGGTTTCCTTAAGGGGAAATCTTGCTTGACAAATCTGTTGGAACTCCTTGAGGAAATACAAGACAGAATAAACAAAGGAGAGTCAGTAGATATTGTTTACTAGGATTTTCAGGAGGCCTTTGACAACCTGCTGCATATGAGGCTGCTTAGCAAGATAAGAGCCCACAGTCGGGTGGACAGAAGGTTGGCTGACTGGCAGGAGGTGAAGAGTGGGAATAAAGAGGGTCTATCATGATTGGCTGCCAGTGATTAGTGATGTTCCACATGGGTTGGTATTGGGACCGCTTCTTTTCACATTAAGCAGTACTGTGTTGAAGTCTTAGGGCCATATGTGTATGTATATATGGGTGCCTAAGTCCTTTCCACAGTACTGTAGTAATTTTATGTATTGCACTGTACTGTTGCAAAAATAAAAAAGTTCGGCAGATTGGGAGAATGGGCAAAGAAGTGGCAGATGGAATACAGTGTCGGGAAGTGTACGGTCATGCACTTTGGTAGAAGGAATGAAAGCATAGGCTATTTTCTAAACAGGGAGAAAATTCAAATATCAGAGGTGCAAAAGGACTTGGAAGTCCTTGCGCAGGGTTTCCTAAAGGTTGACTTGCAGGTTGAATCGCTGGTAAGGAAGGCAAATCCAATATTAGCATTCATTTCGAGAGGACTAGAATATAAGAGCAAGGATGTAATGCGGAGGCTTTACAAGGCACTAATCAGATCACACTTGGAGTATTGTGAGCAGTTTTCGGCCTCTTGTCTAAGAAAAGATGTGCTAGCATTGGAGAGGGTCCAGAGCAAATTCACAAAAATGATGTTAGGTATGAAAGGGTTAACGTATGAGGAGTGTCTGGGATTGTACTCGCTGGAATTTAGAAGAATAGGGGGTGGTTTTCATTGAAACCTATTGAATATTGAAAGACTTAGCATCAGAGTGGATGTGGAGAGGATGTTTCCTGTGCTGGGTGTATCTAGGACAAGAGGGCACAGCCACAGAATAGAGGGACATCCATTTAGAACGGAGATGAGAGGAATTTCTTTAGCCAGTGGGTGGTGAATATGGGGATTTCATTGCCACATACAACTGTGGAGGCTAAGTCATTGAGAATATTTAAAGTGGAGGTTAATAGATTTGTGATTAGTCAGGCCATCAAAGGAAGAAAGCAGGAGAATAGGGTTGATGGAGATAATTAATTGGCCATGTTCGAATAGCGGAGAAGACTTGATAGGCCAAATAATCTAATTCTGCTCCTATGTCTTATGGTCTAAAGGGAAAAGGAAACTGGAAATATACAAAGGTAGCAGGGCATTTAGAAAATAATATAATGAATGATCAGAGTTCAAATGGACTAAAGAAAGAAAGAAAAACATGCTTGGCAGATCTGGGCATTTTTTGTTGAGGTTATGCTCACAAAATAAATAAGTTTATAAGTGGCTTTGGTCAGCAGTTCCTCATCATGGTCATAACCAAATTCTCCAGGCTTATAGCCCTTATATGGACTTGAACGTTTGAATATATTAAGGAAGCTAGCCAATCACAGGGTGAATGAATGAAGGCAGCTGTTTAGAGCTGCTGAACACTTCAAGTGGAAGATCTTGCAGTTACATACCAATTGATCGTTAATGGAATAGAAGACAACTCCATGGTGAAGGGAGAATGAACTTATCTGAATAATCGGGGGTGTCATGACACATTATGTGCAATGGTTTCCAGCCTGTGTCAGTAGAATAGCAGTCAGAGCTGCAAACTATTAGTCATTTTAACTGCCTGCATTGGTAGGCAGGTTAATACAATTGCATGCCTTCAAAAACAAAGCAGTTGTCTCCTGTCTAGCCTTGGAAAGAAGCACGGGCATAAATATTAAAAGCAATTCTTACTTTTACACACAGTTGTACAGAATATCTAGGCTGCAATAGGCAAGACTGGATAATGTATTACCCTACTGAAAAGTGGCTTTTCATTGAAATTTTAGTTAATCTAATGGATTTTTCTCTGAAAGTTGCGTAATGGACGGTCACAATAATAAGTAGAATTAAAGGGCGCCATGGTAGCGTGGTTAGTGTGACATCATTACAGCTCGGGGCATCGGAGTTCGGAGATCAATTCCAACAACATTTACAAGGAGTCTGTTTGTGCTCCCCGTGGAATGTATGAGTTTCCTCCGGGTGCTCCAGTTTCCTCCCACAGGCCAAAGATGTACTGGTTAGTAGGTTAATTGGTCACTGTAAACTGTCCTGTGATTATACTAGGGTTAAATCAGCGGCGGGGGTGGGGGAAGGTTTGCTAGGTGGTACTGCTCAAAGGGCTGGAAGAGCCTATTCCGTGCAGTATCTCAATCAATCAATAAACAAACAAACAAATAAATAAATAAATCTTTAAACTCACTTCTCAACCAATCAATGTCCAGACAGAAACCAAATGTCAGTCTAGATTTGGGGCTTTCCCCTCTCCTTTTCCCTTCTCTACCAGAGACAGTGAGAGGCAGCTTTCTGTGATAAACTTCTGTAGCTTTGGACGGGGTTGGGGAGATGATCTGATGATAAGTACTTTGTCAAAGTACACAGCCATTCTTTCTTGTGTGATTTTGTTAAAGGAGCTGTATTGCTTAAAAAAGATCAACGATCTCTGGTAACTTAGTGAAATGTCAGCATTTTGGGATAGCACTTTGTTTCTCACATTGGTGACCTCTATGTAACCATGGACTGTGGACATGAACTACAGTCCACCACCACAAGATCAAGCAATCTGTAAATCACTAAGGTGCTCTTTACTCAGCTGGAGGGACTTCATGAAGTTGTTCCAGTTTTCAAGAACCCATTCCCTACACGTTAACTCTACAGGCAAAGGATCAATTTTCTTAACAATTTTCTTGTTGTAACATTAGTGCCTTAGAATGTTTAGACTATCAGGTAAAACCTGTCTTGTCCTGGAGAGAAACACAGCCACGAATGTCAAAAGCAATTCTTATTTTACAGCCAGCTGTAGAGAACATCAATTGATCCACCAGACAGCAGATTGTCTTCTAAGTTGCAAAATTATGTCATACTACAAAATCACAGATGCTTTTTCCCGTGATTTTCTGTACACAGCCACAGATGAGAAGAAACGTGCAGATAAAGAACTTCAGCTTTCAATAAATTACTCAATGCATGGAGGTCCAAGTACTATAGGCCCATGCAATGCTCAGGACAGGGTTGGATAATCACTGCGAATGCATGGCTCTCAGTGACAAGTACCTTCGTTTGACATCTGAATATATATATATATTTATATATATATGGTTTTTATTCAGGGTTAGAGGGCAATTGCATGTTCTGAATGGAGTAGAAAACAAAGAAAAAATGCAAGTGGTGAACACTGTCGTTGGAGTGAAAGAGAGTGGTAGAATCTGAGGGTAAGACAACTGCATCATTAATTGGAATTAGAATTGGTTTATTATTGTTGCATGTACCAATGTACAGTGAAAAGTCTGGCTTGTTCACTGGTCATTTATTACACAGTGCATTTAGATAGTACAAGGTAAAACAATAACATAATGCAGAATAAACAGTAACTGCTACAGAGAAAGTGTAATGCAGGTGGACAATAGGGTGCAATAAGGCTTACCTTGGAACTGGTTGACCTGTTGTACAGGATATGGATTCCTCTGCTGGTCTTTGCACTGTGGATGTGGTCTGGGGAGATGCCGTTGCATCTGTTCATGTTGTTGCTGTAGTTGCTGTTGCTAATGGGAGGAAAGCAAACCCACTGATTTTGAATAAACAATTGCAGTCAGAGCAGTCATTGCAACCTCCTTAAATTTTTGAAAAGTTTTTTCCATCAATCCACTGACAAAGTTACTTAGATTTTCATCCCTCCTTTTTGGCTTTCCCAAAATCATTTGCTTATTTAATCCAACTAAAGCAATAGGAAAGCCTGAGAAAATAAAGGTTAGATCATTGATGTAGGAAATTAACCTACAGCATTAAACTTAAGGTGAAATTTACTGAGAGATGGCATTCCTATTGTATAACTTATCCACATTTGTTTAATGCAAGTGAGACCTCAATTTTAAAAAATGTGCAAGTTTCAGAGCTGGGTCTTCAACTGGTAACCAATATTAACTCACCCCTTCAAAGGCCCTCATTTATAATATTTATTGGTACTTTTAGTGAAGTTAACTTGAAGTAAATTGTATAAACTGCAGATGACTGCAGATCTTTTATAGGCCTGAAATTGATTGAAATATTTCTTGGATATGCAATGTATCCGGAGATATGGTAGAAAGAATTGAAAGTGTCAGTCCTCCTGGAGAGCTGCTGACCACTCAACTGATTTACATCTGGAGACTATGAGAATCACTGTGAAATTTGCAGGCCAATAGTTTTTCACAAACATTTTCTCTTCTCACCCTGAAATTGCCTCAGAAATTGGTATAAAAGTACAGCTGATGACTGAGCTTCATGCGTGAATTACTACAGTGAGAACTGCAAGCTAATTGGCAAACAACCTCTCATTTCTCCATCTGCACCCAATATACATGGACACTGCAGAGTTATGAGGAGCAGGGGCTTCATCCTGGGACACTATGACAAAATGTAGCCCCTTTCTCATTGCCCAAGAAAACTGCTGAGAGAGGGCAAACCTAGCACTGAAAGTTTTCCATCAGCTAATGTCCAGAGCTGAATTTACAACGAACCCACAATTCTTTTTAAGCAGTGTCTAATCACCAGTTATTTCCACTATTGCTCAAAATTTATTTGGGTGATTACACTGATAAATTCACTTCTCTACAGATGTTTAATTTAGATCAAATGTACGTTTTGAAATCCCCTTCATAACAATAGGGTAGACATTGACTTTGCCTCTACTACAATAATGGAGCTTGCTTCTTTTTCTAATGCGTTGACTGTAACCTTTATTTACTCTCTTGTCACCACCATTCCTGAGCATTTCAAAGACACCACTAGTTTTTAGTGTTCCCCTCCATAAATATCAGCTTTTTCAAAACTTTTCCCATACCTATCTCACATTGTCCTATCCTCGTCCATCATACTTCTCGCCATTTTACATTACATTTAACATTTCTTCTACTTTTTTTGCTTCCCTTCATAATTCTATGCCCCCATACCAGTAATCTACCCTAACCCCACCATCCATGGGTGCTAAGGCCTTTCTGCCTTTCTTAGATCTGCCAAGGCCCCTCCATTGCTCGGGGTTGACCATGGAAGTTGTGACCCAGCTGTCTATGTGATACGCAAGCCAGGGTTGTACAATATGGAGAGCAAGCTGTCGCCAATGTAGCAGGCTCCCCCTCTCCACTCAGCTGATGAATCCAAAGGAATGTCTGAGACTGATACAGTTTGGCACCAGCAGCGTCGCAGGAGTTGCCAGTCAGTGTTGAACTCAACGTCGGACTGCTTTAGAGACTCCAGGTCTGGATTTTTCTTGGGGTTTACTCCCGAAGCCTTCCCCATGAGTGAGTATAGCTGCAAGGTGGCAGAGGTTTGAGATCAGAGTCTTCCTTCTCCTAGGTGAGCTGCCGACCACTGCTGATGAGTCCCATCTGCCCAAAATTTGCTCCACAGGAAAGCATCTTCAGCTGCCCAGCCCCTGTTCTAGAACAGCTCCCCGTTGTTAACCCCCTCATGAAACACCCATCTTTTTTTTACAAAGGTTCAGTTCTCAGAACATTTCTCCCTTATTTCAGCAAATTTTTGTTTTGACTTTACATGCATGTAAAGCCAGTGAAGTGAACAGGCTCTTGTCACCACAGTGATAACAGCAATTTGAATTTATCTGGAGCACCTTTGCCACAGGAAAGCATCCCACGTACAGCATGGAAACAAACTGCACTGTTATGGGGTTATTAGTGAAAAGTAAAGATTCTAAATACAGCTACAATAAATGACTAGAATATTGCCATTAGCCTGAGAACAGAAAATAGAACAATTGCCTCACCCTACTTGGACAGGACAGTGCTCTTACATTCCACCCAATTTGAACAACAATTCAGATTTAGGAAGAAATAGAGAGATTCATTTGCAGGAATAAATTAGTTCCAGCCAGAATTTACAGTCTCTAGTCAGCTCAATCCCTTGCATTAACAGGACCTATTGCACCATCAAATCTCCACGCCTGTGGTCTGAACAAACCATGCCCACAACTTTAGCAATACTTTTTTTGTAGATGGTGTGTTTTCTTTAAAAGCTGGTTTCCCCAACATGAGAGCATCAAATACTTTCGTTTACCTACTCCATGCAGAATGAATGACTTTTAATCTTGACGAGTTGGCCCCATCTGGAGACTATAAGTGGATCAAGTAGTGAGGCAGTGTGAACAGGTTTGGCCTCATCAAAAGCAACACCCAGACAGGTGACACATGCTGAGAATAGATCATCCCTATCAAAAACAAGTGGAGCCCACACTTCCGACTGAAGAACTGGGTTTGTTTTTCACAGCATAGTTCTGGATGTTAGGGTGTAGTATTAGAAAAGACCATACATGTAGATCATGTGCCCTAGGTTAGTTTTCATGGAAGATCAAAATAGATCTGAAAATCAAATGCTGAATGTCTGTTATCCCTAAGTTTATAACTCATATTTTCACCCAATTGTGTCTTGGGTGGGAATTTTTGATATAATGACTTTGGAGCTCAGAATTTGCGTTTTAAGCTAAAGCAAGTGCAAGCTCATGGACTGGATGGTACAGGCCACATATCCACTGACCCCTCACCTTTGTGGCCATTCACCTCTCACCAAACTTGCTTCCAAAGTATTTGAAGCGGGCAGAATGCCTGAAGCACACATGGACAACACTGGTCACTGGACAGTTACCACTTTACAACTCTGCATCAGTCGTCCAAGGACACAGGCACCAATGTGTTAATCTGGGATTGACCTCGGATGTGACCTTGTTCACACTGCTGACCACCACTGGAACTTCAGAGATCTTTTAAAATATGGAGGGGCAATATCAACATAGTCTCTGCTTGGTGGTGGAAGGGTGCGGGCACTTCAAGACCGTGTAGAAAAGTGCAAATGATGATGTTTCGGTATTTGGGTCAGGATCACTGGACCTGGTGTCCTTTTGTTTCTTAATGTACTGAAAAAAGTTATAGAAAGAGCCAACTTTTAAGAGGAGATTTGTTTGACAGGTAATGAAATAGCTGAACAGCAAGTACCAGCCAAGTCCCAGTTCCCTATTATATCAGAGAACGGGGAAGAAATCAATTGATTTGAAAGTTGAGAGCACAGAAGCAGCTCTCCATCCTGGTCACATTCAGTGCTCCCGCAAAGTACAGAACACCAAGGCTCGTAAACCGCTACAATGTGCTATCCACTTTATATTAGTTAGGTTTGCAATGCAGCTTTGACCAACACCTAGTGGGTATGGACGTGGCACCGGTAAAAGCTTGAGAGATGCCCACCTACAGTATGACTTTCATTTGGTTCAAACCTTGGCCTGTGCTATATGGTGGGTGCACCCTTGCACCCCTGGCCTTAGTTGGGTAGTTGAGTGTACATATATGGGGTGTCCAGGGAGGTAGCATCTCTGCTGAACAGGCTAGTCATGTCCTTTCTGGGGCAGCTCGCCCACCTTTAGTCCACCGGACACTCAGCTCTCACCGCAAGTAGCTATTTGCATGCGACAGTGGCTACACCCCGGTGCAACGCTTTGAAGGCAGGCTAAACCAGGTGAGGGTATGCCTGTCCTAGCATGCAAAGTCATGTCCGGCAGATTGGGCAGATTAGATCTACAGTGAGATCCAACGGCTAGGAAGGTGGTACTGCGATGCCCTGTGGAGAACGAAGGGCATGACAAGGGACAGAAGGCGTCACGGTCATCCACTGCAACCAAGGAAGACCCCAGTTTGTGATGCTTCTTCGTAGCACAGGACTTGGACTTCTGAATCGAGAGAGTGGAACTTCCCCAGTACAATAGGTTTTCCACTTCAGAAACTCTCTTGCCCAGGTTTCCCATCATCGTTGGGTATGCTGGGTAACTACCACGTGTTTTACGTATACCAATCCAGGCGCATGATTTTATCCAGTGACCACTGCTGGTAAATTAAATGTGTGTGGGAATGTGAGGTTAGCTGAGAGCTGCTACTATCCTCCTTGAGTGGACTTGGTCTTGTTAGATGCCTTGGTCTCCATGTGGAGAACTGCCTGAGCAACGTAAGGAAACCATTAATAACTACAGACCTGCACAAGTCCTGGCTTCATAGCGAGGAGGAGGGCAAAAAAGGTCAGACTTCAGGGATGAAAGAAAAAGGGATTTTAAATCCTTGGCTAGAAAAGAGTAAATGAGGGGACTACAGGACTTCTTAAGTACTGAGACAGGTCATTTGTGCTATTTTTCCATAGTTCTAATACAGTCCCAATTAATGTGCAACAGGAGTTAAAACTTGGACATTTGCAGTGTCTATGTTCACAGGGCATCTAAGTGTTGAAGCTTCCATTTAAAATACCGAGGCGAGAATTGCAGAAACAATAAAACACACTGTGATTAGGTTCAGGCCTACAGAACTGGATTACAGCCCAGGATAAGTGGGTGGACAGGAGGACACAAGAGGGGAAGAGATTCCATTGCAGCTGAGAATCACAAAACCAAGGAAAGTGAAAATCAAAGACCAACACAAACTAACACAAAGCTAGAGAACGACAAGCATATCACTTCAATACTGTATCTGAGATGAGAGCGAAATGGGATAGTTGGACTGCTGTCTGAGGAGAAACTATGTTGATTGGGTTTGCATATACCCACTGTTTAGAATCAGATGTAACATAATTGAAACTAATAAAATTCCTACAAGACTGGACAGACCGGATAAGAGGAGGAATTTTCCCTTGGTTGGTGGGTTGATAACAAGGAGTCACAGCCTCAGGATATGAGAAAAAATTACTTCACCTGGAAGGCGATGAATGGGTGGAATTAGCTAAGTCACTGAACACAGTTAAGGACATAATTACATTTCCCGTTGCAAAAGGTATTGAGAGGTTGAGAAAACATTAATATGGTATTGAGATAAGAGATAAACCAATATTGTACTGAGTGTCAGAACAGGCTCAAAGGGCTGAATGGCCTAGTCCTGTTCCTATATTTTTAAGTTGCTATGAAAAGGAGACACAAAAAAAGAAAGAGAAATAAAAAAAAGTTACATGTACTCAGATAGGGCACATGTGACACTGATCGTAATGAGAATATAATGAAATCAGGGCAAATTCACAAGGGTCTCCTCCAATTAGACTAGCTCTGGATTTAGTAGGGGAATTCCTGAAGACTAATACCCCTCTGAGGGTTCTGAGGTACGAGAGGGATCCTGGGCTCCAGCCCCTGTTGCAGTCACTAGCTATAATAAATATTTACCTGCTCTGCCAGAAACTGCTGCTGCTGCCTTTGCTCCCTGAATAACTGCTGCTTTTGCTGCTCCATCATGTGAATCTGATGCATTCTCTGTCTCTCTTGCTCCATCAACAACTGTTTCATCATGACAGCCTGCTGCTGGTTTCCAAGGTAACCAGGGCCTCCAGGGTTACCAGTCATGGAGCTGGGCACTGGAGCCCCAGTGCCAGGACCTGGGACAGGGGGCTGGATGGATCCTGCAGGCCGAGAAGATCCCACTGGATTCTGATCCTGTGCAGAGAAAAGAACTGACTTAGTGCTCAAAGAATATACAGGATATAACAACAGCACAAACAGGACACTATATGCAAAAGGAATGGAATCAACAATTAGATCAGCAATAACCTCATCCCAACAATTCACGCTTTGCTTCTGAAATGTTAACAAGAGTGTTATGCTTCATAACTCCAAAACTAGTTGGAAGAAAAACATGGGAGAGCTGGGGTTAACTCGTGGACTTCATTTTTACTTTAAGCGGGGTACACACTGATGAAGTGGTAGCGTCACGACGATTGCAATTCATTTATTTTAACACATAACCCATAATGAATTATTTAAACAAAGAAAGAATGCTTAATCACAATTACAATATTACTCAAATATTACTGAAATATTAAATACAAAACACTCCTCCCAGCTTAGCTATAAACTCCAACTCAATATAGAATGAATCTTAACTCACATATAATATCCATAGCATAGTTAATTTTAAATTGCCCCACTCAGGCCTAAAGATTTCATCGGTGTGGGGTCTTTCTTACTCTTGTGGGATAATGTCTTCCCTGACAAGGGGATTACTCTGCTGAGCATGTGAAACTTGTGGCCGTGAAACAATCTCAGACCCTGGGGTCTCTGAGTGTTGGTTGTAGGAATTGACTCTGGAACTGCAGAAAGTGTTTCCGACAGCTCTGGACACATTTCTTCTCTAACAATTGAGACTGCTCGCATGAACTGGTCAATGTGTCATCTCCAGGTGACGTCAGAAGGAGTCTCCACTGTGTAGAAGAGTGGCCCATTTCTGTCCTTAATCTTGCCAAGTACCCACGTTTGGTCACCTCTGTAGCAGCTCACCTGGACCGCTTGTCCAAGAATGAAACATCGAACCTCCTTGTTTGAATAGTTTTTTGTCTCAGCTGTTTGTCCTGCACACTTCTTCTGAGATTGGGTATGAGGAGATCCAAGCAGGAATGCAAGGGATGAGCCAGGAACAGCGTAGCTGATGAGTTGTTTGTTGTGGAGGGTGCTGCTCTGTGATATGCAAGGTGGAAATTGGCCTAATTCTGATTCAGTGTCAGTAGTGTTTTGCTGACATTGCTCACAAAGCGTTATTTAGACTCTAAACAAACCTTTTCGCCAAGCTATTTGTAGCTGGGTTGCTCAGTGCAAGTGCAATATGTCTTATTCCAGTCACTTCTAGGAATGACCGAAACTCATCTACAACAAACTGTGGTCCATTGTCACTGATTAACTGTTCTGGAACACCAATCCTTGAGAAGAGCCTTTTCAACACATCAACAATGTGCGAGGCTGTAGTGGAGACAATTTGGGAACATTTCTGAGCATTTTGTAGCTCCATCCACTACTACCAAGAAATTTGTGCCCATGAATGGTCCCGCACAGTCCACACGAATTCTCTACCAGGGCAATGCAGGCCATCCCCAAAAAATGTATGGCAAGCTGCTCGATCTGTTGATCTATGCCAGGCCACCAGACAAAGCTTCAAGCCAACACTTTCATTTTAGACAACAGACAATAGATGCAGGAGTAGGCCATTCGGCCCTTCGAGCCAGCACCGCCATTCACTGTGATCATGGCTGATCATGCACTATCAGTATCCAGTTCCTGCCTTATCCCCATAACCTTTGATTCCACTATCTTTAAGAGCTCTATCCATCTCTTTCTTGAAAGCATCCAGAGACTTGGCCTCCACAGCCTTCTGGGGCCGAGCATTCCATATATCCACCACTCTCTGGGTGAAAAAGTTTTTCCTCAACTCCGTTCTAAATTGCCTACCGCTAATTCTTAAACTGTGGCCTGTGGTTCTGGACTCACTCATCAGTGGGAACATGCTTCCTGCCTGCAGCGTGTCCAATCCCTTAATAATCTTATATGTTTTAATAAGATCCCCATGAGATTCATGTAGAACCTCCAACACTTTAGCTCTCAGCTTGGATGTTACAACAACTCTCAATCCCAACATAAGACAATCTCTGTCAAGGGCAAGTTCATCCCAGCACTGATAAAAATGGGGAAACTGGAGTTTCTGCTGCACATTCCATCCACTTTGGGTGGCCCTGTAGATCTGAGATGGTGTGGAGTCTTTTCTGCTTTCGCTTAGGATCATCTCTGCCATAATAGGGAGTCTTTCCATTTGCATTAGGGAGAATATGTCCAGAAGAGTGTCCTCTTTTGTAAATTTTTCAGTTATCTAATTTTCCAGAGGTAAACAGGAACAATCCATCAGCATTTCCATGATGTTGTCACATTGCCTTGTCCATTTTCCTGATCTATAGGAATGTGTTCAAGGGGTAGAGCACAGTAGCCAGGTTTGACAGGAACCGTTATAGTAGTTGACAAATTCCAAAAAGGACTGCAACTGTAACATATCCTTTACTTTGGGGCATCTACCATTGCTTCAATTTTCCTCAGCACACTTGTGTAATTTATGTGTGTTAATGGTGTGATCACAGTAAGTGATGTCGGTTTAAAGAATTCACACCGGTTGCATCATGCTCCGAGCCCATAATCTTCTAATCTTTTTAACATTGCCTTGAGATTTTGGAAATGCTCCTTGTCATCCCTACTGGTAATAATGTTGTTCTCCAGGTGACAGTGAGTACCTGGGCAGCCTTGCAGCACCTGGTCCATAGCTTTCTACCAGAGTGTAGGAGCAGATGCTACTCCAAAAGTACGCCTATTATAGTGATAAAGCCCTTTTTGAGTGTTTATGGTGAGAAACACTTGGGTTATTTTTCCACTTCCATCAGTGGGTTGTAATTAATTGCAATTTTGTTTATGCTCACTTTCATTCCTGACTGCAATACAATTAGACTTAGCTAAGTCTACTTTGCTGAAGCGTTTTCCTTCAGAAACGCTTACAAAGATAACCTCCATCCTGGGCAGAGGGAATTGATTTACTTTCAGTACTGGGTTGATGGTTACCTTAAAAACACCAGAGTTTCTGACAGACCAATTCTTCTTGGCTATTGGGACCACTGGCATTGCCCCATGAGCTCCACTCAACCTTGGAAAGAATTCCTTCAGCCTCCATGTGATCTAGCTCACTGGCTACTTTATCACAGGAACCGGATGGGCTTTGTAAAATCTGAGTGTGGTATTTTCATTTAACACAATTTTACACTTGATATGTTTGAGTTTTCTGATGCCATCTTTGAGCACCACTGTGGCCTCATCCAGTACCTTTCTTAATTCACTTTGAGTTGACTTTATTGTAGGGGATGTGACATGTAAATGATGGCTGGATCACCAACCAAGTTGTAAGTTGTCTCAGCCAATCACACCCCTGGAATGCTGGTCCATCTTTTTTTTTAACCACATACAAGCCTAATATGGCTTGTTTGTTCTGTATTTCACCATTATGAATGTAATTCCCATAGGAGTTATCTTTTCTCCAGTATAAGTCAGATATCTGGAAGCTTTAGTTCAGCATCTTTAAATTACCATTTAGACTCATTTTTGTGGAATGACTGAAACAGCTGAGCCAATGTCCAAATCCATTTTAATTAATTTGCCATTCACTTCAGGTGTAAGCCATATTGCTTGTCTATCATTAGTTTTCACATTGTAAACTTCAAGGCTACCCAGTCCTCTGTCATTTTTCATCAACAGCATGAAGATTGGTACTCTTCTTGAAACTGCAACATGTCTGTTTACCTTTTTCTCTTCCCTGTGAAGTCCATTTATTTTGTCTGCCTGATATGCTCTTTGTATGTGTCCTGCGTTGTTGCAATTTCTACAAGTTTCACCTTCACACCAGTACTGGTTTGGTGTATGTGAGTCCCTGCCACAATGGTAGCACAGTTTGTTCAGCCAGACCAGTTTCTATTTAGACATTGCAATTTTGTTTACGCTCACTTTAATTCCTGACTGCAACACAACTGTGTCTCTGTCTTCCGTTTTCAACGATACAGCAATTTCAACTGTTCTTTTAAATGTAAGTTGTGCTTCAGTTAGGAGCCATTTTTGAATGCTATCTTTTAAGATTTCACAAACTAAATGGTGCATCATTAAGTCCATTACTGAACTGACAATGATTCAAACAATTTCTTCATTTCAGCCATGTACGCTGAAATGGACTCCCCTCATTTTGATTCCGCTTATGAAACCTAAAACATTCTGCATTCAACAATGATTTTGGCTCTAAATGTTCCTGTATTACTTTTACAGTATTGGCAAAACTCATTTCGGCTGGTTTGCTTGGAGCAGTTAAACTTCTAAGCAAACTATATCCCTTTAAAACCAATACACTCAGCAAAACTGCCTCTCGGTTATTTCATTTGCTTCAAAATACTGGTTAATTTGCTCAGTATACAATATCCAGTTATCGCTTGTGCAAGTGAACACGTCTATCTTTCCAATGTAGCCAGCCATTTCTGCTTTTTAAAAAAATTATGACTATTATCACACAGTACTCACTATTTAAGAACCTATGAATTCGACTGTTTTCTGCATTTTTTTTAGCTTGACTATCTTCTCTCTCCCCCTTTTGAAGAGACATGGGCTGTACAGCTTTATTTCTTAACTTGAACATCTCACTGAGCTTTTTTAAAACTCAAACGCCTCACTGCACTTCCACAGACAGGTAGTTGCCTTGGGTTCATTTTAAAAATACCCCATCACGTCCACTAGGCTTAGTAACTCCAAAACTAATCAGAAGAGAAACACGGGAGAGGCAGGGATAACTTGAGTACTTCGATTTTACCTTAAATGAGGCACGCACTTATGAACTGGTAGCGTCATGACATCTGCAATTCATTTATTTTTCCATATTACCCATAATGAATTACTTGAGCAAACAAAGAACGTTTAATCAAACAATATATTTACAATATTACTCAAATGTTACTAAATACTATATAATCCCAAGGCCTCACGAAACAGGGCCATTCAGCTTGTTATAAAGAGGTAAGTATTTATTTTTTTATAACATCTTCCCATCCAGTCTGATGAAAGTGAAGAAATCAAGTGAGGGAATTGTGATTGGGAAGCGGGAGTCCAGATTATATGAACTATAGCTCATTTGCAAAGCCAAGCAACCAGTAGCCACTGTCCAGCCAGATTAAACTATATAACATGGCTCACATGACAGCATATACCTCAACCGCGTACACTATAAGACCCAGGGGATTTGCAGCTATAGCTTTATTTCAGATTTTATACAACCAGTGGCTTGCCTGTACTTCACATAAGGCATTATGCAGCTGCATTCTCAGCTGAAGATTAATTTTGCCTGGCTTTGATACAGTAAAATGTTATGTCTCTCCTGCCACTAGTATAATACCACCAATCGCCAAGCAGGTCTGTAGTATACCACTGGCTTGTTTATTACACTTACACATTAAGACATTATTCAATAAACTGAAAGGCTGACATTCTAAGAGTCACAGCATTAAAAAAAACATACACAGCTAAAAGAATGGTTCTTTATCAGAAGAAAGCAGGCACTTGTTTCAAAGGATAATTACAACCTTCAGTTTTGATAATTGTATGCATGAATTTACAAAGGCAGGATCTCAAATATTAATATTTACATACATCACAAAGCAGCTAGTAATACGATATATTTTTAACATTCTAAGGGCTACAAATCAGTTGGAGGAAGAAGTATTTTTTAAAACATCGATTTATTTTTACATTTATTTCAGCACTCTTAATTTTTTCATATTATGCTTCTCCTGAGACTGCTGGTTCATAATAATATGAACAGCTCAGGTCCATGGAGATGGAAAAAAAAAGCCCTACTGTACTGTGCCCAGGTGTCAATGCTTTGAGAGCCCAAGCAATAATAAGTGGCAGGCTATTTGACTCCGTGCATGCTCAGGTGATTTTATTCTGGAGATGTGCACATCGTTAGCAATGCTGCTCTTATTGCTTATTCCTTAATTGCCCGAGAAACTGGTGCTGGAGGGTTCTGTTGCAATTGTGTTCTTTTCACAAGCTGAACTTGCTAAGAAGAGAAAGAAGAGAGAGGAGGGAGGAAAGAAGAGAGAGAGAGAGAAGAGAAAGGAGAGAGAGGAGACAGGAGAGAAAAGAGAGAGATGAGAAGAGACAAGAAAAAGAGAGGAGAGAGAGGAAATTGAGGAGAGAGAGGGGAGAGATGAGAGAGATGGAATTGAGGAGAAAGAGGGAATTGAGGAGAGAGAGGAGAGAGGGGAGAGAGAGATGGCTTTGCAAACTTTCTTCTAAAAATATTCATGAATAACATATGGTACAAAACTTAAAAATACCTCAGACTTGTTCAGACAAACACACAATTGAAGACAAGCCCGCACGACCTAACTGAATTTAATTGAAGAGATTCCCAGACCCACACTGTATGCCGCTGAAGACTCTGTGCACAGAGAACCCATAAATAATGTGGAGTCCTTTGTGAAGGTTACAGTCTAGAAATTCAATCTTGTGATCATGTTTTCTTTTACGAACTATGGAAATAAATTATGATGTAAAGGTGATCGCAAAACAGGACTGGGACTAAGTCAATCAGGCAAGTTATTCAGCATGGATAAACTAGGCTGAAAGGCCTGCTCCTGTGATGTGTAGTTCTATGACATTATTGAACCATACACATTACAAAGAAACACTGTTGTCATAAGAAAAGCTAACAGAGATTGTAGGCCCAATTCTGTTCTACCCAGAATGATGCAGCATGATGTGCAGTATACACCATTGAATTATATTTCTACTTCTCTTCAGGTGAGATCTTCTATTTCCTTTGGAGGGCTGGAATGGTGGCTGGGGGGAGGGGAGCTTTTTCCTGGCACTCAGTTCTCTGTACGGGTGTTTACAGTAGTGTCAAGAAAACAACCTCTCATAGAAACATAGAAAACCTACAGCACAATACAGGCCCCCTGGCCCACAAAGCTGTGCCGAACATGTCCTTACCTTAGAACTACCTAGGCTTACCTCTATTTTTCTAAGCTCCATGTACCTAGCCAGGAGTATTTTAAAAGATCCTATCGTTTCCGCCTCCACCACCGCCGCTGGCAGCCCGTTCCACGCACTCACCACTCTCTGCATAAAAAACTTACCCCCTGACATCTCCTCTGTACCTACTTCCAAGCACCTTAAAACTAGGCAACATCCTTGTACATCTCCTCTGCACCCTTTCTATGGTTTCCACGTCCTTCCTGTAGTGAAGCGACCAGAATTGAGCACAGTACTCCAAGTGGGGTCTGATCAGGGTCCTATATAGCTGCAATATTACCTCTCAGCTCTTAAACTTAATCCCACGGTTGATGAAGGCCAATGCACTGTTCGCCTTCTTAACCACAGAATCAACCTGTGTAGCGCTTTGAGTGTCCTATGGACTCGGACCCCAAGATCCCTCTGATCCTCCACACTGCCAGAAGTCTTACCATGAATGCTATGTTCTGCCAATGTCGCAAAAACAAAGGAGCTGGTTGTGGACTACAGGAGGAATGGAGACGGGCTAACCCCTACTGACATCAATGAATCTGGGGTTGAGAGGGTAAACAGCTTCAAGTTCCTCAGCATCCACATGACCGAGGACCTCACATGGTCTGTACACACCCGCTGTGTGGTGAAAAAGGCACAACAGCGCCTCTTTCACCTCAGATGGTTGAGGAAGTTTGGTATGGGCCCCCAAATCCAAAGAACTTTCTACAGGGGCACAATTGAGAGCATCCTGACTGGCTGCATCACTGCCTGGTATGGGAACTGTACCTCCCTTAATCACAGGACTCTGCAGAGAGTGGTGCGGACAGCCCAGCGCATCTGTAGTTGTGAACTTCCCACTATTCAGGACATTTACAAGAACAGATGTGTAAAAAGGGCCCATAGATTCATTGGGGACCTGAGTCACCCCAACCACAATCTATTCCAGCTGCTACCATCCGGGAAATGGTACCACAGCATAAAAGCCAGGACCAACGGGCTCCGGGAAAGCTTCCTCCATCAGGCCATCAGACCGATGAACTCATACTGATTTGAGTGTACTCTATATTACATTGACTGTAAATTATTATAGATTACTATGATTGCACATTGCACATTTAGATGGAGATGTAACATAAAGATTTTTACTCCTCAGGTATGTGAAGGATGTAAGAAATAAAATCAATTCAATTCAATTTCCATATCACGGATAGGAAGCCCATTTCTGTTTCTGGAACTTTTTGTACTCCAGATCACTGTAAGTCATCCAAGACCTCTAACAGACTACACGATGAGTTCCACAATGTCATTCAGCAAGGGGTTTGGCCATGGCTTGTGTACAGCTTTCAGCATAATGCATACTTAACGTGTAAAAACATATAATAGATGACAAATTGCACACTAATATGCACAAAAATCTGGCCAGATACTTATTGCTGCAAAAGATGTTTTCAGAGGTATTGGATCAAATCATTGCTCTACCCATCTCCCTTCAGACTGCCGTTTTAGTGCAGACCAACAAGCAAGCCTAAATCTCTAGGCCCTACATTGTCTTTTATAAAAACAAGTTTCCACACTCAATATGAATGACTCTGTAAATGATCAAAGGCATATTACATATCCAGTTTCCAAGTGTTTGAAGAAAAACAAATCGTGCTTGGGTGGCGTGGCTGCTGCACAGGCCCAGCATTCCAGGTTCGATTCTGATCTCGGCAGCTATGTAGTTTCCACATTTCCCTGTGACTGTGTTAGCTTCTCCCAGTGCTCTTGTTTCTTACCACACTCCAAAGGAGTGGAAATAAACTACAAAGACAGAAAAAAAAACTGCAGATACAGGAACAATGAAAAAAGAACATTCGAAAAAACTCAGCGGGTCAAGCATCAACTGTGGAGGTAGGGTTGCCAACTTTCTCACTCCCAAATAAGAGACAAAAGTAGCAGTCAAATACAGGACACTTGTGTTTATCCCAAGGTAGACTACCACGAGCATGAAGCCTTGCGCGGGCACCTGTGTGCGCATACATGACGTGCGCATACATGTACGTGCCGATTTTTTTTCTACAAATCGGTTTTGATTTAAACTTCCCGATTCTGTTCAGTGAAACTACACTGTACATACATTATTTCTACTTTATATAGGCTGTGTATTTATCATATCATTCCTGCTTTTACTATATGTTAGTGTTATTTTAGGTTTTAGGTGTTATTTGGTATGATTTGGTAGGTTATTTTTTGGGTCTGGGAACGCTCAAAAATTTTTACCATATAAATTAATGGTAATTGCTTCTTCACTTTACACCATTTCCGCTTACGAAAGGATTCATAGGAACGCTCTACCTTAGCGGGGGAAATATGGGACAAACCAAATTAGCCCAATATACGGGATGTCCCGGCTAATACTGGACAGTTGGCAACCCTATGTGGAGGCAAGAATTGTATGTTGATATTTCAGGTTGAGGGACTGCATTAGAATTTGCTAATTAATTAACTGGGTGATGTAAATTACTCTTAGTATAGGTGAATAGCAGAAGAACCATAGTGGCGGTGATGAGCATGCAAAAAAGAATGGGTTACAGGGAAATTGCAGAATGGGATTGACAGGAGTGCTCTGAGAAACGAAGTAGACTGGATCAGACCAATGGCCTTTTCCTGTGCTATAAGGATATGTGAGAAATTGGTTCATAAAAGAGATTTTTGAATTGTAATTAATTGCCAACTAACAATCAATTTCTTGGGCAATCTAATAATATCAGCGAAATTACCACTGCCACTAATCACAATTATGTTCTGTCAGCAGGTGGTTCAAAATAATGCATAAGTTTTTAAACACAGTGGATTCTGGTTAACTGGGACACATCAGGAACAGTACATTTTGGGCCAATTAGTTGAAGTTCCAAGGAAATAGTTAGAATGGTATAAAACGGACAAACTACCATTTAACTGTGTAACAAATTATGTATTTAAATGAATTACAGAACAAATTAGAACACTATCAATACTACTACAGTGCTTATAAAATTGTTTATTAGTTCCTAATAGTTATTGATGGAGGAATTCGTCCAGTATACGCGTACTTTTGATTAACAATGAACAAAATCAGTGCAGATACCTAGTGCAGGTACTGGACCGTCTTCATAAATGCTATCAACTCTTGCATCCTCCGAATCTTTATTTTCATTGTAACATTCAAGATGAATGTTGATACCTTCAAGTTCTTTGTAGTTCTGAACTTGGGAGTTGTTAAATCGTTTCACTTTCGCTCCCAGCTGTTTCTGGCATCTCCAAGTCTGAATGCTTGAACTCTCAGTGAGGAAAACAGTTCTGAATTTTATAACTGCTTACTCCTTGCCAAATATCAGTGACAAAAAAAATTGAACACAAGCACACACAACTTACGCTATTTAAATCTGTTTACTCTAAGCACTGTTTAGCATCTAATGGCCACACAAGTGCATGCACCCGTTGCTAGTAAGAATCTGACAACGGTCTACTGCCCTAATAAAGTGGCATAGTTTCCCAAATAAAAGAAGAGAATCTCAGCTATTTTCTCGATTAGTTTTTGTTCTTTAAGTTGTCTCAAATCAGAAGCTGCCCAATTAATCAATCACCTAATCCACGGTATATGAGTTTGGGGCACTAACATAAAACAAACAGACTCAATTCTTGGTTTAAATCTCAGTTCCCAAGACTGAACATTAGGCAGTGTATCCTTACTGATGAAGACTCAATATAGACTGCCAATTGTTACAGGCAAATAATTCTGCAAACTGTACAAAGTCAAAATAGATTTTTAAACAAAATGAAGTTCTTCAAATTTTACAAGCATTCAATTCTCAGATTTAATTAGAAGTCTTCTTCTATGTTTCATTTCTCCTAACGTCATGAATGGCTGTGATGCTTCACTCCCAGACGAACTCAATGCCTTTTATGCGCACTTTGAAAAGGAGAATAAAACTACAGCTACACGGATCCCTGCAGCATCTGCTCCAGTGACCGTGATCTCTGTCTCAGAGACCGGCATCAGGCTGCCTTTCAAGGGGGTGATCCCTTGGAAAGTGACGGGCCCCAATGGAGTACTTGGTAGGGCTCGGAAAACCTGTGCCAACCAACAAGCAGGAGTGTTAAAAGACATTTTCAATCTCTCCTTACTACAGCTGAAAGATCCCACCTACTTCAAAAAGGTAACAATTATACCTGTATCCAAGAAAAGCAGGGTGAGCTGCCTTAATGGCTATCATCCAGTAGCATCTATGGTGATGAAGTGCTTTGAGATGTTAGTTATGGCTAGAATTTTCTAAATATTGAGAAAATACAAAAATATGAGGCACAGAGAGATTTGGGGGTCCTTGTTCAGGAGTTTCTAAAGGTTAACTTGCAGATTGAGTCTTGGTAGGAAGGCAAATGCGATGTTATCATTCATTTCAAGAGGTCTAGAATATAAAAGCAAGTTGCATGCCATCTTGGACAATGTCTCCCATCCACTACATAATGTACTGGTTGGGCACAGGAATACATTCAGCCAGAGACTCATTCCACCGAGATGCAAGACTGAGCGTCATAGGAAGTCATTCCTGCCTGTGGCCATCAAACTTTACAACTCCTCCCTTGGAAGGTCAGACACCCCGAGCCAATAGGCTGGTCCTGGACTTATTTCCATTTGGCATAATTTACATATTATTATTTAATTATTTATGGCTTTGTATTGTTATATTTATACTCTATTCTTGGTTGGTGCAACTGTAACGAAACCCAATTTCCCTCGGGATCAATAAAGTATGACTATGACTATGACTATGTAATGTTGAGACTTTATAAAGCACTGGGGAGGCCTCACTTGGAGTATTGTGAGCAATTTTGGGCCCCTTATCTTTGAAAGGATGTGCTGAAACTGGAGAGGGTTCAAAGGAGATTCACAAAAATGATTCCAGGATTAAACGGCTCTGGTCCTGTAATTACTGGAATTTAGAAGAATGAGCGGTGACTACTTGATAACAGTGGATGTGGAGAGGATGTTTCCTATGGTGGGAGTGTCTAAGGTCAGAGGGCACAGCCTCGAAATAGAGGGGCATCCTTTTAGATTGGAGATGAGGAGGAATTTCTTTAGCCAGAGAGTGGTGAATCAGTAGAATTCATTGCCACAGGCAGCTGTGGAGGCCAAATCTTTATGTATATTTAAGGCAGAGGCTGACAGAATCTTGATTGCTCAGGGCATGAAGGGATATAGGGGGAAGGCAGGAGATTCGGGCTGAGAAGAAAAATGGATCAGCCATAATGAAATAGGCCAAATGGCCTAATTCTGTTCTATCTTATAGTCGTATAGAATTAACTCCTATCTCTGCAAGGATTTGGATCCACTGCAATTTGCCTATCACCACAATAGGTCTAAGGTGGGCGTGATCTCATTGGCTTGTCACACGGCCTTGGATCACCTATGTCAGGTTGCTGATTATTGACTACAGCATATAACACCATCATTCCTACAGTTTTGATCAAAAAGCTCCGGAACTTGGGCCTCTGTACCTCCCTCCACAACTGGACCCTTGACTTCCGAACCAGTGGACCACAATCCATGCAGACCAGAAACAACATTTCCACCGCGCTGACAATCAACACTGGTACAACGATATAACAGCTGTTGGCAGAATTTCAGAGGGTGACAAGAGGGCATACGTTGCACTCAACGTCAGTAAGACTAAAGAACTAACTGTGGACTTCAGAGATTGTAAGATATGAGAAAATGCACCAGTTCTCATAGAGAGATCAGAAGTGGAGAGACTGAGAAATTTCTAATTCCTGGGTTTCAATACCTCTGGACCCAACATATTGATACAGCTACAAAGAAGGCACACCAGAGGCTATACTTCATTAGGGGTTTGAGAATATTTGGTATGTCTCCAAGAACACTCAATAATATCTAGATGTACTGCAGAGAGCACTCTAACTGGCTGCAACACTGTCTAGTATGGTGGTGGTGGTGGTGGGGGGTGAAAGATTGAAGTAAGCTGCACAGAGTTGTAACCTTAGTCAGCTCTATCATGAGCACTCTCCTCCATAGTATCCAAGACATCTTCAAGGACCGGTGCCTCAAAAAGGCGGTGTCCATCATTAAGACCCCCATCACCCAGCATGCCCTGTTCTCATTGCTACCATCAGGAAAGAGGTACAGGAGCCTGAAGGCACACACTCAACGATTCAGGAACAGCTTCTCCCCCAGCTTCTACATACATACACATTTTATTTCTCTATTACTTTGTATATACTACTGCCATAAAGACAACCAATTTCACGACATATGCCGGTGATATTAAACTTGATTGACTTCTACTATCTGCTTCTGAAATGTACTTTCAACACCCAATCAACTACTTCAATTTCTTTAAAAGAATCTCAAGGCAAGTTGTTAATATATTTTGTTAAGACACCTCCATTATAAAAGTTAAGAACAAACCTTACATTATGACATCTTTCTACTATATAAAATGGGACAAAGAAAAATATTGTGGACAGGTGGTAACATAAGTTGACCTACTGTAATTTTGTCTGCCGGGTTTAGCTTCTGTCTTTATCTCTAAATGGTGATCAAAGCGTTTCATTTTCATAGTCGAGAAAAAAAATTGTATTCCACTATCAGAATCAGAAACTAATAATATATTTAGCTTAATGTATAGGTAAAATGCCAAATATTATTATTGTTCTAGTCAACTACATTGCACAATAACGTGGTAGATAAAACAAAGAAGAGTATAGCACAGAATTAGGACCTTCAGCCAACAATGTCTGTGTTGACCATGGTGTCTGAAACTAATCCCATCTGCCTGTACTTAATAGTAATAGTAACAACTTTATTTATATGGCACCCTCCATATATTATGATGCAGGCTCAAAGTTCTTTATTTGTCATAACTAGACAAAATTAAAAACCATAAGAAAAGACATGTAATCAAGTATACCAAATTATATAAATGGAATCAACCCCCATTAAGTAATCCTATAAATTGGTCAAGTTTAACATGTAGCTTTTTAGAAGTGTTTTGAAAAGTTCTAAAGTATTAGCCTGGCATATCTCAGTTGACAGAGTATTCCTGATTCTTGGTGCTTAAGAGCAAAAGGCCACATCACCAGTTCTTAATGCTTGGACCTAGGAACATTAGGCAAACAAGTATTCGCAGATCTAAGATTATGATTAAGGATGCAAGGGGTTAGACACTCAAAATATACAGAGGAGCTAGATTATTCAGAGCCACATTATTCATACGTAAAATTAAGAGTATTTTAAAATTGATCCAAAAGGACACAGGCAGCCAGTGTAATGAAGCAAAACCCAGTGAAATGTGCTCAGATTTTCTTTGTTTTAATGAAGATTTTTGCTGCTCCATTTTGAATAGGCTACAGCCAATTTATATCTTTCTTAGGCAGTCCTGAAAAGTGTGCATTGCAGCAGTCTAATTGGCTAAAACTAAAAGCACGCATCAATTTTTATACATCTTGAGATGTTCTAAGAAATCAAACTCTTGCAATGTTCCTTCAATGAAAAAACATAGTCTTAGCAATATGGTTAATATGAGATTTGAAATTTAGCTCGGTGTCAATAACACCTCTGGCTGTAACTTGAAAAGCCAGATGATCAAGTTTATTTCAAAGATTCATACCATTCCATTCCCTTCACTTACACATGAATGTCCAAATGTCTCAAATGCCAATATCATGTACGTTACCATCTCCACCCCTAGCTGGAGAATTCCAGGACCTACCACCCTCTGTAAAATATAAACTTGCCCCGCACATCGTCCTTAAACTTGCAATGATTTACAATGTGTCTCAGAGTTTGTAGTATCACAGAACTAAGTATGCATGGATGTGAGAGTTTTAGAAGTAGAACGGCTGCTGAGAGGAATAATAATTGAGATCAGTATTATTCAAAGGAGAATGCATAACATTTTAAAGAGACCATGATCCTGAGCATAAAAGCACTTGTGACTGGGAATCAGGTGAGTAACTTGAATCAGAAATATGGAGGTTTGGCTAGGGGACTACTTTGCTACTATTTTCAAATAACATAATTTCATTACTGTTGTCCCTGAAGTTTACTCTTTGTTTGCTGATGACACCACTGTCTTTGGCTGAATCAAAGGTGGTGACAAATCAGCATGTAGGAGGAAGATTGAAAATCTGGCTGAGTGGAGCCATAACAATAGTCTTTCACTCGATATCAGCACGACCAAGGAGCTAATTATTGACTGCAGGAGGAGGAAACCAGAGGTTCATGAGTAAGTCCTCGTCAGCAGATCAGAGATGGAGAGGATTAGTAACTTGTAGTTCCTTGGTGGTATCTTTTCAGAGGATCTACCCCGGGTCCAGCATATAAATGCCATTATAAAGGAGGCACAACAGCGCTTCTCCTTCCTCAGAAGCTTGCAAAGATTTGGCATGTCATCTAAAATAGAAGCACCATGGAGAGTATACTGACAGGCTGCGTCACAACCTGGTATGGAAACACCAATGCCCTTGAACAGAAAAGCTTACAAAAAGAAGTCGATATGGCCCAGTCCATTACTGATAAACCCACTGAGCACATCTACACAGAGCATTGTTGCAGAAAAGCAGCATCCATCATCAGAGACCCCCACTACCAGGACATGCTCTCTTCACACTGCTGCCATCAGAAGGAAGTACAGGAGGCTTAGGCCCCACACTACCGGGTTAAGGAACAGATATTACCCTTTAACGATCAGGCTCTTGAACCAGAGTGGATAACTTCCCTCACCCGAACACTGAACTAATTCCACAACATATGGACACACTTTTAAGGACTCTACAACTCATCTTCTCAATATTATTTATCTGTTTATTTATTATTATTATTATTATTTTGCTTTTATTCTTTTTTTGTATTTGCACAGTTTGCTGTCCTTTGCACATTGGTTGCTTGTTCCTCTTTGTTTCTGTAGTTTTTCACTGACTCTATTATGTTTCTTTCTATTTGCTGTGATTATTATCAAGAAAATGTGGACATACCGTATTTGTACTTTGATAATAAGTTTACTTTGAAAGGAAGCATCAGTGCTAGGCTTCCTGTTCATGAGCTTCAGTCCTACATTTAAGACTTACCAAGGAGTGAAAAAAAACTAGTTAAACTCTTTCAGCTGTGGAGTGATGTTTAAAGTGAAGTTACCGTTTTTGATAATTAAGGACAAATTTGCTGCAGCAAGTTGAACCTGTGCTGAATAACAACACTGGCTTTCTAGAGAAGTTGATTCTCTCATGAAGGATATGTTAGAATTGTATAATTGAACAGAACATTTAGCCAGACGGTTTATAAAAAGCTCTTTAGGTTATTGGTAGTTTCTGTCAGTCGAAAGCCTTGAAATTCAGGCCCCAAGAACTCAATACGGTCAAGTGCTCATCCAGGTGCTTTCTCTACCATCCGTTTAAGTAATGAGTTCCAGTCTTCCCACCACTCTTCCATTGAAAGAACTTTTCTTCAACTTCCTTCTAATTCTTCTACCAATTATCTTAAATCTGTTAAAAATTTAATAAAACACTCAGGTACTGAAGATTTGAAATAAAATCAGAAAATGCTGCAAATAGTCTGACAATATCTGTGGAAAGGAAAACAGCTTTTGAATAATTCAGCTAATAGTTTCTTCACCAGTTCTAATGAAGGGTCATTGACTGGAAACATTAGCTCTGTACAGTATCTCTTTTCTCAGATGCCACCTGACGTGCAGAGTTCTTCCAGTAATTTGTTCTTATGTTAAACTAATGACCACATAGGTCATTCCTGTTTGCCCTGCCTAAACCTCCTATAACACTATATGACTCAATTAAATAAGACCCCTTTGTTCCAATGAAAACAACCTCTGACTTATTAATCACTTCTCATAACCAAAATTCTTTCAGCTGTGTCTACATTAATTGGGAGCATTTGTGTTGATCCTGCAGGAATCGACGGAATAGTTTAACCAATACAAGAGTTTGTCTGTGGTGTGGTGAAACTCAGTCGGTTAGAGCTCAGAGAGTGAGCAAAAAGGTCTGGCAGTCATGTGCTGAAGCAGCTTATAAAAGGTAAGTAGTTAGATATAATTTTTTGGAAATTTAGCTTCCTTGGGAGTAGCAATAAATGGTTACTGAACACTGCTGATCATGGCTGTGGCCTGTAATAGCAAAATTCAGCAGGTGCTAGTGAAAGATCCTTACCCTCTGTGTTCATGCTGGTACTATTGCAGAACAGGCAAAGGAAGATCCCAAGCTAGTTCCAGAGTGAAGTCACACCAGGTCCTTACCACATTATTAAGTTCGCTGATGACACAGCAGAGGCTGGCCTCATTAACAACAATTATGCGTCAGTATAAAGAGAGGGGGTAAAAACAGCTTGTGGATTGGTGTGAACACAACAACTTGAGCCTTAACATGGACAAGACTAAAGAAATGATTGTGGACTTCAGGAAGTTGCAGCTCCTCCGTGGAAAGAATCAGGAACACCAAGTTTCTTGGGGTACACATCACAGGTGATGTCACTTGGTCCCTGAACACCACCTCTTTAGTCAGGAAAGCACAGCAAAACCTCCAGTTCCTCAGGAGATTGAGAGAGAGCAGCTCCCTGCCCCCATTCCAACCACATTCTACCAAAGCACCATCGAGAGTGTCCTGACCAGCTGAATCACCATCTGGTATGGGAACTGCACAGCACTTGACCACAAAACCCTGCAACGGATTGTGAGGACTGCTGAAAGAATCATCCGGGTCTCTCTCCACCACACAAGCCCCCCACCCCCAATCCAGGATATATACCTGAAGCACTTCATTGACAGAACCCTTTGCATTGTCAAGGATCCCTCTCATCCGCCCCACAACCTCTTTGACCTCCTATGGTCAGGAAGGAATTACCGCAGTATAAGAACAAGGACCGTTAGGCTGAGTGATAACTTCTAACCCAGGCTTTGAGGTTTCTGAACACTCAGTACAGACAATGTATGACAGGTCCAGTAGCATTATACTGTTGTATACTGTTAGATATACTGTTGTATATCTAACTATATGTCCTAAATGCACTTTATGCAAACTTCTACATCTACAGGATATATATATTTTAATTATCTGTTAATATTATCTTATGTGCTATGTGACAAAATAAAGACAAATAAATTTAATATTAGTGCAAGTTATACAGTCCCAAGATGGAGCAGATCGTTCTTGGGTTGGTTCAAGAACTTGATGGGAGTGGGGAAGAAGCCGAAGTTGAAGCTTGAAGTGTGCGCTTTCTGGCTCCAGTACCTCCTGCATGATGGTAAATAATGAGAAGAAGGCATGGCCTGAATGGTGAGGTATCATGAGGGACAACTGTGCATTCCAGCTCCTCTAGATCTCACAAAAATGACAATAGTTATTGCTTAGATTGGAGCAGTTGCTTAAAGTTTCTAAGCAAGTCAAGTCAAGTCACTTTTTATTGTCATTTCGACCATAACTGTTGGTACAGTACACAGTAAAAACAAGAGAACATTTTTCAGGACCATGGTGATACATGAAACAATACAAAAACTACACTGAACTACATAAAATAACACAAAAACTACACTAGACTACAGACCTACCCATGACTGCATAAAGTACACAAAACAGTGCAGGCATTACAATAAATAATAAACAAGACAATAGGCACAGTAAAGGGCAGTAGGTTGGTAGTCCGATGGCTTGGGGGGGAAAAAACTGTTGCATAAATAAACAACTGAGTCTGGGATTCCGTCCGTTTCTGTACTCCCGCTGAGTATTTCACTGGAGTCGGATGCAATCCAATTTAATGTCTATTGGAGAGCAATATGGATGGGACAGCCGGCCAGCTAGGGCTTCCTTTTTTCTTGACACGGACTTCTGCCCGCTTGCCTCGCTTCCGCTTCCTCGCACACCACTTACGATGTCCCCACCTCCAGCCACCGGCATCAGGCGACTCCGAGGACAGCAGGCCGAGGTCGCGCAATTTAAGCAGCAGATCTTCATGAAGGTTTGTTTTTGGGCAATCTCTGTATTGTAGCAGTATCTGGCGATGGTAGATAGTCGCTCTGTTATCCATTGCCCTAAACCCTAATTGTGCCTTAAAATTAAATTAAAAAACTAAATTAAAGTAGCACCAGATCCGAAAGGCTGCTGCTGCCGGGCCGCGCCACCTGCTGGATCAGCAACCATAGTTCCCTGCTTCATAGTGTATTTCAAAGTTCAAAATAATTTTATTACTGAAGTATATACAGGCGATTCTATTAACTGGGTCATCAGTTAATTGTGGCAGTCACTTATTTGGGACAATTAACTCTTAACCAACAAAAACTAATCGAGAAAATTGCTGGGATTCCCTTAGTTACTATGCCGCTTAATTGGGGCAGGAGACTGTTGTCCACAGGTTCTAACCAGCATCAGTCATGCACACTTGTGTGACCATTAGATGCTACACCGTGCTTCGAGTTGTTTTTAAATAGCGACTGTTTCACGTGTTTGTGTTCAAAAAGCAGTGAGTTTTGTCATGGAGAGTTGGTGATAAATAAGCAGTATGACAATTCTGAACTCTTGCTCATTGCAGCTTCAAGTATTCAGGCTTGGAAATGCCAGAAATAGCTAGGAATGAAAACAAAATTATTTCAGTACTTCACAAATATAATAACTACAAAGAATTTGAAGGTATCGACAATCATCTTGAATGTTACAATAAAAAAGAAGATTTGAATGATATAATCATCCACAACATTGTATGAAGGCGCCCATTATTTGCACTAGGTGTCTGCGTTAATTTGTTCGTCATGTATACTGGGTAAATTCTTCCATCGATAACTATTAGGAACTAATATACAGTTCCAGTTTGAAATTTTAATACTGTAGTACTATTGGTAATGTTAAAATTCGTCCTGTATTTCATTTAAATACATAATTTGTTACTCAGTTTGTCTTTTTCATACCTTTTAACTATTTCAATGAAACTTCAGCTAATTGGATCAAAATGTACTTGTCCCAATATGTCCCAGTTAACCAGAATCCATTGTATTACCAACATACTACCTTGAAATTCATTTTCTTGAAGGTATTTACAGGGGAAAAAAGAGAAAGACATTTAGAATTTTATGAAAAATGATACAGATACAGAAACAGACAAAGACTGACAAACAACCAATATGCGAAAGAAGACAAACTGTGCAAATAAGAAGTAATACCAAGAACAAAGAGAAAACTACGAAAGCCTGGTTAGACAACACTTGGAGTATTGACTTCAGTTCTGGTCACCCTATTATAGGAAGGATGTGGAAACTTTGGAGAAGGTGCAGAGAAGATTTACCAGGATGTTGTCTAGATTGGAGAGCATGTCTTATGAGGATAAGTTGAGCGAGCTAAGGCTTTTCTATTTTGAGTGGAAGAAGATGAGAGGTGACTTGATAGAGGTGCACAAGATAAGAGGCACAGATTGAGCGGGCAGCAAAGGCTTTTTCTCAGTGTGGCAATGGCTAATATGAGGAGGCATAATTTTAAGGTGATTGGACCCAAAGCATGGGGGCGTCAGAGGTTACATTTTTCACACAGAGGGTAAGTGGGTGCATGGAACACCCTGCTAGGGCTTGTTGCAGTGTCAGACACATTAGGGGCATTTAAGGAACTCTTAGATAGGCACTCGGATGACAGAAACATGGAGAGCTATTTAGGAGGGAAGGATCTTAGAGTAGGTTGAAAGCTCGACAAACTTCATGTGCTCCAGTCTCCAATGTTCTACGTTCTAACCTGAGCTGTAAATCTGTAGACTGAAGAGCCAGTTCAGAGGAGTGGTGAATGAAGTAATCTATGCTTGATGGTTGTAGGGTAATAACTGTTCCTGAACCTGATGGTGTGGGACCTAAGGCTTCTGTAGCTCCTGCCTGATGGTAGTAGAGGGAAGACTGCGTGGCCTTGATGGTGCTTTCTTGTGGCAGCACTCCATGTAATTGCACTTAATTTTGGATTGGGCTTTACCTGTGATGTACTGGGCTATACCCATCATCTTCTGTAGCCTTTTCTGTTCCTGGGCATCGGTAGACCACGATGCCAGCAGTTATATTACTCTCCATTGTGTATCTGTAGAAGTACCAGCTCAGCACACATTAGACCATCCATCGATACGCTCCTCTCTCAATGATGCACACAATAGGTAAAACTCCTGTGCTTTGTGTCTGATAAATAGTCTGCAAGTCTTGATCCACACGACGTGTAGCCACGCCTTGGGGTAGTTGCCGGTCTCTGAAACTTCCATCATTGGTGTGGTTATCCAATTTCAGCTCATGTGAATGGCAGCAGAAATTTAGAAAAAATTTGCAAAATGATGAGCTGATGTATGAGGAGATTACAGTCTGAAGTCAGTATCAGTCTGTTCTTGAGAAGCTGCAGAAGGTATTTGGCAGAAAGAAGATTACGGCCTTGAGATACTAACTGGTACATCCTGCACGCTGTTCCATGCTTCTATGACGCTAACATATATGACTCAGGGAGACTGAACAATAACTCCAAAAGGCTAATGATGGGCAACTGCCATGTAGTCAATTAGAGTAGCATCATGTATGCTCAGCACATTTTTATTCTCTATCTTATCCCTCCACACAACCACCCTAATACCGATATCCAGGACTAAAACTGATGGAACTGTATCAGCTATGTCAGCCATGCATTTGGAATCCGCGTGATTACCATGGCAACATCGTATTATCCTAATGGCAACTGGAGATCTTCGCAGAAGATCAGGTGTGATGGCTTTCCTCCACGCAAGGATTGCCAGCAATTTCTAACTAGCTGTTCAGATTCTGTCTGTGAGGTAGAGGTGACGGGAAGGGGAGGGGAAAGGAGCATAGAGATTTATATATATGTATACAAATATATATGTATACAGATACAAGAGATTACTTCTTGTTACAGTTCTGGAGCAGAGTTGTGAGATTTCTGCAGTTCTTTTTGCTGAAACTCAAAGGGACAGTGAGTCAGCCCTGCACCACAGCTCTAATGCAGAGCACTGTACTGTACTGGATCTTGGTCTGTAGGAGGGGCACTTGAACCACTTCATCACCAAGTTCACCTCCTTGCTTCCTCCACTGACACAGCCTTGTCGGACATGGGTGTGAGAGTCAGCACTCAAACCAAGTATCAAATGACACAAAGCACGCTAGCGTTGCAAAGTAGAAAATGCTCCTGCTATGGCGAAGTGCTTTAAGTTATTTTTAAAATATCTTCAAACCCATACAGAGCATTGAAGAGTTTTTGAAAAAAGAGCCCAGTTGACATCACTTTGGAAGACAGATGAAGGGTGTGGGTTAGACAGATGAAGGGTGTGGGTTAGACAGATGAAGGGTGTGGGTTCAGTGCTAGCATCACCCAGCTGTGTCATTGGAATCAATGTTTTAGTGGCCGTTCAGAGTTGAACACGTGGGGTTCTGCAGACCACTCAGGCACCTGTCAAAACAGCTGCACCGTTCCATTCATTAAGCAATTTTCACCTGGTAATGGGGATCAATTATCTTTGTTCTCGTTATGATCTCTGTAAAGTAACTAATTAGGCAGAACCCAGGCCTGGTCAGTATCAGGGTGGCAGACTTCTGCAGTATATTTGAGGCAGGCTGACTGCCTGGGAATGCAGACACCAAGGCGAGGGACAGAGATGATCACTGAGAAATGGATCTTAAGATAGGAATGAAAGGTGATGGTTTCCTTTTCTCTATATGTAGTTGGAAAAAGTTGTTCCTCACCTGGTACTAATAAAAGTAATAGACAGACTGATTCATAACTGAGGTAGAGAAAGGATCAATAGTGAGGTTAGCTGGGTGTCAGCAGCATGCCAGTGGGAAACAACGCTGTGTTCCTGGGGAAACAGGGGAGACACCAGTGGTATTCGTACAGCCTAACTGACGGTCTAATATAGGTTACATCTTCTGAATGATACCAGTGAAGGTTCTATTATGGCAATAAAATCCTAGTAGCATATTAACCAGGGATTAAAGTAGGCTGGCTTCAATAAAGAGGCCGAACAAGGCAAAACTTTTTTTTTGTGAGGCAAGGAGGAGCAAGATTCCTTCTCTGACTTCATCAGTGAAAGTTGCGGAAAGAGACTTCGGCGGATGGAGACAAGATAAGAGAGTGGGCGAAGATATACCCTTTGGTACAGAAGAAGAGATAAGATGGGAGTATTTTTGAAATGGTGAGTGACTGAAAGATGTTGAGGTTCCAGGGGGCCTTGCTGTCCTGTAAATGAATCACTTAAAGTTAACATGCAGGTGCAGCAAGAGGTTAGGAAAACAGGTCAGATGTTGACCATTATTGACAGAGGAGCAAAGAACAAGCTGCTGATGAACTCAAAGTGTCAAGCTGTTGAGGGAAATGGATAGTCAATGTTTCAGGTCGAGATCCTTAATCTGAGAACTTGTTGGCACAAGAGTTGAACTCTGAAAATTTCTTGCGCTGATGATTAGAAATGAACTACATTTGCTAACATCTGTTTGAGATGCATTAATTTGAGAACGAAACAATGAACAATGTATTAACTCTTCCTTTATGAGTTATGCATTACACGTATGTCCCTCCATAGACTATGTCTGACCTGCTGAGGTTTTCCAACAGTTTGTTTATTGCTCCACGTTCCAGCATTTGAGATCTCTGATGTCTTCTCTTAATTGCATGAAGATCTGATGACCTGAACACCATGGATTTTCAGGGAAGGTGGGATATGTCACCTCTTTTTAAAGATTTGATTTTATTTCTTATCCTCTGCCTACCTGCCTCTCCTTTCAATACAACGCATACCCTTGGATGTTAAGCTCCCAACTAATGATCTTCCTGCAGCCACAACTCAGTGATGCCCACAGTGTCATACCTGCCAATCTCTAATTGCGTTATAAGACCATTGGCTTTATTCAGTATACTATGTCCATTCAAATATAACTTCAAGCAACACACACAAAATGCTGGACGAGCTCAGAAGGCCAGGCAGCATCTATGGAAAGGAGTAAATAGTCAACTTCTCGGGCCTAGACTCTTGTCGGGACTGGAAAGAAAAGATGAGAAGACAAAGCAACAAGGTGGGGGGAGGGGAGAAAGTAGTACAAGGTGAAACTGAGAAAGGGCAGGGGTGAAGTGAAGAGCTGGGAAGTTGACTGGTGAAAGAGACAAAGGGTTGGAAAAGGTAGAATGTGATAGGAGATAGTAGAAGATCACGGAAGGAAGGGAAGGGGGAAGAGCACCAGAGGGAGGTGATGGGCAGGTACGGAGATAAGGTGAGAGAGGGAAACGAAAATAGGAGAATACTGAAGGGAGTGGGGCAATTATCAGAAGTTTGAGAAATCGATGTTCAAACACCTTCAGTCCGGTATTCATCACCCTTTTCAATTTTGCCCCCCATGATGCATTTCAACTCATCCCACTGACTGCAATTTTGCCCCATCATCTGCCTGTCCTTCCTCACAGTCTCACCACACACTGCATCTACTTGTATATCAACTGCCCCATCCTTAGCCCTATCATTCTGGTTCCCATCCCCCTGCCAAATTAGCTCAAACCCTTCCCCATAGCTCTAGGAAACCTTCCCACAAGGATATAGGTCCCACTCAATTTCAAGTGTAAACCATCCTTTTTGTACAGGCCATACCTTCCCCAGAAGAGATCCCAATGATCCAGCAATCTGAAACCCTGCCCCCTGCACCAATTCCTCAGCCACACGTTCATCTGCCAAATCATCCTATTCTTACCCTCAGTGGCGAATGGCACAGGCAGCGATCCAGAGATTATTACCCTAGAGGTCCTGCTTTTCAACTTTCTACCTAACTCCCTAAATTCTCTCTTCAGGACCTCCTTCTATTTCCTACCTATGTCATTGGTACCATTATGTACCATGACTTCCGGCTGTTCACCATCCTCTTTCAGAATGCTGTGGACCTGATCTGAGACATCCCTGACCCTGGCACCTGAGCAGCAAAGTACAATTCAGGTCTCTCTATCACGTCCACAGAGTCTCTCCCCTGACTATGGAATCCCCATCGCTACTGTACTCCTCTTCTCCTCCCTCCCCTCCTGAGCCACCGAGTCAAACTCACTCGCTGCAGCTTCTCCCTGGTAGGTCATCCCCCAAAAGTATCTAAAGTGGTTCTACTTATTATTGAGGGGAACAGCCACTGGAGTACTCTGTACTCTATTCCCCTTCCGTCTCCTGACAGTCACCTAGGTGTCCGCCTTCTGCAACTTAAGAGTGACTACCTCCCTGTGACTCCTTTCTATCACCTCCTCATTTTCCCGTATGAGCCTAAGGTCACTGAGATGCGGCTCCAGTTCGTTAACGCTGTCTCTAAGGAGCTGTGGCTCAGTGCACTTTCTGCAGATAGAGTTATCTGGGAGACTGGAGGTCTCCCAAAGTTCGCACACCACACACAAGGAGCATACCACTAACTCTGGACCCATTCTCAGCACACTAGCAATGTACTAACAGGAAAATGTATTTACTGGAAACTAACTTAGAATGTCTGCCCGTGCTTTCCCAAGGCTACTGAGCCAAAGCCAGACAACTCTAACACTGGCCCACTCTAAAAATGGCTGCTCTGCTCATACGTCCTTTCTGTTTATTGGCTCAAATAAGACTCCTGATGAGACATGCAGTTTTCAAATGGCTTCTGCCCTGCAAGATGTCGCTCTCTTGCTCACTACAATAATGTTTCCTTTCCTCAGAATTTTCCCTTAGCTTCAGCTGGTAGCCTACTGGAGAGAATTATTCTCTAAATATAATTACAATCATCCTAGCATAAGGGAAAATCAGCTGGGATTCACACCTTTGATGAATATCCAATGATCCTCTTTTGACGATTACAAAAAGTGATGGGTTTCGAAACATGCAGCAGGCAGCAAGCTCACATCAGTTCTCACCCACCAAAATAAAAGTCAAATAGCCCTCACTGTTAGTGCCTATTTGATACCACTGATGGGAACTGCATGATTAATTGGAAACAGTAAAAGTAATTGTGGATACATGGCTCTAGATGTGAAATAAATTAAATACATGTTGGAAGATTTGTCTATCAAGTTAGTACTGTATTACAGTCAATCAATGGGAAAGCAGTGCACTTCGAAAGAATCAGTTTTACCAGCAGTGTCCTCATTCCTATCTGTGCACAATAACTTTATCAGTTTGGTTAGGACTTAATATGATGTAAATTTGCAATTATCCCAATCATATAATTTCCAAATGATTCCCTTCCAAGGTAAGAAGCAGTCAGTTACCACGAGGGCTAGTGGCTGAGGATTGTTGAAGTGATCCAGATACCTGATGCTACTGAAATAAGCATAAAGAACACAATAAAACACACACAATAAATGTAAATACAGAACATGAACTGATATACACAGGTCTGACTGCACGTGCGTAGAGTGACAGTAGCTACAGGAGTACAGGTTTCCCTCACTATCTGAAAGTACAGCGTTCCTATGAAACCTTTTGTAAGCCAAAATGGCGTAAAGCGAAGAAGCAATTACCATTAATTTATATGGGAAAAATTTTTGAGCGTTCCCAGACCCAAAAAATAACCTACCAAATCATACCAAATAACACATAAAACCTAAAATAACACTAACATATAGTAAAAGCAGGAATGATATGATAAATACACAGCCTATATAAAGTAGAAATAATGTATGTACAGTGTAGTTTCACTTACCAGAATTGGGAAAATTTAGCCAATTTGTAGAAAAAAATCAGCATGTACACGCACGTGCACGTACACGTACGCGCACACACCTGCCCATGCAAGGCTTCACGGTCATGGTAGTCTTTCTCGGGGTAAACACAAGTTTAAAGCGGGTGCCTTTTCTCGTAAAAGTGAAAATCCTCTTCAGATTTCTTCGATTAGCGAAAACAGGTACTAATGCAGGTCTTTCGTAAAAGCGAAGTGGCGTAAAGCAAACTTTCATAAAGCGGGGACACCTGCATCTGTACATAAAGTGATTCTGAGAGGAAATGATAAACACAAAAGATTCTGCAGATGCTGGAATTCCAGAGCAACACGGACAAAATGCTGGAGGAACTCAGCAGGTCAGACAGCATCTATGGAAATAAGTAAACAGTCGACGTTTCAGACCGAGACCCTTCTCTAGGCCTGGAAAAGAAGAGGAAGGATGCCAGAATAAAAAGGTGGGGGGAGGGGAAGGAAGATTAGCTAGAAGGTGATAGGTGAAGCCAGGTGGGCGGGAGAGGTAAAGGGCTGGAGACAAAGGAATCCGACAGGAGAGGAGAATGGACCATGGGAGAAAGGGAAGAAGGAGGGGCACCCGGGAGGTGATAGGCAGGAGAGAAGTAAGAGGTCAGATTGGGGAACAGAAGAAGAGGGAGGGGGAGGGGAGAAAGTACCGGAAGTTGAAAGGGATGTACATGCCATCACGCTGGAGGTTTTGAAACAGAATTTGAGTTGTTGCTCCTCCACCCCGACAGTGGCCTCACTGTGGCAAGAGGAGGCCATGGACCGACATATTGGAACGGGAATGGAGATAGAAATTAAAATGATTGGCCACTGGAAAATTCCACATTTGGCAGATGGAGCAGAGGTGCTCAACAAAGCGGTCTCCCAATTTACATCAGGTCTCATCAATGGCGGTCCCCCAATTTACGTCAGGACTCACCAATGTAGAGGAGGAATGGTGGTGGTGGGGAGGGCTAGTGGCTGGAGGTGTTGATCAGCCTGACGTGATGGAAGAGGGACGAGCAGTCCATGAGCAGGGTGGGTGGGAACCTTCATATCTGGAATATTCTGTGAAAAGAGGTGGTGGAATCTGATACAAATGTTATGTCTAAGAGACATTAGACTGATATCATGTAAGCTAGGGATGGAAGAATAATGCAAGCAATTGGGATCAGTGTACATGGGCAAAAATGTCAACATTAACATGGAGGTCCAGAAGACTATGTGATTCTATGACTTGTTCAGCTCAATGATACACATTGACTGAACATCCTCAGGCCTTTGCGGTAGAGAATTCCAAAAATTCCTCAGAGTTAAGCAACCCTGATCTCATTTCGAAACAGCTCATTCCATTTCCTGAGGATCAGCTACCAACATCTAGATTCTCTGTCCAGAGGAAATAGCCTTTCAACACCTACTTTCATAAGATTGCTCCTCAATCTACTAAACTCGCCAGAGTATGGCCTGGTCTTATTCACTCCTCCTTTTCAGAAATAATCTAGCGTCCCAACTTATAGGAGCTATGTCTTTCCTTGGGCACAGAGTTTATAGCTGCATATAATTCAGAGTAAAGTCCTGTACAATTTTGGTAAGAATTCAATAGCCTTGAAATCCAACCTCTTGCAATAAAGCTTAACGTACCATGTGCCTTCCAAATGAATTTCTGTACATACTTTCACCTTCATGAACCAACTTTGTACACCAACAACCAAGTACAAGAGATTCTGCAGATGGTGGAAATCCAGAGTAACACACACAACGTGCTGGAGGAACTCAGCAGGACAAACAGCCAGTATGGAAATTTGGAAGTTTGGCTGATCGCCGAGCTTGGCAAAATGTTTGCAGATGTTTCAGCTCCAATTGAGAAGTCATCATCAGTGTGCAGTTGAGGGTGTTGTCTCCTCAGAATGCTGGCTTATATACTCCTCCAGAGCTGGCTGGTTCAAAACACGCTAAACAGTTTCGCAGTAGAAGATCCTGATTGGCCAGTGTTGAGGGAGATCCATTGGAAGTTTTTGCTTCACTGTCCAGATCCCGAGATTACTGGCAATTTGCTGATTGTTGACGTCATTGTTTCTCTTTTCTCCATGAGGGCTCATATGCTGGAGCTATGTCGTTGTGTTTGTTGATGGATCCTTCTGTAGAGAACCATTCTTCGAGTAATTCTCAATCTCCTCTTGTTCTTGCTGAAGTCAAGACTCTGGCTGTTGTCGAGTTGAAATGATGTCTTTCTTCGTCTTCATGAGCAAAACTGGGTCATGCTTTCTGCTCGCTTGCTGCTACTTGTGTAGCCTGGTCGATAGTTTTCTTCCTGTCTAATATTTGTCACAGTCACTACACTGGATTTTGTAGATCACATTTCTTCTTTCAGTAACATTTTTTTGTGCTTTGAGTTTTGCTCATGGAAGGTAGAATCAAGTCTTTGGAGAGGGTCAATTTGTTTCTGAGTGCAATGCCAGTTTTAAATCAGGATTTTTCTAAGAGAATCCACATACTTCACCAGTCTGCTGTAAAAGATTCTTTAAGTGCAAATAATGCCACAGGACATGCCATTATTCAAGGGGAAGTCCCTTCTGATCTATTAACTTCGACCAAATACCTTGTTCCTTTATTCTGTTCCCTATTTCTGTGTCAGATGGCAATGGCAGCTTGTCCATGAGGGTGAGCAGCCTGCGGAAATCAACACTTACACTAAGTCCAAAGAATACTGGCTTCATGAGGAAATAATGTCTTAACGGTTACAAGCAAGCAAAAATTTGAGGGGCTTAAAGCAACAGTCCCTTTTATTTGTATCAGCTAGATCTGGTACTGTCAGACTGAATGTTTGTCTGTTAATTAAAGCTGTTGTCACTTTTTAGAAACAGGCTAGATACCATGGCACCACCAAATTCTGGTTTCTCAGTATCAGCTCTGGGTGACTGGTGAGTAACACTCACAAAATGCTGGAGCAACTCAGCAGATCAGGTAGCATCCATGAAGAGAAATAAACAGAGAATATTTCAGTCTGAGGCCCTTCATCAGGAGTAGAAAGGAAGGAGGAAGAAGCCAGAACAGGAAGGTGGGAGGAGGGGAAGGAGTACAAGCTAGCAGGTGATAGGTGAAGATAGATAGATAGATAGATATACTTTATTAATCCCGAGGGAAATTTGGTTTTGTTACAGCCGCACCAACCAAGAATAGAGCGTAAATATAGCAATACAAAAACCACCAACAATCAAACAACAAAATGCAAACTATGCCAGATGGAAAATAAGTCCAGGACCAGTCTATTGGCTCAGGGTGTCTGACCCTCCACGGGAGGAGCTGCACGTTCAATGGCCACAGGCAGGAACGACCTCCCGTGCCGCCAGTGTTGTATCACAGTGGAATGTGGCCGAAGTCCAACAGTAAAAAGTTCAATATCCAGTCTGCAAACACGTTCCTCGATCGTAATATGCCCCGGATTGCACCATCTGTTGTTAACCAGATCAGTAAGCACCCAGCTCCTTTACGCTTACCGCTCTCAGTGCACTTCCAGTCAGCCGGAACGATATTACCCACCGAACTCCTCTTCTCCATAAGTCTCTGTTGTCTCGACCTGGTCCTCTTTCCTCGCCTTTGTGATCCCCCTCTGCATCCTCTGTCTGTTTTCCTCTGGATTTCAGCAGGGGTGTCCGCCGCTCTGCTCACTAAACCGGCCAGCATTTGCTGGTCCGTGGAATACACAATGCGACCTTGCTTCTGTCCTGCGTGTCGGGATGTAACCATTTCCAGCACTAAAAAAAACCCAAATAAAACTCTCTCTACCAGCATGTTAGAGAGGGTGCAGCTTCGACGTGTTACCGTGAGAAAAAAAATACAAAAAATAATGTAAATTAAAAAGTCAGAAGAAAGTAAGACTAGATCGGAACGGCTGTACCAGGCTGCATGCACGACCGGAGCATGCCCACTTATACACAGGTACAGGTGAGGGGGAAGGTGGATGGTTGGGGGAGGGGGGGATGAAGTGAGATCCTGGGAGGTGATAGGCAGAAAAGGTAAAGGACTGAGGAAATAGGAATCAGATAGGAGAGGAGGGTGATTCATGGGAGAAAGGAAAGGAAGGAAGTGACAATCAGGTGAGAAGAGAAGAGAGAGGAGGGGGAGACAGAATGGGGAATGGAAAAAAAAGAGAAGGGGGAGGAGAAAATTACCAAAAGTTAGTGAAATTGATGTTCATGCCATCAGGTTGATGACAGCCAGATGGAATATCAGGCATTGCTCCTCCAACCTGATAGTGGCCTCATCATGGCAGTACCGGAGCCATGGATCGACATGTTAGAACAGGAATGGGAAGTAAAATTAGGACGTTTGGCCACTGGGAAATCCCACCTGTTGCGGTGGACGGTGCTTGACAAAGTAGCTCCCCAATCTATGTCGGATCTCTCTGATGTAAAGGAGGTGGACCGGGAGGACTGGAAGGAGATCAGTGGGGAGGGAGTTACGGAAAGAGCAATCCCTGTGGAAAGCGGAAAGTGGAGAGAAACAGAAATAATGCATATGATCAGCATAGAGATGTGATTGAAAGGTTGGGAAATTAACTTTCAAAGGTGCTTGACATTTTAGAAGGATATGTAGAAAGGAAAAGAAATAAAATTAGAAAACACAAACAGCATCTGCAGAAAGACAAATGTCTCCAGTAATGTACCCAGACCTGAAACAGATGTTGGTGGACCTGATGAATGTTTCCAGCATTTCAGTTTTTAGTTCAGATTTCCAGCATCTTCAGATTTCAAAAAAGAAAAAGGCGGTGAGAATGTTTGCTAACAAAGGTGAGTTTGTCAATGGTAGGAGAAATTCTGGCACCCTGAAGACCAAGTTCAAGTTTATTGTCATCAGGACTGTACACATATACAACCAAACAAAGTAACATTCCTCTGAACCGCAGTGCATCCACAAAGTATATATCGCACACAGCACATAAAACAAAATATTACCACAAGTAGGTTAATAAAATATAATTCAAAATGATGTAGTGTGCAAACAAGTAAACAGTAAACAGCTTGCTGTCCTAGTGACGAGACCTCGGTGGTGGCAGGGTATTCATTAGTCTCACAGCCTGAGGGAAGAAGCTGTTACCCAGTCTGGCAGCCCTAGTCCTGATGCTTCTGTACCTCCTTCCTGACATTAATGGATCAAAGAGATAATGGGAAGGGTGACAGGGATCCGCAGCAATGCTTGCAGCCCTTCAAATACAATGTTTCCAGTAAATGTCACAAATGGGGGGGGGGGGGACCCCAGTGATCTCAGTGATTTTTATTATCCTATAAAGGGTCTTGTGGTCCGAGGTCTTGCAGCCAGTCAGGGCACCCTCGATAGTGCTCCTGTAGAAGTTGTTAGAACAGGGGCGTGAAGCTTTGCATGCCTTAACCTGCTCAGAAAACGTAGGCACTGCTGTGCCTTCTTGACTAATGAGGAAGTGTTGTGGGTCCAGGTTAGAACGTCTGTTACATGCACACCAAAGAACTTAGTGCCCTTCACTCTTTTCACAGCACAGCCATTGATGTGCAATGGAGAGTGGTCGATCTGCATCTTCCTGAAGTCCACAACCTTCTCTTCTGTCTTGTCCACGTTGAGACTCAGATTGTTGTTCTCACATTATTTGACAAGCCTCTCTACCTCTTATCGTTGTGACCATAGTTAATCGTAGCTGTAATATCGGCCTTAACAGTTTACTGTTAATTCCAAGGCCTTTACTAAGGAAAGGAGTGATCATAGACTTGTAGAATTTCTAATTCTGAGTGAGGATGAGAAACTTGAATTTGAAACTGAAGTAAAGGTAATTACAAAGCTGCATGGACAGAGTTGACTAAAACGCACTGGGAAATAGACTATAGAGTAAGCTTACAGAAGAGTGAAGGAGATATTTAATTAATCAGAGTGTATGTACATATGCTGGTCAGAAAGAGTGCTCAATGAGAAGGATGAACCATCTGTTGTTAGCTGAGGAATTTAAGCATCAAATTGAAAGGGGAGGAATACAATGCTATGAAGATTAGTGGTGGGTCAGGGGATTAGGGAAGTTTCACAGACCAGCAAAGGATGACAAAAAAAAATACAAAGAGGAAGAAGATAGAGTATGAGAATAAACTGGGAAATAATACAAAAACAGGCAAAAAGTGTTCTACAGATGAACGAAAAAGAGAGTAGATAAGGTAAATGTTGGCCCCATAGAGGGTGAGACTGGAGAATCATAGTAAAATGGCAAAGTTATAATAGTTAATTCTACACAGCAGAAGCCTCTTACACATACCTTAATAACAACAGTGGTACAATATTTATTCCAGTTTCATATATGCACCTTTGGTTAGGCTTATGCTCTAGGCTGCTAAAGCAAATCAAACTGAGAGTGTAGTTTGATTTATTCTCTCTGTTTTGCATTCTCTTCAAATATTGTTACACAGTGGGTGAGCAAATGTACTCTATAGTTTGCATGAAGGAATACTGAAACACAAGATCATCTGACGGTAGAGTCATTACAGACCACCTCCAACTTGTCTTTGAATGACAACGAGAAACCAAACAAAATGCAGGCCTTGGTGAGTCCACGTCTAGACTACTGTGAAAGGAAAGACTCCAGGAAAGTACAAGAGTTCCAGGTATGACATCTGGAAAGCCATCTCACATGAGACGTGGCAATTCCAGACCAAACCTGAATCACAGACGGATGCTTGACAGCTGTGGTAGGGTCTGAATGCTATCACCTCCTACAGGGCAAAAACAAGCAACGTAAATGGCAAAGTTTCGCTTCCAGATGAGCTCAATGCCTTTTGATCGACAGGACATGGAAGCACATTCACAAACCACCACAGCCCCAAGGACCATGTGATTTCAGCTCCTGATGCCAATGTGAGAGCATCCTTCAAAAGGGTGAACCCACAGTATGCCTGGCCAGGTACTAAAGACCTGAGCTAATCAACTGGCTGGAGTGTTCACGAACATCTTCAACCTCTTGCTTCAGCAGTCTAAAGTACCCACCTGGTTCAAGCAGGCTTCGATCATACCATGTAATTGCCTGATTTACCATGGATCCAAGAAGAACATGGTAACCCGCCTCAGTGTCAATTGTCCAGTAGCACTTACATCCACTGTGATGAGGTGCTATGAGAGGCTGGTCATGAAGCAGATCAACTCATGCCTGAGGAGTGGCTTGGGTCCACTCCAATTTGCCTACCCTTACAGAAGGATGACAGGACATACCATTTCATTGGCTCTTCACTAGGTTCTGGAACATCTGGACAATGACAATACATACATCAGGATGCTCTTCAATGACTACAGCTCAGCACTCAACAATATCATCCCCTCAAAATTAATTATTATGTTCCAAGACTTTGGCCTTGATAACATCTCGCGAAACTGGATCCTCGTTTGCAGACTCCAATCAGTTCAGATTGGCAACAACACCTCCTACATAATCACCATCAGCACAGGTGCACCACAAGGCTGTGTGTTATCCTCCTACTCTGCTTGCTTTATACCTATGATTGTGTGGCTAAGTACAACTCCAATGCCGCACTTAAGTTTACTAATAATGCCAATCTTGTTGGCTAAATCAAAAGTGGTGACAAATTAGCATATAGGAGGTAGATTAAAAATTAAAGACCCGTTTATTCTCATCATTTGCCTTCTGACAGCCAATCTTCTGTCGATGCTATTATCTTTCCTGTTATACTATGTGCTCCTCTTATATATTACTAGCTAGATTAACTACGTATTTTATCACTTCTCCCTTTATTGATTTTTAAAGTTTCCTCCAGTTGTTTTTTGGAATATTCCCACTCCTCTAGCTATTGTATGACCTCTCTCTTATGCTTTAATACTGTATTTGACTTCCTTTTGTCAGCCACAGTGGTCTCATTTTCCCTTTACATTGCTTCTTTTTCTTTGAGATGAAATGATCCATATTACTTACAGACTCTCCAACCATTGCTGCTCTACCATCTTCCCCGCTCATGTCCCCTTCCAATCAACTTTGGCCAGCTCCTCGCTCATGCCTCTGTAGTTACCTTTACTCAGCTGTGATACTGCCACATTTCATTTTGGCTTCTCCCTCTCAAACGGCAGGATGAATTCTATCATATTATGATCACCGCTTCCTAAGAGTTCCTTTATCTTAAGTTCCCTAACCAAATCTGGTTCATTGCACATCAAATCCCAAATTGCCTTTTCTCCAGTGGACTCCATCACAGTTGTTCAATCTTGTAGGCATTCTATAACTTCCTTCTCCTGTGATCCAGTGTCATCCTGATTTTCCAAGGCTAATTCTGCATTGAGATCCCTCATCACCACATAACATTGTTTTTCTACATAACTTTTCCATCTCCTGGCTATTATTTGGATGCCTGTATATAATCTTTAAGGTCTTTTTACCCTTGTAGTTTCTCAGCTCTACCCACAAGGATTCTACAATTCCAAATCCTATGTTACTTCTTGTTAAGAATTTGACCATGTAAAAATGCTTTAAATGTATCCCATGTAATTAATTTAGACATACCTCCTATATCATTAAAAAGAAAAAAATCTTTTATCTGGGTTTCAATGAAACTGACAAAGTCAGAGTTTTGCAATAATGTCTGAGACATGCGCCATGGTGGGCGAGCAGGAATGACATCATCAAATTCAAAAGACAAACTCAAAGGCGCCTGATCAGATATAGTAATAGCATCATATTCACAATTTTTAACACTAGGCAAGAAGCGGGGATCAATTATAATATAATCGATCTTCGAATATCAACTCTGTGATGCCCATTACATCATATCTGCCAATTTGTAACCATGCTCATCTACCTTGTTTCATATACTGCGTGCAACAAATATAATGAATTTCATTCCTGCATTCACTGCCCCTTTTCTCAAATTTGTTTCCATATTCCCTGACGTTAAATTCTCATCTCTTTCAAAACTTTGCCTTAATATTAATTCTGGAGAGCTCAGTAACCTCTACTGTGTTCTCCTTCTCTTACAATTTGTCTAGAGATTTCCAGGTCATTGAACCCAGCTTCCTACTATTTAGTTTAAAGCCACATCCACAGCCCCAGTTATACAACTAGTCAGGACCCTGGTCCAAACATAGTTCATCCTATTGGAACAGCTCCCTCCTTCCCCAGTACTGGTGCCAACGTCCCACAGGTTCAAACCCACTTCTCCTACACCAGTCTTTGAACCATGCATTTAACTCTCTACCCTTATTGATGCTGTGTCAGTTTGCACGTGGCTCAGGTAACAATCCAGAGATTTTTGATTCTGCTTTTTAATTTCATCCCTAATTGTTCAAATTTTCTCAGCAAAACCTCTTTCCTTGTTCTTCTTATGCTCTTGGTACCCATATGGACAACAACTGGCTTCTTCCTCCACTGACTTCCTCTGCAGATCATATGAGATGTCCTAAACGCAAGCACTGGGCATGCAACACAGTCTTTTGGACTCTTGTTCCTTGTGACAGAGAATCGTGTAAATTCCCCTGATTATACTATCTTGAAGGACAACAACATTTCTCTTCTCTCCTCCAACTTGACTAGCTCCCTTAGCACCATGCTATGGCTCGGTTAGTCATCCTTCTTACAGCCCCCACTCCCATTCGCACATGGAGCAAGAGCCTCAGACCTGTTGGACAGGCTCAAAGGCTGAGGTTCCTCTGAGACTACCTCTTGGATCCCCCTACCTGCCTCACTCGCAGCCACACCCTCTTGTCCGTGACCACAGAGACTGAATGTGAATTTGAAGAATGGGTGTGAATGCCCCCTCAAACAACTTACTGTAGTTCTGTTAAAAAAAATTTATTTCATATTATTTCATATTTTCTTAAGGCTTGTATAGGAGAGTGTCTATGCTCACTCTCCTATATACTTGACATTTAACGTTGAGGAAGGTTGCAAAGTGCTTTGTGGGACGATTGTCAAACTGTTGCTTAGCCAAATAATGGGACGGTAGACAGACAAAACTTGGTTAAGGAGGAGGTCTTAATGAACAATGAAAAGCAGGAAAAGGAGGTGAAAATAGAATGTAGTTTAGGGAGCAAATTCCAGAGCTTATGTCCCTAGTAGCTGAAGGTAATGATTCCAGTGGTGAAACATACGGCTCAGAGCTGAGAGGGAACAAGGCCATGAAAGGAGCTAAAAACAAGAGTGAGAATTTTACAACTAGAGTGAACTTTACAGAGAGCCAAAAGACCAGTAAGCTTTGGCAGGATGAGTGAATGAGACTCATAAACAGAAAGTCACAAAGGCCAATTAAAAAAAAACTACGCAAAAGATTATTAACAAAAATGTTCAGCATCAACTGTTTTTATTCTTCCATCCCTGTCCCAGTACACCCAAAGAGATTTCCCTCTTACCTCCTGCAGCACAAGAAAGAAATCAATCCACTTGCTCAGTTGAGAATCTCATTAAGAAGGGCTAATTGTATTTGACTGGTCACAGTACAGCAGTCTTAGTTTACAGATCATTACAGCTAATGCAGTGAGGGAGCTGGTATGCTACTATGAGCAAGTGTTATAATCAGGTGGAGGATTGTGTGACTGAAGTATTTAACATCAGATTACCATATGCATCCTGTCACTCTCCTCTGCCTCTTGTCTCTGTGATGTCTGGGAATTTTCGCAAATCCCTGCACATCTTTGCTGTAGTTCAAGTGCAGCCTGGCGAAGGACATGAGGCTGTACTAAAGGTGAAGGAATGGAGGTTTGCTCTCGGGGGCCACAGATCTCAAAGCTAACCACTGTTAATACCGGTCACTGGCATAAACTGTTAAATGCCTGCAGAGCAACACTGATCTTGTCCATCACTGAAGGAGGTCTGTGGGCCAGGAAAGTGAGTGATTAATGGTGTTTGAAAGTGTGACTCTAGACCTGCTGTTTCTGGTGCTGTGGATTCAGTCTCACTTTCTACGCTAGGTGTATCCAACAGCATCAGTCACAGAATCAATGAACTACATCAGATGGAAATGCTTGAGTGTAATAGGATTCCAATATTAGATGCTGCACATGGTGATTCTTGTGTGCTCACAGCCCCCAGTGACTAACACAGGATTACGTACAATGTATGGCCCAAACCTTCTGCTCAGTTGGTCCACGCTAGAATTTCTGCTTCCCAGGACCTCCTTTCCTTATTTACCGACCTCCAATCGTTCCTTCTTTACCCAAATCCCTTTATTCCTTCCTCCCTTCTTATATGTGTAGCTTCTGTTTAAAAGTGTCAATATAACTCAGTGTGACCACTCCTGCAGCAGGGAGTTCCACAACCTAGTCTCTCTCCGGGTAAAGGTTTCCCCTGAATTCCCTCGTGCACCTAGAAGTGACGAAATACTTCTGACATCTAATGTTGGTCCCCTTGCACATTTAGTTCCATTTCTTCAAGGAAGTTCATTGCAGTCATGTGACCACTCCCAGATGGTTCCAGTCAGTCATCCCACCCCGTCCTCCCCTGCTTTACTTAGCAGCATTTAAGCCAGGCAAAAGTGTGTCTGAAAAATAAAGACATGATAACTCAGAGAATGTCGGAAAAATAAAGAGCTCACGATAGCTCAGACTACTTAGCAATACCATGACTGAAAGGGAAAATTCTGTGATCCCAGATTTCACTGCATGGAACAAAACAAACACACACACACACACACACACACACAGTGCCCCAATGTCACAGCTCCAAGTCTGACCCGTCCCCCCTGCAACTTTAAATTACATTAATGTAAAATGACCCTAACGGGTCAATCATCTCCCTCTGCATGGCAGGCTTAAAATAGGCAGCAAGTGCAGACATCCATACCAAGTTTTACTGCATTCACTACTCAGACCAACTGTCTCACAGACAGTATCACAGAGAAATCCCAGAATTTTGGGCAGAGTGCCAAATCTAGAATTTCACCTTCTCTGCTTTAACAGACTAAACAGCTTAAGGATGAAGTATAGTCTACTGAATGGATCCTTTATCCTTAAATGTTATAAAAGGCAATACTGCATCTGTATACTTACCAACTTCCCTAGTAGCCTCTGATTCCCCACTTAATGCTTTTACACTGCATGCTGGAGGCTGGCTGAGAGCAGACATTCAGTCTGCACCACTTGCTGCTCCTGTGACATCATAAGTGAGGAGAGCGAAGGAGTAACTGCACTTCTCTTCATGAAGAGATCTGCATGGAGGCCTCCATATTGGGATTCACAACTCCTACCTCCAAATGCTACAAAACAAAAGAGGTTGCAGGTAGCACCACAGCAAAGTGAGTGACCTGGTCCCATGAATGTGTCACTGGTGAGATGTCAGCACAGACTGCCAACTCAGGGGCAACCTGCCAGGTGTGGCTGCTTGAGATTCAGGCCAAGGGTCTATAGTGTCTAGGGTATGGGAGGAATTGGCAGGAGGAGATATGGATGGGAGTTGTCAGCTTCCTGGGATCTCTGGTTCAGCTGTATGCATAAAACAGATTGTCCTGAATGCTGTAGATTGGTATTGGTTTATTGGTTACATATTTCTGTTAGCATGCCAATCAATCAGATGTAAGTAATTGGAGATAGTAAAAAAAAGCAAAATGCAGAATAAAGTGCAAGGGCACGATGTGGTAGATCACGAAATCAAGAGTTTATCTTTAGCATATGAGAGGTCTGTTCAGGAAGCTGGTAACAGTGGAATAGAATCTGTCCTTGAATCTGGTGGTAAAGGGATAGAAGCTCTCATTGAATCTGGTGATCATAGTTGGAATACCCTGTGTACCCTGCCCTTGTGTCAGGTAGTAACACGGGTTAGGACCTGCCCTGAGTCTGGAGGTTAACAGTGCAATACCAGTTGCATTCAGTCCAATACTGCTACAATGGTCCTTATTAGCACATTCGTGGGTTGAATGGGAGTCAAGCCTGTCATCACTGCCTGAAGCAATTTCAAATATGTGTTTCCTTTCTGGCCAAAATATATACCCTCTTATACCCAATTATCTGCTGGAAAACAAATGCAGCTAATTCTATGTAGACCTTCACAGTGGCTACAATTTTGAAAACAGGAAGAAGTAAAATCCTGCAAAGTATGCTCTATTGGACAATTTGGAATAATGTAAGTATCTCATTAATAAGCTTCTCCTTTAAAAGATGTTGTGGTGCAGTGTGTTCATGAGTCTGTGCTCCAGCTAAGTCAAATTATCATTGACTTTCCCTGAGAATGGTGGTATTGGTTGTCAGTGCAGGCCTCCAATTCCACACTCCAATTCCCAACACTTAGTAGTTCAGTGGGGCTTGAGTCCCCAGGATTTGGGCGGTCACTTCTGATTGGCAACGTTGGAGAGAACATGGTTGTGGTCTTAAGTAAAAGCTTATGGAGCTAATTGTTGCAAATAAACCATCTTAATATATCTCTTTAGAATAATCTGATTACTATTAATAATAGCCCATTCTTTTGCATAATGCAATACCAAATATTAATCTTTATCCCAGATGGTGTGATGTTTCTGCTCCATGAGCGATCTTGCATCTCACTCCATCCTGCACAATGAACAGATCTCTCTATTGCTGCTTATTTAACTTCTCATGTGCTCTTTGGCTCAATTATTTGACATGGTAGAAATTCCCTAGGTGAATGAACAGATGTAGATGTACTAAGCAGAGGTCAGGTCGCTGGACAGATGTTGGTGTGCTGGGCACAGGCAAGTTTTGAAACAGATGTTGCTGTGCTGGGCAGAGGTCAGGTAACAGGACAATGGGAGAAGTGCTAGATTAAGATTGGGACATGAGGAAGAGGCGATATTACTGGACAGAAGTCAAGCTGTAAGTAGAGGTCATGGTGCGAGGTAAGAGGTCCAAGTAAAATGATTGGCTTTAAAAGCAACCGGCCCTGAGAGAGGAGCATGCTTTGTGGTTAAGTGACTTCATGATGACTTGGAGGGGTGGAGCAAAGTCAAGATGGCGCTAAACGGCAACTCCTTTGCTTGCATCCTCGGTAACAGCTCTATTTCTATCTTTGATATCTCTTTTTTCCCTTTTCAAGGTTCTTTTGAAGACCCTGACCTGGAGTTACACTCTGGTTCTTTGCAGGATTGGGACCCGCTCTCAGCGCCTCACAACCGGTTGCTTTTCGATATCCCAAGGACGCGGCCTGGAAGACTAGTGCGCCTTCAGGGTTCCCGATTTACGTGACTCTGGAGACGTGCTGATTCTAAGCCAGTGCCCCTGACTGATGCATTGCGGGAGAACACGGAACACTGGGAGCAGCGGGTTAGCTGCCGTGGGTTGTGTGTCCGGAGATCTGCACATTTCTGGGGCCAACTCTCTGGGCTCAGAGCTCGGAAAAAGCGACGCAACAGACTTTTAACATCGTAAATCAGCAAGTTGTTCGTTATCACAAAATACTCTGCAGATGCTGTGGCCAAAGCAACATTCACAACACGCTGGAGGAACTCAGCAGGTCGGGTAGCATCCGTGGAAACGATCAGTCAACGTTTCGGGCCGGAACCCTTCGTCAGGACTGAAGAGGGAGGAGGCAGGGGCCCTATGAAGAAGGTGGGGGGAGGGTGGGAAGGAGAAGGCTGGTAGGTTCCAGGTGAAAAACCAGTAAGGGGAAAGATAAAGGGGTGGGGGAGGGGAGGCAGGGAGGTGATAGGCAGGAAAGGTGAAGAAGGAATAGGGAAAACACAATGGGTAGTAGAAGGAGGCAGAACCATGAGGGAGGTGATAGGCAGCTGGGGGAGGGGCAGAGTGACATAGGGATAGAGGAAGGGATGGGGAGGGACATTCATTATGTCTCCCCTCTCGCTGTGAAACGGGGACACCTCTTTTTCCCCTAAGGGAGAGAGAGATAGCCTGTGGTATGTTGAATTACCGGGTGAACAAGTAGTTTTTGGGGTACGGCAAGTCTGTGTCTTTACTGATGCTTGCTGCATGCTTGAGTTCTCGGTGGAGGGTGCCGATGCTCTTTGCTGGTGGGGGTGGGGGGTCATGTCTTGCTACTGCTTGTTCCTGGGGGGAGCTGGGGGGGCTTTGGGGTTCTAACATTTAACTGTCATTCATTCTTTGGGGCACTCCTTTGCTTTTGTGTCTGTTTGAAAAGAAAAAGAATTTCAGAATGTATATTGTATACATTTCTCTGACATTAAATGTACCTTCTATCTAGGAGGGGTCTGTTTTTTTGGAGACATGAGTTCAAATCTCATCAAAGCAATTGTGAACTTAAGTTCAATGAAATAAATCTGGAGTAAATTATTGTCGCTCTTAACAGGATAATTAGTCCCTGATACAAAAGTGCAATTGCATGTGATTCCTGACCCACCATTGTGACTGTTCCCTAAGCACCTTCTGGAAAGGAAAAGGACCAACAAATGCTGGGCTTACCATTGACTTCCACATTCCCTGAATGCAATATAGTCTGGAGTTGGGTGTTCTTGTTTGGTTTTTCATCAGTTGCTACTGTGGAGTTACAGGTGTAAAAATATGAGATGGAGAGGGGGCACAAAGCCTTCAAATGTTGAACAGGCTGCACTCTATCAGATGGCCAATGATTAGTAGCTGGTTGATTGAGGTCCCAAAACCACAGTCAGCATGAGAAAAAGAGCCGGAATTAGAAAGGGAAACAGAGTGATTAGGAGGTTTGCTTGAGTGATTTTTAAAACTGAAGAATTAAACGAAGCAAGATTGAACATGGCAATTTTCAGGTGAGGGTCCTCACCTGCCAGATATGTCTATCAGGTGTACTATTCACACAGTCGTGTGATGTTCTAGTTGTCACTTTAAATACTCGATAGATTGTACCCCACAGTGCCTAATTTTTGATCTGGTGCATTGAGCATCATTAGGGGTGGGTGGGGAACCATCATTGAGATTGGGGTATGGAATAAATTATTCCCACATACAGTATACAATGAGAAAATTCACATTCAAAGGAAAAGGAGCACAACATTTCACCTCAAAACATGAAACCTTTGATGCCATGAAGGACTTTCACCACTACGTCTATCACTTGGCTGACTGGCTGAAGGCCAGTCTCTGAGTTCACAAATTTAAGATGTCTTGTTAAAGAACAGGGCTCACTACATTAAAGACTTCAGCCTAACTAAAGGCTACCTTTCATCATTAGTTTGTTCTTAACATTACCTATAAGGGCAGAAACGAACTTTTTCTCCCCAGTCTTTCCAAGCTGAGAAATAACTTTTATGTAAAGTAAAATTCCATAAAGAACTGTCTCGCTCATCAGCCACTGAAAGCTAAATAACATTGAGGTATTGAAAGATGATCTGCTAATCTTGCAAAAACATGAATGGATCTTATCTTAATCAACAACAGATTTCAGACCTGAATAAATGTCATTATTTTTTATCTTACTTCTAAGTTAGTGACTTTATTGAGGATGAAAAATGGTTTAAGGAACATGGATGATAAACAAGTTACAGATCCGAGCAAAAGTGGAGTTGATCAAGAACATGTGCCTTTGCTACTTGAACTCAACCTCTTGAACATTTAGTGTGTTTTCTGTTTACTTGTTAGAATTCTATAAAACCCCGAAATTTAGAAAGGGACCAAGGCAACAGTAGTGGAAATCGGAAATAACTGCACAGAATTGTTTGAAACACAGAAATTTGTGCAGTATCTGAAATTTTTAAATAAGTCCATTTATTGAGGGAGCCTTACGCCTGAAAACTAAAAGATGCCTTCAGTTTCCAAACCTGACTGGCTTGATGTGGATTTGTTGTATTTTCTTCTTTTCTCTAGCTCTGTAATCTCCAGTCATCCTCGTTTTCCTTGTTTGAGAGGATAGAATATAGAAGCAAGGAAGTAATGCTGAGACTTAATAAAACATCAGTCAGATTGCATTTGGAGTACAGTGAGTAGTTTTGGGCCTCATATCTAAGAAAGGATGTGCTGACATTGGAGATGCTCCAGAGGAAGGTCACAAGAAAGATCCTAGGAATTAAAGGGTTAACGTATGAGGATGGTTGGATGGCTCTGGGCCTGTATTCACTGGAGTTTAAGAGAATGAAGATGGTCTCATTGAACTATTGAATATCATGTATGATTTATTTTCCCTTAATGGACTAAATGGCCAAATTCTGCACTTATGTCTTACGGTTATCCTATCTCCTTTTGAGACTTGGACTATCTCCAGCAGACACCAATAAAACAGTGTCGCCAATGCTGTCTCTCCAAATTCACTGGAAGAGAAAATGAATCATCAGTATCTCCTCCTGAGGCAATGTCCCCAGTACTGAGTCTCTAGTTACACCCAGTGAGCTACACTGTGTGCATTCCAGAGACTGGACTCTAAACAGAAGCTCTATCCTTAGCTGTGTCACAGGAAGAGATAACCCAGATGGACAGCAGAACAGATTGAAGGATATGCTTAAAAGACTTTCTGAAGAAATGCAAAAGCCCCTCCAACTCCAGGGGATCTCTGGCCTGTGATCAATTAAAGCTGGGAATGAGCTTTCAGGATGGCAGTAACAACCCTGAGTCCATTTCACCAGGAGTAACAGAATCCCTTCAGAATTGACAAAAGCAGTACCAACTATAAAGTACCTGCCAAGCTGTCGATGAAGTATCTCCTGCCTCATCTGTGAAAGAGTCTCCCTGACCTCATGCACCAGTTTAGGACATACAGAATTGGAGCGGAAACATGGCAGCCTTGATCATGAAGGACTGCCAATGAAGAAAATGAATAAGAATCTCCTACAGACCTTGATCAGTTCTGGCCTTTTAATCATCCCCTATTCAGATTAGTCCACCATTACAAAGTCCCTGAAATTCTTTCTCTAATCTTCCACCGCTCTACATCTATCCTGCTTTAATATTTTAGTTAAAACCTCGCTCTTTGACCAAGCTTTTGGCCATCCATTTTAAATGGTTTGATTGTGGATCTCTTTATGATGTTGCTCAACTTAAGGTAATTAAATGAAGCATGTTAACCAGATGCTCAAGATGGGCTGTTTTGAGCCAGCCAGCCCCTTTAAAAGGCAGAAATATTGATAATTATAAGTAAATATACCTTGCATTATCCCAGGACACAGACTGGCAAGTGCTCTGATAATCAGAGTCGCAGCTCTCAAATGGTAATAATTTTATGAACGTTTTGCATCCATAACAATGTCCTAATCCACGTCCAAATTCTCACTTGTATTGATACATCATCCTTTATTGATTGAGGTTAGCATGAGAGTTAATCACTTTTTACAAAAGAGAAAGTCATTTGATCTGTCAGATCCATACCAGCTCCCTGAAAGAGCAATCCCATCAGTCCCTTTGCTCTCTCTTTATTTCCCTGTAACCCTGCAATATAATCTCTCTCAAATGGCCCTCCACTCTCCTTTGATTTGTCTTGCCACTTACCTCCTTACTTACTAACTGCCTGTTATGCCGCTGGCATTTTGGGCAGCAATGAAGGTCCTCTATCTCTCTCTGTCCTTGGCCATCTTCTCTAATGTTCCCCAGGTATGATTCAGGGTCTTCAATCGCACACAGATATAGAAGGATTCTTCATTGCTGTTTCCGTAACAATTTTTTTAGACCAGTCAGGGTTGTTGGTCCTGCGCTGAACCCCCAAACCTGAAGAATTGGTGGAATACTCTTAGCTTGGCCTGTACTGATCGACCTGTTTGACCCTACCAAGAGCCAGAGCACAAGGCCCTGACTCCAGCCAACATATAGATCTCTGGGTCATTAAGACACACAAGCCTCCAAACCCTATGACAAGCTTGAGGTCCTCTTAGAGGTTGCCACTTACCTACACTAAGGGCTACATTGTCTTGCAGTTAACCTATTGGCATATCCTGAGCCAGTGGAAGGAACATGGAGCAACAGTGGAAAACCTGCAGTGGCAGTAGGAATCGAACCCTCATTCCTGGAAGTGTAAGACAGCTGCACTAAATGCTGTACCAATGTGCTGCCCATCAACAAACTACTAAAACTTTTACAGTACTGCTGAACAAAATGATTGGTTGAAATTGCAGCTTTGACTAAATGTGGGAATTTGCATTTATATGTCCGCAAGGTGCAAATTCTGCAACTGTCCACCCACGTTCATTATGTACGTCTTTACCACAACACTTTTACTCATATATCTAATGTCATGTTTCCTACTACATTCTATTCTCTCATGTGGGCCTGGTTCTAAGAAATGAGATACTGCCCCACCCAGAGCTCACCTGTATGTAAGTACAAAGTACCTATAGTCTTTTAACAGGGATATGAAACAGATGTGCAGTTCACTGAAGCATTGATGCGTTGCCTGTCCTTGACTTAGAACAACTGGATCACCCATTGTTGCATACAAATGGCTAATTCTTTTGTTAAATTTAATTGTATTCATTATGAATTCAGACACTGTCATTTGTGGTAATACCTCCCTTTTCACTCAGAAAGATCACTATTTTTGCTGATGAAGACAACGCATTTTCCTTTGTAATTCTAATCTCAATTTGAAAAATTATTCTCCCTTAACATTTAAAATATATTTATAAAACTGCTGTCCGTTTACAAAATCGGTCTTCCCTGTGAATTATTCCAGTCATAGAATCATAACGCACAGAAGCAGAATGACTTGCCTTTCACTTTGACATCACAACTCCCATCTACACCAACCCCCTCTTCTCTCCTGCCACTCAATAATTCTCCTTCAACAACCTTATTTTCCAACACTAGGGGCAATTAAAATACCAACCAGCATGTCATTGGCATGTCGGAGGAAATGGGAGGACCTAGATAAACCCATGCGGTCACAAGGAGAACATTCAAATTCAACATAGTAGAGGGCAGGATTGAACTTGAGTCTGAGGAGGTGTGAGGCTGTAGCACTAACCACCATGCCCCTGTACTGCTCAGCTGTTCAAAAGTGGAATATGAAAACACAAGTGTATAAGAGATCAGAACCAGTATATATACAATGATGGGGTGTATGGGGCGTCAGGGAGGGGTAGCACCTCAGTTGGGGGGACATGTCGCGTCCTTTTCAGGGCAGTTTGTCCATCTTTGGTCCCCACCTGGCACTCAGTTCTCACCTGTGGCTCCCCATAGCTGTTTGCATGTGACAGCGGCCACACCCTGGGCACTGGCTACCACAAGCCGGCTAAACCAGGTGAGGGTAGCCGACGGGTCTCAAACCCCGGTGAGATCGGGAGTTGTCTATCCCAGCATGTGAAGACAGACTCCGGCGGATTGAGCAGACGAGACCAATGGAAGGTCCAACGGTCAAGAAGGCGGTCTCTGCAAGCGTCGTGTAGAGCAGGACCAGACACAGAAGACGTCCTGGTCATCCACTGCGCCTAGTCCCATCTCCAGCCGTCTCGACTCTTGTCTTGCCACTGGATCCAGATGGGAATTGGGAAGAGAGAGTGAGGCTGACACTGCGCAACTCTCCTTCACTTAAATCCAAATCAAGGGCTAGTTTTGACACCGTTTATAAGCCGGCTGGTGGCGTAGTGACATCAGCACAGGACTCCAGGAGTGAAGGTTCCCGAGTTCGAATCCAGTCGAGCTGCTCCCAGGCATGTTTTCCCTCCGTGCCGGGTTGAGTGTCGGGCTAGCAACTCGACCTCGTAAAAAATACTAATGGTGTTGAGGTCTTCATTGATGATGATGGACCAACCTTACATACAATGACCCATTCTTAATTGGTCTTGTTCTGACTTGAGAGCTTTGGAGTCTCTAGATGCTCTTGAAAAGCCAGCTGTCTATTTAACTTTTGTAACTTACAAAAGAGGAGATATGTCAAGTTGCCCTCATGAGATGACTAATGTTCCCTTCCAAAGTAATCTGTATTGCAGGAGATTCAACTTGGATGCCTGAAAGTGAGGTTTTCTTAAACCAATGTGGAGATAGTAACGTTTATCCAGGGAAATGAGAATGGGGTTTTATGTAATGTTCTTGGTGGAGGGAACTAGATGTGTAATCCTAGGAAGCACCCCTTCCATCCTTCCCCAAACTACCGGGGTTTTGAATATCATAAAATAGGTATCATAGATAACTCAACAGTGACAATGGTTAATGAGGTGCTTTCAACGGAGTGAGCAAATTCACGCAGGGTCAGTTCAGAGGGTCTGTGGATTACAGTCTATATTTTCTTAGCCCCAGAATGACTGGCAGAGACGTGAGGGATTAAATTTAGTTGCCTTTTTCAATTGTTCAAAATCACTGGTTTATAAGTAAAGAAAAGCAAATTTTGGATCAGAGAGTGATTGAGAGAGAGAAAGAGAGACACTGTGTGTGTGTGGTGTGTGAGTGTGTGAGAGAGACTGTGAGAGAGACTGTGAGAGAGACAGAGAGAGAGCAGGGGTGATCTAATGCAATGCTGTGCTCTTGTTCACTGTCACTACTGTAATGTCAACTATCCACTAGTAAAGGGGTTCTCAACCTGGGTCCATGACTCCCTTGGTTAACGGTGATAGGATCCACGACTTAAAAAGGTTGGGAAGCCTTGCACTAGAAGGTCTGCTGGAACGGTGCTGAATTTTCAACTCTGCTCTTTCCCAAGCTCTAGGGAAGTGTTTAACCCCACATTTCCTGTCACTCTCGTCTAAATTGAAGTTCTGAACTTTGCTGCAATTTTGCTACTCCATCCATGTGGTGCAAGAACACAAACTTTACATAATCCACAGCAGGATCCAAGGTAAATTTCAAAGTAAAATTTATTATCAGACTATATGCATGTCCGCACATACAACCCTGAGATTCTTTTTCCTGTGGGCATACGCAGCAAATTTATAGAATGGTAACTGTAAACAGGATGAATGAAAGAGCAAAAACATTGAAGACAACAAACTGAGTAAATGCAAATATAAATAAATAGCAATAAATATCAAGAACATGAGATGAAGAGTACCTTAAAGTGAGCCCATTGGTTGTGGGAACATTTCAAAGTTGGGGCAGGTGAAGCTGATTGAAGTTATCCCCTCTGGTTTAAAAGCCTGCTGATTGAGGGGTAATAACTATTCCTGAACCTGGTGGTGTGAGTCCTCTGACTGCTATACCTTCTTCCTGGTGGCAGCAGCGACAAGAGAGCATATCCTGGGTGGTGGGGGTCCCTGATGATGGATGTTGCTTTCCTGTAACAGTATTTCATGCAGATGTGCAAAAAGCATCTGACGTTAAGTTCTCACACAACCTCCCATCACTTTGGATAGGTCATGAACAAATTTCCTGTCATCCCTGTTGGTTCATATCCTTCCATCAAGCCTTACTTTGTCCTCATCTACCATGTGGTTTCATATTCCACTTGTAAACAACTGAGGGTTTCGTACACTCCTGTTCACTGATTGGGCACAATTCAAACTCCATTTAGTCAGCTCCATCTTGGGTATTAGCCTACAGAGTACCCAGGAGATCTTCAGGGAGCGGTGTATCAGAAAGGCAGCGTCCATTATTAAGGACCTCCAGCACCCAGGGCATGCCCTTTTCTCACTGTTACCATCAGGTAGGAGGTACAGAATTCTGAAGGCAGACACTCAGTGATTCAGGAACAGCTTCTTCCCCTTTACTATCCGATTCCTAAATGGACATTGAATCCTTGGACACTACCTCACTTTTTAAAAAAAAATATAGTATTTGTTTTTTGCACAATTTTTAATCTATTCAATACTGTTTATGTATACTGAATAAAGTATACGGAATAAGATTTACTTATTAATTTATCATTATTATTTTATTTTTTTTATTCTACATTATGCATTGCATTGAACTGCTGCTGCTAAGTTAACAAATTTCACGTCACATGCCGGTGATAAGGAACCAGACTCTTGATTCTGATTCTGAGTGGTACAATGGCATGGCGGTTAGTGCTCCTGTCCCACAGCTCCAGAGACTCAGGTTCGAGCCTGACCTCCTTTGGTATCTGGGCCAACACTTTCTCAGATGCACTTCATATACAGCCCAATCCTCTCCATCCTGGGCCTCAAAGCCACTACTGACTTCTGAGAGATCAGAAAATGTGAACTCTTTGGAGTATGAGTACAACTGGAAGGAGGCATGGTGTTTCACTAGAAATCTCCTCTTCAGGGTGGGTGCACAAACTACATGGAACTGTGTGAGCATGTCTAGAACGTTTCAGGTACTGGATGATGAATATCACTGAGACTGGCTACTTCATCTGGTTTCAAGGCTGTGCTTATTCTCCACGCAAGGCATCCTCCCACTTCAGTTAACAGCATTAGAAATAGCAGCGGGAGTAGGCAACTCAACCCATCAAGACTGCCATGCCATTGGATATTACCATGGCTAATCTGGCACAGGCCACCTTTCCTCTTCAGTGCATCAAGGCCGCTGTTGCTTGATGATCTCCAGGATGAGCCAAGAGGATGCCGGATTAAGCAGGCCTTACTGCAATGAATCTTCCCTCCCATGCACACCATGTCTAGGCCCAGGAAAGAGCAGCACACGCTGCACAGCCACTGAAGGATGTAAACACCTTCAGCAGAGAGAAGAACATTAAAAGAAATTTTTGCTCCTTTCTTAAAGTGCACAAGTTTTGGTCTGTAAATATCATCAGTGAGAATTCTGACCTAAATGATGTGCATGGCATCTGCTCTGTTCAAGACGGCAAGAAACTGAGGGAGTTGTGGACGCAAACCAGCCTCTCCTCCATGGAGTTTGAACTGTGCCCAATCAGTGAACAGGAGTGTAAGAAAATGAAGTGGCTTCACACAGCTCCGCAATTGAAGATTAATAAAGCAGCGTTTTGTGGCAGTTTTCGGAGTTTGAACAATACTCTGGCACTGAGTGTGGTGCTGAGACTCGGAAGAGAGGTGAAGAGGACTGCTGTAGTGATAAGAGATCCCATTGATAGAGGAATGGAGGTGAGATTCTGTGGACGTGATAGAGTAACCTGGATGGTATGTAGCTTCCCAGGTGCCATGGTCAGGGATGTCTCAGGTTGTATCCATGGCATTCTAAAGGGGGAGGGTGAGCAATCAGAAGTTGTGGTACATATTGGAACCAAGGACATAGACAAGAAAGATGAGAAGGTCCTGAATAGAGATTTTAGGGAGCTGGGTAGAAAGCTGAAAGGCAGGACCTCCATGGTAGTAATCTCTGGATTGCTGCATGTGCCACGCACCAGTGAGGATAAGAATAGGAACATTTGGCAGGTAAATGCATGGCTGGTGTAGGGGGCAGTGTTTCAGATTTATGGATCATTGGGATCCCTTCTGGGGTAGAGCTAGTACAGCTACTAGGATTTGATGTTTCAATTCCACCGAGATGCAACACTGAGTGTCATAGGAAGTCATTCCTGCCTGTGGCCATCAAACTTTACAACTCCTCCCTTGGAGGGTCAGACACCCTGAGCCAATAGGCTGGTCCTGGACTTATTTCCTGGCATAATTTGCATATTATTATTTAATTATTTATGGTTTTATATTGCTATATTTATACTCCATTCTTGGTCGGTGCAACTGTAATGAAACCCAATTTCCCTCGGGATCAATAAAGTATGACTACGACTACTATGGTAAGTCGGCACTCTTGATGTTGGCAGTGGGCTTGGAGTGGTGACAAGGAGGGTAGGTACGCCATCGGGGTCATCAGGACATTCCTCCTTCTTTGACGTTTTGTTGATAAGCCCACGATGTCTCCAGAGTGCTCAACGGTGCTACCTGGCGTCCCCAGATAAACCCCCCCTCAGTTCCATACCCTCCTGTCTTCATCTTGCAGCCCAGTTGTTGTCTTTCCTTTTAATCCAAATCCAATTGCTGCTTTCTTCTGCTGCATTTGACAAGGACTTGATTGCTTGTTGGAGGGAGTGACCCCTCACCCCCATCTTCTTCAATAGACTGGTCGTAGATATAGCAACAAATCCCCTGCATCCCACTTCTACAGGGAAAATCTTGGTCTTCCAGCCATTCTGGGCAGCTTCAGTTGCCAGTTCAGAGTACTTGGTCTTTTTCCTCTCATAAGCTTCTTTGACACCATCTTCCCATGGTATTGTCAATTCCACAACATATGCCAGCTTGGCTGTTGTGGACCACAGGACCATGTCTGGCTGTTGTAGCCGCAATGTCTGGGGGAAACACAAGTTTTTTTCCCAAGTCCACGTCCATTTTCCAATCCTGAGCAACCTGCAGAATGCTTACAATTTTTGATGTTATATGGTGCTCTGGAGGTCGGCCTGCTGGTACAAATCGTGTGATGTGGACATTTCTTGCCGATGTTTGTGAAAATACAACCTATACTAAAGGGACGGGTTACACCTAAGCCAGAGGGGGAACAATATCCTTGTTGGCAGGTTTGCTAGAGCTGCTCGGGAGGGTATAAACTAATTTGGCACGGGGATGCGGGCCAGAGTGATAGTGCTGAGGATGGAACAGTTGGTTTACAAACGGAGGCAGGCTGATGACAGGGCAAAATTACAGTCAACGGAATTAGTTACAATATAAGAGGGGGACAAAATCAAAAAGAGTGAAAAAGATTGAAGGTGTTATATTTGAATGCATCCAGTATACAGAATAAGGTTGATGAACTTGTATCACAGTCACGGATTGACATGTATGATGTTGTAGGCATCACTGAATCATGGCTGAAAGAAGATTATAGCTAGGGGCTTAACATCCAAGGATACACATTGTATCAAAAGGACAGGCAAGTAGGCAGAGTGAGTTGGGTGGCTCTGTTGTTAAAAAATGAAATCAAATCCTTAGAAAGAGGTGACATAGCATTGGAAGGTGTAGAATCCTTGTGGGTAGAGTTAAGAAACTGTGAGGGTAAAAAGTCTCTGAAGGGAGTTATATACAGACCTCCGAACAATAGCAAAGATGTAATCTACAAATTACAATGTGAAGAAGAAAATGCATGTCAAAAGGGCAATGTCCCAATAGTCATGGGGGATTTCAACATGCAGGTAGATTGGGAAAAGCAGGCTGGATCCCAAGAGGAGGAATTTGTAGACTGCTTACAAGATGGCTTTTTCGAGCAGCTTGTGGTTGAGCTCACTGGGAGATCAGCTATTCTGGACTGGGTGATGTGGAATGAACAGGAACTGATTAAAGAGCTTAAGGTAAAGGAACCCTTTGGGACAAGTGATCATAATGTGATAGAATTCACCCTGCAGTTTGAGAGGGAGAAGCTAAAGTCAGATGTATCAGTATTTCAGTGGAGTAAGGAGAGTTATGGAGGCATGAAGAGGAGCTGGCCAAAGTTGATTGGAAGTGGACACTAGCAGGAATGACGGCAGAACAGCAACGGTTGGAGATTCTGGGAACAATTTGGAAGGCACATGTTAGACATGGCCCAAGAAGAAGTATTCTAAAAGCAAGATGACGCAACTGTTGCTGACAAAAGATCAAAAATTTGTGGGAAGTTAGTGGATTGGAAAGCTTTTAAAAAGCAATAGAAGGTAACATAAAAGTCATAAAGAGGGAAAAGATGGAATACGAAGGTAAGCTCACCAATAATATTGAAGTAGATACCAAAAATTGAGTGAGTGTCAAAAGTTGAGAGATACCAAAAAAGTGAGTGTCGGGGGTAGATGTGAATGAAGTTGCTACTACTAGGGAGAAGATGCTTGGGAAACTGAAAGACCTGAAGGTAGCTAAATCACCTGGACCAGATGGTCTACACCCCATGGTTTTGAAAGAGGTGGCTGAAGAGGTGTGGAGGCATTAGTAATGATCTTTCAAGAATCAATAGATTCTGGCATGGTTCTGGAGGACTGGAAAATTGCAAATGGTCACTCCACTCTTCAGGAAGGGAGAGAGGCAGAAGAAAGGAATTTAATAGGCCAGTTAGTCTGACCTCAGTGGCTGGGAAGATGTTGGAGTTGATTGTTAAGGATGTGGTTTTGGGGTACCTGGGGGCACATGATAAAATAGGCCAAAGTCAGCATGGTTTCCTTCAGAGAAAATCTTGCCTGACAAATCTATTGGAATTCTTTGAAGAAATAACAAGCAGGGTAGACAAAGGAGAATCAATGGATGTTATGTACTTGGATTTTCAGAAGGCCTTTGTCAGGGTGCCACACATGAAGCTGATTACCAAGTTAACAGCCCATGGTATTATGAAAAGTACTAGCATGGATAGAACACTGGCCGACTGACCTCTGCCCCTCTGACCCTCAACACAGGTGCCCCCCAGGGCTGTGTCTTAAGTTCCCTCCTTTACTCTCTGTATACCCATGACCATGTCGTCACCCACAGCTCCAATCTGCTAATTAAATTTGCTGATGACACTACACTGATTGGCCTAATCTCAAATAATAATGAGGTAGCCTACAGAGAAGAAGTCATCACCCTGACACAGTGGTGTCAAGAAAACAAACTCTCCTTCAATGTCGCAAAAATAAAGTGGACTACAGAAGGAATGGAGACAGGCTAACCCCTATTGACATCAATGGATCTGGGGTTGAGAGGGTGAACAGTTTTAAGTTCCTTGGCATACACATCACCAAGGATCTCACGTGGTCTGTGCATACCGGCTGTGTGGTGAAAAAGGTACAACAGCACCTCTTTCACTTCAGATGGTTGAAGAGGTTTGTTATGGGCTCCCAAATCCTAAGAACTTTCTACAGGGGCACAATTGAGAGCTTCCTGACTGGCTGCATCACTGCTTGGTATGGGAACTGTATTTCCCTCAATCGCAGGACTCTGCAGAGAGTGGTGCGGACGGCCCAGCACATCTGTAGATGTGAACTTCCCACAACTTGGATATTTACAGAGACAGGTGCGTAAAAAAGGGCCTGAAGGATCATTGGGGACTGAGTCACCCCAACCACAAACTGTTCCAGCTGCTACCATCTGGGAAACGATACCGTAGCATAAAAGCCAGGACCAACAGACTCCAGGACAGCTTCTTCCACCAGGCCATCACACTGATGCAATTCATGCTGATACAATTGTATTTTTATGTTATATTGACTGTCCTGTTGTACATACTATTTATTATAAATTACTATAAATTACACATTGCACATTTAGACGGAGATGTAACGTAAAGATTTTTACTCCTCATGTATATGAAGGATGTAAGTAATAAAGTGAATTCAAATCAATTCAATTAAAAAAAAAGGAGGCAAAGAGGGGGAATAAAGTGAAGCCTTTCTCATTGGCTGCCAGTGACTAATGGTGTTCCACAGGGGTCTATGTTGCGACTGCTTTATTTTTAACGTTATATATCAATGATTTGGATGACTGAGTTGATGGCACTGTGGCCAGGTTTGCAGATGGTACAAAGATAGGTAGGGGGCAGGTAGTGTTAAGGGGACAGGGAGACTGCAGAAGGACTTAGATAGAAGTGGCAGATGGAATATAGTATCAGAAAGTCATACACTTCGGTAGAAGAAATAAAAGCGTAGGCTATTTTCTAAATGGGGAGAAAGATTAAAAATATGAGGCGTAAAGAAGTCCTTGTACAGGATTCCCTAAAGGTTAATTTTGCAGGTTAAGTTGCTGGTGAGAAAGGCAAATGCAATGTTAGCATTCATTTCAAGAGGACTAGAATATTAAAGGAAGGATATAATGTTGAGCAACACACACAAAATGCTGGAGGAACTCAGCAGGCCAGGCAGAATCTATGAAAAAGATTAACCAGTAGATGTTTCGGGCTGAGACTCTTCATCAGGACACAAAAGCCCAAAATGTCAACTGTTACACGCAAACACGAGGAAATCTACAGATGCTGGAAATTCAAGCAACACACATAAAAGCTGCCGGTGAACGTAGCAGGCCAGGCGGCATCTCTAGGAAGAGGTACAGTCGACATTTCGGCCCGACCTAGAGATGCCACCTGGCCTGCTGCATTCACCAGCAACTTTTAAGTGTCAACTGTTTATTCTTTTCTATAAATGCTGCCTGGCCTGCTGAGTTCCTCCAGCATTTTGTGTGTGTTGCTTTGGATCTCCAGCATCTGCAGAATTTCTCGTCTTTGATGTAATGTTGAGTCTTTATAAGGCACCGGTGAGGCCTCACTTGGATTATCATGAGCAGTTTTGAGCCCCTTTGTCTAAGAAAGGCTGTGCTGACATTGGAAAGGGTTCAAAGGAGGCTCCTGAAAATTATTCCGGGATTGAAAGACTTATCATATGAGGACCATTTAAATTCCAGTACTCACTGGAATTCAGAAGAAAAAGAGGGAAATCACATTGAAACCTATTGAATGTTGAAAGGCCTCAGTAGACTGGATGGGGAGGGGCTGTTTCCTATTGTGGGGTCTACGACCAGAGGACACAGCCTCGGAATATAAGGATGTCTATTTAGTATAGAGATGAGGAAGAATTTCTTTAGCCAGAGAGTGGTTAATCTGTGGAATTCATTGCCATAGGTGACTGTGAAAGTCAAGTCATTGGGTATATTTAAGGGAGAGATCGATAGTTTCTTGATTAGTCTGGGCATGAAAGAATACGGGGAGAAAGCAGGCAATTGAGGCTGAGAGGTAAATGGATCAGCCATGATGAAATGGTGCAGTAGACTCGATGGGCCAAATGGCCTAATTCTGCTCCTTTATCTTATGCTCTTACAGTCTTCTGGGCTCTATCTATACTTCTGATTGCCTCAGTAAAGCCGATCACTTAATTAAAGATCCCACCCACCATGGACAAGGATATGAAAGCTTTAAAGTGCATACCACCAGGCTGAAGGACAGCTTCTATCCCATTGTTATAAGACTATTGAATGGTGCTCTGGTATAATATATGAGACAGATTGTGACGTCCTCTTGAGCTCTCAATCTAACTCATTATGGCCTTGCACCTTGTTGTCTGCCTTTGCTGCACTTCCTCTTTAACTATAGTACTTCATTCCACATTCTGTTATTGCTTTCCCTTGTACTGTTGTAATGAAACAATGCGTACAGATGGCCTGCAAAACAAAGTTTTTCACTCCACCTCAGTACATGTGACAAAAATAAGCCAATTTACCTCCAAAACTATTTATTTATTTATTGGGATATAGCACGGAATAGGCCCTTTCACCAGCTTCTCAGCCAACAGGTACTACAAGGTCCTCACAAAATTTAATAAGTAATTCACGTGAGAACCGGAAAGAAATCTCACTTGACTGAGAAACTGGAGTCTTTCATTATGGAATTTTAGTAGATTTTTAACACAAGGGATAGTCGACAATTGACAAGAAACAAGAAAGTAACAAGACCTCCACGAGAAAATCTTTGTTTTTATGTAATTATGCTCTCACAGAAGTACAGACCCACAAACATGTTTCTATGTTTTGATGTAAACTGCCCTGTAGATAAGCTGCTAACAGGCTACCTGATGTCTGCAGCCAGTCAGGTACAACACTGTGAGTGTTGACATGAAGCATTTTTTCCAGTGTGGGGGGCTAGCAGCTTGGAGTCCTGTTCTGGCATCTCTGGGCTCTTCCAGCAGATGGCTTAATCATGACCACGTTGCTTTTACCTTCTAGATAATGTGGCTAATGTACAGCCAATTCCAGTCAGCTGTGACAGCGTGTAGTAGGTAGCCTGGCAACCGGGAGCATAATGCTGAACAGATGGTGTTTGTACAGCATGATGGACACTGCACGCTGTATCCTGAGACAACCTAAGAATTCCCTGGAGCGTTTGAGGCCCATCTGAATAAGCACACTTCAGCTGCCATCTCTCTCACCCCTGCCTCCTCTCAACATCCCCAGGACAGCGCTGGCTGAGTAGCTCTTATTCACAGACAAGGTGGGGAGGGGGCGCAGGGAATGAGGGGGAGAGTGAAAGAGAGAGAGAGACAGAGAGAGACAGACAGATTGACAAACAGACAGAGTGAGAGGGAGAGAGATAGAACACGAGAGAGAGGGAGGGAGATAGAACACAAGAGAGAGGGAGAGAGAGAGCAGAGAGAGAGAGAGAAAGGGAGGGAGAGAGAGAGAGAACATGAGAGAGAGAGAAATAAATAGAAGCGAGAGAGAGAGAGACAGAGAGATGCAGCAGAAAGATGCAGTTTATTGTAATTCTTCATTTCCATATTTTTGAAGTTATTCACTAACAAGCTCATTAAGAACGATATTCAGTGGGACTCATTGTTATTGCAGTATGAGAATCAGGCGATTATAATAAAGCTGTAAAACATGACAGCATCAATCATCAATTACCTGTCTTGATTCGAGAAGAATGGACTATGAAATACTCACAAGACCTGCAGGTTCCACAGTCTTTTCCCATTCTTCATAAGTTTAATCCTTTTAGGTTTATTACTATAGTGTCAAAGAGTGTGCCAACAACCTAAGCAAAGTGCTAAACATCCGGCTATTACAAACCATGTAATGATATCAAATGGACCTTTACTTTAGGCCAAAATATCTTTTAATGCTTATTGAGCATTTCTTTTGTCCTGAGTGGTGATAACTGTGCTAGATAATTTAATTCTTTGTCTTCGTATCGTTAACTGTATTTCTTTAATATTGATTTTTTTGTCCGTGAATTTTTTATTTTATTTCTATTCTCAGGTCAATTTTTGGTAATGCTCCTTTGGTTCCAAGAGCCAGCAAACAACGCACACAGCAACAGCAATCAGCAAAGTTTAGGGAAAAGTTGGCTAAGTACACGAGGGAGGGAGGAATAAACAAATATGTTGGTGGGATCAGATAAAACTGGGTGGGATAAAACCCATACGTACAGAGTATAAAATATGGCACTGACCAGCTGGGCCAAATCCCTGTTTTCATATTATACAACAGTATTTAAATTTTTGACGACAAGAAGCTGTAATCCAAAGGAACATTGATCAGAAGGGGAGCCACAGAAATATTGAAGGTTGTCTGATGTTTGATCTCACTTCAATTTTAATATCAGGAATAACAGTAAATTGTAAGAACACATCTCCTTGTATTGAATTGAAGAATTCATTCACATTCCCCTCAACATATTACTCCACAGCCAACATTGGTTAGAGCTGTTTAGAGGCTATGTGTTGCTAGACTAGAAAGAGACTACATTTTCAACAGTCTAAGGAGAGGAGGACATTGACTAACTGATACATTGAATAGACTGAGGGACCAAAACATTAACTGCTTATTCATGTCCATAGATGCTGGCCGATCTGCTGAGTCCCTCCAGCATTTTGTGTGTGTTCTTGAGGGATCCAAGGTTCACCATGAGATGCATTGTGAACATTAGACCAAAAACATAAGAAATCAGGGCCACTGGAACACGTAACGCTACCCAGCAATTCAATATGATAATGTTTTATCCACTCTAGACTCCATCTCTTCTTCTGTGCCAATTCCACACAACCCTCGATACCCTGTTTACAACAACTAAAAAACTAGACCACTCTGTGCCATAATGCCCAACTCTGAGGAATTGGGAAGTAAGGAGTTGTTTCTTCCAGTGCTTTCTCAGTCCGAGTTCTATGGCACATTCCAATAAACAGTGGTGACAATACTTTGAACCTGAATAGAGAACTCTGCACTGCCTCCCTGCACTTTTTGCCGTGTCACAGTCACAGGAAGAAGAATTGAAATAAATGATAGTTGTGCATGAGAAAGGAAAACAAGGAAATGAATGTCTTCTATTGTAGGCGCACAGCACAATATAACTTACAATGTGAAAATAAGGCAGTTAGACAGCCAGTCCATACAGACAAGCAGATTAATACTGAACTATTACAACAAACATCATCTGCCCTTACAACTTATTTCAAACGAGATTATGCAGGAAGAGTGGCGAGCTCTTGCTTCATGAATATGAGAAGGAATCAGTTCAGCCACTGTCATGTTGAAATCTAGCATCCTGAGCCTATTACATCCTTCACAATCCTGATGGATTTTTATGTCAGAATCCTCCGGGATCCTCGACGGAATGACTGAACATTCTACAGCAAAGCATCAGATTGGTTGCACCCAGACCAGTAATACTTATTAATAATTCAGGAAGCAAGTCTTCCACATGACATGCCTGTTAGAATGAAAGCAACGAAGTGAACAGGCAGAGCTCACAGACCAACTAAAAGAACGGCAAATCAATTAATCCTGGCGAACTTCTCAATGAAACCTCTTCCAAATTCTATTATGCTGCTTACAGACTAGTCAAGAGGAGTTGTTCTAGGTCAGTGGTGGCTCCTGATCCAGGTCAGTCTGCTTCCATTGAACCAGGAATCAACTGCGCGTGGACACCACTGTGGTGCTCCACAATAACATGACCTTCGGCAGACATGTGGATGTTGAGCAAACGGAGGGTTTTCATCGGAAACATTATCCAAGGCGACACAAATACCGTGACATCTACTTTGATTTTTCAACCTTTCAGCAGCAGGTGGCTTCCCTCCTGTACGGGCATTACAGGATTCAAGTAGTCATGAACGAGGTTACAAATAACCTTCATTTGTGAAGCCATTATGTGATTGTACATCACCGCAATTGTAACATAAGACATCAGGCTCTTATTCCTATTTTAGTTTACTTTAGTTAACCAAAACAAGACTTGGGGATTTCCCAAGGATAGTGGGAACGTCTGGTGGGATTCTGTGTAGTGTGCTTTTCCACTTTCCCTGCCCATGCACGCATGCTCACCACACTGTTTTTATTCTTGCTGGAATACAACCCACCCTTCTGGACTTCTCATTATTTCAACAGGGATAAGCTGCAGAAAAGACCTGTTTAATCGCTATTTTAAGAAACTACAGTATTGTTATTTTAACATCACAACTTTGCGGCATTTCAAGCCAGGCTTGATATCTATATATCTGGATATATACATATACACAAAGAAAAAGAGCAAACAAGAGATAAAGAGAGTTGATTTTAATTGGCCAAGGAGAGTCACAGGAGGACCAGGCATTTAAACCTGATGTTCCTAGAAACTTCTTCCCTTGGCGGGTACAGAGCCTCTGGAATTCTCCACCCCCCCCCCCCCGCCAAGGATAGTGGAGCTCAGATCATTAGATATAATTAAGGTGGAATTAGGTAAATATTTGAAAGGTCGAAGAATTGAGAATTGTGAAGAACTGGGGCAGAAGAGGAGTTCAGGTCTGAACAGATCAGCCATGATCATATTGAATGGTGGTGCAGCCTTGAGTAGCTTTGTAGCCTAAAGAGAGGGAGAGGAAAAGGGTGAGGGAGAAGGAGGGGGAGAGGAAGGGAGGAGAGGGAGAGGAAGAGGGGAGAGAGAGGGGGAGTGGGAGAGGGAAAGAGGGGAAGAAGGAGAGAGAGAGAAGGAGAGGGAGGGGAGAGAGAGGAAGAGGGGAAGAGAAAGGGAGAGGAAAGGGTGAAGGAAGAGGAGGAGAGGCAGAGAGGGAGATTTAAAGAGGTTCTTTTGGAATGGCCTTGATTAGCAGGCAAAAAAAATACCACCCTTGCCAGTCCAGATACCGTGAAGACAGCAAAGCTAATGGCATTGGCATGAAACTGAACACCAACCATCAGAAACAACTCAATGATCATTAAACAAAGGCAGTATTGATGTTCACAGCAGCAATGGTGCTTGGAATGTATGCACTTGTCCTGGGTTCAGGATCATCAGTGGAGTGTGTGTTGTGTGTACTGGTTTTACCAGCTGCTACCACAAGCATCAGAAACAAGCACACAAAATGAAATAAAAATCTCAGCCACAACACAAGCAAGCAGCAGATCAGAATTATCTTCTGCCACACTATGCCATGATAAGGCCTGAAGCACGGTCACAATCCTTCACATAAATTTACAGCTGGTGTCAGCTGTGCATGAGCGTACAGCAGATGCCAAGTGAAAGCCATGGGTTTTTAAACAGGGAAGGAGACAAAGTTCAAAGGTGTGGAAACTCAGAGTAACCTCATGGAGTTTTCCACCTATCCGTCCACCACATATCTACACCGTGTTGAAATTAAAGCTGTAATTCCCTATTACTCTTCCACTGAAAGTGTTCAACTTTTAAAGTACAGTTCTGTGCAAAAGTCTTAGGCACATGTAAAAATATTCTGTAAAGCAAAGCTGCTTTCAAAAATAATGAAATGAAAGTTTCTAAATATTATAAAATTTACTATAATGAGCAGTGAATAGTAAAAAAGTTAAATTAAATCAATATTTGGTGTGATCGCCCTTTGCCTTTAAAACGGTTTCAATTCTCTTAGGTACACTATCGTGCAGTTTTATTATGAAAATCGGCTGGTGGGTTGTTCTTTTGGAGAACTTGCCACAGTTCTTCTGCAGAAATTGGCTGTCTTGCTTGCTTCTGTCTCTCCAGGTAATCCTATTCGGCCTTGATTATGTTGAGATCAGGGTTTTGAGGAGGCCATACCATCTGAAATCTTATAAAAAACCTAAGGGGTGCACAGTACTATACATTCTTGTTATCACTTAGCTGGCAATCACTGACTCATTGCCTTTTACCCATTTCTAATTTTGGTGAGTTATTGGATCTAATATTCCACTTGCATTAGTTAAAAGACAATTGATGCTACAGTGAAGTTATACTGCACCAATAATAGCATACAGGTACAGTAATAAGACACAAGGAGGCATGAGGAGGAACAAGGGGTGGCGAGTCAGCGAGCCGTGAGTTCAAGCCAGGAGTTTGGGGGCTCCTTCATTGGCTAGTTTGGGGGTTGATACCGTATTTTGAAGCCTGAAGGTCAATCAGAAGTCTGGAAGTTAAAGCCCGATGGCCAAAGCCTAGAGAGCAGGACTGGAGGCCTGGAGGGCTGCCCTGGAGTTGGAAGACTGTGTGTACAGTGGGTGGGAGAGGAGAAAGGGCCTTGTTTTGCTGAACACTGTGGGCATCCAATATTTGTACTAGAATGTGTGGCAACCCTTATGGGCTGCCCCAGCACATAAGGCCACATGACTACAAGATACAGGAGCAGAATTAGGTCATCTGGCCCACTGAGTTTGCTCTGCCATTTCATCATGGCTGATCCATTTTCCCTCTCAGCCACAATCTCCTGCTTTTTCCCCATATCCCTTCATGCCCTGACTAATCAGGAATTTGTCAACCTCTGCCTTAAGCGTGCCTCCACATCCTGAGCTTGTGTCGGTTGTTAATACAAGCAATGCACTTCACTGTATGTTTTGAATTATATGTGATAAATAAATGAATCTGAATCTGAATCATAAATCATCTTTCTAAATTAACCTGGCTTTAAGATCAAGAGCAAGGTCTACTTCAAGAAGGTAACAATACATGCGAAGGCAAAAGTGCTGACCACTGATGATCCTAATGAGTAGAAGGAATAACCCAGGTACAGCAACGACTTCTACGTATTACAGTTTCAGTCCAGTGAGATGTCCGGATGCTTTGCAGGAGCAACATCATACAACACAACTACAGCAGCTCAGCAGTTTATGTTGTTACCTCAATCTCCAGAGACCTGGGTCCGATCCTGACCTCGGGCGCTGTCTGCGTAGAGTTTACTCATTATCCCTATGGCGGTGTGATCCTCTGGCTTCTTCCAACATCTTAAAGATGTTGAGCTGGTGGATTGTCAAATAGGTGGCAAGAGTATTGTGGTGGGGAAGGGGAGGAAACTGATGAGGATACAAGAAGACAGACGAATGTGGATGGGTGCTCACTGGTTGGTATCGATGTGGTGAGCTGACGGGCGTGAATCTTTATGACTTGACAAATGAAGCTAATGAGGGATTGTGAGGTCCACTGAGGTAATTTTACTGTGTTGAATGTACACACAGAGTTCAGAGCAAATGCATACAAATAATTTCACTGGACCTCCAGGTTACTATTTGACATTTCCCTTCACTCATCCATATGAACCGTATCAGCAAAAAATTTACCTAGTGGAGTGGTCTTTCAGGAAAATGTTCTACAGATCGCTTTCCTCTTTCTGTGTTCATGTGCAGGCAAAGAATTGGCAGTACACAAATCTCTGCCTTCGACATGAGCAACCATGAATTACTTCAGGGTTCAAGGGTGTGCCACTTGGGACTCCATGATAATTCTGTACAGATGTGGGCCTACACAATACTAGGAGATTGGAACTGGATTATCAAGCTGAGGAGAAATCAAAGCCAACGCAGAAACAACCGCATGTGAGCAAAGTCACCCTGGGAATTCCAACTTTGAAATCTGTGACTTCAACATTAATAATTTGCCCCAGAGTCAAGCAGGCCTCCACTTAAGGTGGAAGTAAAAAAAAAGCGGCAAAAATCCAAGACCAGGCCAGTGGAATGAGCTGCATGTTGCTCTAGAGTGAAAAATTGTGGCCACAAGATACAAACAGAAGCACTTAGAAGGTCAGATAGCATCAGAGTTAATGCTTCAGGTGGAAGACCTGTCCGGTGTTCGTCCTGATGAACAGTCTCCCATAGGAAATGTTAGCTCTGTTTCTCTATAGTTGCTGCCTGACCTGCTGAGCATTACCAGCTCAGGTTTCCAGTAAATGCAGTATGTTCTTATTTTCACGTTGCCATGGATTTGTACTTACTTTTGCTTTGGCCACCTGGCTTCTGTCTCTGCAGAGGTTGGCCATCTTTAAGGTAGCACACAAAGATGTGGCAAGTGGAGCACAGAATCTCCCAAAATCATGGATACCTTACAACCGTAGCATTCACCAGCCAATTCAAAACCCCACTCCCCCCAAAGGCTCTGTCTGTCTTGTACAACTACATTTCCTAAAGAAATCTAACTTTTAAATGATAATAATTCTTCCGCCCCTCCATGGCCATTCCCTTTACATGCCTGAAAAGACACTGTGAGCTTCCTGTCTAATGGAAGTTATAAATAACTCAAGATTTTATCAGTTCATTTTTTCTGTATGTTCAGATTAAAAATAACTCCATTGGGCCATAGAAAAAAGACCATTATTTATAGACCATGAAATCCTAAAATGAAATTGATGTACAAATATATCTGTTTGGCACAATTGAGAGTTACACGTTCACAGGCATCTGCTATATTCAGCTCGGATGCAGACAACCTGTGCTTTAAAGATGCAAATTATCCAGGGAAACTAGATTAAAATCTCCATACTCCAGTGGAAAATTGCACCAGAGTAAAGGTGATCTTCTGCAAAATGAATGTGGCAGTGCTCTGGTGAAAGGGTCCAGCCACAATGTCAGTCACTGCCTTTCTGCTCTGCTTGTGCATTTCCTGCCACTTCAGATTTACAGCAGTTGCAATTATTTTGAATCCACTGATTCATATAAATGGAATGCAATGATTGGTAGAAACAAGTGGTTAAGTGTCCACTGAGTTGTTCTTTTGACCAAGTCCTGCTTTTGTATGTTTGGCCATATTCTCAAACTGTATCTGTGATCAAATTAATTCAGAAAGGGTTAGGGTTAGCTCCGATACTGCCCTTACGGACTCACCTTCAAAAACTCTGCAACTAAGGTTCTCAATATTTATTACTTAATTACTTTTTTTTAGTTTTTGCATTTGCACACCTTTTGCTCACTGGTTGGTTTTTTTGTCTTTGTTTGTGTGTAGTATTTCCTTGATTCTATTGTGCTGCTTTGTAATTACTGTGAATGCCTGGCAGAAAATGAATCTCAGGGCGGTATATGGTGACATATAAGGACTTTGATAACAAATGTACTTTGAACTTGGTGATAACTTGGGCAATGAATCTGAAGCTCACTGATGCACAGGATGGTGGAAGCAGCAGTGTGCCAACGGATCTTGTCGTTGTGGCCCAGCCATCTCAAGTTTTGGATGCTGCCCAGGTCTTCTGTTATCAAATGCGTTTTCTGGGACTGGAGAACGCATCGGAGAACTGGGAGGATGAAAGGGGCGTCAACCGTAGGATTGGCATAAACAAGAAGCTACTCGGAGAACTTCTTCCTTTCCACATCACCCTAGCAAGCATACTGTTAGCAGTACTGAACCAAGGCAGAACCCATTTACATTCTCAATAGATGGTTATATATTCATTTTAGCAAAACCTGAATTCTTCCAATATCCACTACGACCCTTTCCTAGGGTCCTGGAGTGTTACGTCAACATTAATTAGTGAATTTAAAATGATATTAGCAAACTGATACAATAAATGAAACAAAGTCAGGCAACAGAGGGGAGGGAGGGACAGGGAGAAGGAGAGAGAGATGGAGATGGAGAGGGAGATGGAGAGAGAGAAGGAAAGGGAGAGGGAGAGAGAGAGGGAGAGGGAGATGGAGAGGGAAAGGGAGAAGGAGAGGGAGAGGGAGGGGGAGAGGGTGAGGGAGAGGGAGGGGGAGAGGGTGAGGGAGAGGGAGATGGAGAGGGAAAGGGAGAAGGAGAGGGAGACGGTGAGGGAGATGGAGGAGAGGGCGAGGGTGAGGGAGAGGGAGATGGAGAGGGTGAGGGTGAGGGTGGCAGAGGGAGATGGAGATAGTGAGGGTGAGGGAGAGGGAGGGGGAGGGGGAGGGGGAGAGGGAGAGGGAGATGGAGAGGGCGAGGGAGAGGGAGAGGGAGATAGAGAGGGCGAGGGTGAGATACTGCGGCTTGTCACTGTGTTCAGGTCTGTTTACCAAAGCTCCTGGCTCTGTAGATCAGATTCCTCCATTGTGGGGGCTCAGATGCCAAATCAGCAGGGTGAGACCAAGCTTGGGGTGAGAGGCTGAGGTTTGTGGATGGGAGGTGGTCAGAAATAAGATTGGGAGATGTGGGTGGTGTTGGGGGGGGTGCTGAAGGGTGAGGATACAGCATGCGACTTACATCTAAGGTTGCGTGGGGAATGACATGATCTGATGTATTACTAACATGGAAACTGTGAAGGTGTACAAGGGATCTGAGATATGCGGTCAAATTTACAGAGAGGTGTGATCTGATCTGCAAATGGTGATAATTACATTCCACTCCAGGGAACAAAACAATCAATTTCTACATGTGTAACAGTGATAAAAACAAAACATAAACAAACACACACACACACACACACACACACACACACAGATAGAATAAGGGGTCATTTTTAAAATAAGGGATGTCCATTTAAGGCAGAGCCGAGGTAAATCTTAAATCTGTCAGAGGGCTGTTTGTTTTTGGAACTCTTTCTCTCAGAGGATAATGGAAACAGAGTCTTTCGGTACATTTAAGGCAGAGATAGATAGATCTTGATTAGAAAAACGGTGAAAGTTAATGGAGAATATGAAGTTGAGGATTAAGATCAGATCCGTTATAACAGTCCAAATGGCCCGCACTGGCAAAATGCTGGAGTAACTCAGCAGCTCAGGCAGCATCTATTGAGGAGAATATAGGGCTGACGTTCAACGACGACTGCTTATTCCCCTCCACAGATGCTGCCTGACTTGCTGAATTCCTCTAGCATCGTGTATGTTGCTCTGGATTTCCAGTATCTGTAGAATCTGTTGCGCTTATATATTTTTGCTGCTTCACATCTAAAAATAACAATATAATTACTGTATTAATCCTTGGTAGATTGGTCTATTGTTGTCACATGTACTGAGGTACAGTAAAAACTTGTATACTGTTGATAAAGATCATTTCAATACAACCCTGCACTGAGGTAAAACAATGACAGAGTGCAGAACAAAGTGTCCAAATTACAGAGGAAGTGCAGTGCAGTGCACAGTAAGGTGCAAGGTCATATTGAGGTAGATTGTGAGGTCAAGAGTCTATTTTATTATAAACATGTAAGGATTGTAGATCAATCAGAATCTGAAGGCATTATTAAAGGTCTGTTCAATTTACAACCAGAAATTATAATCTTCACAGTCCTTTGGTTCCTTTGCTGGCTGAATGTGTTTCTCAATGTAATAGGAGTTCTTCCTGGACTTCATAAGGACAGCAGTCCTTCTGAAGCCAACACCAGCAAAACCTCCTCTATTACACTGGTGCAGATACTCCCATTCTCTCATCGGCTATTCCTGCACCATTTTTGCTTCCAACCTGCAGCTCACGGTCAGCTTTTGACAGTGGATTCATGCAGGTTCACAACTAGGTTGAAATCTGAACCTATTTGGCACAGGGGTTTTATAGAGTGGGCTTCTTAACTGACCAGCTTGATCTGCATTCAAATCTAGATCCCATCTGCAGCACCCAGTCTGACAAAGAACGGGTCTCGAGCGAAATGCGGACCCTATAAAATGAGTGTGTGCTTTCCAGTTTTCCAGAGTGCAGCTGCTCTGTTTAATGCACGTATTCGTGGACTGACAAGAAACTTCCTTCTGCTCAGTAGTTCAGTTTCTTCAAACATTTATTTTAGAAAACAAGTAGATGGCTTTCAAAAGCACTGCTAGAATAAACATTTATATTAAACATTCTTCTTAAAACAGAGCAGCTTGCTATTTGGCAAAATGAAACTGCGACTTGGTAGGACCATGCATTTTGTGACCCTTGTCTCTGAATCAATAACTTGCAAGTCTGAGCCCAATCCAGATACCAGAGCGTAATAATTTTGTTTGATGCTACAATGCGATACCGACGGAGAGGCGGCACTGTTGGAGATGCCATTTGTTGAAGACACATTAAAACTGCGGCCCCACCTGCCTTTGTTGGTAGAGGGGAAAGAAATTCTATAGCAGCATCTAAAGAGGACAGGAGTTCAAGAGAATCACAGTTAATATTTAAACTTCAACCAACATTGCTAATGCAAATCGGTCTGATCCTTTATCTCAATGCTGCTTGTAGACCCACGATGTAAACAAATTTGCTGCCAGGAATCCTATCTTACAGCAATGACTACACTCTTTTATGATGTGGAAACACTATGAGGTACCCTCATTATGAAAGGCATGTTGTTAGTTTCTTTAATGGTACACAATAGCAGTTTCTACAAGACAGCAACACTTCAACTTATTGAAAGGAAGTTGATACATAATTAGCTGTTGGCTAACAGTGACATTTTTCAACTCAAGTCAAGTCACTTTTTATTGTCATTTCAACTATAACTGCTGGTATAGTAAAAATGAGACAATGTTTTCCAGGACCATGGTGCTACATGAAACAATACAAAAACTACACTGAACTACAGACCTATCCACGACTGCATATGGGACAACATATCAAGAACTTGGGTTCATGTTGAGCATTTAGAAGTCAATATATTGTGGTCTTGGAGGTAAGGTACAAAAGGGTTATGGCTGAGGAAACAAAACTGATTCCTTTATCTCTTGCTGCTGATTCAGTCCTTTCCCTTAACAGAGTCACTAGCCTCTTAGCCTCATGGTGGGCACATTTTCCTCTACATTTACAAATTCCAAAGCGAACTGACCCAATCTCACTAAAATGCTATGTTGTGAAATCAGTATCACGTAATTTTACTGAGCAATAAAGTAGCAATCAGCTAACTGAAACCATAACACCAGTGCTGGAAGCTCTATTTTCAACAGTTCCTCCTATCTGCCCTATAATCCCTAAAGAGCAATTTGATCACTAGTAGCACAAAAGATGATGATATAATAATCCATTATTTTGCTATGTGCTGCGCTCTTTCATCCAGTTCAAAACACTCGACCCATTGCAGGTGTCTCATGGGATCTCAAGCTAATGACCTGAACCATCTGGGCTACCTGGAGTGACACACAGTGAAAGCAATATTCTGAGGTAAAAATGCACGGATTCTGAACAATTACAATTGATTTACGTGCTCTGTAAAGTGCTCCTTTTTGAGAGTTTTAGTTATCTTCACTGAACTCATCTGGAGTCTGCCTTGAAAATTTCTGCCTTCTTTCTTTAATAAGCATAAGCACTAAATCTTAGAAGATATTCAGCATCTACTGTTAAAAATTCATTTTAACAATATAAAAGGTAAAATAAATAGAATTCAAATACTTATAATCATACTTAATGTCTTGACTATTTGCTTCAAGCTTAAAGTCAGCAACAGTGGAACTGAAGTGCCCAGGGGATGAAGCAGGACCTGTTAAGTGTTGGATTCCTTCTTGTGTGTTCTTTCTAGCACCAGCCAGCAAGCAGAACCAAGAAAAAATTATCTGCTTTTCACACCTCTCCATTACAAATGCCGAGATACTGGCTGCTATCACAAATGCAGAGATCACCCCCAATAACATTAACAAGGTGGATGTTGTGCTGCGCTGGGATACTGCCATGTATCCACAGAGAAGTCCTGGTTTCTGACGCTGGTGTGGACTTGATGTGCCACCTGCTGCCCTGTGTCACCAGTTCTGCCTGCCCTTGTATTGCACAAGTGAACAGGGCAGTGCAAACATCGACAGGTTGTCCAGCTGCTGACTTGCAACTTCAGTCCGCTCAGCTTGCACTGGGTTAAACCTGGTGTAAGCACAGACAGTCCCACTCCACATGAATGGAGAAACTGACTGCTGGGAAAAAGTAGCTGGTTTAAATTATTTAAGTGGGAATCAATACATCTAATTGATTTTTTTTGGCATTTTTAGTATTTTCAATGCAGAATAAAATAATGTGTTTAATCAATTTTTTTTTTACTTTATGAGGACCTAAGTGATGCTGACTGTTTTTGAATGGAGCAGGGCCACACTGGCTGTCAAAGCCTGGTTCTGAGTGCAGTCTGCTGTCTGCACTGACACAATCCCTATCGTGCACTGGGCCATGCTCCAGGGTTGGGAAATCAGTTCCACTTGGAAGACTGCAATGGAGGCCCCAGTGGAACAAACAGGGTGGCCCAGGGTCAGTTACACATCAGTGGCAAACTCTGCTCCATTACACTGTGTCATCAGCAACAGGCCAATGGATACTACTAATGTGACAATGCTTGGTAGAGAAACCAGGACCTGGGTGGCAACATGTTAGTTATTCATGTATATGATTTGAAAGCTTGATATCCATCATTCACAAGACTGTTATATAGGAAAGACCATGTTACTGCACAGCTGAGTTCTGATAGTCTCTTTCAGTCACACCACCCACTGGATCAATCAATTTTCTTGACATTGTTCGTTAAAATGCTTCATTATATTAGAATTCATTGCGGGGTATGAAAGAACCAAAGTAATTCAGATAATTAGATCTTATCAACATTAAAACATTTTACATATCAAAGAGCAAGAAAATTTAATACTGGTTTGTCATCATAGCAAGACTATGGCACTGAGATATAATCAAACATATCTGAATGCCAAGATCTTCAGCAATGGTTAAAACTAATCCAGTTTCAAAATATACAATTATATAACTGAAAAAGTACAGGCTCAGAAGTCTATTGCATAACACAATAGATCTTGATTGAATTGGGTTCAACTGCTGACCCTCAGGAGTTGGTTAGCAGCACCCATACTCATATCCACTCCTTGTCTCAACTTGATAAAAAATCACACTGGGTGGACTGTAGTCTACGTTCATATTTTAACTTTTTACTGTCTGGACTGAATCAAACTCCCATGTTTCTGTTTGGAAACATTGAGCTCTGTGTTTCCATTGGCTCTGGTCAATCACAAAATGCTTATGCAATTTCCTCGTCAGTTGCACACAGATGATATTATTTTCCATGCAGAACATGCCTGAAGGGCAGGCAGATGATGGGACATAATTGTAGCCAGCAGGGCGAGTATCATTGCATTAGGGATGCAGAATCAAAAAGGGTGGCAAATACAGCACTCTTAGTGTTCTATCTCAATGCACAGGGTATAAGGTGGATGATTTTGTTGCATTTTACAGATTGTCAGTATGATGCTGAATCGTGGCCGAAGGATGATTGTAGTTGGGAGCTGAATGTCTAAGGTTACACCTTGTATTGGAGGGAGAGGAAGGTAGGCAGAGGGAATGGTGTGGCCCTGCTGGCAAACAATGGCATCAAATCAGCACAAAGATCTGACATAGGATCAGAAGATGTTGGATCCTTGTAGGTTGAGTTAAGAAACTGCAAAGGTAAAAGGACCCTGATGGCAGTTATATACAGGCCTCCCAAAAGTAGCTGGGATATGGACCACAGATTACAATGGGAAATAGAGAATGTGTGTCAGAAGGGCAATGTTATGATAGTCATAGGAGGTTTGAACAGGCATGGTTAGAGCATTGGCTGATTGGTAGGAGGCATCGAGTGAGAATAAAATGATCTTTTTCTGGTTGTTTGCCAATGACTAGTGGTGTTCCTCAGCGGATGGTGTTGGGGTTTCTTTATTTTTATGCTGTATATCAATGATTTAGATGATGGAATAGATTGCTTTGTTGCCAAGATTGCACATGATATGAAAATTGGTGGAGGGGCAGGTAGTATTGAGGAAATAGAGAGGCCACAAAAGGACTTAGACAGATTAGGAGAATGGGCAAGAAAGTGGCAAATGAAATATAATGTTTGAAAATGCACCGTCATGCACTTTAGTTCTAAACAGGGAAAAAAATCCAAAAATCTGAGATGCAAAGGGACTTGGGAGTCCTTGTGCAGAACACCCAAAAATTAACTTGTAGGTAGAGTCAGTGGTGAGGAAGGCAAATGCATTGTTAGCATTCATTTCAAGAGGTCTAGAATAAAAGAGCAGGGATGTGATGCTGAGGCTTTCCTCACCTTGAGTACTGTGAACAGTTTTGGGCTCCTCATCTAAGAAAAGATGTGTTGGCATTGGAAAGGGTTCAGAGGAGGTTCACAATGATGATTCTGGGAATGAAAGGATTATCAAACGTGGAATGTTTGATGGCTCTGGGTCCGTACTCGCTGGAATTTAGAAGGATGAGGGGGGACCTCATTGAAGCTATTTCAACATTGAAACTATTTCCACAGAGTACATGTGGAAAGGATGTTTCCCATGGTGGAGGAAGTCTAGGATAAGAGGGGTGTCCATTTAAGACAGAGATGCGGAGAAATTTCTTTAGCCAGAGGGTGGTGAATTTGTGGAATTTGTGGAGGCCAGGTTGTTGGGTGTATTTAAGGCAGAGCTTGATAGGTTCTTGATTGGATATGGCATCAAAGGTTATGGGGAGTGGAGCTGAGGAGGGGATAAAAGGATCAGCCATAATTGAATGGTGGAGCAGACTCGATGGGCCAAATGGCCTAATTCTACTCCTATGTCTTATGGTCTTTTTCACTGGTGTGACCAGAGTGGAGATACAGGAGCCTAAAGATACACACTCAATGTTTTAGGAACTGCTTCTTCCCTTACGAAATCAGATTTCCTGACTGAACAATGAATCAACCCATGGACACTCCCTCACTATTTTTTTTCTTGCTTTCTGCACTACTTATTCAATAAATGATTAATTTACTTGAATTAATAGAGGGCATGTTCTGGGTGGTGGTGGGCCTTGATAATGGACGTTGCCTTTTAGAGGCATTGCCATTTGAAGATGACCTCAGTGGTGTGGAGATAAGTGCCCATGATGGAGCTGGCTGTGTTTACAACCCATTACAGCTTTTTCCAATACTTTGCAGTGGCCCCTCCATATCAAACGGTGATGCAATCAGCTAGAATGCTCTCCACAGTACATCTGAAGAGACTTGCTGGAGTTTTTGGTGACATACCAACTATCCTCAAACTCCTAATGAAATATGGCCGCTGGCATTCCCGCTCCATAAATGCATCAGTATGTTGGGCCCAAGGTAGCTCTTCTGAGATGCGGACGCCCAGGAACTTGAAACTGCTCACCCTTTCCATACTGACCCATCAATGAGAACTGATGTGTGTCCCCTCATCTTCCCCTTCCTAAAGTCAACCATCAGTTCCTTGATTTTACTGACATTGCGTGCAAGGTTGTTGTAACACCGCTCAGTCAGCCAAACTGTCTCACTCCTGTACACCCGCCTGATTCTGAGATTCTGCCTACAATAGTTTCGTCATTGGTGAATTTGTGGATAGCATTTGTGCTGTGCCGAGCCACACAGTCATGGGTGTAGAGAGAGTAGAACAGTAAGCTAAGTACGCATCCTTGAGTGTGCATTGGTGCTGATTGTCAGCGAGTAGGAGATATTATACCTCCTTTCTCTACAATGGAGTGACCTTAACAAGCAAACAGAGAATATTCAAGGATGTGCTCAGATGCTTATTAGCCATATGCCCCACCGCCATCTGGGTATCCCTCACCCAGGACCACTCCAAGAGGGGAAGGAGTAATCAGAATGATACTGAGACTCTCGAATCCACTCACCAGAAGCTCTCTGCAAGTGGTAGAATGAATCATCATCTCACAAACTAATGTGAAGCACTTCCTGCCCTTTCTGTAGAAGACATGCTCTCCTTAGTAGCTGCTTCTTTTTGGTCCACTCACCAAATCAAAATCCAAAAGATTGGGAGTGGAGGTAAATCATCCTCAATCCTATGGAAATGCTAAGGAAGAAAAGCAGCCTCAGATGCTGTATGTATCAGAGATTACATGAATCTCTTGCATGGCCTTGCTTCAGCTCATCAGCTGCAGAAATCTTCATCTAGTTATTTGTCATCTCTAATTTTGGCTATTCCAAAACACACGTCTCGTCTCCTGCCTTATGTAAATATGCATCCAATAATCTAAAGTTTGCATCATAATTGGAAACAAGAATTGCCATCTATGACAGGGGTCCCCAACCTTTTTTGCATTGCGGACCAGTTTAATATTGACAATATTCTTGTGGACCGGCCGACCGGGGGGGTGGCGGGGGTAGGGTTGCCAATGGACAAGAGTAGCAGTCAAATGCATTGTTTACACAGGAAGACTACAATGACCATGAAGCCTTGCAAGTGCACCAGTGCGCATGCACGTCGTGACCTGCCGATTCCCCCCCACCAGCAAATTCTTTTTGGCAATTCTGTTCGTGAGGGTGGGTGTTAATCACTACTGGAATATAGGCGATAAGTGGGTAATACACTCAATTGTGTTTCTAAAAGGGTTTATCTAACAAATTTAATATTAAACACACAGCGCATATTTTCCTCGCATGAATATAGTGATAAATCAATTATCAGGGGAGCTTGAAGTAAGTGTTGAACAAACTTCCAGTAGAAGTGGTAGTGGCAGGTTCGATATTATCATTTAAAGAAAAATTGGATAGGTATATGGACAGGAAAGGACTGGAGGGTTATGGGCTGAGTGCAGGTTGGCGGGACTAGGTGAGAGTAGCGTTCGGCACGGACTAGAAGGGCCGAGATGGCCTGTTTCCGTGCTGTAATTGTTATACAGTCACTTATAAGTCAATAGCATCATAACATTTTTAGTAACATTTGGATATTAAACACACAGCACATATTTTCCCCGTATAATTATATAAAATCATTGCAACACACCAGTATCACTGAATCAGTGGGAGCCCTGGGCTTGTTTCCCTGCAACAAGACGGTCCCATCAAAGGGTGATGGGAGACAGCGATACTCGAAGGGGGTTCCTTATGTCCAGTCTATTCTGCAATTTAGTTTTTGTTTCATTCAATGCAGAAAACTCCGCTTCACAGAAAAATGTTGGAAATGAAAGCAACGTTTTCAGTGCTTTTGTGGCTATCTCAGGATATTTAGCCTTGACTGTGATCCAAAATGCCAACAGAGATGTTATGTCAAACATACTTTTCAGCCTGTCGTCATTTGCAAGCTCGAGCAGTTGATCTCCTTCCCACCCTGACACAGATGATGCGCGGGTCATGACCTCGCATGCCTAATGGCTGATCAGTGGCCGTGACAGGGAATGAGGAAAGGTGCAGCTGAAAAAAATCGCCAAATCATATTGTTCCCTCGCAGCCCGGTAGCGCATGCTCTGCGGCCCGGTGGTTGGGGACCGCTGATCTATGAGGCTTGGCTACGTTCATTAACTTCTATTGATCTCAGTTTTCTCTTCTTTATTTCCAAATCCCTTCATCATCTTGTCTTCCATAGTTCTTTCATTTCCTTCAGCCCTGCAGCTCCACGGTTCTTCCCATTCTGATCACTTGGACATTCCCATCATTGGCAGTCCTGCCTGTAGCTGCTAAGGTTTGAAACTCTTGAATTCCCTCTCTAAATATCTCCACTTTGTAGAGTCAAAGACTCTGCTTCTTGTTTCTCTTTGTAAGGGGGTTTCTTTTTTTTATGTCACTGCGTAGTATAATTAAAATGGCTTCTTTGTTGTATTATAATTGAAAGGGCTTCTTTGTTATGTTAACTGCTGGGAAAGTCCTTCCCGCTAGCAGTTTGTTTGAGTCACGTTACTAATAGGAAGATGTTATGAACCAATTGCGATAGTTGTTATGTTTTTGGTGTATCTGTAAGATATTGTATGCGCGGGGTTTTTGGGGAGAAGGCAGGAGAGAGAGAGACAGAGGACGGACCAGGTGCTGTGAGTCCGCTAACGGGGTCAGACCCCGAGAGGGGCGTTCGGCGAGGAGAGGAGACGGAGACAGACTCGTGTGGAGCGTCTGGTCGACCACCATTGTTGGTCCCAGGCAGCCAGTCGAGGTGGTCCGGAGTGTCGCAGGGTGAAGAAGGGTCCTGAGCTCCAACTGTTTGTGCACGAAGAGATTGAACTTTAATAAGTGTGACGCCTCTTATTTTCCTTTTATATTTTATTCTCTATTAATTATATAGTTCCAGTGATATCTATAAACTGTAAATCATTTAAACGTATCTGGTGTATTGTCTGTTATTTGGGTGGGGTGGGGTACATCACACAGCATCCACACAAACTAGTTACGCAGTTTGGCGGGGCCGAGGGCTGTTTCCCTAGACGACAGCGAGCCGAGCGACCCTGAGGCTGGCCGGGGGGCTACATCTTTAAAGACACTTCTTTAAACCTTTCTCATTGGACTAGATTTTGGCATATTTCCATATGCAGGATGGTATCATACTTTGTTTAGTCATACAGTATTGTGCAAAAATCTTAGGCACATATATACAGCTAAGGTGCCTGAGACTTTTGCATAGTGCTCTAGTAATGTTACGTATTGCACTGTACTGCTGCTGCAGCAAAAAAAAATCATGACATGTGAGTGATGATAAACCTGATTCTGATATTGGTCTCTATTGTGGATTGAGAGTGGGAAGGGGGCAGGGTGAAGGGAATCATGGTTAGGAAAAGGGGAAGGAGTGGGGTGGGAGCGCCAAGCACTAGAGAGATATTCTGTAATGATCAATAAACCAATTGTTTGGAAGCAAATGACCTTGACTGGTGTCTCAGGGCTGGGTGTGTCTGGCACTCCTGTGCCACCTGTCCCACAACTCTCCAGTGGTGCTCCAACCTCACCATCACCAACCCCCTTTACTCCTGCCAGATTTCCGAACTTGCTCTCTGCTCCACATTGACAAATACAGTACTGAGCAAAATTCTTAGGCATCCTAGCAAAATGCAGTAAGTGTGCATAAGGGCTTTTTCACAGTACTGCATATCTGAGAAGTGCTTTGGAACTTTCTGTTACATTAAAAACTACAGCGTGAATCCTGTTGTTGGTGCAATGTAATCTTCTTTCTCAAACATTATTTGCCAAAGTTAAAGATACTCTAAAGTAGTGCACTGCGAACCTGTACCAATGCCAGCTGAAAGCTATTTCCTGTATCAATGAAACAGTTGCTACTGTATCCGTAATAAGGCCAGTAAAGCTATCTCAGAAAAAGAACGATCATTTATGAGTTTCTTCTCAGACCACAACACTCTATCTATAAAAAGAATAAATATGAAAATGCAAAATGAGGGAAGTATACTTGGTTCAACAATTCCACCTGTTTAAAAGGACTAAGTATTGTCATGGGCTCTTCTGCAGACTAATTGGTGAAGAATATATAAGAATATCTATTCTAATAATAAGTATTCCTCAAGCCAAGGTGCAACCGGCTCTAACTTGTTTTAACTGTGACACCACCCTTATGAAGGATTAATTTCCAGGATCACTTTACAGGATTGCCTTCAAGATGATGACTGCTGCTGTCAACGCTAGAACAATGCACCCTTTAACAACAAAACCTTCAGCCAGCCACTGAAAATAAAGGCACCTGACTGGAAAGCTCACATCTGAAGATCCAGTAGAGTAACCAAAGCAAATAAAAAAATAGCTAGCACTGTCTAATTTTTGTTTTAGTCGTTCTGAGATTATGGGCATTTAACCATTCTGTAGTTATTGGCAGGGCTCCACCCGGACTGCTAATGCTACTGTTTTCTAACTGCACTGATAAACAGTGAGTTCTGGAACTGTTAAGGCATTAACACTGAAGGCACAGGGACATGCCCAAGTGGCAAATATGTGCAGTTTGAATAAGGTCATCTTCACATACATCTGCCGGTGTTTTGCTTCTAAGTCATAACTGTTGAAGAGTTCTTGACAATCTGTGGCTGTGCATTCCACAGACAAGGGGGAAGTGCCACAAAATAACCACCTTCTTACCTCCTATATTAGCCACTGCTTCGTGACAGGCAGCACATTTCCACAAGCTGCTGTACTTCAATCATGCAGGGAAACTGGGCTGGCACCGGCATACTGTATCATTTATCGTGTGTGGAGGGGGCAGCCTTTATCCCCAAGGAGACATCTTCTAATGTTGCTAAGGGGATGGAAAAGTAGTGGGGAGTTTGACCAAAACATGAAGAAGGAATCGTCATGGCCTGCTGGAAAATGGGTACAGGCATGTACAGTCCTGTGGTGGTGATCACTCTTTGGCATGCATATACTCACATAAAGGAGCCCAACTTACTTCAGAAGCCTTCAACTGATTGTGTTCACTGGGAAGAAAGTCTTCTCTTGGTTATCTCCTTGATGCGCAGTATATGTAAATGACTGACTGGAAAAGGGGTGGCGCGCGATGGCAGATGGACAAACATTTAAGACACTCTTAGATCGGCACATGGATGACTGAGAAATGGAGGGCTATGTAGGAGGGAACGGTTAGATTGATCTTAGTGCTGGTTAAATACTTGGTACAATATCATAGGTCAAAGGGCCTGTAATGTGCTTTAGTGTTCTCTGTTCTCTGAGAGCTGTGGCACTGTGATATCCTGGAGAGATAGTACGGCAAAGAGGTTTAGGGTTCATTTCTGTTCTGTACGCATTGCTACCTGGGGGAGCAGGTTTTGTTTTAAGGGCTACAAGAGCCTATCTGAAGGATATACTCTACAAACATAGCACAAGACAGCCAGAAATTTTGGGGGGACTACACTTCCAATGAACGAGTTGTGTTCTACTTCAAGCAGTTCCTTTGCTGTCCTTCCTCTGACCCTTCGCCCTCTGTCATCCGCCAGAGACAAACCTCATGAAACGGAGATCTCTGCCCTTGCTACCCCTCTTTCTTCATGCAACCAGATCAGCACAATGGCGCAGCAGTTAGTGCTGTAGCCTTACATGGCCTTGATCCTAACCTCCCATGCTGTCTGTGTGGAGCTTGCAACTTCCCCTTGTGACTGCATGGGCTTCCTGCACATCTGAAAGAAGTGCTGCCAAGTTCTCGGGCTGCAGCATGTTACACCAAGTGAGGCTGAACACGAGAGCAGCTGATGGGCACATGAGCAAGAATAGGTTCCAGGGAAGTGTGAACCAACAGAATGCTCAGAGAGACAGTACCAGCTCAGTGACTGAATGGCCTGACTCCAGGTCATAATATAAGAAAGTAATGAGAAATGACATTCATTAAACACTCACCTTATTTAGGAAATAAAAAAAACAATCTCTGGGGAAAGTGCTCTTGTTAAAGTCAAACAAAAAAGCAAAACCTAAGACCCAAATCCTTGTAGGTGATTGCCTCCTTAAACATCGTTCTCAGATCTGTTCAGAAATCAATTTACTAATGAGTTCATGTTGATGGAGACTTCTGTTCTGATGTGCTAAAATTGCCTAAGAATCTAAGTAATATCACAAGATGATTGCTTACATGTCTTTACCTATCAGCCCCCAAAATAGAATAAATTTGGCAATGGACCAATACCAAAGTGGAACACAGCAGCAAGTTCCCAAGTGCAAATTTAGCTCTGCTTCTATACAACTCCTACTGGCCAGGGCAGTTAAATTTTCCTTTAGGGTATTGAGGGGGGAGGGTAAATAAATCAAAATAATAAGCAACTTATTTTTAATTATTAGGAAATCAGTTCCAGTGATTTATGGACACTTTCAGATACTCAATGAATCATAGGGAAAACATCAAGATGGTTCAGAAATTATGTGGTCAAGATTAGCTCAAAATTTACTTTGATAATTTTTAAGTGTAACCTTGATCTCAGCATCTGAAGAACATGTTCCACACTTGGCTGCACACTTCTGTCTGGTTTGACTGATGCATATGTATCTCCTGTAACAGTAGCAGTTATACAGATCTCTGGCTTCAGCCAAGTATAGAAAGAACAGCAAACATTAAGGATACACAATGGTATACATATCCAGTGGAATGCATGTCCTCCCTCATCTATCTTGCCGTACCAGTTATGTAATTCGATCCCCAATATCACCAGCACACAAGAAAATCACTACCAGTGGAAGATGGCCAGAGCTATCAACACAAGGAAATTTAGAGCGAAATTAGCTAGCAAAAAAAGTACAAAGTAAACAGCTGCATAGATTATGCGTAATCCTCACTAACCTATGGTCTGGATGCCTCGATATACACTCATCACTGGTTGCTGGTTAATTCTTCACATACCTGGTTGTTGATTTCTATTCAGCCATGAAAGGAATAAGGAAAGATAAATCTTCTATTGATTTCAAAAACAAGAGAAAATCTACACATGTTGGAAATGTAAGCAATACACACAAAATGTTGGAGGAACTCAACAGGCCAGGCAGCATCTGCGTCAGAGAGTACAGTTAACGTTTCAGGCCAAGACCCTTCAGCAGGTCCCTGACTATATCGTTCCAAACCCCTCTCATCTACGTACCTATCTGAAATGATACAATTTAATTCACATTTACCACATCTATCAAGGTGCCCGCCTGAGCTTTTGGCCCATGTCACTTTTCCCTACCCATTAATGCTGTTTAATAGAAGCATATTGAAAACAAAACAGAAATATTTTGTACACTGATGATCAAATGTCCTTTGTTCAATCAAGCAAAGAAAATAAAAGAATGAAATGAAATGCACTGAAAATGAAAGGACGGATTTCACGATCAACCTCACTTTTGCTGGGAGGTAATTCACAAGATAAGGGAGGTAGTCTGCATCTTTCAGAGTCTCCCTAACAATCTTTAATGTTATGAGCAGTGTTTTTCTGTGGGGGCAGGCTGACAGATGAACTTTGTCTTATGGATCTCAAATTAAGGAGCTTCCATTTCTTGGCTTCAGTGAATGAGTCAATCAGTGCTTGCAGCTTAGACTCTAAGATACTCAACCTATGATTTACCACTGAGCTGAAAAAACTACCATGGTTCAAAAGGACTTTGTTTTCATCTTCAGGTTCTGTGTTGTTACGTCTGTCCTGAGTGGTCCATGCTTCCTATTCTGCTTCCAACACTTGCATGGCAGATAAAGATGTTTTGTCTTGAATTTCACTGACAACGGTGTCAAATCATCAAGCTCATTTTTTCATTGAGGTTAACTTCTGCATTTCCATTCCCTGTGAACTTTTAGGGGATAACTTTTACTTAAATCTGCTGTTCTTGAGGTAATAAAATGAACAGACTTCCGTAGTTGCACAGACAACATTCTACTATTTAAGAACTGAGAAGAGGGTATTTTCCTGTATGACACAGAAACAAAACTATCTTGAGATTGTCAGGGATTTGTTTAGTTAATTTAGAGAGAGGCACACAGTTTAGAAGATATAAAACAAGTACCTTCCAAAATTAATCTGTAGCAGCTATATTTTAAAAGGGAATAGTAATCATTACTGGCCTTAGTTTAATATCCAAGTAATCTGAAGACATTATCTAGGGAGTTAACTTCTTAAAAATTAATTGTATTTTCATATTTATTAGGCAATTTCAGTTCAGGAAACAAGAAAGACAACCATTTTCTAGTAACTTTTACCCGCCCCCCCCAGATCATTCTCCAGCAATTTGTGGCAAATGAATAATGAAAGAAGCCACTGTTGACTTGACAACTAATTTGCACACAACACCACAAATAGGACAGTTGTGTGGGTTGGGTGAATTTCAAGGTGACAGTCTAAACAACTCCTCCATGTATGCTAGCAACACCAAAGCAGTAAAAAGTCACTGCTGCTCTTAAAAAAATTGCTGCCATTTAAGAAGCAAAAGTTCCTATTGCTCTCTGTCTGGGTGGCAACTCACCAAGAATCTGCAGTATTCAATACTGGGAGGTTTCAGGGGAAATAATGTATCTTTGTGGATGCATGAGCTACATGGATTAAGAAAGCTTTCCACATCCCTATTTACCTCGCGAGTCTCTTCACACATTCTATAAAAATATTTCATTGTGCTTATTTCACTGACATCTGTTCAAGCATCAGAGGCATTATGATTGATCTTTAGGCCACTGTGCTGGGGAATAGAAAACCAACCAGCATTCCTGAATTGAGAACGCTGCAGAAAATTGTGGTAAATGGGTTCTGCAACTGTATATGCTGTAAATCACTGAAGTTAGCCGTGTGCAAGTCATAGTCCAGAAGCACACGTATGGATTTGTACACCAGGAAGATACAAATGCTGGTTCCGTCTGCTTTAATGGAAGGGCCTTATCACCCGGTAACTGCTTATTAACTGAGGCCCCCTCCATTCCAGCAACATCAGACCGTCTTCACAGTGTACAAAAATAACGTGAACGTACAATTCAATTAGTTAACCATACCCCTAACTCCCAACCTCTTAACTGCATGGTCTAGATCAGAATCAGGTTTATTATCACCAACATATATCGTGAAATTCGTTGTTTTGTGGCAGCAGCACAGTGCTAAACAAAAATTACTATGAGTTACAATTAAAATAAATCAATAAAGAGTGTAAAAGTGGAATAGTGAGTGATAGTGGAATAGTAAAAATTCAAGGGCTGTTCAAAATCTGACGGGAGAGTGGAAGAAGCTGCTCTGAAAACACTTGAGTGTGGGACTTTAAACTCCCGGTACCTCCCCCATTTGGCAGTAATGAGAAGAGGGCATATCCCAAGTTGTAAAGGTCCTTCCTGATGGATTCCACCTTCTTGAGGCACCTCCCCTTGAAGATGTCCTCAATGGTGGGGAGGGTAGTGCCCATGATGGCGTCTACAATCCTCCGCAGCCTCGTCTGATCCTGTGCCTCTCTTCCAGACAGCGATGCAATCAGTCAGAATGCCTTTCACAGTGTATCGGTAGAAATTTGCTACAGTCTTTGGCGACAACCTAATCCCCTCAAACTCCTAATAAAGTATACTCACTGGCAGACATCCCACCCTGCAAAAACTCATTTCAGGAAGGTAGCACCATCAATTTGCGGGAGACTTCCGGGAGAGGTGGGATGTCTGCAATAGAGTAGCTCCTTAGCAGCTAGCCAGCTAGTTTAAATAATGTTAGCTATGCTAATGAACGAATGACACCTGTTAAACTCACCTCAACATGTCTTTTACAGTCTTAACCCACCATGGGCAATAGAAAATTCACTGTTGCAAACAGTGCAGCGAGAAACACTGTCATTATTTTGACCCCTATTAGGCAGGGGTACACTTTAGTGCAGCGGTCCCCAACCACCGGGCCGCGGACCGGTACCAGGCCGCAAAACATGCGCTACCGGGCTGTGAGGAAACGATATGATTTGGCGATGGGAGTCAGCTGCACCTTTTCTCATTCCTTGTCATGTCCACTGTTGAGTTTGAATGCACGCGAGGTCATGACCTGCGCGTCATCCATTTCAGTGCGGGAAGAAGATCAACTCCTCGAGCTTGCAAATGACGGCGGGCTGAAAAGTATGTTCGACATAACATTTCTGCCGGCATTCTGGATCTCAAAGTCAAGGCTAAATATCCTGAGGTAGCCACAAAAGCACTGAAAACGTTGCTTCCATTTCCAACATATCTCTGCAATGAATGCAACGAAAACCAAATTGCGTAATAGACTGGACATAAGGAACCCCGTTCGAGTATCACTGTCTCCCATCACCCCTCGATGGCACCGTCTTGTTGCAGGAAAACAAGCCCAGGGCTCCCACTGACTCAGCGATATTGGTGTGTTGCAATGATTTTATATGTTCATACGGGGAAAATATGTGCTGTGTGTTTAATATCCAAACGTTACTTAAAATGTTATGATGCTATTGACTTACTTATATAACCGTATAACAATTACAGCACGGAAACAGGCCATCTCGGCCCTTCTAGTCCATGCCGAACGCTACTCTCACCTAGTCCCACCGACCTGCACTCAGCCCATAACCCTCCATTCCTTTCCTGTCCATATACCTATCCAATTTTTCCTTAAATAATATTGAACCTGTCTCTACCACTTCTACTGGAAGTTCGTTCAACACTTACTTCAAGCTCCCCTGTCTTTCCCTGATAATTGACTTAACGCTATATTCATGCGAGGAAAATATGTGCTGTGAGTTTAATATTAAATTCGTTAGATAAACCCTTTTAGAAACGAAATTGAGTGTATTAGCCACTTATCACCTATATTCCGGTCGTGATTAACACCACCCCCCCAACAGAATCGCCGAAAAGGATTTGTAGAAAAAATCGTCACGTACACGCATGTGCAAAGCACACATGCGCACAGATGCCCGCGCAAGGCTTCATGGTCATTGTAGTTTCACGGTGTAAACAACGTATTTGGCTCTACTGTTGCCCGTTGGCAACCCTACACCCTCCTGCACCCCCCCCCCGGGTCGGCCGGTCCGCAAGAATATTGTCAATATGAAACCGGTCCGCAGTGCAAAAAAGGTTGGGGACCCCTGTTTTAGTGTAGTCTGGGGTGACGTACGTTTTATATTTTCTGTTTTTGGAACACTCTGCCACTCTGACTTTTTTTGGAACTCTCTCGCTCTTGCTCTCGCTCTCTCTCTATTGTGCGCTCTCTCGCTTGTGGTCACTCTCACCCGCGCTCGCTCTCTCGCGCTTGCTTTCTCAATCTTGCTCTCGCTCTCTCGCCCTTGCTTTCTCGCTCTCACTCTCTCTCTCTCGCGCTTGCTTTCTTGCTCTCAGTCTCTCTCTCTCGCGCTTGCTTTCTTGCTCTCTCTCTCGCTCTCTCTCTCTCTCTCTCTCTCGCGCGTTCTCCCACGCTTGCTCTCAAAAAAATCAATTTCCAGGACATTGTATATAATTTGCAGGCATCAGGGAGCCACTAATTTGCGGGAGACTCCCGGAATTCCGGGAGAGGTGGGATGCCTGCACTTACATGGCTTCTTTGAAATTACATCAATATGTTGGGCCCAGAGATGCTGACACCCAGGAACTTGAAGCTGCTCCCCCTTTTCCATGCTGAACCCTTAATGAAGTTTGATTTGACTTCCTCTTCTGAAGTCCACAATCAATCCCTTATAAATCCAAACACTTCAGTTTACTGAAATTTTGATTAATTCCTGATTGCTCCAAACCTGCCAAGTAATCATATTTTTCACAGAATTATTCAGTTCCAAGCCGACCTTTCCTCCTGTTCCCATCGAGGAGACTCATATTTTGAACAGCCTGGATATCAGAGAATTCTGGCACAGGATGCCTGACTTGCCAAAACACTGCTTCCAAAATGATGGACCATAATCACTAAAACAAAGTGGACAGCATAAAAACAATAAAGATGCCAACATCATTACAGGCACCCACAGAAAACTGAATGTAATTCAGTAGTGTGAAAGTCTCCTGAGCATATGGACACCACAACACTAACCTGCTAACACCATAGAAACATAGAAAGCCTACAGCACAATACAGGCCCTTCAGCCCATAAAGCTGTGCCGAACATGTCCTTTCTATAGAAATTACTGAGGGTTACCCTAACTCCATGTACCTATCCAGGAGTCTCTAAAAAGACCCTATCGTACCTGCCTCCACCACTGCTGCCGGGAGCCCATTCCACGCACTCACCACTCTCTGCGCAAAAAACTTACCCCTGACATCTCCTCTGTACCTATTCCAAGCACCTTAAAACTGTGCCCTCTCATGTTAGCTATTTCAGCCCTGGGAAAAAGCCTCTGACTATCTACATGATCAATGCCTCTCATTATCTTGTACACCTCTTATCAAGTCACCCGTCTACAACCACTCTTTGCCTTCTGTGGGCAAGCCAATTCTGGATCCACAAAGCAATGTCCCCTTGGATCCCATGCCTCCTTACTTTCTTAATAAGCCTTGCATTTGGAGTACCATTATCAAATGCCTTGCTAAAATCCATATACACTACATCTACCGTTCTTCCTTCATCAATGTGTTTAGTCATATCCTCAAAAAATTCAATCTGGCTCCTAAGGCTCGACCTGCCTTTCACAAAGCCATGCTGACTATTCCTAATCATATTATACCTCTCCAAATGTTCATAGATCCTGCCTCTCAGGATCTTTTCCATCAACTTACCAACCACTGAAGTCAAGACTCACTGGTCTATAATTTCCTGGGCTATCTCTACTCCCTTTCTTGAATAAAGGAACAACATCCGCAACCCTCCAATCCCCCGGAACCTCTCTCATCCCCATTGATGATGCAAAGGTCATCGCCAGAGGGTCAGCAATCTCCTCCCTCGCCTCCCACAGTAGCCTGGGGTACATCCCGTCCGGTCCCAGTGACTTATCCAACTTGATGCTTTCCAAAAACTCCAGCCCATCCTCTTTCTTAATATCTACATGCTCAAGATTTTCAGTCCACTGTAAAGCATCCCTGCAATTGCCAAGATTCTCTTCCGTAGTGAATACTGAAGCAAAGTATTCATTAAGTACCTCTGCTATCTCCTCTGGTTCCATACACACTTTTCCACTGTCACACTTGATTGGTCCTATTCTCTCATGTCTTATCCTCTTCCTCTTCACATACTTGTAGAATGCCTTGGGGTTTTCCTTAATCCTGTCCGCCAAGGTCTTCTCATGGCCCCTTCTGACTCTCCTAATTTCAATCTTTAGCTCCTTCCTGCTAGCCTTATAATCTTCAAGATCTCTATCATTGCCTACTTTTTGAACCTTTCGTAAGCTTTTCTTTTCTTCTTGACTAGATTTACAACAGCCTTTGTACACCATGGTTCCTGTACCCTACCATCCTTTCCCTGTCTCATAACCAAGTGGTCATTAGTTTTATACTTTTTGTAAAGTCAATTCAGAGGGTGAATTGTATCCATAGTAAATCTTGCTCCCTCTCGATATGCACGCACTCTGCATTACCAGACTAAACCAAGAATAAAAATCTAAATTCACCACAGGCAACAGAGGGGGAAATGCTTTCTTGTGCAAAAGATTTCTTAGTTGTATTTTCCTCCCCAGGCTAGAAATAAAAAGAGGGAGAATTTCATCTACTATTACCATGCTAAATGTGAGGGAATATTGGTGCTGGTTATGCTCACCTTAAAGTTCAGAAGTTCAAAGTTGAAAGTAGATTTATTATCAAAATACATCTATGTCGCCATGCTGCCATGAGATTCATTTTCTTGCAGGCATTCACAATAGAACAAAGAAGTACAATCGAATCCGTGAAAAATTGCGTACAAGGACTGACTCAAGCAACCAATGTGGAAGACAAACTGTGCAAATATATAAAAAAATAACAAATAGATAGATAGATAAATATAAAATACTGAGAAAAGAAGTCCATAGGTTGTGCTCAATTATCAGTTCAGTGTTGTGAGTGCAGATATCCACCCTGATTCGGGAGCCTAATGCATCAAGGATAAAAAATACTCTTGAACCTAATGGCATGAGTCCTAAGTCTCCTGTGCCTTCTGCTTGATGGTAGCTGCAAGAAGAGAGCATTCCTGGATGTCAGGGGCCCTTGGTGATGGATGCTACTTTCTTGTAGCAGTGCTCCTTGTCGATGTACTCAATGATGGGAAGGGCTTTTTCTGTGATGGGCTGGGCTGTATCCACCATTTTTGTAGGCTTTTTCTATTCTTTGATATTTCCATACCAGGCCTTAATGCCCTCTTGGTAGATGTGCTCAATGGTGGGGAGGGTTTTCCTATGATGAGCTGAGCTGCACTTACCACTTTCTGAAGGCATTCTGAAACTCCTGTGTACCCCTCTGCACATTCAATCCCATGAATGGCTATAGAACTGAGTAAAGATTAATTTCCTTCCTCACCATTCCATCAGTTCAGATCAGTTAATTTAGCACAGATCATGGATTGAAACATGGAATCTCCTTGAACTGGGGGCTCACTTTTGAGTCATGTTGATATATGCCTATTTAAGCACCAGATAGAGTAAAGTGTTTATTTGAATGCAAATGATATAAAAATACAGAAAATCAGAGGCGATGCCTGTACAGACACCACTATTTTCCTTGGGGGAGATTGCAGGCTGAGCCTTATCCTATTCCCAGGTGACATTCACTAACAGTATGGGTTCCCTGAGCAGCATTTAGAGTTGGAAGCCAGGAATGTTTACTCAGTGTCAAAATGTTAATATCAACAGAAGTGTCCTGAATTCTGCACTGTTAAGACTTGTTATCTGTTCACAAACTAGGGACTGAGTCTTGGAAAAACGCATGTCCTACAATGCTCATGCCAAACACGCTGTTACCTGTTGAGTGAGTAAATGTATTTGCTTGGATGCAATCATGGTATCTAAAATACTTCCAATCCCCTCATCCACATAACAACTTTAAATCATTAAGATTCTCTTGTGGTGCTCTGAGATCATCTGCTTAAAGTGCAGGTCTGCTCATTGTAGTATTTATCCTTCCTTTTCCCACATTGACAGAAATGTCTCTTCTAACAACATGACTCTCTTCCTCTACACCCGACCAATGGGTATTGTCCTGTCCCACTATGGATCTGATTCAAAGGGTTCCCACCTCTCTCTTACACACACAGGCACAAACACAATACTACCCCCATTCAGCTTTCCTTCACTGAATCTGTTCTCCCCAAGAGCATTTCTCTCCATTCCATTCCTCAAGGAAGGTCAGTTCAGTCGTTTCTAACTCTCCTTCCATTTAATGAGGATCTCTCACCCTCCCTCTAAACTGGAGAAACTCAGCAGGTCTGGCAGCAACAATGGAAAGGAATAAAGAGTTGATGTTTTAGACTGAGACCTTTCATCAGGATTTGAAAGAAAGGGGGAAGAAGCCAGAATAAGCCTCCAACCTGATAGTATGAACATTGATTTCTCCAACTTCCAGTAATTTCTTCCTCTCCCCCTTCTCTCTTTTTCCATTCTGGCTCTCTTCTTCTCCCATCCCTTCTTCGCATTTGCTTATCACCTCTCTCTGGACTCCCTTCTCCTTCCCTTTCTCCCATGGTCTACCTTTACTCTTATCAGATTCCTTCTTTTTCAGCACTTTGCCTTTTTCTCCTATCACTTCCCAGCTTCTCTCCTCATCCTCCCTGCCCCACCCACCTACATTCCCCCTCACCCCATTTTCACCTACCACCTTCCATCTTATACTCCTTCCCTCCCCCCCACCTTCTTCCTCTGGCTTATTCCCCCTTCCTTTCCAGTCCTGATGAAGGGTGTCAGCCCCAAAACATCGACTCTTCCTTCCTCTGCACAGATGCTGCCTGACCCGTCCAGTCTGTCCAGCATTTTGTGACCGTTACTCTGGATTTCCAGCATCAGTAGAGTCTCTTGTGTTGATCTTTTCCACGCCTTCCCTCCTAAATTATCCACCTCAGCTCTTTATTATTAGGGTTCAAGAATGTCAGATATCGTCGATGTTTATCACTGAAATGTCACTAAAATCAGCCTTATGCTAGTCCAATAATTAATTTGAGCTGTGCAAAATCTTTGATTTTACAAACAAACATGGAATATTAGATATTTTTTCCTGACTCAGATAAAGTTGATCATACAATTGCCAAGTAACAGCAAATGATTCTCACATTTATTTCCTTGCCTTAATATTTGCCTTAACTACCTGTTCTTTTCTGTTATATCTGTTGCTTGTTCCCATCTTCTGCAATCTTTAATCCCCAACAGCAAGCATATTTAATCTGAGCTGTTGTTTAACCTCTACAGGGCTCGATGGACATGATGTAGATAGAGAACAGATTGAGTGTGCAGGACCATCTGAGTAATTACATTGCAACATGCCCCTGGCACATATTAAACCAATATGGTGTTCTCACCACATACTCCTGCTATCAGATCCTTGAAAACTGGGGCAGGCCTATTTCACGGACAGAATCTATTGCATGTGTACCCCTAAAACACAGCGCACATACCAATGCACGTTCTGTAATCCCGTACCATACAGGCTGTATGCAGTATGACATCCTGTGACTAACAGAAATCAACTCTCTGGAGTAAGCATTAAGAACCACAACAGGAAACAAGTCCCTAGGGTGTACTGCACCAGAACAGATGCAAACGCTGCCACTGACAAGACAAGAAAGAGTTCCAACAGACAGACTAATGATTTCCTTTACATCTGAGATGACTGTAAAACTGTACTGTATCTTCTCAGGAAGCAGTTAATGAGCAGTGACAAAAAGTATATGCTCCTGCTTGTGATCTACTTAAACCAAACTTAACTGTGGCTAAATGGAATGCCCCAATAGCTATGAAGTCACCCCATTTATCAGCCATTCTTGCTGTCAACACCGTCATTAACCGCATCTACACTTGCTGTCCTTTAGTTTGCCAAATGATTCACCTTTTTAAAAAGGACCAGCAGGTTGTTTTTTTTAAAAAATGCTCTATCTGGAAGCTCAGTGGTAAATACAATGGTTGTCATGGTGAACAAGGGGCAACATTTGTTGTTCTAAGAAAGGCATCAATTTGAAGCTGACATCATGAGGAAATATCAAAGCACATGGTTGAGGAAATTGTGCTTGATGCATTTGGTATGCAAGTGCCTTCCCCTCCCCCATAACCAACATCTTGTAAACAATATTACCACTTAAGGCTGTGTGCAAAACACCATTCCCTGCGATACTAGATTTAAAATATTGTTAATTCCCTTGAACAGAAGAACGACTTTGCGAAACATTCAACCAAAAAAATCTGGCTCAGCTTACTGAGAAAATAAAAGAAAAATGCAGTTTTAAAGTATTGCATTATAGTATATTATGTGCACTGCGGTGGGGTGGGGTGGGGGTGGGTAGGAAGGAATCGAACCAGCCCACAGCATGGACTAAGAATTGCCAACTGAGTTCATCCAGTCTCAGGCAAAAATCGCTTCACTGATAACAGCAGCTTTGCAAACTGGCCACAATTAGTGGAACTCCTTCAACAAAAACCTGTAATTAATTAGTAAGATGTTTGCATTTCTCTGTAGAGCTCAGCAAAAGTCAGACTTTGCAGCCTGACTGAAAGATAGAGACGCAGGACTATACTGATCCCACTGTCATGCCCACTCTCCAGGCCAGGGTAATGGTGTCAAAGTCAAGGCCCACCACACTGCTCCTCACCTGACTTCAATGTTCCTTCATAGGTCTTCCCCAACTTCCGTCAATCCATGCTCCAATTCCTAGATGCTCCTTTCCCTCCTGCTCCAGATTGTCCTGGATTCCACTCTTGCCTCAACTGATCCTAGGGTGGAAGGTGCCAGCAAACCATGTAATAGCAGTGTCTCTTGAGCAATTATCATGAGCCTTTACAAAGAAATAGCACTGTAAGTCTACCAACTACCTATAAACATCACAAAATACCAGGCCCATTCCAACCTTCTACAGATGTGTGATGGAGAGTATATTGACTCGTTGCATCAGTGCCCTTGAATGGAAAATCCTACAGAATGTAGTGGATACAGCCCAGTCCATCAAAGTCCTCCCCTCCATTGAGCACATCTACACAGAGCACTGTCGCAGGAAAGCAGCATTCATCATCAAGGACCCCACCACCTAGGCCATGGTCTTTTCTCGCTGCTACCATCAGGAAGAAGGTAGAGGGGCCTCAGGATCACACCAGCAGGTTCAGAAACTGTTATTACCCCTCAACCATCAGGCTCTTGAAACAATAGGGGTAACTTCAATCAACTTCACTCACCCCATCACTGAACTGTTCCCACAACCTATAGATTAGGTTTCAAGGACTATTCATCTCATGATGTTGATATTTATTGCTTCTTTATTCATTAATATTATTTCTTTTTTTCTTTCTTTCTGTATTTGCAGTTTGTTGTCTTCTGCACATTGATTGTATTTCGATCACAAACAAGAGAGAATCTGTAGATGCTGGAAATGCAAGCAAAACACACAAAATAGTGGAGGAACTCAGTAGGCCAGGCAGCAACAATGGAAAAGAGTACAGTCGACATTTTGGGCTGAGAACCTTCAGCAGGACGGGTGGGTACTTCATTGATTCTATTACGTTTCTTGAATTTACTGAGTATGCCTGCAAGAAAACAAATCTCAGGGCTATATATGGTGACATATAACCATATAACAATTACAGCACGGAAACAGGCCATCTCGGCCCTTCTAGTCCGTGCCGAACTCCTACTCTCACCTAGTCCCACCAAACTGCACTCGGTCCATAACCCTCCATTCCCTTCCAATCCATATATCTATCCAATTTAACTTTAAACGACAACATCAAACCTGCCTCAACCACTTCTGCTGGAAGCTCGTTCCACACAGCTACCACTCTCTGAGTAAAAAAGTTCCCCCTCAAGTTACCCCTAAACTTTTGCCCTTTAACTCTCAACTCATGTCCTCTTGTTTGAATCTCCCCCACTCTCAATGGAAAAAGCCTAACCACGTCAACTCTATCAATCCCCCTCATAATTTTAAACACCTCTATCAAGTCCCCTCTCAACCTTCTACACTCTTGTACTTATGTACTTTGATAATAAATTTACTTTGAACTTTGAAACATATTTCTTGCAATCATGAAAATTAAGAAACAAGCCATCACTGAACATGCTCTCTGTCACTAGATGTCACTAGGACTGCACACACAATCTTTAAAGTCGGTAATTATGAGCTTAACACTTTTAAGTGATGCTGTCAGAATTCATGACTCTCATTGCTCTGTAAATTCCTTCTTTAAAGAGACACAGAGTCTAATTTACAGATTTAAGAGTTAGTTTTGTCCTCATCTTATCTCCAAAACTCTCATCCCTGACCCCAAGCAGCTCACAAAGTAGTGGATGAACTCAACATTGTCAGGCAGTATCTATGGAGGGAAAAGGTGTGAAGATCCCAGCAATTGCAGTCCCTTGTGCGTCCCTGCCACCAGGATGTCGGATCATATTCTGCGTAGAGAATAGGATGCAGCATAGGTACAGAATAGCTTCGGTAAACCCTGAGCCAGTGAGATCCATGGGTCAAAACTCAGTAAACATAAACAACTTTTTGATGATACCAAAAGGGAAATCACTCCCTACTCAGTCAGAAAGATCTATTTTACCAGACATAAAAGCTTGCCATCAGTATCAAAGAGGGCTGCTCATTCTGGAAAGTTTCCTAATAAAGTGGACAGCCAGATGGAGAAAGTGAAGAAAGTGACAATGGTGGAAGCACATGTTACAAAGTGGTTCTAATGGATACCACTGACTGGATGCAACAGCTCCCCCCACCACTGCTGATGGTTCTATTAAGACCCAAATCGAAGACAATTGCAGTAACCAATTTAAACTAGAAATACGCCAAAGGAAATGAGATCACAAATCAACAACCTTTTAAGTTCAGTATTACTTACGGAACAACCTTCACTGCCGGAGAAATTTCATTGCCTGGGAACATTAGGCTGACAAATCTATCTCTGGTGGCAAGACACCATATTTATTAAAATGATTGAGACATCGGCTGGTGGACACCATCTAAGTCAGTCTTTGATGAGGTTTTATGGCATATGACAAATGAAATCATTCCACAAGAACAGAAGGGTGTATCAATTATCCATCTGTCCAAATATAACGTCGGTAGCACTCCCATGAAATTCATAATTTTCCTACTTTGCTCACTCTATGAATGTGACAAAAAATATAAAGTTAAATGGAAATTTATTATCAAAGTATGAAGACAGTCAGTGGCCACTTTATTAGGTACCTCCAGTGCCTAATAAAGTCACCACTAAGTGTATCTTCATGGTCTTCTGCTGCAGTAGCCCATCACTTCAAGGTTCACTGTGTTGTGCATTCAGAGATGCTCTTCTGCACACCACTGTTGTAACGTGTGGTTCTCTGAGTTACTATCACCTTCCTGTCAACTTGAACAGTCTGGGCATTCTCCTCTGACCTCTCTCAGTAATAAGCACTTTGACCCACAAAACTGCCACTCACTAGATGTTTTTTTTTGTTTCTCCACACCATTCTCTGTAAACTCTAGAGATTGCTCTGCGTGAAAATCCCAGGGGATCAGTTGTTCCTGAGATACTCAGGCCACCCCATCTGGCACCAACATTCCATAGTCCACAGTCGAAGTCACTTAGATCACATTTCTTCCTCATTCTGATGTTTTGTCTGAACAACAACTGAACCTCTCAGTAATATCTACCTGCTTTAAAATATTGAATTGCTGCTGCATGATTGGTTGATTAGATACTTGCATTAATGTGCAGGTGTTTGGTGTACATAATAAAGTGGCCACTGAATGTATGCCTCTATATACTAACTACCTTGAGATTCATTTTTCTTGTAGTAAAACAAAGAAATACAATAGGTCATCAAAATACTACAAATATATAATTATATAAATGACCAGTTCAGAGTTGAGGTGAGTGAATTTATCCATGTAGGTTTAGGAGCCTGACGTTTTAAGGGTAATAACTGTTCTTGAACCTGGTGGTGTGGGACCTAAGGCCTCCTTCCTGATGGCACTAGTGAGAAGAGAGCATGGCCTGGATGGTGTGGGTTCTTGATGAAGCTTGCTACTTTCTTGTGACAGTGCTCCCTGTAGTTGTACTCAATGATGGGATGGACTGGGCTGCATCCATCACTTTTCGTTGGCTTTTCTGTTTTTGGGCTTTGGTGTTTCCATAACAGGCTGTAATGCAACCAGTCAGGATACTCTCCACTGTGCATCTATAGAAGTTAGTCAAAGTTTTAGATGCCGTGCTGAATCTGCGCAAACTTTTAAGGAAGTAGAGGTGCTATCATGCCTTCTTAGTAAATGCATTTATATGCTGGTCCCAGAACAGATCCTCTGATATGATAATGCCAAGGAATTTAAAGTTACTGATCCTTCCACCTCTGATTCCCTAATTAGGACTGGCTCATGGACCTGTGGTTTCTTCCTGCTGTAGTCTATAATCAGCTCTTTGGTTTTGTTGACATTAAGTGAGAGGTTGTTGCTGTGGCATCATTCAGCTAGATTTGAAAAAGGCAGAATAGCTACAAACATGGTCCTTATTGCCAGACAGTATCAGGAAAACGTTCAAAACAAAACTTAAGCCTCTGTTGATCTCACAAGCCCTTCAATATCATCAGACTGTTTAATCCTTGTTGTATTGCAAAGTAAATTTATCGATCCTGCTTTTTTAATTGTTTCAAGTTACGAGGGAAACAGGCACAGAGACATTTTGGCGACTTTGTCTTTCCTGCAGGTCAACTGCTCTCAAGCCATTCTGCTTGGAATGAAACAATAGAGAGGGCATGAGCAGAGGGGTGGGGTGGGGATAGGGATGGGTGAGAGGGGCTCATGGGCCTTAACTAGGATGCTGAGTGGATGCTAACACCTGAACTATAGTGAAAAATAGTACGTGAGGTATCTTTGCTTCACTAACAATGTCCTCACCAAAAACAGCCAGCTTTTGCACCACAGAGCTGCCAAAACAGCCAGCTTTTGCACCACAGAGCTGCCAAAACAGCCAGCTTTTGCACCAAGGACCACACTGCCAAGAGATGTAATTAACAAACCATAACCATAAACATAAATGCAGCTGGCTCCTTTCAAACTTGAGGTGTTCAGATTTGGAACATCTTGAGGTTCACTGCTGATTTTCGCACAAGGAAAGTGCCCACAGCTCCATATCCATGTCATTGTCTCTTCCCAGAGACCAGCCGATAGAGAGAACAAGTGACTTTGCTGTGATTCAATGCTAAGGACACCCACTGGCTGCTAACACATTGCTTTGTGGGTGTTGCGTGTTAGTGAAAACCAAAACAATACTGCTCCACAGATACATCAGCTGGTGTGCATTCAAAGGCAGCAAATCAGGCAGCTCAATGCCTGCTATCCCAGCTGTAGTCACAATGCCTACGCTCGTTGACAGTACTGGTGCCATTTGCAATTGTACCCACTATGAATGGCTTACAGGCAATAAGGATTACTGTCTGATGATGCCAATGTACAAGGCGCAACGTGCATGCAACTCACTCCAAACCCTGACATCAAGTGTCATGCATTGTGGCAACATGATCACTCCCTGGACAGATCTGGATATCCTGCAGCACCTGGCAGATCCAATGTTAAGATCAGATTCAGAATCAGAATCAGGTTTATTATCAAGGGTTATGTGACATGAAATTTGTTAACTTTGCAGCAGCAGTGCAATGCAATACATAATCTAGCAGACAGAAAAAATAATAAATAAAATAAAAATAACAATAATAATAACGAGTAAACCAATTACGTATATTGAATAGATTTCTAAAAACGTGCAAAAACAGAAATACTGTAAATTTTTTAAAAAGTGAGGTAGTATCCAAAGTTTCAATGTCCATTCAGGAATCGGATGGCAGAGGGGATGAAGCTGTTCCTGAATCGCTGAGTGTGTGCCTTCAGGCTTCTGTACCTCCTACCTGATGATAACAGTGAGAAAAGGGCATGCCCTGGGTGCTGGAGGTCCTTAATAATGGACGCTGCCTTTCTGAGACACCGTTCCCTGAAGATGTCCTGGGTACTTTGTAGGCTAATACCCAAGATGGAGCTGACTAGATTTAAAACCTTCTGCAGCTTCTTTCGGTCCTGTGCAGTAGCCCCCCGCCCCCCATACCAGACAGTGATGCAGCCCGTCAGAATGCTCTCCATGGTACAACTCTAGAAGTTTTTGAGTGCATTTGTCGACATACCAAATCTCTTCAAACTCCTAATAAAGTGTAGCCGCTGTCTTGCCTTTTTTATAACCACATCAATATGTCAGGACCAGATTAGATCCTCAGAGATCTTGATACCCAGGAACTTGAAGCTGCTCACTCTCCCCACTTCAAGTGCTAAGCGGTGTGCAGCATACTGCAAACCGCATCACCATAAGGGATTGATCATGGACGAGGATGAAAGAAGAAAAGGGAGGAGGAACCTTGGACAGCCCCACCCTGCCCAGACTATCTGAGTGCAATGCCAGTATTCACAACCCTACATATCCATTCATGTGAGACTCCATCCATCTCTGACTACAACGTACAGACAAAAGCCATCCCAAATTAAATATTTGAACCATAATTTACAAATAAAGTCATTACAGCCTCAGAATCTGGTTTATTAGAATCAAGTTTATTATCACTGACGTTGTGAAATTTAATGTTTTGTGACAATAGCAGAGGACATAAACATTTCTATAAATTACAAAAAGTAGATAGATAAATAGTGCAATAAGAGGAATAGTAAATTGGTGCTCATGGACCTTTCAGAAATTTGATGGAGGAGGGGAAGAAACTGGTCCGAAAAAGTTAAGTATGAGTTTTTAGATTTCTTTGCCTCCTCACTGATGATAGTAATGAGAAAATGGCTTGTCCTGGATGCTAAAAGCCCTCTATGATCAATGCCATCTTCTTGTGGCACTACTCTTTGTTCTCAATGAGGGGTGGGTTGTGTGTGTGTGCATGTCATACTCCATAACAAGTTACCTCATAACTTAGCCATCTCATTTACCTCGACCTAGCTCCAGTGTGTTATGCAATGTTGTCCTTGATTTTGTAGCAAGGCTAGTGACCAGTTGATGAATTTTGCCTAGAAGCCACGGCTACAGACTGCACCACCTCGGCTGCAGCCTAAAAGCTGTTCAGCATTTCAATTAAGATACGTAACTGAGCTAGTCCCATTTGTTCCTTCCTTTGGCAGCTAGTTCCATATACAGCATGTTCTGTGTGAAAGTATTGCCCCTCAGATCCCTTTTAAAGCACCCCCACTCACTCTAAAACTAGAGGACTCTCCCACCCTGGGGAAAAGAGTGTGGCTATTCATCTTATCTATGCCTGACGTGATTTTGTAAGCCTCTGTAAGATCACCCTTCAGCTTTCTATGCTTCAGTGAAAACAGTCCCAGCCTATTCAGCCGCTCCTTACAGCGCAAATCTTCCAATCCAGGTAACATCATCCTGAACCTTTGGGGCTAACTATCCTGCAGGTAACAGCAAGGGCAAAAGTGGAGTGGTAGAGGTAGAAAGTGAAATGGCGTCTTTCTCAGACGTTGACAGCAGATTTATGCAGTCACTGCCAGTCCTCAAGGATTGTGGCTCAGTAATCCTAGTAATCTGTTGGACAATGGATTATTGGATTGCTGTCATACCTTATAAATCCCTTTCGGCACTACAATCCGCAGTTGTGAAACTATTATACTGAAGATAAAGCTCAATCCAGCTGCAGAATAGTTGCATGGTCATGTCCCCCCACCCATGTGAGCCATCTCCCCAGCTGATCCTCTTCATAGTCATAGTCATACTTTATTGTTCCAACGTTCCAAATTTCAGCCATGCCATGCAAACTACGTTGAATTAATCAGCAGCTAACTTCCTAATGAAACTATATGGCTTTCTGTTGTTTATTTTGTCTAAGGCTGAAACAAGCCTCAGCAGCTGCATATGGAGAATTGTTGTGTAAAAGCATTAAATATCATCACTATAATTACTAAACCACAGACCACTACAGAGGGTGCAATGTCAACGGGGCCACAACATTATGACTATAAAGCGCCTCACACCTTGAATAGACATGATCAATGTTATGAATTATTGAAACAATTTATGCCCAGTGGCCACTTTATTAGGTACCTCCTGCAGCTAATAACATGGCCATTGGCTATATGTTCATGGTCTTCTGCTGCAGTAGTCTATCCACTTCAAGGTACAACATGTTGTGCATTCGGAGATGCTCTTCTGCACACCATAGTTGCAATGTGTGGTTATTTGAGTTACTGTCACCTTCCTCTCAGTGTGAACCAGCCTGGTCACTCTCCTCTGACTTCTCTCCTTGACAAGCTGTTTTTGGCCACTAAGCTGTCCCTCACTGGTCTTTTTTTTTGTTTTTCACATCAATCTCTGTAAACTCTAGAGACTGTTGTGCATATCAATCTCAGGAGTTCCGCAGTTTCTGAGACACTCAAAGCACCCTGTCTGGCACCAACAATCATTCTATGATCAAAGTCACTTAGGTCACATTTCTTCCCCATTCTGATGTTTGGTCTGACAAAAACTGAACCTTTTGACCATGTCTGCATGCTTTTGTGCACTGAGTTGCTGGCACATGATTGGCTGATGGGCTATTTGCATTAACGAGCAGATGTACAGGTGTACCCAGTAACTGGGTGTCTGAACAGGACCTTTCGCCCATTCAGTCTGTGTCGAACATCCAACCACCCTTCATACTACCCTACATTAATACCATTTTTGTTCTGCTGCATTCTGATAAATTCTGCCCCCCCAACCACACGCCGCATTCTATCACTCACCCACACACTGGGGGTAATTTACAGCGGTAAATTAACCCACCAATCGGTCAACCTTGGGAAATTGGGAGGACACCAGAGCACCTGGAGAAAGGTCACGTGATCACAGGGGAGAGGGTGCAAACTCCATAACAGACAATACCTGAGATTAGGACTGAGCAAGGCTCTCCGATACTGTGAAGCAGTGGTTTACCTGACCAGCTGGGACACTGTGCCACCCCTGACAAGAAAGGGATTTCAAAATACAGGAGCTAAATTTAATCTTAGGTCTACAACGAACTGGCGAAATAGCTCCTGGAAGTGCTGTGAGGCTCTAAGCTACTTTAAGGCAGGCAGCTAGCTGCACATATTAAACCAGTGCCCCAAGGCAGCTTATGAGGTCAGAAAATTGTCCTGCTACAGTGACTGGGTGAAGGTTCAGATGTCACAAAACAAGGTAAAAATGCTTAATGGCCATTTTCTGTTGCTCTCTTTGAGAACCAGTGGCTGCTCAAAAGTACTGCAAACTGGGGAAACTCACAGGCCTTTTAGTATGATGGTAAGTCAAAGTAAAACAATCCTAGGAAGACTTCTTGGTATTGTCCCTGAAGAGTAATCAATGTAAAATTCACAATAATAATGTACAGATCTACAACTAGTGGTAATGCATTGGGTACATTCTTTAATCTCTCCAAACAAAATCACCTTTAAAGTGTAAAAAAGACTCATCCACCATTACTTGTTGCTATAGGCCATGAGTTTCCCCAGCCTGGGGACAACGGACTCTTTGCTCAATGGGTTTGGTCCGTGGCATAAAAGAGATTGGGAACCCCTGCTATAGGCCATTTCTTTCCACCTTAAACAGCATTCTAGGAATGAGTTGAATTCAAAAGGCTATTTGTTTACCAAACACACAGAAAAGAATTCGTTGTTATCCTGACGTTTTGCTACGTCGGGCCCCATAACGTCAATCGACATGAAATGGTATTGATCTGCTCCTAGTTTGAAATTTATTAAATCATTTTAAAGTAACAGTCTATAAGCGACTAAGGTGAAAACTACCTGAACAAATACCACCATCACCCCATACAGAATAAAGGCTGGGAAAAAACTATTTCAAAGGTACAAGAATATTGGAAGACATTTGGATACGAGTCAAGGTATCCAAACTACAACTGCTTTTGCTTCTGACTGCTGTACGATTTGAAAAACAACACCTGCAGATCAAGTCTAATCCAGATGCTGACAGTCGTTGGGGCCGCAAATGAAAGTAAGACAACAGGAAATAGTGTATGGAGCTTAGTCACATAAACAGTTTCTAGAAATATACGAGGATTGCCCTTAGTATCTGATGAGTGTAGCAATGTGAGTTATGCATTACAGTAAATAAAGGACTTTTTAATTTTGTGTATATGGTAACATTACCACGGGGACGGTTACATGTCAATGCAACAGGATGCGTCGCAAATTTAGGGTGAACAGCATTCCGGGAGAATTTATACTAGGTTCCAAAAAAAAAGTAATAGATAGCTTAATATATGATCCAGTACACTCCATTCAGAAAGTGACAGTTTACTTCCTCTCTTTCTAAACCCTCTGGAGATGGATCAGAATAGCTGCTGAAGATAAGTGTCGCAGGGCCTTGCTGCTGTCACTCAGTGAAGACTTTTGGCCTGATACCAATTCTGAGGTACAGATGCAGCAGTTGGTCAGGTCTCTCTAAAATAATGTTGATGTATTTGCAACTCGTGAGCCGTCACAGAAAATAAGAACGCTGTACACACCTCTTCACAAGTTGCACCGTGTAGACCAGGCATTGAAGTTTACTTCTGTCACAGGATGAGAATACCCTAGGGATGGAGGATGAGATCCAAGGATGTGCCCAGAAATGAAATACCCCTGTCCACTGCTGGGAACCTCTTACCCATGAATGCTCAGGATGGCACTGAGAGTCTCAAGTACATGCTTCAGGAGCAAACAGAAGCCCTGTGCAAGTTGCCTCACGAACGGCTCACCTATCTACTGTTAACGGAGTATGTAGCTCCCACACTGACCTCATCATTCACATCAGAACCTACAAAACTCAAACTTTTCTCGAGCCTCAAAAAGAAGGAAAAGGAGTGTTCCACAGAGCAACTTTATTGTAACTGTATTATATCCAGAAGAATATGTTGCACAATTCTAATCTACTGAATATTCCTTCAATGACACTCTACTAAAAATCCCTCAAACAAAACTGGACACCACTCCATTACTGTTAGACTTTCTTGACCTCTACACTTCATGTTCTTTCCAGTTCCCTTCAGTACTTGTTAGTCGATGAATGGAAGCTGAATATAGACTATGTGCAGTGGAGAGTACCCTAACTGGTTGCAACACAGCCTGGCATGGAATGCCTACGAAAGGAGACAACTACAGAAAGCGATGGATACAGCCCAGTCCATCACAAAGCAAGCCATCTCTGCCACTGGGCACATTGACATGGAGCGTTGATCCATCATCAAAGACCCCCATCACCCAAGCCACACTCCTCTTCTCGCTGTTGCCATCGGACAGGAGGTACAGAAGCCCTAGGCCCCACACCACCAGGTTCAGGAACAGATATTTCCCTACAATCATCAGGCTCCTGAACCAGTGTGGATAATTTCACACGTCACAATTCTGAAATGATTTTACAACCAACAGACTCAATTTCAAGGGCCTTTTACACCTCTCGTTCTCAGTATTAGGTTTTATTTGCATGATGTATCTTCTTTCTCACGTTGGCTGTTTGTCAATCCCTGTTTATGTAGTTTTTCATAAATTCTATTGTATTTCTTTACTTACCTGAAATGTCTGCAAGAAAATGAATCTGAAAGTAATATATGCTAACATATACACATGTACTTTGATAATATAGTTTCCTTTGAAAGAAAAAGTGGGAAATGCCTATGGCTGACAATTGGTTGTACCCCAACTGTGCTAATTATTCTTGATAGTTATTCTCAGACTTCTCACTGTACTGCACGATAATCAGTTCTGTCGAATTGGACTGAAATGATGCTTCATCCTCATTACAGAGGAGATAAGTACAAGCCTATCTGCTTGGAATAATTTGGTTTTCGATGTTGGGGAGGGAGAGGGAGGGTAACTGTATTGTAGATGATCTTATCAGCAAATGAAACTGTAACAGTAAGGGGACGAGAAGGATATGATTAAATTCAAATATTTATTGGGAACCTATACAGGTGCTTGGCAAGGGAGAAAAATTATCCCTCAATACGACCCATTGTTTACATTCTTGGTAAGGTAGGCATTCACGCACTTAATGCTCAGGCGCTAATTACAGCCAGTATTTGATAGCCTTTTGAAAGTTCTAGGATAGCTACAGAATGTTTTAGAATTATTTCGTATGCCAGCGGAGCCACTCTGTACCATGATTTGAGAGTATTACACAATAACCATTTTCCTCAAAGCAAAGTTGTTGACAGGTTGTGGGACTGAAAATCTTCAGCAGTTTACTGTAACTTCCATGCCTTTCACTATAGGTAATAACAATCTTGGGCAAGTAATTGAATAAAATCTTGATCCTTTCTGGGTAAGAATGATGTTTGGTAATTTCTCCTCAAGTGAGACAATAGCAGGAGTTGAAAACAGATAAGCACATCATTGCATGTATTGAAATTCAAACTTTGCTTTCATTTAAACATGAAGCTTGTCAAGGTTCAAAGTTCTGAAGGATAAACTTAATGTTCTTGTTTCAACTTGGCTAATTGCTTTGAAATAGTTTTGAAGTGATTTAAACTAAAGGTCTTGAATTTCAAAAAATGTAAGATCTTTTCCAATTGAAACTTAATGCCAATACACAGCAGGAGTTCAACAAATTAGCATGCTTCTCTGTGGTCATTGCAAAATGCAGTTTGACAGAATCTAATAGGGCCTTGTACCCCCGATGGAGTGATCACACTTCTTGTGTGATCCCAGAAAGAGAAAGGTACAATTCAATCGTTGAAGGCACTTTAGATAGGTAGATAGATACTTTATTGATCCCAAAAGAAATGACAGTGTCACAGCAGAATTACAAGTGCACAGGTATTAGAAGAGAAGTAGGAAGAATAAAAAAAAAGTTACTACAAACAGTCTTACAGGAGGGGGTCATCACTTCATTGGGTATAGGATGACCTATTACAGAGCCTAATGGCTGAAGGAGAGAATGACCTCATACAGCACTCTTCGGAGCAGCGCCATTGTCTCAGCCTGTTACTAAAAGTGCTCCTCTGTTCAGCCAAGGTGGCATGCAGAGGGTGAGAAACATTGGCCAGGATTGCCAGGATCGTCCGTTGGGTCCTTTGTTCTACCACAGCCTCCAATGTGTCCAGTTTGACTCCTATAACAGAGCCAGCCTTTCTAAGCAGTTTACTGAGCCTGTTGGCATCACCTGTGTTGATGGCATTGCCCTTGCACACCACTGCATAGAAGACTGTTGTGGCGACAACGGACTGGTAGAACATGTGAAGAAGAGGCCTGCATACTCCAAGGGACCTCAGTCTCCTCAGGAAGTAGAGGCAACTCTGGCCCTTCTTGTACACAGCCCCTGTGTCTGTCATCCAGATGCACCCCCAGGTACTTGCAGATCCTCACCACATCTACGTCCATACCATCATTAGTAACAGGGAGCAATGCAGTCAAATTTGTTCCTGACCTCCATACACTGGCATCTCCCAGTTGTGATTCCTGAATGGGGACCTATATTTAAATATTAAATCAGATTACCCAAATTCATTAATTTAATTTTTGTTCAAAGGTGTATCAAATATTTGATGCATGGGTTCCCATAGCTCTTGCTACCTTATTGGCAAATGCATTTTCACTCCATACCACAGACTGAAGAAAGCTTTCTTTTGTGAAACATGGGTGTAATATTCTGAAACGTTTCTATTCTTACAAGGATTCCGATTCTCTCCACTTGACTCACCGCATTTTAGCTGCCGTCACTACTTTGACTTTCTGGGAGCAGCGAGACACTGACAAGTGGAAGGACTCATGAACTGAGGAAAAAAATGTAACGACTTCAGCTCAGCTGTCGATTGAATTGCACTGGCAGAGATGGGAGTTATGTCAAGCTCTTAAGCTAACTTAAAATCTAATGAGGCATTTTCGGCTGATGTTACACCTGCATGCCTTCAAATGAGCAATGGATAAGTTGATGGATCAGTTCACCCTAGAGTATTATGTTTTAATTCATCTAGAAGAATTGGTTAATTCACTTCAAAAACCTGGGAACATGAAAAAAGTGAGATGGACCTTCAAGGGTTTATTGGGTGGTAGAAATTGGTAAATCGTTTTGTACTGGCTTTTTAATCAAAAGGAATAGAAACTACCCCACTCACTATTACCAGCTATGCTGCAATTCACCAATGAGAGGGTCTTAAGAAAAGGATCCTCATGCAGATATCAAGCAGGCACTCTCTCTAAATTCCAGTGTATTTAACAGAAATCAAGTTCCCTGCTTTTATGGATTAGGACCTCAGGCACCAGCATCAATCACTGGGAGCCGGTGCAGGAAGATCTGGCTTCTACACTGGTGACCAATATACACTACCAGGGACTTACTCCTGATAGCCATCACTTCTCTGAGTTCAGCACCTGGTCACGTCGACAGATCCCGATCAACTCCAACAAATGACAGAGGTAGAAATGCTAATAGAGCAAAAAAAGCAAACAAAAGGCAGTGAGTGTCACTGTGAACTCATTATGAGTTTTTAAAGTGATGTTTGATTGATTGTTGGCATGACAGTGATTAATGATTGTTCAGGAACCTCTGCCTATGTGGATAATACAACTGAGGCCTTATATGACGGAGTGCATTTATATTCACAAATTGTGCTTTACAGATGTCATCATCTTCACACATACACAAACACATGTATTTAATAGAACCATAGAAATTTTGGTGGATATGGAGGCCATCCGAAAGAGGCTGGAAGAATCTCCCTGACCCCAGAGTCCATGGAAGCTGTGTTCCTCCAACTGCAGCCAGATCAATGAAAGGATTGTAATTCAATCAAGCTTCATGCTACAGGTGAGAGGAGTCTTGGTAGACTAGGTAGTCCTAATCCTCCTGGATCCATGAAAGAGTGCTAATACCTGCCTTAGATGGGCTCTTCTCCCAAAGATGCTTGAATTTGGCTGGAGAATGGGCAAAGAAGTGGCAGATGTAGCATAGTGTAGGGAAGCGTACACTCATGCACTTTGGTAGAAGGAATTAAAGCAAAGACTATTTTCTAAATGGGGAGAAAATTCAGAAATCAGAGATGCAAGGGGACATGGGAGTCCTCATGCATGATTCCCTAAAGGCTAACTTGCAGGCTGAGTAGGCGGTAAGGAAGGCAAATGCAATGTTAGCATTCATTTTGAGAGGACTAGAATATAAAAGCAAGGATGTAATGCTGAGGCTTTGTAAGGCATTGCTCAGATCGCACATAAGAGTTCTCTAAGAAATTTTGGGCCACTTATCTAAGAAAGGATTTGCTGCCACTGGAGTGGGTCCAGAGGAGGTTCACAAGAATTATCCCGAGAATGAAGGGGTTATCATATGAGGTGTGTTTGATGGCTCTGGGGCAGTATTTGCTGGAGTTTATAAAAATGAGGAGGAATTTCACTGAAACCTACTGAATACTGAAAGGTCTAGATAGAGTGGATGTGGAGAGGATGTTTCCTGTTGTGGGTGAGTCTAGGAGCAGAGGGCACAGCCTCAGAATGGAGGGACATCCCTTTAGAACAGAGATGAGAATGAATTTCTTCAGCAGGGGATTGGTGAATCTGTGGAATTCATTGCTACGGATGGCTGTGGATGCCAAGTCACTGGGTATATTTAAAGTGAAGGTTGATAAGTTCTTGACCTGCAAGGGTGTCAAAGGTTATGGGGAGAAGGCAGGAGAATGAGGTTGAAAGGGATAGAAAATCAGCCATATGGAATGGTGGAACAGACTCGAAGGGCTGAATGGTCTGATTCTGTTCCTGTATCTTATGGTCTCATGACTGTCAGCACCTATGGAAGTGTATCTGAGCAAGAATAGCCACCATAAAAATAGAGTAGAAATCAGGAGATGTAGAAAGTGTTCATGCAAAGTCAGTAGAAATATGCTACTACTAAAAGTACAAACACATGAAATTGTGCTTTTTATCAATGCTTAGATATATCAGTGTTTGGCCAGAGTCCTGATCATGACTGATAAGCACAATAACAGCAGGAAAATAATGTTCGTATATTACTTGTGAGTGCACCTGACTATTTTTGACAAATACTGGGTATATATGTATATTTAGCATAAGTGAAAATGATATAAACCAAAGCAACAAGCACATTTCATCCATTTTGTTAAAGTACAGATAAAGTTTAAAGCAATTTTGAAACCCAAATTATGGAAGTGCAGCTCCAGTATATGTGATGTTCAAATCTCAGGCAAGAGATGGGTTCATATTCACTGTTCCTTAGGATACAACTAAGGATTTATATTGACACAGTTGCTGTTGTAATCACTGGAGTCCTTTAGCAGTTTTAGTGCCAATAAAGAACTTCTGAACTGCAGTCACTGTTACAAGATAGGAACATACACTGGGAATTTGTGATGACTCCATTTGGCTGTGGTTAGCTTAGGGGTCTCAGAATTTGTTCAATGCTTTTATTTTAGAGTCTGACAACATCTCAAAACGTTCTGCTTTTGAGATTTGCTCTTTTTTGTGACACTTCTATGTGGTGGAGTTTCTCTGTGGTGCTGCTCTTTTCCTCCTCTATTACTCAATGTGATGCAGGAGATATCCTATCAACATTACTTTTGATACCCCAGATTTAACCAAGTTTAATTATGTACAAATTAACTTTTTGTAGGTGAATTATTTAACAGCTGTTTAAATGCCTTAAAAAGGAAATTCTCTGGGAAAAGTTCTACAGCCATAATATATGTAGCCTTTCAAATGTCAATTCCAGAGATAATGCCAATGAGAATAGTAGATTCTGTGAAATCTAAATGGGTTTTTAGCAAGCTCTTTAACAAAATCCCACGTGGCATTTAAATCAGGAAAGCAAAAGCCCATGGGATCCAAGTGAAAGTGACAAATTAAATTAAGAACTGGCTAACTGGGAGAATGCAAAAGGGTCATGGTAAACAGGAGTTACTGGAGGACAGTGAACAGTGTAGCGCTGCAGGGCACAGTACAAAGTCTTTTACTTTCTGTGGCATTTATGTTAATGATTTGCAGGAAGCTTGATAAAGAGGTTTTCCTTAACTAAATTAACACCATTGTTCATAATGATGGAGAGATTTCTAAGCTGCATCAATGGACTAGGTAGATGGGTACAAAAGCAGCAAATAAAATTCAGTCTGGAGAAGTCTGTGGTACAGGTGTCCCCCACTTTTCGAACGTTCGCTTTACGAAACCTCACTGTTATGAAAGAACTACTTTAGTACCCTGTTTTCACTTTCAGAAGGTGTTTTCACTGTTACGAAGAAAGGCAGCGCGCAATAAAAAATCAGCGCGTGATAAAAGGCAGCGCGTGCCCCGAGCAGCCGCTCTGCCCCGGATTTGGAACAGCATTGCTTAAACACGTTGCATTGAGCAGCCGTTAGCAAGATGAGTTCTAAGGTGTCGGAAAAGCCTGAAAGAGTAAGGGTGTTACACTTAGCGTAAAACTAGACATAATTAAGCATTTTGATCATGGTGAACGAAGCAAGGACAAAGTGAGTTTGGCTTGTGGAAGCTGATGAAGATGATGTTGAAGAGGTTTTGGCATCCCATGACCAAGAACTGATAGATGAAGAGCTGATGCAATTGGAAGAGGAAAGGATAACAATCGAAACCAAATGCAGTAGCAAAAGTGAAGCAACTGCGTGAGATTTTCCCTGCAATGATAAAATACGACTTTAATTTTGAAAGGGTACGTAGGTTGAGGGGATATTTGCAGGACGGTTTGAGTGCTTACAAAAAATTATATGATAGAAAAATGTGCGAGGCTCAGCAGTCAAGCAAGCCTTCCACATCAGCCACAGCAGACGACGAACCTCGACTTTCGACATCGAGGCGGGCAGTCATAGGAGAAGATGAGCTGCCTGCCCTGATCGATGATGAGATGACACCCCCGTGTCCCACCACCCCATCCCCCGGGCCCCAGACAGATACTGTACCGATTCACGGAGAATACAGCGGTAGCCGGGAGGCACACAGCACATCTTTGAGAAAAAAGCCGAAATAAACATGCTAATTAATTAGGTGCGGCCTAGCACATAATTGTCGGTCCAGATCAGAGGCGATGCAATCGGCAATTGCCTCTGATCTGCGCCAACATTTACGTGCTGAGCAGCACCTAATTAATTAGCATGTTTATTTGGGCTTTTTTCTTAAAGATGTGCTGTGTGCCTCCCGGCTACCGCTGTGTTCTTCGCGGCAATGTATCGGGTCGGCGGCCCGGAGGGTGGGGGCCACTGCACCACCCCATCCTGTGACGACTCAGTCTAACACACCATCATCAGTGTGCTTGGCGCTGTTTTCCCAATTCCGGTAAGTGATACTACACTGTACATACATTATTTCTACTTTATATAGGCTGTGTATTTTTTACATGTTATTTGGTAGATTTGGCAGCTTCATAGTTTAAAGGTTACTGGAGAGCGCGTTTATGCCAACAGCGCTTGTGTGAGATTTTCGCTACAGAGATCTGTGCAGGCAATCGTTGTACAGAAGTATTTCTACTTTATATAGGCTGTGTATTTATCATATCATTCCTGCTTTTACTATATGTTACTGTTATTTTAGGTTTTATGTGTTATTTGGCATGATTTGGTAGGTTATTTTTGGGTCTGGGGACGCTCACAAAATTTTCCCATATAAATAAATGGTAATTGCTTCTTCGCTTCATGACATTTCGGCTTACGAATCGTTTCATAGGAATGCTCTACCTTCGGATGGTGGGGGAAACCTGTAATGTGGTGAGGCAAGATGGACAAGTCCAGGAATGACACGATCATGGTAGGAGGCAAAGGACAAGATGGAGCCTAGGGGTGCATGTAAGTTGAACTTTAAAGAATAGCTGGATAAGGTGGGATTTAGGATCCTTGGTTTTATTTTCAGACACAAAGACTTAAGTGCAATGAAATCATAGTCGAGCCATTTCAACAATTATTAAGCCACAGATAGATTACTGCATACAGTTCCAGTCAGCACACTACAGGAAGAATATGTCAGCACTGGAAAGGATGCACAGATATATGCAGATGTTGTTCAGGTTGGAGAATTACAATTATAAGGAGCTGGAGATGTTTCCTTTTGGATAAAAGGAGACCAGGGGAGACTTAAAAGTGGCATTCAAATCTTTGAAAATCTACACTGAGTAAACAAAGAGGATCTACTTCCCTGACATAGAGGCTGATAACCATCCATTTCCTATATTCTATCCAGCAATGAATTCTGACCTACAGATCCAAAACCTACTTACTTCCATATCCTGTAGGTTATATTTTAAGTAAATAGTAAGCAAAATGAATGTAAAGGGTAATGTTTTGGTGAACTCCATGCATATTTACTTCAATTTTGTATTTAAATCAAATACAGAACAAATATGAACAGTTACCAGTGGTTGTCCATTGTGTCCAAAGATGACAGGAACCCTGTGCAAGAGAGCTTTTAAAGTGGAAAACCGCTGCACTGGGGCACTTCCACTCTCTGGACCTTGAAAGTCCCGTTCCAGTGGGATAACAACTGGGGTCTTCCTTGGTTGCAGAGAATGACCATGACTTCTTCTGTGCCTTGTCATGCCCTGTGCTCTCCACATAACATCGCAGAACGACTTTCCTGGCCGTTGGATCTCACTGTAGATCTCATCCGCCCAGTCCACAGGAGCTGACTTTACAAACTAGGACAGGCATGTCCCCATCTCACTGGGATAAGATTCCTGCCAACTACCCTCACATGGATTAGCCTACCTGTCCAAACAGTGTCCTGGGGTGTGGCAGCTGTTACATGCAAACAGCTACTTGGAGACACAGGTGAGAGCCAAGTGTCCAGTGGGGTCCAAAGGTAATATTCAAGATAATTGTCGATACCTTCAAATTCTTCATTGTTCCTAACATGTTGAAGTAGTGAAATCGTTTCATTTTCACTCCCAGCCATTTCTGGCATTTCCAAGTCTGGATACTTGAAACCACAGTGAGCAAAACAGTTCTAAACTGTTTCAGAGCTTATTTCTCACCAACTATCAATGACAAAAATCACTGCTTTCTGAACACAAACACACGCAACTGGCATTATTTAAAAAGTCACATAAAAGTTGCTGGTGAACGCAGCAGGCCAGGCAGCATCTCTAGGAAGAGGTACAGTCAATGTTTCGGGCCGAGACCCTTCGTTAGTCCTGATGAAGGGTCTCGGCCCGAAACGTCGACTGTACTTCTTCCTTGAGATGCTGCCTGGCCTGCTGCGTTCAACAACAACTTTTATGTGCGTTGCTTGAAATTCCAGCATCTGCGGATTTCCTCGTGTTTAACTATCTAAAAACTGTTCACTTTAAGCAGAGTGTAGTGTCTAACAGCCACAGCAGGTGAACTCGACTGATGCCTGTTAGAACCTGTTCGACAACAGTCTCCTGCCCCAATTAAGTGGCATAGTGTCCCAAATAAATGAAGGGAATCCTTATTATTTTCTCAATTTCTTTTTGTTCTTTGAGTTGTCCCAAATAAGGGGTTAGCCCGATTAACCAATGGCCTAATTAACCAGAATCCACTGTACTTCAAATCATTAAAAAAAACCACAGACCTGTCCTAAGCACAGCACAACATGATGACATACATGTAACAAGTGCTGGGTCCGCTGTGTATTTTCACACAGAAATCACATGTTAGCAGCAAAAATTACTGGGGCAGTTTTAGTCTTGTCCTTGTGACTGGTTTCAGATGAAACATATCTTCAGACTGTCGAAGATATGAACCTGATGTAGCAATCAATTGCCAGGTTACTTCACCATAAAATTCTTAAAGCCTTACTTGATAGCCAGATGACCTTGTTCATCTGGAAGGCAACAAATTGCTACTTGATTCATGTAGGCGCAAGAACAAGATGTTAATCCTTTTCCTGCAGCTGAGGCCTATAGCAGCAGGTTTGAATTCCACAGTATCACAGCAGTTATTTATTACTAGGTATTGCATTGATGGCAATGCCAGTGTTTACTACACCTCCCTAATTTTCTAGAACCCAGAAGGCACTTGAGCATGCTTCTAGAATCACACAGACCAGATTAGGTGGGAACAACAGGTCTTCTTCTCTGAAGTGCATCAAAGAACCAGATGTATTTTACAGCCATCTAATGCATTCTATGGTTAGCCTTACAGGATCAGTTAATTTTTTTTAAAATTCCAGATTTCTTTAATTGCTGTTGGGAGATTCCAACATGTGCCTCTGGTTCGGTAGTCCAGCAACTGAACAACTACACTGTCATAATCCTCACTAAAAACTGCGGATTGCGTCTGACTGACACAACTCAGTGCTTCCCAAGGCTCCAAGCGTAAGCATGTCGCACTAACACTGGACTTAAGTGGAATTTTTAATATATGTTATATGTCAATGAAGATGCTGTATTTCTCCAAAAACCTTGTCTCTGGCATCAACGTGACCAGGTCTTGATACAGCAGGGTAGATCACTCGGTGCAAATTTCAAAACACCTATAAATAGGAGCATACTACTTGAGACAGTGTTTTTTATTAAAGATGCAGCACTGAAAAGACAGGAATTGCATATACTTAGAGCAATGCTATTAAGTACTACTTTTAAGAAATAATGTCATTTGAGAAGCATCATAGTCTCAAAGTATTAAACAGTTGTCCAGAGATAACTTGTATTGCAACACTACAAAGCCTCCATGGCTTCTTTGTTAGATAACAAGGTGCAAACGTGCCAAATTGATCAACTTTATAAATTACCGTCTGATATCTGAGCAGCTGGTGATAAAACCAGCAGTGAAATAAATTCCACAAAGTAAGTTGATCATATACCTACACTTTAATTTATATACCCTTTTAAATCAATGCACCTTTATCACAATCAACAGAAATGTCATGCAAACATCACTGTGTAAATGCCTTTGCAGAAGTCAAGAGTTAATTCCCAGAGAAACCATTAAGGCTTTGTGACATGTAACAAAACATTGATAGAATTTCACTTGAGTATGATTACCCTTTCCAAAACTTTGTCCCTTGCAGAAGTGGTGACGTCTATCTGAATATTGGTAAAGCAACAAATGATTGCCAAATGCCTCGGCCAAATCTACCCTGCTCCCCTGTAACTTGAGACTTGACTATTTTGACGCATCCTGCACACTGTCGTTCTTTTTGTTCTAACCTCCATAAAATCAACCCAAATTCCACCAAAAATATCCTAACTCACACCATGTTTTAGAAACCCCTCAGCCCTGCATTTGCTGATCCTTACTGGTCCTGGGGAAACATTTGCTTAATTTTAAAACTGTCTTATAAATCCCTAACAATCTTGCTTTTCTGTGCACCCCTGTAATTTCATTCACCCAGTTATACAACTCTACACACCACAACTCTGGTCACTTGATCTCACTTGAATATAAATGCCCACCAATGTGAACTATGACTCCAGTTATCAAGTCTCCAAGTCATGGAGTTACACCCCTCAAGAACCTGCTTCTTTCTTTCGGTGCTCATTAAAACCTTCACTTGGCTTTTGGTCACTTGACTTAATACTGCAGTCACAGCAGAAGATAGCCAGTGACTTGGTTGAGAGGACAGGTCGAAAAGGAAGTACATTCTGGGAGGCACAGAGCGGTGTGGAGCAGAATGGAGACATTTTAAGACTTTAGGTTGTTGATAACTGAAAGGCCTAATGGCTGACAATCAAATTGAGGTTTGTTTAAGAGACCAGAAATAAATGAGTGCAGACATTTTGGAGGATCGAACTGCAGGAGATAATAGCTCTGAAGTGTTCTGAAGTATTTCACTGTGCTAAAGGTGAAGCATAAGTGCAAATTGATGTTGTTAAAGGGCTCAGTTTGCTTAAACCTGACAATTTAGAACCAACTAGTCAACAAAATTAAATTGTTGCTGTTCAGTCTTATGTTCTCATGATAATACTACCAAGCTTCTGTTAGCCTAATTATTGTAAATATACTTCAAAGCAATGGAGAGCAACAATAATCAAAACAAGCTACAAAAAAAAATCAGACTTACTTTAGTAGTTACGGCAAAATGGTTGTCACATGACTTGTGGGTAAATGGCTTCCTGTGCAGGGATCACTGACAGAGGATAAGGATTCAGGTTTGGTTACTAGGCTTTGGGGAGCTGATCTAAATCTGGGATGGTGTGCAGGCAGTGTGGTGTGATCACAGTGAAGTTTCTGCAGTGGGTCTCAGTGCCTAGGCCATTGTAGGAGCTGGAGTATCAGCCAAAAATCACTTTCAGTGGTTCAGGCTGGATTGTGCACATACTTGAATCACCTATGAGGAAGTTACCATCTACAGCCTTCCTTCCTTACTAGTGCTGTCTGCTTGTTACCGTTGAAGAGCTACACACTGAGTGGTTACATGAGGAGTTAACAGGCAACAGTTCAACACCAGCCCGGAGCAAATCTGCATATTTAGGCAATAAGGGTTAAAAACTGCAGGTGGAAAAAATTACAGGAACAGCAATCCTGACAGTTCTGTACATTATCAATAATTAATTATCGTCTGTTGATACAATAACCTATAATGTCTTTGTTTGCCTTGGTTCTTCAGATAAATGCTGGTTCAGTGTCTCAACACCCTGCAACACAAACAGCTTTTGCACCGGAAAACATTAAACGCGTTGGGCTCTGAGAGCGATGAATAGCCTGCAGCATTCGACAGGTCATACACATAGAGTGTGGAACGGCAAACTTGGTTTACAAAGAGACATCTGTTCCATTACTTAAATGCATTGTGGCTAATTACATCCTGGCCCGTCTGTGAAATGACAACCATTTATTCTCCAGTGAACCATAAAATCCTAACATGCTCAATCGAAAGCAGGGAGGGAAGCACATGACAATTATGTTTGCAGTGCAGTCCAGAAAAGCCAGAGATGATGAAACGGGAGCCAATTTGCCACAGACTAAGTGGGAAAAGCAAGCAGGTCTGAGAAAGACATTCATCTGCCATGTTGCCATAAATGGAGGGGCGGGTGAAGGGAAGGTAAATAGTCGGAGATGGTACTTGAGAAATAAAGAGCTGCCTGAAGCTCATATCACTTTATCATTTCACCAGCTATTTCCTTTCTACACTCCTCCTGGAAACAACCTACTATCAGACTGACCACTGCTTTCAAAATTTCCTATTATACCTTAATCAATGACAGGTTTCATGATACAATACCAGGGCATTTTTATATTAAGTCAATTCAATCCTGTAATATAAATTGTATTAGCACTGCTTAGAATGGGATAAGGTAGATGAATCACAAATAAGTTATTAATAACATAATTGAGCATGAAGATTACAAAGCATTTTTTCCCTGTTCATTTTAACCTCCGATTAAGCAATCAAAGTGTTGAATGACATGATGTCCACCTTGCCTAATTTCACCACAGGAAATCATTCCCAGCCAATCAGGAGTGTAGAATAGGGACAGCTGACTGGCAATTACTGCCATAATTTAATCACGGAACCCACTGACCAATCAAAGATGCGACGGGACTTCTGACCCGAGAACGCTCATCAGATGTAAATTAGGCCATCTCTCGCCTTGTTTGAAAGAATTTTCAGGAGCCATGCCAAATTTAGGAGAGCAAGGCCATAATGCAGCTCGTCAGATAAGCTTTCAATGTTGGTAATAGCACAGTTGTTCAGAAAATTGGCTTTTTAATGCCTTTTCCAGCACTAGTTGCAAACTCTGCCAATTTCATATGAAAAAGGAAGATTATCAGTGAAACATTAAAAATGACATGCAGAGTGCCTCAAGGGGTCCATACTAGGGCCTCTTCTGTTTAACATATACCTGCTCCCTCCAGCTCAAATCATGGTAAGCAACAAAATATCTTACCTTGATTATGCGGGTGCTACTCAGATTTATGTAACAGTGTCATCAAGTGACTGTGGTTCCATAGAATTACTAAAAACTATATTGAACAAATCACTGATTGGATGAACCAAAATTTCCTCCAGTTAAACCAAGAGTAATCTGAAATAATTGTTTTTGGTGCCAAAAAAGAATGCTTAAAAATCAGTACTCAGTTGGAATCCCTGTTGTTACAGACCACAAACCAAGCCAGAAACCTTGGTGTTGTGATGGACTCTGACTTAAATTTTAACTACCACAAAGTCAGCATACAACCATTTTAAATATATAGCAAGAGTTAAAGAGATTATGTCTCAAGAAGATCTAGGAAAAAACTCATCCAACATTTATTTTTAGTAGGCTTAACTACTATAATGGCATTTTCACAGGTCTCTGTAAAAAATCCCTCAGACAGCTGCAGCTCATTCAGAACACTGCTGCTAGAGTCCTCAGATCACCACACTGGCTTCCTGTCCATCGGAGGACTGACTTTAAAATATTACTACAGGTTTATAAAGTACTGAATGGTCTGGGGCCAAAATACATCTCTGATCTCCTGCTGCATCATGAACCTTCTCGAGCTCTCAGGTCATCTGGGGCGTGTCTGCTTACCATCCCCAGGGTCAAAACTGAACACGGTGAAGCAGCTTTTAGTTACTATGCTCCACATATCTGGAATAACCTTTCACAGGATCTGAAGTCTGCCCCAGCTTTTAAGCTCTTTTAAATCGAGGCTTAAAACTTTTCTTTTCGCTGTAGCTTTTAATTAGAATCTCCTGCACTGTAACTTCCATTTACCATATCTACTTTTTGTGTGACTTTATTCGCTTACATATTGTCTGAAATTTGATGTTTGGTTTTTATATCTTATCCTATGTAAAATGCTTTGAACTGCCTTGTGTTTGAAAAGTGCTATACAAATAAACTTGCTTGCATAAATAAGCATAAGAAAAAGTGACGGGAGAGAAAGAAAGGCAAAGCGAAGAGGCAAGCTAATGGAAGGCAAGGGGATCTCCTCTTCCATTTCCAAGCGCTGCAACAAGACTACAGAAGTGCACAAGAACACAAGGAATTCTGCAGATGCTGGAATTTCAAGCAACACACATCAAAGTTGCTGGTGAATGCAGCAGGCCAGGCAGCATCTCAAGGAAGAGGTACACCAGAGAAGGCAGTATCTCCCAGTGGCCACACATTTTAATTCCACGTCCCATTCCCATTCTGATATGTCTATCCACGGCCTCCTCTACTGTAAAGATGAAGCCGCACTTAGGTTGGAGGAACAACACCTTATATTCCGTCTGGGTAGCCTCCAACCTGATGGCATGAACACTGACTTCTCTAACTTCCGTTAATGCCCCTCCTCCCCCATCCCGTTATTTATTTATCATTGTATATATTCTTTTTCTCTCTCTTCTTTTTCTCCCTCTGTCCCTCTCACTATACCCCTTGCCCATCCTCTGGGGTTTCCCCCCTCCCCCTTTTCTTTCGCCCTAGGCCTCCTGTCCCATGATCCTCTCATATCCCTTTTGCCTAACACCTGTCCAGCTCTTGGCTCCATCCCTCCCCCTCCTGTCTTCTCCTATCATTTTGGATCTCCCCCTCCCTCTCCCACTTTCAAATCTCAGTCCTGACGAAGGGTCTCGACCCGAAACGTCAACTGCACCTCTTCCTACAGATGCTGCCAGGCCTGCTGCGTTCACCGGCAACTTTTAAGTGCACAAGGAGCTCCTATGATAACAGATTATGCCTTGTACAATGAACTCATGCTGAGAGCTGGAACATTGGTTGGCAGTGAATCATCCTTCCACTGAGAATGACCCTTCCTAACTGTGTATTGAGAGCGTAGAGTTTGTGAAGGGACATGGTTAAATTCTGGATTGAGGGTTGGGAGTTAATGAGGTAAATGTCAGTGTTAGAGAGCAGTATGGCTGGGAGGAGATGGGGGTGGGGGGACATCGGGAAGGTTCTGGATTAGAAAATAGTGAGAGTTAGATTCCAGAATTCAATTAAATGGGAACCTGCAATTAGTAGTTCATGAAAGAGTGAATGCTGGGAGGGTTGCTAGGCATGTATTGTGGGTTGGAACTGACGGGAAGGGGGTGCAGTTAAAGAGGAAGGCCATGCAGTAAGTAAATAATTTCCAAGACCTAGAATCACAGATTCATCCAGCACAGAAACAGGCCTTTGGCCCTACATGTTCATGCTTACTACAGTATGTATGTATATGAATCCTAATTATCTGCAGCTGGTCTATAGCCGTCTACGATTTGGTACATCAAGCACTTGTCTACTTCAGCCAAGTTCACCGTGCCTGTCGGGCGTGCTCTCTTCAAACTGCCCAACTGTAGAGCTCTGAAAAGTGATCTGACAGGCACCAGTTGGATAAGTTCTAACCTAACATCCCTTGAAAATGCTTTCAATGAATGTAGTCTAAGAGCAACAGCATTATGTTCGTGTCTCATCTGAAAAACTGCTCATCAGTGTTCACACCATTTGTGTTAAATGTCTGGTGAAGTTCAAGATTCAGATTTATTTATCACATGGTACCATGCATTGAAACATACAGTGAAATGTGTTGTTTCTGTTAAGAACTAACAGAGATGAGAATGCAGTTGCCACTCATCCCAGCACTGACATAGTCTGCCTACAATGTTCGACAGAACATCATTAACACACAAAACAGAACACAAGAAACAAAACAACAACAAAACAAGCTTCGTCCCTCCCTCCCACCCACCACCCACACACATACACAGCCCTCCAACACCAGGTCAAGCCATCTTCGTCCTCCAGTTTCCTGCAGAGTCGGACTCACAGACACTGGGCCTTCAACGGACTCGCTTCGACTTGCAGACTCCGTCCGGCCATCGGGCCCTGACTTGTGATCAGCACTGAGGCCTCAATCCTCAGCATTGAGCTCAGAACCCGCCAATCACCAAACACTAGGCCTCTAACTCCGGACTCACCGATTCGTGTACCCAGGGAGTCATTGAACCTCATCCCTCTTGCCCGTATGGAACTCGGACCTCTGTCCACTGTTCATCACTGCCCCTCCTCCTTATACTGGCCCATCTGTGTCCTCCGAGCTGAGTCCTGATGCAGGTTTTTGACTCAAATTCTGTAATTGTACTCTTTTCCCTCCAAAGCAACATAATCATGCTATATTTCTGGGCATGTCAGCTTTTGTCCATGTCATATTGAAAAGGCATCGTTGCAAATCTAGACAACTGTTCTCCTTATAGTTTAAGAATTGATTTATATGAAGCTTGTATCTCCAGTTAGATAGCTTGTCCCTACTTGTTAATAGATCTGTATACTGGACAGGTCCATCAGCTTGTAATTGCGCACACTACATTAATTCATATGAAACGTGCTCCTTTAAGAAGGAAAGAAAAATATTGCTGGTGTATTGAATACAAGTGCAGGGGTGCCTAGGCTTTAACAACCAAATGTAACGTGTGCTATGACCTTGATGTGTTGTTGCACCAGATGCTGATGTTAGTGAAGAGTTACCAACTTCAATAAAGATCATTCTGTTTATAGCTCTACTTATTCATGTGGCAACAGACAGAAACCTACAACACTACACTAGTGACAATAATGGGATGTTGCTGCTTGAGGGATAAACAGGACAATAAGCTTGTGAGAGGAAAGTGGATAATGGGCTCACTGGCAGGCAGTGCATATTCCAGATATAACAGAGAGTTCAGCAAGAACAAGTGAACTTAACCTTTCACTCTGTGTATGGAAGGCATTGTTCGTGAGGATATATTACTGAGGTCCCAGGGAACAGTCAAATCAGAGATTTATTTATTTATTTTTTGAGATACAGCACAGAATAGGTCCTTCCAGCTGCACTACCCAGCAATCCCCGACTTAATCCTAGCTTAATCAGGGAACAATTTACAATGATCAATTAACCTACGAACCAATATGTCTTTGGACTGTAGGAGGAAACCAGAGCACCCGGAGGAAACTCATGTGGTCACGGGGAGAGTATAGAAACTCCTCACAGGGAATGGTGGGAATTGAACCCCGGTCGCCTGTACTATAAACTGTTGTGCTAACCACTACACTACCATGTCATTGTGATTACTGTTATGCAAGAAGAGGAAGACAATCTGGTTGCTGGTGATAGGACTGAAGACTGGTGAGCCTACTAGCACCACAAGCTATGGATGAAGAACCCCATGAACATTATTTAAAGCTTGAAAGGGCATTTTAAATCTGGCATCACTGGAGATTTTTCAGTGTGACAAATTTGGTAAGTGCAAATCAGGAAGCAGGAGAAATTGATACTGTGCTGAGAAGTGACAACATGATGGTGCATTTTCCAGGTCTTCATTAATCTGAAGGGTGCTGCTGAATTGTTCAGTGTGCAGGTTGGTTGGTGAGGAGTTTGGGTGAAATTATTTAAACAGGAGACAGAGGCCAAAAGCTCACATTGGCAATTTCACTCCAAGTGGGATGGTGGTCAAGGGAAAAGAAGGTACAGAATGACCTGAGTTACAACGGGATTGCATTGGTGATGCAGCCAATCATTGCAGGATTAAGATATGGGGTAGGATGCACAGCAGGGCTGCAACTGAGTGGACGATGCATGGCCTTCAGCAGCAAGTGATCTATCAGACCTGTGCTCACTTGGGCATGAACCTTCAGGGTTGGCAAACCCACCTTTGCAGTTGAGAAAATCCCAGCAGTCATTTAAAGATTAGAAGATGCAATGGATTAATATTGGTTGAATATAATACTGGCAAACCTCTGCAAATATAACAATTTTTGTGATGTGGTGGTTAAATTACCTGGATCAGATTCTGGACTATTGACCCAAGGGCACAATTTTGAATCTCAGCAGGGGAGTTTAAATTCAAGTAATTAAATAGATTTGGATTATTTTAAAGCTAGTCTCTTCTACAGTAACCACAAAACTATCAGATTGTCAAAAAAAAAATCTGGTTTACTTAGGTGCTGCAGGAAAAGAAACTGACTTCTTTATGGGATTTCCGATCCATGAATGGATCTACAGGAACGTTTTACTCAGGGCAATGAGGGAAGGGCAAGAATCCTGTATTACCAATAATAGCCACACCCCTTGTATTAATCAAAAAAAATTAACCTCAACCTTATGTGTGTAATAAACTGATAAATTATAGGGGTTTACTATCTTTTTTAAAGGCTAGAGATCAAGTGTTTGAGTACTTTCAAAAATTGTGTGTATTACATATTATATTTTGGTCTTGATATGTTGCTGTCTCAGTCACTTAGTGGTTACTACTTTCATTGAGGGATACCATGTTTACAGCTCTACCTCTCAGTGTTCTTAAACTTTCACTCACACAGGTTCAAGATTCAAGATTGTTTAATGTCAGCTACAGTACACAAGTGTAAAGGAGAACGAAATAATTGTGACTTCTGATCTAGTGCAGCACAAATGAACACTCAGTTAGATAATGAATACAATAATAAAAAAAACACAATAAATATAAATACATAAGACAGCATTCATACATAGATTGATTTTATGTCCAAAAGGTGACGCTAGGCACAGAAGTGTCTGTACATAAGGTGACTCTTGACAGGAAATGACATAGTAGTGGTGGTGGGGGTGTGGAGCACTGGATCAGTGGTTGGAGGTGTTAATCAGCCTTACTGCTTGGGGAGAGTAACTACTTTTGAGTCTGGTCGTCCTAGCATGGATGCTACGGTCTGATGGGAGTGGGACAAACAATCCAAGAGTAGAGTATGTGGGATCCTTCATATCACTGGCCCTATCCCAGCACTTTTCTGTATATACAGTGGATTCCGGTTAATTAGGGCAGCCACTTATTTCGGATAACTCTTGAAGAACTAAAACTAATCGAGAAAATTGCTGGGATTTCTTTCGGTTACTTGGGACACTATGCAGCTTAACTGAGGCAGGAGACTGTTGCTGAACACAAGCACTTGTCTGGCCATTAGATGCCACAACATGCTTCAAGCGAACAGTTTTTAGAGTCGTGTCAGTTGTGCCTGTTTATGCTCAAAAAACAGTGATTTTGTCACTGATAGTTGGCAAGAACTATGACTATTCAAAACTGTTTTGCTCACTGTAGTTTCAAGCATTCAGGCTTGAAGATGCCAGACACACCCAGGAGAGAAAGTGAAATGCTTTCACTACTTCAACAAGTTTCGAAATACGAAGAACTTCAAGGTTTCCACATACAATGAAAATGAAGATTGCAGGATGCGATTGTCAACAGCACCATATGAAGGCAGTGCATCATCTGCTCGAGATGTCTGTGCTGGTTTTCTTCATTGCATACACTGGATGAATTCCTTCATCGATAGCTATTAGGAACTGACATACAGTTTTATAGTACACTAGTATTATTGGTAGTGTTATAATTTCTTCTGTATTTCATTTAAATAAATAATTTGTTACTTAGCTTGTCTTTTTTATACTGTTTTCACTATTTCCATGCAACTTCGGCTTATTGGGTCTGCTGCTTAACTGGGCCAACATATATTGGTCCCAATGCGTTCCAATCGGCCAGAATCCATTGTATGGCCTTGAATGCAGGTAGGCTGGTGCTGCTGATGTATTGTGCAGTTTTGACTATCAATCGTAGAGCCTTCCTGTCCGCCACAGTAATGTAGCATGTTAGGATCCTCTCTACTGCACAATTACAGAAAGACGTGAGAACAGATGAGCATAGTCCAGCTCTCTTCAGCCTTCTCAGAAAGTGGAGCCCCTGGTTGTGTAGGGTGTATCCTGGGATAATGAGAGGTGCACTCGCAGGTTCCACTGCTGTGTCAAATAAACCCACTGGCATGCTACCTAAGAATATCACTAATACTGCTATAAAAATATTTGTCAGGCTTTGCTGGTAATCATTTATATATTGATATGATGTTAGGGTTAACTCAAACTCTAACACTTGAGTGTAAGTCTGTATCTGAACGCAGTGCTGCCTTGCTGGAAGTAGTGTCATTTGAATGAGATTTTAAACTGAGGTTCTTTCTATCTAAACATATAAATGAAACTAAAGCCTATAGAACCTGAACAAGAATTGGTACTTTTAACTCTGGTTGGACGTGTTCTCAAAGGTTTCATTACATCAGCAGTCCCCAAACACTGGGCCGCAAAGCATGTGCTACCGGGCCGTGAGGAAACGATATGGGTCAGCTGCACCTTTCCTCATTCCCTGTCACGCACTGTTGAACTTGAACATAGGGTTGCCAACTGTCCCGTATTTGCCAGGACATCCTGTATATTGGGCTGAATTGGTTTGTCCCATACTGGACTGCCCTTGTCCCATATTTCCCCCACTAAGGTAGAACATTCCTATGACACCTTTCGTGCCAAAATGGCATAAAGCGAAGAAGCAATTACCATTAATTTATATGGGAAAAAATTTTGAGCGTTTTCGGACCCAAAAAATAACCTACCAAATAACACATAAAACCTAAAATAACACTAACATATAGTAAAAGCAGGAATGATATGATAAATACACAGCCTACATAAAATAGAAATAATTTATGTACAGTGTCGTCGGGAAGATTAAGCCAAAACCGATTTGTAGGAAAAAAATCAGCACATACGCGCATGCGCACACAGGTACCCGCACAAGGCTTCGTGGTCATGGTAGTCTTTCTCGGGGTAAACCCAAGTGTCCTATATTTGACTGCTACTTTTTACCCTTACTTGGGAGTGAGAAAGTTGGCAACCCTAACTGTAAAAGACATGTTGAGGTGAGTTTAACCCTACTTGAACACCGCACCCCCCCCCGGTCAGCTGGTCCGCGGTGCAAAAAAGGTTGGGGACCCCTGCTATAGTGAAACATTTTGCCTTGCTTGGCGCAGCTTTACATTGGCATCACTAAGCCCAGAGTTGAATGACTTGAGTCTCCTGTTCTATGGTCATATGTGCCAGCAGTAACAGACAACAGTGGAATGCCCTGCCATTATAAGCAGATATGTAATGGCCCTCCAATGTAAGTATTTTGAAAATTACATGATCTCATTATTATTTTTCTAAGAAGTCAAGTACTGCCCCATGCGCACATTAATTTTAATGAAATGTATGCTTGGGATAAAGATACGTTTAAGGATGCCAAGGCCTATAAATCCATTCACATAACTCCAGAAAACAGAACACTGCAATTGAAAATTGGCTTAACCTGGAGCGTAATAATTCTAATTATTCCTGGTTTTCAGTGGCATTTTAATTTATCTGATATTTTCTCTGGTGTAGGGCTCCTCCTGATGATGTCTACAGTGATAAAACCTGCAAAATTATCTGCAGCAAGATTTTCAAAGTCACTGATCTAAAAAATGACAGCTCATATTTACTCACAGAGTAACCACATTTCACCTAGCCTTATTCCACCTGAATTGGTATTTAAGGTCCGACAGATCAGCTGCATTCCTCACTGCGGCACCTTGCAAGCTCAAATACAGCCTCCCATCTATGTCTGAACTGCTGTACCCGTGGGACTCAAGATCATGGCTACTTTAATCTTCCTAACCTGAAATCATCCAAACTCCATATTCAAACTGCCTGTTTGCCTGTACTGCAAGTTCCCTCAAAGCGCAGGAATTCATATTCTTATGTCCTTGGAGACATCTTCCTGAAGAACTTACAATGGTAACATTTTAATCTAGTCTTGGAGAATCTTCAGAAGAGACAAGAGATACAGTATACAGGCCCTTCAGCGCACTGGATGTTTCTTGACCATTAAACACCCATTTACACTAATCTTACGATGGTCCCATTTTGTTTTCCCCACAGTCTCACCAATCTGTCACTTGCCTACATGCTCTGGGCAATTCTCAACAGCTAATTAACCTACAATGTCTTTGGCATGGGGATGGATACCATTTCAGGAAGAACATGCAAACTCTGCATAGTTAGCACTGAAGGCCAGGACTGATCCTGGGCCGCTGGAGCTGTAAGGCAACAGCTCTAAGAGTTTTAGCATTGTGCACAAGGTCTTCATGATCACCATTACACAAAAAGCACACCCCACTATTCTTCAACATTCTGACAATGATCCCCTGGGAGCACTTTTCCTTCTCTCTCCCTTCATTGCAAGACCAGTGCAATCAGCAGCCACTCTCCCCTGTAGCTGGCAGAGTGGTGTTTACACTGTTGGGTGCACAGATCCCACCTGTGAGTCTAAGCGCCGGCAGCTGCAAGAAATGTCAGTTTCAGTGAGGTGCTATGCAAGGGAACTCGAGTGTTGTCATGTGAACTTTGCAACTTAAAAATTTATCCTTTACGTGACTTTCACAAAGACATCAGTGTGACCACAGTGGTGCTTTAACACCATAGGAAATAATTTCAAGCCCAAAAGTTCTGCAAAGAGATGTTTTCAGGTTATGTGAGAGGGGAAAAAGATGGTCAATGGAGTATTATTGTAGGTAAGTGTGAAGTTATCCAGTTTGGTGGAATGAATGGCAGAGATTATTATTTCAAAGGTGTGAAATTAATGATGCAGGTAGCTCATACATGAAACACAGAAATTTCCTTTACGGATGCAGCAAATAATTTGGAAATCACGTAGAAAATTGCTAGTGGATGCAGTGTTGACAGGAGAAGTCTTACTCCTCACCTCAGGCTGTTGGTGATATCAAACTGCAGATAGCTTTAGTCTCTTTAGGGTCATAGGTCATAGAGTCATACAGAACAAAAGCAGGCCACTTGACCCTCCTCGTCCATGATAGCCAAGAAGCAGCCATCCATATGAATCCCACCTTTCAGAGCTTGGCCTTCTATCTTCTATGCCCAGGCGATTCATGTGTACATCTAGACACCTCTTAAATGCTGTCAACAACTCTGCTTACAGCACTACCTCAGGAAATGTATTCACCTGGATAAAAACTATTCCTTCAGATTCCCTCTAAACCTCTTACTCCTTTGCCTAAATCTTATACAAAGAGTTTACTTGACTTGAAGGCAAAGCAGGGAATTCATGCTAGACTGATTCCCCAGTTGAAATGGGTGCCTTATAAGGAAATATTGAGCAGACTGGGCCTATGCTTATCGGTGGTTAGAAGAGTGAAAGGCCATCTTACTGAAATATATAGATTCTAACGGAGCTTGACAGCGTAGACACTATGAGGATATTTCCCCAGATGGGTGAATTCAGGAGTAAGGGATATAGTCTCACAGTAAGGGTTCAACCATTCACTAAGATGAGAAGGAATTTCTTCATTCAGAGGATTCGGAATCCTTGGAATTGTGAAGGCTGAGCCTGCTAAGATTTTTGGATCGCAGAGCTAAAATGATTATCGGGGTCAGGGAGAAAATTAGAGTTCAGGCCAATGACTACCTAGCCACAATGTTATTGAACAGTCGATTGGTTTTAAGCATTGAATAGGTTATACTTGCTTTTAATTTCTTATGCTCTGAAATGGTAATTTCTCATGACCACCCAAGTTCCAAACCACATCATGAAATAACATGACCCCGTCTATCTTGCATAAATGGCATTTGACCCATGAATGAGCCTGAATAGTGGAAGAAAATCACTGGCAGGTCTCCATCATGCTCCTCCCATCAAGTCATTAAAAGGCTCTGTAGTCATAGTGACCAAGTAACACAATATCAGCACCACCCAAACAATCCTGAGGCACAATACTTTAAGTAACGCAATGGTCAGAGCATGGTCCAATATCCCTACTATTGCACACCAGAATGGTGATAGCAGCGCACCAGATATCCATGGCTCTGCTGTTTTTGAAGATAATTCTTCCTCCCCCCCCACTTTGCCTTGAAGGAGTGATATTACAAATGAAATCCAATGCATTTAACTCGTCACCTTACTGCCATTCTTTATATCGACAGTGCAACTGAAGAAAGTTAGTTGACCACTCTATCAAAAAGCAACCTGGGACAGACCTTGCTAAATATAAATCTCACCTCCACCCACTTAAGAAAAACTCTGAAAACATTAAATCTTGCCTGTAAATAAGTATGTCCCATTTGGAAAAAAATGCCAGCACATGCACTTGAGATTGACTCGAGAAGCGACTTGATTAAAGAAGAATTTCACATTCAGTATAGTTAATTAAAAATAAACCACCATCATTTACTTTAACATCCTTTCATTTATTTCTCTCAGTCTGTTAATCTTTGCTTAAACATTGTTTGAACAAAGAATGTTGTTGTTCAATTAACAGCCGCTGTTGATGTTGCATCTTCCCTTCCTCCCCCACCTCCTCCCCCTCACAAAATACCAGATTAGTCATTATGAGCCAGTTTGAAGCATTTCAGAAGGCTGTATATGCTTTACTGCATTTTGTGTGAACAGGGAGCAGTGGGCTAGCAGTCGGTGCTAACTGTTCCTGTTTTTTTGTCTAGAAATAATACTGGGGAACACAACGTGTTCCCATTTGGACTGCCACTTTCATAGCAAACAACTTCCAACTCTAGAGTAAAGCAGGACTTTTCAGAATAATGCTGTCCTATTCTGATAATCAAGTCTATCCTGACAAAGTCCATGTCACTAGAATCGGACAAGAAATATGACTTTTCTAACATTGCCACAGTCTGAGAATATACTTGAGACAAAACCATATGGATAAAAGATAAAGGGGAGACACATAATTTAAAGAAAACTTTTAAGACTGAATTTTTTGTGAGCTTTGTGTGCACAGCAACGGTTCCTACAGCATGTTATCTGTGAAATTTTAAATATGCCCCTCACTTAACTGACGAAGTTTAGTATATATTTGCATTTATGCAGTATTTTTAAGAGAGAAAAATGTTCAAAATATCAAAAAAAAATCTGAACTTCAACCACATAATGACATACTAGGACAAAGGGTCAAAAGATTGGTCAACTAAAGATGGACTTGGTCAAGGAGAGGTGGACTTCATCGATGAGAGGTGGACATAGTTATCTAGTGGTGACCTGGTCAATGAGAAGTGGACTTGGTCATCCAGTGGTGAATTTGGTCAACGAGAGGTAGACTTAGGGAATTAACTCTGAGGGCAGAAGTGGAGGAGCACAGGGTTGCAGAAGACTGCACAGAACAGAGCAGGCAAGCCATTTGAAAACACAGATAACAATTTTAAAATCAAAGTACTGCTTCACTAAGAAACATTATAGGTCCCCATTCCCAGCAGGAGCTCTCGCCTCAGGTGAAGCATGCTTTCAGCAGCTGGAGAGCTAAGGGAAAGTCCTACAGTATGGGGAATGTGCCTGAAAACTTGTGTTGTGACAATTTGAAAGTTGTGACAGGACCACACCCACAAGGCCAGCACGGTAGCATAACAGTTAGCATGGTGCTATTACTATGCCAGTGACCCTGGTTCAGTTCTCGCCACTGTCTGTAAGGAGTTCATACATTCTCCCCGTGATGGTGTGGGTTTCCTCTAACTGCTCCGGTTTCCTCCCACTTTCCAAGACATATGAGCAGTAGGTTAATTAGTCACATGGTTCTAGTTGCGCCAGACGGGCCTGTTACCATGTTGCATCTCTAAATTAAATTAAATATAATGACCCCATTTCCTGTGCAAAGCTTTTGGAGCATTGCAGAAGAACTTGAACCAATTGGAACCTGTTAATAGTCACTCTAATGATAACTCAGGAGATCTGCAAAGTTGGTAAATACTTAAATAAATCTATTGGTTCCCCACTCCAGGCTCTTTGACATCTCCCACTGTCCCAGCCATTTTCCAACCCACAGCTAGTCTCTTTCCTCAAACCTCACTATCAGGATGCCTGTCTCAATGTTCCACCAACCAATCCATTCCCAACATCGACTATCTATTCATTTCCATAGATACCGCCTGACCTGCTGAGTTCCTCCAGTATGTCGTGTGTGTTGCAGCATCGGCAGACTTTCTTGTGTTTATGATCTACAGGATCGCTTTTATGAAACAAAAGTCATTTTCTTTGTCTCTATAACTAATTCATCGACATCTGTGAGGATAAAAGTATTTCTGCAACTCTCCCTACTTCCTATTAATCAGGGCCTGGTTTACAGCTCATGAAATCGGAAGTGTCATTTGCAGCCATATGTCAAGTTGTTTTTCTCAAGTCTGCTGCAGTTTATCCAAACACTGTGCACTTTGCTGATAAACCCCAATATCATTCTTATTTTTGGAGCCTTTTCTTTAATCTGTTTGGTAAAGAAACAATAGCCTTTTGATAGGTTTTGCCTGCTGGCTGTGATAGGAGCATAGGTGCCACACTTTCTACCCACAAATGCAATGAATAGGCAAATTAGACAAAGTATACATTCTGTTATCACTTCCTTCAGACTGTTGTCACTCATTAGCCTGAGGATTCTCTTCATAGCTTTTTAAAAAAGAAGACAGTAATGGATGATTCAAGCAATTTCCCCGCAAACAGACTGCAACTGAAACCCACGAAACTTGCTCACTCTGTTGGGAAAATTAGCCCATTTCAGTGTAGGCTGAGAGCTTGCTAGCAATCCTCCCTGGCCACTCAGTCTGAAGCAATATCGTCATACCCAGAGGCTAATCAAGTCATAGTCACAGTCACAGTCATAGTCATACTTTATTGATCCCAGGGGAAATTGGTTTTCGTTACAGTTGCACCATAAATAATAAATAGTAATAAAACCATAAATAGTAATATGTAAATTGTGCTATGAAATAAGTCCAGGACCAGCCTATTGGCTCAGGGTGTCTGACCCTCCAAGGGAGGAGTTGTAAAGTTCGATGGCCACAGGCAGGAATGACTTCCTATGACGCTCTGTGTTACATCTCGGTGGAATGAGTCTCTGACTGAATGTACTCCTGTGCCCACCCAGTACATTATGTAGTGGATGGGAGACATTGTCCAAGATGGCATGCAACTTGGACAGCATCCTCTTTTCAGACACCACCGTCAGAGAGTGCAGTTCCATCCCCACAACATCACTGGCCTTACGAATGAGTCTGTTGATTCTGTTGGTGTCTGCTACCCTCAGCCTGCTGCCCCAGCACACAACAGCAAACATGATAGCACTGGCCACCACAGACTCACAGAACATCCTCAGCATTGTCCGGCAGATGTTAAAGGACCTCAGTCTCCTCAGGAAATAGAGACGGCTCTGACCCTTCTTGTAGACAGCCTCAGTGTTCTTTGACCAGTCCAGTCCAGTCCAGGGGTCACCGGTACCTTAGCTCTCCTCAGGTCTACCACCAGCTCCTTAGTCTTTTCTACATTAAGCTGCAGATAATCCTGCTCACACCACGTAGTGCCCTCCCAAACCACCCCACTATGAGAGGGTCTTTTTCCAAATTGGGAAGGAATGTAGGATGGGAAGGGAGGAAAGGAAGCCATCGCTCTATGTATCTATTCACTTCACCTCAGCTTTCCTCTGCTTTATCGCTCGCTCCAACAAACCATCACTGCTAGGTTTTGTAACTCCAAAATATACAACTAATTGAAAGAAAAACACAGAGCTTGGAGATGTGTGTATACTTCATTTCTTACTTTCAGTGAGGTGCTCAGATATGATGTGGTGGTGTAATGATTTACATATAACATATAATGAATCATTTAAACAAAGAATGCTTAAACAATATATTTACAATATTACTCAAATTTTACTGAAATATTAAGTATACAACTCTCCTCCCTGCTTATCTACAAACTTCAACTCAATATAGAATTAATCTCAACTATATACAACACATTTTAACACTGTCTTGAGATTTTGGAGACGTCCCTTCTCACCCTTACTGGTGGTAACAATGATGTTATCCAGATTAACACTGAATGTCTGGGCAGCCTTGCAGAACCTGGCCCATAGCTTTCTGCCAGATGCTACTCTAAAAATAAGCCCATTATAGTGATAAAGCCTTTGCGAGTGTTTCTGTTGAGGAACACTTTGGACTCTTCTTCCACAACCATCTGTTAGTAGCTCTCAGCTTAATCCACTTATTTGAAGGGTGTTCCTCCAGAAAGGTTTGCAAAGATCTCCTCTATCCTGGGCAGAGGGTACTGATCTACTGTCAGTACTGGGCTGATGGTGACCTGAATATCACCACAGACCTCGACAGATCCATTCTTCTTGGCTACTGGGACCACTGGCATTGCTCATGGGCTCCACTCAACCTTGAGGAGAATTCCTTCAGCCTCCGTGCAATCTAGCTCACTGGCCACTTTCTCGCAGACGGTATAAGGAACCGGACGGGTTTCGTAAAACTTGAGCGTGGTATTTTCATTTAACACTATTCTAACCTTGATGTGTCTAAGTTTTCAAATGCCATGCTTGAACACTGCCGTGACAACATCCAGTAACTTCCTTAATTCGTTGGGGATGTGACATGCAAATGGTGAATGGATCTCCAAACAAATTGTAGCTGTCTCAGCCAATCATGACTCCACAGTGCTGGCCCTCCTGTTTTCACCACATACAAGCCCAATTTGGCTTGTTGGTTGTTGTATTTCACTGTTGCGAATGTTATTCCCACAGGAGTTATCTTTTCCCCGGTATAAGTTCTTAGCTGCATATTTATGGGCTTCAGTTTGCTATCTTTGAAATGTCATTCAGACTCATTCTGTGGAATGACTGAAACAGCTTAGCCAGTGTCTAATTCCATTTGAATTAATTTGACGTCCACTTCCAGTGTAAGCCACATTGCTTGTCTTTTGTTATTTTTCACATTGTAAATCTCAAGGCTACCAGGTCCTGGGTTACTTTATTCATTATCAGATTTTTCATCAATAGTGTGCAGATTAGTGCTCTTTTTTGCAACTGCAACTTGACTTTTTAACTTCTTTTGTTCCCTTTGTAGTCTATTTATTGTCTGCCTAACACATCTCTTTGTATGTGTCCTACTTTGTTGCATTGAGTGAGCCCCTGCCTCTGCAGTTACACAATTTGTTTGGCCAGGCCTGTTTCTGTTTAGATGTTGTAACTTCGTTCATGATCCCTTTCATTTCTCACCGCAACTCAATTGTGTCTCTGGCTGCTGTTTCTATTGATACAGTGATTTCAACTGCTCTTTTAAAAGTGAGATGTGCTTCAGTTAGTAGCCATTTTTGAGTGCTTTCTTGCAAGATTCCACAAACTAAGCAACCCCTTAGTGCATCATTAAGCCCATTATTAAAATGGCAAAGCACAGACAATTTCCTCAATTCAGCCATATAAATTGAAATGGGCTACCCTTCCTTATGAAACCTAAAGTATTTTGCAATAAACAATGGCTTCATCTCTAAGTGTTCCTGCATTACTTTCATGCAAAGCTCATTGTGGCTGGTTTGGTTGGAGTAGTCAAACCTCTAAGCAAACAGTATGCCTGTCCAGCCAATGCACTCAGAAAAACTAGCACTTGCTTTTCATTGGCTATTTCATTTGCTTCAAAATACAGCTCAATTTGCTCACTGTACAATATTCAATTATTTCTTGTGCAATCATACACGTCTATCTTTCCAACATAGAAGCCAGCCATTTCTGCTCTTTCTTTAAATGTATGATTACTATCACTTGGTACTCACTGTTTAGGAACCTGTGAATTTTGTCTGTTTTCTACCTTTCTTTTTCTCGACCAACTTTCTCTTCACCTTGCAAAGAAACAAACATGCTGCACTTTCCTTCAACTTGAACATTTCCCTGGAGGTCAACAGGTCTCGGATTTGTTTTAAAACTTACTTGTCACCACTGTTAAGTTTTGTACCTCCAAAATATAAAGCTAATTGGAAGAAAACCAAGGAGCCGGGAGATGCATGTGTATTTTGTTTCTTACCTCAGGTGAGGTACTCAAATATGACATGGTGGTATAATGATGTAAGCCATTCACATACCTTTACATATAAACATAATAAATTACTCACACGAACAAACAATGCTTAATCAAACAATATACTTACAATATTATTCAAATATTACTAAAATATTTAACACACAACAATGGATAAAAATGTACAAAAATAACTGTGGTCCCTTCACTGGAGACACATAGTGAAATGGTGTTCTGTCAAAACATCCTGTTGTCTATCCTGAGCAACATACACAGAAATGCTGGAGGATCTCAGCAGGTCAGGGTGTATCAATGGAGAAGAATAAACAGTCGACGTTTCGGACAGAGAACTTTCATCAGGACTGGAAAGGAAGGGGGAAGCAGGTGGGGGAGTGATGGAGTACAGGCTGGGAGGTGATTGGTCACAGTGTTGTACAGTACAACAGCACAAAAACAGGCCTCTTGATTCACCTAGTCTACGCTGAACTGTATAGTCCCATCAACCCGCACCTGGACCACAGCACTCCATACCCCTCCCATCCATGTACAAACCCAAATCTCCCTTTAGTGTTGCAATTGAACGCCATCCACCACAGCTCATTCCACACTTGTACCGCCCTCTCATTGAAAAAGTTCCCCTTCGGCTTCCTTGAAAATATTTCACTTTTCTCCTATAACCTATGATTTCTACTTCTAGTCTATCCTCTGTTAAATTACACTTTTTACTTTAATTTTCAGTTTGTTTTAATCCTTAACATCTGTCTGCCCTGTTGTTTCTCAGACAACTCCAAGAGGATGATGTTTACGCTGAAGGGAGTGGGAGAGAAACTTACTCCCAACAGGAGCAGATTCAGTGACCTGAGCTGAAAGAACATTGTGAAAAGGCAGGTTTGGAGCTGTGTTTTGGCTAGATAGGGCATCAGAGGCCAAAAATATAGTCCGTAACGGGATTCTGGAGAGAAGGTTTGGAGACACGGATTTCAAACTCAATGGTTAAAGATTGAGTAAGGCTGGTTCCCTTTTACAACTGCAGAAGCAGGCCACATTCATAAAGAATTTTTTTTTGTCATAGTGCACCATACTGTTGCATTTTGTGGAAGAATTTCTATGCTTCGATTCTTGTGTTTGTGCAGCTGGAAGAAAAGTGGCACACCTGGTAAATCAATGGAGCAAGCTGTTTACTAGATTTGGAAGCAATGACGTCCATAATGAAAGCTTGGATAGCCTGACGATTTAAAGCTGGGCTGCAGTGTGAATGGAATGGAAAATTCAGTGCGAGATAAGGAGGATATAGGCAGAAAAGTGAATGGGCAAGGTCATGGCAGGTAAAAATACTATGGAAAGATGTATGCTTGTCCACTTCAGAAGAACGCAAAAGCAGAATTTTTTTTTCTAATGATGAGAATCTGAGAAGTATTCAGCTTGGAGAGAGCTAGATCAAGTTCAAGTTTAATTAGCTTTCAACCATACATGAATATAGCCAAATGAAACAACATTCCTCTGGGGCCATGGTGCAAAACACATTACCAACAGCACATAGCACACTGCAGATAATACATAGCACAAATAGCACCAATGGCTACGATTTCAGGAAAAAAAAACATACAGTCAAAAAGAAAACATTGTAGCCAAGTCCCTGAACGGCACGACTGTAGATTGTCTTGGGTCCAACTTGTGCTTCCACTGAGTGAACACTGAAGAGCAGCATCGTCAGGAGCCGCCAGGCCCCAATCCAGCATGAATCCAGTGCGCCCACAGAGACCCCTGCTCTTTCCCGAGTGGCTGCAACGAGCTGCTGTGTCCGTGATGACCCCACAGCCGAGGCCTAGTCCTCACCACAACCAAGGCAAAGTAGCTCCCTCACCATGGGTCTCGCCAATGAATGGACTTGCAGTATTCTACTTTGGAACGTGAAGGGTTAATTCACTCGCCAGTCGAAAGTCCCTTCTGCCGTGCCGGTCACTGACTGGCCCATTTGAAGGATGCAGCAGCTCTGTCCCTTTGGTTGCCTTGTGTGCAACGGCACCAGCTTCCCATTCCGGGCGCCTCAGGGGTATAAGATTAGTACATACGAGGACTCGCTCTTTCCCTTGTCTCCTGGGCCCGCTTCAGGCGAAGTTGCAACCAGTGCTGGATGACCATTGGGAAAGAGCACTGCAGACAATGACCAGCCTCCTGCATTTACATAACTAAGTACCTGCTTGTTGAATGTTTAGTTCTTTAGTTGTGCAGCTTGGGGAGACTTAACAAAGTACTTGTTGAGATTTAAGTGTTACTGAATGTTTAGTGTCGTAGTTTTTGTAACTTAGAGTGGTTTCGATAAGTACTTGTTTGACTTAGATGTTTGGTCGAGTATCGTACTGTTTGTCTGTAAATAAATGGTTAACGAGCTTACTCGTAACCAGTATCTTCTATCCCACTTACCGAACCCGTGAACCTGCTTCCCTGTAACATACATGACCGATGTCCAACAGGGTCTTGCGATCCCAAGAAAAACGTCCAAGATAATCACTCGTTCGTTTGTTAGATCATGCATTGTCTCAGCATGACGGTACCGCAACAGGTCCAGGTGAAAACCCAACAAAATGCACAATAAGTCCAACTCCATTGCTATTGAGCAACTTGCTGAAGGGATAGCCCTTCAGTGCTTGATGTTCTTAGTAGTGACTTGCGATTGTAAAAAAGGTTTACAAGACGGACAAATATATCTTTGATTGGACCCTGAGCAGCTGCTGCATCTGTGCTCACCGCCGTCCTCCTGGAAAATTGCACTTCTTCTACACAACCACTGGAAGTTGAGGTGCAGATTCAGCAAGTAAATGGTAAGACTAATGGTATACCGGCCTTTCTTATAAGGTTAAGTGAAGCAGTAAAAGAAGTTTAACTGCAGACAATACTTTGAATGCTCTGTACCAGGTCTGCTCTCACTAGTTAAGATTGAAGTTTCACCAGATTGATTCTCGGATTGGGTGAATTGATTGATGAGGAGAGATTACACAGAATTTAGAAGAGTAACAGATGAACTCATGGGCTTGACGGACTAGCTGATGGAACAATGTTTCGCCTGTGCGATCACAAGACTGAAATGAGAGGAGAATCTTTGAGATTCTCTATCTAAGTGGGCTGAACGGTGTACTCAAGACAAAGATCAATTAATTTTTTTGATATTAAAGCAATCAAGGATATGATTTAAGTACAAGAAAGTGGCACTGGAGTAAAAGAACAGCCACGACCTTCTAAGTAGGAAAGAAGGTAGAAGGAGCCAAATGCCCTACTCCTGCATCTATTTCTCCTGTTCTTATCACCAGGATGCCCTTTCTGCACCACATTGTAACTCGTCTGTGCATATGACTGCCTCTTCTGCTGGATCAGATGTCATTTTTAACTTTGTAGGGGACTTAAATTCTGGTCAAATAATGATGGAATTTCTGGCAGTCACTTAGCAGATGTAGATTTGATATTTGTCATATGTGACATGCATGGTTTTACAAAGATTCTTAAAAGCAGATGTTTGCACCAAGTGAAACCTTCGTGGTCTTTGTAACAAAGATAACTCTAAAATAAATACAGAAGTATCTTATCAACAGGGTTTTACAGTACTTGGTTTTGTAAAAATGAGAATAAGTGATATAGAACATAACTTCATAGATAGGTCAGGGCGTTTTCACAGATGACATGGTGAGAAACAGGATTCAATCAAAGATAGTCTGAGGTGACAGGACTAGACTCCTGCTCTGCCAACTGGAAGCTGTTTAGCTGAATAGTTAAAACAACCACTTGCAGTACCCACAGAGCTTTGCTCACGGGCTCTTACCAGAGTCCAGCCAATTACTGGAACATTTACCTCTGCCACAGGTTCCTGTTCACACGCCAGGAACTCAGCCCACAGTTGACCTGCCAATAACATACTTTGCTTGTGTGACTGTCAATCCAGGGCAAATTTCTTTCTTAAAACAAAATAGAAAATTAGACCAGTACCTGTTAGTTATTCCCCTAACTGAAACAGAAACCACTGCAACCTGAACCTCATCCAACATTATTTCGTCAAAGCCAAACACATTTGGTGTACTGTAGTCTGCAAACTTGTAATCTTTCTCTTCTTACAGCCAGTAAGGAAAAGGCTATTTATTAGTGGTGAGTGGCTTCCCTACAAGCTGCCCATTAAACAGGGGCCAGATTTACCCTCCCCCGCTCATATTCAATCTTTAACAGTCAGTAATAAGTTCCATTTCACTGCCAATCACATTTATTTTTGCAGGCACTTAAGTGGACACCTCAGCTGTTGCAGTGAAATGTGGAGGTGGGTGACAGCAATGGCGAAATGTAGACTGTTCGTTATTACAAAATATTTTTAATGCAGTTGTCTCATGTTTTTTTTAAGTTTACACCATGATTGCCATGACACAAATTACAGAGCAGCAAAAATGGTCCAACACTTCTAAGGCTAGGGCCCAAAATGGCACCAAAACAAAGCCCTTTAGTATTACAAATCAGCAGGGAGTGGGCAGCCAGATTGCTTCACTTCACATCAGAAGAAACCTTATAACAGCACAGTCCAAGCTGACTGTTAGAGCAGGCTGCTGATGTAGAAGCTGCCAGCACCTAGTACACACAGACACAAAGAACATGATCATCAATACGTTTAACACTTCTTGGAGCTCAACGCCAGCTCAAAACTATACTCAAAATAGGACTGAGACTAAAATTTGAATACTTTCACCTTAACCAAGCAGGTAAAGGCATAAGTAAACCAGGATTGGTATAAATACCCCCAGCTGGGGCTATAGTTGCCTTAAGTGTTGGTAAGTATTACTAGTGTGTATGTGTATATGGTTCCGTGTGTGTGGACATGTGTGTAAGTGTGTATGTGTGTATGGTTCCGTGTGTGTGGATGTGTGTGTGTGTGTGTGTGTGTGTGTGTGTGTGTGTGTGTGTGTGTGTGGACATGTGTGTGTGTGTGTGTGTGTGGACATGTGTGTAAGTGTGTCTGAGGTCTGTGTGCCGTTGTGTGTGTACAGTTGACTGATTGAGTGTGTGGTGTGTGGGCATAGTTGTATGCATGTGGTTGCATATAGGTATGTGCATGTGTCTGTGTGCATATGTTTATTTATGTGTGTGTTTATGTGCATGCAGATTTGTGTCCATTTGAATATGTGGCTTTTTATAGGGTGTGTTAAAGGTATGTGTCATCCATATGTGCTTATGTGTCTGTTTATGTACATGCAGATGAAGGCATCATCGTTTTTCCACGATGATAAAACAGAGGGCTTGTCTGCAGTTTAGAATGACTTCCTTAAAATAGCTACCACATTAAGCACACGATAGACATACCTTTTCAAAAAATAAACTTCTTCAAAAAAAAAGTACTGCATGAAGTTTCCTTTAGACATTAAAACTTACTTCCCTATTGCTGTGAGCTCTCAGGCTTTTTGCCAGCACTTGCTGTTCCTGCCTCTGCAAGATGATAACAGTGGCCTTGGGATGAATCACAATTCGAGTTCTCCTCCCTCCTCAGGGGAAAAGACAGGTCTTTGCTCAGTGTCACCAACTGACAGCCTGAGCTGTATCTGGCAGTTCTGTACGGGGATACGTTCGAGCAAAGGATCAGCATCATTTCCATTTTAATGCCTTTAAGTAGGGGTAGATAGAACGCAAGGAAAGTTCTTCCAGTTGATCAATTTTCCCCAGCTACTCTAGGATTCTAAGGCAGTACAATAGTCAGAGCTGAAAGCTAGTTCTGTTCTGTTCTTGGGTTTTCCTCTCGTTTTATAGCAGTCCCGGTCTGATTGGCTCTACAATGGAAAGTGAACTAACTACCCCATCAGTGAAGCCCCACATCAGGGTGCAAAGACATCACACAGAGAAGTGAAAATATGTGTCACAACTAAAGCTGATGGGAGAAGGAGCAGCACTTTCTCAGTGGTTAAATGTGGGGGAAATCTCTCTTCAATGACCAGTACAGAGTAAGTATTAATGGGCATTCCGTTATCAGGCTCCCAGCTTTCAAAATATCACAGCATAAAGTTGCAAATGGCACGAGGAATTATTGTGCTCCAAATCTTTCTGAGGTCAGATCCTCACTTCTGCAATTTGTGACTTGCAAAAGGAGGAAATCATGCCCAGCAAAGCATGAATGAAGTGAATCCTGAAAGCTTTTTTGTAACTGAACTAACAAGACCGAAGTGCAAGTACTCGCAGCAACTTCCGCTGCAGACTTTTTCCTTTAACACTTTCATTGACCTTGAACTTTCGCTGCTTCATTTCAACAAATCCTCTACCAGCGTGATGAGACTCCTCCCTAGAAATGTGCGATGTTGTTACACTGTTCTTTGGAGTCAATGTGAAAAAATATACAGGTCATTTTGAACAGTGTTGATATTACTTTATAATTTGATGTATACTTTTAAAACTGCAGACTTTTAGCCCTCTGCATGAGAGCTACAAAATATCTGTTTTCCAAGATTGTGAGCTAGGGATGCCTCTGCCCATTTTATTTGCTTACTTATTGAGATACACCGTTGAACAGGCCCTTCTGGCCAATCCCCCAATTTAATCCTAGTCCAATCACGGGGCAATTTACAATAACCCATTAACCTATTAACTGGTATGTCTTTGGACTGTGGGATGAAACCAGAGCACCAAAGGAATCCCACGTTCTCATGGGGAGAACATGCAAACTCCTTGTAGGCAGCGTTGGGAATTGAACCCGGGTCGCCTGTACCGTAAAACATTATGCTAACCACCGCACTACCGTGCTGCCCCACATATCACTGTATCAGCCCCCAACATCCCACCTCACGATTCCGTTTCTCCTCTTTTCCTCTGAAAACAAAAGACCACGTGTCAATGGAGAACTAGCTATGTTTACAGAAATTGGGGAAAAAAAAACCATGCATTCACAGGAACACTGTGCAAACTCCACAGATAGTACTAGGGGCAGGTCAGGACTGTGAGGCAAGTGCTTAACAGGAAATAGTGAAAAACTTCATGGCCGCTAAGCCTTAGATGGGCATAAAAAGTTCCTCTTCCAGTGCCAGACAGTTATCAGTCATTAGGTGTCCCGTGGACATTAAATTTAACATTACCATCCCAACCTCCCCAAGTAGAATGGATTCCCTTGGAATTGCCCGGGGAATGCACAGTTGTCAAAACTACCATTCAGGTTGACAAGATTTGGGTGGCACAGTGGCAAAAATACAGCAGAGTGCTGCCTCACATCCCTGACCTCCCTCTAATGCTCTCTGTGGAGTTTGCACAATGTTCCTGTGAACACGTGGGTTATTTCCACATGCACTGGTTTCTTCTCGCATCCTAAAGATGTCCTGGTTGTTAGTTTAATTGGCCACTATAAACTGACAATTCCCACTGTGTGTAGGATAGTGGAGAATCTCGAAGGAGTTAAGAACTGATGGGAATTTGTGGGAAATTGATCACAGGGAAAATTAGTGGGGGAATGGGAATACTCTAAGAGCCAGACATGATGGGCCAAATATCCCCTTCCATGTTGTAAAGAAATATAGACATTTCCCCTTGTCTCTTTCAATGGTGATGATGTATTCATTTGCTTGCACACATGAATACCTTGTTGCTGAAGTACTTTGCAGGAGTTTGCCCAATACCCCCTCCAGCTCTTCCACCTTCCACCTGCTCCCAGTTTCACAGCCTCCCTCTTCCTCAGTCACCATCTGCCCATGTGCTCTGTGTTCCTGGCCTGACAGCTGAGATTAAGACCTCCTGATTCCTTAATCAGGAGCATTTCTTGAGTGAAAAGAACCTCATGGCTACAGTGCATTCACACTCTTGATGGTGTGCTTCCACTACAGCTGTGGATGCAATAATAACACCCCCCCCATAGAATTCCCTTACTTTCTAATGAGTGCAATTTAAACAAACTGCTGCTATACCACTTAGCATCCAAAAACTGCAGCAAAGATAGGGAGCTCGTTGACAAAGGTGGGAGAGCTGTGAGAGCTCCAACTAGGGGCCTGCTCTCCAGTCATCTCAACCCAACTTCAATTGAAGCCTTACTCCAAACCTTCTTAATCACAGAAAGCCAACAGGGTAGGTAGACAGACAGCGATTCTGCACAAAGACGGACCAGGTTTAGGCTTTTGAAGGAACTGCCTCACTGCCTTGCTGCTCAGATTTTGCTGTCCTGACAGGAACCTGGGCTAAGTGTATAGACTTTCTAAATCTCAACGTTGTGGCAAATATCACATTATCACACTTACCCAAACAATATATTGATATTTAGATTAAACCAACAAGAGTGAAGAGTCGCTGCCCGAAATATCAACTGTACTTTTTTCCTTAGATGCTGCCTGACCTGCTGAGTTCCTCCAGCATTTTGTGTGTGTTGCTTGGATTTCCAGCATCTGCAGATTTTCTCATTTGTGAAAAGTTTCTCTTAGCACTTTTTGTCCAGCTCAACCCTGCTGAATGCAACCAGTCACCACTAGGAAGTTCACAGCTACATAAACAGAAGTATTCCATGGCCTTCGTGACTTCAAAAGATTTCACCTTTCAACTTTTTTGAACATGAATTGTAGTCTTTGGCTATATAATTTGCTCCTTTCAGGGTTATGCAATTGAAAGTTTAGTTTTCCAGATTGAAACTTAACAATGAAGTTAACTGTTCGACTACACACTATCATCACTTCAAAACTAATCAATAAGCTCGAAGACCTAGGTCACGATACCTCCTGAGTTCCTTACTTGGAGATCCCAGTCAGTTTTGATTGGCAACGGCATCTCCTCCACAATCTCCATCAGCACAGGTACACCACAAGGCTGCGTGCTTAGCCCTCTACTCCACTCACTTTATACCTACAATTTTGTGGTTCTCAGCTGCAACGCCATACTTAAGTTTACTGATGATACTTGGCTGAGTCAAGGATGGCGAACAATTGGCATTTAGGAGGGAGGTTGGAACACTGAGTGACTGGTGCCAGAACAACAAATTCTGATTCAACATCAGCTGATAATTGACTACAGGAGGAAGAAGCAAGATTCCATGGAGATCAGAGGTAGAAAGGGTCAGTAACTTTAAATTCCTTGGGTTTACCATATCAGAGGATTTGTCCTTGGACTAGCACGTGAGTGTCATCACAAAGAAGGCACAACAGTGCCTCTACTTTCTTAGAAGTTTGCACATATTCAGCATGTCATCTAAAACTTTGGCAAACTTCTATAGTGCACAGTGGAGAGTACGGACTGTTAGGGAAACACCATGCAGATGGTAGATGCAGCGCAGTCTATCCCAGGCAAACCATTCCCATTAATGAGCTCATTTACATGGTGTGCTGCCACAAGGAAGCGCATCCGCCATCAAGGACCACCATCATCCAGACCATGCACTATTATTGCTACTTCCTTCAGGCAGTAGGTACAGGAGCCTCAGGTCCCACACTACCAAGTGCAGGAACAGTTATTACCCTCCAACCATCAGGCTCCTGAGCCAAGATGAGGAACTTCATTCACCTGAATGCTGGACTGACTGCACAACCTACCAACTCACTTTCGAGGACTACAACTCATGTTCAAAAAAAGTTGAAAAATATATTTATTATCAGAGTACATATATATCACCATATACAATCCTGAGAGGGCATACCGAATAAATCTATAGAATAATAACCATAACAGAATCAATGAAAGACCACCCAGCTAGGGCGTTCAACCAGAATGCAGAAGACAACAAGCTGTGCAAGTAGAAAAAGAAAGAAATTAAAATAATAATAAGTAAAAAAGCGATAAATATTGAGAACATGAAATGAAGAATCCTTGAAAGTGAGTCCATTGGTTGTGGGAGCATTTCAATGCTTGGACAAGTGAAGTTATCCCTTGTGGTTCAAGAGCCTGACGGCTGAGGGATAATAATTGTTCCTGAACTTGGTGGTGCGAGTCTTGAGGCTCCTGTGCCCCCTTCCTGATGACAGCAACAAACAGAGAGCATGTCCTGGGTGGTGTTGGTCCCCGATGATGGATTCTGCTTTCCTGTACCAGCATTTCATATAGATGTGCTCAATGGCTGGGAGGGCTTTGCCCGTGATCGACTGAGCTGTATCCATTAGTTTTTGCAACACACATCAAAGTTGCTGGTGAACGCAGCAGGCCAGGCAGCATCTATAGGAAGAGGCGCAGTCGACGTTTCAGGCCGAGACCCTGACGTAGGGTCTCGGCCTGAAACGTCGACTGTACCTCTTCCTATAGATGCTGCCTGGCCTGCTGCGTTCACCAGCAACTTTGATGTGTGTTGCTTGAATTTCCAGCATCTGCAGAATTCCTGTTGTTTCCATTAGTTTTTGTAGGATTTTCCATTCAAGGACATTGGTGCTTCCATACTAGGCTGTGATGTAGCCAGTCAACATACTCTCCACCATACATCTATAGATGTTCATCAAAGTTCTTGATTTCATTCCAAATCTCTGCAAATTCTGAAGTAAGTATAGGTGCTACTGTGTTTTCTTCATAATTGCACTTATGTGCTAGGCCCAGGGCAGGTCCTCTGAAATAGTAACACCAAGGAACTTACATTGCTGACCCTCTCCATCTCTGATCTTCTGGTGAGAACTGGCTCATGGACCTCTAGTCTTCTTCTCCTTAGGTCTATAATCAGCTCTTTGGTCTTGCTGACATTTGAGTGCGAGCTTATTGTTGTGGCACCCCCCAGCCATATATTCAATCTCAGGTTTGCTGATTCATCACCACCTTTGATTCAGCCTATGGAAGTGGTGTTGGCAGCAAACCTGAATACGGTATTGGAGTTGTGCTTAGCCGTACAGTCTTGTGGTGAACCAGTGTTGATGGAGATCATGGAGGAAGTGTTGATGCCAATCCCAACTAGGATCTGCAAGTGAGGAAATCGAGGATCCAATTGCAGATGGTAGTGTTGATGCCAGGGTCTTGCAGCTTATTGATTAGTTTTGAGGGGATGATAGTACTGAATGCTAAGCTTAGTTGATAAAAATGCTTCCTGATGTTTGTATCTTTGCTGTCTAGATGTTCCATGATTGAGCGAAGAGCCAATAAGAAGGCATCTGCTGTGGACCTGTTGCTCCGGTAGGCAAATTGCAGCAAATCCAAGTCGCTTCTCAGGCAGGAGTTGATACGTTTCATCATCAACCTCTCAAAACACTTCATCCCTGCGGATGTAGGTGCCACTGGATGATAGTCATTGAGGCAGGTCACCAGGCTCTTCTTGGGTACTGGTATAACTGAAGCTTGCCGGAAGCAGGTGGATGCAGGTTAAAAATCTCAGTGAAAGATCTTAATGTTCTTGTATTAATTAATTACTTTTTTCTTAATATTTACACGATTTGTTTTCTTTTTGCACACTGTTGCCTGTCAGTCTTTGTTTATACGCAAACAACAGGAATTCTGCAGATGCTGGAAATTCAAGCAACACACATCAAAGTTGCTGGTGAACGCAGCAGGCCAGGCAGCATCTCTAGGAAGAGGTGCAGTCGACGTTTCAGGCCGAGACCCTTCGTCAGGACTAACTGAAGGAAGAGTGAGTAAGGGATTTGAAAGTTGGAGGGGGAGGGGGAGATCCAAAATGATAGGAGAAGACAGGAGGGGGAGGGATAGAGCCGAGAGCTGGACAGGTGATAGGCAAAAGGGGATACGAGAGGATCATGGGACAGGAGGTCCGGGAAGAAAGACAAGGGGGGGGACCCAGAGGATGGGCAAGAGGTATATTCAGAGGGACAGAGGGAGAAAAAGGAGAGTGAGAGAAAGAATGTGTGCATAAAAATGAGTAACAGATGGGGTACGAGGGGGGGGTGGGGCCTTAGTGGAAGTTGGAGAAGTCGATGTTCATGCCATCAGGTTGGAGGCTACCCAGACGGAATATAAGGTGTTGTTCCTCCAACCTGAGTGTGGCTTCATCTTTACAGTAGAGGAGGCCGTGGATAGACATGTCAGAATGGGAATGGGATGTGGAATTAAAATGTGTGGCCACTGGGAGATCCTGCTTTCTCTGGCGGACAGAGCGTAGGTGTTCAACAAAGCGGTCTCCCGGTCTGCGTCAGACCCCTCCTGTCTTCTCCTATCATTTTGGATCTCCCCCTCCCCCTCCAACTTTCAAATCCCTTACTCACTCTTCCTTCAGTTAGTCCTGATGAAGGGTCTCAACCTGAAACGTCGACTGCACCTCTTCCTACAGATGCTGCCTGGCCTGCTGCGTTCACCAGCAACTTTGATGTGTGTTGCTTGAGTCTTTGTTTATGTATAGTTTTTCCTAAATTCTATTGTATTTCTTTTGTTTCCTGAAAATGCCTGCAAGGCAATAAATCTCAAGGTCCGATATAGTGAGATACACATACCTTGATAATAAATTTGCTTTGACTTTGACCGTGACCCTGAAACAATACTGATGTCACAGTGCAGACTATGCAGTATTCCTTTAGGAGCGCCAAGAGCATGTGTCAGTGCTGGTGAACCTGGACACAGCAGAGACTGTAAGACATAAGAGCAGAATAATGCCATTCGGCCTAACGAGTCTGCTCTGTACTTGATTGGGCCTGATTTATTTTCCTGCTCAACCATATTCTCCCGCCTTCTCCCTGGAACTTTTGACACCTTATTAAGCAAGAACCTAACAACCTCTGTTTTAAATATACCAAATGACTTGACCTCCACAGCCATCTGTCACAATGTATTCCACAGATGCACAACCCTCTGGCTAATGAAATTTCTCCTCATCTCTGTTCTAGAATCCAGCAAGTACCCAGAGACATTGAATGCTCCTCACATGATAACACTTCATCCCCAGAATCATCCTCACGAACCTCCTCAGAACCCTCTCCAATGTTAGATCTGCAAGTTACCTTTTAGGGAACGCTGTGCTAGGACTCCCAAGTCCTTTTGCACCTCCAATTTCTAAATTTGTGCCCATAACACTGTAAGACAAAGGAAGAGAATCAGGCCACTCAGACCATCAAGCCTGCTCTGCCATTTCAACATGGCTGATCCATTTTCCCTCTCAATCCCGTTCTCCTGCCTTCTCCACATAACCTTTCACACCCTGACTAATCAAGAACCTATCAACCTCCACCTTAAATGAACCCAATGACTTAGCCTCCACAGCTACAGTAACTATGGCAATGAATTCCACAGATTCACCACCCTCTGGCTAAAGAAATTCCTCCTCATCTCTGCTCTAAATGGACCTCCCTCTATTCTGAGGCTGTGCCCTTTAGTGCAAAGAGATCCCCCCTCATTCCTCTAGGTTGCAGCGAGGATAGGCCCAGAGCCATCGTACACTCTTCATATGATAATCCATTCATTGCCGGAATCACTCTCGTGAACCTCCTCCGAACCCTCTCCACTGTCTTAGATAAGGGGTCCAAACCTGCTCACAATTCTCCAAGTGAGAACTCACCAGTGCTTTACAAAGCTTCAATATTACATCCTTGCCATTAATATTCTACTCCTCTTGAAATGAATGCTAACATTGCATTTACCTTTCTCACCACCTCTATTTTAAATGGGCACCCCTCTATTCTGAGGCTGTGTCCTCTGGTCAGCTCTAGTCACCAGCAACCAACCAGAAAAAAACTCCCTTTATTCCCACTCTTTGTCTCCTGCCAATTAGCCACTCCTCCATCCATGCCTGTATCTTTCATGTACTACTGTGGACTCCTATTTTGCTTTGCAGCCCCATGTGCAGCACCTTGTCAAAATCTGTGTGAAAATCCAAGTAAACAGTATCTACTGATTCTCATTTGTCTCTCCCGCCTGTTACTTCCTCAAAGAATTCCAACAGACTTGTTAGGCAAGAGTTCCTCTAAAGAAAGCCATGCTGACTTCAGCCTGTTTTATTATGTTCCTCCAAATAATTGAAAATTTCATCCTAAACAGGCCCAACCACTGAAGCTGTGGCAGAGCAGCTCTGCTAGCTGAACTACCTCAAGACATACAGGGTCTTATGCAAAACCTTTGGTCTGACCATCCATGCTTAGGTATCCTCATATTCTGTGTCCTCTTATGGCAAGTTGACGGTGCCTGGAGGTTTATGGCAGGGAGTTTCTCCCTTTTGCCGCCTGCTATCGGGGACTCGGGAGTCGATCAACTCGGGGACTTTTGAGACTTTATTTACTGTGCCCATGGTTTGTCCTTCATCAAATTACAGTATTGCTTTGCACTGCTGTAACTATATGTTATAATTATGTGGTTCTGTCAGTGCTAGTCTTTGGTTTGTCCTGTTTTCTGTGCTATCACTCCGGAGAAACATTGTATCATTTCTTAATGCATGTATGCATTTCTAAATGACAATAAAAAGAGGACTGAGTGTTCTCATAATCTAATCTAATTCCCACTGCAATACCAGGTTGTAGGAAATTGCCTACTACTTTTATTTGTTCCTGCCCCTTCTTCTCCTTGCACTGAACTGATCCCTTAACCAGAGCCTTATCCCACACCTTTCTGTCCTGATCTTACCACCCATTTAAGTTCCATGTCCTGAACCTTACATCCTATGATCACCTGTTCTCCAAGTACCCCAATCTTTCCTCTGCTATCCACCATCAGTGCCAGTTCCTCCTCACCCCAGCTATCCATCAGCATCAGACTTAAAGGTCTCCCCCCAAGTGGGCAGCTCAGGTCTCCAAAGCTTCCCCAACCACGTCTGCCAGGGCCAGATGCCATTTTCCTCCATCCCGTTCCGTCTATGTCCACTAGCCATCCACCAGCCTGCCAGGATGTAACTGCTACCCAGGAAGCGTGACACTCCTTATCTACGTAGTAACAACTATTTTACAGCAGAATAACGTGCACTTTCCAGGGCATTGAGTATCAACTATTTGGTGTAGAACTCCCGACTCATACATCGGACAGGGTAAGGGGAAGGGACGCATCACTATCCCACAGGGCAACTAATGAACTTGGTGTTTACAGACAATCTGCAGCTCCGCTGTCTTACTTTTGGTTGCCAGCTCAGGTGTGACATGGGGTTCAGCTTTGAGCGTGAGTTCCAGATTGGTAACTAATAAACTTATTATACAATGGGCTTGAACCTCTTATTTGAACAAAAGGCAAACACAAAGTCTGCTGGAGCAGACACACTGTGAGTGGGCTTAATGATTGTTTCTCAAAACACTGGGAGGGCAGGCTGTTTGTTCTCAGTGGGTTAACCGTAACTAGCAGCAAAAAGCTAATGTTATTTGTTCCTTCCTTGTTTCGTGACCAGCCAAGGTCCTCGGCTTTGCTGCCTCTTCCAGGAAAAGATCTGTTCTCACAGATGGAACGCAAGCTGCAGCACCTTACACCAGCTGGTCCGCAGCTGACATCTTGACTTTTGAGCAGCTGAGATCGTGCGTGAAGGAAGGTATCTCTCAGGAGGTGACACAGCAGCACAGCTTCAGGAGCTGCTGCCTCATCGCTCCAGGAATCTGGGCTCAGTCCTGAGCTCCAGTGCTGTCTGTGTGGAACACGTTCAGCCTCCGTGACTGCACCACCTTTCCTTCACTCACTCTGGTTCCCTCCCACATCCAAAGCCGTGCGGGATTGTTGGATAATTGGCCACTGTAAATTACCCCTGGTATGTAGGCAACTGGTAGAATCTGGCAGGAGTTGAACAGGTCTGAGGGGAGAATAAAATTGGGATTAGTGTAGGATTAGTATACATGGTGCTTGATAGTTATCATTCACTTTATGAGCCAAACGATTCTTCCATCTTGTGTAACTTTAATGGACATCATTACGATGATCAAGAAACACAATTAAGTGCAAATGGAAAAAAACTTGCTAAAACACAGAGGAGAATGGCCCTGTTACTGCAATTCCTAATATCTCTCCCATAGCAGTAAGTCTGTGCTCAATGGGGCAATCAGGCTGTGAGACACCTCTTCCGCAAGTCCATAAAGAGAAGTGGAAAACAAGTTGTTTGCAAAGCTCCGTCCAATAACCTGAGACTGACACACATTCTGCCTGGTGATCACCGGCACGAGTCTATCTGTATTCAAGGACATATATAAAGAAAGTTGATAGAAAAAGGCCAGCAATATCATGAAGGATTCCTTCCACCTTGTTTGTCCCACTCCCATCAGGGAAGAGCCTACGCAGCATCCATGCCAGGACCACCAGACTCAAACACAATTACCTCTCTCAAGTCATCCTGCTTATCAACACCTCCAACCATTTACCCACCCTAGCACGGCTACTTTATCATTTCCTGTCAGAATCAGATGTACAGATACCCCTGTACATAGTGTCACTTGTGCGTATAATCAGTATTTATATTTATTGCACTTTTTTATTGTATTCTGTACGGGTAGCCTTCAACCTGATGGCATGAAAATCGATTTCTCCTTCCAGTAAAAAAAACCCTCCCCCTCACAAACATGAGAAAATCTGCAGATGCTGGAAATCCAAGCAACACACACAAAATGCTGGAAGGACTCAGCAGGCCAGGCAGCATCTATGGAAAAGAGTATCGTTGACATTTCGGGCCGAGGCTTTTCAGCAGAGTTGCATTCTTTTCCATTGGTGCTGCCTGACCTGCTGATTTTCTCCAGCATTTTGTGTGTGTTCTCTCCCCCTCACCTCTTCCTCTATTCCCTACTCTGACCCCTTACCTCTTCCACCTGCCTATCACCTCCCCCTTGGTCATCTCCTCCTTCCCTTTCGCCTATAGTTCACTCTCCTCTCCTATTAGATTCCTCTATCTCCAGCCCTTTACTTCTCCTACCTACCTGGTTTCATCTTTCATCTTCTGCCTATCCTCCGTACTCTTCTCCCATCGTTTTATTCAGTCGTCCTTTCCAGTCCTGAGGACGAGTTTCAGCCTGAAACACTGACTGTCTACCCATCTCCATATATGCAGCTTGACCTGCCGCGTTCCTCCAGCACTTTTTGTGCGTTGCTTTATTTTATTGTGTTGTTTACACTTACAGTGGTGCTAGAAAATTTGTGAACCCTGTAGAGTTTTCTCTATTTCTGCATAAATGACTCAAAATGTGATCAGATCTTCATGTGCCCTAAAACTAGATAAAGAGAACCCAATTAAATACATAACACAAAACATTATACTTGTTCAATTATTTATTGAGAAAAATGATCCACTATTACATGTATTTTTGGGGAAGAGTATGTGGCTCCCTAGGGTAATATCCTCTACAAAAGCTATTTGGAGTCAGGTGTTCCAATCACTTAGATGAGATTGGAGGTGTGGGTTGTAGAGGTGCCCTGCCCTATAAAAAAGACACACAAAGTCAGGTTACTGACAGAAGCTGCTTTTCTCAAGAAAGATCTGTTTATGTGCACCATGCCTCGATCAAAACAACTTTCAGAGAACCTTAGAAAAATTGTAGACATGCATGAGGCAGGAAAAGGCTACAAAAGCATTTCTAAAGTGTTCAGTTCTGGTCGCTTCACTGTAGGAAGTATGTGGAAAACATAGAAAGGGTGCAGAGGAGATTTACAAAGATGTTGCCCGGATTGGGGAGCATGCCTTATGCGAATAGGTTTAGTGAACTCGGCCTTTTCTCCTTGGAGCGGCGGAGGATGAGAGGTGTCCTGATAGAGGTGTATAAGATGATGACAGGCATTGATTGTGTGGATAGCCAGAGGCTTCTTCCCAGGGCTGAAATAGCTAGCACAAGAGGGCACAGTTTTAAGGTGCTTGGAAGTAGGTACAGAGGAGATGTCAGGGGTAAGTTTTTTTTTACACAGAAAGTGGTGAGTGCGTGGAATGGGCTGCCAGCAACGGTGGTGACGGATACGATAGGGTCTTTTAAGAGACTCCTGGAAAAGTACATGTAGCTCAGAAAAAATGGAGGGCTATTGGTAACTCTAGGTAATTTCTAAGATAAAGACATGTTCAGCACAGCTTTGTGGGCTGAAGGGCCTGTATTGTGCTGTAGGTTTTCTATGTTTTTATGTAAAGACCCGAGTGAAATTGTCTACAAATGGAGGAAACTCAATACTGTTGCTACTCTCTGTAGGAGTGGGCATCCTGCAAAAATCACACCAATGCTGAAGGAGTGAAAAAGAACCCAAGGGTAACAGCAAGAGATCTGCAGAAATCTCTGGAACTTGTTGAAGTCTCTGTTCATGTGTCCACCATAAGAAAAACACTGAACAAGAATGGCATTCATGGAAAGACACCATGGAAGAAACCACTGCTCTCTAAAAAAACATTGCTGCATGTCTCAAGTTTGCAAAAGACCACCAGGATGTTCTACAATGCTTCTGGGACAAAGTTCTGTGGACAGTTGAGATAAAAGTTGAACTTTTTGGTAGAAATGCACATTGCTATGTCTGGAAGAAAAAGAGCACTGCACACCAACACTAAAACCTCATCCCAACGGTGAAGCATGGTGGAAGGAGCATCATGGTTTGGGGCTGTTTTGCTGCCTCAAGGCCTGGACAGCTTGCAATCATTGAGGGAACGGTGAATTCAAAATTGTATCAAGACATTTTACAGGAGAATGTCAGGGCAGCAGTCCATCACCTGAAGCTTAATAGAAGCTGGATAATGCAACAAGATAATGATCTGAAAGACAAGAGTAAATCAACAACAGAACGGTTTAAAAAGAGGAAAATTTGTGCTTTGGGATGGCCGAGTCAAAGTCCTTACTTAATCCTATAGAAGCATTGTGGAAGGACCTGAAACAAGCAGTTCATGCAAGGAAACCTACCAACATCCCAGAGTTAATACAGTTTTGTAAGGAGCAATAGCCTAAAGTTCCTTCAAGCTCATGTGCAAGACTGATCAACAGTTACCAGAAACACTTGGTTGAAGTTATTGCTGTACAAGGGCGTCACACACATACTAAAAGCAAGGGTTCACATACTTCTTCCAACAAATACATGTAATATTGGATCATTTTTCTAAATAAATAAATGAACAAGTATAATGCTTTTTGTGTTAGTTACTTAACTGGGTACTCTTTATCTAGTTTTTTGACTTACATGAAGAGTTGATATCACATTTTAGGTCATATTTCTGCAGAAACAGAGAAAATTCGACAGGGTTTAAAAACTTTCTAGCACCACTGTATTGTGGTTTTTTTATGCTACATCAGATCCGGAGTAATAATCATTTTGTTCTCTTTTACACTCATGTCCTGATGATTGACAATAAACAATCTTGAATCTTGAACTTATGTTCAACTCATGTTTTTTTTAAGACCATAGACTTCAACAAATTCAAACGGTTCATGTAGATTTTAGTCCACAAGCTATGGCTACCTCATTCAGTAGAACTAAAGAAAGCTGTCCTGTTCCAGCTGCCAACATTCAGAATACGTGTGAAGGCTTTGGAAAATGTTCAACCGAGATTTACCAAACTGGTTTGAGAATTGAAGTACTTTTAGTTACATAGGTAAACTTGAAAAGTTTATGTGATTCTCTTTGGGGTAGAAGTAGTTAAGGAAATCATGAAAGATTTTGATCAAGAAGAAAGAAAGTGTCCTGATGAAGGGTCTCAAACGAAAACGTCAACTGTCTATTCCCCTCCATAGATATTGCCTGATGTGCTGAGTTCCTCCAGCATTTTCTCTGTGTTGTGAGAAAAAGAAATTGTTCCAATCGGTGGAGCAGTCAAGAACGAGGGGACAAGGAATGGAGATAATTTGCAAAAGAGCCAGAAGTTCTATGAAGAAACACTTTTTAAACAGCGAGTGTTTAGTGTCTGGTAGATCAGAAGTGGTAGATGAGGTAGATTCACTTGAATCATTCAAAAGAGAGCTGAGTGGGTTGTTGAAATGAAAGAAACTGCGAAGTTCTGGGCTGGAGATCGGGCGAACACATCCAGAGAGATGTCTCTTTCTCAGATTCTTGACAAGATGAATGGCTGCCTTCTGTACTTCAATGTTCATTTAAAAAAACGCTAGATTCACATTTCACACTTACCACAGAAAGTAAATTGTTCATCCATTTTGCCACTGTATATAAGTATGAAGAAGGACATTAACCTTGTTATGGAAATGCCAGGGACATTCTGCTGATGCTAGCAGGTTCAATCAGATCTTTTTTTGTGCAAGACAGCCAGTTCAGTACTGTCTAGATAGTCTGCAATATATCTACTGTTCTGCTTGTATTTTACAGGTAGGCTAATTAAGTCTTTTAATTGCAAGCCATATAAATCTAAGCATAAGTATTTCAAAGATTAATCCACACAGTTAGCGACACTCACAATGTTACAAAGTGCTCCTGCTTGAGAGACACAACATGGAAGTAGGTCCTTCATCTCACTGAGTCTATGCTGACATCAGCTACGCCTACACACCAATTCTACATTATTCCAAGTAGTTTTTACTGCTTCACAATCTAACAAAAAATCTACCACTTAGCAACACATATAGGACCTCTTACAGTGGCTGAAGAACAACCTGTATGTCTTTGAGATGTAGGAAGGAAATCCATGTGGTCAGAGGGAGACCATACAAACTTCACACAAGCCAGGGATTGAACCTACATCTCTGTGACTGTGATACTACAGCACCACCAGCAGTAACCAGCGTCCCACCTTATAGGCCAAGTTATATGAGTGAGAATGTGGTTTCCAATTCTATTACAAAGACTCGATTCTCATCATCGTATGAGTATTTCTTTGCTGTAGTTGCTCATTCCCAGCGCCAATCCAAACTGATCCATCTGCCCATGCATGGTCTATATCCTTCTGTTCCCTGCCTGCCTAAATTGCTTCGTAACTGCTTCCACCATTTCCTGTGGCAGCATGTTCCAGGAACCGACCACTTCCTGTGTAAAAAAAAAACTTAGCCTGAAAAATCTCCTTTGAATTTTCCCTATCTCTTCTTACAGCTATGTCCTCTACTATTTGACATTTCCACCTGGGAAAAAGACTCCGAGTATCTACCCTCATAAACTTATTTAAATTATTACTCCACAGCTCCACTGCTCTGAGAAAACAATCCACATTTGTACAAGCTCTCCTTAGATAATAATCCCTAATCCAGGCAATACCTGGTGAACCCCTTTTGCACTCTCTCCAAAACCTCCACATCCTTCCTGTAATGCGCTGGCCAGTACTGCATGCAATACTCTACGCAGCTGCAACATGACTTGCTGCATTTTGTATACAATACCCTGGCCAAGTATGACACACACTTTCTTTACTCCCCTATCTATCTACTTGTGTTACCACTATGAGAGCTATGGACTTGCATCCAATACTCTTCCATTTACTGTATACTTTCCCCTTAAATTTCACCTTCCAAAATGCCAAACCTTGCCCTTCTCTGGATTAAACTCCATCTGCCATTTCCCTGCCCATTGTAGCGTAGTGGTACGGCATTGTAATGTAGTGGTGAGCACACTTTACAGTACCAGCGACCCAGGTTCAATTCCCGCCACTGCCTGTAAGGTACATTCTCCTTGCGACCACGTATGTTTCATACGGGTGCTCCGGTTTCCTCCCACAATCCAAGGACATACCAGTTGTAGGTTAATTGGGTATTGTAAATTGTCCCATGATTAGGCTAGGGTTAAATCGGGGGATTGTTGGGCAGTGCTGCTTGAAAGGCCAGAAGGGTCTATTCCATGCCATATTTCAATAAACAAGTAAATAAATAAATAAAATTCCCAACTTGTCCACATCCTGCTGAATCCGTTGAAAACTCCACCAATACTTGTGTCATCAGCCAACTTACTAACCTACCCATCTACATTTTGTCCAAGTCATTCATGCCTATCACAAATGACAGATGTTCCAGCACCGAATACCACAGCTTACAGGTATCCACTCAGAGTATCACTCCTCCACCACCACCTTCTGTATTCCATGGCCAAACCAAATTTGAATCCAATTTACCACTCTCCATGTATCCCGCTTGCCTTGAGCTTCTGGATCAGCCTATCTTAAAGGATAGTGTTGAAGGATTTACTAAGCTCCATGAATATGACACCCACTGCCTCTTCAATCATACTCATCCCCTCCTCAAAAAATTCAAATCAATTTTGTAAGACATGACCTCACCCCACACAAAACCATTCTGAACTTTTAAACAACGCACATTACAGCGCATTACAGCTCTAAAGGTTTGTATCTGCCCCATTCTTTTTCCACTGAGATTCACATAATCCTTTCCCCTCACCACACCACCCACTAACTCAACTGAGCAATTTCCATTCCTTTTCTCCAAGAATTTCATTCCTTCTCCTCTGCTGTCCAAAGAGAGAAATCCCAACCCTTTTCATTTTTCCATGATATTAATCAGCCTACATGAATTGCATACCTGCTCAAATTAACCAATCCCATCTTTCCAGCACTGATGTCTACTATAAGCCTACTGACTCTCACAGCTATCTGGACTATTCCTCTTCTCACCCTGTCTCTTGCAAAAATGCCATCCCCTTCTCGCAATTCCTCCGTCTCCGCCGCATCTGCTCTCAGGATGAGGCTTTTCATTCTAGGACGAGGGAGATGTCTTCATTTTTTAAAGAAAGGGGCTTCCCTTCCTCCACTATCAACTCTGCTCTTAAACGCATCTCCCCCATTTCACGTACATCTGCTGTCACTCCATCCTCCCACCACCCCACTAGGAATAGGGTTCCCCTGGTCCTCACCTACCACCCCACCAGCCTCCGGGTCCAACATATTATTCTCTGTAACTTCCGCCACCTCCAACGGGATCCCACCACTAAGCACATCTTTCCCTCCCCCCCCCTCTGCATTCCGCAGGGATCGCTCCCTACACAACTCCCTTGTCCATTCGTCCCCCCCATCCCTCCCCACTGATCTCCCTCCTGGCACTTATCCGTGTAAGCGGAACAAGTGCTACACATGCCCTTACACTTCCTCCCTTACCACCATTCAGGGCCCCAAACAGTCCTTCCAGGTGAGGCATCACTTCACCTGTGAGTCGACTGGGGTGATATACTGCGTCCGGTGCTCCCAATGTGGCCTTTTATATATTGGTGAGACCCGACGCAGACTGGGAGACCGCTTTGCTGAACATCTACGCTCTGTCCGCCAGAGAAAGCAGGATCTCCCAGTGGCCACACATTTTAATTCCACATCCCATTCCCATTCTGACATGTCTATCCACGGCCTCCTCTACTGTAAAGATGAAGCCACACTCAGGTTGGAGGAACAACACCTTATATTCCGTCTGGGTAGCCTCCAACCTGATGGCATGAACATCGACTTCTCTAACTTCCGCTAAGGCCCCACCTCCCCCTCGTACCCCATCTGTTACTCATTTTTATGCACACATTCTTTCTCTCACTCTCCTTTTTCTCCCTCTGTCCCTCCTAATATACCTCTTGCCCATCCTCTGGGTCACCCCGCCCCCCGTCTTTCTTCCCGGACCTCCTGTCCCATGATCCTCTCGTATCCCCTTTTGCCTATCACCTGTCCAGCTCTCGGCTCTATCCCTCCCCCTCCCCCTCCAGCTTTCAAATCCCTTACTCACTCTTCCTTCAGTTAGTCCTGACGAAGGGTCTCGGCCTGAAACGTCGACTGCGCCTCTTCCTATAGATGCTGCTTGGCCTGCTGCGTTCACCAGCAACTTTGATGTATGTTTCCTGGAGGGATCTGGATCGTGACCCTAAACTTGACGGGGATCTCAGGTTGCCTTCTTATGTGGTGTAACTGGTTTAGACTGGGCTTCTGTCTCTTTGTTTGAAGTAGAAGGTCACTAATAATTAACCCAAATGCAATGAAAACTACTGCTGGTGGACTGAACACCTGCATTTCCTTCCTATTTATTCACTGGAATGGGAAAGTGGGCAGCATGTTGAAAGGGAGACTGATCCACCAGTTCCAATTTTCCACCCACACACTGACGTTGAAAACGCTGTACAGGAATACAATGGGCTCCATTCTTTGAATGGTGTTTTTTACATATGTTAACTTCTACTTCATCCAAACCCCCTGGATTTAGTCTATCTTATTTTCTGGAGGAGTTTCAATGACACCCAGCTCTATCACACCATCATCTCTCCTGAATGTCCTTGAATCTTCAGACGTCCAAAATCCAAGTTGGGTTAACTAATAGTTCAGTTTTTAGATTCAAATCCATCCATGGCTTGTCCACTCCTTATCCTTGTGATGTCCTCCTGCCGGGGCTATACGCAGGAGTATTAACCTGATTGCTTATTAACTGGGTGCTTGACCACAATTTATCCTTAATGTTACAGGGGGAGTGTGCACAAGTGCCTCTTCACACCCTCACATTACATACAGTAAAACTTTATTTCAAGTTGAATATTGAGGGGATCACTGCCCAGGTTTGCTCTCCCTGTCTCCTGTTCTATAATTCTCCATGATACCAGTGTTCCTCCAGCTCTGGTCTTCAGCATCCTCTACTTCAATTGTTCTATTTTTGAGGGTAAGCCTTCAGTTGCCAAGCAATTTTAACTCAACTCCAGCCAACCTCTATGTCTTTCTTACCCTCTTTCCTCCTTTGGGACATTTCATCAAATTTTGACCAACCTTTTGGTCTTTTGCCCTAATCTCTTCTTATATGCTCCATGCCAAGTTTTGCTTACTGACACTCCTTCATTCCTTCTGAGGTCCTCTGGGATACATTAGCATGTTACTCATGCTTTAAAGTCACAGAGAGGCCGTATTACAGCCAGCGTAGAGAAAAGTCCTTTAGCCCACTATGAAACACCAATTTACACTAATCCAACATTAACCTATTTTTGTATTCTCCCCAAAATCTCCTTCAATCCCTCGAGTTTCTACCACACGGCCATGTACAAGTAGCAATAAACTTAGCGCCGCTCACAACTTTGGGACATGGGAGGGAACTGGAGCACCTGGAGGAAATCCGCATGGTCACACAGTGCCTGTGCACACTCCATGCCGAACAGCATCTGAGGTCAGGACTGAACCTGAATATTTGGCATTGTGACAACTGGCACATCTGCTCTACCAGATCTTTTAGATCTTGCCCTCTGTCAGATTTGTGTAGTGTTGGACTTTCATGTCCAGAAATTAAGCACAATGACAAAGGGAGACAAATTCATGAATGGCATGATCTTAAAGGGCAGCTGCATGAAAACCATGTACATGGTCATTTCAGAAAACATAAATTAGTGCATAATATGCATTTCTCTGTCATCTTCCCAGATAGTTCCTCACCAGCATTCAAACTACTGGGGAAGAGACACTTGTACTGCTCTGCATCAATGTTAAGCAACAAACAAAGAGAATGGTAAAGAGAACTAGTAAGGGAAACAACAGAGGTCTCTAGCCCAAATTAAAGAGCTATAACTGATTCAAGGAAGTTACAAGAAATATGTACCAGTAGAGTTCTCACAAGATCTGATGAATGACTTAGTTCCAATCACACACTATATAACCAATAAACAAAAACAATGCATTGATTTATTGTTTGCTTCCACTGTGCGACAGAAAAAGGAATATGAGGCAGAGTTGGTGACCAATTTATCTATTTATGTAGTCAGACATAAAAGTGACCATTTAGCACAGTTGGATATGATTGTGCATCTGACTGGAACATGCACATAAGGGAAACTCAGGCTTCCTGGTCCTTCATTATGTAGACATTTGCAAATTATATTGACCAGGAAAGCATGGTGAGTCAGTTATTTAAAGTGGAGGAGGTTGAGGGGTGGGTTTGTGGAAGAAAAAATCCTAATTACAATTGTTAATAATTATTGATGTATTTTCTAGTATTTACACACTGAAAGGGACTGTCTTCCAGAACTAAATTATGGCCATCTGATTCCACAAGTACTCCAACAGGAAGTGGGCAGCAGCTATGATATCCTTCTGCCACTGCGTTTGGGTGAGAAAGGAAACTTGCATTTATACAAGCCCTTATCACATCTTTCTAAAAAGTTTCAAAGCACTCTACAGATAATGAATTACACTGAAAGGGAACAACTGTTATTGTGTTAGTCAAGGCTAGGCACTTTATTCTCATAGCTAATTCCCACAAACAAGAAATCTGATGAACATGTACTTTAAGTATTTTTAACAGCTGTTATCTGAGAGAAGAATACTGTCCAGAGAACACTGCAGTGTGTCCGTGAATAGCTCCATGACATAGAATACATGGTACAATCTTTTGGGACAGGGTTTTGTATTCATTTGCCACCAAACAACCAGGATAAATATCCACTGTAGCTTTCAGATCACTTGCCAGTTTCCCAAGAGCTTTCTTACCCCGTCTGAACACTTCAGATAACACTGGTGAAAGAAAAGCTTACCAAACCCAAAATTGACAGGTTGCTGCTCTAACCTATGTTGGTCTAATTGTGCTATGGTGACTGGAATATTGGAGGTATTTGAAGAGGAGGTAGATAAATCTCTAAGCGATAGGGAACTGGCAAAGAAGAGTTCAAAGCTGGAGCAGATTATCATGATTGTGTTAAATGACAGGCAGACTTGATGGGCTGAGTGGCCTACTCCTGCCCCTGCTTTCATGGGCATCCTTTGGGTAGGTACTTTAGAGGCAACTACTGGCTTGTACCTTTGCTCCCATGACTCTACTTCCAAGATCTCAAGAAGGCCAATGCAGTGAAAACAGTACGCCCCAGTTCATGTGCTATTTTTCACATTGCTGATGTGGGCAAAGTTGATCAAGCATTGAGTGATTCTTTGCCGGTTGTACTTGGCCAAGAATACAGTATCATAAATTCAGGTCATTCAAAGGCTGGACAAGTTTCATTCTGCTTATGGAGAAGGTATAGTGGTTACCGTGGCTGGAGTATGTTTCTTACATGATTCTTTTTATTTTTACGACTTAGAGCAGTGAGTAAAGAATCACCATTTTTGAGTTGATTTGGCTGAATTATGACTAAGTAGAATTTTTTTCTGGTGTAGCATTGTGTGAGGTAATATTTCAATTAAAGCGTTTGTTGAAACCAGTGAAGAATGCCTTACTGAAAATTCCTGATTGTGGGAGTTCCATGGTGAGGGAGTGGAGCAGGGATCTGGAACTTTCTCCAGCACAATGGGAAAATACACTGGGACGATTAGAATAAAACATCATGTCAAAGGATTGATTGGCAAGATGACAACACCACCAGACATCCTGTCTGGTAGTCTGAGATAGCTTAGGTTAAGTGCTAGAGGTAGCCACGATTCCAAATTCCTGCAGGTAACCAACCTCACATCTCATCAGGGCTCCAAGGGGAATCTGTAGAGGATTGCGTGCATGGTTGTGTGAGTGTGTGGTGTTACCTATGCGTACTATGGCACCTACCTATGTTATGCAAATAATGGGGTCAGGCCTGGGACACTCTGAGTCACCACACTGCAAGTGAAGAGGAAGAAAGTTGGTTGTAAAAATCAATGATCAAAGCAGAGATACGTCTCAAATAATAGGTGTGAGAGATCCCAAAGGGGAGATTGGCCTCATTGAGAGTTCGTAAATATTTTATCTGCTAGCTGAGGGACTCAGCTCTCGTGTGGCTGAGGAAATGATGAAAGGATAAGAAAATATCCTCTTGAACTTAAAACATTGTTGCACTGGAAAAAAGACAAATGCCATAAAGGCATGATTCTATGAGCTGCCAAAAGTCTAAGTTGGCAAATAGCAGAAGCTGAAACTTCCTCACTGTTATATTTAAATCTTTTCCATGACCAGCAGCAGTTTATTGGGGAACTTGAAACAGGACAACTGAACATGTATTAGAGGATGGATAATGGTGCTGGGTGGAGAAAAATTAGAGAATACACTCAACATTAAAGGGTCAAATGTTAAACAATAGCTCTATTACCAATGCAGATGCTACCTCTCTCAATGTAGGAATACAAAATTATGAATGCTTTATCTTAAACAACCATTTAAGTATTTAACCCTGAAATATTAACTTGCTTTCCACAGATACAGCCTGACCAGCAGAGTATTTCCAGTATTTTCTGATTTTATTTTAATTTCCGATCACCCAGTTATTTTTGATTTTCAAACACTGAGCTATGTTTGCTGTGATCAACTTCACAGTAGCCCATAAGAAATAGAACTGACTTTGAAGATTTACTTTTAAAGCCTGAATAATTCAAAATGTAAATTATCTATTACGATCATTATATATTTGCACTTAAGGCACTAGTGCCTTGAAATTCTGCAGCACCTTAATAACCTGGAGGGTGATGTTCCAATCTGCTATGAGAGGCTGGGTTTCAGGGGGTTCAATTATGAAGATTATAAGAACAGGTTGGAAACAGGCACTTGGCTAATCATCAATTTGGAAAGTTTGGAGGGAGATTGCTGAGTGATTATTTGATGAGGGTGGAGATTGAGTGCATTTTTAGAATCCAAACTTACTGATCCATCAATGTATTGGGAGGACCATATAGTGCAGGGAAGGCTCAACCATGTGGGCTACCAGGATTACGTGATCTATTCCCTGCAATGTTGAGAAAACTGCGCAGAAATTATACCAGAATGCAAGAATAAGTCACAACGTCTATGAAATATCCGGTCCCAAATTTCAGGATAGGTGGAGGTAGAATCAAGTGTTTTTGAAGAATTTCTGGGAATAGTGGCTGTCCCAAGCTCTCCATCCTACACTGAGTGGATGGCTACATCTTTGCCAGAGCCTGAGGAAGCCTAATGCTGTCAGTAGTGTCACCACTAAGGCATCCATTTAATGAAGACGGAGTAGAGTTCCCCTATCCTCTCCACCACCCCACTCCTTCTTGATAAATGAAAACACATTTCTTTTCTCTCTTTTCCAATTCTGCTAAAAGTCACCAAACTGAGATGTTGACTGCTTTCCTCTCTCCCTCCAAAGATGCTGCCCGACCTGCTCTACGCAATGAGCAGATGGTGCGGAAGTCACACATTGCTAGATTCGGCACATCCTTAGGAATATGGGTGGTGACTGGGCAATTAACTGTCAGTTATAAAGTCTCCTAGTCGGGGCAAATGATGTCAGCTGAGTGTCCCTTTGAATTGAAAGGGAAGAAGAACATTCTCCAGAGATTTTTGTTTCCGTCGAGCTTTGAGCTCCAAATTATGTCACGTGAAACACACATTATGCCATCATCACATTAGAAATAGAACCTAAGCACGTGAAGCAAAAGGTCCTTCTGCCCCGTTGTGCCAGCTTGACCATGCAACAAGATCATGGCTAATGGTTAAAAGGGTGCTTGTCTGACAATAGCAGGCACACTGACATGGATCATCACCAATTTCCAGACTTTTGTGATTTCATCTAGAAATGGTTGCTAACATTATTCCGTTTGGCTCATTTTGATTCTGGATCACTTTGGGCTGAGATATCCTGTACTACAGGATCCAGTTTCCATGCAGGAGAGCCTTCAGTATGCTGCTGGAGCTGAAAATGTTGCAAATGCCCAGATTTTTGGTACTGGCTCTGTTACTCTTCATGAATGGGGTCAAAGACGATTCCGCACAGGCAAGACCTGACACCTGTACAGTGCTGTCCTGACTGGGAGAATCACATTCAAACCTGACTTCAGCACTGCTCCCTCGGCCTTGCCTTCAGATAAATGGACAGATCGTGTGGCCTCTGACCGCAAGAGTTAAGTATAAATGTACTCCAAGTTATCCTCCTTGTGGGATCCTGTGTTAACCACAGGGAGTATTCCTGCACAACATAAAGTACTGAGGGGCATCGCTGCCTGTAAAATGAGTCACACCCCCAAATATAATCAATGCTGCGAAATCCTAAACTTTTGAAAAACAGATCGGAAATTATTCTGAAACAGCCAAAAACATCTTAGCTCATTTACTGTATAAACAAAAACAACATCTCCAATGATTCTATGTCCTGACTGCCAACACAACCCATCCTACCTACCACACCCTTCCCCTACTCTTCTCCCGCCTCAGGCTCCCATGCCAATGGTCAGTACCAACCTTCTGGCTGCAATCCTCTAACTGTTGACCAACCTCCTTCCAGAACCCTTTCCACTGTTGACCCAATGCATGTGAGGCCCATCCATCCAGGCCTCAATTTCTCCCCATTCACCCTTTGAACCCAACCTTGCCCCGAGATGGCACCTGTTCTTCCGGTTCTCTGCAGAATGGGAAGGATCAAGTGTAATTCAGATGCAGTAGCTGCTGATACTTTGGCCCAAGTGCTCGGATGTAGAGATGTCACAGCTTATATCCACCAACACGCCTATACCAAGGCAGTACAACTCCTGGGCTAGTGTCTTTTATCCAGCTCATGGATGTGAAATGGCCATGGATTGTTTGTCAAGGCAAAAGGTGAGACTTACAATTGCCCCTCCTTCGATACAATTAGACCTAGTACAGACCCTGAGCTATATAATTACTAAGAATGTTACCATAGTTCTGAACCAATCAGTTCACAGCATGCTCAAAATGTGTAATCTAAATGCATACAAACTGACATACCACATCATTAACATATAGATAGATTTTTATCCTGTAAATTAGTGTGGATTAGCTCAAAAAGATAAGGAAATTCATTTCCATGTTCAAAAATGCACCATGGTGATGGCACAGAAGAAATAAAGTGGAACATTACCAACATTTTAACCCACAGGGAAACTCTCCTCTAAGAAAGCCTTGTCAAACTGGTTTGTTGGTGTGTGGTGGCTGAGAGATAGAACAGGCAGCATGTAAAATCACCAGTGGCAGCACACAGGAAACATTCTATTTGGTGCCAGGCCGTGGTAAAACAGGTAAATAAATTGACAAGAAAACCTGCAGATACTGGAATCCAAAGCAATGCACATAAAACGGTGGAGGAACTCAGCAGGCCAGGCAGCATCTATGGAAAAGAGTAAACAGTCAACAGTCAATCTTGATGAAGGGTCTCGGCCCAAAACTTCACCTGTTTATTTTTTTCTATAGATGCAGCCTGGCCTGCTGAGCTCATCCAGCATTTTTTTGTGTGTCGCAGGTAAATAGTGTTTTAGTTGAGTTTGTTCAAGAGCTGGCTACAGATTAAGGGAGCACATGTAATTTGTTGGAAAAATCCTTCACAGCCAAAGAAAGAAACACTTTTGAAGTGAAGTCATTGTTTTGATGGATCATTTCTACAAATATCACTAAGATAACAACTAGATAACGTGCTTGATAGCAATGGTTGAAGGAAATATGTTGGCAATGAGTCTCCTATTCTTAGCAATAAGCTACATGGAATCTTTGAGACATAAGAGGCTGCAAATACTGTAAAGGCGGAGCAATTCACAAAGGAGTTGGAGGAACTCAGAAGGTCATACAGCATCCGCGGAGGAAGATGGGTGGCCAATGTTTCTGGTCAAGATCCTTCATCAGGATTGGTGAAGGACGTTACTTACTACTCCAGGAAATGAGCTTTTGAAGCCTGTGGCTGAGCCCAGAATCAAGCGCACGGAGGACAAGAAGAAAGTTGAGGGCAGGAGGTGAAAAAAGGAGTACAGCACTGAGCAGGAGGACCACAAAGGGAGAGGGGAAGTTGATGGACGCAGTTTGAGAAAGGGGGAAGAGGTGGTAAGACTAAAGGAGATGGTCTTGAAAGAGTGATGGGTTTGAGGAGGTGTACTGTACTGTGCAAAGAGAGAAAAGGCGGAGAAAATGAATGTGGGCAAGATCACGTGATTATGTCCATCCGTATGTCAAAAATACTTGGCAGTTTCTGTTTGTTTGGGAGTACACCTAGTCTAGACAGCGAAGCTGTAAAGACCAATCCCTGGTACAGTGGATACAATAGATTACAGAAACATTGGTGAACTCCAACCATACCATTGACTTTCCGGAGGACGATGGAGATGGGAGATCATTGATGGCCTATGCTCCACTGGGAGCTAAGGGCCCAGGAAGAAGATGATAATAAAGCTGATTCTGATTCTGACAAGAATTCACATGGCATAGAAGGATATGGAAGTGCTAGCAAATGGGATGAGTGCAGATTGGTGCTTAATGGTTGGCATGGGCATGATGGGATGAAGGGCCTGATTTTGTTCTGTGTGACACCATGAGCTCACTGACATGCAACTCATCATGGCTTTGGATTCCAGAGAGTTTGGTCCTTGAGCAATGTCCTTCAAAAACTTCATGGTTCAATGAGAGGCTGGACAGGGGAAATGCCTTGAAGAAGTATAAGTTGCCTGTCCTCTTTCTGAATGCTTTCACATCAGATGCATTTTTGACATCAAACTTTCATTTGCAAGCTAATCCACCTCACAACCTCGCATGGTGTAGTGGCGCAGTCTGGAGCCTGGTAACCAGGGCAGACATGCCCAAGACTGTCCTTGGTGGCGAGCAACCTTTCAATAGCTTGGCTGTAGCCACTGCAGAGGAGATCTGGGCAGAAGTAATAGAGCAACCAAAGACGTGCCTGAGGAGATTGCACAGAATATGTGGTAAACAATCTTACAGTTTTTGTACCTGAATATGTATGTTTGGTATGTCGATTTGGTGAATTATTTAATTTTTAATTTTTTTAAATTTAGAGACAAAGCATGGAACAGGCTGTTCTGGCCCAAAAGCCATAACACCCAGCAACGCATCTATTTAGCACTAGCCTAATCACAGGGCAACTTACCATGACCAATTACCCTACTAACTGATACATCTTTGGAATGGGGGAGGAAACCAGAGCACCAGGAAGAAATCCAGGTCGTCACAAGGAGAACATACAAACTCCTTACAGATGACACCAGAGATGAACTCTGAATTCCGACAGCCTGAGCTATAATAGTGTTGCACAAACGGCTACGTTACCGTGAAGTTATTCACAGTATGTTCCCATTAGACAATGAGTTCAACAGCAACAAGGGGAAAGTAACACGGGAATTGTACTGGTTTGCAAATTCTGGTTACTTTTTATCCTTCTTCACTCAATGGATTTAGGCATTGTCATTAATCCCGCATTAAATGGTCATTCATAGTTATCGTTGAGAAGATTGTGTGAAACCCTGCAACCTTCATGTTGAAGGGACACAATTCCTAAAACTGGGGCCCACTGATCATGAAGCGAACAGCAATATATTTCCAGGTCAGAACAGAACAGGATAGTAGAAGTTACCACTTATCCAGCTGCTGTCGTGGAAGTAACAGAAAGTTGGGACCCACTAGTTTGAAAATGGTCCATTCTGTAGCCAAAGTGTACCAGTGGTGGACAGCAGTGTATGTTCTGGGTGGTTGGTGGGGCGGCAGTCACGTGGTCTGCTTTGTTGTGACCGATGTTAAGCTTTTTAATGTGCCTGGTGCTACAATCATCAAGACAAATGGAGAACTCTTTTCACAGCTCTGTTGTGGTGAGTTGTCAAATGGACGTTAGCAAGGCTATGGAAGTCAGAGAGTTGAGTCTCTCACTGCAAAATACTCATCCTTGTGCTCTTGCATCCATGGAAATGAAGGGCCCACTCAACTCTAGTGTTCTAGTCAGGAAATACCAGGCAATGGTAATGCTATTGAACGTCAAGCAGGAGCTCATCTGTGGTTGTTGGAGACCTGGCACCAGTGAGATATGATTGTAATTTGCCTTTTATTAGCAAGACTGATTGTTGCATACAGGTATAAACTGCCTCTTTGCCCAATCCCTTAATCAGTGGTGTGATACCTCTAGCTTCTTCAATGAGTAACACTCTCCATGCCGATACAAATGTAGTGCTGCAGAGTGAACTCCATCTATAGATCAGCAACCACCCCCTCAATAATCCTGAGGCAAAGAAGTTCAAGGTCACGGTGACCACCACAAACTAAGCAACCCAGTGTGTGCTGCTGTAGAAGGGTAATCTCTGTGATCACCTCCTCATCACACTTTAGCTACCAGATACAACATTGAGTGACAATGCTCTGAGGTCTATGGTGGAAAAGGCCCCTCTAGTCAGGGTCCTTCTCCCCGTTCTCCTCCAGACTCCATGGTTTAGAGGCCCTTCTGGAAAAAGTAATCTCTAACTCAATGCTTTCCACAATTTCCAACAATGCTTGCAGTATAATTATTCACACAATAAAAATACAAACAGGATCTCCTCCAGTTCAATCCTCAGCAAACCTACCATCTACATAAATAGAGTACTTGATGAAAGATGGTGTTTTGATGGTGAAGGATGGTGTTTGCATCTGATTTGTGTGCAGGGTGTACACAGCCGATCAGGTACACAGACCCAGGCCAATGTATCACAATTCACATCAAATCGGCTCCACACGAGGATTAACATTATCGACAACTTACTCCGCGGACTTCCAGCATGCACACTGAACAGAATTGCATCATTTAGGCAGCAGAATCAATACAGTCAGATGTAAACAAAATCCAGATGTGGGCAGATAAATGGCAGATGAAATTTAATGTAAAATGTAAAATATTACATAGAGGAAGCAAAAATATTAGATATAAATATACAATGGGGGTCTTGAGTTAGAAAGTTCACTGCATTGGACCTGGCATCCTGGTCTAGAGACATTCTCTGTAAGTGGTATAATGTGCTTGTGAGGCCACACCTTTGAGCACTGTGTACAATTGCGGTCTCCATATTTTGTGAGGGATGTAAAGGCACTGGAGAGAGTCCAGAGAAGGGCGACTGGACCCATTCCAGGTCTGCAGGGTATGAGCTGTGAAGAAAGATTGAAAGAATTACACCTTTTTAGCTGAAGTAGACCTAGAATGAGAGAAGACATGATAGAAGTGTGCAAAATCACTGAGGGTCTAAGTAAGGTGGATGCCAGCTGCTGCTTCAAAATTAATCCATCATCAAGGACACAGGGCCAGAGGTGGAGACTGGTTAAGGGGAGGTTTCAGACTCACATCAGGAAGCCTTTCTTTACACAGTGAATTGTGGACACATGGAACAAACTACCTAGTTGTGTAGTTGAGAGTAGTACCTTAGAGACATTCAAATCTAAACTTGATAGATATTTCAACACACTATGTGAATAGGAATTTGGCAAGTTTTGTTGGGTTGAATAGCCTGTTCTTGTCAAAAACTTTCTAATGTTCTAATTGTGATTTACAATGGCCAAGTGCAACCTCAAGTACTAAAGGCAAGATGCTGTAAAATCCAACTTCCAGGCCAGTCATTTCCCATGAAACATGATACATAGTATAAATAAAACAGTTCTGATTTAACCAAGGAGATTGTTTAATCCCGGTTTAGAACCTCAGCCTCTAGAAGCACATTAAAGAAAATCACATATTCTCCAATATGCACTTGCATTGGTTGAGGCTTCGCAGCAGGAATGAGCAATTGCAAAATCAAGCTGATAATACAAAGTTAATCTACTATCCATGCCATAGATAATGACTAAGGAATTTTAGAAAAATGTCATTATAAGACTGAAATAATTTAATTGCAACATTTTTATTAAACATGTAATGTAATTTTTATGTACATGATACACTGTAAAGGTTCAATTATAATTTGCTTTAAGGGAATAAGTCACTTGTATCAATGCTACACTAAAGATAAAATGCAATTTAACAACAGATAGATGGCATCAAATGAGCTCAACTTTCTAAACATTTGAAAACTATTATTTGCAATAAATATCATAATTTAAATTGTGCTAAACATATTAGAATAAGCTTTGGTTCATTCTTAGGAATCTTAATGAATTCAAGTATATTCTTTGATGAAATAAACTTTCATCTGAGTTTGCTAAAGGGCTTCTTTGGAGACTTAAATGAATCACAATCGCAAAAATGTTCACTTTCCCTTAAACTATACTCAGTATTTTAATTTTCAATAGTTATCAGCCATGCCCTAGGAGGGTGCTACTTAAACTAGAAGTCCGAATCCAAGGTTTGCTACTGAATATGGAAATCACAAATAAAGCAGTGCCAATCATGTCAGCTCTTTTCTCATCATTCTCCTTTACTCATTATCCATGGCCTCAGTCTGTATCCTACCCAGTAGGCAATGTTCCCTCTAAAGTGTTCATGTGTGCACACATCTTTTGCTACTAGCGCACAAAGTAATTTAAACTGCGCACAAAAGGTTGTCTCCTGGTTGGCCTGTTAACTATATTTCACGATCGTACACAATCACATTTCCTTTTCTAGTTTCTGATGCACACAATGTTGACAATGTGGAGTCAACAGATTCATCTGCAGATTTTAGAACTAGCTTATTTATACTGCTTTTAATGAAGAAAATATTCAGTGCACCATGTTGCTGTCACTGGGCAAAAAATTGCACAAGATTTTTGCGGACACTGGTCATTACAAATTAGAGAGAACATTGCTAGCAGGTCACAGTTGGATAAGGTTACATTCTAGTGATATTAAATGGAATATCATAAAGGGACTCTTGTCTTAAATTGATCAAAATCTTTGATTATTTAGTTTAAACTTTGAGTTAATTTCCATTTTTTCTTTCTTTCTTTCTTTTTAAATCTTTTTATTGAATAACTATGCAAAAGGGTAAACCATACAGGCACTAATACACTGTTAGAATATAATAAAATTACAGGAAATATTAATACAGAAAAAAAAGTGATACAAACAATGTAATTGAAACATAACATACTAAGGTAACATAATAGTATACTAATTTATATATATATATATATATATATATATCAATAGAGAAAAGGAACCCCCCCCCAAAAAAAAACCCACCGTGCAACTAAACTAAAAGCAAAGCAAAGCAATGGGCGAACTTGGAACCAAATAGAGTTAAAGAACTTAAAATCACGTCCTCAAACCCAACCTCCATTAAAAACAGTAAAAAAAAACAAGAAGGGTATATAAATATGGAGCAAAAAAGAGAAGAAAAAAAAATTACATTAAATGAAAATACTGAATAAAAGATCTCCAGGTCTGTTCAAATTTAAGTGAGGAATCATAAAGATTGCTTCTGATTTTCTCCAAATTCAAGCATAAGAAAACCAAAAAAAGGTGGTTGGAGCGTTAAGCTCTTTCCAATGTTGTAAGATACATCTTTTCGCCATTAAAGTAAGAAATGCAATCATTCTACGGGCTGAAGGAGAAAGATTACTGGAAATTTTAGGTAGTCCAAAGATAGCAGTAATAGGGTGAGGAGAGATATCTATATTCAATACCTTTGAAATAATATTAAAAATGTCTCTCCAGAAAGATTCCAGAGTAGGACAAGACCAAAACATATGAGTTATAGAGGGTATCTGCCCCGGACCTTTATCACAAAAAGGATTAATATGAGAATAAAAGCGAGCTAATTTATCTTTGGACATATGTGCTCTATGAACAACTTTAAATTGAATTAGGGAATGTTTAGCACAGATAGAGGAAGTATTGACTAATTGTAAAATCTGCCCCCAGTCATCCATGGAAATGATAGACCCCAATTCCTGTTCCCAATCTACCCTAATCTTATCAAATGGAGCTTTCCTAAGTTTCATAATAATATTATAAATCATAGCTGATGCACCTTTCTGACATGGATTAAAGTTAATTATAGTATCTAAAATGTATGTAGGAGGAAGCATTGGAAAAGAAGAAAGTATAGTACTTAGGAAATTTCTAACTTGTAGATATCTAAAAAAATGTATTCTTGATAAATTATATTTATTAGATAATTGTTCAAAAGACATAAGGGAACCATCTAAAAATAAATCCAAAAACCGTGAAATACCCTTAGTCTTCCAAATTTGAAAAGCACGATCCGTAAAAGAGGGAGGAAAAAATATGTTACCTAAAATAGGAATCGCTAGTCCAAATTGGTTAAGATCAAAAAATTTTCTGAATTGGAAATTTCCATTTTTTATGCAAACCCTTGAGTACTGGACAACAATTTTAAAACCCATAGCTTGCTGAGTGCTGTGCCAGCCATTTTCTGGCCTATTACTGTTGTGTAATTCAACTATCATGTAGCTGATATATGGCAGTAACCATGGTCTCAGAAGCCATCAAGATGTCCTGTCTTTAATGTTTAATTTGTATAGAATCCACAAATACATAATTTAATAAAAGAAAAGTGGAATTTAAAAAATTTGTCTGTCCAGGTCAGTCAGTCAGTCAGTCAGTGGGTGCCCTCCCGAATCCAGGGTTGGCAGCTATGCACCTCCATCTTCTTCGATCTTGCGCTCATTTTCTGGCCTCGGCATAACTCAACCCAGTCCATTGCCTCACATTATCGTACCAAGTGGTTCGCTGCCTTCCTCTTTCCCTCTTTCCTTCTATCATCCCTTCCACTAACAATTTCTGCAGTCCACCACCTCTTAACAAGTGCCCGGCATATTCCAGCTTCCTTTTCTGCACATTCTTCAGCTGAAGAATGTCCAGGTATACAGTAACATTAACTTTGTTGGAGCTTACAAAGGAATCTTATGTTTATATAGCACTTTTCATACTTTCAGCTCTCAAAGAGCTTCCAATCAATACAGTACAGTATTTCTGAAGTGTGGAGAAGCCAATTTGCACAGAGTAGAGTCCCACACCTTTGTGAATTGAGAAATAAATGAGGGGAAGGGGAAAAAAGAAGAACCCGCATGTCCTAAAATTGGATCTGACACTGCTGGAGTCTAGATTACAAACTCAAGATTTTGGCATGAGCCTTGGATTCCAAGATCCTCTTGGATTCCATACATAATGCAACCAGAGGTTTACCAAAGAATAGCACGGAAATCCATTTCCAATTTGCTAACAGACAAATATTCTGGTTTGCCAATGAAGGATTCATTGTTCACTCATTGTTCCTTCTTGCTGCACATCGAAACTGAATGCAGGATCGACGCTTACTCATCGGTTTCCATGAAGACCTCAACTTCAGAAGATCTTCAAAATTGTCGGGTTCCCTTCACAAGTTAAATTGGACAGTTGGGGCTCATGTATAATTGTTATATTGATTTTTTATTGCTCTGCTCAGTTCATCCAAACCAACTATCAACAAAAGGTTGTGCAGAGTAACACACACAAAATGATGGAGGAACTCAGAAGGTCAGGCAGCGTCTATGGAGAGGAATGGAGAGATGACATTTCAGGCAGAGATCCTTCATCAGGACTCTGATACGGTTATGCAGGTAGGGAGCCAGTCACAGCTGCTTCACTGCTAGCATAACTCGCTGCTCTCTTTCATTCCTAAAGTATTTGTTTACCTGGCCACAGCAGGCATTGCAGCCTTAAATGCCAGCGGCATAACAGGCTGTCTGAGATGCTCTCTGCTTCAGACTCTTGGTCCCAGTTCATTGTCTAAGGACCTGTTTTGCACCATGAGTTCCCTCATTCAATGTTAACAGAAAATGTGATGCTTCTAACACAGCCCACCCACCAGCACCCTTCTCCCCCACTCCCCATCATACTCCCAAAATGAAACGACTCCCTCAAGCTTTAGTATATTCATGAAACAGCAATCTGTGCTTATTGGAAGCAAGATTTGAAAAGAGTGAAAAATTCTGGCCCGAAGAGAGGGTCTTTTTAGCATCCAGATACACTGCAGGCAGGAATGGGAAAGAGACATAATGAAAACTATGGGGAAAACAAGCTTAAAGGAGAAAAGATTCAATGGGTGATCTCACCCAATATCTACCTAACCAGATCTTCATTTTGAGAGACAATTTGTGCTATAGCATAACTGAATATATGTGCAGCTCCTCTGCACAAGTCGGAAGGAATGCACCTTTTAGTTCTCCAATATAAACTGAGCTGTGTTATTAATTGTCTCTCATATTCCCCATACCAACCAGAAGTGAAAGGGGATATGCTAACTATTGTTAAACTCTGTTTACATGGGGGTAGGATATGATCAGAACCCACACAAACTTGGATCATGTTCTACCACAAGGTGAAGCAGCACAGTAAGTGTGTGTGATTTTAACCAACATTTCCTTTGGTTTACCTCCCAGTGCAAATGACTGAACCAAACACTATACACTACTCCCAATATGCCGCCCTCAACATACCTGCATGATTGAGTGTTGCAGGGTACGTGTGTGTAAATGCTGGCTCACCAGGGTGCTAATACAGGAATACTGAGCATTCTGAGGTTCACTTGGGTCAAATCAATCCACATTAACTTCCATCTCAATGCACACTGAGCTTAACTGACTACTGTTGCGACACACCGTACCGCCTGAAAATCTGCAAACAGCACAGGGCAATGACACCACCGTAAATTCTTTGCCAAACCAAGATTGTACAGGTTGGTAGACCAAAGTGTAGCAGCTAATGACATGATTTTGGATTTTAATTGTCATGGCCTGCACACCAGTCCCATTTTAAATAGCCTCTGTGGGATTGGTTTTGCTATAGTTCTATTTCCCCCATCAAACAATTACAAAGCAATATGCAATATGGCTTATTAACCTCTGGCTTTTGTAGTATTGCAGTGAAAAATGTAGAGTTAAAGAAAGGTGCACACTCTGTACTCATGACTAATAGGTTTATAGATTTTAAAACAATATGTTTAAATTTATCTTTTCTTCCTCCCCATCCCCCTTCCTACCCCACCCAATGCATTTTCTTAATCAGATCCTGAAGAAATATGAATCTCAGCTTTTTTGGCATGTACTGTACATCTATATTTGATTCCAGATTCTAGTTTTACAGTGACTGTGGTGCAGCAGTAAATCTTTTTGACACACATTTGTATTTAGTGCAGCTTTTCTTCATCTATACAAAACAGCATTAATGTCACCTCACTGTTCCCTCTGCAAACTACCACTTATGCAAACATAACAGCTCCTTGTTATCCATTTTAAGATGTAATTCTTCTCCCTTCTTTTGTACAGAACAAAATGCGGCTATGATATTTTTAATGTTGTTTACTGAGGGACATATGCTTGCATAGCATCCTGCTCCTTAAAATAATGGCTGCTGCAATGCTGATTAAACATTTCAACCGACAAACAGCTTCAATTTGAAGCAAACTCAGCCAGGTAGTAATATTATGCCAATAAGATTATACCGTTTGATTGACGGCATTATTTTTTTGTCATTATACACATTTTGAGCTTTCCTGCCTTGTGGCTGGCAATTTTGACTGCAGCAGCAGATATCCTGTGGGACACAAGATGAACTGATTCAATTCTGTACGCACTCAATTCACTCACTTGGAAAATGCTGTAAATTGTGAACAGTACCTATGGTCAGGGTTTGAGTTAATATTGCCCAGCACCATCGGGTGGATAGATACGTGGGTGCAAGGTGTACTTAGTGGTAAAATCATGACTAGGATGGTACAAAATTGTAAAGGAAAGAGGAATTTTAAAGAGAGGCTGTTTAGGGGGATTCTAAGCTAAGCTGTAACAATAAAAATGTTGCTGGCTTGACTCCGGATCTACAGTGCCTCAAAAAAGTATTCAGCCCCCACAACTATTTTCATTTCACTGTCTCATTTGCCTAAATTTCAAATATATTGAAGTAGGATTTTATCAGCTAATCTACAAATCATTGTGCATCATGTCAAATCAAAAGAAAAATTCCAAAACCTGTCATTAATTTACTAAAAATTAAAAATCAAAATTGTGAGGCTGAAAAAGTATTTATCCCCTTTGCAATTACTATGCTAAACTTCCTCAGTTGCAATATGCAATATTATTTTACCAACTCCCCCAATATGTTGATGTAGAAAATTTGAGGATCACTTGTTTTCAATGAATTCATAAGAATAAATAACACTTCCAACTGCTAGGTCCAACAGTATGGCAGGTTTTCAAAAGACCAAACCAAAATGAAGACAAAAGAGCATCCAAGACAAGTCAGGGAAATGATAATAGAGAAGCACAAATCTGGGGAATGGTACAAGACCTTCTCATAAGCATTGAACAAGCTCAATGCTTTTTCAAAGCTCAGTGCAGTCCACTGTGAAGAGGCGGAAAAGTATGAATCCACAGCCATACTGCCACTCTAAACCTAGTCGCTGGAGAAGACTGGCACTTGTAAGAGAAGCTACCGTGACTCCAACAGTCACTCTGAGATAGCTACATAAGTCAGTGGCTGCAACTGGAAATGGAGCTCATGGCTCCACAATCTCTAAGGTCTTGTACAAAAAAGGGTATTTATGGAACAGTGACAAGGAAAAAGCCCTGGCGATATTTTTAAAAAAGCATATCGTTGCCCGTAAAGGCTTTGCAAAGCGTCACTAAGAAAATTCTGTAAAGCTATAGAGGAAGGTCTTGTAGTCAGATGAGACTAAAGTGGAACTTTTTGGTCTCAACACTAAGCGGTGCGTGTGGCGTGATTCTAATAGAGTGCAACAGCCAGGTAACACCATCCCTACTGTAAAGTATGGTGAGGGTAGCATTATGCTATGGGGATGCTTTTCAGCAGCAGAGACTAGAGGTCTGACCAGGATCAGCAGGAAGATGAATGCTGTTAAACATGATGAGATCCTGGATAAAAACATGCTGGCCTCTGCCAGAAACCTGGCACAGCTTGAGCAATTCTGCAAGGAAGAATGGGCAAACCTTGCTCCATCACACTGTGCAAATCTAATAGAGACTTAATAAAAAAAAATGGATGTAATAACTGGGAGGGGTGGTTCAACGAAGTACTGACCAAAGGGGGATGAATACTTCTGAACTGCTGGCATTTCAGTTTTCAATTTTTAGTTTCTCATGCCTTACAATTTTCCATTTCTTTAGAGTCTACTGTGAAAAAAGAAGCACGTGATTCACAAATAAACATTCTCAGTTAAATTGATCAAAATCCCTGGTTGTAATACTCATTTATGTGAAGAGAGGGTTGGGGCTGAATACTTTTTCAAGGCGTGGATACTGACTGACAGCGTGATTTAGCTTCTGCATAACACTGCCATCATGGCTGATCAGCCAATTGACATTCACTGGCCAAGGTCACCTATGAAGGACACCCCCTCCTAGACATTAATGAACACTCAACCTGACCTTATGAAACCAAGCCTCAGGTGCTAGCTGGCAGCTCCTAGTTACAAAAAAGTGACATAGAACGAAACCTGGAGTTACAGCTGGCAAAGAGAACAAAAGCTCCAGAAATCGGGGGGAATAAAATGCCATTGCCAACAGATATAAAACTGAAAAACTACGAGAGCACTCCACTGAACTTCAGAGAATGCTGGAATAAAAATTCTGCATCCTGCAACACAATAAGTGCTCAACAAAGACAGAAAGAATGAAGGAACTCCTGGAGAGCCATGCAGGTTAGCAAAAGCTGAGAGTACCAGTATAAATGCTAACAATGGTAATCAGAGTAGAAGATAATTATCCAGTGCCATAGTCTGGGTAAAGGTCTTAACCCTTCATTGCCCCATCTACTCAAGTGCCTCCTTCATTTTCTCCTTGTTGTTATGTAATGTATGGTTACATATATGTACTGTACTTTGACAATAAATTTTCTTTGAACTTTTGTTTAATCCTGGCCCTCTCTGGTTCTGCACCAGTGACACTGTACATCACCAGTTATTATTCCTTTTCAACTGATCTCCAGCTTTTGGAGGTGGACAGTGAAGGGTCAATCCGTGCCTTTGTAACTGGCCCCTCTCATTCTTGTTCCCTCTCCCAGATCACTATAGGCAGCAAATTCAGCCCATGTGTTTATCGACTCCTGTCATCTATAAATGGAAATGGCTGAAAATTCACCCCCAAAAAACATCGAAAGAAATTAAGCTAATAACTGAGAAAAAAAAAGACTATTTTACTATATTGAAATCCCGTATCTTCGAGTTGGCTCTGAGCTGGCATCAGAGGATTACGAATAATGGATAGCATCACAGAGCCCTAATCATTATCAGGCAGAACATGTAGTCTCTATAGCAGCACCTTCAACCGCTTCATGTTCATATGTTCTGATATTTAAGTCTAAACTAAGCAAATGAAACAAGGAAGGTTAGTATGCACAGCAGACTCAATAATCAGTCACAAGGGTGTACAAAAGAGTGAGTAGTAGTTCTGAGTATCTACCTATCCTCTTCAGATTTTAAGGGACTCAGACCTCAGACAAGCTTATGGATTAGTCAAATCAAGTTAGTCCCTATATTTATACACATACACACACAACAAAGAAATTTTACAATGCCACAAAGACCAAACTGTACGTCAGAATTGATTCTGGGCAGAAATCAAACCAGATTCACTCAGGACAATTAAAGACAACTACGGTGTCTCACCTTCCCAGTGGTTCAATTGGTATTCTCAAATTTCAGTTTTTAAAAATCACTTGTGGAATCTCTTCACACCTTTTTTCTTCAGAATTAGTGTAGTAGAAAGTAAACAGCACCAACAGATGTGTGTGCAGTTTTTAATGAGCTTGATTTATGTTTTCTTACTAATAAGTGCAGGAAAACATGCACTCCATCTGTCTTACCCCACATCCCTAGGTATCAACATTTGAGAAACAAGAGCCTGGGGTTTTAAGGTTTTCTTTGCAGAAAGGAAAGAGGGATGGATAGTACAAGCTTAACATCCAAGGTCATCCGTAACCTCATGTAATACAAAGTTCAAAGTAAATTTATTATCAAAGTACATATATGTCACCATGTACAACCCTGAGATTTGTTTTCTTACAAGCATACTCAGTAAATCCAAGAAACACAATAGAATCAACGACAGAATGCACCCAACAGGACAAACAATCAATGTTCAAAGGACAACAAACTCCAATTACAAAAGGAAAAAAAATAATAAATAAATAATCATTAACGTCGGGAACATGAGATGAAGAGTCCTTGAAAGTGGGTTCAGTGATAGGTGAGTGAAAATTTCACCTCTGGTTCAAGAGCTGATGGTTGAGGAGTAATAACTGTTTCTGAACCTGGCAGTATGGGTCCTGAGGCTCCTGTACCTTCTTCCTAATAGCAGCAACGAGAAGAGAGCATAGCCTGTGTGGTGAGCGACCTTGACCATAGATGCTGCTTTCCTGCAACAGGGCTCCATGTAGATGTGCTCAATGGTGCTCAATACCCGTGATGGGCTGGGCTGTATTCACTACTTTTTGTAGGAATTTCTGTTCAAGGGCATTGGTATTTCTATACCAGGCTGTGATGCAATCAGTCAATATACTCTCCACCAGACATCCATAACAGTTTGTCAAAGTTTTAGGTATCATGCCAAATCTTTGCAAATTTCTAAGGAAGTTGATGTGCTGCCATGCTTTCTTCATAATTGTGCTTCGTGTTGGGCCCAGGATAGGTCTTATGAAATGATAACACAAATGAATTTAAAGTTGTTGACCCTCTCCACCCCGATCCCCCGATGAGGACAGGTTCATGAATCTTCTGTTTCCTCCTCCTGTAGTTAACAATCATCTCTTTGGACTTGCTGACATTGAGTGAGAGGTTGTTGTTGTGGCTCTACTCAGCTAGATTTTTAATCTCCTTCCTAAATGCAGATTTGTCACTACCACAATAATGGTGTCATCAGCAAATCTGAACATGGTATTGGAGTAGTGCTGAGCCTCACAGTCATAAGTATGAAGTGAGCGAAGCACACCGACTTCTGGTGCAGCTGTGCTGATGGGGGTCATGGAGGAGATGTTGCTGCCAATACAAACTAACTAGGGTCTGCAAGTGAGGAAGTCGAGGATCCAATTGCACAAGGAGGTATCGAGGCCAATGTCTTGAAGCCTATTAATGTACATGGAGGATGACGGGGCTACATTGCGATTCCTTCCTGTTCATCTTCGAAAGCAGTTTAAATTCTATCTTTGATGTCTCTCCTTTTCCCTTTCAGGGTTGGTGGGGTTCTGTTGAAGACCCTGACCTGGAGTTACCACAGACTTTGGTTCTTGGCGGTGGTGGGAGCCGCTCCCAGGGCTCATGGCCAGCCGTTTTTTGATATCCCAAGGACCTGGCCTAGAAGATGAGTGCGCCTTCTGTGTTCTGAGGTTTCGTGACTCTATAGGCAGACTTTCTAAGCCAGTGTCACTGACTGAAGCATCGCAGGAGAGAATGGAACATCGGGAGCAGCGGATCAGCTGTCACAGGCTCATACATGGTGAATTGTGCTCTCTCTCATTCATTGGTGGGTGAGAGATTGTTGCCGATTCTCCGGGCAGAGCACTTGGGGAAAAAAAGTGGCGCGACAGACTTTTAACACCGTCAAAATGCAAGATATTGTATTATGTCTCCCCTCTCGCTGCGAAAGGGGACACCTCTTTTTCCCTGTATTAGAGAGATTGAGAGCTTGTGACATGTCGAATTGTCGGGGAAACGGTTAGTTTTTGTTTTACCGTAGATCATGGTTTTTAGTGGGGGCTTTGCTATTGCATGCTTGGTGGGTGGAGGCTACTGATGCTTTTTTGCGGAAGTAGGGGGACTTTGGGGTTCTAACATTTGAACCGTCACTCTTCTGTTTTTGTGGATGTCTGCAAAGAACAAGAATTTCACGATGTATATTGCAAACATTTCTCTGATATTAAATGGAACTGTTGAACTATTGAATTTTCAGGGGATGATATGGTCAGCTGTACTCAATAAAGTTGATCCAGAAATATGTATCTTTGCTGTCCAGATGTTCCAGGGTTGATGAAATGGCATCTGCTATGGACCTGTTGTACCTGTAAGCAAACTGGAGTGGATCCAAGTTGCTTTCCAGGCAGGAATTGATATGCTTCATGACCAACCTCTTAAAGCACTTCATCACAGTGGATGTAGGTGCTACTGGACGATAGTCATTGAGACAGTTACCACTTTCTTCTTAGGCACCGGTATAATTGAAGCCTGCTCAAAGCAGCTGTGTACCCCAGACTGACGAAGTAAAAGGCTGAAGATACTGGTGTACTTTGTACATACAAGGTCACCTTATGTAATAACTGGATATTCTTCTTAAGTCTACCCAGTGCACATTTGTATCACCACTCCCAGCCCCAAAGCTAGTTTATTTTTTCCTCCTAGTCTCTTGCTGATTTTCTCACTTGTCTGCAGAAAGCATGCAATCCTTCCTGGGACATACTGTCTCTCCTGCTCTACTTGAGTCATCATTTTACATGAGTTAGTCTCAGCCAACTTGAATTCTTTTCCATCATAAGCATCATCATAAATTTGCTTGATCCTTATCTTAACTGACGTCCACACATAACAAACTTGAGTAACATTTTCCCCACCCTAAAGAGGTTAAGTTACTGGTTCCTGGAAAATATATATTTAATAATACATGGGCATAAGCTACAGAATTAATATTTCTACACTAATGCCCAAAAATATGAATTACTGAGCTAATAGGTAACTTCTGCAGTCAACGTTTTATGCTGTGGCTTCTATCACACTTGTGAGGTGCCAACTATTGCATTAGGAACCTATTAAGATGTCGGTGAAACAGCCGACAGTATTTTATGATTGGCAATGAAAAGAGAAAGATGGGACCTGGTTATTTGCAAAAGCCTTTGCATGATTAGTGGGAATAATTACCAGCTTCTTTCTTTCCCTTCCCCTCCCACCAAAACCCCTACACGAGGAATGAAAATGAACTGTGCCATTAGCAAAAAAAAAGTGACCAGAAATTCATCAAAAAGGAAAGTGGAACTGCATTTCTCCACCCTTTGAAGGGAGGCAGCCATGAAATGCAGGAATTAAACTATCCAGAGGAATAAAATCTATAAGCCTTTAAAAATGTAATTCTTTTTTTCTCATTGTCTAAGTAGAAGGGAAAAAATAGTTTGGATAACGACAGTGGAAGAAAATAGTGTGAATTGCAAAGATCTAGCCTGGAATATTAAGCCTGTGCATCACCTTGCTTCAATATCCAGTTGTTATCCATTGCATTCCTTGTCAGTTTGATTGATTCCCCTTCCTGACATTATTATTAGTGCTCGCTAGGCTCTGCAGCAAGCCGCCTAGTGCATCATCCGCCCTTATTTACATGTCAATGTGAAATCTAGCGTGAGGGCTTCTGATGCTCTGCATGTTGCTGGGCCCATAATGCAGCCAAAAGATTTAGCAGTACAGAAGTGTGCTGCCTTAAAATGCTCCCTTAGAGAGTCTCAACCAAAATCACGACGCAGCCAACATATCAGCTCCACAAGTCTCAACATGTGTGATCAGCTTCAGCACAGCTTGCATAAGCAACGAGTGGGGATGAGTAACATGTTTATATCACGAGTGTCTGACCAAGCTGACGTGAAAATTATAACAGTTACAATAAATGAAGCATTGTAGAGTAGGGAGAGAGAGGGTTATATTTTCAATGCAAACTTGAACCTTGAGCCAAGGCAAGTCTAACCTCAGAATGATTGTAAAACTCTGATTCATGCTGGTCATGTGACACCAATAAACGACTGTCAGTTTCATATTAGGTGGCCAAAGCAAATCTAATCCAAATCAGGAACTGTGTACTCCACAGGCTGAACACAATAACAAAAAAAGAATGCATCGTAGTATATATCAGCTTGCAGAGATAATACTTAACTTCAATTAGACAATATGGCCCAATGTAATAATTAAGTAAAACCTCAGGATTTCAGGTATATTTAGATGCCTTCAGTTGCATTACAAATGAACTAATATATCTGCCAATCATTATGATGCAGCACCCTTAAATTTAGCTCAGTGGCTTTCTAAAGTGTCTGATGCATGACCTAACCAGGAGGAAGGAACACAATGAAGGGTGGAGTTTATATTTTTTCATCCCTGATCCAACACCATCCTTTTGATTAACTCCTGGTCTGCCAACGTCTCATGCCTACATGGACCTGAAAAAAAGAGCAAGGCAAAAATCATCCACGATAAGTTAGACGATTCCATAGGGACTGGGAAAAGAGGAGGATTCCCCCCACAGCCATACAGTTAAAGAGAAGTTGGAGGGAAAGGCAAGCCATGTACAAATAGATGAGGATTTTGCTGGAGGTTATGTTTGGTGTTGGGCTCCTAAGGGGGTGGTGGGGTGGGAGGGGGATACAAACAACATGCTAGTGAGCATGTTGGAGACCAGAGGTGGTAAAAGGAGAATGAGTTCAGGGCCAGAGAATGGTAAAAGTAACAAAAATAAACCATGCCAGAATAAATAGTGAAGAACACAAGGAGGGTGCTCTGTAAAAAAATTGAGTAGCATTATATAAACAAGCTTGTATTTATAATTTCACAATATTCCAAACAATTTTACAGCCCCCTGATAAAGTGGGAAGAATGTGTACCTTATTTCTTTACAATAATACAAGAGGGAATGAGAGAGAACCACCATGATCTTGCTAAACAAATTTAATGAGGCATAAAAAGCCACTGTGGCAGCTGCCCTGGAGGACTGAGAAGCACCAATAAAAATTATGTCAGGATTATGAATCTTGTGATTAGATTATTATCCAATGAGGGGCAGAGCTGTTTCTTTAGCCTCCGTTATGGGCTTATTAATCAGAAGTGACTGAGAACCCAGTTGAGTATTAACTGATCAGTGGCTGTATCAGCAGAGACCAAATGTGTGTTTATGAAGGGCAGGCTGTATTTGACTAAGTGATCTGAATTCTTTGAGGGCTTATTACTAACAGGTATTGAAGAGGTTAGCGGGATGTCCATGGGTGCCATACGAATGGACTTCTATTAAGCTGTACATGAGCAAAAGTGGAATTGGAAGTAACCTTGGTCATTGTAAATTGTCTCGTGATTAAGCTAGGGTTAAATCAGGGGATTTCTGGGTGGCATGGCTCGTAGGACTGGAAGGAACTCAGAAGGTCAGGCAGCATCTATGGAACATTTAATGTTTTGCGATGAGACGCTTCATCAGGACTGGAAAGGAAGGATGAAGAAGCCAGAATAAGAAGGTGGGAAGAGGGGAAGGGGTACAAACTAGAAGACTGTAGTTGAAGCTAAGTAGATGGGGAAGAAGTAAGAAGCTGGGAGATGATAGGTGGGAAAGGTAAAGGACCGGGGAAGAAAGAATCTGATTGGAGAGGAGAGTGGACCATGGGAAAAATGGAAGGAGGAGGGGCAGCAGGGGGAGGTGACATGCAGGTGAGGAGAAGTGAATAGGTAAGAGGGGAACCAGAGTAGGGAATTGAAGAAGAAGGAAGGGGGAGGGCTGGCAAACAATGTTCATGCTATCAGGTTGGAGGCTACCCAGACAGAATACGAGGAATTGAGATAAAGAGAATATGCTCTAATTAGCAGGTTGTGAATAAGTGTTTTTTCTCAGAGATCTGTACTGAAAATTTAACTTTGAACTATTTATGAAAATGTGTAAAATGAATGAGTAGAGTTATATATCCAAAACTGTACCTGAGATGAATGTGTGAATCATAATATCTCTGTTACTACATATGTAAGGGAGAAAAATAGAAATGTAATGGGCAAAACCATGGCAGAAGAAGTGTGAGGATATCAATTTTGATTTGAGAAAGCACACAAATAAAATATTTTCTAAATCAAAAATAAACTATGTAGTGTGAAAGAATTAAAAGACTTGGGTTCCCTGATGTACAGTTTACTGAAATCTCATTCATGGGCATAAATACCAACCAACAGGTCTAATGGAATGTTAGCCTTTACTCCAAAGAAGATCTACTGTTAAAAGTTAGGATGCATTGTTTATGGCCTCAACTCATACACTATTTCAGATGCACAGCAACTAAGATAAATTTAACAAATTATATCTGACATAAAAGATAAACTTTAGAGACAGTTTGGAGAAATTTAGTTTGCGGTCCATTTTGTTTACATTTATTTGAAAGTGAGTTGAGACAAGGTAGGTTATAAAAACAGAAATCAACAGGATGTTGAGAAACTTTTATCTGGTGGGAAGTTAGGGCCAAAAAGATATCTTAAAAGGAGTGGAATAAGGAAACACTTTTCATATATTGGGGAGTGGAAAACAGAACTTGCTCTGCAAAAAAAAACATTAATCATAGTGTTGATTGTGAATTTCAAAAGCATGACAGGCAGCTTTTTATATGCTAAGGATATTGAGGATGATAACAGAGTTGAAGTACAGCTTAGCAATTTGAAATAAAACCTTAAATTAATACTGCACATATTGCATCCCCTTCACAACTTCCTGGTGCACTTTACAGTCAATGAATTTGTGTAGTTATTGAGACAGGGAGAATACAGCAGATAACTTATACATAGCAAGCTTCCATAAATACCTCTTTTAGTCAGATTCTTTGAAGGCAAGTTATTGGCTGAGACACAAGGCTAAGTAACTCCCCTGCTTTTCTTCAAAATAATGGTATGGTATCTTTTTCATCTACCTGACAGACCAGATAGTTTCTTGATTTAACGTCTCCTCAAACAGACAACAGCTTTGTCAATGTTGCCCTCTCCGGTACTGTACTCAAGGGTCAGCTGGATTTATATTCAAATACTTATAGTTCAAGTTCAACCACACATGAATATCGACAAACAAAACAGCATTACTTTAGAGCCAAGGAGCAAAACACAGTACCAACAGTCACACACAGCACAAGGCACATATATCACATATAAGATACCAAGCACATATATCAGTAAAATACAGTCACACAAAAAATATATCATCCAAGACCTTCGGTCCACGAATGTTGCACCAAGTCCCTAAATCCACGAGTGTTAGAATTGGAGTTAAGCATTAAGCCTTCTGTCTCAGAGCCAAGAACAGAAGCCACTGAGGTTGAGATGACATTGTTTGCAAGGGATTGGTTGAGAAGGGAAGCAACGGTTGATTGAGGACAAACATAGGTAGTCTGGGTGATTATGACTGAGTGTTGTGAGGATCAGGTCAGCACTTTGAGGGGAGGTATGATTGATAGTAAAAGGTGTTGGACAGAGGTTGTTTTGCAAGGAAAGAGAGGCCAAAGAGAGCAAGAAAAACAAACAATTGTGAAAAGCAGCATCTGCACATGTGAGGAGTATTCACTGTTTAGGATTTTTTTTTGCCAAGCTCAGCTTTCTAACATAGCTACTGACACTTGCAGAGATCAAAGAGTTGTTTACAACCAATATTCTTTGTTCAGTTTCATGTCATAAACAAGAGCCAGCCTTCAGTTCTTAATGTAAATGGCAAGCAATGATCAGTCCGAAATTAAGAAGGCAGGTTTGCAAACAATAGCACTGTCTATACAGCACAGGATGCTGACCCACAGCATAGAGCTGGTTGTACAGAAAGACAATGGGGTGTTTCAATTGGCCTGTTTCACACCAATCTATGCTGGCTAAGTTACTTAATTCAAGGAAGCTTGCAGACCAGAATGATACTAGTACTCAGCACATCAGACAACTGATCTATTAATAGTTGGAAGGCTGGTATATTCAAAGAGCTTCATAGCATTAATTGTGGGTGTCTGAGAACACTGTCTCCAGAAGCCTTTAGACAGTTTGTGTAAAAGAGTATATGAAAAAAAAATCACCTGCATGTGAAGTCACCCAAGTGGCAGAAAAAGAGTTTAAATGTAAGAGAGCAGTCAGGCTTGTTAGGAGTGGTCAAGGAAGAGCAGGAAGAATGACAGACAGATGGAGAGACGAGAATTCATTCCTCTGCCTTCAATTTCTGCGACAGCTCACTCGTTCATCTGCAAACTTGCTGATATCTTCTTTTAGCTTATAGGAATTGTGCCTGGGTTTTGGAAATTTTTTGTGATTTAGAAATCATTTGCAATTTGGAAATCTTTTTAAAGCTAGCAAAGCTCTCTGATTCTTAAATGTGTTCTAAGAATACGGTCTGGATTTAAACAAGTACCACTAAAAATAAATGAAGTATGTTTAAACTACTTTGTTAGCTGGAAGTATCTCCTTCTTGGCATGGAGGTGTATGTGGCTATTGGCAGTTAAAAGTGCCGTGGAGCCTAAGCAAGGAAGTGACCTAGTCTTTGAAGAGTAGGTGGCTACAGTATAATCTCCCTTTGGTGAGAGTACCCATAGCTATATATCAGACAGGGCTTAAGATCTTCATTAGAGTTTAGAACTTCGCCGACAGCAAGCACAATACCATCACACACAAACTACTGACAATACTTAAAGTGCCATCCACACACACGTTGTGCTCTCTTGGATGCCACTGTCCAAGTCTAGGGTTCTCCACGTATTAATGCTTTTATACCTATTTTGGACGAAGAATGACAACTGTGAGCCAACTTCCTAGCAGCAAATCCCCAACTTTCAATTTTACATTTTATTGAAATGTGACCATGTAGCTTTCAAACACATGATGCCATGTGGTCCAATGTATAAGCAGGGTGGTTTGGGAGCAGATACCAGGTAGATATACTGTAAGTTACTACATTAAGAAAAGGCATTGTGGAGGTACATTTTTGAAGACTGCTGGAAATTATCAACTTTAGTCAGCAACGTTCAATTCCTCAGTGTTTTGACCAGTGGAACTGTCCTTTGTCCAGCACATAAGTGCCATTACAAAGTAAGCATAGCAGCACTCTATCATCTTGGAAGTTTGTGAAGATTCAAAGTGTTACAGGTGGTCCCCGTTTTCCAAACGTTCGCTTTACGACACCTCGTTGTTATGAAAGACCTACATTAGTTACCTGTTTTCGCTAACAGAAGGTGTTTTCACTGTTACGAAAAAAGGCAGCACGCGCCCGAGCAGCCAAGTTCCTCCCCGGGAACTGCATTCTAGCCGGCATTGCTTAAACACGTGCTTTATCTCGATTTATTTTGTGCATCTGATAGCAAGATGAGTCCTAAGGTATCGGAAAAGCCTAAAAGAGCTCGTAAGGGTGTTACACTTAGCGTAAAACAAGACAAAATTAAGCACTTCGATCGTGGTGAACGAAGTAAGGACACTGTCCGCGCGTTGAACGTGCCTGCGTCCACCAGTCACATTATTTATACGCAGAGAGAAAGAATTTTGAAAGCTGCCGATGTTACTGTTCTGCTTGTAGCAAAGTGGTCTCTCTTAGTCGGCATCCAATAATGGATAAAATGGAAAGTCTATTGCTTGAGTGGATTGATGGGTGTACAAAGCGTGGTGTTCTATTAAGTTTTCTTATACTTAAGGAGAATTCAGTCAGTCATTTTAATAAGCTGAAACAGAAAGCACTGGACGATGGTGATGAAAGTGTTGCAAAAGTGGAATTCAAAGGTAGTCATGGGTGGTTTGATCGGTTTCTGAGGTGAGGGCAGCTTCGTACTTTAAGCAGTGGTCCCCAACCTCCGGGTCGCGGACCGATACATTACCGCAAAGAATGCAGTGGTGCAGTGATAGTCAGAATGCACCCAGCACGTCTTTAATAGCTGAAATAAACAAGCTAATTAATTAGGTGCCGCCCAGCACGTAAATGTCGGCACAGATCAGAGGCAATTGCCGATTGTGTCAGGTGGTTATTCGTATAAGCAAGTGTTTAACTGTGACGAAACTGCAACTTATTGGAGTCTTTCCAATTCTGGTAAGTGAAACTACACTGTACATACATTATTTCTACTTTATATCGGCTGTGTATTTTTATGTGTTATTTGGTATGATTTGGCAGCTTCATAGCTTAAAGGTTACCGGAGAGTATTTCTGCTGAGAGCACTTGCACCGTGTTTCTGCCGAGAGCGTTTCCGCGAGATTTTCACTGCGCTAGACAGTGCTGCAGAAAAGTATTTCTACTTTATATAGGCTGTGTATTTATCATATCATTCCTGCTTTTACTATATGTTACTGCTATTTTAGGTTTTATGTGTTATTTGGCATGATTTTGTAGGTCTGGGAACGCTCAAAAATTTTTCCCATATTAATAAATGGTAATTGCTTATTCACTTTACGACGTTCCGGCTTACGAACCGCTTCATAGGAACACTCTACCTTCGGATAGCAGGGAAAACCTGTATCTAGAACTTTGACAAACTTCTATAGATGTGTCATGGAAAGTATACTGAATGGTTGCATCATAGCCTGATATGAAAACACCAATGCCCTTTAATGAAAAAGCCTAAACAAAAGGTTGTGGATATAGCCCAGTCCATCCCGGGTAAAGCCCTCCCCATCACTGAGCACATCTACACAGAGCGCTATTGCAGGAAAGCAGCATTCACCACCCAGGACATGCTCTCTTCACACTGCTGTCATCAGGAAGGAGATACAGGAATCTCAGGACTCACAACACCAGGTTCAGGAACAGTTATTACTCTTCAACCATTGGGCTCTTGAACTGGAGGTGATAACTTCACTTGCCTCATCACTGGACTGTGCCTACAACCTATGGACTCACTTTCAAGGACTCCATCTCACATTCTTGATATATATATATATATATATATTATCTTACTTGTTCTTCTTTCATTTTTTCTTTTTTTTTGTTACTTTGTATTTACTGTGAATGCCCACAAGAAAATGATTCTCAGGATTGTACCTGGCGACATACATGTACTTTGATAACAATTTTATTTTGAAGTTTTTGAACTTTGAGACATTTTTCATTCTTCTTCAAACATGAATGAAGTAGACACTTTCCTTAAAACTAAAGCACCATAAGGCCTCTGATGTAAGTAGATATCAACCACTATGATTTGGAATTAGTGGCTTTTAATTATATTCTTGATGCAATTTTAAGTGTTCTCTTAGTATGACACAGAGTCAAATGAATGGACTCAATGAATCTCAGGTCTTAGGGAAAGTCAGTCGCTGTGAAGCAAGGTATTAGCATTGATCTATAACAAAGTAGCAAAGTTGTACTGTGTATAACCATCAGGAGAATTCCTTGATACGCATATGGTTAGCATATTTGTTGATGCTGTACTGTATTTACAATTGGCTGGGAAGCAACAAAATATGCAGTATCCTGCAACTTTTGGTAGAACAGGATGTCACAGTAGGCTGTGGAGGCCAAGCCATTGGGTATATTTAAGGTAGAGGTTGATAGGTTCTTGATTATTAAGGGTATCAAAGGTTACAGGGAGAAGACATTGAGGGGAATATAAATCAGCCATGTACAAATGGTGGAGCAGACTCAATTAGCTGAATGACCTAATTCTGCTCCTATGTCATGGTCTTATGCATCACACACTCTGTCAATGGGACAACTACATATGACGTTCCCATACTAATCGTGAAAGCCATATATAGTAAAACTAAAACAACAGGAATTCTGCAGGTGCTGGAAATTCAAGCAACACACCCTTCCTGATGAAGGGTCTCGGCCTGAAACGTCGACTGTACCTCTTCCTAGAGATGCTGCCTGGCCTGCTGCGTTCACCAGCAACTTTTATGTGTGTTGCTTGAATTTCCAGCATCTGCAGAATTCCTGTTGTTAGATGTAACTCCTGTTAGGTTCCTGGGCACAGGAGTACCAAGAGGAGAAAGTTAGGAAATCAACGCTGCTGACAACTTTAGTCCATATATCTGGTGGAAATGGCCTCCCTTTAAGTTAATAAAATGTAGTTAGAGGGAATATTATAATGAACTGAATCACAAACCCTTCACAACTTATATTAGCCTCTCCTCCACCACTCTAATTGGCACTATTCCATGGGATCTATTTAGTTTTTAAATGCCTGAGCAGGTCCTAGAAATTCTGGATACCAACTACACATTGGCACACTCTGTCACTGAGCTGTCATTTTAAAAGATACCACTTCTTATTTGGGGCAGGCATTTCTAATGGAAGGACAGATGATGATCAATATGGGATGAATGTGCCCTCATTGGATTTCTCAACCACAATTTTAAGCTTGAGAAACAGTTTAAGCTCAGGGATTTTAATTGTCATCCTGGGACAGCACTTAAACAGCTGTAGGGAACACAAACTGGAATATTCATTTAAGTGCTGTTTCTCCTAGTTTTCCTGTTCTGGAGTATTTACACACACTTTGAGGGAAGGAAAACACCTGTTGTGTTCAATCACCAATCCCATAGCGTACCATAATTCAACTCTGCATATCTACCACTGTCAACCAACAACCTGGTATCTCAGACAGTTCATTTGCTGTCATCAACATCAGGCTTTTTGACCGAAGTACAGGGGGCCATAGAAGATAAATATTAGAGGACAGGGATCTATGGGAAATCTGCAAGGCACTGGGTTGGTTTTGATGTGCTTGGGCAACCATACTTAATTGACACAATTGACAAAATGCTCCCCTTCTGTGTGTATTGCTTTGAACCCCAGCTAGTCAAAGCCCAATTCTGCAAGTACAAGGGAAAAGCATGCATCCACAAACACTGGTAGCAATAACATACAGTGAAGTTGTGGCTGTGCTTTGTTCTTTACTTCTGAAACTTGGTATTGTTGACTTTAGGAGCTGGACCTGAAGAAGCAAAGTAAAACACAGTAGCTAGACTTTTGTGGGTCTATCTCTATCAAAGATGAATATGCGCCGTCAAAATTATATATCTTCTGTCACTATATTATAGAGCCCCCCAAAAATTGTTAGAAGTTGTAAGGACACCTGATATTGCTCAGGTCAAAAAAGCAGGAATATTGTGCTATCATTAAACACAAGAACTAGACACAACCAATGCATTATGCTAGAAAACAAAGATTTTGCTTCCTGAATACTTTTGGGTGTTTCTTATGGGTTTTGGGCTGCTGATCATGAAAATCATCATGAAATTTCCCTATCACACACCATTTTTAAAAATCACCTATATTTGTTATTTCAATTTCTAATTCAAGTCGGAATAACTGATGCTAAGATTAAGGAAGGCATTTTTGTTGGTGCACAAATCAAACAGGTCATCAATGACAGGAAACTCGAAGAACTCTAGTGGGACAGGAGAAAATCGCATGGAAGGATTTCACAGATATTGTTGAAATTTTTTTGGCAACTGCAGACAACATGCTTCAGCATACAAAACCATGAAGTGCAACATGCCACTAAATGCCATTTTCTGTGTTTTCGTTTATACTTCTGCCCTGCAAATCTGTCAGTGGCAAGCATGGTGAAAGGCTTCACCAGGACATTGTGGTCATGGTGAAATGGCATTGCAGCAACTGCAATCTATCAATGCAGGCTGATTATTGTTGGACACAAGCAAGAAGCCTCAAACACTGAGTACAGACAAAAATCATCAACAAAACATTTTTAGCTTAGTTGAACTTTTGCAAAGCATCAGCACTGCTATGCAATTTAATGCATTACATTCAATAAAAGTTAAGTTCTTGTTTCTCCAAATTCCTACGTGATACAAGTAGTCTGAAATTATATTTGTGTTCAGCTTCAAGCGGTCTATCACAAATGTTGTTAAAATTCTGAGAAAGCAACATTTTCAAAAAAATTTGTTGTCCGGTGTTAACCCTTTATAAAGTCCCATAAATTATCACTCTATGCTGATGATTTACTTTTATATATTTCTAATCCTGAGAGATCTATTCCTGCTGTTTTAGAGTTATTAGCACAATTTGGTCTTTTCTCAGGTTATAAATTAAATCTTAGTAAGAGTGAACTTTTTCCGATTAATAAACATCTTCCCTTATATTATAAATTTCCATTTAAATTGATTAATAATTACCTTTCATATCTTGGGATTAAAATTACTTGTAAACATAAAGATTTATTTAAGACTAACTTTTTACCATTAATAGACCATATTACTCAACTTTCATCTAAATGGTTTCCTTTATATTTAACTTTGATTGGTCGTATTAATGCAGTTAAGATGTTTTTTTTGCCAAAATTTTTATATGTGTTTCAGGCATTACCAATTTTCGTTCCTAAATCTTTTTTTGATAAAGTCGACTCTAAAATTTCTTCATTTATTTGGCAGAATAAGAATCCGAGACTGGGTAAAATACATTTACAGAAAGCTAAGAGAGATGGAGGTTTAGCATTACCTAACTTTAGATTTTATTATTGGGCTATTAATATTCGACATATGAAATTTTGGTTACTTGACCGGGATATACTATCTATTCCTAAATGGGTAGCATTGGAATTACAATCTGTTCAGGGTTATACACTTGGTTCTATTTTAGGTTCATCTCTTCCTTTTGATTCGAAACGCCTTAAGCAGGTCTCTAACCCGATCGTTAAATATGCTTTGCGTATTTGGTTTCAATTCAGAAAATTTTTTGATCTTAATCAATTCGGGTTAGCGATTCCTATTTTAGGTAACATATTTTTTCCTCCCTCTTTTACGGATCGCGCTTTTCAAACTTGGAAGACTAAGGGTATTTTACGGTTTTTGGATTTATTTTTAGATGGTTCCCTTATGTCTTTTGAACAATTATCTAATAAATATAACCTATCAAGAATACATTTTTTTAGATATTTACAAGTTAGAAATTTTCTAAGTACTATACTTCCTTCCTTTCCAATGCTTCCTCCTATATATATTTTAGATTCGATAATTAACCTTAATCCATGTCAGAAAGGTGCATCGGCTATGATTTATAATATTATTATGAAACTCAGGAAAGCTCCATTTGATAAGATTAGGGTAGATTGGGAACAGGAATTGGGGCTTACCATTTCTGTGGATGATTGGGGGCAGATTTTACAATTAGTTAATACTTCCTCTATTTGTGCTAAACATTCCCTAATTCAATTTAAAGTGGTGCATAGAGCACATATGTCCAAAGATAAGTTAGCGCGTTTTTACTCGCATATTAATCCTTTCTGTGATAGATGTTCGGGGCAGATAGCCTCTTTAACTCATATGTTTTGGTCTTGCCCTACTTTGGAAACTTTTTGGAGAGATATTTTCAATATTATTTCTAAGGTATTAAATATAGATATCTCTCCTCACCCTATTACTGCTATCTTTGGACTACCTAAAATTTCTAGTAATCTTTCCCCTTCAGCCCGTAGAATGATTGCATTTCTTACTTTAATGGCGAAAAGATGTATTTTACAACATTGGAAAGAGCTTAATGCTCCAACTACCTTTTTTTGGTTTTCTCAGACGATTTTATGTTTGAATCTGGAGAAAATTAGAAGTAACCTTTATGATTCTTCATTTAAATTTGAACAGATTTGGGGACCTTTTATTCGATATTTTCATTTAATGTAATATTTACCCTTCTTGTTTTTTTTCACTGTTTTAATGGAGGTCGGGATTGAGGACGTGATTTTAAGTTTAACTCTGTTTGGTTTCAAGTTAGCCCATTGCTTTGCTTTGCTTTTAGTTAGTTGCACGGTGGGTTTTTTTTGGGGGTTTTTTTTTCTTTTTTTCCATTGATATATATAAAATCTAGTATACTATTATGTTATCTTGGTTTCTTATGCTTAAATTACGTTGTTTGTAGTATTTTCTTTTTGGTATTGTTACCTTTTGGAATTTTATTATACTTTAACATTGTATTAATGTTTATATGGCTTACCTTTTTTGTATACTTACTCAATAAAAAGATTTAAAAAGAAAGAAAGAACCCTTTATAACAAGAGCCTTTAACTGGCTATCAGGCAACCAAAAAGGTTTTACAGTTTGAACAAGGGATGTTATGTTTACAGAACCAACAACATAGGATTATTGCCTCAGTACAACAGATCAACTAGTCAGCTACTGCTGGAGAGAAATAACAAGACACGGCACAAGTGAGCAGCTCAGACATCAAACTGTGAAGCCTATGTTTTGCTACAAACCTTTAATCATATGCTGTTCCCTGGTTACGCTTCTTAATCTCTGAGAGTTTGTAAAGGCAAATCGTTCTCAGCATATTTACTTATTTAACATAAACTACACAAAATGCCCACCAAAGCAAAGCCTGAAGCAAGGAATTACTCATGTAGCCCAGAGAGTCAGTTTTCATCAGACCCCCTGATGCTCCAATCAATGAATCCAAAAAAAATATATGCATAACATTTAACATCAAGCTAATTAAAATAAGGGAGAAAGCCAAAAATTCAAAATTATTCACACACCACAGAAATTAGAGGAAGTGAAATAAAGAAATTCATCAGCAGGAGAAGGCCTCCACCTTGCCAGCATTAAATTCAATTTTCTCCTCTCACTTACCGGACCATGGTTTGGCAGTGCTCCATAAGGTATTGTCTGGGGAAGGAGTCCTTTCTGCTTCATTAACAGCATGCGCTTCTGTTCCTCACTAATATGAGAAGTCTGAGGCTGAACTTGTGGCTGCTGTTGCTGTAGGTAGGGCATCATGGGAGCTTTGTTCTGATTAGCCATTGGCGGGGTCATTCTCTGGCCCACGGGCTCAATATTATAATGAGACAGTGGCTTAGTGTTAGCATACGAAAGCATAGGCTGTTTGTTCACAGAGGTTTGCCCCATAGTATTTGGCTGTTGATTCATTATATTCATGTGGTTTTGTGAGAGGTAGTTATTCATGGCCTTCTGAGGGTTGCTTGTCATAGCAGGCACCATAGGCTTTTGATTATTAAAGGCCTGTGGGTACATCATTGGGCTATTTGGTTTGTCTGGAATAAAGGTGCCTCCAAAGGGACTGTGTGGCGGAGCTGCAGGGGACCAACCATGTGCCTGATTCTGCTGGTGTGGCTGCGTGTGCTGCTGCTGCTGTTTCTGCTGCAACAGCATCGCTCGTTGCTGTTGCTGGGCTGCCATTTGCTTCAACTGTTCTGCTCGGGAAAGATCAGTGCTCGTCGACGGTAGAGCTCCCGGACCAGATCCTGGCCCTGGCCCTGGCCCAGGTCCTGGTCCCGGTCCGGGTCCTGGTCCCTGTCCCGACCCTGACCCAGAAGACGTTGTCATCAAGAAGCCATTTCCTGACCTTGCATGTGCTTGAGTTTGACTTGGGGCCTGCTGTGAGGGTTGGCTTGCAGATGTCACTGGTGAAGTGGCGGGTGCAGAAAGGGATGAAATACTTGACACAGAGGACACACTGGAGACTGTGGAGACATTGGAAAATGGAGGGCCTGATGAAGATGGTCTAACCTGTGGCGATCCCATTGACAACTGATTAAAAGGAGACTGACACATTTCACTCTTTATACTTGGGTTATCTGCTGGAACTGGGGTCTGAGACGTAGGCTTGACAACCTCCATCTCCTTCTTTTCATCAAAGTCTTCATTAAATAGGTCATGCATGTCATCTTCCGGAACTGTGCTTGTTAGTTCATCAATTAACTCCTGCCACTCTTGCTCATTAAGATTAATATCTGAGAACAGTTTATTTTGATGGAGAAGGGAAGCATCCGAAGAGTCTATACAACTTGGATCATCAATCAATTCTTGTTTAAGATCCTTGGCTAAAATTAAGTTGAAGTCGTCATCCTCTCTGGTGCCATTAGCTTGTAAGCTCACTCTTGGATGCCTGCCCTCTTTATTACCGTCATCAAACCCTGTTGAATTATTTCCACTGGTAGATATTGGAAGTGACGGCTTCAAGTCAATTTGGTGCAGGGGAGAAACAGAAGGTATAGGGACGTTGTTGGAGAGGCTGTTGCCCTGGTCTACCCCAGATCCCTCTTTTCGAACGCGCTTGCTGTTTGGGGAGAAACTGCTGTCAGAAACTCCATTTTGCAGGTCTCCATTAAGTGGCGAACGGCCACCTTCGAGTTTTCTCTTTACCGTTTCTTGAAGCTTGAAAAGAAACATAAAGAAACTTGATTATTATTTTACTTTACCATTATGAAGAAATATCCATAATTCTCCATAATATAGTTACCGCTAATAGATATAAAATTCCACCAATCAGGAAAACGATCTTTTGTTAATTTTATTATACTTCACTTCACCTCAACAGAGGCAGATGGTGATTGCATTGGATATCACAGCACAGGACTCTGACGAGACCAAGGCTTTCAACAACTAAGATGGTAACTTTAACCAAACTCAAAGGTTGGCCAGCTGATGGGATCAGGAGCAGGACTGGTTTTATAACCCAGCTGACTGGGAGAGCAATGTTCAGTGAATTGTAAAACTAATATCACAGTCCTGCCAAAGGGTCCCGGCCCAAAACGCCGACTGTACTTTTGTTGCATAGATGCTGCCTGGCCTGCTGAGTTCCTCCAGCATTTTCTGTATGTTGCATGGATTTCCAACATCTGCAAATTTTCTCTTGTTTATAAAATTAATATTTGGGTTTCTGAATGTATTCTTAGGCTTACACTACCTCAAAGTTTCAGAAACATTAAGAGTCTGTCATGTGCTCCTCTCCTTTCTCAAGGATACCACAGTGCAGTTGCCACTACCAGCTCAGCAGCCCAAGAAGAGGCAAGATGGACACAAACATTTAATTGGGTCTCCAGTGTTTTGCTTTCATCTGCATCCCCAACCCATCCATGCACTCACTATAGTTGACCTCCATGTTCCTTATCTTGGCTGGAAGACTGGTCAGAGGAGAATCATCTGAAAATGCCATTCACTAGTTTCAGAGCAAAAGGAGTCTTGGAAACACATCTCCTTGGAGATGCGTCTGAGCTCGGTTGTAAGCTAATTAGAAGTCTTGATGTTGGACTATGAAGTTCGGTTCATTAATTACAACAAGCATCTAGAGACTATCTCCAAGGGTTTCAGCTGTCCTGTGGTAGAATGTATAGGAGTTCTGAACTTATTAGGAAGTTTGGAGCATCCGTGAGCCAAAGTTCTGAATTTGCTTTGATTAATCGGCAAGATCCAGTCCAAGAAACTTTCAATCAAAGCAACTGTATTGACTTGTTCCTCAGTATTCCTAGTGTGTTGCCACTGGAAATCTAATACACATTGGGATCATTACAGCCAGGTAAATTTATTTCAATTTGCATGGGGAACGTGTAGCAAAAACTAGAATGTAAGCAGACTTTACTGTACTGCTCTGAGAACTGCTCCAACCTTTAAAGGGAACAAAAACAAGCAACAGAAAACAGGACTTACATGTTACCTATCATGTAAATTCTATTCACTGGCCCAGGATACTGGCACAATCAGATAGCATATGCGCAATAGAATGTTGGCCTTCATTGTTAGAGGGAGAGAATTTAACAGCAGGGAGCTTATGCGACAACCGCACAAAGTACTTGTGAGGCTTCCTATGGAGTATAGCATGCAGTCTGGCCTTCTCAGCTGAGCAAAGATATACTGGCTTTAGAGGGCATGCAGAGGAGGTTCACGTGATTGATGAAGGGATCCTTTGAGGAGAGATTGAGTCACCTACTAATATACTCGATGGAATTCAGAAGAATGAGGGAGATCTTAGAGAAACATAAAAAAAATCATGCAAGGGTTAGATAAGCTAGGGCAAGAAAAGTTGCTTCCACTGGTAGGTGAGACTAAAACTAGGGGATATAGCCTCAAAATTTTGACATGGGAGAAGGTTAACTACAGGGTAGAGATGAGGAGAAACTGCTTTTCCTAGAGGGTAGTGAATCTGTGGAAGTCTGTGTCCAGGGAAGCAGTGGAGGCTACCTGATTAATTATACTTAAGGCACAGTCAGATAGGTTTTTGCATAGAAGGGGAATTGGAAAATCGATCCGCCATGATGAAATGGCAAAGCTGACCCGATGGGCCGAATTGCCTAATTTTGCTCCTATCTCTTATGGATCTGAGTCTATGGTCAGGTCAGCATGACTTTAATGAATGATGGAGCAGCCTCAATGGGCCAAATGGCCTACTCTTGTTCCTATTTCTTATGCTCTTATATACATCGAGAACCAAAGCAGCATCACTCATGACCACTGAATTATGAACGCTCTCTAGAAGCTCTGCACTTCTCCATTATGCCATTGTTGGAATCATGCAAGCTTCATGGCTTCTGCTAACTTGGTCCAACATTCATTAGTCGTTGTACTTGTAGTAAGTTTTATTCCTTTACAAGAGATCTCTTTTTTACCATGTTTTTAATGGTTCCTGTTCATGGTTTGGTTCTTCTGCAAAGAACAATCTGTGTTCTTAAGAGGGCTCCATGTAAAATATTCTAGCAAACCTTTTAATTTGTTGGTTTATGAATATATATAATGATGCAGATTGCATTTAGATACACTACCACATCTCTTGAAAGTGGTATCATGCTAAAAAGGAGGCATGCTTCCCCCTCTCCTTATAACAAATTTGTCATTATTTAACGTCTGTAATGCTTCAATTAAAACAATGCCAAAACAACACCAGAAACAGTTAGCCTGGGGGGGGGGGCGGATAAGAGAAGTAAAATTCCTACATGATCCAAGGTTATGTAGTCTATGATGTTCACTGCAGGATGTCCTGATCATTGCCCATAACAATCAAGTGGTAGAACTAACCTAAGTGTTCCGATGTTATGGAAGATGTTATGTAGTCCATGATCTTCACTGCAGGCCTGTGCTGATCATTTTCCATAACAATCAAGTGTAAAAACTAACATTAGCATTCTGATTCGGTACTTATTCCCTGATGAAGAAGCAGTCCAAAGTAAATTCCTGAAAATATTGGCTCACAAGTACAAAACAGTGAACATTCTGACAAGAACCATAGAGTGGGAAAAGGTTTTTAATTAATGCAATCTCATCTCTTCTTCTATGAACCAGACCCCGAGTAGAACCCTATTCAGGGCATTCCCCCTTTAAAAATACATAACGCTTAAGAAGCTGAAGTAACATATGGAAGGATGCAATCCAGAGACAAGAGTTTTTAACTGCTAATGGCTGCTGAAACTGATCTGCTCAGTGCCCTACAGATCCCAATACATTTCCTTCCCTAAAACAACACAAAAAAAACCGAGGTGTTACTATGGCAACAGACTAAGCTCAGTGTGGTGCACCTCCCCCCACCATCACTGTTTGCCACGGTGACTTCAGAGGACAGTTATTTCAGCTATGCAGAGGAAGTGACCGGTTATGCTCCACTCTTGTCTTTTATTTGCCTTTACTTGTTATGTTACACACAGTGAGATGACTGTTTTGCAGAAATGTCTTGTTCCTTGCAAGCACACAATACTTAAAAGTATAATAAAAATGACAAGTATGTTCTCAAATGCAGTTAGTCACTATTCTACTGGTTGTCCACAGTTTTCTTTATGCATTCCTTCGAGGAGTAGTTAATTCCTAATTCATCTCTGGCTTTTTTCCAGAATCTACCTGCTGGGGCCCCAGCAAAAAATTAAAAAAAACTGGGAAGATTTTTATTCTCGGAAATATTTAGCAGTGAGCAGGTCACTTCATTAAAATGAAGTGCAAGTGAGCTCTCTGACCAATCCACAATACTAACCCTCCAATCGGAACCAAAATCACTCTGAGGTTCATTTTGTCTCCTAGGCAGATGTTAAAATATTCAGAAAACTGTAGAAACAATCAGGTTTACATGGAAGCTGTAAAAGCTTTGACTATTGTATTTAAACAGGTAAATGACTAAAATTACTGTCATTTTAAAGGCTTCTTCAAGACTAAACAAAACAGCAGGGCTTACATAATAAGGCCATTAAATCCTCGAGTTTTTTTATTTCTAGTATACTTATAAGTGACAAATTAAACACTGAACGATCTTACTATTGCTTCTGTTTGACTGGGACCTGTGCTGCAGACTATCCTCTGGGTTCGTGCCTTAGCCATGTGTACATATGGTTTCATTGTCAGCTCTTTCTTGTAGCCAATGGAGTTTCTGAAGGAAACTGAACTGGCCTTATGCTCAGTTAAAAAGGTTTACACCACACAAGTGGATTTACTGCGTACTGCTCACAGTAAGCTACAGAAAATATCTCAAGACTTATGGACAATTCTTAGTTGAAGTAACGTTTAGAATTATCTATCCCTGGAAGGCTATTAATTTAATTCCTATTAGGGATGTCCTGAGGTCAATCACATGGAATTGTTTTCTTTGTTTTAAGGTACTGGTCGTAGATTGATCACTTCTCTAAATAAAGTGATTTGAGTGTGCCTGTTTTATTGAGATGCTACTTGAATCAGTCAGCATGCTAATATGATGCTGTCTGTGTATGTGACATTGCCATAAATAATGGCCATACTGGATGATACTTGGAAAACCTAACTAGGATGTGAACATACGTCTTGCCTTTATGTGCTTTAACATAGGAGTTTAAAATATCAGAACTGAATGAGGATTCAGAATACAAAGGGACACAACAGTTCTCTATCTGGTTAGCAAGGGAGGGGGAGCCGCGATGCACTTAACATTCAGACCCACTGCTGGCAATATAATTGACTGAGAGATGCTTAACATATTATCTTGTCAATCACATTTCTTTCCTCTTTCTCCCTTATTTTTTCTTTCCTGAAGTCAATGACTCATTCTGAAAGAAGCCTCCGCAGGTGCCAACATCCTTTAGTATCTCGCCCAAGTGGGCTATTCTTCATGTCTGGGCAAGCACCGCCAGACGATACAATTGCTGCAGGTCATGGACTGAAGGTAGGGAGGAACATCAGAGCCAAACATGAGCCTGCCTTCATATACACATGCAGTCTGTCAGCAGGGAGCACTGGATAGCATTTGTGGCTGAGACTCACAGAGGACTTTCTCCTTCCCATCCCAGCGACTCCAGTAACAGCACCCGCCACTGATTCTACTACTCTACCACTATCACGAGAGGAAACCCAAAATTTCCTGGTCAACACTCTGGACAAAATGTGGCTGTGAGGTACTTTATTTGAAGAGTGTTAACAGTAGTTCTGAAAGGTCAAGTTAAAGAAAATGTGCATGTCCCAGCAGGGAAATTTGGTCAACATGGTGACAGCAAGCAGTATAAATTACCAGAGCAACACACACAACACGCTGGAGGAACTCAGCAGGTCAGGCAGCATCTACGGAAAGGAATCACCAGCCGATGTTTCAGGCCGAGGCCCTTCTTAAGGACTGGAAAGGAAGGAGGAAGACCACGGGGGCGGGGGGGAAAGAAGGTTAGCTGGAAGGTGATAGGTGAAGCCAGGTGGGTACAAAAGGTAAAGGGTTGAAGAGAAAGGGAGCTGACAGGAGAGGAGACCAGACTATAAGAGAAAGGGAAGGAAGAGTGGATCCAGGGGGAGGTGATAGGCAGGTAAGAAGAGGTTAGGGGTCAGAATGGGGAATAGAAGAGGGGAGGGGGAGGGTAATTTTTTTTTAACTGGAAGGAGAAATTGATATTCATGCCATCAGGTTGGAGGCTACTCAGACGGAATATAACGTATTGCCCCTCTAAGCTGAGGATGGCCTCGAGGGCATGGACCAAATGTCGAAACAGGAATAGGAACTGGAATTAAATGTTTGGCCACCGGGAAGTTCCACTTCTGGGGGATGGAGAGCAGGTGCTTGATGAAGCAGTCTCCCAATTTACGACAGGTCTCACCAATGTAGAGGAGGCCGGACACAACAGACAACCTCAGCAGATTCACAGGTGAAGTGTTGCCTCACCGCAAGGACTGTTTGAGGCCATAATTGGAAGTGATGTTGGAGGTGAATGGGCAGGTGTAGTACTTTGGCCACTTGCAGGAATAAGCACTGGAGTAAGATTAGTGGGAGGAAAGGATGGACACAGGAATCATGGAGGGAGTGATCCCTGCTGAAAGTGGAGAAAGGCGGCGAGGTGGTAGGATCCCTTTGAAGATGACATAAGCTGCACAGATACTGTAAATTACCCTTGTTTATTGTCATCTTTGAATCCTGAAGTTAGTTGAACAGTCAGAATCTGCAGAGAGGTCCAGATTCTCCACAAACTTCATAAAAAGCCATGAACAGAAGATAAAAGAAGTGCTCACAAACCCCTCTCACTCCTGGGTCAAAACCTGCTGAGTATCCTCAATAAAGCGGTAACTGAGTGTTGCCCTAAATTCTAAACTCCCCCCTCCCTCTCTCCTACAAACCCCTGCATTCCATTGGAATTCCTTGCAGGAATTTCTCACTGTTACTGTTTCAGTCAGGCTACAAACAAGTAATTCAAAAGGGTCAACTTTAGAATCATCCTGTTCTAAATATTCTTAACCTTCTAATGTGATTTAATTGTACACTGGCAGCAACTTCTAAGTTAAAAACGGGAGTGCAGCATTTAGCAGAACGCTGTTACAACTCGGGGTTCGGAGTTCAATTCCAGCGCCCCCTGTAGGGAGCCTGTACATTGTCCCCGTGACCAGGTGGGTTTCCTCTGGGTGCTCTGGTTTCCTCCCACAGTCCAAAGACGTACCGATGAGTAAATTAATTGGCCATTGTGAATTGTCCCATGATTAGGTGGGTTGCTGGGTGGCGTGGCACTCTGGACCAGAAGGACCTGTCCCGTGCAGTTAAATAAAATAAGCAAATGGCAGGAATTCTTAGATCTGTGCATTAGCCCAAACTAATATCAAATTGTAGACTGGTACTCCAATGAGATTGAGGTGATTTAGTCTCCAATTCGAATGCAAGTCATCTCCATTACACAAGATGTGGGACATTTAGGGGAAGTTCGTATCAGTGGAGGTGTCGGCATATGTAGAGCAACAGAAACCTCTCTATAAACCAATTCACAGTTGATACTTTGGGTCGAGGCATGGTGACTGAAACATTGCTTGGGATTTCCCTCCACAGCTGCTGCCTGACCCACTGACTTCCTCCAGCATCTTATTTGTTGCTCTGTATTGTGGCATTGACAGGCTCTTCTGTTTCCATGCATCTTTCCAAATTCTCTTCCAAGTCCCTCAAACTGTTTGTCTTAACAGTCATCTGTGAGAGGACTTTCACATTCTGCATCAGTGATCATGACATTAATTCCTTGTAACAGTAAAACAGTATTGCATATTCACAAGCTTTCCTATTTTTTTTGTGTGTGTGAACATTTACTGAACCCAACTCAAACAAAATGGCACTTGTTTGAGCTCTATTTCCAGTGGCAAGCTGAGGAAGAACAGCTTGATTGCTACTGGTCAAAGGGTTGCTCTCCTTCCATTACAAAGAAGTGACTCCAGCTACATGAAGGATATTTGAGCATGTTACTTCACCTTTGAACCCTCCATACTTCACTTATGTGCGTGCCCAGTCTGCTGCAGGCGAAGGGTTCTCGGGTGCCTTGGTCTCAGTTCAAGCTGATTCGAAGCAGGAAACTCTTGCTTCTCTGACTGCGAACCTCACAATATCTGATGATATCTCAGTGACTGGGAGTGTCATCAGTTGAAACATTCGATTTCACATTGCAGCCATATGAAGGATGGCTCAGTAATGAAAAGACAGCACTTTAAAGCAGGTGTCATATATGTCCATAAATCCCATTGTTACAATTGCTCCACTGAAGGGTGCCTTCATTTATTCTGCTAACGACATGCATTTCCAGTAATGTTGTTAACTATAAGATCTTTCACTTTCCTCTGAACGGTTCCCCTGCAGATTGATTAGGTATTTTACTGCTGGATGGCAAAAGGAAATCAGATGCTGGTTTTTTCCTGCCACAGTACAGAGAGTACTGCTGCTCAGTGTGGTTGTATGACAGCAGCCCCCTGCGTCAGCCCCATTGCAGTGGTAATTGCACTCACACCTTCCACGAGGCCGACCACAAATGAAGCTGAAGTTTTGCTGCAGGAACGTGGCTCCCAGACAGCGCTGGGTCGCCCGCTGACTGAAATCATGTCAGTTTATAGCCTGCAGCAACCACAACGACGACGAAAAATGCACAGTGCCTCTCCCACCATCCCTTGCGCTTGGCATTCGAGATGATGGATGTGATCACACAAAGCAGCAGCCGTATTCAGCACCATCCTCTCTCTCTCTCTCTCTCTCTGCTGAGTACATGCCAGTGCTGGAACCAAATCAAAATCTTCACAGCCCCTCCCCCTCCCCCTTCTAGCCAACTGCTAAACAAACACAAAGCACTAAACCTGATTGAGTTAATTCACCTCCAGTCATTCTAGCTGAGCTCGATTGACTGAGTAGATGGTGCCAGAGACCTATTTTCATTGGTATTTCTTGTAAACTGTAGTAACTTTCTGGGCACTGAGTGATTTTCTTTATAACAGAATTGATTTCCAATTAGCTAATCCCAATCGGAACAACGCACTCAACCTGGAAACTACAATACGTGATGGCCCAGGAGTTCTGGCATACCACAGTGCTGCTTCAGTCTAACAGCGACCGGTAGATTCACCAGATGAAGCACACGATTTCCCAACCCGTTCGCAACAGGATAGATTGCTCAGCAATCAGTCAAAAAAACATTGCATTGTTTAAAACAAGATTCTTCAATTCCCACTATTACAGAAACCCAGCACAGTGTTACTATAGGCTTTGGTCTGGCTACTGTATGGTCCAATGCCATTGAGAACAAAAGAGCCTCTCTCAGAGGATGCAAAGTGCCGCAGGATCAGATGCAGGAAGAAATCTTCCATCCATCTAGCCCAGCTACTAGGAATGCCATCTTCAAAAAGTTGTGCTTCAAGAAGGTGGCATCCATCATTAAGACCCCCCCCCCCACCACCTCCACCATCTGGGACATGCCCACTTCTCATTACTAGTATCAATAAGACCTCGATCAGACCCCACTTGGTGTACTGTGTTCAGTTCTGGTCACCTCACTATAGGAACGATGTGGATATTATATAGAAAGAGTGCAGAGGAGATTTAAAAGGATGTTGCCTGGATTGGGGAGCATGCCTTATGAGAATAGGTTGTGTGAATTTGCCCTTTTCTCCTTGGAGCAACGGAGGCTGAGAGGTGACCTGACAGAGGTGTACAAGATGATGACAGGCATTGACCGTGTGGATAGTCAGAGGCTTTTTCCCAGGGCTGAAATGGCTAGCACGAGGGGGAATAGGTTTAAAATGCTTGGAAATAGGTACAGGGGATGTCAGAGTTAAGTGTTTCCACACAGAGAGTGGTGGGTGCGTGGAATGCACTGCCAGAGACGGTGGTGGAGGCAGATACAATAGGGTCTTTTAAGAGACTGTTAGGTAGGTACGTGGAGCTCTGAAAAATAGAGGGTTATGCGATAGGGTAATTCTAGGCAGTTTCTAGAGTAGGTTACATGGTTGGCACAACATTGTGGGCCGAAGGGCCTGTAATATGCTGTCGATTCCTGTGTTCTATGAGGGAGAGGTACTGGACCCGGAGGTGCCACATCCACACTCTTGGTAACAACATCTTCCCCTTCACCATCAGATTTCTTAACAGTCCATAAACACCATCTCACTATTTCTCTCTCATGCTATTTATTTATAACAAAGTATTTTTTATGCACTGTTGCCACAAAAAAACAAATTTCATGGTACAGTATATGTCAGTGGTAATAAACCTGACTCGACACTGCACTGTAGAAATGCTTCACCCTCCTTAAGCCAACGACATGCAACTCACAGTAGACAGTCTCGTTCAGGTCCCTGAGTTGGGCAGACTGTAAAATAGATCTTGAATTCTTAATTGTTGTTGCTGAGACCTTGTCTCATTTTGTAGTTACCAATGAAGGTTGAGTTCATAATAATCCAGTCCACAGAACTGCAACTGCAGACACCTTCCCACCATTTTATCATCACCGCACAGGATGAAGCAGGAAGATTGCTGTCTCTAATTATCCAGCAGATCTGGGTGTAGGAATCAGAATTACCATCACTCCATGGCCCGAGGGTTGTTAGCCAACTAACTGCTAGTCTGACTTTCTGCGTATTGTTGGAACTTAACTTTGGTGGAAATTAATTGCGGCAGGATGGATAGGGAATAGAAGATGACTCCTGGGCAAAGAGTAACAAAAGCTCTTTCCTTTTCCTTTGAACTCGAAAAAGGACATTAAAATAAAACTTAGCTGGAGGGCTGGTCAGCTTTCTAACCCTCTACATCTGACAAGAAAACTATGGTCATTTCTTCTATAAAGTCAAAGTTATGATTGCGTTTGGGGCCCACTACCATATTGAGACCCCAATTAGCAAATATAAATTAGCACCACAAGACTGGACTTGGCTTACTTAATAGGATTCTCTACGTTAATTAGTAACTAATTTTTCCTCAAAAGTTTTGCAACAGATGTCAGAAACAAACTAAGGGACCATCTAACTTCTTTTCCAAATTGATTAGCTAATTGAATTATTTGGGAATAATTGGGAATAAGGTAGAGGGTAATACCAGAGGAGGGTTTGCAGAGGTTATGAAAGAAAAATGCTGCATTTTGAAGTTTTGCCATTGAATTATGATCAGATTGGGCCACCCTTCCCAATACAACAAAGCAAAGCAAAAATATGAAAACCAAGAAAAAAACACTGGATACACTGGAAATTTAAAATAGGAACAGAGACTGCTGGAAATATTCAGAAGTCGGGCTGCATCTCGGAGGAGAGAAACAAAGTACCCTTCATCAGAACCAGAAAGGCGACAAAAGAAACTTGTTACGCTGCAAGGAGGTTGTAAGAGGGGGGACGAGTAAAAATGCTGTGACCATGTGGTAAGTTGTAAACAACCTTATCTGGTCAATACTGAATGGGAGCAGTTAGAGAATGAAAAATTAGACAAAAGAGCATTGGCGAAAGACAGAGAGTGACACACTCACAAGGGATTAGAGATTCTGAAACCTGGAGCAACACAAAAGGCTCAGCACGTCAGACAGCATCCATGGTGTTTCACTGGAAGAACTCAGTACGTCAGACAGCATCTGTGGAGTTTTACGTCAGGACCCTGATTCAGAAAGAAAGGGGGAAATTGCCAGTATAAAAGGGTGGAGGAAAGGCATGGAGCATGAGCTGGCAGGTGATAGGTGGAACCAGGTGAGAGAGGTGATCGGCAGATAAGGGCTGGAGAGATGGCAAAAGCTGGGAGTTGATAGATGGAAGTGACAAAGGGCTGAAGATGATGGAACATGATAGTTAGCTTTATTTTCATTACTGAGGACAATGAGATTGCTGTGCTATTCCATTCAGTGCAAAACAGCAGACTGGCAATTCAATTACTAAAAACATAATTACCAAATTTAAAATAGCGTCTCGGTTATTTAGAATGGCATCGAAGTTACAACTGAATTCACAACAAATAACTCTAAAATTAAAAGAAATAATGGCTGCCTCATTCAAGTATTGTACTTGCCCATGTTATAAAATGCAATCATTAAATATAAAGTAGCACTGAGAATTAAAGCTGAGATTAAAAAAATACAGAGTTCTGAAATCAAAGGAAGGTAGCTACCTCATTTAATTTTATTTTTTTATTGACATACAGCACGGAATCGGCCCTCCGAGCAGCACTGCCCAGCAATCCCCAGATTTAATCCTTGCCTAATCACGGGCCAACTTACAATGACCAATTAACCTAGCAACCAGTACGCCTTTGGACTGTGGGAGGAAACCCACACAGTCACAGGGAGAACGTACAAACTCCTTGCAGGCAGTGGGAGGATTTGAACCTGGGTCACTGGTAACGTAAAGTACTGTGCTAACCACTATGCTAAACCCAAATATTGCATGTGCCCATGTATTGCACTTAGAAATTGTTCATAGTGCTTACGGACTATGTGGGTAGGGGCGCCATCGTTCAGTTACACGACGGCCCTGGGGAAAACTGTTTTCCAATCTGGATGTCTGTGCAGAGATGTTTCTGTATCATCCGCAAGACGGCAGGAGATTGAGCAGGTGATAGGAGAGGATGGTGGAGAGTGGCATGAAGGAGAGGGATGTAAGGAGGGCAACAAGTGGACGGGTGATGGGCAGGTAAAGAAGGGAGAGGGACGGGGAGAAAGACATAAGGTGATGGGGGTGGGGTGGTTGGAGCAGGAGGAGAGCAAAAAGGGGGAAAAAAGTTAAAGAACATAGTAAAGAAAAACAAGACCGAAGAATGTCGGCAAGTTCTCCACTCCAAGGGGGAGAAAAGGTTGTGTGTGTTGGGGCAGGGGTGAATAACAAACTAGATGAGCCAATGTCACATGACAGATAGAATTCAAGTTACTTGATGTTTAGAATTCAAAGTTCAAAGTAAAATTTATTATCCGAGTGCATACATGTTACCACAATATTATTCAATATTGAATCCAATATTTAATTCAATATTTAATGCAAAAGACTGCATTGTGAGGTGTTCATTCCTCAAGCGTGCATGGATCTCACTGTAACAGTACAGGAGGTCACAGACTGATAGGTCAGAGCAGGAACAGAGTGGAGAATTAAAGTGGCAGGCAACAGCATCACACCTGCTGACTGAATATGAGTATTCTGAAAAGTGGTCACCTAGTCTGTGGTTGATTCTCCAATATAGGAGGAGACCACATTGTGAACACCAAATGCCCTGGCCTACAGGAAGTTAAAATAGAGACCAGCAAGGTGATGTAGCACAGGTGTCACCCATTTGTTGGGTCCAGATTACAAAATGACTCAACGATTCCTGACAATGTGTCCCCAAGCACTTGCTAACTGTAAATGGCACAGCAGTGGTTAAAGCATTCTGCATGTTCCCTCAGACAAGGTAGACAAATGGAGGGGATCACAAAGACAAAGGAACCATCACAACAAAAAATAAAAAGTAATAAAACAAAAATGAATTAAATGAGCATCAGTGACTGAAATTACCGTGCTGAACAAGGAATTAACTTTGGCTACAAAACCATCTTTCACTCAATAGTTTAATATTCAAATTTTCTCTGTTTTGAACCCTCAGTTACTCTGACAAGTGTGCTGGAAATGCAAGCCCTCTGTTTGAAAAGGTAAACAGAATATGTTTGCACCCAGCATACTCAAATATATTGCTTCTTGTGAAACATTTCTTTGGCTAAAATGCAACTAAAATGATTAAATAAAATATCGACCGGACGCAGGGATCAAAGAGTTGCTGATGATGCTCACAATCTGTCTTTTGCCTTTGTGCTCACTGGTAGTGCAATATATGCACCACACAAAGGGTTAGAAAGAACCTGGTAGGAGCACACGCCTCGGGAATCAGTCTGAGTCCTTGTAATACTAATGTAATGAGATATAATGAGCTCTGTATGTGTCCAAGCTCAATGCAATGGCAATGCAAGCCTCCCCTTCCATTACTGAGGGCAGGCAGTGGGTCAAACCTGCTTCAGAAGATGCTTGCTATGGACTCGGTCTCGCTCATCCAAATGCTTATGAATAGGCTGCATGCAAAAGATGTTGCTCGCATTAATCTAAGTCAGATTGGTTTTGTTTCCTTTGCTAATTGGAGGTTGTTTAAACACATAGTGTTTCCAATGGTTTCACACACTGCATGGTAAACACGATGAACTCCAATCCAATAAAGGTAACATCGGTTCAATGTGAGGAGGCAATTACTGCCAAGTCTCATGTGACCTCTGATAGTTTAAGGAGAAAGGGGAAAGGGGAAAAATAATTCCAGTTGAAAAGGCAAATCCAAAATTCCGATCCCAGCTGAGTCTCACATGGGAGCCCTAAGGCTTACAGTGGTCCTAGAACGTTTGTGTATCCTGTAGAATTTTCCCCATTTCTGCATAAGTATGACCTAAAATGTGATCAGATCTTCCCACATCCTAAAACTAGATAAAGAGAACTCAATTAAATAAATAACACAAAAAATGATACTTGCTTCTCTATGTATTGAGAGAAATTATATGCATTTGTTGGAAAAAGTATGTGAACCTTTGCTTTCAGTAACTGGTGTGACCCCCTTATACAGCAATAACTTCAAACAAACATTTCTGGTAACTGTTGTTCACTCCTCAACATCAGTTTAGAGGAATTTTAGACCATTGCTCCTTACAAAACTGGTCCAATTCTGGGATGTTGGTAGGCTTCCTTACATGAACTGCTTGCTTCAGGTGTTTTCATAACATTTCTATAGAATTAAGGTCAGGACTTTGACTTAGCCATTTCAAAACATTCTTCTTTTTAAAACCATTCTGTTGTTGATTTACTCTTGTCTTTTGAACCACTGTCTTCTTGCATTATCCATCTTCTATTAAGCTTCAGGTGACAGACTGCTACCCTGACATTCTCCTGTAAATAGTCTTGATACAATTTTGAGTTCATTGTTCCCTCAACAATTGCAAGCTGTCCAGGCCTTGAGGCAGCAAAGCAGCCCCAAACAATGATGCTCCTTCCATTATGCTTCACAGTTGGGATGAGGTTTTGGTGTGGGTGTGCAGTGCCCCTTTTCCTCCAAACATAGCAATGTGCATTTCTGCCAAAACTTTCAACTTTTGTCTCATCTGCCCAGAGAACATTGTCCCAGGAGCAGTGTAGAACACCCAGGTGGTCTTTTATAAACTTGAGACTGCAGCAATGCTTTTTTGGAGAGCAGTGGTTTCCTCTGTGGCGCCCTTCCATTAACACCATTCTTGTTCAGTGTTTTCTTTTAGTGGGTAAATGAACGGAGACTTTAGCAAGTTTTAGAGATTTCTGCGGGTCTTTTGCTGTCATCCTTGGGTTCTTTTCCACCTCCTTCAGCATTGCACATTGTACTCTTGGTGTGACCTTTGCAGGACACCCACCCCTAGGGAGAGTAGCAACAGTACTGAATTTCCTCCATTTGTAGACAATTTCTCTTACTGTGGACTGATGAACACTCGGGGTATTTAGAAATGCTTTTGTAGGTTTTTCCAGCTTCATGCATCTCTACAATTCTTCCTCTAAGGTCACCTGAAAGTTGTTTTGATCGAGGCATGGTGCACATACACAGATCTTTCTTGAGAAGAGCAGGCTCTGTCAATAACCTGTCCTGAGGAAGGGTCTTGGCCCGAAACTTTGACTGTACCTCTTCTTAGAGATGCTGCCTGGGCTGCTGCGTTCACCAGCAACTTTTATGTGTGTTACCTGATTTTGTGTGTCGTGTTTTATAGGGCAGGGATACAACCAACAGCTCCAATCTCATCTCATTGATTGGAACACCTGACTCCAAATAGCTTTTGTAGAAGGCATTACACCAGAGGTTCACATACTTTTTCCAACAAATTCATCTAATATTGGATCATTTTTTTCAATAAATGAACAAGTATAATGTTTTTGTATTACTTATTTAATTGGGTTCTTCTTATCTCGTTTTAGGACGAGTGAAGATTTGATCACATTTTAGGTCACATTTATACAGAAATAGAGAAAATTGTACAGGGTTGACAAACTTTCTAACACCACTGTAACTGTTACTGGATTGGCTGAGGACAATACCGGATAAACTCCTAACCCGACTGCAGAGTTGTGCCATTATCAATGGCCTGTCCAATCCTTTAGCAGCACAGCATGTGTGTTACACATGTACACATTATACTATTTTTGAACATCAACAAGTATTGCTACTTGTCACACTTTCCAAAGTAATTCTCTCTGACTAATGATGAAAGCAGGAATAAATTTAAGTTTATATTTAGTCCCTAGAATTTCTCCCCTATTCTTTCTAAGTAAGTGATTGCTTATGTCTGAGTACTGAAGTGTTCATGATGAGATGGAGGGTGGGAATAACAGCCAGTGTGGAACCTGTTTAAACTGGACCTTCAAAAGTTATCAGAAATGCAAATGGAAGTTCATGAATCGAATACCTAAATTAAAAAACTTGCCCAGCTTGGTCCCACATGAGAATCCTTGCTGACGTTGATCCAACTGATGTTAGCAAACAGAAAGCTAATGCACTGCAACCGGATCTCAGTGCTCTCCCTAAATGGGGTGAAGGAAACACTAATGGGAAGGAATTGCATGGGAGGCCAATACTGGCTCTGGTAGCTTGCTCAGTTAATTAGCAAGCTTATAACCACTGGGGAAATACAACTGGGCGGTGAACCTCAAGTGTACCGCTCCTTAGCAAGAGATGGGGAATGAAAATAGGTAGACTGCTTTCATCCAGGCCATACCCACTTCTCGCTGCTGCCATTGGGAGGGGAGGAGGTACAGGAGCCTTCGGTCCCACACCACCAGGTTCAGGAAAACTTATTACCCTCCAACCATCAAGCTCCTGAACCAGTGTGGAGAACTTCACTCCCTTCGACTCTGAACGGATTCCACAACCACTGGACCAATTTTCAAGGACTCTATAACTCATGTTCACAGTATTATTTATTTATTTTAATATGCACAGTTTGTCTTCTTTTGCACATTTGTTTGTCAGTCTTTGTGTATAGCTTTTCAACAGTTCTACTGTACTTGTTCTGCTACGAATGCCAGCAAGAAAGTGAATTTCGGAGCAGTATATGGTGACATAATTTACTTTGAACTTTATTTAAGGGAGAAATCATGGTGAATATTATAATTTTACCAAGCTATGTAAATGTAAAAGTTATTGCTTTCTAATGTTTTCAGTACGTTTCCTAGGAGAGAAATGGGCACAGTTCGAGTTTGCTCCAAGGTTGGAAGAGGAGTCATTTCATTGTTGATCGTCCTCCCAGGACCTTTGGCAATGCATGTGGTCCATTCCTAGTGGGATGTAGATCAGTAGCGTGTTAATAATGAGGCTTTGGAGTTCAAATCATCCAGGTCTCATTTCTGCAGCAACAGCTATGTTTCTCGCTCACTTAGAAGACGCACCTAAAATTCTTGAGGCCAGCCCCAAAGTAGTCAGAGAACCATCTGACTTCACACCCGAATCCATCTTATCCTCACCCCAGGCAGAGCATATGCAGAAATTTAAACCTGATAACTTTTGAAGGTCCAATTTAAAAAGCACATTGTATGCAAAGGTGCTAAAGTTTAATGATTACTTGAAGAGGGGTAATGGGGAAGCCATGTCCCTGGTGAACCAATGGTTTTATATGTGCCCTTGACCACATACACAGTTCAGATGAGCCAGATAGATCAGAAACTGAACATGAAGCCTTTTGGTTTACGTGATCTAAATGCGCAAAAGATAAAGCATTTCTGGTAGCAATGACTGAAGTTTCCATGATACTGCAGTGAGAAATTAAAACTCAGTACCTCAGGTTAATATGTGATGTCGTCAGTACAGTCAGTATCTAACCTGTTGTCTTGGGCCAGGGCGATATGACAGTTCTATTGAACTCGAATAAGGAAAGTATTAAGATTTCACTTCGTGCAGCCAAGTTACAACAGTAGCCTTCTGCTACTTCAAAGGCTTTGAAGTTTAGGGATATTATGGAAATCTTTCCTGTTATGATCCTACAGCAGGCTGCCTTGATTTTTGTCGTGTTTGTGTGCTAATTGATTTTGCTGCAGAGCCACCATGGTGGACTGCACCATCAATCAGGCTTTTAAACGATCAGCAAACGAAGCTCCGAAGGGCTACAATTGGCACTGAATACTTAGCAGATGGTGGCGGTGGGGGGGGGGGGGGGGAGTTTCCAGCTGCTGGCAATGTGAATCCCAAAACAAGCAAAAGCAACAGTTTATTTTATTACATCCCCTCCCATCACACCAACGCATGCAAACACATGCACATCTTCTATTCCCTGCACCCCCATGCCATTTCCTGAGGCAAGGGTGTGACTTGCTTTGGGTAGTCATATTTAGCTTCCAGGATATTCAAGCAACGCTCTTCATTAGATTTGTCATTTTCCTCAAAAGAGCCACAGTGCTTCCCACCAACTAAGATGGGACATCCCTATCCTCCTCAATTCTCTCCTTTTATCCCACTACTGGGTTCTCCTGAGGTATGAGGCTGTCTCTTCTTCTGAGGTGCTGTCGTTGTCACCTCTTTCTCCTGTTTGTGTATCATACACTGTCACAGAGGAATTATCTGCACAAGAGAGGAAAGAGGTAGAGAAAAAACGTGGAGTGAAATTCAACATCATCTCTCTTAAAACTGCCGTCCAGGGGTTCAAAGATAGCAGTGTGCTGGGCTGCAAAATGATCTCCATGCTATTATGTGTAACCTGCAAAAACCACCACATCTCGGAGTGACAGCACGCAGACCATAGACACAAGAGATTCCGCAGATGATGGAAATCTTCAGTACACTCACAAAAAGCCGGAGGAACTCAGCAGGTCAAGCAACTTCTATGGAGGGAAATTAACAGCTGACATTTCAGACCGAGACCCTTCATCGGGACTGGAAAAGTAGGAGGCAGAAGACAAACATGTAGACATTGGATACAAGTATTCTACATTTAAAGATAGCCAGTAGGGAGGAAGTTTGAGGTAGAGGATTTATGATAATATAGATACTGTGATTTGCCATTATAGTTTGCAAGATTCAAAACATTTGTTTGTTTCAAAGTGAGAATCTTCGACACAGAGGAAGAATCCTTAACAAGCAAAATCCTATTCACAGAATTGAGCTTCCACTACAATAATAGGACAGAGTTTATGACACAGCATGCTAAAATATCATCCGTGATTGGCAATAAAAAACCTGATGCCGTTGCTAATCAGAAAGTCCACCGGTGACCACTGAAAATTAAGCAGAAGTGCCAGAGAAATTCAAAATAACAGAAATGGGCTCAGTCAACCTTTACCTCCGGCTTGCCAGTTCCACGTTCCAATTCAGCTCCAGTGACTCAAGTACAGAAAGCTGATTCTCTAATGCAGTACAAAGCAAGTGACTCACTGACAGCTTTATCTGTTCACTTTGCAACATTCCAATGGTAGCTCCTATTTCAACTCCACATTGGACCCCCAGCCTTGATTTGGCTACACAGCAATAGCCTCAAGACATGTTGCAACAGAGCCTTGGCTGCACAGTAAGAGTTCTTGCTTATTCAAGACTCTTACTACCTTCGCTACCAAGAACGCCCAGATCAAAAGAAATAAATAATTTGAATGCCGCTGCCTTTTGGATGAGACTTTAACCAGAGACCACTTGTGATCCGCTAAATAAATCCCAGGTAAAAATTATGATTTCCCTTGTCCAGGGCAGTTTTTATTCCTTAAGTATTATAACCATTATAGTTTGTAAAGCTTGCTGCACACATATAGCCTGAGTATTTCCATGCCACAGCAGTAACTACATTTCAAAAGTACTTTGTTGGATGTTCTGCTTTATGTTTGTCCATTCATTATGTGCCACGACGTATCACATGGGCAATCATGGACTTTCCACGGCCCTGATTGCTCGTGGCAAATTTTTCTACAGAAGTGGTTTGCCATTGTCTTCTTCCAGGCAGTGTTTTTTGCAAGATGGGTGACTCTAGTCATTATCAATAATCTTCAGAGACCGACTGCCTGGCATCAATGGTCGCATAACCAGGACTTGTGATTATGCACCAGCTGCTCATACGACCATCCACCACCTGCTTTCATGGCTTCATATCACCCTGACCAGGGTCTAAGCAGGTGCTACAAGGGAGACCTGGAGGCTAGCAGAAGGAAGGAGAGCCTTATACCTCTTTTGGTAGAGATTTATCTCCACCCCGCCACCCATTGCTTTACAGTGCTCTGAAAGGAACATGCCTTTATAAATGTGCATTAAATCTTCCTCTCTAAAAGGAGAAGAATTGCATGGGGCTTTTGGGGTGGATCCAAGAGCTCCATGGAATAAGCAGCCATTATTCCATGGAGCTCAGGCAGTCACTTGTTTCAAGGCAACTAAGGTTAGTAATGAACTCAACATAGGAGAGCTGAGGAGAGATATTCAAGCACAGTTTAGATATTAGATCATAAGGTATAGGAGCAGAATTAGAGCATTTTGGCCCGTTGAGGATGCCTGGACTTCCAATCAAGGCTGTTTTCTTTCAACCTATTCTCCCACTTTCTCCCTGTAATCCTTAACCCTTTCAATCAATCAACTGAATCTATCAATCTCTGCCTTAAATATACCCGATGACAGCCTCTACAACCCTATGTAGCAACAAATTCCACAGATTCAACAACTTCTGACTAAAGAAATTCCTCCTTATCTCAGCTTTAAAGGGACATCCATTTATTCTAGAGATTGAGCTCCTAGATCCGAGGTCTTCCCCCTACTTCTCTCCACATCCACTCTACCCAGGCCTTTTAGTATTCAGTATATGAAGCTTTTTATTTACAATTCCGTGTGCAAATATTCCATGGACCTCATTGCCCATGCTTTGCAGGATCCTTAAGTCACGATGAAGGATCTCAGCCAGAAATGTCGCCTCCATACATGCCTCCTGATTTGCTGAGATTCTTTAGCATTTTGTCAGTGTTGTTAACTAAGCAATTAGCTTGTTTACATCATCGAATTCTCTCTGCAATCCAGAAACTCCCAACAATGTTCCTTTTCTGTTTCAATTCTGTTATGTCTAAAAATATTCAGTCTGCAAAATGTGAAATGAGGCTCCCCTTCTTTAAATTGGGAAGCAGTGTTACTGCTTATGCAGTTTGTCAGCTAAAAGTAAAAGACAAATTTGTTTATGTAATCTTCATTTCTAAGTGGGTGACATTACCAGCACATGGAAAGCATCTGGAAGCCTGGAACACAAGGAACAAAGAAAGGAGCAGTAGTGGGAAGTAACCCTTTAATTTGTTGATGCTGTCACTGATATTACTGATTATGTGCAGGGTATTCAAATAATTGTTGAACCCATTATGACACTTGTATCTGCTGCCGATCTAAAACACAAGGAAACTGCTCATTTGTACTGTGTACTTCTGAATTGCCTCTGGGAAGAAACAATATGCTTATCTGAAAAACAGCTTCAGAGTGCCATATGACTCTCTCATTTGTCTTCTTTAAAGCGGAGGAAAAGTCAGCCTTGCCTATCCAACAGGAATGTTATTTACTGCAAATGCCTTTTGAAGGATTACCATTTCCTTTGAAAAGCCAGACACGCCACACTTGAGCTGGCCCTAAGTAAGAGCTGTCGCAAACAGCAGCCAATAACATAGCAGCCTTGCTATCAGCTCTATTTCAACTGGTATTTCTTTGTGTCATATAAATATACTCACAATGCAAATTTTATACCGTGCAGCAGAATAATTCCCATATTGTTATGTCGTTTTTCCTCATATTTAATATCCACATTAATTTGGATTCAGAGGGCACAGGCTGCGCCAAGTGATGCTTCTTTTTGAGGCACTGTGAGGACCAAGTTACAAAATGGCATCAGTGGCCCATACCCATAATGCAAATCTGAACTATCTTAAAGGGATGAGTCCATTTTTACCAAAAGTCCACACAGATCAGATAAACAGATTTAAGCAATGTGAGGAAGAGCACTCTTCCCAGTGTATTTAAAGGTGCCATCAATTACTTACAGTGAAGCTGTTGGCTTATTTCTTCAGGGCTGATGCTGCCATTCTACTTTAAGCACATACTGCCACTGATTAAATCAGGAGTCTTCAGCAAGTGATTTGATAGCTGTTTTCTTTTTCACCATGCTAGGAAGAATGGAGCATGGCTCGGGGAATGAGCAGAGGAGGCAAAAGTGGGAAGAGCTGGAAGAAGGGCTTTCAAGAGGCGGCCACGTTTGCCCACAATATTATTCAAGCAATGAGGGTGAGTAATGTGCTTTACAAAATAGATAAGTCTCTGAAATTTGCCATTTGCAGCCACCACCTCAGCTGCAGAGGAGGGCAAAAACCGAACTGTCAAAGGATGTGAAGGCCCGTGTGTTTCTGACATCACCCTGTGACTGGCACATTGTAAGCTTCTGCTGGAGACGTTGGCAACATCAGGCTACTTACGGTGGATTGCTGAATATTGGATGTCACCGAGGCTACTTTGTTGTGAGATAACAAATTCCTTCTCTGCTACAAGGAAGGAGTAGATTCAGCTACACACCGAGCAATGATATCAGCTTTTCTCTTCCCACTGCCTTGTTATTGGGTGTCAGGTCTCCTGCCTCTTTGTAAGCAAAGCATTACACTCCTATGCATTTCTGTCAAAACCTTCAGTACTATTTCTGAAAGCTAGCAATCCACTCTCCCTCTCTGTCAGGCAACTTTCTTTCCCAGACCAGATCCAGGAGAATGACTTCCAGCACCTGCTATGATACCCAGCCCTTTTAAGGAATGCAGTGTAGCTTTAAGCAGGGTAGGTGCATCTGGAAAATCATACCTCCTGCTGATGCGTACAGCCAATGCACAGCAAGAGACAGAGCTGCATTCAGATATCATTCCTCTGAGCAGGCTGTACAAAGTTTCTACGATAGCTGGACTCCCCTCAACCTGTGTGGATTAATTGCACTACAACCCCCTTGCCTCTTTTCAGACAGTATTAGCTGAATAGTTATTTTCCGTGCACTACATACAGATGTTAGGTCCTTCCTCACTTGAAGCTTGGGGCCCCTCTCCCCCACGTACTTTGCCAAGGACAATGTTCCTTCAGAGATTGTTAGTCAAAGCCCGTACTTCAATCTTTATCTGTTCAAAAGGGATAAAAAAATAAATATCCTTGAGTTGTAACGTCTAATGCAAACAAAATCTTTATTCAGAGATGCCGTTCTTTGGCAAAGTTGCCTAGAAATATCAAGCGGGATTGTGTGGTAGTTGTGGGAGTGGGAGATGGAGAGTGGTTGGGATAGAATACTGTAGTATAGTCAAAGCATTCCTTATAGGGCTGGCTTTCAGTGAGTTGAATTAAATTAAATTGACTTTATTTCTTTTATCCTTCACATACATGAGGAGTAAAAATCTTTAAGTTATGTCTCCATCTAAATGTGCAATCATAATAATTTATAATAAATAGAACAGTCAATATAATATACACTCAAATCAGCATGAGTTCATCAGTCTGATGGCCTGGTGGAAGAAGCTGTCCCGGAGCCTGTTGGTCCTGACTTTTGTGCTGCAATACCGCTTCCCGGATGGTAGCAGCTGGAACAGTTTGTTGTTGGGGTGACTCGGGTCCCCAATGATCCTATGGGCCCTTTTTACACACCTGTCCTTGTAAATCTCCTGAATCATGGGAAGTTCACAACTACAGACATACTGGGCTGTCCACACTACTCTCTGCAGAGTCCTGCGATTAAGGGAGGTACAGTTCCCATACCAGGCAGTGATGCAGCCAGTCAGGATGCTCTCAATAGTGCCTCTGTAGCAAGTGCTTAGGACTTGGGGGCCCATACCAACCATAGGAAGCACTGTATATAGAGCAGGTGGATACATTCCAGAGTCAGATGTGAAGTATGTCAATCACTGAAGGTAGGTGCTTTGTGTTATTCTTTCTATGACAAATTCCCAGTTGGAACTGAAGGACAACCCACTTCATTCATATCTTGTTTCTCGTTTAAAGCAGACATTGGGAAAATTTAGTAAACTGTTTGCATCACACAACACACATCAAAGTTGCTGGTGAACGCAGCAGGCCAGGCAGCATCTCTAGGAAGAGGTACAGTCGACGTCTCAGGCCGAGACCCTTCGTCAGGACTAACTGAAGAAAGAGTTAGTAAGAGATTTGAAAGTGGGAGGGGGAGATCCAAAATGATAGGAGAAGACAGGAGGGGGAGGGGGATGGAGCCAAGAGCTGGACAGGTGATTGGCAAAAGGGATATGAGAGGATCATGGGACAGGAGGGCCAGGGAGAAGGAAAAAGGGGGAGGGGAACCCAGAGGATGGACAAGGGGTATACTCAGAGGGACAAAGGGAGAAAAAGGAGAGCGAGAGAAAGAATGTGTGTATAAAAATAAGTAACGGATGGGGTACGAGGGGGAGGTGGGACATTAGCGGAAGTTAGAGAAGTCAATGTTCATGCCATCAGGTTGGAGGCTACCCAGATGGAATATAAGATGTTGTTCCTCCAACCTGAGTGTGGCTTCATCTTTACAGTAGAGGAGGCTGTGGATAGACATGTCAGAATGGGAATGGGATGTGGAATTAAAATGTGTGGCCATTGGCGAGACCCGACGCAGACAGGGAGACCGCTTTGCTGAACACTTATGCTCTGTCCGCCAGAGAAAGCAGGATCTCCCAGTTGCCACACCTCCCCCTTGTACCCCATCCGTTATTTATTTTTATACACACATTCTTTCTCTCACTCTCCTTTTTCTCCCTCTGTCCCTATGACTATACCCCTCCCCCACCCCCTTTTTCCTTCTCTCTGGGCATCCTGTCCCATGATCCTCTCGTATCCCTTTTGCCAATCACCTGTCCAGCTCTTGGCTCCATCCCTCCCCCTCCTGTCTTCTCCTATCATTTTGGATCTCCCCCTCCCCCTCCCACTTTCTAATCTCTTACTAACTCTTCCTTCAGTTAGTCCTGACGATGGGTCTCGGCCTGAGACGTCGACTGTACCTCTTCCTAGAGATGCTGCCTGGCCTGCTGCGTTCACCAGCAACTTTGATGTGTGTTGCTTGAATTTCCAGCATCTGCAGTATTCCTCTTGTTTGCATCACGCACTCAGTTCTGACACTACAATAGAATAAGTTATATTTTTAAAAAGTGAAAGACAAAATATATCACCTCTATTAGTTATTTTCACTTTTGCCCGTATGTTGGCTCCCTCATCCACTCCACAATAAAACAGCGAGGAATCCTTCAAAAAGAGATGTAATTTTGTCTATCAGAATTTGAAAATTCACATGAAGACTCACTGTAAGCCTTCTCTCAATCGTACCTTTGGCGGAGGGAGAATCTACAACGTTTCCCTTGCTACTGTCTCTAGTCTAATTTTCCAAATTACTTGACCACAAATGTCAGTTTTACACTTTATTAATGCAGCAACACTTGAGCGTTAATAGGCACACCCCTGTTTTAAAGACAATTGCAACACACAGACCTTCTTACTTGTTTTCATGCACACTGCTTATTGGCTGGGGTTGAATTTGATAAACTGACAAGTCAATTGCTGTATAGGGATACTGCTCCTTCAAATGATTCATTTCTATATGGTCTCCAGCAGTGCATGCAACCCTGCAGCTGTTGTCTCTAACACGGCAAAGCACAATCTTCCGAGGCACTCGACTAAACCACAGAAACAAAACAAGGTTTTGCTGCGCAAAATACAACATATTCCTTTCATGATTTTAACGTGTCTCTATTAAGAAATCATGATACATACAGTACTCTGCAAAAGTCTTAGGCACATATATATATATAGCTAGGATGCCTAAGACCTTTGTACAGTATTGTATTTGTCAGCGTTGAGCAGAGAGTGAGTTCGTAAATCTGGCGTGAGCGAAGGATGTTGGGAATGATGAAGGTGGGGCACCATGGGAGGGGTGTGGAACCAGTGGCAGGAGGCCGGGGCGGGGTGGGGGGGGTGACGTAGGTGATGACATACAATTAGTTTATTACTGAATGTCTCTCTGGTACTTCCCGCTCCGTCCCCTCTCACTTCCCTTCTTCCCAGCCATGATTCCCTTCTCCCGGCCCCCTTCCCATTCCCAATCCACAATAGAGACCCATATCAGGATCAGGTTTGTCATCACTCACATATGCCATGAAATTTGTTGTTTTTTTTTTGCAGCAGTACAAAGCAATAGATAAAATTACTACAGTACTGTCCTAACAATATAGGTATATGTGCCTAAGAGTTTTGCACAATACTGTATGAACCCTTGCATGCATATTGCTGGGAAGTCTGTTCAATTTGGATGGAGTGAAGGCGGAGTTCAGTTTGAACTAGGTGCACCATACATTAGGGCTCATTAGGGTTTAATTCTCACTGGAGATGAAGAGTTCTCCCCTTTGTTTTAAACAAAGATTTGAATTTAGAATTCACATCACAGCATGGACACAAACCGGACGGCTTGAAATGAATCGACTGGCTTTTGAACCAATAGCTGACAGCTCAGAAACACACGTGCACACTATATAGTGATTATTATTCAGTTGTTACCAGGCAGGTTACCTATTAAAGCCAGCGCAATGCCTTACTGAGGTACCTTTCCTTAAGCAAAATAAGCTCACAGGTGGCAGGACACTATTTTTGGCTCATTCCTTCAGAGATTAGGTACTGAGAGCTATATTTTTAAGACAAATAGTGGAGACAGTGCTGATATGCTTTATCAATCTGCATTAAGGGTTCAACACCCTCTGATATCTTAGTGTTTTTAAGGAACAATACAATATATACCTTATTGCTAATGTCTACAATGATTTTCCTTTCTATCTGTTTCATGTTTTCCCAGAAATCAATGAGAATTAATTGTTAGTGGGGAAGGGGCAGAAGGGCTAAGAGTTATGTACTGGCAAAGGGTTGTGACTTAAGATTCTGCCATCAGTTCGCATCACTTAATCAATCACTTTCAAGTGGCACAATGTGGTTTGAAATGAAAGATATATCTTTTTTTTAAGTAATGGGCACAGGATCTGAAAAGTGCATTTGAACCTTACTTGTGTTGATTATGATTAAATCATCAGAATTAGAAGGAGGAGACTACCTGGCCCTAAGAGTCTGCTCTGATATTAAGACAAATCATGGCCCAAATTATTCTCGCACCTTAATCTCATTTACATAAAAAACAAGCTTCCGGGATATTAATAAATTCAGAAGCCCAGTATATGTTCATCTTTCTTGTTCTTTGTTATCAGACTTATGTTCTTTCCCTGCCATTCATTACAGTTCTGTGGATACAATATCAAACGATTTTTGTGTACTTTCCAACTTATGGAAGTCTGTAAAAATGGAACCGGTTCAATATCTAGGGATGGTATTTGTCTCTATTTAGAGGCGAAGGAAGAGTTGGTGGTGGGGCGGGAGGCTTTAGAAAGGGTGATATGAATTGTCCAGGGACGCATCTTCCTGCAAGGGTGAAGTGAGACATACCAAGTTCAGTGAACCCTGACTGACAAGAGCTATGGAAGCTCTGGTCAGGAAAAAGAAGGAAGCATACATTGCACCGATTCAGCTAGGTATGAATGATTCCCTTGACAAATATAAAATGCTTAAGAGAGAAATCAGGAAGGCAGAAAGAGGGTGTGAGAAAGATTTGTTGTGCAGGGGTAAAGATAATCCCAAGAGGTTTTTCAGTTATATCACAAGTAAAAGTGAGTGATTAAGTCCTCTTAAGGGCCATCAGGGCCGCCTATGTGTGGAGCTGGAGAAGGTGGCTGGGATTTTTAAAGTCTATTTTTCCTGTGTTTACTATGGAGAACATTATGGATGCCAAAGAAGAGGGCAATAAGTAAGGTTCTGGATCATTTGCACGTCAGGAGGAGGAGGGAACTGCAGCCTTGAAGCACATTAAAGTGGACAAATCCTCAGGGGCTGACCAAGTGCACCCCTGGACTTCATGGACGCTGGAGAAGAAATCATGGAAGCTCTTGTAGAGATATTTGCTTCATTGTTAGCCACTGTTGAAGTTCCAGAAGACTGGAACGTAGTTAATCTTGTTCCTTCATTCCAAAAGTGTAGCAAGGAGAGGCTGGGGAACCTCAGGCCACTGAGATTGACTTCAGTTGTAGGAAAGTTACCGAAGAGAATTCTGAGGGACAAGGTTAACCATTACTTGGATAGTGAAGGCTTGATGAAGAATAGTTAGCATAGTTTTGTACGTGGGAGTTCACATCTAATGAATCTTTTGGAGTTTTTCAAAGAGGTTACTAAGGAAATAAGTGAACATAGATCAGTAGATGTTGCCATTACGAACTTTAAAAATTCCTGTACAAGGTTCCAGATGGCAGGCTGATCTGGAAAGTTAAGTTGCTTTGGATTCAGGGGAATCTAGTGAAGAGAGTCGATGATAGGAAGCAGAGGATGATGGTTGAAAGTTGATTCTCTGACTGGAGGTCTGTGGCTCAGGGGTCAGTGTTGTGATGTCTGTTATGCATTGTTCATGTAAGTGATTTTATAAAGGATTACTCTATGGCAACACACACAAGTGGTGCTTTGGATTTCCAGTATATGCAGATTTTCTTGTGTTTGTGTACAATACTCTATGGCAGTCTGTACTCAAAAGGTGCTAGAGCAGGTATCAGTGATCAAACGGGATTTTTAGTAGAGGCTTCAGCAGGTTAGAAGGAACATTCCTAGACAGTAACTCCAGAGTTAAGTGACACAGGGTGTTGTCCAGCAGTTCTAATTAGCATGCAGTAATTCTACAAAAGGTTTTGATTAAGCTGTTATAGGTCCAGTACTGTTGAGTAGCTGATTGTGATTTTATGTTTTCATATCTCTGCAACATTGAAAGAGGCATTTGATCCATCAAGTCCATGCCAGTTCTGAGAGTAACCCCATCAATCCCATTCCCCCATATCAACACATAATCCATTCTCTCTCACATGTCCAGCACTAATATGCACAACTGTAATCTACTGTAACAAATCAACCTTTTAATCGACACAGACAAAATGCTGGAGGAGCTCAGCAGGCCAGGTAGCATCTATGGAACCTTTTAATCTTCAGGATTGGGAGGAAATTGGAGCACTTGATGAAAACCAATGCATTCAGAGGGAGAATGTGCAAATTCTGTGCCGAGAACTCCATGTCAGAGGTCAGGATTAAACCTGGTTCATCAGAGCTGTAAGGCTCTACCTACTGAATCAATGTGGCACTCAGCTATTTTTGGCAGTTTCAGAAAGTGGGAAATTCCTGGTCTGATTTTTACTGATTACAGAATACAGTCTAAAGGCCTAATTACTTCCCACATCAGGAAGCCTCGTTCCTAGGCCCTCTAAGTTCCCCCACGGACTACATGCTTCTCCTGACTCCAAGCCAGTTATGTCAACTGTGCAAAATGCAAGGGATTTCTTTGTTGCTGGAGCCCCAGACCTCTTCCTTAGCTTCACATCCTTGGTACTTGCTGTTGCACTGCTCCCAACTTAAAAAGGGAGGTTTCACTTCTATTAACTCAAAAGATTGTACCAAGTATTAAAATATTTAAAGATGGGACTATGATTGAAAGTATTTAGCATTCTATCCAGATGCAACACAGCTTGGTATGACAACTGGTCTGCCCAAGACTGCAATATATTTACAGAATTGTGATGTGACTGCAGCTCAGTCTATCATGTAGACTTGCATCCCTTCCACTAACTAAATCTATATGTCCCCCTGTCTTGGCAAAGCAACCAACATGATCAAGGACCCCTTCCACCTAGCCTTCTCTCTTCTCCTCCTTTCCATTGGGCAGAAGAAACAAAAGTTCAAGAACACAAACCACCAGGCTCAAGGACAGATTCTACCCAATGTTATAAGGCTCTTAAACATACCCTTTATCCAATAAACATGAACTCCTGATCTCTTAATCTACCTCGTCATGGCCCTTGCAGTTTATCTGTCTATCTGCACTGCACTTTCCCTGCCACCGGAACATTATATTCTGCATCTATAACCATATAATAATTACAGCACGGAAACAGGCCATCACAGTCCTTCTAGTGTGTGCCGAACTCACTACCGAACTCGTACTCTCACATCTGTTCCCGTTTCCTTTTTGTACTCTCTCTATGTACTTATGTATGGAATGCACTGCCTGGATAACACGCAGACATAATCCCTTCACTGTATCTCAGTATGGACGACCATAATAAATCAAAATTGTATGCACTTTTGGAGATAGTCAATCCTGCCACTGACTAGAACCACTTTAAGAGACAAATTGGGATTGTTTTACTCCTTACTGTGCAAGGCTCCAGTTACAAAGCAAGGCAGATTTGGTTCACTTGCCAATGAGTTCTTTCATGCTTCAGTAAGTAAGATTCAAAAGACAGAACATGAAGGGTGAGTCCTGTTATAAATGGGAACTTGGAAATTAAGCGGCCAGACTTGGCAATTTGAATGTAACTTCCAAATATAAAAGTGGGAAATCAAACTGTTCACCGTATCTAAGCAGCTCCAACTTTCTGACTTCAACAATGACCTTCTCTGACTTGGTTTGTTTCGCCACTTCCATCACTTGTACGTTTGAAATCATCGTTCAAATTACATTTGCTCTTAAAATTATGTACATTTTCATTAGCATTCAAGTTGTAGCAAATTGAAAAGAGGTTGTGTGGTTTACTACCATTGTGATAAGGGTGCTGAAAGGGAATGCTCCTTCAATACTTTCATGTTCTGCATATAACTGACCTTTAATACTTTCATAGTCCTCCATATTTACAAACTGATTACCTTTTCAAGTCAAGTCACTTTTTATTGTCATTTCAACCATAACTGTTGGTACAGAACATAGTAAAAATGAGACAACATTTTCCAGGACCATGGTGCTACATGAAACAATACAAAAACTACACTGAACTACGTAAGAAAAACAACACAAAAACTACTCTAGACTACAGACCTATCCAGGACTGCATAAAGTGCACAAAACAGTGCAGGCACTACAATAAATAATAATAAATAATAAACCAGACAGTAGGCACAGAATTTTTTAATTCTGTGATTTAAAAAAGACGGAAAGATGTACTAAGTTGAAAATCTGGTGCAAGGTAAAGAAGACCTCTTTAGGGGCAGCATGGTGACACAGTGTAAATCTATGACAGTGCAAATGGCCTGGGATCATTTCACACGACTACTCGTAAAGAGCTTGTATGTTCTCCCCGTGAGTGCGTGAGTTTCCACTGGGTCCTTCGGTATCCTCCTAAATTCCAAGACTGTACAGGTTAATAGGTTAATTGGTCAGATGGATGTAATTGAGTGGCTTGGTCTCATTGAGCTGGAGAGGCCTGTGACCATACTGTACCTGTAAATTATAAGGCAACAACATGCACCCATCAGGATGGGAGAGAGATGGGCTGAAACATATGTACAAAGGGGTGTCGTTAACAGCAAAGCAGAGAAGAAAGGATAAATCCAAAGTGAACGAGTCAGACAGAAGAGAGTGGCATGCGAAAGAGGGAGAAGGAAATAGTGTGAAACACAGGCACCAAAAGAGACAGAAAAGAGTGAGAGACACCAGTTGTCATGAGCTCCTTAACACAGTAAATGCAAGGCTGCAGGATTGCTCTGCGGGCCCCTTAGTGATTGATTTCAGTAATGACAGGGCTTTGTGAATTTTCAGTAGCGAGTAATAGCTGGGTGAATAGGGAAAGGAAGGCCCTTGCTGTGCAAATGAATTACAAATGAATCTGTCACACTTTAAAAGGACAATCCCTTTTTCTGATTTGTCCCCTTTTAATTTTTCCAACACATCATGTCATCAGAATATTGGAAGTACTAACTGCTAAACGTCATTTATTGGTGAGTCGTCCAGTTTAGACACAACACACTGTGAATTTGGCTTTGGCTTTAGTTTAAATAGAACACACTGCCTGAGGCATTTTGTATGATTTGAGATGTTAATGCTTAAGACACTGCCAACTGGTATCAATAATCCTTCGGAATTGCTTTGCAAGTTGAATTAAAAGATACCTTAAGCCAAATCAATGGTTGAGTTGGCAGTTGTGAAACGTAGCTGAGCCATACAGACTCAGACCTTCCCAGGTCTGACTCCCAGTAAGTGCTGAATCAGCTAACTTTTAAAGGATGTTATAATTGGCTCTTGGTTAAAGAAGGACAATTTGATTTTCTGCACCTGACTGCTGCCCAATAATAGCTTCTAGAAAGTGTGCATGCATAATTAATAAGATCTCGTCAGACTATTTGGGGTATCATATTTGAGTTAGTGCAGGCAGCAATAAGCAGTAAAACTGGTGTTAATTATCCAAACTTGTTTGGCCAAATGATTAAAAGAGCTTTTTCTTCTTTCATGGTGGTGGCATGCAGGAACTTTTCCTTATCTGCCTCCAGTTGTCTTGTACTGGGATGGATTCTTGGGAAAGAATCCACTCTGACATTCACGTCCACCCCCACTGGCAAGTCACTTCCAAGGCTGTTCTGTAGAAGTGATGTTGGGTAGTGAGAATTGGCAGCAAGGTTGTGAGGACCACAACCTCACTGCATATCTCACTGTCAGAGTGGATTTTTTTCCTAAAATCCCATCCCAGTGCAAAACAAGTGGAGACACACCGGGAAGGACTCCTGCCAATAGGATGGGATATTCATCTCTGCCCACTCAGGTAGACTTTCAAGGCACCACGACGAAAGAAGAAAAAGATTTTAATATTTTGGCCAAACAAGTTCAAATAATTAACAGCAGCCTTATTGCCTATTGTTTCCTGCTGTAACTCAAATACGATTCCCAAAAAATGGTATCGCTAGTTCAAAATACTTGATTCAAAGAAGAAACATGATACACTTAAGTGGATGCAAATTTTCTCACTCATGAATGAGTTAGGGGAAAATGATATATTGCATCGAGCTCACATTTAAACAAAAAGCTACTTTAAGACATTTCAGTGGCCTACATCTCATGTGGAATGGCTTGCACATGTGCTTGCTGGCTGCATGCCCACGAAATCCATTCTTGTTTGTTGAGGGTCCTCTGACGTGAACCTTCCCAGGTCAGCAGGCTTTCAGCTGATCTGGGAGATCAGGCCAGATCCAGACATAAATAGAAAACTGTCTGAATGATGGTGTGTAGCAGAGTGGTACAGCCTGTAGAGTTGTTCCCTCACAAATCCACCCATCCAAGTTCAATCCTGAAAGCCAGAGATGTCTACACATTTCCACTACTTGTGCTTCTCACAGGAGCTCCGGCTTTTTCCCACATCCTAAAGATGAGCAGATAGGCAGGTTAATAATGTGAGTTGCCTTAATGTGTAGATGAGTGATAAAATCTGGCTGAGAATCAGTGAGAATGTAGGGATAATAGATCAATGGAAACGTGTGTGAACTGGAGGCTGAAGATGCTGGAATGTGGTGCAGTGCACAATATGTTGGAAGAAGTCAGAGGATCAGGCAGTATGTATGGAGAGAAATGGACAGCTGACATTTCCCATCGAGACATCCATCTGGGTTTGATAACTGGTAGGCTAAGGGGCCTGCATGACTAATTGCTCAGATAGTCAGTTAAACCATCGCCCTGGCAAAGCTGGCACACTTACTGATGTCTCAAATATTCAGTAATGATTAAAACTTATTAACATTAAAATGTTTACGATATGGCCTGAACAATACAAACCCCCTCATTCTTCTTTTAAATACTGGCATGGGATTTTTACATCAACCCAAGTGATCAGAAGAGGCAACAGACACAAAATGCTGGAGGAGCTCAGCAGGCCAGGAAGCATCTATAGAAAAAAGTACAGATGACGCTTTGAGCTGAAACCCTTCGGCACAAAAGAGCAGCTGGGATCACAGAGGGGGAGCAATAAGAGATGGTTTCACTGAACTCCCATCAAGGGAAGATTTAAACTTCTTCAGGGTAAATTTCCCTGGAAGAGATTTCGTAGTGTAGTAATCCACGGTAGTCAACACAAAACATCAACTGTACCTTTTTCTATAGATGCTGCCTGGCCTGCTGAGTTCCCCCCGCATTTTGTGTTTGTTGCTTGGATTTCCAGCATCTGCAGATTTTTTCTTGTTTGAAATCAGAAGGTTTTAGTTTAATGCCCCATACTGAAGATTACTGGGAGTTCAGGATGAAGAGTGAGTATGTGGCCCAAGACTTGAGACTTTGGAGTTGTTTTGACAAGTAAGATTAATGGCTGTAGGGAAAGAGGATAGATGGAGGGTAGGGGTAGCAAGAGCAGGTCCATCTGACCTTCGAACTTGCTCTGTCATTCGATAAGATTTTGGCACATCCAACCTTGGCCTCAACACTCTCTACCTAATGCTCTTCAATCCCAGACCAGGCCTCATTTGCAGCTGGCATATTTCCTAACACCAGACTATCTTGGACCTTGGGCATGACTGAGATTTCCAGCAAGAGGCCAACAATATCTTCCTTGGATGACTCACCACTATGTTACAGCGGGGAAGGGAGGGTTGAGAATTCCAAAGATTCCTGACGTGTGGCGAGAAGAAATTCCTCCTGAACTCCATCTGAAATGTGTGACCTCCTTAATCAGGAAAATATACCCCCTAAATCTTGATATCCATCCACATTACAGGAAATATTCTATATGTTCACCCTGGTCCCAACATATCGATGCAGCTATAAAGAAGGCAAGACACAACTATACTTCATTAGGAGTTTGAAGAGATTTGGTATGTCAACAAAAATAGTCAAAAGCTTCTCTAGATATACCACGGAGAGCATTCTGACAGGTTGCATCACTGTCTGGTATGGGCTGCGGGGTGGGGAGAGGCTACTGCACAGGACCGGAAGTAGCTGCAGAGGGTTGTAAATTTAGTCAGCTCCATCTTGAGTACTAGCCTACAAAGTACCAAGGCCATCTTCAAGGAACGGTGTCTTAGAAAGGCAGCGTCCATTATTAAGGACCTCCAGCACCCAGGGCATGCCCTTTTGTCACTGTTACCATCAGGTAGGAGGTACAGAAGCCTGAAGGCACACACTCAGCGATTCAGAAACAACTTCTTCCCCTCTGCTATCTGATTCGTAAATGGATATTGAACCCGTGAACACCACCTCACTTTTTTTTAATGTAGATTATTTCTGGTTTTGCACGATTTTTAATCTATTCAATATATATATATACATACACACACACACATATATATATATACTGTAAATGATTTATTTATTTATTTATTCTTCTATATTATGCATTGCATTGAACTGCTGCTGCTAGGTTACCAATATAAGCTATGATAAATATGGAGATCTGAACTATGCATACTCCGGGGGTATGGTCTCATAAACACCCTGTAATGCTGCATCAAAGCTTTCTTACTTTTATACTCTATAACTCTTCAACATTCCATTAGCCTTCCTAATTACTTGCTGTACTTGCACGCACCAGGACCCCCAGACCCTTTCAACTGCAATAATTGTAGATTCACTCCATTTAGGCAACATTTCCCCTTTCATTCTTACTTTCAAATTTGTTGACCCCACATTAACCTCCACCTGCCAAGCTCATGCCCTCTCACTTAACCTATCAATAACCCTTTTGGGACCCTTTGTGTCTTCCTCACTACTTGTTAAATCTAGCCTTTCATTGTATCATCTGCAAATGTGGCTCCAGGACACTTAGTCCCTTCATCAAATGCACTTTTTAAATATTCTAAGTCCCAGAAGTACTCCCTTTAGAACCCCACTAGATACCAATTTATCTCAACTCTCAATTCTCTGTCAGTTATCTCATACCCTATATACGTCAATGTATTATCCCAGTCCAGTGCACTCTTACCTTGTATAGGAACCATTTTTGTGGCACCTTTTCAAATGCCATCGGCAAGCAAAGTACGCAACATCTACCGTTTCCCCTTTGACCACTCATGCTCAAAGAATTCCACCACAGTTTCTGCAACCATTTCCTTTAAAACCCAAGGACCAGATTACCAGGTACTTGTCACCTTGCCTAGGGTTTATTCACTAGTGTTACAGATTGTTTTATCTTCCTCTCTCTCCAGCAGTGAATTATTTAGTACTGATCAGGATAGCTGCACGGCGGTGTAGTGGTTAGCACAACGCTTTATAGTACCAGTGACCCCAGTTCAGTTTCTGACGCTGCCTGCAAGGAGTTTGTACATTCTCATTGTGACCACATGGGTTTCCTCCGGGTGCTCTGGTTTCCTCCCACAGTCCGAAGATGTACCGGTCGGTGGGTTAATTGGTCATTGTAAATTGTCCCGTGATTAGGCTGGGGTTAAATCAGGGGATTGCAGGGCGGTGTGTCTCGAAGGGCCTGTTCTATTCTGTATATCATTAAATTAAGATAGATACAGACAGACAAAAAAAAATAAATAAAATTTCTATTGCAAAGACTGATCCAAAATGATTGTAGTAAGACTCTGATAATCCAGCACACTTGCTACTTTGGCAGCGCTGTACTGGCAGTTTTATGGGCAACCATGGTTACTTCCATGGATACACTACCACACTTCCAAATAAGTTTTTTGTTGGAAGTTAAACAGTATTGTGACAACATTTCCAGTCAACCAGTTACATTCAAAGGGAGCACAGGAACCAGGGCCCCAGCAAGTTAAAAGGGAGTACAGGAACTGGGACCTTTTTGAGTGAGAAGGGAGTTTGGGAACCATCAATCCAGTGAATGGATAGGGAGCATGGCAAACATCACATGATTACACAGATGCCGAACTACTGTCTTTTTAAATGGTGGCATAGCAGATTATCAAAGTTTTACTGTACTTAGAAACTTTGCCATTTCTCTGTTTCCCCAATATTATCATCCCCAATGGGACCAAACCTTTTTACACTCTTCCTACTGTTTTTAGGTTATTTAGTTGAATCTCATACTCTATCTCCTCCCTTTTATAATTTGTTTAATCATCTGAAGATTTCTAAATTTTTTTCCAGTCGTCTTTGCAATAATCTTTGCAATATTCTGTATCTTGCAATTCAATGTCATTCTTACCCTCCTTAGTTAACAACAGATATGTTTCCTTCTCTTAGAGATTCACTATCTCCCTGAAATATATACTTGTTGATAGTTACAAAATATCTCTTCAAATGTTTGCCATTGCAGGTCCACCAAATTACATTTTAGTCTACTTTACCCAATTCTGCCCTCGCACCACCGGAAAATCAGTGCCAGGAGTGAACAAAGAGTTGAGATCTTTAAGTAGAGTTGGGTGCAGCATCAAAAGAGTATCCAACATCATGAAGAATGGGGCTGGTGGGTGCTGATGGCATCAGGGGAGGTTGGAATTGGAGAGGAAGCACAATTGGTTAGTGTAGTTTGGGGAGGATGGAGCCAGGGGGAGTGATTAAAATGGGGTTATTGCAATGATGGAACCAAAGATTTGGGAAACTGGGGGATTGGGACACTGGGCACGAGGGTAGCATAGCTGTTAACATGACACTATTACAGCTCGGGCCTTTCAGGGGTTTAGAGTTCAATTCCAGGGCTGTCTGTGAGGAGTTTGCACGTTCTTCCCATCAACCGTGTAGGTATCCTCTGGGTTCTCCACTTTCCTCCTACAGTCCAAAGATGTACTGGTTAGTAGGCTAATTGGTCATTATAAATTGTACTGTGATTAGGCTGGGGTTAAATAGGTGGACTGCTGGTCCACACTACATCTCAAAATAAATAAAGATTGTGTTGTGTGCAAGTCAGCGTTGGAGAGTTGCTTCAGGCACTTATAATACTTGTGTTAAAAACCATCACACTAATACAGCCTAGCAGTCCCACGTGCACCCAAAAAAGGGTGCTCTCAGAACAACATGGTCCAATTTCCCCTTTAATACTACAAAAGAACCACCGAATTGAGAATGATGTCATCTCATCTGTGTCTCACATGTAAATAGCCTGGCAAACCAGAATAGATTACTTCAGGAAGTACCCAATTCAGAGTGATGTAAAATGACCCGTAAAAGATCAATAGTTAATTTCACTCGAAGTAAAGTAAATTTTCAATTGCCCCATGCTGACTCTAACAGAGTTGTGCAACTGAAATTCAGGACCAGCATGTCTGAGTTTGGATCAAATACCTTCTCAGGATAGGGGTGAGATTTGGAAAGAAATGGCTGAGAAATGGAGCCAGAAACAGAACTAATCTAAAAATCTACCAAAAGAGAATAAAGTTAAACATCTGAAGCCCCTGTTGTGATTCTAGGAACATTCAATCCTTTAAAACAGACTCGTCTCTCACTGTAAGAGTATAAAACACGATAAAGGGAATAACACTGCATAAATAAAAGATTAGCCTTTTCTATTTCCTGAAGTTCTTTGAAATCTTCCAGCAAAGTGATTTGTTAATATTATTCACAATGTACTGATTTACCATAAATCAGCATGGAAATTAGCATTACTGATTTGGCCTCTTTTCCATTTGCAGTGTTCAGTACTTTCAGCATCTGTACCACGATAAACAGCATTGATTCACTGTTTTGGCCAATCAGTGCCAGAGGCAATCGGGAAACAGCACCAAATAGAATTGTAAGTAAGTATTTGGAGGTTTTATGTTTTAGTGATTATTTGGATTAAAAAAAAATCTCTTTGAAAGGAACCAAAGAAAATGTGTCACTGTGCATATGCATTGGATAGATATGTTGAACATTATTTTGTAAATCTCCAGGAAAAAGTCTCTAACTATTCTGGATATAGAAAGGAAGCAAATGAAAGATGATTTTTAAATGAACAGATAGTCCAAAAAATAAATCAATAATGAAATTTGAGATTGGATGAGAGAATGGACAGCACCTTCTGGCCAAGGGAAGACCTTCAGGCTCATGCACATTTTCTTTTGCTTTTCTTGTTTTGTCATTCTTGCTGTTATTTTATAACTTCTTCTTCAGTTGTATGTTACAGAAGGACAGGAGTATATAAATTCAAAACTCATAGCAAGTGGAAAATTTAAATTCAGTTTGTCTAATCACCTGAGAATGAAGATCCAACTCCATTAAAGACGACCCAGTAAAGGCTACCCAGTCAGGACAAAACATGACTCCAGTCATTGCCAGTTTGGTTAAATGAGTCAACTATAGCACCTTGTGGCCTCTGAGGTAGAGAGCCATGGCTGTTAAGTTCCATTCCTCAGGCTTGAGGATATCACCCTTGCTTTTTTTTCTCTAATGTAATAGTGGGTAATTTGACATCTTTCAGAAGTAACATGAAACAAGAGCCTCCATCCGCCTTTCCATGACTACAAAAAAATCTGGTGATACTGCTCTTTAGAAACACAAAGATCTTATACTGGGTGTCTTCAGCTTGACGTTCAGTACTTCAAAGCGTAATTCCTGTTTCAACATCAGACACGCAACAGGTAAACTGCGCTTTGCAAACTGCTGCTAAACACAGGGGAGAAATAGGCCAAAAGGCACAAGAACTAATCTGGTAAACAACAGCAACGCTTTGAAAATGAACATTTAATAATGCAAAGAATTGTGCGTGCTCTCTTACAATTTTGTAACTGAGCTGGGATCAGCCCTGTGAATTGTATGCAGATCTGAACAATTTTTAAACCCCTAGGGTGGCACATCAGCCAGTTGACTGCAACAGCTGATCAGCTGTCTCTAGAGATCAAATTTCCCCTGAGACAGCAAAGGGAAAGAAAAAGTACGCAGAAGTAATGGGGTCAAGTCTGCAGTGACAGCCAAAATGCGCATGCAAATAGGCTCAAGGGAATTCAAGTTATTTGGGCATGCACAGATAAGGTAGATGTGTCCTAGAGAGAGGGAGGACAGGGAGGAGAAACTATTCCTTTTGGATTTGAGACGCTGTAGTGAGATGCAGACAGTGTGAAGTTTGTTTGTTGTTACCTCAAGCCAATGCCCAAGTTTGGAATTGGTTGTAAAAGCATAGTTGGAATGGGGGATATGCTGTGAACTGGCAGAAGGTTTTATGAAGGCAGATTAGACACGAGAGTCAACCGGAGACGCAATAGACTGCAGATGCTGGAATCTGAGGCATGGACACTGGGGGAACTCAGCGGGCCAGTGCAGCATCTATGGAGGGAATTGGACAATTAATATTTCAGGCTGACACCCTTCATCTGGACTCAAGAGTCAAGATTTGGAGAAGTAAAGCAGCCAGCATAAACGAAGATCCCACCCACCCTGGATAATCGCTCTCCTCCCCTCTCCCATTTGGGCAGGGTTACCAAAGCTTGAAAGTTCCTACCACCAGGCACAAGGACAGCTTCTATCCCACTATTATCAGAGTTTTGAATGTACTTACTGTACGATAAGATGGACTTTTGGCCTCACAATCTAACTCTTTATAATCTTGCACTTTATCACTTACCTGCAGTGCACTTTATCAGTAGCTTTTACAGTTTATCATGCATTGCTATTGTTCTACCTTGTTCTAGCTGAGTGAACTGTGTAAAGATTTGATACGTATAAAGAGTATACAAGACAGGCTTTTCAATGTTATGCGACAATAATAAGCCCATCAGCCAGGAAGTCCATACAAGAAGTCCAGGTATGTCCTACGGAAGGCTATTTTAAGGGCGAAGAAACAATTCGGACTGAGGATAGAGACGGCAGCTCTGGCAGGGTTTGCAGGCCATTACTTCCCACAAAGCAGAATCTAACATCATGAATGACTGTGATGCTTCACTCCCAGATGAACTCAATGCCTTTCACGCATGCTTTGAAAGAAAGAATAAAACTACACCTCGGCGAATCCCTGCAGTATGTGGTGTCCCTGTGATCTCTGTCTCGGAGGCTGACGTCAGGACATCTTTCAAGAGGTGACCCCTCGCAAAGCATCAGGCCCTGATGGTGTACCTGGCGGGGATCTGAAATCCTGTGCCAACCAGCTGGTGGCAGTTTTCAAGTACATCTTCAATCTTTCTGTGCTGCAGTCAGTCGTTCCCACCTGCTTCAAAAGGTGAACTGCTCTGTCCCCAATGACTATTACCCAGTGGCACTCCCATCTACTATGAAGTGCTTTGAAACATTGGTCATGGCTAGAATTAACTGCTCCCTAAGCAAGGATCTGAACGCGCTGTAATTTGCCCACCGCTACAATAGGTCTACAGCAGATGCAATCTCACTGGCTTTCCACTTGGCCTTGGATTACCTGGACAATAGCAATACTTATGTCACACTGCTGCTTATTGAACACAGCTCAACATTCAATACAAGTGTACCTTCAAACCCTTATACCTAACCCTAACCTGGGCCAGCTGGTGGCGTAGTGGCATAAGCACTGGACTTCATGGCATTTGGTCCTGAGTTCAAACCCAGCCAGGTCCCAACCTGGGCAGCAGCAGTATCTGTGCGGAAGAAAGGCCTGGCAATCTACTTCCGAATCTTGCCATGAAAACCCTCGTGAAGTCACGAAGAGTCGGACTCGACTCAATGACTGAACAAAAAAAAATTAAGTAAACAACAAACTTCATGAACATATGCCAGCCTAAGAAACCTAATTCTGATTCTGAAAGGCTGTTCCTGGTCTTTGGAGGAAGTGGCCTCAGATTTCAGCAGTGGATCAGGCAGAGAAGTGGGAAACAGTGGAAGTGAATCTTAGGGCCCAACAGCTCTGATGATAGGGAAGTCAGGGGATGGAGATACAGCAGTCATGTTCCAATTCTCCCTCATGTTTGTCCACTGTGGTTCCCATCTGAAACAGAAAAAAACACTGTGCCAAGCAGAAGCTACAGATTTCTATGGAGGAGCTAAACAGAAAGTCAGAGTGGGTGCGAAGGTTAACAAAAAACTGAGATTTAAAATGAGAAGGGATAGGTCGCCTCTGAGAGTTCCAGGATGGCATGATGCTTGTATGAATTAAGTGGTGTAGCATGAAGGGCAGGGGTGCCTCTGGGAGAGTGGCAACACGGAGAAGAGAAATCAATCAAGAGAACAGCTAAAATTTAATTCAGCGTGGTTCCTGAGAAATTACTGATGAGCCACAGGTGCAGTTATATGGCAACACCATTTCCTACGAATTACTTACACACACTTACAGATCGTAGATAAATGCATTTAACATGTTTATATTTAATTAACATCTACCACCATTCAGTAATCAGAGCAGTACAGCATTTTAGCAACAAATGCACAACCAGATTAAAGGGCAAGTGCACATTCCGCGTAAATGAACAACGAAGTCACCCACAAACAATGGTGCTTGTTACTCCTATTATCTGCTAATTTGAAATACAATTAACCACAACTGCATACCTAATTTGCCACACATGTCCAGCAGTCAATGTACAGTACTGGACAATAAAGACCTGTCTGGTCTGCTGAATATGCACAAACTGATTTGATGCTTTTGGTTTAGATTTCTTCTGGATCTTCTGTGAAGTGGCCATGTATTGGAAAATTAAACAAATTACTTAATTATTAACTTACACGTTCAACAGTTCAGGCAAGATTCTCCCAAACCCGATCAAACTCTCAAACTCTCTATTGAGAAGTTTGTCTGAAGATCGAAAGCACTCTATTTTATTTTTATTTTAAGATACTGCATGGCAAGAGGCCTTTCTGGCCCAGCGAGCCCACACTGCCCAATTATCTATTAACTCTTACTCCTTGGAACGTGGGAAGAAACAAAGAGTACCCTACCCAGAGGAAACACACCAGTCACAGGGAGAATGTACTAACTCTTTGCAATGACGGAATATGCAGGAGAAAGGAGACATCTGTAACTCTTTCAGACTTTGTAAATAGATGCTGGGTCAATTAATAATTTTAAATATGATATATTCTCATTGATCAAGGTATTCGTGGATAAGGTTAAAAGGTGGGTATGTACTGGAGAGTTGGGTCTCGGATTACCCACATTCTCCCTGAATGCTGGAACAGGCTCAGAGTAATAAATAGTTTCCTCCTGCTTCTGTTTTCCTAACAGTGCAGGTGGGTGAGACCAGTCGCTGGAAGCAGTCTTCTAAATTCTACATTTGCTGTTTATAAGTCTGCTTGTGGCAGAAGCCTTATTCCAGACATTTCTTTCAAAGGAAGCAAGTGTAGCCAAAGGAAGTAGTTTATGAATGTATTTTTAGTACAAAGTCATGTCTGAAGGTCTTCACATTCACTTTAATTTTATGTTAAAACGTCTCCTGCGAATGCTGTTGTTGCTGGTATGTGGCTGTGTGTTTCAGGGTGGGCAGACAGGGAGTGGGCACAGGGCTAAGTTAGGAAGGGCTGAGGCTGGAAGGCCTCAGAGGAGTGAGGGTTGGACAGAGGATGAGTGTGAGACAGGGGTGTGATCGAATCAAAGGTGGGGGTGGTGATGAATTGGCATAGAAGAGCATCAGAGGGAGACTGAGAATCTGGTTGAGTGATGCCGCAACAATAACCTCTCACTCAGCATCGGAAAAACTACAGATTATTGACTCCAGGAGGAAGAAACGATGGGCCCATTAGCTAGTCCTCATTAGGGGAGAGGTTCAGCAGCTCAAACTTCCTCAGTGTTCACATGTCAGAATGTTTGTCCTGCAACCAACAGCTAAGTGTCATCACAAAGCAGGCATGGCAGCACCTCCACTGCCACAGAAAGTCTGCGCAAGTTCGACGTGTCACCAAAAACTTCGACAAACTTCTATCGATGCACAATGGAGAGTATCCTAAGTGGTTGTATCACAGCCTGGTCTGGAAACACCAATGCCCAGCAACAGGAAAAGGCTACAGAAAGTGGTGAATACAGGCCAGAATATCACAGACAAAGCCCTCCCCACCATGAGAACATTTACATAGAGCACAGCAGTCATCATCAAAGACCCACACAATCCAGTCCGTGTCCTCTTCTCACTGCTACCATTGGGCAGGAGATACAGAAGCCTTAGGTCCCACAACAGCAGAATCAGGATCAATTATTACCCTACAACCATCAAACTCCTGAACCAGCGTGGATAATTTCGTTCACCGCTACTCCGAACTGCTTCTATGACCTACAGACTCACTTTCAAGGACTCTTTATAACTCGCATTGTCAGTATTATCTTTTATTTGCACAATTTGTCTTCCTTTACACAGTGGTTGTTTGTCAGTCTTTACATTTTTCTCCCATAAATTATATTTAATTTATTCTATTTATTGTATTTCTTTGTTTTTCCTGTAAGGTGAAGACAGGGACGACAAGGGAGGGAGGGGAAGAAAACCTGAAGGACGTTCAGGAGTAAACATAGATGGAAGTGGGGCAAAAACTTGAGAGGCGAGTGGGGAAAGCAGGGAGGAGGAAGCAGTAGACCAGGAGATCTGTGCTTGAGCCCACTCCTGTACGTATGCAAAAGGGTGTCTGTGGTCTTCTGTCCCACTGTTATCAGAATCTTGAACAGATCTCTTGTGGGATAAGGACAGGTGAATTATTGATGGCGGAAATGGTCAGCATAAGCATGATGGACCAAAGGGCCTGTTTTGATTGTTGTAGGTAACAACAGAACATTGACAGATGTACAGCTGGGCTGAGAAGTGACAGATGGAGTTCAATCCAGAGAAGTGTGAAGTGATTCACTTTGGAAGGACAAATTTGAAGGCAGAATACAAAGTTAACGGCATGATTCTTGTGTGGTGGAACAGAGGGATTTTGGAGTCTACTTCTGTGGCTCTCTCAAAGCTGCCATGCACGTTAATGGGATGATTAAAAAGGTCTTCATTAGTCAGGGGATTAAGAGCCACCAGGTACTGTTGCTGCTCTGTAAAACCCTAGTTAGGCTACACTTGGAATATTGTTCTCGGATCTGGTTACCTCATTATAGGAAGGATGTAGGTGGTTTAGAGAGAGTGTGGCGGAGATCTACCAGTATGCTGCCTGGATTAGAGAGCACGTCTTATCAGGATAGGTTGAGTAAGCTAGGACTTTTCTCTTTAGAGCGAAAGAGGATGAGAAGTGACTTGATAGAGGTGTACAAGATGATAAGAGGCACAGATCGAGTGGACAGCCAGTTTTTTTCTCAAGGCAGAAATGGCTATTATGAGGGGGATAATTTTAAAGTGATTAAAGGAAAGTATCAGGGTGGGGGATGTCAGACTTAAGTTAATTACACAGAGTGCTGAGTGCATGGTTAGCCCTGACAGGGGTGTTGATAGAGGAGGATACATTAGGGGCATTTAAGAAACTCCTAGATAGGGGCATCGATGATAGAAGAATGGAAGGCTATCAAACAGGGAAAAGGTAGATTAATCTTACAGTAGCTTAAAGGGTCAGCACAACATTGTGCACCGAAGGGCCCGTGCTGTGCTAAGATATTCTACGTTCTTTAACAATACCTCATTTTCTCCTACTTCAGCATTAGAAAAGGGCAAGAGTAACAAAAGTTACAGGAATATGTTCACCGTCACTATCAACCAGACTTGGCCCTGTATTTCCATTCCTTCATTCCCACCGAGTTCACATATCCTAGAAATGCCAAGTTAGTACCTCGGTGTGAGGAACACCTCTCCATTACGGAGACTTGAAACCCGTGTTTGGACACCTTTCTGCCACTTGCCAATGATGCACCTCATACGGAAAGGGAGAAGGTAAAGTCTGTAGCAACTTTGGCACCTTCGATTTTTAAAGGACCAGGAGATATGCTGCCTTCATGCTTTAGAAAGGTAAAGTCAGTCTATCAAGTGAACCTTCCCATTTTACTGTTATCAGTACAATAGTCACAAATAGTAAGTTGAGAGAGTTAAAAATTTTGGTAGCAAGTGAAGTTTTCTGCTACTGACCACTGGCAGAATTAGGCGCCATTCATTGGAGTGGGAAGTTTTCATAAAGGCATCAATCAAAAGTGCCCAGCTCGTCCCACTGTCCAGTAAGTGAGTTGTAAGTCAGTGGTTTGGTAAGTGTGCTGGGACACAGAGAATGGTATATAATTAAGGATGTCCTGAGTAAACTTCTTATTACAGGGACGTGAAAGTGAATATTTTCTTGTTGAGACGTACAACACCAAAACAGGCTCTTTGGTCCATCATGCCTCTGCTGACCATTTCAGCCATCGATAATTCACCTGTCCTTAGCCTTCTGTGCCTTGGCAATCCCTGTGCTTGTCCAGATGCTTTTTAAATGTAACAAGCAATCTGCTGGAAGAACTCTGCAGGTTGAAGAGCATCTGAGCAGCAGCGAGATGCTGATCAACAATTCCTTTACCCACTGATTTCCTCCAGCAGACTGTCTGTTGCTCCAGACTCCAGCATTCTCAGTCTTTAGTGCTGGTTTCTTAAAACGTTGTGACAGCTGCTGCTGCCACCTCCTTAGGCTGTGCAATCCAGACTCCAACTACTCACTTTCTGTGGGAGGAAATTCCCTCTCAGATCCACTCTGAAGTCCCTACCTCTCACCTTAAACCTATGTCCTTGTCTTTGACCCACCACCAATGGAGAAAAGATTCTTGTTATCAACATCACTACTCTATATCCCTCATAATTTTGTATGCAAAGTTCAAAGTAAATTTATTATCAAAGTGCATATATATCCCCCGACATTCATTTTCTTGCTGGCAAATCTATAGAATAGTAACTACAACAAGATCAATGAAAGATCAACCAGAGTGCAGAAGACAACAAACTGTGCAAATGCAAAATAAATAATGAGAACATGAGATAATGAGATAAAGAGTTCTTAAAGTGGAATCATTGGCTGTGGGAACATCTCAATAGACCTTTACAACACGCTGGAGGAACTCAGCAGGTTGACGCTGCCCGACCTGCTGAGTTCCTCCAGCGTGTTGTGAGTGTTGCTTTGACCCCAGCATCTGTAGATTATTTTGTGTTTTCAATGGACCTTTATCAGGCCAACTCCTCAGCTTCCTCCATTTAAGCCTATCCAGCCTTTCCTTTGAACTGAAATGCTCCAACCCTGGCAACGTCTGGTGACTATGCCCTCCGCACCCTCATGTCCTTGTAGTGTCTAGAATTACACCTGCTGCTCCAGGTTTGGCTTCACCAATGTTTTATGAAGTTGTGACATGATACAGTATCTCAGCTCTTATATTCTAGCCCATATACACCTTGATACTGTGGTGCCCTGATGTGCTTCCTGCTGGGACTCATCTCCACAGCGGATGGGGAATATGGGGGGAGTGTGGCGCAAGAATTTAGGACCCTTCATCATTTGTAAGCACATTCGTGCTCCCAATTGTTACTACGTGAACTTTACTGGAATATGTCAATTATAGGCTGCTTCAAGAGACACAATTAAAATGTTAATGCAGGTGGTTTACAGAGTAAATTAGTACTGGAATAGTAAAGTTAACCAAAAATAAATGCTTCAAGCTACAACGAGGCAGCCGCAAAGACGGTACTGCAAACTGCTTTCCACGTGAGAGTAGTAGTGATGGGGGGACGAAGCTGAGGAAGGTACCCAGATGCCAGCCAACACTGCATCAATAAGCTCAAATTACTGAGAGTGCAGATTCTATTACAGCTACTTTCACTCTTCAGTTTAAGAGTCTGGGAAGAGACATCCATCATCAAGGATCCCCACCATCCATCCGTTCAGCACTCCCCCCCCCCCGCCACTGCTACCATCAGACAGGACGTAGAGAAGCCTAAAGTCTCACACCACCGAGTTCAAGAACAGCTACTTTTCTACAATGAGCAGATTCTTGAACTGACCTGCACAAGCTTAACCCTACCTCAGCAATGGTCCTCTACAAAACATACTTGCACTACACGGGACTTGTCTCTGATTACTTCTTGTTTTTTTTTGCACTAATTCCTGTTTTTGCACAGTGTTATTTTCTCTCACTTCACTGTCTTGTATAATTTAGGTCTAATTCATATTCTGTGTGGTGTCTGCTTGTCATGGTGCTGCAAGATTTTTTATTGTAGTTTTATCTCACTGTACTTGTGCACATGACAATAAAGTTGACGTGACTTCTGGAGAGTTGGCTCTCTCTAAGTTCCTCTGGAATCTTCTGTCCCAAGAATTTCTCTAGGGAGTGTTTCTGGAGAATTATTTCAGATTTGTTGTCAATGAATTTCTGCTGGGGATGGTGGGACATGAACTTATCCGGAGAGACTACTGTCCGTCAATTAGTCTGGATATTCTGCCATCCATGAACCAGTCCAGACAACCTGGGAGCATTTCTGGGAAGCCTGCTGTCTGAGAGTTTCTCTGGGAAGTCTCCTGTTGGCAAGTTGCTCTTGTGACTCTGCTGCCTTTATGTTACACTGTTTAATTCTGCAAGTTTCTGTAGGGAGCCTATCACCGTGGAGTCTAATTTCAGAGAGGTTCCCTATGGAATCTGCTGTCTGGCAGTTCCTTTGAAAAGTCTGGTGTCTGGGAGACTTTCCAGGCAGTTTGTTCTCTGGATTTTGCCATCGAGAGTCTGCTGACCAAGTATTGGTTTGGAGAATCTACCGCTTAGCACTTTATTTGGAAACTCTATCTTTGAGTTGTTTTATGTCTGAACTTTGGATCACATTCCTGTCATTTAAACAGCTGATCAGAACATTGTCACTTTTCCACTCGATTTAATGGCTGTTCAGACAATATTTTGATAAGGAGAGATCCGTACACCTTGACTACTCAGTCAGCACATCTGAGCAGGTGAAGAAAGTATAAAGTTAGCCATATGTGAGACAGGCTCCTCCTATCCTGTCCCAACAAGTTCAAAGTCCATACAGTATATGTCACCATATAAAACTGAGACTCATTTTCTTGTGGGCATACTCAATAATCATAATAGAATCAATGACAGACTGCACCTGCGACCTGTGCAATTCCCCGAAAACGGGCAAGCATTCCGATGCACTTGGACCTGGGCAGTTATTTTGCTCATGTTTCCACGACAGAATGATTATGGTTAAAGCCCTCAGATCAAACTTGCAGGGCTACTATCTCAAGCCACCACTTTAAAGGGTTGAGGATCTGAAGGATTCAGCAATGATAAAATTCCTCTGCTTTGAGACAAAAAACAATGCCTGATATGACTATGTGCTTGGCAGTGTTGTTCATCTTGAAAGGTCTTAGCCCAAAACATAATCTGCTTAATCCCCTGCATAATTGCTGAGTTGAATAAGGGCAAAAGATATAGAAGAATTAGGCCATTCCTCCCATCGAGTTGTCCTCAGCATTTTGTTTGTGTTGCTGAAGATTTACAACATCAACAGAATGCCTTGTGTTTATCATTCTGCATTACTGTTTTACCTTGTTCTTCCTCAATGAGTTGATCTGTATGAACAGTGAACAAGGCAAGCTTTTCACTGTATCTTGGTACATGCAATAATAATAAACCAATACAAGATTAGTTTTCCAAGTCCCACTAGTTTAACTACATCTTTTAATTTCTTCAGAAAGGTTAGGGAAGTGCCCAGCTTATGGACCATGTCTAACTTGCAGGATGTGCTGCCCTCTCCCAGCCCCACTGCTCCTCCACCTATCCTGGCTTTCTCTTCCATCCTATTACCTATGAGGCAATGCTCTGGATTGGTAATGTTGATTCAAATAACCACTGGATGTTTGACCTGCAATTCTCAGGGCCAAAGTGCCTTCATTGCTGCTTCCAGTAATTGCCCTGTCATGGCAGTGATCGCACCTGTCCCAAGTTCCTTCCGGACTGAGGCTGGCCGACGATTTTTGTGCTTAAACCCATTTGAGACCTTACTGGGACTTACGGCCAGCAGAGGGAGCAGGTCTCAAAACTGAAGTAGATTGAAAAAAGGATCAATATTTTAACCAATGTATCATCCAGTCACAGCTCTACTTTTAAGGGGTTGGATTGGAGGAGTGGGGAGGAGGAGGAGGAATGGAATTTAGTGGCATCATGTGTAGAACGTGATTTACCAGTTCTGATATCAAATTGCCTCTGGTGCTGTTGTAATGGTGTTAAGTGGAACAGGTTTAGGCTCAATTTATTCTGCACAGGCCTGAGTTAGCAACATGAAACTACCCAATTTGCAGGACTTGTACTCAATCTCATTCAGAATAAGAGGTCTGCTCTGGTATAAAGTTAATCTGGCACAAAACTGACCTGACCATGGTAAACCTGAGAGTGATCGTAGTCACAATTATGTTCATACTTGACATCATTTTTGCATCACCCAATATACCAACCCCAAACATGCAACTGATCTGCTTGTATCACTCTCTGTTTGTGAGTGAAACTCCAAATATTGACCAAGTCAGACCACGCATGCAGTAACGCTAAGCAAATCATTGCGACTTAGCCGAAACACTAAGTTATACCAAATTCATCCAAAACCCAAACGTTTTACACTACAGATACTCCTCACATTACAGAGAATTGTACTCCTGGAAAACTGTATTGCACTTTCCATAATATGAAGCCACATTATCTACGCATGCACTGAGAAAGAAAATAATATTTCTATTTATTTACGGTTATTTCTATATAAATTCCATGAAAGAGTACTTTTATCCCCTAAACTTGGATTTTTGGTAGTGATCTGTGATCACCATAAGGATGAACTTCCATTACCTGAACTGTGGTTGTCTATACCAAACAGGGTAAATACAAGTGGGTTCCATCAAGTAGCCAGGTTCTCGGCAGCCACAGACTGGCCAGTGTGGGAAACAGGATACATATAGTTCTGCAAATTAAACTGACTCCCTTCTAAGTTTGGAATGAAGCAGAAGGAAGATTTTAATTGCACTGAATATATGTTTCCCCTCCCTCAAAGAAATTCATCTCTATTTTACTATGCTACTACTATATTTTGGAAGGAAGTAGGGACAAAGAAAAGGTTTGCTAATATAAGGTATAGGGGGCTTTAATTATTAGGTAATAAAAAGCAGCTCTTTTTACCATAGCAAAACAGATCATGGATAATCTAACTGGGTGATGAAAATTATATAGAATGTATCAAAACTACTGGACTTTCACTGATCGGTTGATTTTCATTTTTGGAATACATGTAAAATCTTCAAAAGAAAAGATAAAAGAGAATTTCTGTTATCTTATAAAGAAAATTTGAAGGATCAGCTGCTTGAGGTTGAAACAGTTTGGATGAATTACACATTTATCCTCTTTAAAGAATTGTAGATGAACACATTTAAAAGGTGCATAGAAATGGAAGGGAAATAGGACCAAGTTTAATAGCTCTTTCACTGGATGTCATTATTAAACTGTACCATTCTACATTGCCGTATTGCATGATTCTGCTGATGCTCTTGTGCTTGGGGCTGTTAGCTCTATATCGCGTTGTATACCTAAGGCCAAGCTCTCCGTGGAAATATTTCAGTACGAGTGGATGGGGAGGAAAGATAAATGAATTCGGTATGGCTTGAGTGAACTTGGCAATAACCATTCCCACAGCAGGTCACTAGTCAATGAAGAATGCCACTGCAGAGGTTTCAGTGAGAGACTACATAATTAGATTATTGTGGATTTCAGCACAGCACCAGTGAAAGCCTCCTGGGGTGTCTATGGACACCTGAAATCAGGCTGAGTGATTGCATTCCATTTTATGAACAAGGTTTACATATCAGTAAGAGATAGGCCTGGCAGCAGCTGCATTGTCTAATGAACTAATAAGCTGCTTGTCTCACAAATATGTCCCCGTATGCCTTCGTTATTTTACTGCAGCCTCTGTGGCAACATTATGGCCTGTGGGCTGACCTTTGTCAGCTACTGTAGCGCGTGCGCGCGCACACACACACACACACACATCTACCTTCCATTAATTATAGGAAGAGCAACAGTACTTGACACACACACACTGGACTGTTTGTTTACAGTTAAATATTAATGGAACATTCCCTACAGAACTTTGTGTCATATGAAAATAAGCAAACTGTTCAGTGGTTACACTTTGCAAAAGAGTAATTGTACACCCAACAGAATAATCATTCCATCAACAGGTCTGAGGTCAGCACACGTTCTTGTGACCTTTCAATAATTTTGAACTTTGCCCCTTCACTGTTGCTAGTTTCATTTTGATACCTACTTTTCCAACCTGAATTCTGGGGCAAATCACACAAATTCATTACTACTTGTCCCCAGTTCCAGTGTCTACATAGAACAAGGGCTCTGAGGATATATTATACAATTCACTATTATCAAGTGCAGATTGTCAAACCTACTGCTAATTCTTCCAGGATGTCCTGCTGCAACCAACACACTGTATTATGCAACAGAGTGCGACGGGCTCCCTATCTCAGTAGTATTAGATATGGAGAACAAATCAAAGTTCATAGTTCAAAGTACATTTATTATCAAAGTATATATACATTATACAACCTTACGGGCAGCCACAAAACAAAGAACCCATTAAAAAAAACGAACGACAAACGTCCCATGTGCAGAGAGAGGGAAAAAAATCATACAAGCAACAGAACAGCAAATAGCATTTAGGATAATCCAAACAGAAAAGCAAGAGGGACAATAGCTAACAAATATGTAGCATTTTCAATTTCAGAAAGTGTAGAGAATCAGGAGAGATCATAAAGGAAAGAGAAGGGAGAAAAAAAATTTCCACTTCATGTAAATGTACTCCCAAAAACACTTCTTTTTAGATCCGTAATTCTGGTCTCTGATCCACTTATACATCCAAGTCATGCATCTATTTGGTCAGTTGTACAGAATACAGTTTCTCCTACATTATTCATATAGTGTCTACAACTTGTTACCATACAAACAAATGATTCCCCAACAATTACAATAATTGTATGTAAGTATTTAACCAGCCTGAGATAATATTTCAGCATTGGTAATGCAGCTCTCTCTTCATTGCCACTGCTTGCGAAGGAAATAGATCTGAAGTATTGCAAACTCAGCAGGATTTCTTGAAGGACTCAGAAGAGTGAACATACAGTTCTGAATTTGTCAGACAAGGGAGATCCTACAGCCAAGTGTGGAATCTTCAGGGGCTACAGTTGTATATCACACAACAGTATATTTTCAGCTAAAATACAAAGCTTACTAATTGCTGGCATTCTTAACATGTCATGTACCCAATCTTGTAATTGGGAGAAAGTTTTGTTTTCACCAAGGTGTGGTGAATGCCATCAAACTGGTTACTTGGTTATTTTGACTGATGTTTATCCCTGCAGAATTGAAAGAAATCTTAAGGAATTGCAATTGTGTGTATAATGAACAATACTAGGAGAGAACTGGACTCACAATTAGTATAATAAATCCCCAAACACAGTCCTGCCTGTCATTCGAAGCCATCAGTTCTGAAGGCCAGTCCACCAGGTAGACAGGATGTGGTATTGAGCTGTTCCAATGAATTGCAGATTCCTCTGCCTGCCTGCAGTTCATTACAGGCAATGTCAGTGTGGAGCTTGCATCAGTTAATCATGTCCACTCAAAGAGGAAAATGGATGACAGGAGAGCAATATTCACCAAAGAAAAGACAGTGATCATTAAAAATCCTCATAAACAAAACAAACTGATGGAATAAAATAGATCAGATTAGTAATGAAACAATGAGTAATGGCAGGGTTTGTAGTAAATACCAGAAAATTTCAGTAAATCTACAAGCCTTAAGTTATTCACAACTTTCATTTCATTCTTCCAGTTTCTTTCTCATATTTCTGCCTCTAAGCACTCTCCTCCCTCCCACCTCACCTTACAACCAAATTCAGTCTCCCATGTTTTTACATGAACCTCTTTGGCTGCATTTTCCCACAGTCCCAGTGTTGAGATTAGGCTTTGCCGGAAATGGAACTGACTTAACAAATTTAAATGATCAAATACTACACCGCTTAGTGAACTGACTGCATAAACTTGGTCGTAAACAACACCAATGGACCATCTCACCAAACTGAAACCTAGAGCACCAGCAACACAAAAGCATGAATAGGCCAAAAGCAGAATCTGAACACAGGATGAGAGTAAAATGGGCTGAAAAATGAGGAATTCTTGTCTAATATAATTAATAGAGAATTTGAAATATTTCTGTAGTGCAACCCTGTACATCGTGGGTGTTAGGGACAACTTTTAACACCCTATGCTGAACATACAGAGCAGGCCGAGAACACAGGAGGCATAAAATCACAGGTAGTGATACCTAACAAGACCATATTGAGTCTCCCTGGGCAAAGGGTCCCATGAACTCCATGGGAAAGAGTCCATGTACACAGACTCTAACTATTGCACACTAATTCTCCCTGGGCGACGGGTCCCATGTGCAGACACTCTTGCAGGGGGAGGGTGTGGTGGGGGGGGGGGGGAAACAGGTCTGAGTCACCAGTCAGATGACTTCACATTTGTCTGTACTAGAATGCATGCCATAACTCAGCCAAGCCATTTAATCCATTAATTACTCTTTGTAAATCTAATAAAATCTAATAAGTACAGATCCCAGCAGCATAATGTAGCCATGCGGAGCAAACTATAGACTTGTCCTCTGTATTGCAATAAAATAAAACATAGCTGCTTGGGGAATTCAACAATATCCCTGGTATATTCAAAACAACAATATAACAAGGCACATTATACCAAGGTTGCATTTATTGACTTAATATTCTATATTCATCTGTAATATAGAAATGTCACCAATCAAGCAAGACAACTTTAATTTTTGACCACTGCAATGCTAACTTATATTAATAAGATGCAACTCGAATTATTCAGTTTTTCCAACAGAATATAGCACATCACGCAGCATGTAGGAGTGGCAGACAGGATACTGTACATAATAAAGCAAAACAGGGTGATTAACTTTCGTCACTTTGATTTACTTTAATAGTTTAAAAGTGGTTTTATATTATAAATTGTTTTGACTTGATTTTATTGCAATATATAATACACTGAAAAGCCCCCCCCCGTAAATAAATCAACTGTGACTGATCTGCATATACCTATCTGTCACTTTAATAGTCTTTCTTAATTTCTAGTGCTGTGTATTTTCATGACACATCATTAATTGTAAGACATCCTTCTTGCCTTCTTGATGAGTCATTTTTCAAGTAATTCTGCTGTTTTTGGTCCGTGAGATTTCAGCAACTCGGGGAGAGAGCGATGAGTCACTGAAAGCTAGAGAATCTGTAGTAAGATAAAGTTACAAACAGGCTGCAGGAGGGACAGCATCTGCTATGTGTTGACAACGTACGACAGAATCTTCTCCTGATGCTTGATCCTTCATAAGACCTTTGCCAGATTGCCACAGACATTTATTACAATCTATAACAGAACTTGAGAGATCATGCGAGTCAACACCAGCAGGTACAATTTTGCATCCCCACCAATGGAGTGTTGATGGCTGCTAAGTGGTAATTTGAATGGATTGCATTGCAAGTTGCTATACCATAGGCAAAGCACTCAATATCCTACCAATCTGTTCACTGCACTGTTGAAAAACTAACAAATCCCCTTTCCATTCTACTACGGGACAAAGCTATTCAGTTTGCTCAAAGACACAGAAAGTTTTTTTTGCGCAAGGATTCTCAGGAAAGCATCTTCTTCAGTAGCTCAGGAGCTGCCTGTCCACAGTACTAATCTGATGGAGGATCCTTGGACTGACATATCGATGAAGTTTGGTGGCCAGTTGCTCTAAAATCTGTAAACAGAAAGGCACAATCAGATATTAATACTTTGATCATGCAGCTTATAAGAATCAATGATAATGTTAATTTTAAGCCAGTGATTATCTTTTACACATACTGCACCGTTACTCATTATTAGCCTGTTTGGAAGACAATCCAGATATTTTTATACTTTTCTAGTGATGTCATGTTATTATGCACAATTACATAGGAGATAACTAATTTTTTTAATCTATTGTAAAATTGAACATGACGTTTAATTTACCTGTAATATTTTTCTATTTGTTGAAGTAAAAGATGGTTATCTTTCTCATTTATGTTTCCAGCGTCATCCTTTCCTCTTCATCCCAGGCTATTGATTTCATTTCACATGTAGAGTCTATCCTTCAGCAAGTGTCCTGTTCAGTCTCCTAGCAGTAACTGTTAGTTTCACCAATGTTCTGTCACCCACGGAGGGTCCTGATGACAAAGCATTTAATTCAAGGACTCGGTTGACTTCTACCAGTTGCAACATGGTATTTCTTCCCTCCCCATGTTGCACTTATCAGCATGCTTGATTTGAAGCTGAAACCCAACGGATTTATCGCAGGTGCTGTACAAAATGTGCACAATTCCTCTACGTGCACCAGAATGGAATGAAAACTCCACCTAACTTAGACATTTCTAAATAATATTTCATAAATCTTCTTCAATGCTACTGATCTTACCCAATGTATTCATTAAGTTCCTGACTGAATGATTGTCATATAACTAGTCTGATTTTTAAACTTGGCTGGGGTTAAGTGAATCCATTTAATCATTAAATTGTATACTTTTAGCCCAACGTACAATGTTCAGCCTCACTGGCTTTTGTAAATTGATATTAATACCACCACATGCACTGTAACATCAGAACTGCTACATTCTATGTATCAGCAAGATGGCAATAAGGTAACTGTAAGATGTAAAATTACTCCTGAAATATTTAATTTCTCATTCTATATATAATCTCCCAAGTTGCCATTAAGTATGTGTAATCTGCATTTGTGTGAAGCTTCACGTTGACTGCCTTTGGAAGGGGCTATGTGGTACCTAAGCGAAATTCTGTTTCATACAAGTGCACTTTCCAGCAGGGAACCTCATACAACCATTCAGAGCTAGAGCTTCAGCTAATGTACTTTCCCCTGAGTTGGGTGACAATGGTATCCATCAGATCATTAGTAGAACGTGCTGATCCATAATTTCATCATTCTGTTCCAAGTCACCATGGGCTAGGAAGGATCATAGAAGCCAACAAAGAAACTGTGCCTGCTAGTTAGATCACTAGTGGCCAGAAAAGATGAAAGTTCTGCACTTCAATTCCTGAATTGTTGAAGAAAATGAGGCACTTTTTCCATCCCATGAGTCTCAGCTAGAAATGGACGAGACCTCATATTTGAAAGTTTAGTATGCTTGCCCATGAATTTCTCACTCATTATTGTCTCCCATTATAAACGGGCACAATACAAAAGCCTGTAGTACAAATACAATTAATTTAGTTAATGACTAATTAATGAGTATTAATTTAGCCCTAGCTCCCCCCTATTACCTTAAGATTCCCACAGTAGGAATACCTCGCTGTTTATTGGGGGTCGATGTGTCTGATCTGTTTTGTTGGGTTTTTTTCGCGCAGGAGAAGGAATTTATGGGTCAATGTGCAGGATTCGTTTTGCTCAGTGTTTGTATGGGAGGAGGGATTTGGGAGTTGATGTGCCTGTTCCATTTTTGTTTGTTTTTTTTATGGGCAGTGGGTGTTGGGGGTTCATGATCGTGCTGTTTTTCTTTTCTTTCTTGCTTTCATGGCTCCCCGCAGAAGAAGAATTTCAGAGTTGTATACTTTGATAATAAAATGGACATTTGAACCTGAAGACTGAAGAACCAAAGAGGGAAGAAGAGTTTATATTGAAGGTGAAGCGAAGTTGAACATTTGAGGGGTTAGAAGATTGGATCATGAATTATTCTAGTCTCTCAGAACCAAATAATCATATGATCAATGTTGATTGTTCCTCTGTGTAAGGAAGTATTTCCTGATGTTTGTCATACATTTACCAATACAATCTTGAAAACAATACTTTCACCCACAAATCTCACTTACATGAGTGAATAAATAAGGTTTCTCATCAAAGAAATATGTCTGATCAATTGGAAATAAATCAAATCATCTGGAAACATGACAGAGGACTCTATCCAGGAACCAGTACACAAAATAAAATCTAGTGTACTACTAACGACATGCAACATTGGCAGAGAAGGCATCCTTCAGAAGAGCCATCTCAGATGCATCCCAATAATCTTTTAAGTTAAAAATAATGATCATGTTAAGCACACTTGCTCTCAATAGGAAATTTCAAATGTAAATGTATTAGACCAGAAATTGCAGAAGGGCAGCATTTTGCTCCATGCACAAATAATTGGATTTGCTACATCATCATCATTATGTGCCCTGTTGTATGACGTGGGCAATCATGGTCTCCAAATTCTTGGCAAATTTTCCTACAGAAGTGGTTTTCCATTGCCTTCTTCTGGGCAGTGTCCTTACAAGATGGGTGACCAGAGTCATTATCAATACTCTTCAGAGATCATCTGCCTGGCGTCAGTGGTCACATAACTAGGACTTGTGATATGCACCAGCTGCTCATACGACCATCCACCTCCTGTCCCCATGGCTTCACGTGACCCTGATCAAGGGGCTGAGCAGGTGCTACACCTTTCCCAAGGGTAACCTACAGGCTAGCGGAGGGAAGGAGTACCTTTTTGATAGAGACATATTTCCACCCTTCCACCCAGATCACTTCTTCATCCATCAGATCTAGACATTTTTCACCCCAACAATTACTCTAATTGTGAACTGTTATTTGCCCAGCAAAATGTAGCAACAATCTAAACTTTTAAGCATTAAGATATAAAGAACTGAAAGAATAAAAGGAGGAGGAAATAACACGACTTGGGCATAAACTAATTACAGAAAGTGAAATGCAGAGAGGGAAAGAGGTATAGAAAAGACAAGAGAAAGGTTCAAATATAATAATAAAAAAAATCTATTTAACTTTGAATCCGAGTACATTCCAATGCTCGGTAATTAATTGACACTTAACACCTTTGCACCAATGACAGGTCTCACATGAAATACTACGCTAGACGCCATGAGCTTTTCCCATGCTTGGCACTACAATACATATCGGTCCATATTGGAGACGGCCTGCAACAGAAACATAGCAAGCAAGAGAAAGGCAAGTGGACTATTTAAACGCCAATAATTTCAAAAAAAAGACTGCGTTTTCCATAAATCAATGGCTGCTCTTCCAACCCACGGAAAGTCAAGCTCTGGATGCCGCCATATACATGAACTTTGATGCATTGTCTTCTATTGGCATAAGAACCAACTGAGCACAGATGGCCCTCCAAGTGAGCCTCTTTTCTATAACTCTCACCAGGGGCAGTGCAATGATATTTAAACATACTTTTCACTCATTTTTCTCCCCTGCCTTAAAGCTGCTAACTTTGTCCAATTGGATGCTTACTGTTCAGAAGATTACTTGACCACTAGGGATATTCAAGATGGCATTCTAATCTGACACCCACAAGTCTAGTCTAGCACCTCACAGCAGGATGCCATTGACCAACAGTGGAACCATCCTGGAATCCTTCTTCCCTTTACACAGTCATGGGCAGTTCACCTCTTTTAAACACTTTCATTATGCCAGGGCTAAAAGCAACTACATCGGCACGAGCCACAGCAACAGAGTGAGACAGTATCCAACTTCAAGCGATGTAGGACAAGGGAAGAATGCAGCTCAGCATAATGGATAAACTTGTTTATATTATACTAATTATGGGAGGAGGCGTGTAGAATTAGGATCAGTAACATAAATGTGAAAAGGTTTTTTTACATCTATTCAACCACTGTTAATTCATCAGTTTTACTCCATATGTTTATATTAATGCTTACATCTCTTCCCTTAACATTTAATCTAATTTTCTTCACACAGTTCCCTGTTAACCCTAAGGGAGTGAGGGAATAGAGTAAAAGTACCACCCCACTGCTTCTTGTCTGCCCCTGTTCACTTTTTGCAACAAAATCCATTTAAGAGCAAGAGCATCCACAAGAAGCGGACAGGGTCTTCATGATAAATCAAAACTGGCTCCTTCTAATCATTCTATCTTAGCCCATCCTACTTCTTGTCTTACATGCCAAACCTGGGCCATAAGATGGCCATTTGGTGTATCAGTTAAACTGATTCACAGCTGCATAGGGGGAAAGGACTGTTAATCATTTTTACTATAAGTTACTAAGATAAAGGCTTCTCTACTTAGAACTGTTCAAAGCGTACAAATCAGCTTCCATGACTTCCAACCTCTTCCAAATGAGTTTTGTTGTCTACAGATTAGTACACTGCTTCAAAGGAATATGTTTCACTTGCCAAATAAATGCAAATACGATCTCACCATGAGAATGCTCTGATACTACCAATTCCTTTGGGACAGCAAAGCACATGCACTGCCCTTTGTAAGCAGAACACCAGAGTAGCCCCAGGTGATCCAGAACTTCCATTTGGAATAGATATCGTCACCATTATAATGGTTGATGGCGTGTTTTGTGTTGGAGCGACTTGCAGCAGAGAGCAAACACTATTAAGTAAGAATGTAGCATCTTTAGCATGTTCTTTAGACAAGAACATTACAGAGAGAATAATGGGGAGGCAGAGAGGGATGGTGATTAGAGTGAATGGCAACAGAGGGAGGGGCAACAGTAAAGAGAGTGGTGAGAAAAGAATGGGAGTAAGAGAGAGGGGTGGAAGAGAGAGAGGGAAAGGGGAGAGAGTGGAGAGAGTAGGGGAAAGAGTGGAGGCATAGAGAGCGTGGGGGGAGAGAGACTGGAAGACAGAAGGAGAGACAGGAGGGAGGAGTGAAAAAGTGGAGAGAAATGATGGGAAGAGAGAGAGAGAGAAAGAGGGAGGTTTAAAGCTCTGAGTACCAACATCCGAAGGCTCAGCAATACATTGAGCGAGGCTGAACATCTAGAGGATACAGAAATTACAATCAGCAGAGCCATGAAGTTATTGGAAACGAAGACAGAATTATCTTTTACTTTAGGTTATAAGCAATGAATTATTAAGCCATTAAAGTAGATTCCACTTGAATTTGGATTTTCAATCAACAACTTCTTGCTACAGAAATCACAATACTTTCTAAAGCTCATAATATTGCTGAGCCTGTTTAGATAATGGTTCATAAGGTTGCATCTAATCACCACAATGTTATTCATTCCAACTTGATGACACCCCAAAAGAACATAACAGCCCAAAGCATATTGCTGCGGTGTGCCTCTCATACTCTTAAAGATTCATGGTTAGATACTGTATAGGAAATCAAAATGCATCTTCCTTTGTGAAGAGAATTTATTAAATTAATAGGATTTTTTTTTTGAGTTTCACTTAAGAACCAGGAAAAATCCATGTGAACTTATTAACAAGCCTTTTACCTTAAACAGGTTGTTTACAGGACTATCAGCATTAAACATTCCCCAATTGTTTGACAATGATCATGAAATTCTGGCATTATTCAGGCCTCAGGCTGGATGAACCCCCAGAGAAAGAGCATAAATGGAATTATGGCAGCTGGTTCATTTAATTCCCAGAGAATTTCAGAATCACTGTTGCCTAGGAATTTGCCTCCAGTTGATAGTGCTCTCTGCCTCTTAAATTCATTCCCTTAACTTCAACTGAATACATTTTGGAGGCACGGTATAATGCATCAATGCAATTATATAGTATTGCTGATTGGAGGTGAATTCCTAAACACACATAACTTCATCTACTGCTGTGTGTATGAGACTTTTGAAATTATGGGCCGTTCATTTATGCAATGCATATAAAGCTAACACAATGGAAATCTTACTCAAACAGCACCAAAACAGCCTGGCGTTTCCCCCTGAGTAAGTAAAGGTGATGCTGGATACAACCTTGTGGTAATTGTTTGTTTCAGTTCCACTGCCTATTGCAAATGAAGAAAGTTTACAATGAGCAGGTGCATCAGTAAAAATAGGCTTTTGCGTGGATTTTCTAATGATCTGAAATGTAATATATCTTGTCCTCCAAGCACCAAAAGACGTGCAATGTATCCTTGGGGCTGCATTGATGTTAATAGGCCAGATTATCACCACAACATCTGGGACCAAGATGTTTACTGTGAATGTTGAGGCTCTACAAGGCACTCGTGAGACCACACTTGCAGTATTGTGTGCAGTTTGGGCTTCTTATTTTAGAAAGGATATACTGACATTGGAGAGGGTTCAGGGAAGATTCATGAGAATGATTCCAGAAATGAAAGGGTATGAGGAACGTCTGGCAGCTCTTGGGCTGTATTCCCTGGAGTTCAAGAGAATGAGGGGGGATCTCATAGAAACATTCTGAATGTCAAAAGGCCTGAACAGATTAAATATGGCAAAGTTATTTCCCATGATAGAGGAGTCTAGGAAAGAGGGCATGACTTCAGGATTGAAGGACGTCCATTTAGATCAGAGAAATTGAAAAATTACTTTAGTCAGAGGGTGGTAAATCTGTGGAATTTATTGCCAAGAGTGGCTGTGGAGGCCAAGTCATTGGGTGTATTTAATGCAGAGATAGATAGGTTCTTGATTAGCCAGAGCATCAAAGGGTATGGGGAGAAGGCATGTGAGTGGGGATGACTGGAAGAATTGGATCAGCCCATGATTGAATGGTGGAGCAGACTCGATGGGCCAAATGGCCTACTTCTGCTCCTATATCTTATGGTCTTTTGGGCCTGAGATTCCATGGTGTGAAGGGATGAGTAAAGGCAGGGTTTGTAGAGGAAAAGTGAGTCAACCAATCACTATGACAGGACAGATATTCACTATCTAGGGTCAGGAAGCTTTTTGCTGAACTCGGCTTTTAGCACACCAGAAAAATCTGTTCAAGGTTCAAGATGCTTACTGTGAATGTTTAACTCATGCTATTTAGCCAATCTCTTGAGAAATAATGCTGTCCGGGCTCAGGAAGCCTACTGTTGATTTAAATGAGACTGCAACCTAATCAGAAGAAACAATATTGTCTGTTAACCTAAGGGTCCTGCCAGTCAATCTGATCAATGCAGTTGTGAACACATCACATGCAGATGAGTTTGTCACTAGATGGCCGTCAAAAAAAAGATATAAATATTAGAAAACAGGAAAGGTGCAGAGCAGTTGCAGAGATGTAGACACGGAGCCCACTGCTCAGCCTCGACCCACAAAGGAGCTCTTCCTAGAGCCTTCTTTTCATGACAGACGACAGGTTCATTGTTATGATTTTCTAGTTTGCAAGGACTGTAGTTCGGTTGGAAATCCTTTGTAGACATTTCTGATAGAATTACCCCTCAAAATAAAGGTGCTCTATTTAAAATAAAATAACTATTTAATCTGCTTTGTTAGCTGGAAACATCTCCTGCTTGGTTGGGAGGACGGACTCAACACTCACAATAGTGATTATTGACAGCTAAACTCGTTCAGAAAAGAGACAAATGGAGCTAAGCACATTAGAGTTTGAAACATAGATTGATACGATATAACCTCCCTAAAGTGAGGAGACATATAAGTATAGCACTAAGGCCTTAGCTTAAGTATTGGACTGTAGAATGGGTATTCCTAATATCATCACATCACCTGCTATAGCACCAGCAGAAGAACAAGCGATATGAATGGCCATTTTTTTCAATCACTGACACCATTTTTGAAGGAACTATGGTGGGAAATTGGTAGAGTGATCTTTCCTGCAGAATATTAGTGACCTGGAATACACCCAGTATGTACACATGTAGCCATTGGCAAGCAAAACCAATTTTGCACCTTGGCTGGAGAGTGTACCAAAAAATAAACAAGAAGAAAGTATCGATATTATTAAATAGAATTCAGCCACACTAAAAAATATTCTGTTTGTAACTGTGAGCACTTCTGCAACTAGATATTTTAAAAGCTAGAATGTTGTGCTGTCTTTCAGCTCATGATACTTCACCACTTAATTCCTACCATGTTCCATTTTCCCATTAAGCAGCTAGTGTGCTTACATTTGGCAGCTGGAATGCAAACTTGTACAAGGGCAGTGTTGTAATTGCATGGAATTCGATGACGTTCTCAGTTCTTTCCCTTCTCTCCCAATTATGTGCCAATGCACATCACCACCTACACATTCTTCAAACCTAACAGCAAATCCTGAACATGGCAACCCTATGAAATGTAGAAGTGTGCTGCAGTGGTGCCAGTGAAATAAATGTTGTTCATATGCAATTTGCAACACACACAAATAACATCAGTCACACACCCACAAAAATTATATCAATGTAATAGGTGGTAGTGATCTGACTTGGCAATCTATAAAAAAGGTGAGTCACGACCATTCAGTAAGATTAATATGTTTTACCTTCACCACAGAGTAAGTTAAGTTTCTTTTTCTCTGCATAGGTTGGTATTTATGTTTTCACCTTTTCTAATTAGTTGCTTTAAATCAGAAGAGTTCTGATATCCACTTTCTGCTTCACCACTAAGATCAATACTTCCAAGTCTAACATGAACTATGTCAATTACTGGTGAACTCTTTAGATTTTTTTTGGATTATGAGGACACACAGTCCTCTTTTATTGTCATTTAGTAATGCATGCATTAAGAAATGATACAATGTTCCTCCAGAATGATATCACAGAAACACAAGACAAACCAACACTAAAAAAAACTGACAAAAACCACATAATTATAACATATAGTTACAACAGTGCAAAGCAATACCGTAATTTGATAAGAACAGACCATGGGCACGTCTTTTGAATCAGCATCAGTTTTATTATCACTGACGTATGTTGTGTAATTTGTTTTGTCGTGGCAGTACAGTGTAATTCATAAAACATACCACAAATTGCAATAAGAAATATATAAAAAGTAGTACATAAAAAGAGCATAAATAGTGATGTAGTGTGCACAGGTTTATGGACCTTTCAGAGATCTGATGGCAGAGGGGTAGAAGCTGTTCCTAAAATGTTGAGTGCATGCCTTCAGACTCCTGTGCCTCCTTCCCTAATGGTAGTAATGAGAAGAGGGCATGTGCTGGGTGGTGGGGATCCTTAATGATGGATGCCACCTTTTTGAGGCATCCATCATTAAGATGTCCTCTGAAGTGCAGAAGCTGGTGCCCATGATGGAACTGGCTGAGTTTACAACCGTCTGCAGTATTTTCCGACCCTGTGTAGTGGCCCCTACATACCAGATGGCATATGCAACTATTTAGAATGCCCTTCAAGGTACATCTGTATAAATTTGCTTGTCTTTTGCGACGTACCAAATCTCTTCAAACTCCTATAGAATAGCCGCTGGTGTGCCTTCTTCATAATTACATCATTATGGAAACACCAATACCCTTGAATGAAAAATCCTAGAAAAAGCAATGGATATGGCCCAGTCCATCATAGGTAAAGACCACACCCCCCGACCATTGAGCACATCTACATACACACTATTGCAGGAAAGGCCCTACCAACCAGAACATGCTCTCTTCTTGCTGCTGCCATCAGGAAGAAAGTGCAAGATCCTGAGATCTTAGAATACCAGGTTCACCAAGGAATAACAGCACTCAACTTTAATTGCCCTATCATTGAAATGTTCCCACAACCAATGAACTCACTTTCAAGGACTCCTCATCTCATGTAGTCAATATTTATTGCTTATTTATTATTATTATTATTATTTTCGTATTTACACAGTTTGTTGTCTTCTCCAGTCTGGCTGAATGCCCCAGTTGAGTGGTCTTCCTTTGATTCTGTTATGGTTATCATTCTATAGATTTACTGAGTATGCCCACAAGAAAATGAATCTCAGGGCTGCATATGGTAACATACATATACTTTGATAATAAATTTACTCTGAACTTTGACTATGTTGGGTTCAGGATAGATCTTCAGAGATGTTAACACCCAGGAACTTGAAACTGCTCGATCTTTCTATTGCTGACCCTGCAATGAAGACTGGGGAGAGTTCCCTCAACTTCCTCTTCCTGAAATTCACAATTAATTCTTTGCTATCACTGATGTTGAGCGCAAGGTTATTATCGCAACGCCACGCAGCCAGCCGATTATCTCATTCATTGCTATCTCTGAGAGTTAGTGTTCAAACAGTCTCTTAGTAGGGTTCTAATTTTACATTTTTCATAAATTTATAGTCAACCAAATTTCTGGCACACCAATCCTTAGTCATGCTAAATTCTGTTTAACCCTTTCCTTGCCTTCATTGATCTTCACCAATTCTCACTCTAGCTGGACTATATATCAATTTTGAAACTCTGATTCCTGCTTTCAAGCCTTCCATATCTTTCCATACAAAATCTCATCTCATCAGCAATCATAGGAAGATGTGAGTTCAGAATAGAACCCAAGAAATAACGTGGCTGAGTGGACTAGGGGGAGAAAGGAGTGGAAGCAGCAGAATTAGTTATAACGGGTGGTGTGAATCTTCATTACAAAGAAATTGTCACCGTATTGAACAAGAGGGTGTGGGCGTTGAGGACGTGGGGAGCGTAGGAAATGTGGAACAGGAGTAGGTCGCTCGGCCTCTCAAACCTGTCCCATGGTTGTTTTGCTGCAGGCCTCATCTCCACTTTTCTGCCAGATCCCCAAGGCCCTCTGTTCCCTAATCCTTTACAAATAATATCCATGAACTAGCCTTCTCACCCTCCAACACACCTCTGTGAGAATTGTTACACACCTCAGTTTTAAATGACCGCCTCCTTTTCTTCTATGCCCTATCCTCAAGAGAAATTATTCTACTCATGGAAACATCCTGACATCAATCTTGCCATGCTCTTTCAGACCTGATAAGTTTCTGTAAGATCACCTCTTCTAACATACAAAGATTATACATCTATTTTCTTCCGCTGCTCATGATAGGACAACTCTGTCATTCCAGGAATTTGCCTTGTGAAACTCATTTGAAATGCCTCCAATGGCAGCATATCCTTTGTTAAATAATGGGATCAAAACTTTGTGCAGTATTTCAGGTGTGCTCTCACAAGATGCGCTCTACAATAGTAGGATTACTTCTGTATTTCTAAACTCCAACCATTTTGCAATTTGAAAAAAATGTTACCAACGTTAAGGGTTTTTTTTGCATTCCAGAACTAATGAGCTACTGTAAATCATCCAGCATTCTCAGTGCCCCTTTAATTCTGGTCTTCTGCCCAATACCAATTTTCACTGTTTCAAAATCATCTGCTTGGGCCATATGCTCTGGAATTGCTGCCTTAAACCACTCCTCCACCCCTATTCCTCTCATCTTTGATGCTTCTTAAAGCCTCCTTTGTGGCCAAGATTCTGATCAACCGTCCTGTAATATTTCTTAACACGACGTGGTACCAAATTTTGTTTGATAATTCCTACTGTGAATTGTTGTGGCAAATTTAAGTACGTTAAACATATTACACAAATGCAAGCTGTTGTTGCATTGAATGTTTCGCATGGAGGGAGGGCAGATAACTAGTGAAGGAGTAAAAGAGAGGATGGGACAAATGGGACTTAATCCATGACAGGATGTGTGTAGCTTATCCAGAATGGAAGGTGGAAAGTCAGCAAACAGATGTTTGAAAAGTTGAGCCTGAATGTCACGAGAATTTGAACGAGGACTTCACCGGCAGATGGGATGAATTAGGGCAAGGGAAACAAAGCTCAGCTTGTGAAGATATGGTGCAGCAACAGACATATGTGAGATTTATAGGACCACCAGTGCTCAGATGGGTTAATGAGATGCCAGTCAGTTTGGTTTAAATTAAAAACATGAGGAAATGAACAGTAAGAAAGCTGAGAGACTGTCCACAGAGGGCTGAGGATGACAAGCTTGCCCTTACTCATGACAGCCTGGATCACATCCATAATTCATAGAAGACAATCCAAGAATTCCAGGTAAGAACATATGCACTGAGGTGACATATGGAGGACCGGTGTCTGTTTTGTTTGAGGCCAACAGGAATCAATGCAGACATACAGTAGAACTTCACTCCTCCACCACCTCCTACCATGCCACAAAAGGTCACAGGGAGAGTTGGAGAAGAGGGCCATGGGGGTAGATGATGAGGGAAGGTCAAAGAGAATTACAAGGAGTAGTATCTTGTTGGAAATTTGAGGACTAACTGAGGAATTGGTAGGAAATCATGGTGTGTGGGTCCCAGGGCTTTGAAGACAGGAAGTGATTGCTGAGAAGGATCCATGTGCAGTGGAAGGAAGACGACTGAAGGGTGAACAATCCACACTGCTGCAATCTTTATTCTCTGGGTATGACCTGCTACTGCCATTGAATTTTATACTGTTCACCTTCTGCACATTTGTGGTCTACTGTATATCACAATCATGAATGCAGTCCAACACCCATCACCAAGTAAACCCAGTGGCTTGTATGTGGAAGCACGTTATATGCAGATAGGAATGGGTTGGAATTTTCAGAAGCATGTTATGTGGATCCAGTGTTAGTTTATAGATTAAAACAGAATCACATAGTGCACAAAAATTTAGGTTTACGTGACAGAATTTCGAAGCCAGGAGGTGAGGAAAAGAAATTGGCTACAGAAATATATTTGATAATGTCAAGAACAGAAAGGCCAATAAAGAGACAGCAAAGTCACAGAGATGTACCTACTTCTGCAACTGGATCCCTGACTTCCTCATCAGGAGACCACAGTCAGTGTGGAGCAGAAGTAACATCTCCTCATCACCGACTTTCAACCTAGGTACACGCAAAGGATGCCCACTCCTCTACCCTCTACATACGACTGTGTGACTAGGCACAGCTCAAGCACCAGTAACAAATTCTCTGATAAACTACGTTGTTGGAATAACCTCAGGTGATGACGAGGAGGCACACAAGACTGAGGTAGATTGGCTGGCTGTGTCGTATTGCAACACAAACCTTGCACTCAATGTCAGTAAGACCAAGGAATTGTTTGTGGACTTCAGGAAGGGGAAGTCAGGAGAATACACACCCACCCTCATCTAGGAGTCAGCAGTGGAAAGGGAGAACAGCTTCAGGTTCCTGGGTATCAACATCTCAAAGGATCTTTCCTGGGTCCAGCATGTGGATGCAAAAACAAAGAGTGGCCATACTTCATTAGGATTTGAGGAGACTTGTGGAGAGCATTCTAACTGGTTGCATTACCAGCTGGCACGGAGGGGCCACTGCACAGGATCGGAAAAAGGCTGCAGAGGGTTGTAGATCCATCATGGGCACTAGCCTGCCTGCCATCAAGCACATCTTCAATAGGTGATGCCTTAAGAATACAGCATTCATCAATAAGGACCTTCACCACCCACAACATGTCCTCTTCTCATTACTACCATCCGGGAGGCGATACAGGAGCCTGGAGACCTATACTCAACTTTTTAGGAACAGCTTCTTCCCCTCCACCATCAGATTTCTGATTGGTCCATGAACTCATGAACATTACCTCATTAATTTGCTCACTTTTTGCACTATTTGTTTATATTTCTTATTCTAACTTCGTCTTTTTTATGAATTGCACTGTACTGCTGCTGCAAAAAAACAAATTTCATGGCACATGTCCATGATGATTAACTTGATTCTGATGTTGGAAGGTTTTGAAGATAAGCCGGTGAGTAAGGGGCGATGGTTGTACGCGATGGTTGAGTTGGCTGAAGGAGGACTGCAAAGAGAATAAGCTCTTACCTAAAGAAAAGGGAATCGCAGAAATGGATACATACACACAAACGTACCACCAAGAAGCAGCACTTATACCTCAGTGAATCCCTGTTGATATTTTCCCTCCACATGAATGAAAAGGTCTAATCACAGTCACTCTAACTGGTTCAGTTCTTCCTTTCTTTCAAGCATGTCTTGAGTCAATTCCTGAACAGTCGTGCAAAGTCTACCTTAAATACCAACTGAAAATTAACTTTACATCTGCAAATACCTTGTGAGCAAGTTTCTGCTCTTTCAAATTAATGTTCTTAAGACATACACCTGTAATTAATTTTCTCCATGGCCCTACATTCTTAACCCAAAAACTACTGGAGAGGTTTTACGTCTATTTACTGGACACAAACTTTCACAGCAGAGAGTACAGAGAAGAGAAAGAGACGTGGGGACATGGAGTGGGAGAAAGAGTGAGGGAAAGGCAGAAAGGGGGAAGAGGCAGAGGGAAAGGAGAAGGAGGAGTGAGAGTGCTGGAGAGGGGGTGGGGAGAGAGAAGGCGGAGGGGAGAGAGGAAAGAGGAGAGAAAAACAAAGAAGTGAGAGAATAAGGGAAAAAGATGAGAAAGTGAGAGAGACAAGAGAGAGTGAAGGAACTCAGAAGGATGATAGGAGGGCAAAGGCTTGTTGCAGTGGTGAATATCATATTGCTTCAAGGGAGACATGTTGTGGAAATAAGAGGCAGGAATGAATCTGTAAAAGATTTTTTAAAAAATAGATATCCTGGCTGTCTGGGATGGACTGAAAAGAAATCAAGAAACCCTCTGTTGTAACTAACATCCACAGTCCACCAGCAGTGGAAAAGCCACTTGTCACTGGGGCTTAACAGGCTCAAATTACAGGGCAGCATATCCCGTCCATCAACAAGCGATCCGCTTATGATCTGAAACTAACCATCTGTAAGCTTTAACTAATGCCTTGGACTCAAAACAAATGGTCAGCTCAGCCACCTTGAATTTGAGTGCAGTCATTGCGAGCTGTTCTTTTAAAAGAGTTTGCTGACGGTGAGCGATGCTGCTTGGTAAAGGTTATTTATGTTGTGGCATGGAAGACAGTTGTCCACAAAAGGCAAGGTGGGGCACTGCAAAATGTCTGCCATCCACAAGGACAGGTAGATGCACCACTTCAGAAAAACTAAGCTGCAGTGACTGGCTGAGACCTTGGAGTCAGATATCAAGGCATCTAAAACTACAGTGCTTAGGTTAAGGGAAAGGGGCAAGAAGCTTAGAGAGCCTCTGTAAGATAAGGAAGGTTTTTTTTCCACCTAGAGGGGCGGTTGGAATCTGGAGTGTAGTGCTTGAGTGGGTACTGGAGAAGTAGCTGGACAAATACATTACCTGCCAACACACACACACTACTCTGGACCAAGTAAGTGCGAGTAAATATGATTAGTACAGACAGCTACTTGAGAGTTGGCATGGAAATGGCGGGTTGAAAGGGCTGCTTCTCTTCTGTCTGAGTCAGTTAAGAGGCAAGAATCGGTATCCACCTGGCTGGACAAAGGAAACGGGGCTCATTCTCTCAACTAGTGTGTGAGAGCAAGAGAGTGAGAGGTTGTGTATGAGTGTGAGGGAGGGGGAGGCAGGGAGGGAGAGGGAGAGAGCGAGGGAGGGAGAGAGAGAGAGGGAGAGAGAGAGTGAGAGAGACAGAGTGAGAGTGAGAGAGAAAGAAAGAGAGGCAGAAAGAGAAACAAAGAGAAAGACAGAGAGAGAGAGAGAGAGAGAATGGAAAGAGAATGGGTATGAGTGTACATGAGCTTTAGTTGGTCCTGTGATGCCCTTCATGGTTTAAGAAACCACCAGCCTTTCACGTCACATGCCAGTGATAATAAACCTGATTCTGATTCACTTCCAGGTCACAGACGAAGGACTGGATGGCAGCCACTGCAGTTGGAACCTCATCTCCCTGTGCTTTAGCACTTTCAGTTTAGAAAAGAAAAGATAATGTGCAGGGTGAAAGGTACATAAAACTGTCATTTTAATTTAAAATATCATAATGCTTCTGTTTGATGGTGCTTAAGAAGAATTATTCAAGAAATAGCTATGCATATCACATTTGGTCTGGACTTTCTAACAAATAAAGAATCTGAAATATGAAAGACTTGCCACATCCTTTGGTTCTGAAACAGTAGATTTATAAGACTAGCAGGGAAGAAGTGACAATTGCATATGTGAGCCCACCGTAGCCAGGGAAACGACTGATTACTGTTCAGAAAACAAGTGGTGTATGCCCAGTTTCTTTTTGAAACCTCAATACATGAGGTTTACCTTCTTTAAAAGGCAATATGGTTTGTTACCTGATTCAGATCTTTCCACAATGTCTATGTTTATAGTTCTCAAGAATGAGACTGGCTTTCTCTAGCAAGTTGCTGCATGTATTGACACTGTTAAGTTACATACTAATGTTACTTTTGGAGGCTGTTAAATTTCAGCTGATGTTCTCCCTGTTTACTCTGAAAGCCGTAGTGTTGCGATAGAACCATTGTTTGTAGACCTTTTTCTCTGAGATGACTCAGAGATTTTTTGGAGGTGGAAAACTTACAAAAAAATATCAGGAATAGGCCACTTGACCCCTCACACTAACTCCTCCAACCAAGATTGTAGTTGATTTTTTATTTCACCCCACTTTCCTATCCTTTAGTTTTCTTAATATACAAAGTTTCTTTCCATCTTTGCCTCTAGATTCCATGGAAACCCTAACCTCTGAAATGATTGGTTCCTTATTCTGATACTTCCAATAAAATATACCCACATGTAGCCAACCCTGTATCAAGCACCGCCACTGCTCTTCAAGCTTCCCTGCACCTAAAACACGAGTTAAAATCACCTAAAGCATTCACTATATTAGTTCCTTTTAGTGGGGCTTGTCTGATCATCTCAAAATGCTTTTTTTTGGCAAAAATACTGGCACAAAATGTGAAACAGCCCCAAAGTGTGGCAATCATACTGAGGCAACATGGAATAACTATTAAACATGCTCTTATACCAGCAATGGGCACCTCACAGTCCAACGGGTGTCCTGGTTTGAGAATGTGAAATGTTTCACCATTATTAATGCCATATTAAACACACTGCCAGGATTCTGCGTGATTGGATATGCACTGTAGCATGTGACTGGCCAGACAATGTTTGTGAAATGTTTCCTCACAGAACAGTGGTGCTGCCTTTTTGTTAAACCCTGGCTCGGGAAGCAGCTGCAACAGTGGTTTCAAGCTGGCAGTTTACGAGCACCACAAATGCTGGTCGTCTGTGCAAGCTACAGCACTGCCCTAAACTTGTTTGATCCAGTTTGCACAGCTAGGCATTTCTCTGGGTGCATTCCTGTGGTTGGATGAAGCAGTGTGCAGGATTAAAACCTGTTAGACCTCCTCGTTTTACAGCTGCCGGACAAAGGTCAGACAAGTGCTGAGCAGTGAGATGTTGCTCCACTGTGAAAGGACAAACTCCAGTGCTCGCCAATTGTACAGACAGGGATTAATATAGTCCGTGAAACTGAGATTTTAACTTGCGTCTTAGAAACAAAATACTTCACTTCAGTTTCCTAACTAAACTCCCCCGAAAATGATCAGAAATTACAGTTTTTGTTTACAAAATTAAGGCCTTCCACTAGTTTGCTATATTTATAAGACAAAATATTTTCTATCACTGTGAAGGAGCAATGTGGGTGCCAATGTTCAAACAATGTCCTGAAGTCCCGAAAGGTTCACATCAACTGCCTGAACATTGCAAAGGGGAGCTCGGGAGTGTTTTTTTTAAAGAGTATGTCTTCATCACCACTGTGTCCCGTTTATTAAATATTTAAAGACAAGAGATCGGGGGTGGGGAAGAACTAATTGACAGAGAAAGGTGGTTGAAATGAGTGATCAGGAGCTGAAATCTCTAGTATCTAACCAGCAAGAATGATAAATTTACAAAAAAAAACCCTCAAAAAAACCCAACAGCCTATGCTTACTGCTGCAAGGCCAAGCTATTTAGGTTACTCCCAGCTTTCAGTCCAGAACCTTGCAGTTACGATGCCTTAAGTGACTTCTTAAGAGTTTCTGCAATCATATTCCTTTCAGGCAGTGAATTCCAGATCCACACTACCATTGGATAAAAAAGAAATTTCCCAAACTCTCCACCTATTCAATCCATGTCCAGAAAATATAGACCTGTCATTGAAAATATTCACCCTGCCGATCTCTTTTATGCACCTCAGTTAAACTTCCCCTCGATCACTTTTATTTGAAAGACACAAACCTATTTTAGACAGCCTCTAGAATTCTCCAACCCTGGCAACATCCTTGTGCATCTGCTAGGTACCCTCCCTTGTACTCTCCCATCTGTCCTGTTCGGTGACCGGAACTGAGTGCAGTACTCTAGCTGTGTCCTATGTGGTGTTTTACACAAGCATGGATAACCCTGATCCAAAGAGTCACTTGTGAATAGAGGTGGCTACAGAGTGAAAAAAAGCAACTAATCTAATCCTGTCAATTCCCCGCTAGGAAAATAATGTCAAAACATTTGCATTTGAGCTTACACTTGGGAATGGAGAGATGAGTGAACATGAGTGGCAATATTAACAATCAAATCTTGCACTAAGCTTGATTGACTTTATTTTAACTTTAGAATTATAAAACATTCTGAAACAAAATCACCCATTGCAACTCACATGAATAGCAGTCTCCTGTAACTATATGACTCTTGATTCTTCATAACTTTATTTGTCGCATACACAAAAAAAATTCAGTTCAGTCGTAAAATTCTTTGCCAGTACATGAGAGCATCTGGTTCTTGTTCTGTGAGAGGGCAGTCCAAGTAACTGAGATCAATATTTTCATAGACAGGCTTGCAAGGTTTAAGCCAGCTTGACTAGTGGATGTTTTAAACTGGACATTGCTTTAAAAGAGAGAAAAGCAGAACTGGAATTGAAAGTCTCAAAGTCAGTGCATGAGTTTGAAGGCAGAGCAAACAATGGTTAGAAAACACTCCAAAAAAAGGATTCTGACCATGCTTAATGGGATATACTTAAATGCAAGGAACATAAGGAATAAGGAATAAGGCAGATGAGATCAAAAGCCAGGGACACTTGGAAGAAAGCTACTGCGGCTCTTACAGAAACATAGCTGAAGAAGTGGGGCAGGAATTGCAGCTGAGTACCTCTGCTACTGTTTAAACATTTTACAGACACAACTGAGGGGGATAAGAAGGGAAGAGGGGAATATTGCAATACTGGTTAAAGAAACAATCACAGCTCTAAGCAGGGATAGTGCATTAGAAGGAACACGAATTGAGGCTACATGATGGATCGAAGAACAAAAATAGATGGTAACTTTTTCTGGGTCCTCCTGTTCATCTACATTAAAATTTCGAACAAGTACACAACAATAGGGCAGTAATAATGGAGGCAAATCAATTAAATTCAGATTAGCAGGTATACAATCCTTACTGCGGGTATGGAGAAAAAAACAAATTCCTCAAGTGCATGCAAAAGAACCTTTTAAACCAGTATGTAGCAAGCTTGAGTACAATGTTGGTACGTGAGGGAAGGCTCAATGTTGGATTCAGCTTTGGGCAGGTGGAAGGGGCATCAGTTTTTTGGATAGTGATCACAATTCGGTTAGATTTAGCACTGTATGACAAATATAAAATAGAAATAAATAGTTCTAAATTGGTGAAGATCAATTTTACTAAGCTAAGAATCATTTACCAAATGTTGACTAGAAATAATACTTGAAGGTAAATCAACATCAGAGCAGCAGGATTCTTTCAAAAAAAGAGAATCCAGGGATTCTAAGTAAAGCTGTTTTCAAAAAGGAAAAGAGTGGAACTGTCCAATCTAGAGCTTCTTGCTTGATATGGTGAAAACGTGCAAAGGCTTTTCTTCAGATGCAGCAGCCAGAGCAACAGAGGGGAAGAGCTAACAGCTGCTCCTTTTTAAAAAATGTGCGATTGGCTAAGTATGTGATAACTCAGCCAATAAAAGGAGGGTAGAATAAAGATTAATGGCCGTTCTGTAAACAGTAGGTATCTGAGGCCTCCTACTCCAAAGCAGGGATGCAGGATCAAGTGATTTTTGTAGCTGCACGATGAGGGAGCTGATGGAACCCATCGTGTTTCCTGCTCACCACGTCTGCAACAAGTGTTGGTCGTTCAAGGAAATCAGGCTCAAAGTTGATGACCTGGGATCTGAGCTTCACATCCTTCACCAGGGAGGGAAGAAATACCTGAACACTGTGTTTCAGGAGAAAGTCACACCCACTAGATTTGGTCAGTGGTCAGGGTGTGACTGCGAGTGAGGCAGGTAGGAGGCCCCATGCGGTAATGTTGGGAGTTTCTCAGCCCCTGGGCTTGTCCAACAAGCCTGAGATTTTTATTCTTGCTCCATGTGAGGATGGGAGTGGGAACTGTAGGAAGTATAAACATCTGAACCGTGGCACTATGGTTCAGGGAGCCATTCAGGGAAGGTGGGGAGGGGGGAGAGGAATGTAGCTGTAACTGGAATAGTACTGTCAGGGAAATAGACACAATTTTCTGTTGCAAGGACTGAGTATCCTGAAGGCTGTATTTTTCTGCCTAGTGTGCTGAGTTTGGGACATCTCAACTGACCTACAAAGGAATTTGGAGTGGGAGGGGAAAGATCCAGTTGCGTGTTCCATGTGGGTACCAATGACATAGGAAGAACAAAGAAAGAGGTTTGGCTGAGAGAATTTGAAAATCTATGAACTAAATTAAAATACAGAACCATAAAGGAATTATTCTCTGGATTGTTACTTGCGAGGTGCAATTTGGCACAGGGTTAATAAGATAAGAGTTAAATGTGTGGCTCAAAGATTGGTAGGAGAAGTGGGTTTGAATTTGTGGGAGACTAGCACCAGTATTGGGGAGGGAAGGAGCTCAATCTGGACCATGCCGGGACCAGGGTCCTGGAGAATGGTACAACTAGGGCACTGGATCAAGCTTCAAACTAAATAGTAGAGGGCGTAAAGTGCAGGAGAGGTTACTGAAGACATGAAGCTTAGAAAGGGATAAGAATTTAACTTTGGACAACAAGGAGACAAAATTAAGAAGGGTGGTGAATACCGGACTAAAACCATTGTATTTGAATACACTCAGTATGTGAAATATGGTTGTTGAGTTTAAAGCACTGTTAGAAGTTGGCAGGTATGACGTTGTGGGTTTCACAGTCGTGGTCGAGAGAAAGTCACAGATGAGAGCTAAATATCCATGGATACTTATCCTGTCAAAAAGACAAGCAGGTGGGCAGAAGGAATGGGGTGGCTCTGTTAGCAAAAAATGAGATAAAATCCTTAGCAAGAAGTAACATTGGATCAGAAGATGTAGAATCCTTGTGGGTAGAAACTGCAAGTGTAAAAAGAACCTAATGGGAGTTATATGCAGGCCTCTCCGAATAAGTAACCAGGATGTGGGTTACAAATTACAACAGGTAATAGAAAAGGCATATAAAAAGGGCAATGTTATGATGGTCATGGGGGAATTTAAATAAGCAGGTAGATTGGGAAAATCAGGTTGGTACTTGATCCCAAGAGGAGGAATTTGTGGAATGCCTATAATATAAAAAGGCTTTTTTTTTAAAGAGCAGCTTGTGGTTAAGCTCACTAGGGAAAAGCACAATTCTGGATTTGGTATTGTGCAATGAATCAGACATACTTCAGGAGCTTAAAGAAATGGAACACTTAGGAAGCAGTGACTATATTATGACAGAATTCTCCCTGCACTTCGAGAGGGAAAAGCTGAAATTGATTGTGTCAGTACAGAAGAATGAGAGAGAAGCTGGCCAAAATTGATCAGAAGAACACACTAGTAGGGATGATGGTAGAGCAGCAATGACTGGAGTTTTGGGTATTGATATGCAAGATGCAAGATCAGTTCATCCCAAAGAAGAAGAAGCATTCTAAATGGAGGATCAGGCAACTATGACTTACAAGGGAAGTCAAAAACAGCATATAAGCAAGAGAGGGCATACAATATATGGGAAAAAAGTGAGAAGCTAAACCATAAAGACCACAAGACATGGGAGCAGAATTAAGCCTTTCAGCCTATCGTGTCTGCTCCTTAATTCCATCATGGCTGATTTATTAACCCTCTCAACTCCATTCTCCTGCCTTCTCCCCATCACCTTTGCTACTCTGACTAATCAAGAACCTACCTATCTCTGCTTTACATATATCGAACGACTTGGCCTCCACAGCTGTCTGTGGTAAAGACCACCCTCTGGCTAAAGAAGTTCCTACACATATCTGTTCTAAATGGATGTCCCTCTATTCTAAGGCTGTGCCCTCCGGTCCTAGATATAGGAAATACACTTTCCACATACACTCTATCTAAGCCTTTCAATATTCAACAGGTTTCAATGAGAGGCCCTTGATTCTTCCAAACCCCAGTGAGCACAAACCCAGAATAACCAAACACTCCTCATATTTTAACTATTTCATTCCCAGAATCATTCCTGTGAACCTTCTCTGGACCCTCTTCAATGCCACACATCTTTACTTAGATAAAGGGCCCAACACTGTTCACAATACTCTAAATGTGGTCTGACCAATGCCTTATAAAGTCTCAACATTACATCCTTGCTTCATTCTGGTCCTCTTGAAAGAACACGAGCATAGAAATGAATGTTCCAATAATCCCAAAATCTGAGCCCTGCCCCCTGCAGCAATTTCTCAGCCATGCATTCCTCTGTTAAACCATCCTATTCTTACCCTCACTGGCACGTGGCACAGGCAGCAATCCAGAGATTACTACCCTGGAAGTCCTGCTTGTCAGCTTTCTGCTGAACTCCCTATATTCTCTCCTCAGGACCTCATTCCTTTGAGGTGGCAACATACCATCCAGGTATCTCTTTCACATCCACAGAATTTCAGGTCTGCCCCTCCAACTATGGAACCCCCTGTCACTACTGCACTCTTCTTCTTCCCCTCCCCCTGCTAGAAAATTAGGGAGCTTTTTAAAACTAACAGAACGCAACTATAAAAGCAATAATGAAGGAAAAGATGAAATATCAATAGCCAATAATATAAAAGAGGATACCAAAAGATTTTTCAGATATATAAAGAGTAAAAAAAGAGGCAATCGGACTGCTGGAAAATGACACTGGTAGTAATGGGGAATGAAGAAATGGCCAACAAACCGAATAGGGATCTTGCACGAGTCTTGAAATTCCAGAAAGACATGAGGGAGTGAGTTCAGTCATTGTTACTAAGGAGAAGCTGCTTCGGAAACTGAAAGGTCTGAAGGTTGACAAGTCACCTGGACCAGATGGGACTACACCCCAGGGGCCTAAAATAGGTTATCTGAAGAAATTGTGGTGTAGTCCATCTAGTTCAGGCGAAATTAGTAGTGATCTTTCAATAATGATTAGATTCTGCAATTGTTCCGGAGGACTAGAAAATCACAAATGTCACTCCACTCCTTAAGAAAGGAGGCAAAAGGCAAGAAATTATAGGCCAGGTAGACTGACTTCATTATTAAGGATGAGGTTTCGGGGTTCTTGGAGGCACGTGATAAACTAAACCAACGTTAGCATTGTTTCCTTAAGGGGAAATCTTGCCTGATAAATCTGTTAGAATTCTTTGAGGAATTAACAGTCAGGAAAGACAAAGGGAAGTCAGTTTATGTTTACCTGGATTTTCAGGTTTACAAGATGAAAATGATGCTGCACATGAGACTGTTAAATTAGGAGCCCACAATATTACAGGAAGGATACTAGCATGGATAGAAGGTCGGCTGACTGGCAGAAGGTAAAGAGTGGGAATAAAGGTGGCCTTTTCTGGTTGGCTGCCAGTGACTAGTGGTGCTCGGCAGGGATCAATGTGAGAGCTGCTACATTATATGTTAGTGATCCGGATAACGGAACTGATGGGTTTGTGTCCACGTTTGCGGATGATACAAGATAGGTGGCGGGGCAGGTAGTACTGAAGAAGTAGGGTGGACTTTGACAGAAATCAGAAGCGTGAAGGGACATGGAATTGGATGTGCACGATTCTGTGAACTTTAACTTACAGGTTGAGTCAGTAATAAGGAAGGCAAATGTAATGATAGCATTCAATTTTGACAGAACTAGAATTTAAAAGTAAGGATGCAATGCTGAAGCTTTATAAAGCATTAGTCAGACCACATTTAGAGTACTGCGTGCAGTTTTGGGCTCCATATCTGAGGAAGGATGCGCCGATATTGGAGATGGTCCAGAGGTGGTTTACAAGAATAAACCTAGGAGTGAAAGGGTTAATGTACAAGGCGCATTAATGGCTCTGGGCCTGCACTTGCTGGAATCTAGAAGAATGAGAGGAATCCCATTGAAATCTATCAAATACTGAAAGGCCTGCATAGAGTCCACATGGAGAACATGTTTCCAATAGTGGGAGAGTCTAGGACCAGATGGCACAGCCTCAAAATAAAATGATGTTCCTTTAGAACAGAGATGAGGAGGAACCTCTTTAGCCAGAGGATGCGGAATCTGTGGAATACATTACTAGAGACTGCTATGAAGCCAACTCATTATATTTAAAGCAGAGGTTGATAGATTCTTGATTAGTAAGAGCGGCAAAGGCTGTGGGGAGAAGTCAGGAGAATGGGGCTGAGAGGTAAAAGAAAATTAGACATGATGGTATGGTCGAGCAGTCTTAATGTATTGAATGGGCTAATTCTCCTGCTGTGTTTTATGGGGGGTATAAAGAAGACGTATTAAAACAGAGGGAATTATAAGAGACACTGAGGGCACAACAACGCAGAGCCTGGAGAAACACAGGAAGTGCAGGCTTGAAATTAAAAGAGAAATTAGGAAAGCAAAGAGGTGACATGAAAAATACAGACAAAAAGTAATTCCTTTAAAAATCCAAAGTTGTTTCATATGTATTTAAAGTTGTTGAAGGCAGGCATCCCCGGTGCTGCCTAAAACAGACTTTTAGGCTGGGGGCCTTTGGGATACCTAGCCCCTTCACCGAATTGTCTGGTTTCAGCAGAGTGGGCTCTAGGTTAATATAAACATATTATTAAAAATCATGACACCATAAGACAGTGAGTTAAGTGACTTGGAGGCAGAAGTGTATTTGCAAAATACAACATCATTGTGGAGGCTTAAACACAGTAAGTCAGCCAGTGTGTTCAAAAGCCAAACTTAAGCTTATTGTCAAATGTACAATAAAGCTGAGGCTTTATAAGGCATTGGTCAGACTGCACTTGGAGTATGTAAGCAGTTTTGGGCTCCTTACCCGAGACATGCTGGCATTGGAGAGAGTCCAAAGGGGGTTCACTAGAATGATTCCAGGAATCTAATGGGTTAAAGTATGAAGACCGTTTGATGGCTGTACTCGCTGGAGTTTAGAAGAATGAGGGAAGGGGATCTCATTGAAACCTATCCAATACTGAGAGAGAGAGTGGATGTGGAGAGGATGCTTCCTATAGTGGGGGAGTCTAGGTCAAGAGGGCATGGCTTCAGAACAGAGGAATATCCATTTAGAACAGAAATAAGGAGGAATTTCTTTAGCCAGAGGGTGGTGAAGCTGTGAAATTCATTGCCACAGATGGATGTGTAGGCCAGTTCACTGGATGTAGTAAATCCTGGTTAATTGGGACACATCAGGACCAGTACATTTTGGCCCAATTAACTGACTTTCCATAGAAATAGTTAAAGTATAGAAAAGAAAAACTAACACATTATGTATTTAAATGAAATACAGAACAAATTAAAACACTACCAATACTATGATTCATTCCTAATAATTATTGACAGAGGAAATCATCCAGTGTACACTGTTGTGTTCTTTTGAGTGACTGTGAATGAACAAAACCAGCACAGACACCTGGTGCAGATAATGGACCGTCTTCATACAATGCTCCTGATGATTGCATCCTCCAAATCTTCATTTTCATTGTAACATTCAAGGTATTGTTAATACCCTCAAATTCTTCACAGTTCCTAACCTGTTGAAGTAGTGGAATAGTTTCATTTTCACTTCTGGCCGTTTCTGGTATCTGCAAGCCTGAATGCTTGAAATCGCAGTGAGCAAAAACAGTTCTGAATTGTCTTACTGCTTATTTCTTGCCAACTATCAGTGGACAAAAATCACTGCTTTTTGAACACAACACATGAAACTGACGCTATTTTAAAAATGTTTGCTCTAAGAACCGTGTAGTGTCTAACTGCTGCACAAGTGTATGTGACTGAAGATAGTTAGACACTGTTTGGCAACAGTCTTCCTGTCCCAATTAAGTAGCACAGTGTCTAGAATAAACAAAAATAGTTCCAGCCATTTTGTCAATTAGTCTTTGTTCTTTACAAGTTGTTCCAAATAAGTGGCATCCCTGATTAACCGATGGACCAGAATCCACTATATATAAAGCAGAGATATGTAAGTTCTAGATTAGTCAGGGCATCAAAATTTACAGGGTGGAAGGCAGGTGAATGGGGTTGAGAGGGATAATAAATCAGCCATGATAGAATGACACAGCATACTCGATGGGCTGAACAGCCTAATTCTGCTCCTACATCCTAAGTGCACGTACGCACAAGAGCAATGAAAGTCTCGTAGCAGCAGCACATCATATTGCTGGTCATGAACTGGTGAAAAGACCGTCACCAATTAGAGCATCCCTTATTTTAAAGTAGATCTTTACTTTGTCCTTTCCCTTCCTAATTTCTCTTTTTGCTAGCCTTCACTGTGTTTAGTAAGACCTCTTTCACTGTGTGCAATGACATAATAAAGTGGACCTGGGCACTTTGAATCAATTTTCAAGATATTCTAATAAATTAAAGAGTGATTGTAACACTTCATATTTTATTCAGCAAATGATACGGTATTTACACAGTTGCACAACATAACTGAACTGATGTTACCCAAATTACTTTTCATGCTGAGACTCAAGCATTTCTGGCACAGTCTCAATTGAGCTGAATGGGCCCCTTCAGTCCCGTCACTAATGTGAAGAGGCTCACACACTTGCCATCCAGGCGTAAGTGGACACCACCCAGGTCCTGTTGGTGATGGTTGGGTTTTCCAGCCTGCTAAAGGCAATGAATCAGTCTATCACTGGACAGTGCCGCTGGTAGCCGTTCAGTACCTCAGCATAGTGGGCAGTTTTCATTTGCATGTCTAGACGGTGAGTGTTGGCGGGCTTGTTGATTGTGGGAGCAAGTTATCCCAGCCAGATCCTGTTTTCAACTGATGAATGCACTCATACATTCCAACAAGGGTCATTGGACTACAAGTAGGCTTGTAAAGCCAATTTGAATTTTGTCCCCTAAAGCCAGCATCTGGTGTCCAACTGGTACCCCAGCTGAAAGCACAGATCATATTGGTTGTAATTACTCCCATGACAACAATGACTCCAAAATCAGAACTATCAATAATGGCCCTAATAGTTAGTTAAATGATGCATTAGATTACTGATGGACCCAGTCCTCAAAATTAAAATAATAACAATACATGAAATATATTTCTCTGACTGTGAAGTGCTTTCGTTTTGAGAGGAGCAATATAAACGCAAGTCTTTCTGTCGAATGGTACTAGCAACTTCAGAGTAAAATAATTTACAATTCCCGATATTTACAGCTTATAATGTAACTACAGTACAAAAGTAGAGCCAAAATCACTAAGACCCCAGGAATTGCAAGTGGGCATCTCATCACCTTACATATGGCAAAATTTCTGATCGAAGCAAAAAATTCTGCTTATGTCACACCATTAACAGAGTCCAATTACACAGGAATCTGCTCCCAGCAAAGGTTTCTTGGCAACTTGCACAGTTAGCTTAACAGTGAGTATGGAGTGCTGGTTGCTACGCTTTGCTTGGCTCAGTGAACATGTCGACCTGCAAGTTTTGAGACAATAAAAAGCCTTGTGTGACGATAAGACCAATCAATGGACTTCACTGTAGAAGTCTAAATGGCAGGCTTTCTTCTGCATGTAGCGGCAGCTCCTAACGCAAACAGGTCCACGTTAAAAAAAAAATCAGCTGAACTTGACATGCCACATTCTCAAGTTCACTCACAAGCCATTGACTGATGGAGCAAGTGGTCAAGTAGTGCAGTGTATAACGCTGATAATCACGGCACTTTTGTCAGGACTGTTCATCAGGAACCCGACTTTATAAACCATAACCTGTGTAAAACTGACCAAGGGACACATACACTGTTGAAATAAAGTAGTAAAACTGTCTTTTTCCAAGGAATGAACAAAGGCAGGTGTGGCAAGTGGTTAGGATGGCAGATGGCATGTTGGCCCTTAAATTACAAGGGAGATGGGTCTTAGCAATTGGGTATTGTTGTAAAAATTGTAGAGGGTTTGATGTTGCAGTGTTCGCAGAGCATGGCTCCAAAAACTGCGTACTGAGGATGTCACCTCAACTGGTGATGAAATGCCTGCAAGCTATCAGCGAACATCGCAATACCCAACGCCTCAGCCCGAGCTACAATATTCACCACCATCCTAAATTGTAGAGGGAGTGTGTGAGGCCACAACACACTTGACCTGTGCATGGTTTGATCTCCTCATCTGTGAAAGACTAATTCCTGAGCTGAGGGTGTTATCTTATCATGAGTAATTTTTTTTTTAAAAACTAGACATGTTTCTTTGATGTTTAGAAGAATGAAGGGTGACCTTAAAGGGATATGAAGGGGAGATTTTGTTACAATGTAGAGGTCAGACACTTAAAACAGAGGTGTATAACAATTTCCTTTCATGGAAGTTGGAGAGCAATAGGAACAGACAAGTTAGAAAAGCGTTTAATTGGAGTAAGGGGATTTATGAGGCTATCAGTCAGGAACTTGGAAGCTTAAATTGGGAACAGATGTTCTCAGGGAAAGGTACGGAAGAAATATGGCAAATGTTCAGGGGATATTTGTGTGGAGTTCTGCATAGGTATGCTCCAATGAGACAGGAAAGTTATGGTAGGGTACAGGAACCGTGTACAAAGGCTGTAGTAAATCCAGTCAAGAAGAAAAGAAAAGCTTACAAATGATTCAGAGAGCTAGGTAATGTCAGAGATCTAGAAGATTATAAGGCTAACAGGAAGGAGCTCAAAAAGGAAATTAGGAGAGCCAGAAGGGGCCATGAGAAGGCCTTGGCAGGCAGGATTCAGGAAAACCCCAAGGCATTCTACAAATATGTGAAGAGCAAGAGGATAAGACGTGAAAGAATAGGACCTATCAAGTGTGATAGTGGGAAAGTGTGTATGGAACCGGAGGAAATAGCAGGGGTACTTAATGAATACTTTACTTCAGTATTCACTATGGAAAAGGATCTTGGTGATTGTAGTGATGACTTGCAGCAGACTGAAAAGCTTGAGCAAGTAGATATTAAGAAAGAGGATGTGCTGGAGCCTTTGGAAAGCATCAAGTTGGATAAGTCGCCGGGACCGGATGAGATGTACCCCAGGCTACTGTGGGAGGCGAGGGAGAAGATTGTTGAGCCTCTGGCGATGATCTTTGCATCATCAATGGGGATGGGAGAGGTTCCAGAGGATTGGAGGGTTGCAGATGTTGTTCCTTTATTCAAGAAAGGGAGCAGAGATAGCCCAGAAAATTATAGACCAGTGAGTCTTACCTCCTTGGTTGGTAAGTTGATGGAGAAGATCTTGAGAGGCAGGATTTATGAACATTTGGAGAGGTATAATATGATTAAGAATAGTCAGCATGGCTTTGTCAAAGGCAGGTCGTGCCTTACGAGCCTGATTGAATTTTTTAAGGATGTGACTAAACACATTGATGAAGGAAGAGCAGTAATGTAGTGGAGATGGATTTCAGCAAGGCATTTGATAAGGTACCCCATGCAAGACTTATTGAAAAAGTAAGGAGGCATGGGATCCAAGGGGCATTGCTTTGTGGATCCAGTGCTGGTTTGCCCACAGGAGGCAAAGAGCAGTTGTAGATGGGTCATATTCTGCATGGAGGTTGGTGACCAGTGGAGTGCCTCAGGGATCTGTTCTGGGACCCCTACTCTTATAAATGACCTGGATGAGGAAGTGGAGGGATGGGTTAGTAAGTTTGCTGATGACACAAAGGTTGGAGGTGTCGTGGGTAGTGTGGAGGGCTGTCAGAGGTTACAGCGGGACATTGATAGGATGCAAAACTCGGCTGAGAAGTGGCAGATGGAGTTCAACCCAGATGAGTGTGAAGTGGTTCATTTTGGTAGGTCAAATATGATGGCAGAATATAGTATTAATGGTAAGACTCCTGGCAGTGTGGAGGATCAGAGGGATCTTGGGGTCCGAGTCCACAGGACGCTCGAAGCAGCTGTGCAGGTTGACGCTGTGGTTAAGAAGGCATACAATGTGTTGGCCTTCATTAATCGTGGAATTGAATTTAGGAGCCCAGAGATAATGTTGCAGCTATATAGAACCCTGGTCAGACCCCACTTGGAGTACTGTGCTCAGTTCTGATTGCCTCACTACAGGAAGGATGTGGAAATCATAGAAAGGGTGCAGAGGAGATCTACAAGAATGTTGCCTGGATTGGGGAGCATGCCTTATGAAAACAGGTTCAGTGAACTCGGCCTTTTCTCCTTGGAACGACGGAGGATGAGAGGTGACCTGATCGAGGTGTATAAGATGATGAGAGGCATTGATTGTGTGAATAGTCAGAGGCTTTTTCCCAGGGCTGAAATGGTTGCCACAAGAGGACACAGGTTTAAGCTGATGTCAGGGGTAAGTTTTTTACTCAGAGAGTAGTGTGTGTGTGGAATGGGCTGCCAGCAATGGTGGTGGAGGCGGATACAATAGGGTCTTTTAAGAGACTTTTGGATAGGTACATGGAGCTTAGAAAAATAGAGGGCTATGGGGAATTCTAGTAATTTCTAAGGTAGGGACATGTTCCGCACAACCTTGTGGGCCAAAGGGCCTGTATTGTGCTGTAGGTTTTCTATGTTTCTAAGTTGAAGAATCTCTGCAATTCTCTACCCTACATGGTTGTGGAGATTAGATCTTTGGAGGCATACAAAGTAGAGGTAGATAAATGTTTGTAAGAAAAATCACAGCCTGCAGCACTATGGAGAAGAGGCCTTGGTACATCAACCATGATCATCTTGAATGCAGGGCAGTTTTGAGGGCCCCGTTTCTATTCTCTTGGGGGTTCACCTTCAGCTCAAACATTCAACTTTCAGATCCCTGTCTGTGTGACCAATACATATAATATAGAGTAGCAGGTAAGCAAATTAATGGATACAAAATAACTTCTGTCTGCATAATTATTCGACTACTTCAGATTTAACTTGAATTAACCCGATAATGGTCCTCATGCTCACTCTCTCAGTCTGAGAAATGGTTTATTTATGAATTCCTAAAGGCTTGCCACATACAAGTGTTAAAGGACTAAGCACAAAGTCCAAATACAGAGTGATCTGCAAAATAAGCTCCACCTTCATCACTCCTTGCTCAACCAGTTGAGAGAGGGGTTAATATTTAAAATGGCTGCCACTCACCTTAGCTAACTGCCACACTCGGATGTAACTAATGGCCTTCAGTGTAAGCTACAAAACTTAGCTTGAATTTTTCCCTGGGTCCCCTTAAAATTTGCAACCAATTGGCATGTCATTGACTGGACAGATTACACTACCTTTTCAACACAGGTTTCCCCCGCCATCTGAAGGTAGAGCGTTCCTATGAAATGGTTCGTAAACCGGAATGTCGTAAAGCGAAGAAGCAATTACCATTTATTTATATGGGAAAAATTTGTGAGCGTTCGCAGACCCAAAAATAACCTACCAAATCATGCCAAATAACACATAAAACCTAAAATAACAGTAACATATAGTAAAAGCAGGAATGATATGATAAATACACAGCCTATATAAATTAGAAATACTTCTCTACAACGATTGCCTGCACTGTTCTCCGTGCAAAAATCTCACGCAAGCGCTCTTGGCAAAACACGGCACAAGCGCCGTTGGCAGAAAATCTCACGCAAGCGCTCTTGGCAAAACACTCTCTCCAGTAACCTTTAAGCTATGAAGCTGCCAAATCATACCAAATAACACATAAAAATACACAGCCTATATAAAGTAGAAATAATGTATGTACAGTGTAGTATCACTTACCGGAATTAGGAAGACAGCGCCGAGCACACTGATGATGGTGTGTTAGGCTGAGTCGTTGGAGGTTGGGATGGTGCAGTGGCCCCCACCGTCCAGGCAGCGAACCGATACCAATCTGCGAAGCATGCAGCGGTACAGACGTAGCAGGGGCACACCCAGCACATCTTTAAGAAAAAAGCCAAAATAAACACACTAATTAATTAGGTGCCGCCTAAATGTCAGCCCAGATTAGAGGCAATTGCCAATTACATAGAGCAAGTGAAATCGGCAATCGCTTCTGATCTGGGCCCACATTTACGTGCTCGGCGGCACCTAATTAATTAGCTTGCTTATTTTGGCTTTTTTCTTAAAGACGTGCTGGGTGCCTCCCAGCTACCACTGCATTCTCTGCGAATCGGTATCTGTCGGCAGCCCGGAGTTTGGGACCACTGGGGTGGTGGGACATGGGATTGTCATCTCATCGTCGATCAGGGCAGGCAGGTCATCTTCTTCTATGTCTGCCTGCCTCGATGTCGAAGGTCGAGGTTTGTTGTCTGCTGTGGCTGATGTGGAAGGCTTGAAAAACGACAGTATGCTTGACTGCTAGCCTCGCACATTTTCCTACCATACAGTTCTTTGTGAACCATCTTGCAAATATGCCCTAAAGTGACGTACCCTTTCAAAATTAAAGTCCTACTCTATCATTGCAGCGAAAATCTCACGAAGTCGTCTCACGTTCAGTTCCTGGACGACTTCACTTTCGGTCCGTTCGCTACTGCATTCGGTTTTGATCGTTATCCTTTTCTCTTCCAATTGCATCAGCTCTTCATCTATCAGTTCTTGGTCATGGGATGCCAAAACCTCTTCAACATCACCTTTGTCAACTTCCACAAGCCAAACTCACTTTGTCCTTTCTTCGTTCACCACGATTGAAGTGTTTAATTATGTCTAGTTTTGCGCTAAGTGCAACACCCTTATGAGTTCTTTTAGGCATCTCCGATACCCTAGAACTCATCTTACAAACGGCTGCTCACAGGCATGTGTTAAAGCAATGCTGGCGAGAATGCCATTCCCGGGGAGGAGCGGCTGCTCGGGGCGCGCGCTGCCTTTTATCGCACGCTGTTTTTTTTTGCGCCCTGCTTTTTTTGTAACAGTGAAAACACCTGCTGTTAGCGAAAACAGGTAACTAATGTAGGTCTTTCGTAACAGCGAGGTTTCGTAAAGCCAACGTTCGAAAAGCTGGGGACACCTGTATTAAAAAGCAACATCTTCCCAAACCTATATAGCAACATTGTCCATCAGCAATTTGGAAATATACTGTGTTTTCCACTAGATGGGAGGCAGTAGTTAGCCAGAGTTGAGCAACAAGCTGAGATGTTTGACAGGCACAGTACACAGGTCCTGACATACCACAAAATAAATCATCACACTCACACTATTCAGGGCTTTCTTATTTTTCACTATTCTAATCCATTTCATGCACAATGACCACATTCTAGCTAAGAAACATACTCTCAAGTTCATTTTTTGTCTTTAATACTAGTGAATGGTATATTTTTAAAAACCACTAACATTAGGACAGAGCACCACAGGTATAAAGGAATTTCATTTTCAACCTACAGGAGGAAAATCAACTTACATCTTTTACAGCCTCTTTCACAACTCAGCAACAAGCCACCTGTGAAAACTCATCCCCACCTGTCAGTCTTTCAAAGTCAATGAATCCTTACTAAGAACAACTTCCACTTATATCCTGTCTTTTGCAACTACAGGATGTCCAGCTTCTGAAATGCGTCACTTCTGACAGGATCTCCCAGCGCAAGGAGGAAAGGAGCAGGAAGATCACAGCGACACCATTATTTTCAAATCTTCGCTCGTTCAAGAACATGAGAAACAGGTGCGTGCGCTGGCATTTAAGTCTAACTTATTTTGGAAAGGGTGCCGTAAAACAATCGCATCTTTGGTCACATTATTTCCATATCCATAATGTGCTTCATGCATTCAAAGCAAAAATAACAAGAGTTCAAGGCAAATGTGTTTCTGTAAGCTAGGGGTAACAAGTTTAGTAAAATTTGAATGTCAAGAGATTGTGAGGGTTTATAAAGAGAAAAGGAAGGATAGACAGGGAACTAGTGACAGGGAAGGCCTGTCAAGAAAACAGTGTAGGACAGTGCTAAAAAAGGAAATTAGGAAGGTGAAAACGTGATTTTAAAAAATCACTGGCACACAAGGTTATGGTAAATCTGAAAGCACCCTATAAGTAAGTTAAGGGCAAAAGCATAACCAGGGAAGACGTAGGGCCATTAAGGACAACAGTGGCAATCTGTGCATGGAGCCTGAAAGTATAGGGGAGGTCATAAATAAATACGTTTCATCAGAATTCAGAGAAAAAGAGCCTGGAGAATTCAGTAAAAGGATAGGTGAATGTCTAGTGCAGGTCTCCATAAATAAAGAGGAGGTGCTTGATGCCTTGGAAGGCTTAAAGATGGATAACTCCACAGGACTGGATGGGATTTATCCTGGGTTGCTCCAGAATGCAAGGAAAGAGACTGCTGGGGCTCTGGCTGAGAAATCAAGATATTCACTGGACACAAGTGAGGTTCCAGACGACTGGAAGTTTAGCTCTTTTTCAAGAAATCCAGCAGGTAAAAACCTGAAAACTAAAGATCTGCGAGCCTTTCATCAATGGATGAAAAATGGAAAAAAATTTTGAGGAAGAGGAAGCCAGAGCGGCTTTATCAAGGGCAGATACTATCGAAGCAATTTGATTCATTTCTATGTGGAAACAAAGTGTATCAGTGAAGGTACACTTAAGAAAGGCCTTTGACAAGGTCCCACATGGGAGACTAGTTCAAAAGGTTAGGGTCCTTGGGATCCAGAGTAATTTGGCAAACTGTACCCAAAAATAACTTGGCAATATGAGACAGAGATTGATGATAGAAGGGTTGTTTGTTGCAATAGAATGACTATAACTAGTGGTGTTTCACAAGGGTCTCTGCCGGAATCCTTGCTGTTTCTAATATATATGTAAATGACGTGTACGTGGATGATAAGATCAGCAAATTTACAGATGACATCAAACCTGCCAGAGACATTAGGAAGGTAGTGTTTGGCTACAGAGAGACATCGATGTTATGGAGAACCAGGCTGTGAAAAAAATCAGACGGGAGTTGTAATCCAATGAACGTGAGGTGATACACTAATGAAGTAGGGCGTTCAGGAGTATTAATGAATAGAGGGATCTTGGCATAAAAATCCACAGATCCTTGATAGTGACAATGCAAGTAGACAATGTGGTTAGAAAGAGAGGGAACTGAGTACAGAGGTAGAAGGATTATGCTCCAATTTTATAAAGACTTGGTCAGTTCGCATCTGGAGTACCACATGCAGTTCTGGAGGAAGATACAAGAATGACATAACGGTGCTTGTCAGGGTACAAAACAGGTTCATCTGAGATAAGCAATTCAATGCCTGGAGTAGAGGAGAATAAAAGGAAACATGACTGAGGTATATAAAATCACGAGGGGTACCAACAGGTTCAACTGCAGGAAACTTTTCCCCATATCAGTGATAGATAAAACTAGTGAACATAGATTTGGGTAAAAGGGAAAAAAATTCAGAGGGGATATGCAGGGGACTTTCACCCAGAGAGTGGTAAGTAACTGTCATGCACTGCCTGAGAGGATGGTTGAAGCTGGGTCACTGACAGCTATTGAAAAAAACGATTTGATGAATACTTCAATCGTGTTAGCATTGAGTGCTCTGGACCAAGATTGGGGAAACGGGGTAAGTACAGAAGGATGCTTGCTGCTCAACGTGGATGGGATAGGTCAAATGGGTGCTCAACGTGGATGGGATAGGTCAAATGGGTGTTCAACTTGGATGGCATAGGTCAAATGGGTGCTCAACGTGGATGGCATAGGTCAAATGGATGCTCAACGTGGATGGGATAGGTCAAATGGGTGTTCAACTTGGATGGCATAGGTCAAATGGGTGCTCAACGTGGATGGCATAGGTCAAATGGATGCTCAACTTGGATGGCATAGGTCAAATGGGTGCTCAACTTGGATGGCGTAGGTCAAATGGGTGCTCAACGTGGATGGGATAGGTCAAATGGGTGTTCAACTTGGATGGCATAGGTCAAATGGGTGCTCAACTTGGATGGCATAGGTCAAATGGGTGCTCAACGTGGATGGGTTAGGTCAAATGGGTGTTCAACTTGGATGGCATAGGTCAAATGGGTGCTCAACGTGGATGGCATAGGTCAAATGGATGCTCAACGTGGATGGCATAGGTCAAATGGGTGTTCAACTTGGATGGCATAGGTCAAATGGGTGCTCAACTTGGATGGCATAGGTCAAATGGGTGCTCAACGTGGATGGCGTAGGTCAAATGGGTGTTCAACTTGGATGGCGTAGGTCAAATGGGTGCTCAACGTGGATGGCATAGGTCAAATGGGTGTTCAACTTGGATGGCATAGGTCAAATGGGTGCTCAACGTGGATGGCATAGGTCAAATGGGTGCTCAACGTGGATGGGGTAGGTCAAATGGGTGCTCAACTTGGATGGCGTAGGTCAAATGGGTGCTCAACTTGGATGGCGTAGGTCAAATGGGTGCTCAATGTGGATGGCGTAGGTCAAATGGGTGTTCAACTTGGATGGCATAGGTCAAATGGGTGTTCAACTTGGATGGCATAGGTCAAATGGGTGCTCAACGTGGATGGCATAGGTCAAATGGGTGCTCAACGTGGATGGCATAGGTCAAATGGGTGCTCAACTTGGATGGCGTAGGTCAAATGGGTGCTCAACGTGGATGGCGTAGGTCAAATGGATGCTCAATGTGGATGGCGTAGGTCAAATGGGTGCTCAACGTGGATGGCATAGGTCAAATGGGTGCTCAATGTGGATGGCATAGGTCAAATGGGTGCTCAACGTGGATGGCATAGGTCAAATAGGTGCTCAACTTGGATGGCGTAGGTCAAATGGATGCTCAATGTGGATGGCGTAGGTCAAATGGGTGCTCAACGTGGATGGCATAGGTCAAATGGGTGCTCAACTTGGATGGCGTAGGTCAAATGGATGCTCAATGTGGATGGCATAGGTCAAATGGGTGCTCAACGTGGATGGCATAGGTCAAATGGATGCTCAACTTGGATGGGATAGGTCAAATGGGTGCTCAACGTGCTTAACTATGGTAACAAATGGGAGCAGAAAAATCCCACAAAGATTACTTCATTTTCCCAAGGGTTTTTAATTCTACTTCAAAGTTTAAAGTTCAAAGTAAATTTATTATCAAATATGTGTACGTTAACCACATACTACCCTGAGATTCATTTTCTTACTTTATTCGTAGTCACCAAAACTTTGGTTTCCTCCAATGTCTAAGAAACCTGCTGATGCCAGAAATCTAAGATAAACATAGATAATGCCAGAAATACCAGATAATGCCAGGCCACAACAACAAGAAGCCAGAGTTGCTCCAATAACTTCAGTTACTTCTCTCCCTGTACTTTACCACTACACCTCTCCACTGGAGGTACGGGATCAATACTGGGCTTGACTTAAGCCATTAATCTTTGCTTTTTCTTTCATATCAACCTGAGTGTGCAGATAGTACCTTGGTTTAACATCTCATCCAAAATACCACTTCTGAAACAGCTCAGCACAGAAAAATCAGCTGGGTCTGTACTCAAGTGAGTCTTGAACACTCAACTTTCTGAGAGTTCCCATGCTGTACCATCCAAACATAGCAGATGAGAAGAGGATATGAACTGCAGTAGTCCTAAAGGCTGGCACCATCTACCTGGCTCTACATGAAATGAACAATGAATCAGGTCAGTTCAAGCCAAATTAAATCTATTGTCACATGCACCAGTAGGGTGAGGTACAGGTAGAATGAAACGCTTGCTTGCAGAGGCATGACTCAAGTCTGTGAGCAGAATGGCACAAAGAATCCTGCTTTCCTCCCCCTTCCTCTCGAGTTCTGAAGAAGGGTTTCGGCCTGAAACATCAGCTGTTCATTCCTCTCGAAGCATCAGCTGTTCATTCCTCTCCAAAGAAGCTGCCTGGCCTGCTGAGTTCCCCCAGCATTTTGTTTATGTTACTCTGGATTTCCAGAACCTGCAGAATCTCTTGTGCTTACACAAGATATTAGCGAAGACAATAAGCTCATGTTCTGGAATGGGACTTGGACGTGCAACTTGTTAACTCAAGAGCCCTTGGGCCATGCAGCTATTTGCAAGGAAGGGAAAGTATGGGGGACTGCCTCCGTTTGGTTGCTCTGTGCTGGGGAACAAAAGAAGTAGCCTGGGATCACACGCATCCTGTCAAGGGTACACCATCTAGGGTGGTAAATAAAAATGGAAGGATGAGGAGAAGGGGTGCATGCCTTCAGAAGTACCTTACTTGACACCATTAATACGACTCAAGAATGCACTCCCACCAAGCCAGAAAACACTGGGAAAACAGAATTACTCCAACACCAGATGAAAAGAATATAAATATTTATATAGAGACCCTCTAGCAGATGTTGAGACGCCTATTGTTTGAACACTACAATCTTGGGTTTTTTAGATTTCTAAAATTTGCCAGCAAACTTTCTATCAAATCCCTAAATGTTAAGATAGCACTTACCCATTTTAACTCCTGTATACCCTGATAGCAGTCGAAGGAACAATTAGTGGTATATGAAAGGAACAGACTAGGTCAATGACTGGAAAAGAACAATGAATATTTGCTAATGTCTTTGCCTGCTTTAATTCAAATACCTTCTAACCACTGCAGGAATTATTGTATTATTTGGAAGATAAAAGATGGGGTAAAGGGACAGTTCCCTAGATTTTAAAATGCCAGATCTTTCACTTGTGTTAAGACTGCCGGTCCGAACGGTGTTTCTTGATTCCCCAGTTTGCTGAATATTCAGCAGCATTTTTATCACATTACTAGCTGTCTAGTGAATACAATTCCCAAGTGCCTGCTGACTGGCTGGCCACCGTGGGAGGACGATTTGGTTTATCACAGCAGAACATCAAGCTGTGTGTAATTCACCCACTAGCTTCTGTCATCTGCTTCAGCCAGCATTGCCGATGAGTTATGACTGATGGATCATTTACGCAGCTGCTGTAAATTCTAATCTGTGCCAATCTACAGCTGTTTGAAAGCAAATTCAGGGCTTCTTCAGCTAGCTGGTCCCACACCCTTTACTATCTTTCCACCATTTTACACCTGATGAGTTTGCTATATCAGAGGAAGGCTAATTTCACCCTCATATATGCTTTTGTTACCTGATAATTCATTATCTGTAACCGTACACTGGCGCAGAAATCCCCAACTGTTGGTCTGTTTACAGCTCAAAAAGCAAGTCTGAGTTAATAAACTACCATCTTGATGGTCAATAATTAAAATATTATATATGCTAAAGGAATCGGAGATCGATTCAAGAGGTACGTATCATTATCTCAGGATCAGGACTCTGCATAGTATGATGTCAAGGTCCTGAATTTACTTGGATGTTCTACTGTGGTGCTGTTATAAATTTGGATCCGGATGTACAATTGCTGAGTTAATAGCTGTGTAATAACAATCTGTCCGAAAAAGTACAGGGCCATTAAATGCTGAAGGCTTCATTTTATGTCTGCATTACAGATCACCTTCTGAAACACGAGTCTAGACTTAGACAGAGAACTTCCAACAGGCAAGGCTGTGGAGGGTTGCCAAATCTTTTGGAGCTGTAACCCAGTGAGACTTGGTGCACTCAAGGGCCAAGTGCAGTCAATTGGCAAAAATCAACTGGCAACAACCCGTATAGGTAGAATCAGACTGCAAGCCCATGCCTCCAGCTCTCAGTCCATTGAAGCAACATCTTATTTACTGTACAGTCCTGCATTAAACGAAATACTTCACATGAAACGGGGCAGCCACTGGCTTTATGTAGGTAAATGCTTTGCTTATTTTGTAACTTCAACACTCATGAAATGGACTAACATTTAATCTGATTCCGGTGGGGTTACTTCAGGGAGGAGGGTTGGCCAGAATTCTTTGTTGGGGGGCGGGGGAGAGTGCCTGATTCTTTTTCAACCCTTAATGTGAGATTTAACTTGTTCACCAGGAAGCAGGACCTGTGTTGAACATCTCACCTGAGAGAATCCTTTCCTTTGATCCTAATCTGCCAAACCAGCACTGATCATGTACTCAATGGGAAAGGGATGTTACGCTTTTAGCATTTTCACTTAGGGGTGCAGCATTGCTGAAAACTGACAGTGAGACAAATAAACAAGAAGAATAAATTAAACCAGTGCAATACTGCAATGTCTTTACTATGTAAATAGGTATACACTCTCAGTAATTACACATGAACATAAAAATTTGGAAATGTGCTCACACATCATTATTGCAAAGAATGACATTCAGCATGCAAAAATGCCACAATCAACACAAATCAATCGGCACTTGATTTTATTAAGAGCCTCACATGACAGACTCTACTAAGTGCAACCAACAGCTGATGAAGGAAGCATACATCTCAACATCCCCAAAACCAACCAGGAGAAAGTGAAGTGGGATTTTTCCAAGAGAACACTAATTAACCTGGATGCAAATTTGAAATCCAGGGAAAGCTAATGATGGCCGGACTACAAACACTTCTCACTTCAACTCTCGCATCAGGGCAAGACGAAGAACCACCACCAGCAACGTACACATGAACTGGATCCTCCCACCCCAATTCTAGTACAAAGCACACAGGGCACTGTACATAAATTAACAACACATTGACCCATACATATCCTGAGTTTACAGTGCAGGATTTGAAGCTTTCTCCTTTCCAAAGTAATAATTTCTGGAGTTAGGAATTTATACATCAGCAGGTATTGGAAAATTCAAAACACTTAACAGCTGAGGGGTTAAATTCAGTTGTGTTCTCAAACTGTGGAACAGAACAGGGGTTAGGAGCTCCTAGGGCCTTGTTAAACACATACCACTTAAACATTAATGCCTGGTTCTCTCCTGAGAGATATTTGAATATCCTGAAAGATGTGAGAAACCCAGTGGCGTCTGGCAAATGGAAAAGGCATTTAGAATTCAAACAGTTAACAGTATCCTCAAATCATCTGGACAAGTGGTGGTACAGAGAGCCTCTGGTCTTCTTCTGGCTGACAAGGCAGAGCCTGCATCGGACAGGTAATCTGATCCTGCCTGTCCCGCAAGCATCCTGATCGGGAGGGAAGACATGAATGGAAACACTCGCGAGACTGAATTCAGATCCTGCACAGAGCCAAGTTCCTTCAATTCAACAGGGATCTGGTGCTGGGCAGTGGAGAAGCAAGAACAAAAGAATGGGATGTGCATACCTAGCCACAGATTACATCCAGATTTGTGGTGCTCTGTGCCAAAACTGAAGAACTTGTCAAAAATTACTAATTGCAACCCCCCCCCCCACCCCACCAAACACCGCCCATCCCCTTGTTACTCAGTAGTAGAGATGCACCACCTGTCCTCAGGGGACAACTACAATACTTGTGCAAAGATGAAATGTTTCCATTTTCTTCAGGGTAAATAACACAAGAAGTGCCGCTTTGGTGCAGGAATCTGATCAATTCAAAAGTGGTTCAGAAGAGGATATAATCTGCAAGATCAAAATTACAACTGTTTGTAACCAGTACCAAAGTTGTACTATTGTAGCCTACTGCTTAATATTTATTATTGTTTTATGAACTTTCTATGGTTTAGTTGCTTTATACGTATGTGTCTAGTGTATATTTTCATGCATTGGAGGAGCGGAAGACTATTCAGTTTGTATTAAGGCTGTTCAACTTTCCTGTAAAAAAAAGTTACCAAACATTAAAAATGTCTTTGCCTTTGAATACAGTCACTCTCTGGATACTGTTGTGTGTTCCACGTGCTCATTGCTCTAATAGCACTGCATTAAAAAGTAACACAGCATGGTTATCACATTCACACTTCTCCACATGCTGAGTTCCATAAACTAACCAGCAGACTAACTTGTCTGAGCTTAAGTGGGGTGTTTTGCACATCAAGAAGTGCGCAATCACCAAAGACCGAAAGGAAGCATTTTCAACAACATTCAGCAACAATTCATACATGTTTCATTCTAATATAATGAAACATCCAAAGACACTTAACAGGAAGATTATTAAAGAAATATTTTTTTCTTTTCATGTGCTGATCCATGCTCTAAGCTCATCTGTCTTACTTACAATAGTCCTTGCATTGAAATAAACACAAAGCAGAACATAATTCACACTAAACTCAACCTTTCAGTTCCTGTCTTTGTATGTAGGCTGAACAACATCTTTCCCCACAACCACTCCACTTGCTATCCTGTTTCCCATTCCCCTGCAACTCCCGCCACACCCCCGGAGCAGCACTAGTAAACCTTCCCGCAAGGACAGTAGTCCCCCTCCAATTTAGGTGCAAACTGTACAGGCCCCACTTTCCCTGGAAGATAGACCAATAATGGAAAGATGTATAGTCCTTCATCTCCTTGGCCATTATTTTCCTATTTCAGACATCACTAGCACATGGCACTTGTAGCAATTCTGAGATCACAACACTGGAGGTCCTGTGCTTTAATTTAGTATCTTATTCCCTGAACTCACCCTACAGGACCTCATCATCCTTCATGCTATGACACTGGTACCAAAGTAGACTCCAAATTCTTTCTACTCACCCTACCACTTAAGAACTCTATGGACTTGATCCGAGATGTCCCTGACCCTGGCATCTGTGAGCCAACATACCATCTGGGAATCTCATTCTCATCTACAGAACCTTTTGGCTGTTTCCCTAACCAATGAATCCCCAATCACTACTGCTTAATAAAGTTTGACACCAAAACACAGAGAGGAAATTTGGAATAAGTGACTATAGGCTTGGTCAGAGAAGTAGACCTTAAAGGATATTTTTAAAGTGAGAAGAGAGGTTGAGAATTCCAGAGTTTGGAATCAAGTTGCAATTGGCAGAGCAATTAAGATCACGATAGCCTAGTGGTTAGCACAACACCTCACAGGTAACTCAGCTTCAATTCCGCTGCCTGTAACAGACATCCCACCCTGCAAAAACTCATTTCAGGGAGGTAGCACCATCAATTTGCGGGAGACTCCTGGGAGAGGTGGGATGTCTGCAATAGAGTAGCTCCTTAGCAGCTAGCCAGCTAGTTTAAATAACGTCAGCTATGCTAATGAACGATTGACACCTGATAAACTCACCTCAGCATGTCTTTGACAGTCTTAACCCACCATGGGCAATAGAAAAGTCACTGTTGCAAACAGTGCAGCGAGCAACACTGTCATTATTTTGACCGCTATTAGGCAGGGGTACACTTTAGTGTAGTCTGGGGTGACGTACGTTTTATTTTTTTTTGGAACACTCTACAATGTCTGTCTGTCTGTCTCTCTCTCTCTCTCTCTCTCCCTCTCCCTCTCCCTCTCGTGGTCGTTCACGCACTCTGAAGTGCTCTCATTTGCTTTCTCTCTCGCTCGCTCTCTCTCCCTCTCTCGCTTTCTTTTGCTCTCGCTCTTGCTTGCTTGCTTGCTCTCTTGCTCGCACACTCGCTTGCCTTCGCTCTCGCTTGCTTTCTCTCTCACTCTCTCTCGTGCGTGCACTCTCTCTTGCTTTTCTCTCGCTCGCTCTCAAAAAAATTGATCTCTGTGATATTGTATATAATTTGCGGGTATCAAGGAGCCACTATTAATATGCGGGAGACTCCCGGAAGTTCCGGGAGAGGTGGGATGTCTGCTGTAAGGAGTTTGTACGTTCTCCCTGTGACCGCATGGGCTTCCTCCAGGTGCTCCGGTTTCCTCCCTCACTCCAAAGACAGATCAGCTGGTAGGTTAATTTGTTCTTGTAATTTATCCCATGATTAGGCTCAGATTAAATCGGGGGATTGCTGGGTGGCGTGTCTCGAAGGGCCTGTTCTCTGTTGCATCTCAATCAATCAAATCATCAGTCAATAAACAAACAAACAAACAAATAAAGGGGAGTGCAAGAGATTAAATTCAGAGCAACAACAAAACATGCAAGGTCTCTAAACTGGAAGAGAGACTGGATTAATAGGAACTTGTAACTAATGTAGAATGAAACTGAACAAATTTAATTAAGCACCAGCACAATGAAAATCCTACTTCGTTAACAAGGATACCATACTACACTAACGTGTGCATCTCCAACAGTTCCTGTTGTTCACCCCGTCCTTGCTAAAATGGCCAGTCAGAAAATGCCCATACTAACCTGCATCTAAGTACTCCTTGTATAGTAATCCAAACACTAAAATAGGGTTTCATAGTGATATCTTTAATTCCTATTTCTATCTCTTCAGACTTCATTTTAAGTAAATTGGATGCCTATATCCCACATAACAACAGTGAGACCATTTCATGATTACATTACTGAGAGACTGTGAAGTGTTTTGGGATGTCTTTAGCTCATGAAAGACACCTAACAAGTTCTTCCTTTCTTTTCTGTTGCCTTTATTTTTCTTTCATCTTAATATTTTCTTCAATAGTCCTTTCACTTTTTTCTTAAATAGACTTCAAGAATATATATAATTTCCAATAGAAATGGAAAAGAGCTGATAGCACCTGGATTGAAAGACACCGAGAATTTTTCCTTTTAGTTCTTTTATAAATACGTTAGTCAAAGGAGAGTAACCTTGGTGAGTTCTTTCAATGTAGCTGCTGTCCTGTGTTCAGCTTCCTTAATCTAGCAACAGGCTTAGATGCCATGTATAACTTGAGCTTAAATCTTGCAGTTAGGCACATGTTCTGGGGAGGAAGACGCTAGGCCTCCAATTAGTTGCATTGTTGTAAGAAGAGGTCTTTATGGCAGCTTTCTAGGGTCATTTCTCCTCCACTCTGCTACCACCTGAGCCACCCCCTCCCCAATCGTATTTCCACTCTTCTCTCTCACCTCACCAGTGGATTTTTTGGGCCTGGGAAAGTGCTTTATGAGGTCAGAATAAGCAAACACCATGCAGTTAAACTATATGTCTAAGTAGATCTTAAATGTTGATTTCTTATCTGTTTCCACCAACTTCCCTGACTTCACATATCTTCTTTAAATTTTTCCCTCTCAACTTAAATCTGTGCTTTCTAGTATTTGACATTTCCACTCAAGGAGAAATAGACTCTGAATATCCACCCTATTTATAAATCTCATAATTTTATGTACTTCCATCAGGACGCCTCCTATGCTCTAGAGAAAACAAAGTTTTTTTGAACTTTATAGCAAATACTCCCTAATCTTGAAAATACCCTGGTAAACCTCTCTGGCACCATATCCAAAGCCATATATACTTCCTGTAATGCAGTAACCAGAACTGCACACAATATTCCAACTGTGCCCTAACCAAAGTTTCATACAGCTGCAACATGACTTCCTGAGTTTTATATTCCGTGTCCAGGTAAAGGCACGTATACCATCTCTCTCTCTGAGTTTCTTCAGAGTAAGAGATTACTAAATCAGCAAGAAATAATTTAAAAATTCTTCAAGCTCCCTTGAAAAAAGTTAACATCCCAGTGATTCCTCGGAATTCCATGCCCCTGAATGTTCAATATGGAAAAGGAGAATCTCAAATCCAATCATTCAAGTGCACAAGCCCAATGTAAACGGAAGAAGGAGCACACCATCACCCACACTAGCAACATGTCCACCCTTCCTGTCCCACCTGGAGGTACCATTGAGTCATCAGCGTCTGCAGGTTCCTTACAGACATCATTCCCTACCACTAAACGGAACCCATCCTTGAACCCTCAGGAACTATACATGAAGAAGATGAGCATCTTCCAACTCACAAACCCCTCCAAGTGAAAACATATATGTACTCCTTATCCAAATTTCCTATCCATAAGGCAGGAGTAGTGTTCCATTGTTGCAGACCCCTTAACCCCTGAAAGTAGTCTGTAGTTATTTGCTCTTTCTGGTCCCTCTTCATTTAAATGCTGGTTGCCAATAACCTTCTCCAGCCTCAAGGTTTTCCAGATTTTGTTTTCATATTTATAATTCCTTTAAGAAATAATCTGTGTCAAAGAAATTAAAAAGTCAAGAGGTACAAAATATAGTTCAAACTACAGCTTGCAAATCATCTTAAATTTTGTTAAAGCTTGAATCCCGCCTCCCCCGCCCCCAATAGAAATGACAGGTTTGAGCACTGAATTAAATTCAGGTTTTACCAGCAACAAAAAACCATAAACAAGCTTTTGATCAATCGGCATTGACTCAGCAAGGACACCAGAGAACGACTGGGTTCATTTGTACACCTGATTAATTGTGCTAATGTATAACAATGTGCCACCGTCACACTAAACAAGCCTCCGGTCTCACTAATTCTGTGATGGTTTCAATTATTGATAGACTATTCCATTACAAGAGTAAGCTGGTTGGCAATGGCCTCAATAATGATTACTGGCATTCACAGTGTTCAGTTACACTTGGTTTAGTTAGAGCTCAATGCAACGCAAGTTATCAGGCACTATGCAATCAAACTTAGCTTAATCTATGTTTGACTTACTTAAACTGCTGGTGCTGCATGTTAGTTCTAAGAGGCATAGCAGTGGTTCACAAGCTATTTTCCAAAGTAATCACCCAGGACAAAGCTCAAGAGTAAAGTATGAGCATATGAATTACAAGATCGATCTAGCCCAGTACATCACAGGTAAAGCCTTCTCCACCATTGAGCACATCTACATGAAGCATTGTCACAGGAAAGCAGCATCCATCATTAAGGAACCCCACCATCCAGGTCACGCTCTCTTCTTGCTGCTGCTATCAGAAAGAAGGCACAGTAGACTCAGGTCTCATGCCAGCAGGTTCAGGAACAGTTATTACCCCTCAACCCAGGCTCTTGAACCAGAGGGGATAACTTTACTCAACTTCACTTACCTTGTTATTGAACTGTTCCCACAGCCCATGGATCCACTTTCAAGGACCTTTCATCTCGCGCTCTCGATATTATTATTTATTTCCTTTTCTATTTGCGCAGTTTTTTGTCTTTTGCACACTGGTTGGATGCCCAAGCTGGTGGGGTCTTTCACTGACTCTATTATGTTTCTCATTCTATTATCAAGTTATTGACTATCCCACAGGTTCATAAATGATGACATATATCTACTTTGATACTTTGAATTTTGAAGTTGCTGAATGAGGGCTTCACTGCTAATAATGTTGGCTTGAGAATTGGTTCTTATTCTCCCAGTGGATTTGGAAGATTGGCTGACAAAAGAAAAGGTTGAACAGTGTGTTAAAAGCCTCTCTGAAGAAATGCAGCATCTCTCCTGCGATTCCCAGACTCCTGACCACTCAAAGCAGAAAAGGAGCATTTGAGAAGGCATTGATGCCTCCAAGCAATATTCCAGGATTACACAGAAACCCTATGTGAGCAGAGGGAGGAGAGGAGCACCTCCCTTCCCACCCTGTCATCTCCTATACTTCCCATTTGAGGAAGAGTCCATGATCCTCACTTGGACTCATCAGCCATCAGAACACACAAGAGAGGAAAAGAAGTCAGTCCCCCTAGGGAGATAATATGTGGGCCAAAATGGTGTCCTCCATGTGTTACATGGGATGGACCCACACAACGAGTTTCTGCTAAATCCACTTATAAACATTTTGTACTTCGTCTCCTGACAGGAATATAATGCAAATGAAAGTTCTGTAATCTCTCTCATTTCTACACTGCCAAGCATACATTTTAAGTGATTAAAAGTAAAAGTACAGTACTGTTAAAATTAACAGGATGCCATATGGGCCACAACAGTGTGTTGATTGGGCCACATGTGGCCTGCTTGAGAACCACTGTGGCTTAGTAATAAGGCAGAGTTTGTTAGAGTGCAATGTGCATAGTAACCCTGTAAACAGTCTTTATCTCATGAACAATGTTGGACATGAAAGTGTAAACTTCATATAAAATCAAATTGGAAACTGAGCTTGGGAAGCCTGATAATTGTCAAAGTCTACTGCCGACCCTTTAGTTTTAATTGGCAGTTGGCTGGGGTCTTCACAGACATTTTTAATCTGTCCCTGGCCCAAGCAGTTGTCCCCACAAGCTTCAAGGTCGCCACCATCATGCCAGTGCCGAAGCATTCCACTGCCACGGGCCTGAATGACTTCCACCCAGTTGCACTCACCCCCATCATTGCAAAGTCCTTTGAGAGACTGGGTCTATCACATCTGAAATCCTGTCTGCCCACTACCCTGGACCCCCATCAATTTGCCTATCACACCAACAGGTCAACAGAGGATGCCATCTCCACAGCACTTCACTCTGCCCTGACCCACCTGGACAGCCCCAACTCTTATGTCAGAATGCTGTTCATTGACTTTAGTTTGGCATTCAATACTGTGACCCCCTCCAAGCTGATCACCAAACTTCACCAGCTTGGTATCAGCTCATCCTTCTGCAATTGGACCTCGGCCTTTCTGACTAACAGACCCCAATCAGTTAAGTTAGATAACCTCTCCTCCTCCACTCTCACCCTGAATACCTCAAGGTATTCAAGGCTGTGTGCTGAGTCCTCTTCTGTACTCCCTTTTCACCCATGACTGCGTTCCTGTACATGGTTCTAACTCCATAATCAAGTTTGCAGACACCACCACGGTGGTTGGCCTGATCAGAGGGGATGATGAGACAGCCTACAGGGACGAGGTCCAGCACCTGGCCACGTGGTGTGCTGACAACAACCTGGCCCTTAACACCCAGAAAATCAAGGAGATCATTGTGGACTTCAGGCATGCTAAGAGCCACACTCATGTCCCCATCTACATCAACAGAGCTGTAGTGGAACATGTATCAAGCTTCGAATTCCTTGGTGTCCATATTTCCGAGGAGGGGGAGAAGATGGCGGCGCGACGCAGTGCATGCGGCCACTCCGGTGGTGATGTCTGTTATTTGTCAAGTAGGGTACTGTGCACAATTTTGATTTGATGGAGACAGACATGAGAGTATGGAGGAACATCTAGAGAAACTTCTGAAATGCCCGCTTTGCTGCCGCTGCTACTGTGTGGTCCGGAATCTCCAGAGGGAAGGCCCCGAATCCTCGGCTCTGCTTGTTTTGGCGGCCGGGGCGAGGTCGAAGGCGCTCGGCAGAGGATGGCGCTCGGGAGGCTGTATCGGAGGGGCTGGTCGGAGGCTCTAAGTTTTTGGACAGACGGACTCAGTGTCGGCTATGGTCGGGTGCTTCCAATGCATCGGCAGTTGTTGGTGCCTGGAGGTTTATGGCAGGGAGTTTCTCCCTTTGCCGCCTGCTATCGGGGACTTGGGAGTCGATCGGGTCTTTGATACTTTTTTTTACCGTGCCCATGATCTGCTCTTTATCAAATTATGGCATTGCTTTGCACTGCTGTAACTATATGTTATAACTATGGTTCTGTCAGTGTTAGTCTTTGGTTTGTCCTGTTTTTCTGTGATATCACTCTGGAGAAACATTGTATCATTTCTTAATGCATGCATGCATTTCTAAATGACAATAAACGAGGACTGAGTGTTCTCATAATCTAAAAAAATTTCACCTGGTCCCTGAACTCCTCCATCCTGATCAAAAAGGCACAACAGCGCCTTTATTTCCTGCGGAGCATCAAGAAAGCTCACCTCCGTCCCAGGATACTGACGGACATTTACCGCTGTATCATTGAGAGCATACTCACCAACTGCATCTCAGTGTGACATGGCAATTGTCCCGTATCGGACTGCAAAGCACTCCAGCGTGTGGTGAAAACTGCCCAGTGGATTATCGGCACCCAATTGCCCACCATTGAGAACATCTACCATAACGCTGCCTGGGCAGGGTGAAAAGCATTATCAAGGATGCATCTCACCCTAACCATGGACTTTTTAATCTCCTCCCATCCGGTAGGCGCTACAGGAGTCTCCGCTCCCGCACCAGCAGGCACAGGAAGAGCTTCTTCCCTGAGGCTGTGACCCTGCTGAACCTCACATCACAGCGCTAAGCAGTATTGCACCCATATTGTACTGTCTCAGTACTGTTATATTTGTGTGCTGTAGCACATACTTTTTATTTGCAGGTATTTTGTAAATAACACTATTCTTTGCATTTCTGGTCAGATGCTAACTGCATTTTATTGGCTTTGTATCTGTACTCGGTACAATGACAATAAAGTTGAATCTAATCTAATCTAACCTTAATGTTGATGTCAAATACAATCTCTAAAGAAACCTCCGGCCCTCTTGTGCTTGGTTAAGTTTAATTTCAATCAATATGGAGTTGAAACAATTCCTGAAGTGAGAAGGACAAAAAGAATTTGGAAACGGGACCATCTTGGTCAGCATGGACCGATAGGGCCAAAATGCCTGTTTCAATGTTATATTTCTCTCTGAGTGTATGGCTCTAATTAAAGCAGAAAATTTCTATTCTGAAATGAATAGGATTGAATGATGCAGAACTCAGCTCTTAGGGCTTCCTAAATCCAGTAATATTCCCCCCCCCCCACCCCATCTTAGAGATAAAAGATTGTGGATTCACATTTCCTACTCCAGAGACTGGAGGACCAAATACAAGTGAATGTTCCCAAGGATCAGAGGGAGTACTCTAAGGTACTAACTTTCCAATGGAGCATTAAACTAGACACACCATCGTTCTTCTCAGGATAACACAGATTTCATAGCACTTTTCAAGGAATGGTGGTAGGATAGAGCAGGGTATTCTGGTCAACATTTGTCTCTCAGTATTCCTCATTAAAACAGAGTGCCTGGTCAGTGGTACAATGACTCTGCAATACTCAAGCCAGACTGCCATGCTTTCTAATTCCCAGCAGTGACTACACTGCTGAAGCAATTGTTTCAACACTGTTGCAGAGTTTGGTTTTCTTTTCAGAAGCTCGGCTCTTCCTTTATACTACCCTTAATTAACAAAAATAACTGAGAAGGCAAAAAAATGGGACAAAAATTAAATGCCGACGCCAGCCCAGGTGAATAAAAATGTTAAACAGTAGGTAAAAGAGCACCTCTCTCCTTCAGCAATGGTTAAACAAACTGATACAATTAGCTGGCAAGAGATTTTCTTTACCCATCTTTTGAAGAATGCATACACCTTCAGCCTACATGAGAAAACACGCCACTTAGAGAATAAACACAAGATATTCTGCTGATGTTGGAACTTTTGAGGAACACACACAATGTGCTGCAGGGACGCAGCAGGTCAGGCAGCGTCTGTGGAGGGGAATAAACAGTCGATGTTTCAGGCTGAGACCCTTCACCAGCAATGGAAAGGAAAGGGGCCTTAGACAGAATAAGAAGGTGGGGGGGGGACAGAAGGGGTACAAGCTGGCAGGTGGTAGATGAGACCAGGTGATGGGGAAAGTAGGTGGGTAGCAGAGGCGAGATGAAAGGTGGAAGAGGTACAAATAAAAGGGGAGCCAGAATGGGGAATGGAAAGAGAGCGAAGGGGAGGAGGGAGGGGAGCAACACCTCATATTCCATCTGGGTAGCCTCCAAACTGATGGCATGAACATCAATTGCTTTGACTTCCAGTAATTTCTCCCCAACCTCCCCCACTTCTCTCTTTTTTCATTCCCTATTCTGGCTCCCCTCTTTCTCTTCTCCTCAACTCTTTCTTGTGCCCTTCTTTCCTTTCTCCTGTGGCCCACTGTCCTCTCCAATCAGATTCCTTCCTCTTCAGTACTTTACCTCTTCCACCTATCACATCCGAGCTAATTACTTCATCATCCCGCACCCCCCCCCCGCCAATCTTCTTATTCTGGCATCTTTCCCCTTCCTTTCCAGTCTGATGAGGGGTTTCGGCCTGAAACATTGACTATTTATTCCCTTCCATTGATGCTCCCTAACCTGCTGAGTTCCTCCAGAGAATCTTATTTTTTGAGAGATAACAGCATGAACAGGCCCTCCCAGCCCAGCAACCTACCTATTTAACCCTAGCCTAATCATACAATGGCAAATTAACCTACTAATGGGTACGTCTTTCCACTGTGGGAGGAAACTGGAGCACCCAGAGGAAACCTACACGATTCACGGGGAGAAGGTACAAACTCCTTACAGACTGCCCTGGAATTGAACTCTGAACTCCAACATTCTGAGCTGTAGTAGTGTCATGCTGCCACTGACCACCACGGTATGACAGAACGGCAGGGTCAACATTAATCCTGCACCAAACACTCACATGATGGATGAAAGAAGGGACTTGAATTTGTATAGTAAATGTCTCTAGCACAGGGCAGCTCAAACATTGCTGCTGCAGTTCAGATGAGCTCATTTGTGTGCTGCAAGAACCTCAAACACAGCGCAAAAATGACTAATTTTTCAGTGCTGTTCGTTAAGAGGTAATAATTCACTCATGGGGAAACTTGTACCAGAGCCCCTGTTCTCTTTTGAAATAGAGCAGCAGAACTTTGTTTTTTGCTTCCAAACGTGCTTCAGTATAAGATCAAATCTGAAAGATGCCAGCTTCAACAATGTCACGCACCCTCAACATGGCACTGTACTGGCAGGTCTGGATTTTGCACGAAGATCAGCAGCAGGTTATAAAACCACTGACTTCTGACTTGCTGATCCAAGATTAGGAATTGCTTTACCAGCTTTAAATAAACAGCATTAATGGCATGTGGTTCTTCTTAAAGCAGATAATATCTCTTGACAGCGTCAGCTTCAGCTCTGTGTTCTGTATTGATCTACTGTAACTTCTCACTGCTGTCTGCATTTGGCCTTGTGGGTATCATGATTAAGTGGAGACATTATATTATAAACGACACTCTTCCAACTACTGGGCAATGCTCTCACCAGCTAACCAGGAACCCAAGAACGGTAAAGTCTACAGGAAGTGATGGACATAACCCAACCTATCACAGGCAAAGCCCTCCCCACTAACGAGTACATTTACATGGAGCACTGCCACAAGAAAGCAGCATCCATCATCAAGGGCCCCCACCATCCAGGCAAAGCTCACTTCTTGCTACTACCATTGAGCAGGAGGTACAGAAGCCTTCGGTCCCACACCACCACATTCAGAAACAACCATCAGCCTTCTGAGCCGAAGTGGACATCCTCATTCATCACAACTCTGAAACAATTCTCACTTTCAAGGAAGGACTCTTTATAACTCATGTTCTCAGTATTTTTTAAAATTTGCACATTTTGTCTTCTTTTGGACATTGTTGTCTGTCAGTCTCAGTTTATGCACAGTTTTTTGTAAATTCCATTGTGTTTCTTTACTTCCTGTACATGGTTGGAAGAAAGTTAATCTCAAGGTAAAATATGGCAACATATACTATTAATACTTCAACAATAAATTTGACTTGGAAATAAACAGATAATGTAATGATGGAGAGGAGGAATAGAATTGGGATCCAAGGAATAATGGAAATCCGGTGAAGAATAGTGACACCTGGATTGATGTAACTGCTAGTTGCTCCTGGCAGGAAGCTGCCAGAGAAGTGACAGAAGGACATAAGTACAGTCTATGAGTACCTGCATTTCAGGAATACTGACAAAGCATACATATGCCCCATGTGCACTCTGCCTGCTCTTGCACAAGAGACTGTTGGAATCTGGAGCAACAAACCATCTACTGGAGAAACTTAACTCCAATCCCCATATTCCGACCCAAATCGATGACTTTCCTTCCCCTCCTCCCCCCACCAACCCCTCACCCACATGGGTGCCACTTCTTCCAGCCGATGGCTTGTTGGAAAAGTAGGAGATGTCAGCATGGAATTTGGGTGACTTCCCTCATGAACCAGTGAGCTTCACTGTAGCAGATTCCATCAGCAACAGCTCACAGCAATCCTAAGACCAGAAGGCTAAGACTGACTGTAACCCTGGCTTCCTCAAGCAAACCAATACGGGCACACATGCCGCATTTGCAGTCATGGATGTTTACCAGTCTCAATAGGAACAAAGAATGCTATTTGTCTGGTAGGTCTTTAAACAGCAGGGGTTCAAAGGACATCAAATTCAAGTTGAAAATATCACAGGTGATGAATTCTGCATGTGATACTATCGTTGACATCATTTAGGTGAATTTTACACTGGAAAATAAGTTCTAGGGTAAACAAAATTCCCACTGAACAGCAGGGGGACTACTTTCCTGAGGGGATTAATTTTTCTTCCCCCGTAAAAGAATTTATAATTTTCTTTTAACACAGTCTCCAAATCGGAAAATCAGCTGAGTAATGGAGGACAACTTACTTCACTCAAAGGTGAGGAGTTTCATCATTGCCCAGAACTCTATCTGAAGTGCTGGTAAGAGATTGCTCAGCATCCTACTAGTTACCACATACAGCAATAGAAAATGAGTGTTGATGCTACACCTGAGAAGATTTTCTTTCCATACTGGCAGCTTCTTTGAGATATCACAGGCAGTCTTAAACTACACTGATGGACCAACAGACAGAAAATGCTGGAGGAACTCAGCAGGCCAGGCAGCATCTGTGGAAAGGAGTACTGTTGACGTTTCAGCCCGAAACGTTGACTGTACTTTTTTCCCACAGATGCTGCCTGGCCTGCTGAGTTCCTCCAGCATTTAGTGTGGGTTGCTCGGATTTCCAGCATCTGCAGATTTTCTCCTGTTTGTATATGGATGGATAATGCTTTGGACAGCAGTGGATAAAGGGAATGATTAGTTTATGAGTGCCAAGACCCCTGCGTTACAGACCCTTCACAGCTAGTCCAACATTGCTACTGTGCACTGCATTTGGGGAACCTCAGATCTCTGAAATGGATGGGTGGGAGGACAGGCTTGTTTGTTAGGGGTCTGGTGATGATTTTGGGCAGGCCAACCATCACCTGACTCCCATTAACCTGCTGGTGGTTGAAAGCATCCAAACTAGAAATGTAATATTAGTTTCCAGACTGGAGAGTTCATAATTTTCTTCCGTGGCCACATAAAAGTGTCTGGCACACAATAACCAACACCATTCTGAAGCAGGGCACCATATAGCCTCAGACAGTCCAACAGCCGAGGTTTCGGATTCTCTACACGTGACGGTTGAAATATCAGCTGGTGTTCATAAAAGATGAGCAATTAGCACTTTTGTGACATCACCACGTCACTGTTTTATATAGCGTGCAACCACTTCATCAACAGTAAAAGAAAAAGCTCAGACTTTGCATGAACCTTTCCAATCACTCATTTAAAAGCATTTGAATTTTTACACTAGTCCCAGACGTGGAGATGGTGAGGAGGGAGTTTGAGGGGAGAAGGAGCTGCATAATTCTTTTCTTACTTCTTGCAATAAACCTAATTCTGATTCAGATTCAAAGTAGCTGTGAGAGTCTGGATGCAATAGAATACAGCCCATCTACATTGTCGAATAGAATAGAATAGAATGCACAGCACAAAACATGAAGACAGTAATATGAACAAGATTGGGAACGTTGTCTCTGCCTGCCAGCTCTTTCCCCCTATTTCACAAGAATGGGATCACCAGTCAGAACGGGACGCAGTCAACCTCAACAGATCACGACATCTCTCTAGTTTGGCATCATTTCCAAGTCACAATAATAAACGCAAGGTTATGTGAGCAAATAATAAAGCAGTAAATTGCATTTTCACAAGATGTCATTAGATTTTCTAATTCCTCAGCAGCAGGATGGCAACTCCGTGCAACAATGACACAATGATGGTAAATACACTATCAGGACATGACAACTTCCCTTATACACAACGATGAATGAAAATCACAGTTTCTTGTCATTAATACATTAGGGGCATTTAAGAACTCTTAGTTCGGCACATCCATAATAGAGAAGTTGAGGGCTATATAGGAGGGAAGGTTAGATTGACCTTAGAGAAGGTTAGATTGACCTTAGAGAAGGTTACAAGGTTGGCACAGCATCGTGGCTGTACTGTGCTTTAATATTCTATGTTCTAATAAATACTTTCAGTTGAACTCCTAAGCACAAGACAAAACCGACACAAACATTAACGTCCCTGCCTTCTGAGATACAAACTAAGTAATTCCAAAGTACCGTGGGGAATGGGAATGGGCTTCTCACAACCAGGATTCTCCCTGTTAAACTTCGGTAACCAACTCCAATATGTTGCAACACACTTCTTGTTGCAGCCCGTGCCTTCACAAAGCATGTGTAAGAAACTGCTACTTGACAACTGATTGGAACAGCAGGTGTTGGCTCTTAGACATTGTGGGGTGCCAAAATCTGAAGCAAAGAGACAACACTACTATAGTTTCAGTGTTTTAAAAAACATTCATTTTATCTGCAACTTCTGTTTTTTGATGGTACACAAATTTTGGGGTTTTGCTAGGCCTGATGTTGAGTTTAAAGAACAGTTGTTTCTACCTACTCTGTTTCAGATTATTCTTTATTTTGATAACTGTTGTGTAGTTAATGTTTTAGTACTGTTTGAGTAATATTGTAAATATTGTTGTTGAATAAGCATTCTTGTTCATTTAAATAATTCATTACTGGTTATATGTAAAAATAAGTGAATTGCATACATCATGACACTACCACATGATCTGTGCGTGCCTTGCTTAAAGTAAAATGAAGTTAGACTCAAATTTCAGACTCCCATGTCTTCCTTTGAATTAGTTTAATGTTTTGAAGTTGCAAAACATAACAGTGGTGACAAGGTATCTTTAAAATGAAAGCGAGATGGCTACCGACCAGTAAAAGCGCGGCGAGACAATCAAGTTTAAAAAAAGGGCAGAAAATGGAAGAATTCACAGTTCATAAACAATGAATACCAGGTGATAATAATCATAAATAAAAAGAGCAGAAATAGCTGGCTACATCAGAAAGATTGACATGTTTGACTACACATAGTGTAACTGGTTCATGTATACTGAGCTAACTGAACAGTATTTTGAAGCAAATGAAATAGCCAATGAGAAATGAATAGCTGAGTACATTGGGTTTAAAGGCATACAGTTTGCTTCAAAGTTTGACTGCTCCAACCAAACCAGCAGAAATGAGCTTTGATGATATTGTGAAAGTAATGCAGGAACATTTAGAACTGAAGCCATTGTTGATTGCAGAACGCTTTAGGTTTCATAAATGGAATCAAAGGGAAGGGGTGTCCATTTCAGTGTATGTGGCTGAATTGAACAAGTTGTCTGAGCATTGTCAGTTTAGTAACGGGCTTAATGATGCACTGAGAGATAGTTTAGTTTGTGGAATCTTACAAGAAAGCATTCAAAAACAGCTCATAACTGAAGCACAACTTTCATTAAAAAGAGCAGTTGAAATTGCTGTATCAATGGAAACCACTGAACGAAAGTGAGCATGAACAAAATTGCAACATCTAAATAGAAACTTGCCTGGCAAAACAAATTGTATTACCATTGTGGCAGGAGCTCACACACCAGATCAATGCAGGTTTAAAAGCGAAATTTGCAGAAAATGCAACTAAGTAGGACACATATGAGCACTAACCTGCATGCTGTTGGTGAAAAATTTGATAATGATGAGAGTGACTCAGGACTGTGTAGTCTTGAGATTTTCAATATGAAAACTAACAACAGGCAAGCAATATGGCTTACACCAGAAGTGAACAGCAAGTAATTAAAATGGAATTGGACACTGTCTCAATTGTTTCAGCCACTACACAAAATGAGTAAGAATGGCACTTCAAAGATGCTGAACTAAAATCTATAGACATCTTTTCTCCAGTATAGGTTCTGAGTTGGATAACTCATGTGGGAGTTATATTCTTAGCAGTGAAATATCAACAAGCCACATTGAGCTTTCTTGTGATAAGAACAGGAGGACCACCAGTGTGGGGACATGATTGGCTAAGCCAACTACAACTTGATTGGAGATCCATCTCCCAGCAATAGAATCAAATGAAAGTGAATTAAGAATGGTACTGGATGATGCCACAACTGTCTCCATGCTGTACACCACGCTCAACAAAGGGCAAACAAGTATTGGTGCCTCTGGCTGGAACGCATATTGGACTAAGGAAGGACATGCTGCTCAAAGGAAGTGTGTAAATGACAAAAGCAATGGTCTTCTGACTACAACAGTTTTTGTACGCAACATATTTGAGAAAACTTCTGATACGTTGCTTGCAAAATATGGCTTGGTTTTAAGCTGGAAGAGAGCTTCAGGAAAGTTGCAAGCAATTGGCTTCTATCAGTATAAAGAACCACAATCTGCTTTGTGTACATTAAGGTTATTGCATGAACTTCAAGTGTGAGACGAAAAGTTGCTTGAAAAAGTAGATGCAAAGACCCAAGCCTGACTGGGTGAATGGAAGGCCAAAAAGTAAGGAGTCAATAGAGATACAAAAACAGAGTATTTGTCAGATGATGTTGTGGATGAGGGAACTAAGAGGAGAAGTCAGGTCATAAAGAAAGCACTAGAAGGATTAATAAGAGAATACTCAAAGGAAATTTTGGGTAGATGAAGCTCATCAGCCTGGGAAGGCAGTCCATCTAAGAGAGGGAAAACTCTGATTTCAAACCTCCGCTGCCTTGCGTCCATACTCACTCATGGGAAAGGCTTCTGGAGTAAACCCTGAGGACAAATCTGGAGTCCCTAAGGCAGTCCGACGTTGCCTTCAACCTCGTTCTGGTAACTCCTGTGACGACACTGGTGCCAAGCTGTATCGGCCCTTGCCCTTCCCTTGGACAACATCAGTGTCGTGGAGAGGGGAGACTTGCTGTATGGGCAACTGCCAGTCTTCCATACAACCTTGCCCAGGCCTGCGCCCTGGAACTTTCCAGGTGCAGATCCATGGTCTCGCTAAACTAACGGATGCCACCGCCACTCAAAGGAACTAAATTCACCTTCCCAAGACCTAGATGCACAAATTAGATCTACCACCATCAAAACCACTTCCTGCAGTCAACTCCTACAACCTAGAACCTGAGATTGTTTCACAGCCACAAATCTCACCTGCCAAGCAGAGTGACACCCTTTGTTAGGAATGACGTTACCCACAAGAACAAGAAACCCGAGACAGTGATTAAAACTTTAGGCCTGAATGGGACAATTTAAAGTTTACTATGCTGTGGATGTCTGTATACAGTAGTTGTATTACATAGTATACTGTGCATATAGTTGAGATGCATTCTATACTGAGTTGGAGTTTATAGCTAAGCAGGGAGGAGTGTTGTGTATTTAATGTTTCTGTAGTGTTTGAGTATTATTGTATAAAGTTGTTGATTAAGCATTCTTGTTTATTTAAATAGTTCAGCATGGTTATATGTAAAAGTAAGTGAATTGCATACATCATGACACTACCATATGATATATGCACGCCTTGCTTAAAGTAAACCCAAAGTTAGACACACATTTTGGACTCCCATGTCTTCCTTTGAATTAGTTTAAAGTTTTGAAGTTACGGAACGTAACAATAACCATTCCAATATTAATATCTGAGCTAAGAATGCTTTCTGTTATGTCTGTGTACGAAGGGTGAAGGCAAGAATATTGGCAGCACTTTGCAAAAAATATTTAAGAAAAGAGGCATAAAGGATTGATTCTACCTCATGTACATCGACATTTTGTTATCATCATTATCCTTTATTGAACCGGGCCACGTCAAACAAAAAAAACTCTTAAGACTTATTTCATTGCAGAACTATCAAGGAGAAAGGCACTAGTAAAACATTCTTGCTTCTGTTCAAGGGTCTGCAACTGCTGAGTTATTCCAAGATTCTTGTTGAAATCTACACTAACCAGCCGTGTGCTCAGTTTTCAACTAATAAGCAACTGATAGTCGTGCCTGCTGTCTGAGAAATGCACTTCTTTTGCTGTGTTCCGTATTATTCTGCCAAGCATTGTGGGCATGCTACGTTGGCGTCAGAATGTGTGGCAACAGTTGTGGGCTGCCCCCAGCACATCGATAGATGTGTTGTTTGTAATGTAAATAACACTTTCATCGATGTACATGTGATTAACAGATCTGAACCTGACCTTTTGCTTGGCACCCTTCATTTCTGCCATGAAGTACATTGTGTATATTTCCACATATAACCATGAAACTAACACAAAGTGGGACGGAAAGGAAATTGTTGAAAGACAATGGGTGTAGTTACCTTAAAAGTGAATGAGTAACTCACAGGTACATTGCACCCCATCTGTGAACAGTGGCCATATCATACTTAACCCAATTCACAAAGATTTTATATCTTGTATATGGCATTGTTTACTAAATATAAAATATATAAAGAGCTTTGTGAGGGGTTGAAGAAGTAAAACTCCATTAATCTGATCAGGATCTTGTTGTTGCTGGACTAGCAAGATTTTTCAATATATTAGATGTTATTTTGTTGATACCCCAACACACCTTTAATTCACTTTTTAAAAAAGACATTACACAGAAATAATATCTTAAAGATTGGACAGTTACATGAATAGGAAGGTGTTAGAGAGATATGGGCCAAACATGAGCAAATGGCAATAGTTTAGATGGGAGTCTTGGTCAGCACGAACCAGTTGGGCTGAAAAGCCTATTTCCATGCTGTATGACTGAGAAACACTCCAGTAAACCAAGTCAGCTTCAAGGGACCACGGACAACTGAACCACGTGAGCTTGCAGAGAGCATAGGAACTGGGGCCGCAGTATGGCTGCGGAGAGTGGGAACTGTGGCCCTTGTGAGTCGACTGGGAATGTGGCAAATATTACTTGGTAATGGCAAACCATCAGGATCACTACGTGACTCCCTTGTCCATTCGTCCCCCCAATCCCTCCCCACTGATCTCCCTCCTGGCACTTATCCTTGTAAGTGGAACAAGTGCTACATCTGCCCTTACACTTCCTCCCTCACCACCATTCAGGGCCCCAGACAGTCCTTCCAGGTGAGGCGACACTTCATCTGTGAGTCGGCTGGGGTGATATACTGTGTCCGGCGCTCCCGGTGTGGCCTTCTATATATTGGCGAGACCTGACGCAGACTGGGAGATCGTTTCGCTGAACATCTATGCTCTGTCCACCAGAGAAAGCAGGATCTCCCAGTGGCCACTCATTTTCATTCCACATCCCATTCCCATTCTGATATGTCTATCCACGGCCTCCTCTACTGTCAAGATGAAGCCACACTCAGGTTGGAGGAACAACACTTTATATTCTGCCTGGGTAGCCTCCAACCTGATGGCATGAACACTGACTTCTCAAACTTCCGCTAATGCCCCACCTCCCCCTCGTACCCCAGCTATTATTTATTTATTTATATGCACACATTCTTTTTTTCTCTCTCTCCTTTTTCTCCCTCTGTCCCTCTCACTATACTCCTTGCCCATCTTCTGGGCTTCCCCGCTCCCCGTTTCTTTCTCCCTGGGCCTCCTGTCCCATGATCCTCTCTTATCCCTTTTGCCAATCACCTGTCCAGCTCTTAGCTCCATCCCTCCCCCTCCTGTCTTCTCCTATCATTTTGGATCTCCCCCTCCCCCTCTCAAATCTCTTACTAGCTCTTCTTAAAGTTAGTTCTGACGAAGGGTCTGGGCCCAAAACGTCAACTGTACCTCTTCCTAGAGATGCTGCCTGGCCTGCTGCGTTCACCAGCAACTTTGATGTGTGTTGCGAGATCACTGGATTGTTGGAGTGTGGATTATCTTGTAGGAATTATTTGAGCTCTTGTCTACAAATATATTTTGGGGAGGATGCGTACTGTTAAAGAACCCAGCTTTCTTTATAATGAAAAAGGGCAGGGAACATCTTCATGTCCACTACAGGCAGGATAGCAGACAGCAGTAACAGAAATATCTAGACTAGGCACAGTTGCAGTAATAAGTGGCTGCAAGTTAAAACTGAACATTTCTGCAATGGCTTCAAATCATAAAAGGAACGAGGAGGTGGGATACTTATTGCCACAAGGACATGCTGGGATGTATTTAATATCTTACTTTATTCTTATTTACTATTAGACATTTGAAAAAGACTGTTGTGGAGTTTCAGGTCTTGGAAAAAATAGGTTGCAAGTTCCTGATCTCAGATAGTCCCATCAGTGGGTAAAGGAGCAAGAACCCCAGCTCCCGGGCAATGTGGTGTAGCTAACACCAGGCAGCCAAGAAATTGGAATGGTTTTTGACACTGTTGAAACGATGGGGGGAGGGAATGGAGTGAAATAAGAAGATACTTCAAAATACACAGAAGGCAAAGAAGGAAAGAATGCCAGACTAAATCCCTGTTTCTTGTATGCAGTCAATTACTAGTTCCAAAGTGGGTTGAGATCTATCAGACTGCCAGATCCAGACTGTTATTTTACATCCAGACTGTTATTTTACACAATGTGTCAACACTTGTATTAAGAGGTAATTTGACACCACCTGCATACAATTTTAGCCCAGGGAGCTCTAATTCAGTTTGGATTATTCAGCATCTTATTTGTACTGTAGAATGTTTCTGAATTGAACAGAAACCTAGTCCCTAAAGCTCAGGCCAATAATTATAAACTATAGAAAAGAAAAAAAATAGCAAATGCTGGAAATCTGATGTAAAAGCAAAAATCCTGCAGGAGCTCAGCTGGTCGGGCAGGATCTGAAGAGAGGGACACAGGTAAAGGCTGCAGGTCAATGGCCTTTCATCCAAACAAAGAAAAGTCATAAAACAAAGATATTTAAATTGCAGAGAAGGGGAAAGAGATGGAAAGGGCAAAGGGAACATCTGTGGAAAAGGAGTTGATCATGCAGGTCCTGATAGTCCACCTTTAAATGTTCCCTTCCCTTCCTCTGTTTCAGGGGACAGTGAGCAACCAGGATCCATTACAGGCCTGCTGACTCCCTCCCACAGGTAACTGCTCCACACCTCCTTCAACCCCGATTTCTCTATACACCATTCCATTCTCCTAGTTTCTCCATCTGTCATATCTGACCTGATGACAACAACACTCCCAAGGTGCCTTTCTTTTACTTTTACTGTGGCTTCCCCTCCGCTACAATGGGCAGTGTTTTCAATTCTCCATTTTACACACTTCTGCTGTCAGTTTCTCTCTTCCCAGCATCTCTTACCAGCCCTTCACCACCATTCTGTATATCATTTATTCGCTGTAATTTCCGCCACCTTCAACACGATGTCTCCACCATGTTCACTTTCTCTTCTACTTTCAGCAGTGTGAAGGAAACATTCATTCAGTGACAGAAGGGTCCACTCTTCCATCCCCACTGAAAGCCACTCTCCTTCTCACAATCAAACTGCAGATGCAACACCTTTCCTTTCACCTCTTCCCTTCCCTTCACACATACAACTGAAGCATCCATTCACTTTGACTTCTAGCTCAGTGCATGACATGCCCACCGCTATATTCCAGACACTAAGCACACATTAGAAAATGATTGGCAGAAGCTTCTATTCAGTCCATAGGTGTTATCCCAGGCTTGCGGTCATTTTAATTCTCCATTCCGCTCCCATTCTGATTCTTCTTTGGCTACCACTCACTGTTCCAGGGCAAGTTGGAGAAACAGCATCTCATCAATGTGGCATTCAACAATTTCCAGTAGCAGGACATCCCTTTAGAACAGAGATGAGGAGGAATTTCTCGAGCCAGCCGATGGTGAATGTGTGGAATTCATTGACATAGACTGCAGTGGAAGCCAAGTCATTGGGTATATTTAAAAGTGGAGGTTGATAAATTCTTGATTAGTAAGGACATCAAAGGTAAAATAAAGCAGCCATGACTAAATGGTGGGACAGACTCAAAGGGCCAAATGGCCTATTTCTGCTCCTATGTTTTATGGCCTTATTTACCAGAACTGGCCATTTCTGATGAAAGGGCTGTACAGGCTACTATGACAGGATTCCATTCCCGCAAGCTATCTGTGACCCAAACTGTTTATAAGGCGGAAGTGTACAGAAACTGTCGTGATACTAAAGCGAGCAGACTCAATGAGTAACGCAATGGGTCAGATAGGAACCGCAGAAAGAAATAGACAGTCAATACTTTAGGTTGAGGGTTAAGATGAACCAATTTCAGCTACTTTTTTTGGAATACCAGACATACTAGCTGCACTAACATAACTTAGCTGCTTCTTGTCCAGTGTCCTGGTTTCAGTCAGTTTTATCCACAATCCCTTCCAGTTGAGAAATTCAATAACACTGAGATGCAAAGTTTATACTGTGCTTGTTATTGTTTTAATTCTTGAACGTGTTCTGAGTCTTTCAGTGCGATACCAATGGCAACATATAAACAAGCAACTCTAACAGTGAGCAACAGAATAAAATTACAACATTTCTACCGTAACCAGACTTGTACCAATCACAATCTCTAACTCATTGTTTTACCTTCAGGAAGAACCTGACAAGAAAATGCCTCTCTGGAGTTAGCTTCCTCTGGAGTTATGGTGGGCAAGGAAGTTCAGTCTTAAAAAATAAGCACTTTCTTTCTGTCTATTGCACCCAGTACCTGTTCAGCTCCAAAGAGAGATTCCTACATGTCTGAAGGGGAATATGTACAGCCTCAGGCATTATACAACCCTTAGATCATCTCATTCAAACCTGTGCAAGCTAGACCACATTGATCAGAGAGGAAGAGCAGGCAGAGAAACTTTAACACCAGATTTTGCTGTCTTGTCCAAGAAACTTTTGGAAACTGAAGCTGTACCTGGGTGAATCTGCTCAACAGTAATTGCAAGAGACAGTGAGCATTTGTTCAAACTACTCGTTGAATTATACTATGAAATATAAAAAGAGCAGTACAATAGCACTATATAAATTCTGCACTGCTGCCAATATTGCTAGTTTTGCATTTCACTCCTGTGCTGTAATCATCGTTTGGAAGAAATGGCATAACTTGCATTTGTTTCTTTACATTTATTTCCCACCTCTACATTAGGCAGAAGCAGATGGGCTTTGCATGAAAGCTGTAAGATCTCTCTGTGGGGAGAGCTAGAAGAAAGAGCCATGCTTGGTTAATCGTTTCATGCTGCCTAGTGACAATGTGCAAGAGCTACTGACTACATGGGAGTAATACAAAAGGGGTTAAGACATCAGACCTGGTGGATCAAGAAAATAGATGTAAAGAGTACGGAACAGAACAATAGGCAGATTTATCTTGATATTTAGGACAAGAAAAATAAATCACAGCACCTCCTCTGTCCTTTGAGGTTTCACATGTGTCAACTACCAAGCATGACAGAGAAACTCACTTCTAACATTCAAAGTTTTTTGGCATGATAAGCATATCAAATGCAATAATTTATTCAGAACTTCCCTCCAAAGCTGAATAGAAGCAATGTCCTTCCAGATATTGCCCATTGATATTCTGAACAATCGTTGTTTGATTTCTCAAAGCAAATACATAAAACAATATCAAATACAAGACAGTGCTGTTAAGGTGGAAAACAGAAAGGAAATGCGCAGATCCCACTTTGAAATTGGTCATTTCGTTTTAATTTGTTATACATATATCCCATAAATAATTTCAAAATCAAACCTTTTGTCCCCGCCAAGAAAAGCTTGTCAAATGTATGCTTCACTTTTCAAACAAATGGTCTTTAAACTATCCTTAAAGTGAGAGCTTTTTCTCTAATTTCTGTAGCTAGTCAGCTTGGCTGTCAATCAGAAGAATCACCTCAGCATTGTACACACTGGAAACCGATCTCTAGAGAAGATCACAAAAGATTCACAAGGATGGTAGTTAGATAGGAGGGAATGAATTATGAGTAGAGTTTGGGTTGGCTGTGTTGTTTTCCTTAGAGCAAAGGATGCTGAATGATGAGTGATCTTAATTCCAATAGTTGTGAGATAACTATGAAGAAGGATAGTTCTGGTCCTCAGGTTGAGATTCTAAATTGGAGAAAGGCCAATTTTGATGGCATGAGAAAGGATCTGGTAGGTGTGGATTTGGATAGGTTGTCTTCTGGCAAAGGGGTGCTTGGTAAGTGGGAAGCCTTCAAAAGTGAAATATTGAGAGTATGGGATTTGCTTTTTTTGTGTACAGAAGGCAAGGCTAACAGGTTTAGGGAACTTTGATATTCAAGGGATATGGAGGCACTATTAACAAAAAGGAGGTACATAGCAAGTATTGCTTGCAAGCAACAAATAACGTGCTTGAGAAGTATAAGAAATGCAAGAGAACACTTAAGAGGGAAATCAGGAGGGCTGAAAAGGCATAAGGTTGCTCTGTCAGACAAGGTAACAGAGAATTCCAAGGGCTTCTTCAAATATATTAAGAGCAAAAGGATAGCACAGGACAAAACTGGTCCATTTTAAAATAAATGTAGTCATTTATGCGATGGGAGAGATTGTAAGTGGACATTCTGCAATCTGCATTTACTTGAGAGATGGACACGAGTCTTTCCAATGGAGGCAAGGCAGTAGAGAGATCATGGACCACATCCATATTACAGAAGAGGATGTACTTGTTGTCAAGGCAAATTAGGATGGATAAAACCTTAGGGCTGAAATAAGGCATCTCCTCAGACCTTGTGGGAGGGGGAGGGTAGTGCAGAAAATACAGAGCCTGGCTGAGGTATTTAATATTTGGCAGGTATTCTAAAGTAAGGAGATACAAGTTTTAGAATAGATAGGGCCTGATTAGGGATAGTCAACATGGCTTTGTGCAAGTAAGTCATGTCTAAACAATCTCATGGAGTATCTTGGTAAAACAGCTATGGAGTTGAATGTGGTTGGATACCACATGCATAGGAATATTTTAACTGTCACCAAAATCAGATTAAGCATCTTACAAGAGAGAATAGATCAATGGCATTCTATGACTGCACGCTGCAAAATGAAAAGGAACACTGGAAAAAAAAAGTGATGGTGAATAAAATTAAGCAGAATAACACATAATAATATCTTGGGCAATGATCTTTCACCAGAAGATGAACTGGAAGGTACCAGTTGCGATCTGGTGCCCCTCAAAGTCCAACCCTACGACCCCGCTGTGAAAGGTGGAAATGGGTAAGGCCATGCAAACGGGCTGTGGTGAAACTGTATAGGCAAATCCTTTGTACAGTGGATACAATGGATTATAGAAACATTGATGAACTCCAAGCATACCATCAACTTTGGACAATGGAGACAGGATGTCATCAACGGCCTATGCTCCACTGGGAGCTAAGGGCCCAAGAATGAGGAATAGTTGCAATCTGGCACAACTGTGAATGGTGATGTCCAGAAAGCTAACGTAAGGATCATTACCAGTGAGAGGAGCAATTCAATGCATCATAGTGAATTCATTCAGAAATACCCTCAACTAAATATAGCTGCATCCATCTAACTAAATAGCAATTTAACTTGATATATTGCAAACAGTTTCTTTTTAAGGGCTGGGACGAGTTTAAAAAATATTCATAAATTGGAAAGTTCAAATTATATTTGCGCATGTCTACTCAACTGATAACCTTCAATTTAAACCCCATCCAATTCCTGCTCAATCATCTCAATTTCTGACATTATTCCAACATCAAACTTCAGGAACAATCAGAACAATTTTATAATTTTGGAAAGCCCAGCAAGATTCCTCACAAGCTAGAAATAAATATTGAACATCTATGCAATGCAAATCATGCTATTCATGCACTGTATTTGAAACACATCCAGAAAAGAAAACTGGTCATATCCAAATTTCTGAATATTTCATAATTGACAAGTCTCTGCACTATTAGCCTAACGGACACAAAACTGTCCATTGTATCCCAACCTTGAATTGAACGCCAAGTTTCCCTAATACTTCAAGACCTTGGCTAACATTTTGATTATCTTGTCTATTTTTCCCACTGCCTGTTCTGTGCCCTTTCGTGTTTGAAGCAGTTCCTCAGTGTTTACCACTGTGATACCTGCCTTACTGTTTTTCTTTAGGGTTGTGTTGTAGCACCTGCCAACTCATGAGCCTCACTTAATGGTCAACCATCCCAAAATGGGTTTGGCCATGTCATCCCCGATATGCAGAGTAGCAACACATCTGTTAAACAGGGTATTGCTTGGTCTCCTGAGGCAAAATACAACTCATCAGAAATTGCCAATACTGCCACATAATCGCACATGTTATAAATGTGGGCAGAGGGTATTTTCACGGTCCGAAAGGAAAAAGCTGCTTGGAGAACATGAACTGCTCTCTGAAACATCACTGATGCTTTGGCACATTCTGTTTTTAACTCCCATCCATCTCATGTTTTGATCAGTCTTTATTTCTCCAGTGCCAGTTGCTCGCAAAGGGCTAAATCAAACAAGTACCTTAACTTTTGTCCTTCCAGAAGATGACAAGCTTTGATGCTCCCAGTTGTACACTTCTAATATTTGCAGTTGTTTATTCTTGTTGTACATGCAAAGAACCTCCAGCCTTGCACGTTACTTCTGCCTCTGCTTCTCTGTCCCAGTTCCCCTGAAGCAAGCTGGGTCACCCTGGAGGAGGGGCCACGGGAGCCTCCGGCCTTATAAACCTTTGGCAATGAGTGATACACATAAAAGTTACTGGTGAACGCAGCATCTCTAGGAAGAGGTGCAGTCGACGTTTCAGGCCGAGACCCTTCGTCAGGACTAACTGAAGGAAGAGTGAGTAAGGGATTTGAAAGTTGGAGGGGGAGGGGGAGATCCGAAATGATAGGAGAAGACAGGAGGGGGAGGGATGGTGCCAAGAGCTGGATAGGTGATAGGCAAAAGGGATACGAGAGGATCATGGGACAGGAGGTCTGGGAAGAAAGACAAGGGCGGGGGGGGGGACCCAGACGATGGGCAAGGGGTATATTCAGAGGGACAGAGGGAGAAAAAGGAGAGTGAGAGAAAGAATGTGTGTATAAAAATAAGTAACAGATGGGGTACAAGGGGGAGGTGGGGCATTAGCGGAAGTTAGAGAAGTCGATGTTCATGCCATCAGGTTGGAGGCTACCCAGACGGAATATAAGGTGTTGTTCCTCCAACCTGAGTGTGGCTTCATCTTTACAGTAGAGGAGGCCGTGGGTAGACATGTCAGAATGGGAATGGGATGTGGAATTAAAATGTGTGGCCACTGGGAGATCCTGCTTTCTCTGGCGGACAGAGCGTAGATGTTCAGCAAAGCGGTCTCCCAGTCTGCGTCAGGTTTCGCCAATATATAAAAGGCCACATCGGGAGCACCGGACGCAGTATATCACCCCAGCCGACTCACAGGTGACACTTGGCAACACTTCACCTGTGCATGGATGGGAGGGGTATGGAGCACTATGGTCTAGGGTCAGGTGAAGGGACTAGGCAGAAAACAGTTTGGCATGGTCCAGGTGGGCTGAAGTATCTGTTTCTGTGCTGCAGGGCTCTATGACTTTATTGCTGTTGTCCTAGGAAATTCCTTTTACCTTAGTGTCCAATGGACATGTAATTGGTATGCATTTGAAACTGCTTTGCCATTAATACATATATGATAACATTAGTTTTTCAAATGAACTCACAAGTGTGACAGGAAAAATAAGAAATGGTAAGCCCAGGGACTATACATTTTAACAGTCTACTAACTTTGATTCTTTTCTTCCCTACACATCAGTGTTCCTTTCAATCTGCTGCTGGATATGGAATACATTGCACTTCAGCCTGGCGTTCATTTATTTTCCGGCATGACCCACACATCCAAATAAAGCATACAATACCACGCACAATAATTTTGAATGTACGATAACACTAGATTTTTGACTCTCTTAAAGAACTAACCAATGTGCTTTCTTGTGGAGTTGGGTCCCACAAACAAGACAACATCCCTTAATGACTACCTCCCAATCGCTCTGATACCCACCATGAAGTGCTTTGAGAGGCTGGTCTTGGCAATTGTCAACTCCAGCCTTCTGACCTTGACCCAGTGCAATTCACCTACCACCGAAACAGGTCTATGGTGGATGCCATCTCCATGGCCCTACAAATCTCTGGAGAATCTGGACAGTAAAGACACCCATATGATATTATTGTTTATTATAGAGCTATCTTCAATGCTATAATTGCAAACCAACTCATCACCAAACTCTGGATACTGGGAGTCAACATCTTCCACTCCAACTGGTCTTCAACTTTCTGACCAACAGATCGCAATCAGTATGGATGGGTAGCAATACCTCTGCCACGATTAGTTGAAACACTGGTTCCCTACATGGTTCTGTTCTCGATCCCCTGCTCTACGCCCTGCACACTCATGACTGTGTGGCCAGATTCTGCACTAACTCCATCTACAAGTTTGCACAAGGTGGGTCGAACCTTAAATAATGATGAGTCAGAGTACTGGAAGGAGACAGAGAGCCAGGTTATATGGTGTCATGAAAACAACCTTTCCCTCATTAACAGCAAAACACAAAAGCTGGTCACTGATTTCAAGAAATGGGGCAGTCCATATGCTCCTGTCTACATCAACTGTATTAAGGTTGTATACTACTCGCTGCATCAGTAAAGCATCCAGCATAATCAAAGACCCCACCTACCCCAGACATTCTCTCTTCTCCCCTCTTCCATTGTGCAGAAATTAAAAAAGTCTGAAAGCAGGCTGTTATGAGATTACTGAATACAATACGATGGACTCCAGAACTCATAATCTGCCTTGTTATGATCTTGCATCTTATTATTTATCTGCACTGTACTTTCTCTGTAGCTGTTACACTTCGTTCTGCATTGTTATTCAAGCTCAATGCACTGTGTAATGATTTGATCTGTATGAATAATATGCAAGACAAGCTTTTTATTGTACCTCAGTACAGGTGATAATGATAAAGCAATTCCAATCACAATTCCGAGCAAGAATGTGTGATGGAGAGACAGGTGTCAGAATTCTTGGGAGTCTTAATGAAAGCAAACCTAAACTAGGAGGGATTATGAAAAGCACATGCAATGAAAGAAAGCTGAGGAGTACATTAAACAAAGGAAACTACTTCAGAAGCTCATCACATGATTGAGCAACATTAAAGAAAGGAATGGGAAATGCTCTTTCAGTACAGACACTCAACATCAATTGAAGCAGACTTCATCTCTGTGAAAGTCGATATTTGAACCTCACCAGGCAGACAGTACCCCAATACAGTCAGTTCCCAGGTTACACCATTGCTCCATTCCTGAGAACTGTTCAGGAGCCACAGTTGCTTGGAAGTCGGAAATGAACAAAACCAGGGTGTGGAAGAGGATCATGGAAACAAGCTGTGATGGGAGAGCGAGCGGGCGCGGGAAGAGTGGCCGCCGGCTGATCTCCCTGACAGAGCGAGTCGACACAGGGCTCCCGGCTCTGCTTGACTCAACCCAGCCCATTTGCTGCTTTGGGGTGGTGGTGGGGTGGAGAGAAAGCATGCGGAAATCCCTGTTTTTATCCAGAAGGATAGACCCGCAGCCACACACCATCCATCCCAGTGGTTTCTCAAATGCTTGTTCATATGTTTATATGCCGGGTGTTCTTGAATCAGGGAGGACCTGCACTGTGCTGGTGGGTAAAGATAGGGAATTAAACCTTGTGGACATTTTGTCCCACACACTCACAGAGCTTGAGAAATTGGGCATTTAATTTACCAGCCAGAAAGGACTTAATTTACCAGTCTTCTGCTCCTTTCCATTTACCCACAGGTTTAGGCGAAGAACAAATTCCATCAGATCCGCTGGGCCACTGGCTGAGCCGACAGCAGTTCCTGTCTCTCCAGAGGATATTCACACACTTCTTCACTGATTCATTGTTTTTCCTCCCTCTACTTTGCTAACTATAGTCTGCCCTTATAACTCTGTTCGCTAACTGAGTGCGTAAATGGCCACTGGCCGTAGTGTCCTCTAACTCAGTAACAAAATAACACGTTTGAAAAACCATCTGTGCACAAGTAAACACTGTGAGATCAGCTGCTCAGTTATATAAGGCTGAGGTTTGTCTTTCTCCCTCCCTCTTGTTCACTGGTATGTAAGGCAGAAAGTGCACTGCTTTAATTTTACCCGTTGCCTGCTGTTCGATAATGATAAATGGTATTTCTTTGTTTAAAGCAGACATCTTGTCTTGCACCCCTGTACCAGTGTGTTTTGTGGTGAGGGAGGGTGGGCCAGTAGGCGCGGGGGGGTGGGTAATAGTGGGAGGAGGGGGTTAGCATGATGTGGATAAGAACTGCAAGCCAGAGAAAGCCGTTGCTATGGTAATGGCATCTGCATGGCATCAGCAGTAGCTCTGAACTCTTGAGCACTGAGGAATATCATGGATGGAGCCAGCAAATGTCAGCTCTTTGTGATTCCTGATAAGTTTTAAGCTTGAAATCCAAATTCAGAAGCTTTTATAAACCATTTAATGCATTGCCTCCTGTTAAAAAATAGATGCAGAATGTAACCAGGAAGCTTTGGGCAAAAACACTCAACTCTTACAGTGCCAGTTCTGCAGTGGGATCCAGCCTTGTTCAGCACAGTAAGGGTTAAAGAGGAGATATTCAACATAGGGGCTGGGGTCCAAGCTCACTTGGGAAGCCAAGTTTAAACATGATGCCGCATGGTGCGGGTTGTTACAGTAACAAAGGGTGAGTAAATTCGATCTTTCCTAAACAAAAGGGTTAGGGAATTTGCAACCTGAATAATTTACAGCAAACAACCTCCTTAATTAAAATTAAATGGAGTAAAATGCAAATACTAATAGAATTAAAACAGGAGGGAGGATCGCAAAATTAATTGTTCACCCCAGATTTTGCTAATCCCAACCTGCCCCTCCTCCCCCACCTCAAATCTCTCCCCATTTATATATTAATTAGGTGCATATGATGTGCGAATCATGCCTGGATTAGTGTCACTGCTGTGGATTCTATTTTGCTGCACTGTGACATGCTGACAGCACTGAACACTGGGTTGGCTCGGATGCAAGGTGCTACAGGGTATGTAGATACTTTCCACTGGAATATGGATGGGACTCTGCACAAAGGAATGCACTACCACACACTTGGGTAACTTTTAACTTCAGTTCCTCCCAGACCTCTACTTCTGCATCCCCTCTCCCACCCCCCCAGCAATTCAGGTCCCTCCTCGTTGCCCCGTGCACTCTTTCTCACCAAGTATTAAAAGTAAAAGATCGTCCAAGAAAGATGGGGATGGGATGAAATTCTGTCTCCTGCGAATCTTTGGAAGTACCCGAGCCAAAAGGCAGGGAACACAGAGTTTCTGAATGCTTTAACTCAGAGGGAAATATGTTCTCAAGAAGTGAGAGGGGTCACCGGGGGTAAGAATGAATATGGAGCTGAGGTAGTACCCAGATCAGCTACAATCTCATTGAATGGCAGAGGCAGCTCAAGCAGCTACTGTAAGTGGCATATTCCCCCTCTCACTTGTAATGTTCTGAAGAGCAAGTCGGCCAGTGGACAGGTTATAAACAATTTCAGTCAAAAAGACTTGGGTGCGTCACTTATGCAAGAAGTAGTAAAATTATCTCCCTCAGAGATGAGGAAGAGCACACACCTCGAGGTGGGCCATGTTTCTATGTCTTTCCATGCCTGCTGCAGTGTGGAAAAGGTCTGCCAACCAGCTCCCTCAACCTGTAAACAACACCGGGGAGTGCAGGGGAGGAGGCAAATAACTGGCTGAAGGAACAGAACCGACACGTCTATCAGTCGTAAGCAGGCAAGTGGGTGAGTTTGCAAACCAAGTACAAAATGACCCCAGATTCAATCTCTAACAATAACTCAGAGCCAAGGCAGTGGCTTGGAATGTGTCGATGCCCCAATCTTAGAGGTCCTGCTCCTGCTTGTTACTTGGTAGTTCCTGGCCAATCAGAAGTGTATGTAAGTGGAGCTTTGAGCACGGCTTCTAATGAAAACTTCCCCTAGTCATTCTCCACACCTGTGCATAGAATGGCTACTTGGCCATAATGTGGGGAGGCTACTGGCATCTCCAATACCTGAGAAAATGGAAAAAGAGGTGACAAAAGTCAGTAGCACAAATTGTTTTGTGGATCACAGAGAAAATAGGGAACTTAATGTTAGCATCTTTTTGCATTTCTTACTGCATAATCGACAAAGGCAAAATTCTGTTATGCACGAGGAATTGTCAGGGCACCCCATTCAATACCATTGGTTAAATGTAAATAGATCCTTGCAATAAATAGACAACAGGATGGACAAAAATAAAATCAGATTGCCAAAACAAATTTAGTATTAACTCAAACCCACAACAAACCTATAATGAAGGTGTCCCATTGGCCACACTGAGTACCATTAGCAGAATTAATCCTCAACTAAAATTCTCTTAATCTCTCAATGCAGTTTGTCCATGGCGACAGCGCACTATTTAACTCTCACACCTCTTTTATTGCACTGTTTGCAGCCATCTCCAGCTTTCTTCTCTAAGGATGCCTTGTTAGTTCACTCTCCAATCAGTTATGGTTCTCCATTCTTGAGTCTCTATACATTTTTTTCTGCTTAGTTCCTTTCATTTTTTTTCCAGGAGGGTTCTCACTAATGAATAGGTGGATGAATGGTGGTTGTAGATAAACTACTGCTTTTGTTTCCTTCTTGTACTTAAACTTGTTTTCTGCTGTAGTTACATGTTCATGGTTTTGATTTCATATAAATGGAAGTAGAGTTGACTGCTGTCAGTACTGGTTTTGCAGTTGCACTCTCTGTATCACTTTGGAGAGGGATTTAAACTCATGAAGTTGTGGATTCAAATCCCACTCTAGAGACCTGAGCCCATAATCTCAGCTGACACTTCCGTGCAGTCATGTGGGAATCCTGTGCTATTAGAGGTGATTGTAGTGTGTTCAGCTCTGGCTAGTCACAAGGGTAAATTCTGACTGCATTAGTTTAAGTGCAGTGTGCAAGGGTGGGCGAACTGCAACAGAGGCATTATTATTAACTCAAACCCACAACAAACCTTTAATGAAGGTGTCCCATCAGCCACACTGAATACCATTAGTAGAATTAATCCTCGACTGAAATGGAGCCATCCTCCAACAATCATTTAACACTTTGAGGGGACACATGTCCATGTATGACAAGAATCCAATCACAAAAGCAAAACCTAGTTTTCCAAGGTTGGGGAATCAAGAACCAGCAGGCAGAGGTTTCAGGTAAGAGGGAAGAGATTTAATAGTAACCTGAGGGGCAACGTTTTCACCCAGAGGGTGGCCTGCATATGGAAATGAGCTGCCAAAGGAAGTGGTTTAGGTTGGTACATTTAAAAGACGCTCGGACAAATACATAGGTAAGAAAGGTGAATTTGTTTATTATTGTCCCATGTACTGAGGTACAGTGAAAAACTTTGTTTTGCATACCATTTATAGAGGTCATTTCATTACATTAATGCATTAAAATAGGATACAAGGGAAAACAATAATGGAATGCAGAATAAAATGCTACAGGTACAGAGAAAGTACATAGTTTGGATCAAATAGGATAAGTTTACATGACTTCTCAGTCGGCATGGTCTGTTTGGGCTAAAGGACTATGTTGTATGATATGATAAATTTATTCTCTTCACATCAAGTAATCTGACATGCAGCAAAACAGAGTAGCCAACCAGAGACAGAATTGGGCTCTACCTATTGCTATACTCACCATGTGTTTCTCTTTGGCTGAGTCCCAAGTTTTCTGGTGCTACCTGGTGTTCAGAATGGCCAGGCTAGTTACGAGTCAGTCTTTTTTCCAAATTATTCTTCACAGATGTAGGCTTGGTGGCAAAATTGTGCTAAAAAGTTCTTTCCCAACTGCCCTGAAGTTTGTATGAGAAATGCATTTCCACAGCATGACTGGGTAGGGTCCTCCAGGAATAAGGCCAAGGATCTACTTGTCCAAATGGCAGTGGTAATAGGAGATGCTGTTGAAAACCTTTTGGTGAGATGCTGGTGTGATTCTTATACAGGTAGATAGATGGTCCACACTGCACAAGACCATAAGACATAGGAGCAGAATTAGGACAACTAGCCCATCGAGTCTTCTCTGCCATTCCATCATGACTGATCCTGGATCCCATTCAACCCCATACTCGCCTCCTTACCATATCCTTTGACTGATCAGGAAACTATCAACTTCCGCCTTAAATACTTGGCCCCCACCGCAGTCTGTGGCAGAGCATTCCACAGATTCACTACACTCTGGCTAAAAAGGTCCTCCTTACCTTCATTCTAAGAGGACACCCCTCAATTCTGAGGCTGTGCTCTCTAGTTCTGGATACCCTCACCATAGGAAACATCCTCTCCACATCCACCCTATCCAGTCCTTTCAAAATTCAGTAAGTTTCAATAAGATCCGCCCACATTCTTTTAAATTCCAGTGAGTACAGGCCCAAAGCTGCCAAACACTCCTAATATATTAACCCCTTAATTCCCAGAATCATCCTCGTGAACCTCCTCTGGACTCTCTCCAATGATGACACATGCATATGCATGGTAATAGGTGGAGAGTGGTTTAAGAATTGACTTACATCTACCTCATGTCTGGAACCAAGTTTCTTCTTTCCTCAATGACCACATCCCCAGTTTCTTCACCATCCCTCGTTCCTCCACCAACAATACCATCTGGTCTGCCCAACCCATAGCATTAAAATCTATCTTTCCCACCTCCTAGTATTTGGCATTTTCACTAGAGGTGTTACTTCATCTGCATGTTCTATATCTTGAAAGCATGTTAAGAATATTAATACATCAACACTTCAATAATATAATTGGCTTTGAATTGCTTTGAATTACATGTAGTTAAAAGGTGCTACATAAAAGCAAGTCTTTTTGAAATATTGATGTTGTGTTGCAAATACACCCTGCATTAATATGTATGAACTTTGGGCATTGGAGAGGGAAAGACAGGCTTACACACTGAACTTGACTCTAAGGGCTTTGCATGGCAGAGCCAGTCGAATATCCCATCCTCTCCCTTCCCTTGTGTCAAACTGCTAACCTCCTTCAAGCAGCTGTTGCCAGTTTATATGCAGTCACACGACAGGCATTCCGTGCTCTCTGACAGACTCAGAAACTGCGCCAAAGTTTAATTCATCTCTTATCAGCCAGTCCGTCTTGCACCAGGCACAACTTTCTCTGGGCCATTTGCTTTTTTTTGGCGTGTGCCTGCATGCATGCGAGTCTGCGCGTGTGCGTCTGTGCGTGCCTGATGATGTCTTTTTCATGGCTTTTACAAGGTGCGGAGTGAGAGAGAGACGGTGTGGCGGGCCACTCCTCACACAGGCATTTTCGCCGTATCTTTCCCTTTATTTTACGAGGTCAAGTTGCAATCTCGACACTCAACCCGGCACAGATGGAAAGCGTACTCGGGAGCGGACCCAACTGGTTTCGAACCCGGGAACCTCTGCTCCTGGTCCGGTGCCGATGTCTTTGCGTCACCAGCCGGTCTCTGGGCCATTTGTGCAGCGACCCATGGTGCACTGCCCACTCAAGTGTAAAACGTCAGTTCAAGACTGAACGGCCCTCTTATATGGAGATGATAGGCTCTTGCTCTCTCAGTCTACCTTCTCAGGGACTTTGTACTCTATTTGGCTACCTGTACGGTACTCCTTCTGTAACTATAGTACTATACTGGCCATTATGTTTCTTCTCTTTCATACTACCTCATGTGTACAGAGCAACGTGCCTGGATGGCATGCAAACAAAGGCTTTTTTTTACTGCATCTTGGTACATATGACAACAATAATAAAAAAGACAATCCAACACCATTCAGCTGAATGTTCAAAACGGGTCAAGGGACATTCTGTCTAATTGAAGGGGGTTAGCTGGTTTACTAACAAGGGAATCTTTGGACAAAGGGTCTCGGCCCGAAACGTCAACTGTACCTCTTCCTACAGATGCTGCCTGGCTTGCTGCATTCACCAGCAACTTTGATGTGTGTTGAGGGGAATCTTAGTGTCTGAGTCATTGCTAAACCTGCAGAGTTTTGAACAGCTCAGCAAGGCGGTTCAGACCCACCTATGATTTCGAGGGACTTGGCTCCAGAAGTAGGTCTGTGGCAAGAGGACGCTGATCTGAAATCTGAATTCCCTCGATGAGAGGAGAAAAGTTGCTGTTAGGCAGCAAGGGTTTGTGAGGTGTGCTGCATGCCGGAAAACGTTGGAGAAGCAGCTTCAGCAGTAACTTTCAAAATGAGATGGGTTCAGGGCTAAAGAGGAAGACTGGAACCAACTAGATAGCCCTTTCAAAGAGCTGGAACAGGCACAATGAGCCAAATGTCCTCCGTCAGTGCTGTAACATTCTATTAATCTTGGAGGAATACACCTATTGCAATCAACAACACTTGGTTGAGGGCAGACACTTGAAGTTTAACTGGCCATGCAGTAGAGTGCTTCATCCACCCAAGCGCTTTAACTGGGCACAGCTTTCTTTGTACGCTGCGCAATCCTCCCAGTCAGATCCGCTAGGGGCTACAAGATACCAATATTATAAATTAGCCAGTCCAGCAACATCTGCATTGCTGCTCAATTTACAAATAAAATCATTTCTTTGACAGAAATGCACACGCAGCTTTGAGAATGTGAAAGAGAGACATTTTTTTGTTTTATTGGTAAAACCAGACACTGCCCATGACTGTGTTGTTGACTGCCAATTCCAAAAGAGTCACATGGGTACATTGAAATTATCTCCCAAAATACCACAGCACGTCAATATATTTCAACATTCTGTACCGAACTGAGGGTCAGCTATTTGGCTTTACTGAGGAGATCAATCATAGCTAATTCAGTAATCTAGGGTGCTGAAACCTCTTTCAATCAAATTGCCAGTCATCTCTCACACTATCACTCCTGGTGACCTCTGCTGGAACTGGCCTAGCGTTTCAACCCCAAGAAACAAGAAGCCGTTACCAACAGAAATATTCTAAAAATAAAAGGAATATGGGTCAAAGAACAGACACAAAACAAGAAGGACTTGAAGGAGTCATTTACATTGGAGTGGACAAAAGCAGAAGCAGTACAACTGGGATCATAATGGCCAATTGAACTGCTTGTCAACAGCTCTTCTATTCTCAGTTTGAGCCAGAACAGGAGGTTTCTGGAAGGAGCGAACAACTTTTCTGCTGCCACATACTATTGGTGGGTGGAAGATACCTTCCACTCTCATCTGTTCAAAGGCTCATCGTATCTACTTTCCTCTTCTTCCTTTGCTTTACAGTACCAGAAGGGTACAGTTCCAGTTAGTATTGTCCTCAGGTACTTCACAAATCAAACAGAATCAATCCAGCACTTAACTAATGGTCAATATCTCCAGGTACTGGAGCTCCCTAGGCCAACAGCTGGATGATATGCCAAACAACTCAAGTTACACTCAATTGTTAAAAAAATGACTGCCCAGGTCCTAAACCGGGACCACATTACGTGTACACTTAGCCAGCGATAATCAGAAAAGCTGAGAAGGTCGGCCACGGGAAATGTTGTCCTGGAGGAAACCCCGATGAATAAGATGGAAGGCTAAACATATTATGTCAACAAATCAGCTTCTTTATCACACAGTGCATGTTACCGGATGTGGCGAAGAAGGAAAGAAATTAAACTTTATAGGTTATGTAAGGGAGTTTCTTAATACCCTTGGCTTTGTGCAGCAGTATACAACACGTGAACAGAGCTGGGAGGCTGCTTACATCAATTAAAATGAGAATTGTGAGAGGCATGAACAAATCTGATGACTGGTAATCAGCTATTTTATAATACCCCACAAGCCAGGTTTACACCTATCAACAGCAAGAGCTTCGGAAGTTTTTTTTTCCTGGGTAGATCAGGTGTACACATTATACACTGGGGGAATATTAGCGCAAGGAAGTTAGAATATCTGACTGCATTGTTTGCAAAAAAGGTTCTCAGTGCATCAGGGATCACAAAAGCTTCAGCCAATAAAGTGAAATCCCATTCCTGAGAACTTGAGGTTAATCCTTTCAATGATACGAAACAGCCGTCAACAACATCTTCAGAGAGTCTGAATTGCATAGCTTCAAGCTAGACAGATTCAGGAATCAAGTTAACAACACAACAAAAGATCCAGCTACAAAGAGCACTTCAAACAAAGGAACCTCCAGTGGGACCAAGACTGCCATTCACTGGGAACGCTCCAAACTGGATGAAGTATCATCGGCAGTAATCAGAATTTCTCACATTTGCACCTCCTTCTGCATCATGGTTTTCAGAACTTTCTTGTATTTACTAAGTGGCATGATTGCAACATTATTCCACTTCCAATTGTCATGCATGAAAGGCTAAATGGTCTCCCGGATGCTGAACTCTCTTATCTCTAACCCGCAGCTACACTGTTAGGGCTAGAAATAACCCACTGTTGGAAAGACACAGCAAGGCAGCATGATAGCCACTCTGTGCAAGGCTTCCAAGCGTACACGGGGGGTGGGCATGGGGCGCAACACAAAGTGGGAAGTGGTAGAGCTCAGCAATTGGGAGCAGTGCTGGTGGGTGTGGGGCAGGGAGGGTTGAGCATACACAGTGCAGTGTTGGTGAAGACGGAGAAAGTGAAGGACCATCTAGTTTAGAGGACGGAGCAGGAGGCAGTGTTGGAAAGAAGGTGGGAGCTGACTGTGAGCGGGTGGTGAATGCGAATGAACGATGAGGTTTGAGAGGAGCTAAAGGTGTCAGTATGAATGGTATGGGGGGGGAGGGAGGAATCAAATAACAAAGGGCCAGCTGCAAGGTAGTGATCACTACCAGCACTTGGTAAGACTGGGCCCAAAACCAGCCTGTAATCTTCAGTTAAACCAACTATGTGGGTGGCCTGGGTCTTCCACAGTCCCAGTGTACAGAAGGATCCTGCTCAAGTGACACACAAATAACCACTGCAAATTACCTGCCATTGCTGAGCATCCCCAGAGTTTTCTGCCTATTGTATCTGACTCATGTTTCAGATAATATTTTGTAACGTTTTGCACACAATTGCTGGACAGTCACTGCCATATAGTCTTTGAGAGATGCAGGATGAAAGCAGGCCCTCTGAACCACCAAGTTGTGCTGACCATCAAACACCGATTTATCTTGTCCCAACCCATTTTATTCCACCCAGACTCCCATCAAATCTCTCCCCCAGAAAAAAGAAAACAGGAGCACCAAGAGGAAACCCACACCTTCACAGGGAGAACACACAACCTCCACACAGACGTCGTCAGATCCGACCCCTGAGAAGTTCTGTTCTACCCAATGTGTGAAGCAGGCCAAGGCCAGGGAGTTTTTATTTTATATCTAAACAGTCCTGGTTGTGGTTACACAATAACCATAGAACTTGGGGTGAACAGTGCAAGGACACACTGGCTGCCAGGCAGTGATAGCAAATTCAGAGAGTGGAAGGTTTGGTCAGAAGACATAAGGAGGAGTACCAGATTACAGTACAGGCAGCAGTACTAGTGGGACAGATGCCAAGACACTGTGGAAAATTTGTATATAAATGATTAATGGAGATTGCAATGTGCCCATTGTATTCAACACACAATTAACTTCATACACTTAAGGCACAAATGGAAATGAAAAACTTATACACCTAGAAACTGGATCTCCCCCTCTTCTGGTGCACTAAATGTGTGAGCAAGGCAGTAATGCACAATCAGGTTTCCTGTACGACTTCATGAAATTTGGCAGAAAGAAGGGCTCTAGCAGTTTGTACCCAAATGCATGCAAGGAAGCAGGACTCAGAAGTTCCCATCAAGAACTGCATGACAGCCGTCCACCACCATACTGATCACTGGGGTGTTCACTGAATCGGTGGTTAAACTGTTCTCCCCATGGCAAGTGCAGAGTAATAGCTGCATTAAGAAAAAAAGTTGCCATGTGGTGCAGGAAAACACCAGGGATGATAAATACATCGCTCTCGTATGGTGGGGCATACCCCAACGCCATGGTCTGTTTGAGCCGAATCCTGTGCTACCACTAAATGTGGGATGATCAAGTGGCTGGAAATTGCAGAATGCAGCTCTGACGCGAGTTTTATAAAAGAAGACTGCAAATAATGACAGGGCAAGCAGCATTGCAATTTCCATTATCCTGAGCACTGAACGTCCTGGCAGATGATGTGTTGTGCAAATTGATATTGCCATGCAGATTCTTTTATTGTCAATCCCCGTGCAATGTGCTTCCAATTCATCTGTGAGTGGACAACGTCAGTGATCCTGAAAGGCTTCATTCCTGCTCAGAATGGAGATAGCATGGTCTGGGAGGTCTCTGGTTATGTAAACGACCCTCGGAACATTTCAACAAGAAAAAGGTGAATTGTGTAAATTTGTCCATTTGCCAGAAAATGAACACCAGGGTAATTTTAGCAATAGAAAAGCGATCTTTATGCAGGATTTACTGAATATAGTAAAAAAAAAGGCAAGAGTTAATGAGTCCAATTTCCAGACAATAAAGTTTTACTAAACTGCAACAGCAAATGGAAGAACAAAACATCTTATAGCACTTATTTATAAAACATGCTTTCTAATCTTGGCTCTAGGAAGATGAATGCACTGCGCACGTCAATTAACACTTTACTTTTGAAAGCTTCTCAATGTATCCAGCTCTGTGAAGGAACTTGCCCTCTGTGTACAACTACTGCCCTAACATCAGCTCAAGCTGAGCTGAAACGCAGTCTATGGAACAAATAGTGCATGCAGCATTCAATCCCTGGTTTAAGCCAAGGCACTGGAACCCGTCAGTGGTCCCCAACCTCCGGGGTGCGGCCCGGTACCGGGCCGCGAACCATGCAGGGGTGCAGTGGTAGCCGGAACGCACCCAGCACATCTTTAAGAAAAAAGCTGAAATAAACAAGCTAATTAATTAGGTGCTGCCCGGCACATAAATGTCAGCCCAGATCAGAGGCCAGTTAGTGGCAGCAATCCCTGAAGCAACCAGCACTGATAGTCAGGCTAAAGCAGAGACTGGACTGGACAGATAGACAAGATGGGAAATAAAGGGGGAGGGCAACTTGGTGAGAAACTGCAATTAAACCAATGTGCTTGTTTGAAGGGGAAGCACCAAATCCAGCCGAATGGGCCAAAAGGCTTGCTTCCATGTTGTGCTTCAAAGTATAAAATGGCTGAAAACATGGAATATCTGCAAATATTTTTTTTAAATCAACACTACAAAATGAGTCCAATATTTTAAAAGTATAAATTTCTCCTGCTTTGCATTACAGTTCAAAACATTTCAGCAGAACACAATACATTATTCAGGAAACGTGAGTGGACACAAAATACTGAGCAAAATATGGAGCTCATTAAGAGAGACAGTGCTTGCTTTTACGATCACAGGCAGACCCTTAACAATGGGATAACAAGTCACAGGGGAGTGTTAGGTCATGGCTTAAAACGCCAACAAAGTAAATAGTAAGTCACCAAAAGAGCTCTCAAAATGCTAGAGGTTGGTCAGCATTCGATGAAAATTGTAGTTTTATAAACAGTCTCTGAAAATGTTCCATGGCGGGGCAACAGCAGCCTGAAAGACACGCAAAGCAAGTCTCAGGCCTTGAAATTTGCAGGAATAACATGGACAGCTGACAGTCCAATGAGGTGGGATACTTCCTTGCATAAACTCAATGCACTGGCTGCCATTTTAGCAAAAACTGAAACACATGTTTCCTGAACCCACGCATTAAACTTGCATAAATCCTAATTTGAATGTGCCTGTATGTATTAGGACCCCTACCAACAGCACGGCTGCCCTGAGAGTGCCTGGTGCCTAGCTGGTTACCCAAGGATAAAGGAGCAAGTGTGGAACCAGACTGACCACCGATCAAATGGACCAAGGTCCTTTCTGGATGAATCATAGCTTGATAATGCCATCCCCTGTGCTCAAGACTGCAGACACAGCTCAGCACATCATGAAAACCGACCTCCCCTCCAGTGAACACAGAACACAAAGCAGTGCAGCACAGTACAGACCCGTTGGCCTATGGTATTGTGCTGATCTTTTAACCTAATAAGATCAATTTAACCCTTCCCTTTCACACAGTGCTCCATTTTTCTTTCATCTATGTGCCTAAGAGTACCTTAAATGTCCCTAATGTATCTGCCTCTACCACTGCCCTGGCAGTGCATTTCACGCATCTACCACTCTCTGCGTAACAAACCCATCTCCAACATTCCCCTCGTACTGTCCTCCAAACAAAGCACCCTCGTATTAGCCATTTCTGCCCTGGGAAAAAGTCTCTGACTGTCCACTTAATCTATGTCTCTTATCATTTTCCACTTCTCTATCGAGTCATCTCTCATCCTCCTCCACTTGAAAGAAAAAAGCCTCATCATGGACCTTAGACCTCACTGTCTATCTACACTGCACTTTCTCTGTCACTCCACCTATAACATTACATTCTACAGTCTGTCTCTGCTTTCACCTTTGAACTACCTCGAGGTATTTAAATTTCGAAATGATCTGTATGGATGGCATACCAAACCAACCTTTTCATTCTCCCTTGGTATATGTGACAATAATAAACCAATCATTATTACCACTGTGGAATCAAATAAATCAAGTTAAACATCATTCTAGCATAGTGTTCCGTCCGTCACCATAACAACTACTGCCCAGGAGAGTCTACCACTGTCTATAACCCACCATTTCAGCTTACACAAAGTCCAAGGCCCAATAGGAGGTGGGCTTGGGCCGAAATCCATCCTATCACAAAAAAAAACTCCATTTCCATCTGCCAGCTCCTCCATTAGCAAATCTAAATGCCCACTCATCCGCTGGAAAATTAGCCAGGCCTTCATTCATAAGGCTTAGTACCCACTTAAGGTCAAAGCTAAAGGGCTCAAATCAGTTCAACATGAAGTACAAGATTCCAGATCGCTTGTTCTTTCCAACATTCCCTTTTCACTGAGGTGCTGACTGAGACTGTAAAAGATATTCCTGGGGTATTAGCAACTCTGACTCCAGTGAACGTTCTTCATGTGTGACTCTACACTCTGAATACTAATAACATATTCAACTCTCCTAGGGGCATGAACTCTCTTCCTGAACCTGTGTACTCTTACAAAAATCAGGAGCAGCTATTCTATCGTGTATTTAATATTTCAGTAAAATTATTTAATTGAATAATTCAGAAACGAATATCTAAGAGGATGTCATGAACAGAGCAAACACAAAAAGAGAAATTATGTATGAGATCATGAAAAGGCAACATAACTTCATTGGACATGTGATTAGGAAAGAGGAGTTAGAATGCATGGTAATTATGGGAAAGACTGAAGGGAAGAAAGCAAGAGGAAGACAAAGACAAATGATGATGGAGACAGCAGCCAAAGAACTGAAAATGAATACCAATGAATTGATCCACTTGACCCGAAATAGGAGTGTGTGGGCCATGGCAATCAAAGCTCAAACTAGGTAAGGCACCTGATGATGATAATGAATATTGTAAATATATTGTTTGATTAAGTATTGTCGTTTACATAATACATTACAGGATAAATGTAAAAGTATGTGAATAGCACATGTAATTACGCCATGACTTTGGAAGTGCATGCCTAACTAAGTAAAAACTAAGCGTACACATTCTCCCCGGTGTTTTTCTTTCAATTAGTTTTTGGAGTTACAAAACATAACAGTGGCAATGAATAGTTTTAAAATAAACCCAAGATGATTACCAACCTTTTGAAGCTCAGCACACTCATTTCTTTGCAAGGGGAGAAAGACAATTGAGATTTTTTAAAAAGCACAGCAATTTTTTTCTTTGCAAAGAGACAGGATGGTCGAGTTTAAAAAAAAGACAAAAAATGGATGAAATTCACTGATTCATAAACTGATAATGATCATAAATTTAAAAAAATAGAAATGGCTCACTACATTGAAAAGATAGATGGATTCGACTGCACAAAAGATAGCTGGGGGATGTATACTAAACAAATTGAGCAGTATTTTAAAGTAAATGGAATAGTTGATGAGAAACAAGTGCCAGTTTTGCTGAGTGCAATTGGTGGAACACCATGTGGTTTGCTTCGAAGTTTGACTGCTCCAACCAAACCCTGCTGAAATGAGCTTCACTGATATCATGAATATAATTGCAAGAACATTTAGAATGGGAACTATTGCTGATTGCAGAATGCTTTATGTTTCATAAATAGAATCAAAAGGAAGGTAGTCTGTCTGTATCTTGTTTTACGGCGGTTGGCATCCAGCTTAATGGTGCATTACCGCCACCCTCTGCTCCAGAATGTGCACTAGACATACATTCTAAATCCCTTCACCCAATCGCGCACGCATACACACACACATATATATATATACACACACAAACTTACACTTCACCCTCCCATCTTTGACCATCCTAGTATCCTATTCCTGTTTATTCATCATATTCTATAAAAAACCCCTGTACCCCTTAAAAACGCTAAAAATACCCGGACTTGCGCTCTCTCACCCATGCCCAGCAACCCTTTTAATGTGAATTCCTGCATCCCCAACTCCCTTAATTTATTTCTCATCATCTCTCTCTGTATCCCATACTTCCTGCAACACAAAACTACATGTTCTACTGACTCCTCTTCCTGACATTCCTCACACAATCCTGTCTGGTGTTTCCCTATCATTTTCAATGTTTTGTTTAATGCACAATGCCCCAGCCTTAACCTAGTCCACATAATTTCCTCTCTTCTGTTCCCATTACCTACCCTAGTAACTGAAGGAAGGTAGTCCATTGCAGAGTATGTGGCTGAAATGAAGCTGTCTCAGCATTGTCAGTTCAGTGATGGGCTTAATGATGCACTGAGAGATTGCTTAGTTTGTGGAATCTTACAAGAAAGCATTTGAAAATGGCTCCTAATTGAAGCACAACTCAAATTAAAAACAGCAGTTGAAATTGCTGTATCAATGGCAACTAAAGTCAGAAAGGCAATTGACTTGCAGTCAAGAATGAAAGTGAGCATGAACGAAATTGCAACACCTAAAGAGAAACCTCCCTGGCTGAAAAGATTGTACTACCAATGTGGCAGGGCTCACATACAGACCAATGCTGGTTTAAAGGCGAAACTTGCAGAAAATGTAACAAAATAGGACATATACATATATACAAAGAACATGTTGGACAGGAAAAAAAATAAATGGGCTGCACAGGGAGGAGAACAAGATTAAAAATCAAGTTACAGTTTCAAAAACAGCACAAATCTGTATGCTGTCGATGTAAAATCTGATAATGATGAGAATGTAAATCTCAAGGCTACTCAGTCCTATGTCAATGTAAAAACTAATTAAAGACAAACAATATGGCTTACAACAGAAATGAATGGCAAATTAATTAAAATGGGATTGGACACTGACTTGGCTGTTTCAGTCATTCTAGTTTGGCATTTCAAAAATACTGAACTGAGGCCTGTAGATATCAAACTAAGAACTTATACTGGAGGGAAAAGACTGTGGGAATGACACTCGTAACAGTGAAATACAACAACCAGACACATTTGGCTTGTAAGTGTTAGAAACAAGAGAGCCAGCATTGTGGAGCAGTGATAGGCTGAGGCAACTGCAACTTTACTGGAGATCCATCCACCATTTACATGCCACATCCCTTGCAATAGAGTTAACTGAAAACAATTTGAGAAAGTTACTGGATGATGCCACAGCAGTGTTCAAGGATGGCGTTTGGCATTGGAAAGCTCAAAGATAACAAAGATAAAATAGTGTGAAATGAAAATAACACACTCAAGTTTTACAAAGGCTGTCCAGTTCCTTATACTATCCACGATGAAGTAGTCAGGGAGCCAGTTCGCATGGAGGCTAAAAGAATTCTTTCTAAGGTTTAGCGGAGCTCATGGGCAATGCCAGTGGTCCCAGTAGCCAAGAAGGACAGATCTGTCGGGATCTGTGGTGATTTTAAGATCACCATCCAACCAATACTTAAAGTAGATCAATACGCTCTGCCCAGGATAGATGATATCCTTGCAAACCTTTCTGAAGGGAAACACTTCAGCAAAGTGGACTTAACTGAGGCCTGCCTACAGATGGAGATTGAAGAAGAATCCAAAGTGTTTCTCACCATTTACACTCAAAAGGGGCTTTATTGGTATTATAGGCTTATTGTTGGAGTAGCTTCTGGCAGAAAGCTATGGACCAGGTGCTGCAAGGCTGTCCAGACACCCAGTGTTACCTGGATGACATCACTATGTCAATGAGGGTGACAAGGAGCATCTCCAAAATCTCAAGACAGCTTTAGAAAGGTTAGAAGATTATGGGCTCAGAGCACGACGAAACAAGTGTGGATTCTTTAAATGAAGCATTACTGACTGTGGTCACAGTCACACCATTGACACACAAGAATTACACAAGTGTGCTGAGAAAATTCAAGCAGTGGTGGATATCCCAAGGCCAAAGAACATGTCACAGATGGGATCCTTTTTTAGGATTTGTCAATTTCTACAACAGGTTCCTGTCAAAGCTGGCTACTGTGCTCCACCCCTTGAATTCATTACTGCAGAGTGGGAAGAAATGGTAATGGACAAAGCAATGTGACTTGCTTTCGAAAAGCTATAGGAAATGGTGACATCGGACACTATACAGACATTATAATACACACCATCCAGTGAAGCTTGCCTGTGACACCTCGCCTTATGGTATAGGTGCAGTCATGTCACATGTTATGAGTGATGGATGTGAACACCCCATAGACTTTGCATCACATTCCCTTACCGCTGCAGAGAAAAGTTATGCACAAATTGACAAAGAAGCCTTGAGTCTGGTTTGGGGTGTAAAACATTTCAACCAGGACTTGTAAAGGATCATTTCTGATCATCTACCACTACTGTCCATTTTCAGTCCACAGGAGGGTGTGCCATTCATAGCAGCAACATGAATGCAGAGACGGGTTCTGTTTCTTGGAGGGCACAATTACAAGATTGAACTAAAGAGGACAACTATTCGTGGCAACGCTGATGGATTGCCCCATTTACCCTCGAAAAAGGAAGTACCTGAAAAATTTACAAAACAGGACGCTCCTCTTGACATTGGGCTAGAAGCTTTGTCTGGTGGCCTGGGACAGATCAGCAAATTGAGCAGCTTGCCATGCATTGTTTGGGATTTCAACACATCCATAAGAAAGGTATTCTGATCTGTCAGAACCACTTCCTGCAGTCCCTGTGTCAACGCCTACAACCATCAAGGAGGAGGCCCCAGAATCTGAGGTTCCTTCACAGCAAAAAGTCTCAGTTGCCAAGCAGTGTGACCTCCCTCGTAAGGAAAGACATCATCCCACAAAAGAAATCCTACACAGTGATTAAATCTTTAGGCCTGAATAGGGCAATTTAAAGTATATACACACACATATATATTGGAGTTGGAGTTTATAGCTAACCAGGGAGGAGCGTTGTGTATTTAATATTTCAGTAATATTGTAAATATATTGTTTGATTAAGCATTCTTTGTTGTTTACATAATTCAACAGGCCTTCTCATCATAAGTGAAAACTAGGCGTACGTGTTCTCCTGGGCTCCTGTAATTTTTTCTTTCGATTAGTTTTTGAAGTTATGAAACATAACAGACATTAACCCCTCCCCTAGCCTGCTGAATCCAGCTAATTCAGCACAATCAAGATTCCTGTTCACTTCTTATCTAGTGCTTTTTAAAAATCTGAATTTCAAGAAAACCATAAGGCCACAAAAGGTTTCATTGTGCCAGGATATACACTGTACCGAGAACAGGTTCTGTCCCATTTCACTGAAAAATATGCACATTGATTCAGTCCTTTAGTCTGAATGCAATTTATAATATCTATTTTCTCTGGCAAACGTTAAACATGTAATAGAATTCCATAAGTTCAGCGGGACCTGAATTTGAACCTCTTTTTATCAGGTGAGATCTCCAAAATGGAGTGATAGAAAATAAGCTAGATATTCCTCTTTACAAGCCATTTGCCATATTCTGCCACTCTTCCCTCACACCACTATGCATATGTCAAATTCACATACGTTCAGCCCAAATTTTTATTTGGCTCAACATTTCACAAAAGGAATGATTACTGTTCATTTATCATAAGCATCTCTTATTAGGGGCATTTCTCTCTAGAAAATATTAGCAAACAAAGTAACTACCTTGATAATATCAAATTTATATATGTAGATATAAAAATGTAGACAGACATGCATACAAAAGTGAAACTCATGCACTGATAACTTCTTAGTGAAAAAAATTGTGTTATTTAGAGTTTTGATCCATCAGTAGCTGTGGACATTTAAGGACTAAGTTAATCATCTTCCCCACATTTTCTTATGATCCTCTTCTTAATAGATTATTTTGATTCTTCTGTCAGACACAAATAGTCCCATGCTCCATGGTCTACTACTGTAAGTTGTCCTCGGTGTTCGTAGAAGAACTGCTTTAGTGGAATAGGAGAACTTCTCCTGTGTTGCCTCAAGCATGTTAAACAATTGCATTCTCAAGCCGAGGGCATTGACTGGCATGGCTAATGTTCTGCCCATCTCCCGTTATCGACTCAGCCAGCTTCAACACAGGCTCTCCATCATAGAAAGGTGGTACCTTAAGAACACAGCAGCTCTCATTAAGGTCCCTGGCCGTTCGGGACATGGCCTCTTCTTGTTACAACCATTGGAAAGAAGGTACAAGAGCATGACCTATACCAAACTACTTAAGAACAACTCCTTCCCCTCTGCCATTAGATTTCTGAACAGTCCACAAACACTGCCTCAGTATTCCTCTGCACTTTTTACTTTTGCAATACATCGATTTTGATGTTTTTTTCCACTGTACTGCTGCAAAACAACAAATTTCATGTCATATAGTAGTGGTGATGAATCTGATTCTGATTCTTGACCTTGAAAAGTGGTGGAACCTTTCACAGTCTATTTGGTGAAGATATACCCAACAATGAAAGAACAACGAAAAAAGTTCAAGTCAGGCTGGCATGCAACGGAAATTGGAAGACTAATGTACCTATTCAAAGTTCAAAGGTCAAAGTGAATTATTATCAAAGTTCATATGTCACCATATACAACCCTGAGATTCATTTTCTTGCAAGCATACGCAGTAAGTACAAGAAACACAACAGAATCAATGAAAGACTACACCCAACAGCACGGACAAACAACTAAAGTGCAAAAGACAACAAACTATGCAAATACAAAAAGAAAGAGAAAATAACAAACAAACAAATAAATAAGCAAGCAATAAATATTGTGAACATGAGATGAAGAGTCCTTAAAGTGAGTCCATAGGTTGTCGGAACAGTTCACTGACGGAGTGAGTAAAGTTATTCCTTCCTGTTCAGGAGCCTGATGTTTGATGGGTAATAATTGTTCCTGAAGCTGCAGGAATGGGTCCTGAGACTCCTGTAACTCCTTCCTGAAGACAGCGGCAATACAAAAGCATGGCCTGGATGGTGGGGTCCTTTACGATAGATGCTGCTTTCCTGCAACAGCGCTCCATGCAGTTGTGCTCACTGGTGGGGAGGGCTTTACCTGTGATGGACCGGGCTACATCCATTACTTTTAGCTGGCTATTTTGTTGCCGTACCAGGCCGTGATGCAACCAGTCAATATACTCTTCACCACACATCTACAGAAATTGGTCAGTTTTGGATGACATGCTGAATCTTCACAAACTTCTAACAAAATAGAGGCACTGTCTTGCCTATTGTCTTTGTCATTCTGCAATGCAAATATAGTGTTTGAAATTTGCAGATATTTGTTAAAATTGCAGAAAATATTTGAAAACCACAGAAGATGTAGTTAGTGGCTATGTTGTACTTTGCAGAGTACACAATGTATCCATGCTGGAAAGAGTGAATGCTTAAAACAGTAGCAGAAAGCAACCAGTTGAGCTGCTTTGTTTCAATTTATTTTTCTCTAAAATACGCCCAACAAAATTAAAGGATATCAATATGGAATTGCTTCCTGGTTACTTTAAGTCACCTTGCCTTGACAAAGCTCCAATTCCCAGGAAGCAGATTAAGTGGCAAGGCAGACCTTGCTACCAGCTATCGGTACCACATCCCCATCCTAGACCTAAAGTGATTAAAGAGTAGCATATTAGCTCTCGGGTAGTAGTGGACAGCTGACTTAAAGGAAAAGACATGGGCAATAAATTTAAATTTATGCTACTTTTTCACCGCTCAGATCAAAATCCAATGATTAAAATCTTCTGGGGTTGCTGCTTGAACGTGGCAATGCGAGACATATGTTCATCTCACTGGATACAACAAACTTATAATGGATAAAATTCTGATGCGAGCTGGAAATAACATCAGGTTCAAGAAAAAGAAGATTCTTAATTCTTTTGTTATTTTGCGGACCTAGAAGTGCTCTAAATTTGCACCTCCCCTAAGAAGTCTGGGATCACACCTTTAAAGAATGGAAACAATAATTGGAATTTACAGCACAACTTCTGTAACAATAGTTTGACATAACCTTGAACAAATTTTAGCATACTAAGCACAAATGAACATATTTGATTATTGCAACATTGGGAAATTGTCAAATTCACTCATTCTTCTCACATGTGAAGAATTGAATGGACTGCATAATCTGGAAATACTGGGCAATATCAAAGCAAGCCATGGCTCAGAGGCCAGAAATTGTGGGTACAAATTTCGATTAAAGGTATAATCTAATGTTAACGAACCTTGCTTAAAGACATCTGCTGCTTCTCTACATAAAATGAGAGTAGAGGTGCAGCAGTTGATCTGGAGGTCCAGGAGATTTTGTCTTCAAACTAATTCATTGGTCATTCATATTGATGTCAATTCCTCTCACATGAGATGTGTACTTCCTACTACATTAATGCAAATTTATTAAAACATTTTGAAGTAATAATTTTGTACTTTCTGGATTCATACTAAAATCTACAAGCCTTCTTTTCTTATCAATAAACTGATGGGAATAAGGCTGGATGATAATATTCTGCACTGGATCCTTTGCTGCATTGCTCTAAAATATACAAGAATGTGTCCAAAACATTTAAAAATTAGGCACTGAGCAATTCAAGATTTTTTTTCTGGCTTGACAAGGAAAGCCTTAAAGTATGGGAGAATAGATGTTAATTCTGGACAGCAAGGTGGGGGTGGCAGAGGAAGAGGGATTAGATCTTGCATATGAAGGCAGAGCAGTGCTTAAAAGGGTAAATCATACTAGATTTCTTTCTACAGGTTAACAGAGTGAATCAAAGTCAAAAAGCTCTTGTTGATCTCATATTATGGGATTAGTCCTGCTGTCAAATGTTGACAGAGACCAGTGTCGGTCACTGCAAGTTCTAAGCTTGACTCCAGGATAGATAATATGTTTTACATTAATAATTCTGCAGTCTTCAAGTCACAAAAGAAATTACGATGATTTTATTCCTCCATCTCATTTTATCAGACAAAATTTCCCTGTGATTTTAGTTGGGGTTTGTCTCGATTAGATGCTGATTCAAGATGACTTGTAGGTTAATTCCAAATTAAGAGCTAAGTACACATATGGCACATTACATGGGAGATTGTGCCTCTGAACTACCTAGAAACTGTGACACAGCCCACTCAATAACACCATCCGCAGGTCTCTTACAGTCATCAGCCACATTCAATCAGCCACAGAGATGACAACTAGTCATTTTGGATGCCTGGATTTTAAATTACATGGTATCCCACAGAAAATGATGAAATAATGCCAAGATTACAGGGGTACCTGCACATTCAACAGACTCAAGTTTGTGTGGCATGCTCGTAACTTGACAGTTACTTGGGTTGAAAACATCCTGTGAGCACCCAGCCCCGTACAAAGCATCTTCTCAATATTAGACTTTACTATCCATCTATAAACACCCCTGAGGAGACAAAGGTGAGCCCCCTTCTGAAATCACCTCAGTCCTGGTGGAGATACTGTCACAGTGCTGCCATCATTCAGACTCCATAAGCATGAAGAAGATCTGTTTTCAAATCAGGATGCTGTGTGACTTCGAATGGAACCTGCAGGTGTCTTGGTGGTTAAGGTTGTGGATTTACAGGGTGCTGTCAGTCTGGGAGGGTACATGCAGTGCATTTTTTTTAAAAAATGGTGCACACTGAAGTCATTGTGTGCAGGTGGCGGAGAAGATAACTATTTATGTGGACAGGGTATCAGTGGGATAGGCCGACGGCTGCCTCGTCCTGGATAGGATCAACTTATGTGAGATAAATGGAACGAATACCTCATCAGGCACTTGACTTTTGTCATATAGATAGTAGAAAAGCTTTGTGGCGGCGGGGGGGCAGGGGAGTGTCAAGAGAGCACTTACAGCAGGATATTCAGCCTTTTATTTGGTCCTGTACGAACTTACTTGGCTGGTCCAGCTGAGATGCCAGTCAGCGAGGACACCACAGATACTGATGCTGGAGACTCAATGATGGCAATGCCACTGAATGTCAAACGTAGGTGGTTAGACTCTCCCTGGTTTGTGGCATTCATTGCCAGGCACAAATATTTTTATCATTTATCAACCCACATCTCAACGTTGCCAGGGCTTTGATGTGTGTTTATCAAAATCACTCCAATTTAGTAGCATTAATACAGAGCTATATTTAAGGCATCCGTTAGTCTTGCGAGACCATGGGTATGCGCCTGGAAAGTCTTCACTCTCCAGGGCGCAGGCCTGGGCAAGGTTGTATGGAAGACCAGCAGTTGCCCATGCTGCAAGTCTCCCCTCTCCACGACACCGATGTTGTCCAAGGGAAGGGCAAGGGCCGATACAGTTTGGCACCAGTGTCATCGCAGAGCACTGTGTGGTTAAGTGCCTTGCTCAAGGACACAACATGCTGCCTGGGCTGGGGCTCGAACTCATGACCAATGCCTTAACCACTTGGCCACGTGCCAACACGGCCACGTGTTTATATTAACAATAAGTAAAATAAATAAGCAAGTCACTGAGCTGCACAGAAGTGGGAGGAGAGAATGAAGCATAGTGAGGAGGTACCCAACAGGTTTTAAAGTGGCTCACGGGTGAGGATCATGAGGAAGCTAATGGAAGTCCCTTGAATTTCCTGTATGAAATACTCAGTAGATTTAACTCTAAAGCCTAACTGAGTCATTTAAAAAAATAACATGTTTTGCTTTAGGATGTTGTTGTGGTAGATAACTCCTGTAAAGAAACTTTGAAACCCTACCTGCATTTTTCACAGACACTCCACGTGGCCGGGCATTCTGCCATGGTATTAGATCAAATATAGTTGGACAGAAAAACAGAAATGGGAGAGATGGATAAGAGCACACGTGTCTCCCAGGAAACCCAGCTGCCGTGCTTCCTTTCAAACAGGGAGTGCGCCAGACTAGGCTTGTCCCATGATCAACAGCAACCATTGGGACACAGATCGAGGACAGTGGGCTTTAGTAGTCAGTTCCCAGCAGCCTGGTGAGGACCGTCACAAAAAAAAGTCTTTACATAAGGAATTACAGAGAATGCGACAAAATCATGTATGGTTCACAACAGCCAGCTGATTATGAAGGTCATCAGTTGAAACTTTTTGATCCAATTTCTACTGATAAGTCATTAACTGACTTACCAGCTGCATAAATTGATAGCATCATCACCTGCAGTGATGGGGGAATAATATTACCAATGCCAGATCGAAATGGAAGGTATCTCCTCCAATTACTGATGGTTAGGAAAGCAGCACAAGTTGTATCTAATGTACCATTAAACATAAAAAGGGTGCAACATTTTAAAATATAATTTCTAGGCAAGACAATTTGGGAAGAGAATTCCAAGACACTGGGACTTGGATTGGTTGCCCATTAACAGCCTTGGAAAGTCAGAATTAGAGGCAGTCCAGGGAACAACTGGTGCATACCTATAATGTTGGATTAGGTTACAGATGTGGTGAGAGTACAGACCACGAAGGGAATTAACCAGAATGATAATAATGTCAAATTTAAGGCATTTGAAGATCGGATAACACATTTAAGTCACTGAGGACAGTGGTAACAGTCCAGTAGGACTTGGTGCACGGTGGAATCTGGGCACGAAGTTTAGGATGAGCTGTGGTTTACTGAGGTTAATGGGTCAATGGTCTGGGTCAGACCGGAATAAAAAGTACAGCAGATACAGGAAATCTGAAATAAAAATTAAAATGCTGTAAAGACAATAAGCCAAGCAATACTGGGGGCGAGGGGTAAGTGAGGAATGTGTCATTTAGGAAGGGGGAAGGGTCAGGTGTGGGTGGTGTGAGTGGGGGGGGTGAGAGACAATGAGTGAAGGGAACTGAGAGAGAGGACAAGTTTGAGAGGGGTGGGGGAGAGGAGAGATTTTAGAAGCACTGGAGTAGGTTTAGCAGAGGCTTGGTGACAGTTTTAGCAACATCCACACTGAACAAAGTGGAGGCAGGAACAATTGCAGAGTGCTTATGATGAAAAGGTTACATATCCAAATCATTGCTAGGATAAAACAGGGCTTGCTGACTGTAAGCAAGCTGGCTTGTCCTGTGAAGTAGAGTTTGTGGAGGAATCTAACAATGGGTTCAGCTTCTCATTCAGCTGCAGAAAATTATGTGAAAATTGAACGAGTCATAAAGGAACAGACAGGACAATCAGATCACTGAAGGAAGGTGGAGAGGTAGAGGTGGTTGTCATAGAGAGGGTTTTGATGCCGTCCATGTTCGTATCTCCAAGTGAAAGCCTGGGCAGAGCAAGTCCAATCAGGCCAGAAGTGACAACGAGAATACGTCGCTAAAAAGACTTCAACTGACAATTCAAATTTCATGTTTTAGCAAGTCAAAAACCACAGCAAGCCCTATATCATTGTCAAGTAACCATTCCAATAGTTTAATGATTCACCTCAACAACTGGTAGTTTTATGTTGGTCATCACCTAGTTCACTGAGTACCTGCAGATCTCATTCCTCTACTGTCCCTTCCCTATCGAACTGGAATTGTAAGACTGGCACTTTGCTCTCAGTTGTTGCCACTCTGTATAAGAATTGGTCAAAGGCTGATAACATTTTGACCTAATCATATCTATGTGCATCCTTCCAGAAGGGAATTATCTGAAGTAAAAGAGAAGATAAATTATATACAGTACTCAAGGATTTCAGCAGCACTGACTAAAACTTAAACCACTGGCAGGTTCAATTTGAGGGCTCACCCAATCTGCTGAAGGCATGAATTATGAATAAAAATGGGGCAAAGCGTCAGCTGAATTTAAAGGGAATTAGAAAATACTGACAGATGGAAGAGATTTCTTCCCCAGTTCAACCCCTCCCACCTCACACATAACGAAGCTGGCAAAAAAATAAAAACAAGATAAAGGTCTCCAGATTAGGTTCCATGAAATAAAGGGACAAAGTTTATTTACAAAATACTTCCAAGGATTAGGAGCTGAATTTTCATATGTGAGATTGCGTAGAATTGTGAGTTAAAATTGGCAAAGCTAAGCGCATGTTGGATAGCTGGCTCCAGCAGTCCAACTTACGCATCTGACTGTAGCATGTTGGCCAGCATGCTGGAAGCCCCTTGGGAGAGGGGCCTGTCTATTTCAATAGGTTAATTGCTCAATTACACCAATATTAAGATGGCTTTCACAATATAACATTGGATCTACAGGTTTCCTGGGCTTCCTGGAACTTGCCAGTGAAAACAGGGCAAAAGCACAGCTGGGGCATGAGGATATGACAGGGGAAAGTGCCAATAAGCACTGACACTTCACAGCTGCTTTCTTGCCAACAAGAAAAACAAGTTCTTGCATTGGGAAATTCCTTTGGAGGCATCACTTAGCTGTCCGCTTCCTACCTGCTGACAGAGAGGTGGTCGCAGGAGGCAGAGGGACGGCTACAGGATTGCTTCGAGTTGGTCGGCTGGGCCCTGTTCAAGGACTGGGGATGTGAATGAATACATCATAGTTGTCATGGACTTTATAAAAACAGTTGTAGACAAGTGTGTCCCCTCCCCCCCAAATCCTTCAGAGTCTTCCACAACCAGAAGCCCTGAATGAACCATGAGATCTACAATCTACGGTGGGTCAGATCAGAGGCATTCAAGTGTGGCAACCAAATAAGATACAAGAAATCCAGGTACAATCTCTGGAAAGCCATCTCACAGGCAAAGTGGCATTTCTGGACTAAACTTGAATGTTGATGCTCAACAGTTGTGGCAGGACTTGAATGTATCATCGCTTATAAAGTAAAATCAAGTGACATAGGCGGCAGCAGGGAATCGCTTCCAGATTATCTCAATACTTTCAATGCTTGCTTTGACCATCATTGCAAGGAGGAATTATCACAAACTCCCACAGCCCCCGACGATCCTGTGATTTCAGTCTCTGAGGCTGACGTGTGAGCAGCCTTCAGGAGGGTGAACCCATGAAAAGCTTCCAGCCCAGACAGGGTACCTGGTCAAATTCTAAAGACCTGTGCTGATCAAGTGGCTGGAGTGTTCACCAGTATCTTTAACCTTTCGCTTTGGCAGTCTGAGGTATCCACCTGCTTCAAGCAGTCTTCAATTATACTGGAACCTGAGCAGAGTGTGGTGACCTGCGTCAATGACCATCATCCAGAAGCATTTACATCCACACTGATGAAATGTTCTGAGAGTTTGGTGATCAAGCAAATCAACTCCTGTCTGAGAAGCGACTTGGATCCACTCCAATTTGCCTACTGGAGCAACAGGTCCACAGCAGATGCCTTCTTATTGGCTTTTCACTTAATCTTGGAGGAACATCTGGGCTGCAAAGATGCATACATCACAATGTTCTCCATTGATCAAGCTCAGCATTCAATACCATCATCTCCTCAAAACTAATCAACAAGTTCAATACCTCCTTTGCAAATGGATCCTCGATTTCCTCGCTTGCAGACCCCAATCAGTTTGGTTTGGCAACATAATCTCCTTCGCAGTCTCCAACAGCACAGGGCTGTGTGCATAGCTCTTGGTTCATACTTGCTTTACACTTACGACTGTGTGACTAAACACAGCTCCAATGCCACACTGAAGTCTGCTGATGACAACACTGTTGTAGACCAAATCAAAAGTGGTGAATGATCAGCACATAGGAGGGAAGATTGAAAATCTGACTGATTGAGTAAGAGGCTGTTGTGGAACCAATGTCAGCAAGAACAAAAAGCTGACAACTGACTTCTGTAGGAGGAAACCAAAGGTCCATGAGCCAGTCCTCAGAGGATCAGAGGTGGAGAGGGTCAGAAACTTTAAATTCCTCAGTGTTATCATTTTGGAAGACTTGTCCTGGGCCCAGCACGTAAGTGGAATTACAAAGGCGGCACAGCACTGCCTCTCCTTACGAGTTTGCAAAGATTCAGCATGACATCTAAAACTTTGATAAACTTCCATAGAAATGTGGTAGAGAGCATACTAACGAGTTACATCACAGCCTGGTATGGAAACAGCAATGACCTGAAAGGAAAATCCTACAAAAAGTAGTGGAGATGGCCCAGTCCATCAAGTGTAGAGCCCTCCCTTCCACTGAGAACACTTACATGGAATACCATCGTAAGAAAGCATCATCCATCATCAGGGACACCCTCCACCCAGGTCATCCTCTGTTCTTGCTGCTGCCGTAAGGAAAGTGGTACAGGACCCTCAGGACTCACACCACCAGGTTCAGGAACAGTTATAACCCCTCAACCATCAGGCTCTTGAACCAGAGGGGATAACTTCACTTGCAATGTTTCCACAATCTCCAACTCACTTCCAAGGGCTCTTTATCTCATTTTCTCAATATTTATTATTATAATTTCTTTCTTCAATTTTTTTGTCTTTTGCACACTGCTTGAACATCTAAGTCAGTGCAGATTTTCATTGATTCTATAATGGTTATTACTCATTATGGATTTGAGTATGCCCACTAGAAAATTAATTGCAGGGTTGTATATGGTGACATGCAAGTTCTTTGATATGAAATTTATTTTGAACTTTGATCTGAGAAGGAAAAGTTAAAGAATAGAGGATTTGGGGAGCACAGGCAGCAACAACCCTGAAGACCCACTATCGCGGATGTGGAGGACCCCACATTGGACTTGTGGAGATGAAACTGGGGCTATGAGGAATAACTGGCCAGTATACAAACCTTTTCCTGGGTATTACCTTTTCTATTCTTTGACGGCTCATGGAAGATTAGGGAAACCTAGTTAGTTCGTTTGTAAATTTATGTGCATGTCAGTTGAGACAATAAAGATACTTGTCAGTAAATACAGATTCTCCCAATGCCTAACTGATCATTAATATTGTGAGTTAATCCTCGTAAAACAACTAAGGAAACTTGATCACCCAGTCTGCAGTAACTTCCATTTCTCAATGTGTTGCTGATCCGGGTGGATCCATCCTGCAGCAATCCATCTCATGAAATTCGAGGGACAGGAGGATTATGAGAAGAGACCTCTTACAATCTCATTATGTAAACTATATTAGAGCTCCTCGAAAAAAATGGAAGGCCCATTTTAAAACCTAGTCAACATAGTCCACTTCAAAATGTGGTTAGGAACCTAAGGTGGATAAAAAACAAGCTGAATATCTCTAAAACCTTATTTACCATTACAATGTTGCTGCTTATCACACAACTATTATGTTTATTGACTTTTCCTGAGAGCAGCCTTTGCATCCAATTTTGCACTGTCTAATGTGGACTGTTTACCATCTGGTGTGCTCACGACTGACTTACCAGGTGAATCAGCAAGGGAAATCCCAACCACGTGCCTTACCAATTCCCAGGTAGGTATGGGGGCCTGGGCTGATCCATGATCTGCAAGAGACAATGCACTTGAGAGGGTGAAGCCCTCTGAAGAGTTGGCATTATGCTCAAGTAGTGAGTGTAAGAGGTTGGGGCGATACGCAGGTTGGTTTGCAGGTGAATTTGCCACTGTCGTCATCATTCCTGTTCTGTTTACACCAATGCAGGGAAACCACAAGCATGGCAGTGACTCCTGCTGGTGGCTTCATTGAGAATTTTTGCCACACTGACTTTGGTTCACATGCAACAGTCTTCCCTTCAACAGTGGTTGAGCAAATTCCAGTGGGTTCAAAAGAAAGCATCTGTCAACTGAAGCAAAGCCTGTGAAAATCTGGGCTCTATTCTGCCATTTCACTCTATCATACTCCCAATCATGAAATCCATTAAACTGCATGTTTGCAAAATTGCCTTAAATTAATCAATGAAATCATCTCACCAAGCCTATCCAAGAAATCTAGAAACCATATAGGAATAAGATGTGTTGACTAAATAGCCTCTGTCTAAAATGCTAAACGTACTTCCTGCATTTCCATTCTAAACCTCCTCCCACACTCTTCTAGTCCCAACTGAATATCTGGAAATTAAAACCTAGCCCAAGTATACATCTTATGAGGGACAGCAATCCTCTGAGGTTGCTGCCCATCTAAGAGACTTATAAGTTGTTGAAGAAACTGGTGACAGAGACAATACATCAGGCTGTGCTGTAAATTCTCTTTTGTTGTAGAAAGGTAATGCTGAGGGTGTGGATAAGGAATAGCAGAGATGTAAAATAAAAAGATACTGCATTTTAACAAACACAAAACTCAGTAGATACAGAGTTTAAATATGTCTCCTTTAAAAACAAAGCACTGTAATTTTATTTAACTATATACTTCTTTCTAATCTGGCAGCTTCTCATTTATCAATTCTGTCAGCTCGACCAGGATGTTCCACAGTCAGGCCTTCCTTACGTAAAAAGACACAAATAAAACACACAAACGTCTTGGATTATCGAACACAAGCGGCTAGATTAACACAACTCTTATTAATCTGCTCATCTTTAACCTAAATCACCAAATGATACGGCACACTGTCTAACTCGCATCTCTCTTGTTAGCACTGCTTTGATGTATGCGATCTGACAAGTCAGGCTGTTATGGGCCGTCTGCATCACTGTCACCATGACAACTATGTAAGACAATCCATGATCCCAGACCTTGGTCACACGTAACAGGACAGCTTATCTGCCCAGGACTCCTAGTTCTAATGGGAAAAGAGTAATTACATTCTTCCCTGTCAAAACCTCCCCTCTCATGTGAAGCTCTCTGTTCTTGTCTTAAGGTGCATACACCGGATCTCCCACAATTCATGAAAAATAACAATATAATAATTACATACTGCATCCATATCTTAAAAAGAAATCAATTTATAATACTTCCCCATAAAACTACATCAGGAGGTTTACCTCAGTCTAATTTACTGTCAGCCTCTAACACAGCAGCAAGAGCTTCACTTGGTGATGGTGGGGGAATGCAGCTTTGGTTTACAACAGAATAGCCCACAAATCAACAGCAGTAATGTATTCTGATTTAGGATTTATAAAAATACTATGCACTGGCATTCATTGCCAGAAGAAAGGACATTTGTTCAAAAGAAAGGCTATAATGACCCATTCTTGACTTTAAAATATCTTAGAGGATTTTTAATTCACTACAATTCATTAATTATTTAAGGACTAAATGGGAATTTTTGCACCATTTCAGAAAATAAATGGTTTGATTTTCTTTTTATTTCCTTCACAGATCAAGATAGGTCATGCTAGTTTGCAGTGATCCTTTGACTCTGGCCTGTTTCACTGGAGACAATGTATGGCATGAAACAGTAGAGTGGCCCAAAAGCACATTGAAGCAGCAGTTTCTCCCCAGCAATTTGCTTGCAAAATGTATTGCATGGTGTGGTGCAGAGCTGTACAGATGAGCAAGGTCCCAGGTTTGACCCATGAGCTGTGCAAAATGAGGTGATCTCAGCTGAGGTGATGATAACAGCTATATAATTAGCCTCAGAATCCTGAAATGGGGAAGTGGGTGGGAAGATAATCCAGTATTCCTATTCAATGGTGCTATGCAGCAATTACAGAGAAGTATAGTCATGTGGTTATTGTGCCAGGCAAGTTTTTTGCTGGCACTGCCTGGAAGGGCTTAACTAGAATGGCAAAGGGACAGAAGGGATAGAAGGAAGGGGAAACAAGGAAAAAAAACTGCAGGCGCGAGAAGCAGCAGCAAAAATGGAAGCCAAAGTAAACATGGGCAAAGTGGTAAATAGGGCCATTGTGCATACAAAGGCAATGAGCTAACATTGACAACAGATGTTTAACAGGTATAGTGCCTTAATGTGCAGAGCATTGAGAAAATAGATGAATTAACAGCACAAATGGTAATGACATAGGTGCTACAACAGTGGCATGACTGCAGGGGTGACCTAGGGTAAGAACTAAACATGCAAGGATACTCAAAATTAGGAAAGGTAGACAAAAAGGGAAAGGAGTTCAGATGCTATTGTCAGTAAAGGAGAAACCCAATGCTCAGAAAATTATGATATGCAAGTATAGGTGCTGGAGTCAAGAAACACCAAGAGACAATGTCTATACACCCCCAAACACTAGTGGTGTACATAATGGAATTAATCGGGAAATTAGAAACACATTCAAGAAGGGTCTAACTGTAATGTTGGGTAACTTTAATCTACGTATAGATTGGTCAAAATAATTTAACAATAATATCTAGAATGCATACATGACCATTTTTAGATGAGTATGTTGGAGTGTGATCTATCCTAGAGAGGATAGTTAATTATTCCTTTCTCATTGCAAAATTTAGTTGTGTGTGATCTTGGAAGGAGGAGAAATCATGATGGAGTTTTTGATTAAGGTGGAGAGTGAAGTAACTGAACAAGAAAGCAGAGTTCTGAATCTGAACAAAGGAAGCTATGAAGGAATGAGGCAATATTGCCTGTGATAGATTGGAGAACTACGAAATGGGTTGACAGTGAATAGGCAGTGGATATGTAAAGAATGTGCATATGAATTACAACAATTATTCATTCCTGTCTAACATAAAAATAAGTTCAGAGTGATGGCTCAATCTTGACATGTGATGGAACTTAGGGATAGAACTAGATCCAAAAAGGATGCATATACCTGCCTGAAAAAGCAACAGGCATGAGGATTTGGAGCAGTTTAAGGATTTAGCAAAGGAGTTCAATTAATTGATTGACAAAGCTGAATGAAATTTGAATGTAAACTTGCAGAGAACATAAAAATTGATGGTAAAAGCTTCTGTAAATGTAAAGACAGAAAGGTCAGTGAAGACAAATACAAGTCACCTGCAGTTAGGGGAGATTATAACTGGGAACAAAGAAGTGGCGTAGACATCAAACACATATTCTAGTTCTCCCTTCACAAAGGAGGACTTAAATCTCTCTGAAATATATTAGGGAACTGAGAGTGTAGTGAAGAGGGAAAATGAAGAATATCAGAGTTATTAAAGACATAAGTTCTAATAAATCCTTAGGGCCTGATAATCTTCACCCTAGTGTTGCAAATGAAACTCCTGAAATTATTGTCAGTCAACTTCAAAATTTCTTTACACTATGGAAAGTGTAAAGAGTGTATCCTTGCAGGTTACAGGGTGGCAAATACACTCAGTTAGGTACAGGAATGGAAGCCGGTGTGGCCTTATGCTACTGTAGCCCATCCTCTTCAAGGTTCAACATGTGTATTCAGAGATGCTCTTCTGTACACCACTATTGTAATGCACAGTGTTACGAGAATACACATAAAATTAAGATGTTTGCTGGCCTGGGCTAGCATCAGTGGCATCAGCAGTTGGTCTGCCACCTGCCCTCAGGGGAAGGAGAGATAAGGAACAATGGAGCAGCGTCTGGAGATGTGTAATGAAGGGATGTGGGAGGGAGAGCTGTCTGGAGCGGCTCCCCCCCTTTGAACCCTGAACTGTTTGAAGTGATGGACAGGCGATACCCCAGCAGGGGGATAAAAAGGGACAGGTTCGCTAAGACAGACACACACGCCACCCGAGGTAACGAGACCCTGGAAGCGGTGCGCCTCTCACGAGTGGTGAGAAGTACCGGACAACGCACAGGGTGGAAAGGTACGATCAGCGGGAACCCGGTGTGTGTCCGCCCTTGCCTGGGTGCCGGGTTCACTGCAGAGGATCGACCGCATCTGGAGGAGGGGTCACAGTCGGTGACCTCAGGTGACATCACCAAGGACCCGCCCAAAAGTTGCTCGTGAGCAATCTCGCTGGTCTGTGAGTGAAGCTGTGCTGAATGATGAGTTGTTCTCTCTGTCTCTCTTCCCCCACCTTGTCCATCGCCATGGCAACGATTACTGCGAACTGAACTTTGAGTCATTTTGAAATTGGTCATTTACCCCTAGACAACGGTAGAGCTTGATTGATGCTGTTATCTTAATTCTGTGCACATGTGTGGTTATCATTGTTGAATTGTTGCATTTATTATCCTTTCGATTACTGTGTTGCTTGTTTCTTTAATAAAACTTTCTTAGTTCTAGTACTCCAGACTCCAACTGAGTGATCCATTTCTGCTGGTTTGGCAACCCAGTTACGGGGTACGTAACATAAGTGGGGGCTCGTCCGGGATTTTGAACGCTAAATTTGGGACGGAGTAAATTGATTGGGTTAAAATTCCCGAAAGAAAGAAAAGACAAACAGCAGAAATGGAGGTTGAGGAATTTATAAAGGCGCCGACCTTGGAGGCATTAGAGGATGCCAGGAAATCGGAATTGATAGCTGTGGCCAAACGGGTGAATCTTGCTAAGGTGAAGTCGACAATGAGGAGAGAGGAGATACACAGAGCTATTGTAGAGCACTATGTATCTAAAGGTGTGTTTCCCCAAGGTGAGCTGGGGGAGGTGTCTATTGAAAAACCTGCTGGAGACGCGGTACAGGTACAGCTTGAAAAACTGAGACTCGAGCACGAGTTCCGGGTACGGCAGTTAGAACACGAAGAGAAGCAGTTAGAAAGGCAGGAGAAAGAGAGAGAGTTAGAAAGGCAGGAGAAAGAGAGAGAGTTAGAAAGGCGGGAGAAAGAGAAAGAGTTAGAAAGGCGAGAGAGAGAGAAAGAGGTAGAAAGGCAAGAGAGAGAAAGACAGTTGGAGAGAGAGGAGAAACAGAGGGAAAGGGAATTTGAGCTGGAAAAGTTAAGGATAAGGGCCGAGCAGGGGCTCGTGCCGAACCAAGGTGGAGGGTTCCGGGCGACCCAGGAGGTTAGGCTGGTTCCCCCTTTTGACGATACCGATGTGGATCGGTACTTTCTCCACTTCGAAAAAGTAGCTATAAGTCAGGACTGGCCGAGGGATAAGTGGGTTGTTTTACTTCAGAGTGCACTGAAAGGGAAGGCCCAAGAAGCTTACTCCGCCTTATCCGCGGAAGATGCCCAGAAGTATGAGGTGGTGAAGGAGGCCATCCTCAGGATTTATGAGTTGGTCCCGGAGGCATACCAGCAGAGGTTCCGGAATGCGAGGAAGCGGTGGGACCGCACGTATTTGGAGTTTGCTCGTGAGATGCAAACATATTGTGAGCGTTGGTGCGCCTCGAAAGGGGTAGAGGGGGATTACGACAGACTGCTGCAACTGGTTCTGATTGAGCAGTTTAAAGGTTGTGTCCCTGAGGGTATGAGACCCTACCTCGATGAGAAAGAGGCAGCCACGTTAGCCGCAACTGCTAAGTTAGCGGATGAGTATGCGTTGACGCATAAAATGAAGGTTGCCCCGAGTAAAGGCTACCAGAAGGGTAGTCAGGACGGCGGGGAGAGTCCGCCGGAAAAGTCAGAAAGTAAGCCGGGGACTAGTGAAAAGGATAAGGTAGACCGGGAGCAGTCTGGTCGGAAGTCTCCTGGGGTCGTCTGTTATAATTGTGGGAAAGTCGGACACTTTGCGTCCAGGTGCTTTGCCCCAAGGAAGGAGACGGGGAAAGGAAAAGCGGAAATTTTGAATGGCTGTATCGAGCTGTTAAGCGAACCGCTAGGGAAGGACAGGTCTGAAAAAGTCCAGGAAGGGCGTGAGAGGTTTATCTCGGCCGGACTGGTGTCAGTGAAGGAGAGGTTAAAACCAGTTCCAGTGCGGATCTGGAGAGACACGGGAGCGTGTCAGTCACTAATACTGAAGAGTGTATTAGAGTTTAGCTCAGAGACCCAGACTGGGGAGGTAGAGGTCAAAGGTGTTGGGGAAGGGACAGAGTCAGTCCCTTTGCACCGGATATATTTACAGAGCAACCTGGTCTCTGGACTAGTCACGATTGGGGTGAGGTCCGAATTACCGATGAAAGACGTGGAAGTCTTGCTCGGTAATGACATCGCCGGAGGAATCGTGTTCCCAGTCGTGAGATTGACGGGTCAGCCTGCCAGCATGGAGGCCCCGCCCGCGATGGTGAATTTGGCCGAAACATTTCTGCCAACCTTGTATGAGACAGGGTGTAGTGAGATAAGAGGTAGTGAGGGAGCTGGGACGGACGTAGCAGTAGCCAGGAAAGAATTTGTGCAGACGCAGGAGCGAGACGAGGGGCTGATGGTTTTAGCCGAGACCGCTCTCTCTGACACAGCCTTGACAAGCTATTGTGCGGATGAGGAAGTGCTAAGGAAGAAAGGGAAATCAAGTACAGCATCCGCAGATGAGGAGTGGGGGGTGGTGCAAAAGAGTTATGGGGATGAGGTTTTTAACATGGCCCACGAGGTACCCCCCGGTGGACATTTTGCGGTGCTGGAGGAAACAGTTGGTGGAATCATGAAAGAGATTTACCGGCTGCCCAGGGGGAAGAATGTTATTGATCATGACCGACGCGAACTGAGACGGTCACCGGCTTTCGATATGCTAACAAACCTAGTCGGTGTTAGCGTGGAAATCAATGAAGCTAGGGGCCCCCTGTTAAGAGGAAAAAACCATTTTGAAAAGATTAGGATGGGATCGGTCAGATGGGAGAAGGCTATTGTTTTGGCCAGGTCTACTGATAAGGTCTCTCCCTTAATCCCCGAAGGAGTAATTAAACGACTTGCACCCATGTGTTTGATTGTCCCGAGGAAATGCAAAGAACTGGGACGTTGGGTGATTGTGGTTACAATAGGGCAGCCAAGTAAACAACACCCATATTTTTCGAGTAATTCAGTGACTAAAGGGCTGATGAACACAGAGGTGTGTATTGGCAATTTAACACGGCTGTCTGAAGCCAGTTTGATAGTGAACCTTGAAAAAAATGAATTCGGCCACACGAGAGTCACTTACCTGGGAATTGTGGTGACACAGGGGCAGCTGGCAGTGATGCAAGCTACAGTGCAGGCTATCGCTGACCTCCCAACCCCGACAGACAAGAGGGCCCTCAGAAGGCTTTTGGAGATGGTGGGGTACTGCAGGAAGTTTTGCAATAACTCTGCGGTCAATACCCGTCCCCCTCCTACTAAGCCCTTGCGAGAGAAAACTGAGCCGGAATGGGACGACCCTTGTTGTTGTGGTCCGGGACAAAACCAAATGAGAGGTTACATTGGTCGCAATTCATCAGTGTTTTTGGCCACTATGAAGTTTGCTGAGTTGGAGCCTGGTCTAAGGGATTATTAATAACACGTGTAAAAGGAACAGAAAATGTGATGACTGTCTGTCAAGGTGTTGACAGCTTCAAATTCTCTGTATTAGCTAAATAACTGTTAAAGATGTATATTGTGTATGTATCAGATAATGTAGTCATGTTTGTAATTTTTACCTCCCGGTAAAAATCCTTAAAGGGGGGAAGTGTTACGAGAATACACATAAAATTAAGATGTTTGCTGGCCTGGGCTAGCATCAGTGGCATCAGCAGTTGGTCTGCCACCTGCCCTCAGGGGAAGGAGAGATAAGGAACAATGGAGCAGCGTCTGGAGATGTGTAATGAAGGGATGTGGGAGGGAGAGCTGTCTGGAGCGGCTCCCCCCTTTGAACCCTGAACTGTTTGAAGTGATGGACAGGCGATACCCCAGCAGGGGGATAAAAAGGGACAGGTTCGCTAAGACAGACACACACGCCACCCGAGGTAACGAGACCCTGGAAGCGGTGCGCCTCTCACGAGTGGTGAGAAGTACCGGACAACGCACAGGGTGGAAAGGTACGATCAGCGGGAACCCGGTGTGTGTCCGCCCTTGCCTGGGTGCCGGGTTCACTGCAGAGGATCGACCGCATCTGGAGGAGGGGTCACAGTCGGTGACCTCAGGTGACATCACCAAGGACCCGCCCAAAAGTTGCTCGTGAGCAATCTCGCTGGTCTGTGAGTGAAGCTGTGCTGAATGATGAGTTGTTCTCTCTGTCTCTCTTCCCCCACCTTGTCCATCGCCATGGCAACGATTACTGCGAACTGAACTTTGAGTCATTTTGAAATTGGTCATTTACCCCTAGACAACGGTAGAGCTTGATTGATGCTGTTATCTTAATTCTGTGCACATGTGTGGTTATCATTGTTGAATTGTTGCATTTATTATCCTTTCGATTACTGTGTTGCTTGTTTCTTTAATAAAACTTTCTTAGTTCTAGTACTCCAGACTCCAACTGAGTGATCCATTTCTGCTGGTTTGGCAACCCAGTTACGGGGTACGTAACAACAGTTACTTGAGTTACTGTTGCCCTCCTGTCAGCTTGAACCAGTCTGGCCATTCTCCCCTGACCTCCCTCATTAATGAGGTGTTTTCACTTACAGACTTGTCGCTCACTGGATGTTTCTTTGCACCTCTCTCTGTAAACTCTAGAGACTGCTGTGCATGAAAATCCCAGGAGATCAGCATACTTTGAGATACGCAAATCACCCCATCTGGCACCAACAATCATTCCATAGTCAGTTACTTAGATCACATTTCTTCCCCATTCTGATGTTTAGTCTGAACAACAACTGAACCTCATGACCATGTGTGCATGCTTTTATGCACAGAGTTGCTGCCACATGATTGGCGGATTAGATATTTGCATTAACGAGGAAGTGTATAGGTGTCCCTAATAAAATGGCCGCTAAGTGTATAACCATATTAATTTTAAAAAGGTGAGGGAAAGATGGGGGGTTAAAAAATCAGCCAGTCTAACATCGGGGGTGGGGCCAGGGAATGTTAGGGTTTATCATAAAAGATGTAACAACTGGACTCTTGGACAGCATTAACAACATTAGGCAAAGTCAGCCTGGGTTGATGAAAGCAAAATCATGCTTAATCTACCAGAGTTCTTTCTTTTGTTGAGGAGGTAACTAGAATAGAAAAGGGAGAACTAGTGTTGTATTTGAACTTTCAGAAGGCTTTTGATCTAGTACAATGCAAAAGTAAAGCACACCTCAGAGGGTTATATACCAGCATAGACTGAAAATTGGTTGACAGTCAGGAATCAGCAAGTTGGAATAAATACAACTGTTTCTCAGCAGGCTTCGTGGATCGTGGTCTGGGTGCTCGTTAAGCGCAATATATATCCATAATTTAGATGAGGGATTTAAAGCATTTCCATGTTTGTGGCAGACAATGCTTGGGGTAAGGTGGGGGGGGGGGGGAATTGGTAGGAGAAATGTAAATTGCATAGTAGATGTAAAGAGGCTCCAGAATGATAAAGACAAACTGGGTCATTAAGCAAATGCAATACAGATGCAGACTAACTCAAGCAACTGTGAGATTATCTACTTTGGTTCTAAAAATAGAAAGAGATTATTTTTACATTGGGAAAGGAAGAGTCGGGTGTCCTTGTACAACAATCATTGAAAACAAATGTTCAGATGCAGTAAGCAATTAGGTCCAAGTTTATTAGAACCCGGGAGCAAGAATATCTTACTGCATCTGTACAGGGTCTTGGTGAGACCTCAGGTGGATTCTGCAGTCCTTGCCTCTTTATCCAAAGAACAATCTTCTTCCCATGGAGGTGTTTTACTATACAGATTGCCGGGATGGCAGCAGATGCATTAGAGGAGGGAGTGGGTGAAGGTTACAAGGTTAGAAGAATGAAAGTGAATCTAATGGGATGGGAACCTTATGAAGAGAGATTAAAGAAAACTGAACCTGAAAAATGGAGCCAATCTCTTAAAAACATACAAAACTGCAGGAATGATGGCTTCCTTGCCTGGGAAGTACACATCCAGGTGTCAAAGTACCAAGATAAGCTGTTGGCTATCCAGAACCAAAATAAGAAGAATTTTCATTACCTAGGGCAGGGGCTCCCAACCTGGGGCCTAAGGTAGGAGTCCATGAGTACTCCTGACCTAGAGGAATGCAGTGGAAACAAAATCACTAATATAGTTAAAAAGCAAGAAGTTATATTTCTTAAAGTTATAGGGATACGAGAAGAAAGTGAAAACATGCTAATGGAGCAGATGATCATCCATGATCATGTTAAATGGTGGAGAGGACCAAACGGCCTATTCCTGCTATTATATTTTATGTCTGATCCCCACAGGTAGCAACTGCTGACCCAAGAGGAAACTAACGCTGGTATATCACAGATAACTTGCCAAAGCGTTGTGTTACTAAGTATAAATGTCTGGATTTATACTTAGTAGCCAAATGCCTTGGCAATTCATCTGTGATGTACCAGTATTAGTTTCATCTCGGGCGGAAAGGAAAAAAATAACCAGCACCTAAAGGATGTAGAAGGTGCCAGGCTGGCACTGCAGCATTTAAACCTACAACCCCACCATAAGGCAGCTATGATGCAGCTTCACATTCATGCCCATCTCTCCCTCTCTAAGTTTACATCAAGCGAAGGAGAAGGACAAGAATGTCCCTCAAATAACAAGAAAACATGCATACCACTAAGACCCTCTTGTCCGTACTCATACACTCACTTAGATAAACATAAGTAAGTGTTATGATTTTAGAAGCATCAATAATAAAGCTAGTAATATGTTTAAAGATCTAAAAGGAAATTATATTGACAAACTATTTCTGTTCATTGTATGTATTTATACTTATAAGCGGTAATCGGATTTGAAATCACAAGGTAAGCATATGAAATCAAGATCTGAGCTCTGTTACAGCAAAGCACAACAGGGATCCACTTGACACAAGTGGCCTGGAAACTGATCACCCTATTTAAACAGACAATGATTAGTTCCTTGATGTGTACATGTAACGGATATTGAGAGTCAGTGCAGCCAGTTCCTAACCTTTAATGAGTTGGAGGAAGGAAACAGAGAGTGGGGAAGTCAACCCAAGCAACTCACTTGCACTACACGTTAGTACATCATTCACAATTCCCTACCATGCAATAGTTAAAAAGGGGGAAAAAGGCTCATTTACATGGCACAATGAACAGCACACGTGACTTGTGGCGAGGGCTGCATACCAATCACAGACTTCAACGGCAAATGTTGTGCGGCCACCAACATTGCGGCCTCTCTCCCAAAAGAGCTCAATCGCTTTTACACTTGATTCGATGTCGCTAACTCTGACCCTCCGAGGAAAGCCACCGCTACAAACTGCAACCTGGTCATCTCTGAGGCTGAGGTATGCAGATGTTTCCAACGAGTGGACAGTCGCAAGGCTGCGGGACCAGACGGCATCCCAGGGCGAGTCCTCAGGATGTGCGCAGCACAACTGGCAGGTGCGTTTACTGATATTTTTAATCTCTCCCACTCCCAATGTAGAGTGCCCTCCTGCTTCAGATTATCTGCCATTGTCCCTGTACCAAAAAAGACCAAGGTAACACGCCTGAACGACTGGCGTCCTGTCACACTCACCTCAATAATAAGCAAATGCTTTGAGAGGCTGGTCAAGGATTATATCTGCAGCTTGGTACCACCCACACTGGACCCCCTACAATTCACCTACCGACACAACTCATCGATAGATGACGCAATAGTCACTGCTCTACGTGCCATCCTTACACATCTGGAGAAGAAGGATGCTTATGTGAGAATGCTGTTCTTGGACTACAGTTCAGCATTCAACACCATAATTCTATCCAGGTTCGACAAGAAGCTCAGAAACCTCAGCCTTGAGCCTGCCTTGTGCAGCTGGATCCTGGAATTCCTGTCAAATCGCCGGCAGGTGGTAAGAGTGGGCTCCCTCACCTCCAACCCTCTGACTCTCAATACAGGAGGCCCTCAGGGCCGTGTACTGAGTCCTTCCATTATTTCCTGTATACCCATGACTGTATCACCACCCACAACTCCAATCTGCTATTTAAATTTGCCAATGACACTACATTGATTGGCCTTATCTCAAAAAATAACGAGGTGGCCTACAGGGAAGAGGTCATCTCTCTGCCCCAGTGGTGTCAAGAAAATAACCTCTCCCTCAATGTTGCAAAAACAAAAGAGCTGGCTTTGGATTACAGGAGGAATGGAGACAGGTTAGCCCTTATTGACATCAATGGAACTGGGTTGAGAGGGTAAACAGCTTTAAGTTCCTCAGCATCCACATCACCGAGGACCTCACACGGTCTGTACACATCAGCTGTGTGGTGAAAAAGGCACAACAGCGCTTCCTTCACCTCAGACGGTTGAGGAAGTTTGGGATGGGCCCCCAGATCATAAGAACTTTCTACAGGGGCACAACTGAGAGCATCCTGACTGGCTGCATCACTGCCTGGTATGGGAACTGTACCTCCCTTAATCGCAGGATTCTGCAGAGAGTGGTGCGGACAGCCCAGCACATCTGTAGTTGTGAACTTCCCATGATTCAGGACATTTACAAGGACAGGTGTGTAAAAAGGTCCTGAAGGATCAGTGGGGACATGAGTCACCCCAACAGCAATCTATTCCAGGGGCTACCATCCGGGAAGCGGTACCGCAGCATAAAAGCCAGGATCAACTGGCTCCAGCATAGTTTCTTCCACCAAGCCATCAAACTGAAGAACTCACACCCATTTGCGTGTTCTCTACATTACACTGACTGCTTGATTTATTATAAATTATTATAAATCACTATGATTGCACATTTAGATGGAGATGTAAAGTACAGATTTTTACTCCTCATGTGAAGGACGTAAGAAATAAGGTCAATTTAATTCAATCACCATGCCTCAAAGTGCTGGCTCATTCATTAAAAGCATATATCTATACACTGTGAAGGGTTGTAAATAAAAGAATTCCAATGTTTATAGAGGAAAATTGGCAGTTCACAAACACACATCTTCAAAATTCTGATGGTGAAATGGGAAGCCCATTTCCTACCGATACTGTTCACAGCCCATTCAATACAGGTTTGTTTCCAATTCTAATCTTACATGCAGTAACTGTTCCATCAGATAATAAGCAAGCCAGCCATTTTACACACAAACAACAGGCGCATGACATGGCAATTAACTGCCTTTAATCATAATGTAAAACTCCAATAACTGCTATCAAAATGTTCACGAATCCCAAAAGACTGGTATCTGGCCTGATCGTTGTCATCTGTAATCCAGTGGGTTTAGTCCTGCTCAGACTGCCAATTTTTGTACTGCTTAATGCAAAGCAGTTCACCAATCGTCAATTATTTTACAGTACACTGTCAACTTTATTTCACTCAAAACCTCACTAGGCTCCATTTCCATGCAGCTTCTCAACTTCACACTCCTTTTAAATCAGAGCACTGTTCGCAGTTCGCCTTTGAAGCTAACTGGTGCGCTGTTTCCCACTCCCTTTAATATCACCAGAATCTGCTTCCTGTGTTTCCTCTAAACTCACCAGGGTTCTGCTTTCCGCCCCCTTTAAACAGACGGAGTTCACTTGCAAAATTTATTAAGTACAGTATCAAAAAAGTGAAATAAAGTGTGTTCAGGAATTAATGGGAATGGCATCCAACAGTCTGGAAACTTTGCTAACTTGATACAATTAAACCCTTGGAGAATCGATTATTGGAATTTATTATATTAGTTCAGAAAGAGATGTTGGCCAAGGGGGATCCATAGCATAGAAAAATTGGGAATTAGCTATTGAGACCATAATTAAGTATCTCATCCAGAAAATAGCATCAAGTGCAAATTACAAAAACAGATCTAAAGCTTCTGGTTCAACAGCAACATCTTACATTTATACCTCATTGTTAACATAATCAAAAGGTGCTTCACGAGGAACCACAGAAGGAGTTACTAGGGGAAATTAATAAAAGCGTGCTGACAATTAGGCTTTGAGCATCTTTTGAAATGAAAGAGAAGTAAATGAGGTGAAGGGAGGAAATTCCAGGATTCGGGATTTTGACATGTGAAGACCAGACTACTGAATAGAGAAACGATAAAATTCAGGGAACAGCAAGAGGCTAGAATTAAAGACGCAAAGAATCTTAGAAGATTAAGGGGCTAGAGGAGATCACAAAGTAAAATAAGGACATGACCATGGAGGCATGAAAGAGAATATTCAAATCACTAGTGATGGTAGCGTCAAATCCAAAAGTGCGACAGATTCAGCAGCAGTGCTTTGGGTGACTAAAGAGACTAGAATGATGGGCAGCACTGTGTCGACAAAGATGTGGCTGAGTATTTTAGGAAGTTGAGACTGGGGCTGAATCAAGTGATGGTACACACAGCTACAATGCGTTTCTAAATAAAAGTGTGAATGGAGAAGTGGCCCAAGAGTTATGTCAGACTCGAGTCCAAATATACTGCTTCAGTTTCAACCATCTCAAGGAAGTTTTAAATAGACAATTATTCCTGCCTTCATAATCTCCACTTGGAAGAAATTTCTACTTATGTAAGGGACCTGACCATTCCTTATGTAGAAAAAAAGTCCTCATGGCACGTTTATTTCTTTTGCCAATTATCTTTATTTTATATCTCTCAATCCTTACCCCTCAAATAGAAATACTGTCCCTCTTTCTTCGGAATGTCAACTCTTCATTATTTTAAGTACTTTTATCTTATGTCCACGAGGAACAACCACAGCTTCTACCACTCATCTGCTCATTTTTTAAGCAATCTAAAGGCACAATGACCTTCACTGGTCAAGAGGAACCAATTTCTCTCTCCACCAAGGATGGTTGCCTCATCTGCTGAGTGTTTCTGAAATTTGCTGCTCTTACTTTAGGGGTCCAGCATGTGCAGGAATTTTGTTTTCCAATTACTGTCTTAATGTAGGTGGATTTTAAAAAGGAGTTCGGAGAGGCATGAATGAAATGGCCAACAATGGCTTGCTAGGCAGCTTTTCTATTCCTCTGTATCAATACAAGTAAAAGCTGTGAAATGTAAAATTAACTAACAATTTGTTGCCGCTTCTTTCATACGCTCACCAGCCAAAATTCATCCAATGAATCAGGTAGTTTTTTGTGTGTGGCAGAATTAAAATAGTTTGCACTTTTATACTAACGTTGTAGAAACGCTGAAGCATTTAAGAGGCTATGAGATAGGCATGTGAATGTGCCGAGAATGGAGGGATACGGACATTGTGTAGGTAGTTTAGCGTCTAATTACTAGGTTAATTAGTTGAGCATAACACAGTGGGCTGAAGGGCCTGTTATTGCACTAGGCTGTTCTATGTTCTATAAAGTTGCCAAAAGAAGATCAGACTGAGAATTGCAGACAAAACACAGCAGGCCTGAGACTGAAGGCTACAGTACTGATCTGGCCCGCTCTGAGAAAGGAGTGAAGACCCAAAAGAAGAATAATGTGTCTCTCCAGGGATAAGGCAAAGAAACTGACTGTGGCCAAATATTATACAAAAGGAGAATGAGGAATTGAATGATGCCCCCTGCTGCACTTAAAATGGTGAACTTGGCATAACAGTAGAAGTGTAAGCAAAGTATTTTCTTGAGAGAAACAGCTTATTGATTTTTCTGTATCACTGTTGTTGAACATAATTTACCACACTGGCCACCACAATTCCAATTGTTATTGCTTTGAATTAAATGCATATTTGGGACCTCTGTCATCCTAATATCATTGGTAAATATCTAAGGAATGCACTATCCTACTCAACCACAGAGCTGGTTACGTTATTACAAATACAGTCATCATATGGATAACTTTCTAGATGATATAACGTGGATGAACCTACTCTTATGGACCCTTTAGCAAGTGATTTCAAAATATCTGAAGCCTAAGGTCCTTTCTCTGCTGGGTAGCTGGTGTTGATAGGAAGACGCCCACAAAGCAGAATGAAGTACACTTTTAGAAGACTGAGAGAGAAAGCTAACTGAACAAGTATCAGAGTCAATCAGTATGTGCAATGAGAGACTTGGTTAACATTTCAGGTTGATAGAATCTTCCATGATGTAAAGTCATTGACGTAAAATGTGAAGCATTTTGACCTGTTGAGTATTTCCAAAGATTCCCTTTTCACTTCAGGTTTTGATGGAGGCAGGTTAGAAGACGTGATGCCAAAAGTTGCCAAAGAAGAAGAACTAAAAGGATTACCTGCTGTCACATGAAATATTTTTTGTGACATCAGCAAAGGCAGGCATATGTTAGAGGGGTTTCACATGAAGCTTTACGTTAAGGCCTGTATTGATTTAAAAGCCAACAACACACTCAGAACCATTGGAGAAGAAACAGAGATTAGAGGTGAGGTAGTGGTTTATAAGGGTCAGAAATGTTTTTATTAAAAAGGACAATAAGGGCATACTTGAAGGTGGGGGTTGGAGCTCTGTATCTAGAGATAGGAAACAGTAAACAAAGCGACACACACAAAATGCTGGAGGAATTCAGCAGGTCAGGCGGAAGCTACGGAAATGAACAGATCATCAATGATTCGGGCCGAGACCCTTCATCAGGACTGGGAAGGAAGGGGGGTGAAGCTAGAATAAAAAGGTGGGAGGTAGGGGAAAGAGATTAGCTGGAAGGTGATAGGTGAAGCCATGTGGGTGGGAAAGGTCAAGGGCTGGAGAAGAACAAACCTGATAGGAGAGAAGAGTGAACTATAGGGGAAAGTGAAGGAGGAGGGGACCCAGGGGAAGTAATAGGCAGGCGAGAAGAACTAAAAGGTCAGAGTGGGGAATAATGATGGTGGTGGTGGTGGGGGGGAACTGGTTCTTCAGAAGGAGAAATCGATATTAATGCCATCAGGCTGGAGGGCAAAACAATCAATTGAAGAGGGAGAAGGGAAGTATGGCTGTCAGAGCAGCTGATCAGTCAGAACCTAGGAAGGCAAGGAGAGTGAAGAGAGGTATTCATTAAAGGCGTAAATTCAAGGCTAGGACAAAATTGGTGAGAGGAAAACGGAGAACCTTGCCCTGTGTGAGAGAAGCAAAAGAAGTGAAAAGGCAGCAGTGTCTGAACGGATGGCTGCACACTTATCGACAGCGAGTAACCACAGAGTTCTTCATACGGCCGGGGGGTTCACGTAGCGTACCGATAGTGTGACAGTACTACAGCCCGGGGCATCAGAGTTCGGCGTTCAATTCCAGCGTCCTCTGTAAGAAGTTTGCACGTCCTTCCCGTGAATGTGTGGTTTTCCCCAGGCTGCTGCAGTTTCCTCCCACAGTCCAAAGCTGTACCGGATAGAGTGTTAAGTAGGTGGGTTGCCGTGTGCTGCGGCTCATTGGACTGGAAGGGTCTGTCCCACAGTGTATCTCTAAATAAATAACACGATTCACAGTACGTGTGTTATAGACAGACCATGATATCACACTACACACACACAAACAACGCTGGAGGAACAGCAGGCCAGGCAGCATCTATGGAAAAAGAGTACAGTCAATGTTTCAGGCTGAAGTGTCGACTAATCTTTTCCACAGATGCTGCCTGGTCTGCTGAGTTGCTCCAGCACTTTGTGTGTGTATTGCTTGGATTTCCAGCACCTGCAGATTTTCTCTTGTTTACGATACCATACCATATGATGACAGAATATAGTATTAATGGTAAGACTCTTGGCAGTGTGGAGGATCAGAGGGATCTTGGGGTCCGAGTCCATAGGACACTCAAAGCTGCTGCGCAGGTTGACTCTGTGGTTAAGAAAGCATACGATGCATTGGCCTTTATCAACCGTGGGATTGAGTTTAAGAGTCGAGAGGTAATGTTGCAGCTATATAGGACCCGAGTCAGACCCCACTTGGAGTACTGTGCTCTATTCTGGTCGGCTCACTACAGGAAGGATGTGGAAACCATAGAAAGGGTGCAGAGGAGATTTACAAGGATGTCGCCTGGATTGGGGAGTATGCCTTATGAGCACAGGTTGAGTGAACTTGGCTTTTTCTCCTTGGAGCGATGAAGAATGAGAGGTTTCCTGATAGAGGTGTGTGTTCGTCCATTATCGGCGTCGATGAGGACCTTGACACCATTTGATGGTGTCGAGACTAGTGCCTTATTTGGATTTAAGTGAGGGAGAGTTGCGCAGTGCCAGCCTCACTCCCTCTTCCCAATTCCCATCTGGATCCAGTGACAAGACAAGAGTCGAGATGGCTGGAGATGGGACTAGGCGCAGTGGATGACCAGGACGTCTTCAGTGTCTTGTCCTGCTCTACACGTTCTACAATGCTTGCAGAGACCGCCTTCTTGACCGTTGGGCCTTCCATTGGCTTCATCCGCTCAATCTGCCAGAGTCTGTCTTCACATGCTGGGATAGGCAACTCCCTAGCTCACCGAGGGCCTGAAACCCTTTGGCTACCCTCACCTGGTTTAGCCGGCTTGTCGAAGCCGTTGCGCGGGGTGTGGCCGCTGTTGCATGCAAACAGCTGATGGAGGAGTACAAGATAATGAGAGGCACTGATCGTGTGGATAGTCAGAGGCTTTTTCCTAGGGCTGAAATGGCTAGCACGAGAGAGCATAGTTCTAAGGTGCTTGGACGTAGGTACAGGGGAGATGTCAGGGTAAGTTATTTTTTTTACACTGAGAGTGGTGAGTGCGTGGAATGGGCTGCTGGCGGCGGTGGTGGAGGCGGATACGATAGGGTTTTTTAAGAGACTCCTGGATAGGTAGATGGAGCTTAGAAAAATGGAGGGCTATGGGTAAGCCTAGGTAGTTCTAATGTAAGGACATGTTTGGCGCAGCTTTGTGGGCTGAAGGGCCTGTATTGTGCTGTATGTTTTCTATGTTTCTCTTTGCTTCTCTACTAACAGGAAAGGTTGGACAAGGTTTATTTTTAAATTATACAACAAAAACAGGCATTGGATTATAAATTCTTCAAGTAATAGACCAACACTGGACTTAAACATATGAAGCAGCATTACAGTCAGGCAATCAAATTCCAGAAGTTACAACTCAGAAGTAGGTCATTCAGTGTATCAATCCGTAATGGTGCCAATTGCAGCTTTGCTTTCTAATCCCATTCTCCTGGCCTTTTGTATATTTTTTTTATATATTTGTGCAATTCAATTTATCTGCCTTAATTTGAAATAGGATTTATCTTTACTGCCACCTAGCCATCTCTGCAGCACAGCTACGGTGCCCTTAATGTTATCTGCCACAAGTCTCTTATGTGGCACCTAATCAAACACCTTCCAAAAATCTATATTTAGAATTTCCTTTATCTAATCACTCCTGCAGTTTCCTTAAAAAATTAATTAGTCAAGCATGACCTGTCCTTTACAATTTTTTTTTATCATCAATTTGGTGTTTAAACACCAAACTTTAATTTCCTGTCTTCTACATTACAGCTTTCTTTAAAAAAAACTGTAACATCTGGCATACTTTGCCATAATTATGGTTTTCAATTTTTATGAACATTCTGCTAGTTTCATGCATATCAGTTGCACCATATAATACTTATAAAGTAGAAATGGTCATTTACTTTAAAAGAAAAAAATGTTAAAACACACGGTATTATAACAGGATGGAGAGTTACTGCAAGAAAAGGCAAAATGAGTGAAAAGATGTCTGTCTTCCCCACGGGGTCACACGGAGCAGTGAGAGTGTGTAGCAGCAGACAGCAGTGAGAATACAAGTAGCACCAAGAGATCTGAAGCTGGGTGAAAATGGCTGGGATTTAAGGGGAGGGAGGGAGGGAGGGGGTGGGGGGGAGAGGGAGAGGGAGAGGGAGAGGGAGAGGGAGAGGGAGAGGGAGAGGGAGAGGGAGAGGGAGAGGGAGAGGGAGAGGGAGAGGGAGAGGGAGAGGGAGAGGGAGAGGGAGAGGGAGAGGGAGAGGGAGAGGGAGAGGGAGAGAGGAGAAATATGTGGGGATGTAAGAAGTGATGAGAGAGAGGATGAATGTGTGTAGAGCTGGGCACACAAGGAGCAGCCCTGAGCTGTACATTGTAATCCAGAATAACGTCACTAAACAGCAGACTGGGAACAGTCGGCAAGTATTACACTTCATTTGCTCTTTAGAGGGAAGGGACCTAAACAGAAAAAAAGCTGGGGGAAAAGTATTAGATTAGATTAGATTATGAGGACACACAGTCCTCTTTTATTGTCATTTAGTAATGCATGTATTAAGGAATGATACAATATTCCCCCAGTGTGATATCACAGAAACACAGGACAGACCAAGATTGAAAAACTGACAAAAACCACATAATTATAATATATAGTTAGAACAGGGCAAGCAATACCATAACTTGATGAAGAACAGGCCATGGGCACGGTAAAAAAAAGTTCAAAGTCTCTCGAAAGTCCCACATCTCACATAGACGGGAGAAGGAAGAAAACTCTCCCTGCCATGCCCAACCACAGTCCAACTCTGAGTCATCTGAAAACTTCGAGCCTCCGACCAGCCCTCTGACACCGAGCACCATCTCTGCCGAGCGCTTCGACCTCAGCCCCAGCCGCGGCAGCAGGCAAAGCTGAGGATTTTGGGGCTTTCCGTCCAGAGATTCTCAATTGCACAGTAGCAGCAGCAGCGAACCGGGCATTTCAGTAGTTTCTCCAGATGATCCTCCGTGCTTCTTGCGGCTGTCTCCATCAGATCAGAATTGTGCACGGTACCCTATTTAACAAACACGATATCATTTCACCGGAGAGCTGCGCACACTGCATCACGCTGCCATCTTCTCCTCCCACCAGTCAATTATATATTAATTTAATATATAATAGACTGACTAGATAGAGGTCTCTACAACTTATTTTCGTCATATTAGTTATTTCCTTATTTACATATTTATTTATTTTTGTATTTGCAGTTCATCTTTTTTTTTGCACGTCGGTGTTTGTCGGTCTTTGTGTGTAGACTTTCACTGATTCTATTGTATTTCTTTGTTCTACTGCGAATGCCTGCAAGAAAATGAATCTCAGAGTAGCATGTGGTGGCATATATGTACTTGGATAGTACACTTACTTTGAACTTTGAAACGGCGAGGAAATCAGATAACTAGGGTTTACAAGTAGGAACACAGGTAAGGGATAATTAAATTTTAAATTAATAAAATCAATGTAATACAGCATTGATAGAACTTGGGTAAAGACAGGAAGATTGTCAAAGGAAGTAACAATAAAGTGTAAACAAATAGTCAGTACCATGGGCTCCTTGTAATCTGTTGACATATTAACCTTGTAATCTGCTTATGAAATTTGGCTTCACTGAATTCAAGGCAAACAAATTTTGGAAGCATAGCACAGTGTACAAATAGGAGCATGAGCCCAGCACATGCCATCACAGATGAACTTCTACTTCAGCATTTAAATGATAAAAATAAACCAGTGAACAAGGTCAAATCAAGAAAAATGTGGGGATAACTATAAATAATGGAATGCGAGGGTATAATCAGCAGAGTAGACGTGATCAAGAGATCTAAAGCCCATGTTACCTGCTCAGTGGTAAATTGAGAAAGAAGAACTTGGGAACAAGAGGGAAGTTGTCATAGCACATGCAAGAACCCAAAACTAGCCGAGAAAGGAATGAGATTCTGCCTAATAAAGAAGAGGAGGTTATAACAAAATATTACATTAATTAGATCCATGTCAAATAAATTTATCTGATTTTTCAGAACAGTTTTGAGGAGTTGAATGGCAGTGCACTGCTCCTACTTCTTATATTCTTGTTCTGAACACGTGCAGCAGATCTAGTTACACAGGTAACTTGGCACATCAAAAAATGAATGACAAACTGGAAAGGAAAGGGATAGTTTAGACATGAAGAATAATGTTAGGGTCTAGTGCAGGGGTTCACAGACCCCTTACTTAAGGGTATTGTTCCATGGCATAAACGAGGTTGCGAACCCCTGGTCTACTGAGAAATTATCTTGGCTTAGAAGATTAGTATGTAAAATGAGAATTAGAGGATTTATGAAGGGAGAAAAATCCCTTCAGAGTAGTTTATCATCTGTATGGGACAGGTACCCCAATATATTCGTTAAGAAATAAAAATTTGAAGCAAATGTAATGTTAGCACATTAGAGATCTAGGTTCAGTTCTGATTTCTGATGCTGTCTATGTGGCATTTATGCATTTTCCCTGTGTGGGGTTCCTGCAGCTAAACTTGTTTTCCTCCCACATCCCAAAGATATGTGGGTTGGTAGATTAATTAGCTACAGTAAATTGATTATATGTAACTGAGTGGGAGAATCGGAGAGAATTGGTAGGATCAAGGGGAGAATAAAACGGGATTAGAGCAAATGGGTATTTGATGAACAGTATGGACCCAATAGAAAGAAGGACATGTTTCCTTGCTATATAACTCAATGTCTAATGTTCCTGAATAATGGGCAAATATATTGAAATAAGTCATTTCCTGCAGCAATGTTATGGACTATTTTAGGTATAGTCTTAGGTAATGAGACAGGTTTAATTAGTACTTTCATCATAACGTATCTTCTAGGCAAGAGTGAGCAGAATGTGAAGGAATTTTTAAATTAAATTTCAAGACATTTTGAGTCGTAAACCAGATACTTAAATAAGCGAATTAAATGGGTATGAGAATAAAATGGCAAGTTAGAATAAAAAGGTATGTTAGCACATACAGCAAACGTTAAAGTAGTATTTTGTGATTCTCAACAAATATATATTCCTCTGAGAAATGTAAAATTCTGTAATAAATTGATTTATCCATGGATAACTAAAGTTATCAAGAATAGTATGGAATAGAATTAAATTTCTAAAAAACCTTATAGTATAGACTAGTTTGGTAATGGAGAGCTTTGGAAACCAATTTATTAACCAATTAATAATGAAAGGAATAGATAATGAACATAAACAATCCAAAAAATGTATGTGCTTTTACACGTTTTTGAAAAATAAGAGTGAATTTAAAACTGGAGCACCTTGAAGCTGAAGCAGAAGAAATTAAAATGAAGGGAAAAAATTGCTGGTGTTTCAAAAAAAGAATTACCCACCTTCATAAGAGATGATACAATGAACATATCAGAATTAGTGAGGAGTAAAAGGTCTAATGAAACCAAGAAACCTAATAATTAGGTTTAAAATTACAATGAAATACAGTCACAGGGAAAATCATAGACTAAGGAAATGAATTGTCCAGTTAAATGAAGATAAAACTGAAACATTTTTGGTTGGTCCCAAAGCTTAAAGTAATAAACTTTTTGATAAACCTGGGAACGCAACTTCCCTTGTAAAATCAGAAGTAGTAAGCCTGGGTGTTATCCTTGATTCAGATTGAATTTAAATCCCACGTAAAGAAAGTGACCAGAGCAGCATTTCCACACTTAAAAAAATATTGTAAGGGTATGTCTGTATCTGTCACATAATGATGCTGAAAAAGTAATTCACACTTTTATATCAAATAGATTAGATTACTGCAATGCATTTCTTACTGGCCTTCCAAAGCAACTTAATGACAAACTTCAACTCATTCAGAATGCTCTGCTAGACTTTTACCTCAAACCAAAATGAGGGAACATATCACTCCCATCCTAACTACTCTGCATTCACTTTTTGCATCTTTTATAATTGATTTCAAAGTTCTCTTACTTGTTTTTAAAGCCCTTAATGGTCTAGGACAGAATACATCACAGAATTGCTTTCGTTTTATAGTCCTGCTCGAGCGCTCTGGTCTTCTGCCAATCTCTGAAATTTCCCTCAAAAGATAATTGGCAGGTCAGCTTTTTTGAACTACTTTCCTGAACTGTGGAATTCAGACTTAAGGCTATAAGATATGCAGAATCAGTTAACACTTTTAAATGCCAACTCAAAACCTATTTATTTAATCTTGCTTTTAATTAACATCTTTGTCTTTTATTTTTCATATTTGTACTTTATCCCATTGTAAAACACCTTGAATCAAGTTTCAAAGTACTACATCGTTTGTATGAAAAGTGCTCTATAAGTTTATAATCATAATAATTATTATTTTGGACTAATTCTAAGAAAACAATGCTTGTGCGAGGGAAAAATGAGAGTGAGAGAAAATGGAGGGCTACAGACTGATACAAGTTGACACAAAATTCGGTATCAACTTTATGAAGGAGATCTGTAAGCAACAACATATCTGGACTTACAAAAGGCATTTTCTTCCAATAGCTATATACCATATAGATGTTTGTGTTGAGGAATTTCTGGGTGTACTGGTACATCAACAAAAGGGACTACAATCCCAAATTTAAGTTTAAAGGATTGGGTAAGAAGCTGTCAGATGTGTATTACAGAAGGAAATTTAAGTTTTTTCTTTTTAAAAAACTGAATTTTTAAATAGAATATAACAATAAAAACAGTAACAATATTGAGATCTAGGCAAGCTGGCTCAGGAAATGCATCGGGTTAACATGTAGATACAAAACAAAACAATTTTCAAAAAGTGTACATTGGCCTTCATTGTAGGAACTTGAATACAAGAGTAAGGAAGTCTTGCTTCAGTTAGAGAGAGCACCCAGAGAGCAGTTTTGGTTTCTATTCCCAAGGAAAGAGGTAGTTGGCTTAGAATTTATACAAAGAAAGTCATTAACATTGATTTCTAGGTTGAGAGGGATATCCCAAAAGGACGAATGCTGGGCCAATATCCTCCAGGTTTAGAAGAGACAGGTGATCTTCCTGAAATGTATAACATCTTGAGGGCTTGACAGAGTCAAGGCTGACAGACAGTTTCCACAGCTAGAGTCTGGAAACAAGAGTAATTGAATAATAATAGGAATCTGAGGAAAAATTTTTTCACTCAGAGGGTTAAGAACCTTTGGAGTTATTTATCCCAAAGGGCTCTCATATCCAACGATTTTTGAAATTTGGATACTAGATGGGAAAATGAATTTAGGATTAGCCAAAATAGATAGTACAGCATGCTTGAGAGGCCATGTATCTCACACAAGCTCCCCTATTTTTTTTTGCCCTTACACTCATTCTGGCCTTCAGTCTAAACCACAGAATATTTATGCGGTTGGAAACCAGCCACAAAGCCTACTGTTGACCAGTGTTCCAAAATCAAACATGATCAGGAATTTGAGTTGGCACTGACTTGCCTATAATTGATCAGTGAAGCAGGTTCTCCTGTGATTTCAATTGGAATGGGTTACTGGGACTTGAATGAGTTATGACCACCTCTAAATCCCATCAGCACAAACCATCAATTTACACCTATTGAAACAATGGGAAGAAAGAATCTCTCTGACAGTCAAATGTGGCATCAGGATTCTGAAACACGATAGCCAATGAACAATGATTTCACACTTGTATACATTGCTGTCTCAGACACAATTACCTGCCTATAATACCCAAATTATAGCTGTTCTTTTGTTCCAGCAGACAGCCGTACACAGAAATGGGTTAAATATTGGTAGTGGATCAAAGCTGATTACAATCTCTGAATTAACATAGTATCTCAGTAGTGATCTGTGCTGAACTGAATCAAATCCAATCTATCACTCTAAATTCTAACACAGGACCATCTATCCTCGATGTGCAATCAATGAGTTCCCACTCACTCACATCTTGTAGTCACTAATGGCTGAAAGCTCTAGCCATATGAATACTGCAGCTATCACAACAGTTCGGAGCCTGGATATCCTACAAGTGACTGAATTTCTGGACAAACCAAAACCGGGCCCCCAGTTGGTCCCTCCATCTATAAAATGGACTGTAGTTACTCACCTCGGCAACTCTGACAGCACCAACCAAACACGTGATCTCCATTACCAAGGAGGACAAGGACTGCAGGTACATGTGGACCACCACATGCAGGGTCCCCTCCAAGTCACTCACCATCGTGGCTTGGAAATAAATTGGCAGTGCCTCACGGAACCGTACAGCACAGACTTCAGCCTGCAAATGTCTGGGCCACCCATGATGCCAAATTAAACTGAACCTACCCGCCTGCAATGGAACACAGACACACAACACAGAAGGTGAAATTTTGCAATACACGTTGTGAATTAGTGTGGGCTTTTACACATTGTTGTAAGAGGACAACATTCAATGCTGCCAGATCTAAATTCTGGAATTTTCTACCTGACAGAAGTGTGGGAGAAGCTTACTGAAAGGACACAGCAGCTGCAGGAGGCTCCTTCTCAAGGGCAATTAGAAAGGGTAAAAAAAATGTGGCCTTATTAGTGACACTTATATACTCCAAAAATAAGAATACAGATTATTACCTTCCTGTTTTTATCACCTGTCTATTAAATTATCTTTGTGTATATAAATCCAAGATCATATTGTTATTTATTATACCTTAATAAGAACTGCAAGCTCTTACACACAATATACCAACCTCATTGCCTTGGGATCAGCTGAAACTTTTCGCATCACCCACTGTTCAGGACAAAGATGGAAACTACGACTCTAGCGACAGTTTTCCCATTTTATATTCTATTTATCAAATGCATATATAAACTTGGCTCTTTCACCTCTGTGATCGGAGCTCAATATTCAATCCTGACACCTGAACTTTGACCTCAAGTCCCAGATGAATTCCTTCAGATCCACCCTTCACAGTTTTCAGCAAGGAAAAGTGAAGGGAAGGGCAGTGGGATTAAAAATGCACCACCGCAGGACAATGAAATTCAACTAGATGAGATTGACCGAAAGGTAACTGATTAATGGAGAAGCAGTTGTTAGTTCACAGAGACAGAACTATCCTTGGTAACGTTTGGGCTATGTTTTGGCTTACAGCTTTGCATTATTTTATATTTGCAACAACGCGGGAAAGACATTCAGAAGAGCAATCCTGTTAGCTCCATTCCCCCATTCTATTTCCCTGCATCGCTGCAACTTTCTCATTTTCTCTCTCCCTTCCCACAGATTCATTTTGCTACTTACCTACACTAGGAGTAAACTACTGGCATGCCATTTGGTTATAGCACGAATTTAGAGAGCCTGGATATAACCCACGCTGTTAGAAGCTGCACCCAAGGTTAATTTGAACCCAGACACGCAGTGATAGGTTTGATGAAAATCAGATTTATTGCCACTGATATTATCCTTTGTATACTTCACCCAAAGATGCCGAAAGCACAGGCAATAAAGTCACGATGTTGGAAATCTTATCCTTGAATGTTGTTGGCTACGGTCTTTCAATGATTCCATCATGTTTCTTGGATTTACTGAGTATGATGGCCAGGAAACAAATCTCAGGGTGTATAAGGTGGCACACATGTACTTTGATAATTACTTTACTTTAAACTTTGGAAGTTTTTGAAATTACTCCTATCAATCGTATTAAAGCTGCTATAATTTTAAAACATCCACCTTCTGACATAAGATGCAGAAACTAAAACAAATCAACTTGCACTCATGTGGCAGCTTTGACCAGAGAACCATCCCAAACTGTTTACGAGAATCTTGCAGGAACCTGAGTTGCAGTACAATGTTTGCTTGGGTTTCCAGGGCATCACCACAGTCCACATACGTAACAGAATAGATTCAGGACTGGCAATTTTAATAAAAGGGCATTAAAGCAAATCCTGAGTGAATTTAATTATTATTTTTGTTTACTACCCTCTTTGTTTACATTGCATATTAGGATCCCATGTCGTGTCCAACAATGTTCTTCACCACAGTGTCAGTTTGGCTTACTACGTCGCACTCTCACTTCTGAGTTTTAAGATTCTGCATTCAACTTCCTTTCCAGTTACAGCAGTATTTAATCTAAGCCAATGTTCAAGAAACGCTGAAGGAGAGCATTATTTACTGGAGCTGTTGAAACTCTGCCTGCCCATTTCAATGGTTCATTATAGATACCCTGGTATTATTTGAAGAGCAGGATGCTCTCACTCAGCCAGTTTTTCCTTTAAAGATTAATTGCTTGTGCATTTTATTACTGTTTGTGGGATACAGTTTCACGCAAATAGATGGGGTGTTTAATCACATAACACCAGTGACCAACTTGAAATTCATTGTAAGGATGCTAAAATGTTTGTACGAGGTTTGATTGTAGATTACTATGTAAACATATGGCCTTATTTACACAGAGGCAAATGCACAGAGATTTACAGGACCAGACCTTGCTTGCTGTTGGTGATTGGAACACAGGTGGTCATAAAACAAGCAAGGCTATCTTCTGTTAAATAGAATCCTGATCGACCTGCATAAGTAGAACCACACATCAACTAATGGCCACTATAAGATGTGCAATGTGAGAATCACAGTGACTGATGTTACCACAGCAGCATCATTATTTTGCTTCTAATGAATTATAATTCTCTTGGGTTTTCAACCAGCGATTACTCCACAGAAGTGGAAGAGAATGAACATAATAAAGCACAGTGCAGAATGGGGGAATTCTAAGTGTTTTGCTCTCTAACCACCTTTATCTTTAAATATTTAAATTAAATGAGTCATTTTTTAAAAAAAATCCCTAAATCCTGCACTTTCTCCAGCTAACTGACTTGACTCTTGCCGGAGAATGGATCCACAAGAATCACCTGCTCTTGGATACCTCAGGCAAACGTATGATGTCATGGCGGTGCAGCAGTTAGTTCTGCTGCTTCACAGCTCCGGACAGCTAGCCTCAGTCCTGATCGCTGTCGCTGCCTGTCCACAGGGTGCTCCATTTCCCTCCCACATCGCGAAGATGTGCTGTTAGGTTAACCGGCTATGGTAAATTACCCAGTGGTGTGCATACATGGCAAAAGAATCAATGGGGGGTGGGGTGGGGGTTCTAAACAGGCGATGCAAGAAAGAGCAAGTTGCAGGAGACAGGAAGATAAAGGAGGAGTGGACAAATGAGATTGTTCTGCTGAAGCTGGCAGACCTATAGGACCAAACAGCCTCCTCCTAGTATGGTCAGAAGAATACATTATCCCCATGTGAATAAGGGTGAACAATTCAGTCTTGGACCATTACAAGAGAGCCTGATCTATTAACTACTTATTTGTTTTGCAGTTCTTTCGCGGTCACTGGACTTTAACCTAGTACGTAAAGTCCTTTACTGAAATTTCCCACCTTTTTTTTAAAAAAGGTTGAATTTCAGAGATTCAAAGCCCCTCTCCAGAGGCTCACGCACAAGATTTTCTCCAACCCTCCACAGAGGGAATACTTGGTACTGCCAAAGGTGTCTTCTTTTAGATAAGGAATCAAATCAAGGCCTAGGCCTTACATTGGGTGGATGCAAGAGATTCCATGCCAACATTTATCCTGTAACTCTATAATTTAAAGAGCAAATGATAAGATCACATTACAACCCACAGTTGACTCCCACAGCTCCTGCACTGCAATACAGACTACATTCAATCTTACTTCATTGGTTACAAAGCTCACAAGATGGTCCCAAAATTGCAAAGGTCCCATCTTAATACTGATTGTTTAGTTATTCATTTTCTTAAAAAAAACAAAAGCAAACAATGAATTAGGAAAGTTGTGAATGAGGGCGAGGAAACAGATAAATATGGGTAAAGTTGCTGAAGTGGCTTATTCACCGATCAACTACAAAATGTGATTGCCTAAGAAAGACAGACATGCTTACAATTACAAAGCACTTACTTGAACATTCCCTGCTTTGGGCTGAGATTGTATCTTGTGTTCGTGATCAAGTGATTATGAGTTAATCTGTGGGTGGGTGAGTGGGCGAGAAACAGAGAGAGAAAATCTGTGATTATGAGTGAGTCTATTTAACTACAAATTGGCAGGTAGTGCATTGCAAAGGGGTGTACCAGTAAAACCAAACTAAGGGAACCCATCCTGCAGAGGGTGAAATAGAATCTGCTATCCTTCAAATAAATTAATTACACATGGAGCTGATGATAGGATTAAAAAGTGTTACTTGCCTATTCAACTCGTTTTGGCACAGAAACACTGGGATTTGCCAAAGAATTCAATAAAGTGGGAAATTTTACCCTCTGTCCTAGAAGGTTCTTCACTCCACACCAGGGCCAGTGTGAAGAAATTCGATATTATATCCATGGAACACCATCTTTAACCAACTCTCCCACTGGTTAGCAGCTGTTGGCCATTTTCCTAACGCTGTCAGTGCCTGTCTCAAGAGCTTTGAGAATTTCAAAAAGGTTGGAGAATCACTTTAAAAAATCATTTCTAACCTGATCGGTGCTTAAACAAAAATCAAAACAGATGAAGCACGTTCAGTGATACACAAATAAAAGACAGCAGTAAACACTGACTGCTTTAGGAGCTGCAGTCAGCAGACAGAAGACTGTACAAAGATGAATTTTTGGTAACGTACTTCCTTCAGCATGGCTTCTACTATTAATTTTTTCCCTCTTTCCTTTTTGTCTTTATTTTTGCCACATTGAATTCATATGCTGATCCTTTAATCCTGGTTATGTACCTTCTTGTCTTTTCCATGTTCTTTACAATGACGATCTTAGGTGAAATTTGGTTTGCTTTATCAGCATGGCATTTAGAACCAACACCAAGTAAAAGCAAAACATGCAACTGGTCCAAAAGTTATGTGAATTAGCTCAAGATACAAATTCATAAAAAGCACTAAAACGAGACCTGCACGGATCCGAACAAGACCACACTCAATTGATTGCTGCTCCTGACCATCTGCTACTCATCTGTAAAGGGCATCAACCCTTAAAGGCACAGTCCCCATGGCTGCCAGACAACAGCAATACATGATTCTGATTGACAATGAGATGAGAAAGACTGCAGGTAAAAGCAACAGAGCTCCCAGATTTATTGAAAGGGACTCAGAAGTCCTGAGGCCGGATACACTTATTGGGTGGAAGCTGGGTAACGTGAGAGGAATGAGTGGAGTTCGCAGAAAGAAGCCTACTAGCTTGACAGCTAGAAAAGCCTGACTGCAAATGGTTCAAACTGTCAAGAGTTAGCGCCACCACTTAATGGAGTGACACTGAAAGCTACGTCATGATCTCCCAAGATTTGTCAGTCAGTTGTACACCACTGAAAGTATTGCTCTGTTCCCCAGACATACTTTTCCACAATCCGTCCATGGCATGGTGAGTCCTACAATCAAACTAGTTCTGTTGTAATTTTGTGGGGTTTTAGGAGAGGACTCTTGAACAACAGAAGTAGGAAGGAAGAATAGAGGAAGAGGAGGAGGGGGAAGACTGGAGCGAGGAGTAGGAGGAAGAGGAAAGACTGGAGGGAGGAGGAGTGGGAGGAGAAGGAGAGGGGGAAGCTGACCTGGTGACAGGAAAGATGGAGCTCATGGGCAGCTTGAAGCCCTTCAAATGCTGGGCATTAGCAGAGGCATGCCTTGTGAGAGTAGATCACTCTACGATACGCGCAGGAACACACCAAGCAAGAACTCACCCCTCTTCAAGAGCACAGCCATCCCGCACATTCCCACCTCACCCATTCGTGAAACTCTTTGTTCGTAAAGACAGTCCTTCTCAGAATGCACAAGGAGCCGCCTACAAGAATGGCGAGGATGGCAGGGACAAAGCACCTGCCATTCAGGCGCTATCAAGCCACTCAACTCTGTGTCTGGATGCAAAGAAGAATTTTAGTGTGATCTGATGAGCCAACATTAGTCCTTGGGTTAATATCCGTCTCTAAGGCATAAAGTCAGGAGATCATTATTTTTTATGTTGCATTCAGTGCACAGTAGAACTCGAGTTTTATGCAACATCTGGACTCTGCTGCCCAATTATTGGTATACAGTGTTGGTGCTGAGATAGGGTGGAGAGGCCAATTTGTTTGCATTGGGGACTTGCTGTGCAGACTTTCTGTGAAAATCATCTCTGCATTAACATTCCCCACATCCCATGTAACTGATGCCCAATTCCTCCAATCAGTGGGGAAACATGGCTGCGAATACTGAATAAGGACATCTGATACCTTTCTTCTGTCTCTTGATCCTGTTCTGGAAGCTTCGCCTCATGACCTCTGCTTCTTTTCCTTCTCTTTATGAGGGTGAATGCACACAGATTTCTCCAGGGGTGGGGAGTCAAAAATGAGAAGGCACAGGTTTAAAGTGAGAGGATAAAAATTTAGTAAGAACTCGAGGGGCAGCACTTTTTTTTTGCCCAGAGGATTATCTGTATATGGAATGAGCTGCCAGAGGGGGTGGTTGAGGCAGTTACATGAACAATATTTAAAAGGTACTTGGGCAGCTTTATGGTTAAGAAAGGTTTGGAAGGATATGGACCAAGATGGGCTTTTTGGTTGGCATTGACCAGTTGGGGTACTGGGCCTGTTTCCATGCTGTAGACTCTATGATCCTGTTTCAGTTGGACAACCAGGTCAGCACATCTATCAATGTGTCCCTGGACGGACAAGGGAAACAAAACCTTAGCTTCAGGAAAACTGCAGTGCTTCCCACTTGCAGGTCTCTTTGCTCATCCGCTTCGGTGGGAGGTATCTCGAGTGTGAGGAACCAGGGATTAGGAGAGAATCCTTCTCCCACCAGAATCTATTCCTAAGGACAATTCCAGACAGACATTATTTGGATGAAGGCATCATGTGTGCTTCCTAGCAGATGGAAACTTTCATGACCACTACCATCTGAATGCTCCGTGAGCAAAAACATTTCCTGTTCAAAAAAAAGTGTCCAGGTTACCGAGCCTTTACAGCATGAGAATGAATGAAACAGTGTCAGAGGTGACAACAGTTCCTCACTGAAACCAAGGAGACAAATTGTTCTCTACAAACACCATCTTTGAGCGACCTCTCTAATGCAAATAGGGAGGCAAGGTGGGAGATCTGTTGCAGCCACTGGCAAAGATCATAGGGTGAGGAAGATGAATCAAGAAAACCTTGACATGCACAGAGTGCAGTCTAGACACGAGTGCATGGACTTAGGTCTTACTGCGAGATGTCATGTATCTCAATGTTGACAGACTTCGAAAACCTGATCCTGTTCATCAGACAGTTCTCAGTATGTGAGGTAGCTAAAAACTCTTGAGGAGTAAGCTGTCTGCATATGGGCAAGTTCTACCTCCGTCCCCAGGAAATCTGACATAATTTAGTGGCAAGCAATGGCTATAATGTTGCCTCCAGTAACAACTGCCACCAACAGAGTAGCTACATAACCCATGTGCAAATTGCAGGAGAAAACACAGTTAGTGGCAACATGGCTTAAAGAACCACCTGTTCTGAAACTGCCCAGGCCCTTAAAACAATGAGAAAAGCAATGAGCAAACACTGCATGTTCTAGGCTCTGTGAAGACTTTTTTTTGTGATGGCCAATTTGTGTTGGTGCAGGTAAAAATGGACATTAAGCAGAAGATGATGTCATCAGCTGCTAAAAGTCAGGCACACTAATGTGGATTGTGCATTGTTAGTCAAATTTTGCAACTGATATGATTACACTGACAAACAATTATTGTTCAATCAACTATAGATAAAATGGAATTTCACACAATTAGTATCTTAAAAAACAGATCCTATACAATTCACTTTCCAAGCATGTGAATGAAATCAGACACTGCCTGTCGTTACTCCCTACTTTTCGTCCAGATTCAATCTCTTCCTGAGTTAACAAGTGCTGAATTCACCTGTCACGCAGGCAGAATTAATTGGCCCTGCAATCACAAACAGAACACACTCCAGCTGAATATTCAGGCGTGACTGAGAAATTTCAGATGGTCAATTAAAGATAACGTGCATTAGTGTTATTTGCAGAACAGAGTTTTAAAATACAAATAAATGACTTAACCAATAAGTTAGATTTTTAAGAAAACATTGAAGTAATAATTTGTGATGATGCAGCATATCTACAAAGAACAAGCCCTTTTCTTTTGACTTGATCCACTCCTGCTTTAAAAAGCAATTATCTGCTTGGTTCACTTGGAAGCACTTTAGCCTTGGAAACAGCAAGTCAAGGCTAAAGGCCTACTTTGGAACTTGTGCATTTAGTCCACAATGATACTTGAGTGCAACACTTAGAGTTGCTGCATTGTCAACATGAGCTTCATTGAGACAAGTTGCTGAACAAAGTTGCTACATATGATTCCAGTGGATGTAAAAATCTAATAGCACAGTTAGAATAGAAGACTCAAGTCTCACTCTGGCCAGCTCCATTGGATTGCCACTCCTGCGCTTCTGTTGTAAGTGAAGTGGCTACATGTTTCTTTAAATAACAGGTACTATCCAGAGAACTCTTGAGATCCATCTGAGTATTTTAAGAGTGCAGATGTTACACCTAATTTCCTTCACAAACCTAAGTAAATACTTAACCAACTAGTTTGTGAAACATAATGGATTTTGAAAAAATTAGATCTCCTGTTTTTTCTTTAATACATTCGAGGAGATATCACAAATGTCTACACTGTCCTGACTGCTAGGTTGTGCTGCATTAGATAATTTTAAATCTCGGATATTCCACTGCTCTGAGTATCAAAGGGATAGAGGAAGGCTTTCCTTTCACATCCTTTCTGCACATCCAATGAGATATTTCCAATGCACTTACTGGAAGGCTGCCAGCTTATTTTTCCCCACACAGCCGGCTCCTACATATAACAATGTGATCATCACCATCTGCCTGAAAGGTAAATATTGGTCAGCTCATCTGCGTTTTTTTTCCTTCAATTGCCACAGAATATTTTACATCCACCCTAAGAGATCATAGAATCTATCATCTCATCTAAAAGAAAGCACCTCCAACAGTGAGGTAGTCCCTCAGTTCTATAATGAAATAACCAGAGAGGATATATTTATTTTTATGCACAAAGCACTGGACAGGGACGAATGCTAATCAATCAAATATGACTAAAACTACGAAAGGGTAAAATACAAATCAGCCATATTTCAACCCTTGCTGCAAAAGGTGTGAGGATGAAGATTCAAGGTTGGAACTGGACACAGCTATGATGTCAACAAAGAGTTGACATTATTAAAAGGTAGTAACATTGCAAATTGGCCCTTCAGCTCTTTGAGTCTGTGCTGACAATCAAGGACCACTCTATTCTTTCCACATTCCTATCAACTCCACTCATCCACACACTAGCAGAAATTTACAGTGGCCAATTAACTTAACAAAGCAGTAAACTACTACCCTTCCAGACTTAAAGATGAAAATGATAAAAGTATAAGGAGTGAAGATGCATTAAATTGGCATTTTTGAGAGAAAATGGGAGGAGGAATGATAAAGACTAACAGCTGTAAAAATAGCAGTCATCGCATTAACTAAAATTTTTCTCCACTGAAAAGCACTAAACAGAGAGAAATCTTCAGGATACAGGATCGAGAATGGAGAACTGTTGCTTTAGTTTTAACCTAGTTCAGGGCCAGTCCAAAGAGTATGAAGTGAAGATAACATTCCTGAAGGTTAATGTTTAGTTATCACACAGCGCAGAACGAGTTGACTGAGATCTTGCTCTGACACTGCTTGGTATTTATTTATGAGGTTGGTAGTGCAATTATCCTCAACACAACAAGTGGACTGCTTCTAGTGGCATTCAGAACCCTGTTCGCATCCAATGGGACATGGCAACAAACTGTTCACATGGCCCACCTCTGAATCATGGTCAAAAGTAGGCGGGCTTTTAGAACATCGACAGAAAGCCAGGAGCTTCTCAAGTTGGATATTTCTGGCAAGAGGATCAGCAGGTTGCCTCAAACTTGTCTACACTGCTGGAAATATGTTTTCAAATTTGGTCACATCTTAGCAGGAGACGAGGAATGCAACTGTGAACATCTACAAGTTACATGGTCAATGTATAATAGAAAAGAGCAGAGAAGTGGGTGAGGCAGAGGGTACAGGATCAATCCATTCATTTTGAAGTTCCTCTGAAGTCCTAAGTGATTAAACACACTGCTGGTTGAGGTCAATTCAATCTTCTTCATTGAGTGAGTTGATCCCAACAGCGACATCAGCACTAAAATTAATCTGATTGCACTGGGTTGCCAAGGGTTTAGGACTAACTGAAGAAAATCTACAGATTCTGGAAAATCCTAAGCAAAACACACAAAATGCTGGAGGAATTCAGCAGGTCAGGCAGCATCTATGGAAAAGAGTACAGTTGATGTTTCCTTCAGGGTCTCGGCACGAAACATCAACTGTGTACTCATTTCCATTGATGCTGCCTGGCCTGCTGAACCCCCCAGCATTTTGTGTGTGTGGCTAAGGATTTAGTACTTTCCCCTGTCCCCTGTACAAACAATTCTTGATTAGTCATGCCAATCAGGAATTGCTTGTACAGAGAACAGCACAGCACACAGGCACATACCTGAATGAACAGTGTTGCAACGGCTAAAGTACAGGAGTCTGAGACTAACAAGTCAAAACCATGAGTGCAATTCCACCTTTAATAATTAGTTGAGTAAATAAGTTGGAATACTTTAGGAAAAACAGTCTCAGTCTCAGTATCATAGTAATCTATCAAGGTTTTCTAATGGCTTTTGGGCAAAGAAATTAACTGTCTTTGTTCCAGCTGGGCTAGCCAACTCCAGATCCACAGCAATGGGCCCTTCACCATCATCTAACAAGCCATTCCTTTGTATTAACTGCCATGTCGAATAGAGCCAGATGCACCACTCAGTATTGACTTCGGCACCAAGATTGGAAACAGCAACACATTTCCCATGAATATCTAAGGTGTCATATCTAAATTGCCATACAGTTGTTCCAATTTAATCAAACACAAGCACAGACATACCAAATTTCTACACCCCTTCTACACAATTCCTAGGTATGCTCCATCTCGCCACAGAGATCAAAGAATACTTGTGTGCAGACTGCCAGTAATCCACAACACTGATATTAGACCCCATGATATCTTGTGGCATCAGGCCCAACAGTGGCAAGAAAACTCTGGTGCAGATCACCAACTCTTGTCCTTCGTCAGCTGATAAATCTGTGTTCCTGGGTGTTGAACAACACTGGAAGAAGGACACCAAGATTACCTCACAAAACTAACACACACCCAAGTGCAAGAATTCAAAACAGCAGGCAGTTCATACAGAACGAAGCAATCCTATAAGCAACTGATCAGACCAACCCTGTCACATCCAGTCATGACTGGTAGTGGGTAATTAAGCAGCTCACAAGAGGAGAAGACTCCAAAAAACATCTTAAGGATCGTACACAGTTACATCCCAGCAAAAAAAAAGGTAAAACAATGTTAAAACTGAACACTCCTTTATTTTTTATTCAGCACTATGACACTGGAAAATAACTTCCTCTGGGTTGGTGGCACAGGAATTTTCCAACAATATATGTAATCGCAATAGAATTGATTTTGTTAACATTGCAAACACAGTGTGCAAACTATTCTATCCAGGACCTCAAATGCACACTGACACTCTGCTCTCCCCTATTTCAGCTGTTCATAGGTGTTCCAGGTTGATAATGGTTGAAAAAACAAATGCAACCCCTTTACAAGTCTTGGCCTGGCAATAAATCTACTGGGACAATCATAAAGGATACAGCGGTCTACGTTCCAAATACAAAAACTATCCACACAAAATGGCACAGACTGGTCCCCAAATCATTGGAAGGGCTGTACGGAAAGCATGGCAAAGGTCTTCAACCTTCATTGTTAGTTTCTCACTAATATTAAAAGGTAGAGGTCCTGAATATATCAAGGCTCAATGTCTTGATAAACAAAAATAGAAGTACTCTTTTCAGGTGTCCAGAAGACATTGCTCAATGTATGAAATAAAAAAGAACATCAGAATTAGTAAAAAGGAAAAAAGTGCTTAAAATATCACTTCAGAAGCTTTTTGACACATTAACTGCAAGAGTCTACAATAATAATAACTATGCTGCAATTAAAATTAAAGAAAATCCTTCAAAGCAATTGCAATCCACAAAATTTGCTTCATTGGTGTAAGAAGCAACCATTAATGAGGTGAAAAATAGAATATCATTGCCAACTGTGAGATCAATTGATGATAAAGGCTGCAATTTTAAAACTGAATTTTGGCGTTCAAAACTATTTGTAGCCTGTTCAAGTTTTCAAATTCGACCACTATATCAGTTAAAAGCAGACCTCAACTGAACTGCATATTTTAAACTGTAAAAAAAACCATATTTTGGAGCTTTAATTTTTTGTGTTTACCCACATTATTGTCTTCATCTGTTCTATCCCTTCCACACAGGATTTAGCCATTGCCTACCACCAGTAAAGTTAAGTGCTCTTATGTGTTCTCATTTCAGAGGATCCATCCTGGGACCAGCATGTAAGTGCCATTACAAAGAGGGCTTGGCACAGCCTCAACTTTCTCAGAAGTTTGCACAGATTCAGCGCATCATCTAAAACAGGTTGCGTCATGGCCTGGTATGGAAACAGCAATGCCCATGAATGGAAAAGCCTAGAAAAAGTGGATAAAGCCCAGTCCACCAGAGGAAAAGTCCTCCCCACCACTGAGTACATCGGCAAGGAGCACTGCCACAAGAAAGCAGCGTCCATCATGAAGGAACCCCACCATCCAGGCTATGCTCTCTTCTCTCAGCTGCCGTCGGGAAGGAGGTACAGGAGCCTTAGGTCCCACGCCACCAGATTCAGAACAATTATTACTCTTCAACCATCAGGCTCCTAAACTGATTCCACAGCCTATGGACTGACTTTCAACAACTCTACTACTCACATTCTCAATATTATTTTATTATTATTATTGGTATTATTGGTATTTGCACTGTGTGTCTTCTTTTAAACATTGGTTGTTTGTCCTTTGTATGGAGTTTTTCATTGACTCTATTGTGTTTCTTTTTATCTACTGTGAATGCCCACAAGAAAATGAATCTCAGGGCAGAAAATGGTAACACATACCTACTTCAATAGTAATAAATTTAAACATTGAACTCCACATCAGGTAAATAGCTTAGGAAGCATTTATTAAAATGAGTATCAGACCTTAGGGCCTAAGAATAACCTCAAACCAAATTTTAAAGTACCCTACCCTTTATAGCACAGGCTGCTTTTTAAAATTCAATCTCTGCTTCTAGATATGTCAACATGTTGTTCAGAACAGGTCCCCATTTCAATAAGTGTTTGTATTTTTTCCATATGTTTACTCTAACAATCTTGTACTGTTAAAAGTATGCTGACTGGCTGCATCATGAACAACAATTTGACTGCACAAGAATGAAAGAAGCTGCAGAGTGGTCGACTTTGGCCAATACATTACGGACACATCGTTCCCCACCAGTGATAGCATCTACTGGAGGTGTTGTCTGAGGAACATCCACCTTCAAAGGTCCCCAACATTGAGGCAATGCAATATGCTCGCAGCTACCATTGGACAGGAGGTACAGAAGCCTGAAGTCCCACACTACCAAGTTCAGCAGAAGCCTTTCAACCACTCAGTTCTTGAACATATCAGCACAACCCCAATCATTACATTTAGCAACATCGTGACCACTGATCAACTTGTGCTAAAATTAACTTTTTTTTGCATCCATTTATTACATCATTCAGGGATACAGCGCAGAGTAGACCCTTTGAGCCACACCGCCCCCAACAACCCCGCATCCCTGATTAACCCTAACCTCACCACAGGACAACTTACAATGACCAGTTTTCTGACCCAGTACATCTTTGGGCTGTGGAGGGAACTGGAGCCCCTAGGGAAAACCTGAGCATTCCATGGGCAGGACGTAGAGAGATTCTATTACAGAATGGTGCTGGAAATGTACTCCAAACTCTGGAATGGCCCAAGCTGTAATGGTGTTGCACAAACCGCTATGCTACCAAGTTGCCACACATGTACTTGCGCATATGACAATGAACTCAATTCTGACTTAGACAAACTCTTACCTGGAGAAAGGCTTCAAAACAATGTAGTGTTCCTATTGTAAAAATTGCATTTTTCTGTCCAATTTATTTGATGGAAAAAGTTACCACAGGGCATATTGCCATTCATTCTCATAAACTCTCTCACACTTTTGGAAGTCTGAGTGAGCAGTCATTTGTACAAATCCACTGTGCAGAATAGCTGGTCATGAACACTCTGCTGATACACAAGAACTCAGAATAACTTTATGACTCTGCGAGGTAGAATTTGGCTTTGTGTGACAGTTTAAAATAGTTGACAGAGAATCAGCCGCTTGTTTACAACTCTCCCATTTTTATTTACTTTTGAAAGAAAAAGTGAGGCAGTTAAATGACAGGCTGCTAAAAGCCAACCAAGTGATTTACACTGAAGTTCCTACCGCAGCTTCTATTCTCTCACTTCATGTAACTAGAGCGAAGCAATGCATGTGTATGTCACTCACAATTTTTCTAACCGCTCTGGTGCCTGATAACATGGTGTCAACAAGCAAGATGCTTGTCTACATGAGGGCAGAAAGTAGTTCGTTTTATAATCTACCCTTAAGACAGTCAATACCACAGCTTTCAGCATTACTCATTGGCTGGATTACAACAGAGAGAGTCAATGCACTGAACTAATTCTGAAAATGTTTAGCTTCTAAGTGTGTACCTTTTTGTGGTAAATTAACTTCTTTCTCTTTCTTGAACAATGCAATTTAAAACGCTGGGCTATCTCTGTTTATCTAAATTGCCTAAATTGTCACTATCCAAATCTTATAGCTACAGCTCAAGAGGAACTGCAATACCACATGAAAACATTCACTTTTACTGTAACAGAAGCGGGGAACATTTCGAATTGCTCTTCTACAGTGCCAGCACGAGCAACGAGGAATGAAGGGCCTTCTCATTTTCAGGATTCTAAATAAAGAAAAATCTTTATTTAGAAAACTTGAGGAAAAACTAAATTCACTATTGACAATAAAATAATGCACTAGTGCAAAAGATTGCTGATAGTTCAGAAGCAACCAATTTATGCATAATTTATATAACATTTTGGTCTCAAATCAGATAAGCATGATAAAGTTTACGTCTATTGTTCCATTTCTAGCAGCTTCTGGCAGAATTTAAATTATTTTCTGGTTGCGTTTCTCTGTTTCCTCCACCCCACCAAACAAAAAAAAATGTAACGGTCTTTTTATCTAGAATGAAATTTGGCCTTTGTTAGTTATGAGAAGCCTCAAGGAAAGCAGCAGACACCACAAGCAATTTTGTCTGGGTCACTCCATCAAACTTTTAGAATGTTCTTTTTTTCTGTCCATGAGCCTGTGGAATACAGATGTTATAACAAAAATTGGGCCATAATAGATCATTTACTCTCCCTATTCAGTTGAAACCCCTGACCTCGGAAGATACTAACCTTCATTTCCCTTTCCAACTCTTTCCACATTGAAACTATTCATCCACCTGTCTCCATTTCTCCTGCTCTTCAGAATCATGATCTGGTTTAATATCACTGGCACATGTCATGGGGACATTTTGCAACAGCAGCATATTGCAATGCATAGTAAAAAAAACCTATAAATTACAATAATATATATACTGTAAATAATATATCTATCTATACAGTATATATAATTAAATTAATTAAGTAGTGCAAAAAGAGAACAAAACTGAACAAAAATAATGAGATAGTGTATATGGGTTCATTATCCATTCAGAAATCTGATGGCGGTGGGGAAGAAGCTATTCCTAACATGTAGAGAGTGTGTGTGTGTTCAGGCTCCTGTACCACCTCCTTGATAGTAGCAATCTGAAGAAAGCATGTCCTGGATGATGGGGGTCCTTAAAAACAGATGCCCCCTTTGAGGCATTACCTTTTCAAGATGTCCTCAGTGATGGAGAGGCTTGGGCCCATGACGGAGCTATCTGAATTTGCATCTTTCTGCAGCGGCCCCTCCATACCAGATGATGATGCATTTGCATGGTACACCTACAAAAATTTGCAAGAGTCTCTGGTGACATACCAAGTCTCCAAAAACTCCTAACAAAATATAGTTGCTGTCATGCCCTTTCTGTAATTGTATCAATATGCTGGGCCCAGGATAGATCTTCAGAGATGTTGACACTCAGAAACTTGAAGCTGCTCACCCTTCCCACTGTTGATCCCTCAATGAGGACTGCTGTGTGTGTTCCCTTGACTTCCCCTTCCTGAAGTCCACAATCAATTCTTTGGTCTTACTGACACTGAGTGAAAGGTTGTTATTTAACCAGCTGATATATCTCACTCCTGTACACCTCCCCATCACCATCTCAAATTCTACCAACATCAATTCTGTCAGCAGCAAAATTATAGATAGTGTTTGAGCTATGCCTAGCCACGCAGTCGTGGGTGTATAGAGAATAGAAAACTGGACAAGACACACATGCTTAAGTGCACCAGTGTTGATCGTCAGCGAGAAGGGGATGCTACTTCCGATCCGCACTGACTGTGGTCTCCCGATGAGCAATTCATGGATCCAGTTGCCGAGGGAGCTACAGAAGCCCAGGTTTTGGATTAGTACTGAGGGTATGACAGTGCTGAACGCAGACTTGTATCAACAAACAGCACCCCGATGTGGGTATTGCTGTTGCCTAGGTGAGCCAAGGCCGAGTGGACTGCCAGTAAGATTGTATCCGGTGTACACCTATTGTGACGATAGGCAAAATGCAGCAAGTTCAGGTCATTGCTTAGCCAGGAGTTCGTTCTGGCCATGACCAACCTCTCAAAGCACTTCACCACAGTAGATGTGAGTGCAACTGGGCAATGGTCACTGAGGCAGCTCACCCTGCTCTTCTCGGGCACTGGTATGATTGTCGCCCTTTTGAAGCAGGTGGGAACCTCCGACTGCAGGAGGGAGAGATTGAAGATGTCCTTGAACACTCCTGCCAGTTGGTTGGCACAGATTTTAAGTGCCCTACCAGGTACACCACCAGGACCTGACGCCTTGTGAGGGTTCACCCTCATAAAAGCTGTTCTGACGTCGGCCTCTGACACAGAGACGACAGGGTCACTAGATGCTGCAGGGATTTGCATAGGTGTAGTGTTCTTTCCCCCTCCCTCTCAAAGCATATAAAAAGGTGTTGAGCTCATCTGGGAGTGAAGCAACACAGCCATTCATGATGCTAGGTTTTGCTCTGTAGGAGGTAATGGCCTGCAAACCTTGCTGGAACTGATCTGCATCCCATTCCATCTGTAACTTCAACTGGAATTTTTTTTTTGCTCTTAAAATTGTCATACATGGACTTCTTGTATATTTCTGGATCACTGGTCTTGACTGCCACAGATCTAGCCCTCAGCAGACTACAATTCTCCTGGTTCATCCACAGGTTTTGATTTGGGTATTTGATTTGACCATACCACACCATATCTTCTTGGTCTTCACCACTGGTGCTGTAGTCTTTAGTCTCTGGCCATACACCGGGAGTAGAAGTACAGTCAGGTGATGGACTTTCCAAAGTGCAGTGGGGATTGGAAAGGTAAGCATTCTTGATGGTGGTATAACAGTGATCAAGAGTTTTGGCTTGTCTGTTCCACAGGTGATATGTTGGTGATAATTGTTCAGAGATTTCTCCAAGCTGGTTCTTCAATGCTACCATACATTTCCTTTTTGCTTTATTGAACTAAAATCTTGTTGTCTTTTTCATTTCTTTCATGAATGAGGAGGCGGGGTGAAGCTAAGGTGGCGCTAAACGGCAACTCCTTTGCTTGCATCTTCAGAAACAGCTCTATTTCCATCTTTAATATCTTTATTTTTCCTTTTCAGGGTTCTTTTGAAGACCCTGATCTGGAGTTACACACTGACTTCAGTTCTTTGCGGGAATGGGACCCGTTCTCGGGGTTTCAGGACTGGCTGTTGTTTGGCTTGCCAAGGGATCAGCCTGAGAGTCTGGCTCGGATTTGGAAGCCTAAGATCTCGGGGCTCTGGAGACGGGCAGATTGAGGGTCGGTGTCATGGCAGGAGACCCGTATGTCGTCGGGGGAGTCGGAAAATCTACTGCTGTGTGCCCAAAGACCCGGGATCTTTGGGAAAAGAGCTTGAAAAAAGCGACATAACGGACTTTTAACATCGTAAACCAGTGAGTTGTTTGTTATATCTCCCCACTCCCTAGGAAAAAGGAGACACCTCCTTCTCCCTTATTAAGGAGAGAGAGAACCTGTGGTACGTCGAATGCCGGGTGAAATGCGAAGTTTTTGGGGTAACTGCAAGTCTGTGTCTTTGCGACTGCTTTGCTCACACTTGAGTGCTTGGTGACAGTGCCAATGCAGTTTTTTTTTGCAGTGGGGGAGGGGGATTTTTGCTCGCTGCCACTTACGCACAGGAGGGAGGGGAGCTAGGGGTGTGGACTTTGGGGTTCTTACGTTTATCTGTTGTCATTTTTTTGGGGCACTTCTCTGTTTTCGTGGATGTTTGAGAAGAAAAAGCACTTCAGGATATATATTGTATACATTTCTCTGACATTAAATTGGACCTTTGAAACTCTGAAGCAAGCATTTTCATCTCCTTAACTCCCAAATACTAGTCCTAGCTTCTGCCACATTTCCTGTGCCGGTACATACAGTCACCTTTCCTTTAACTCCTTGCTGAAATCCTTCTGTTCTAGTATCCAGCGAGATGCACCACCAACATGGTTATAATCAACATCGTTTACGATGAGAACCTCTGCCCCCACCTTCCAGTGAGGTTAGGGTCATCGATTGTATCTAGAGCTTACAATGTCCCAAATCAGTACAAAAGAAGAGATTGTGTAACCGCTCAATCTCCACCTGAAAGCAAGGTTAATCCAAGTTTGATTTTTCAAAGTGTATCACTTCATTTTTCCAGAATGAACTCCACCTGCCACTTCTCTGCACAGCTCTATATCTCACTGTAACCTAAAACATCCTCCTACATTATCAATAACACCAGCAACATTCTTCTCATCTTTCCCACGGAAAGCATCGAGCTCAAACAGTGTACTAGGCGAGTACCAAAGACCTGTTCTGATCAGCTGGCTGGAGTATTCGCCAATATCTTTAACCCCTCACTTTGGCAGTATGAGGTACCTGCCAGCTTCAAGCAGCCTTATAAATATACTGGTGCTTAAGAAGAGCATGGTGACCTGCCTCAATGAATATCATCCAGTAGCACTTACATCCACTACAATGAAGTGCTTTTGAGATATTGATGATAAAACATATCAACCCCTGCCTGAGAAGTGACTTAGATCTGTTCCGATTTACCTACTGTCACAATAGGTCCACAACAGATACCAACTCATTGGTTCTACACTCAAACCTGGAACAGCTGGACAGTAAAGATGCCTACATCAGCATGCTCTTAATTGACTGTAGTTTGGCATTCAATACGAACACCCCCTCAAAGCTAATCAATAAGCTTTAAGACCTGGGCCTCAATACCTCCTTGTGCAAATGGATCCTCAATTTCCTCACTTGCAGACCCCAGTCAGTTCAAATTTGCAACAATATCTCCTCCACAAGGCCGTGTGCTTAGCCCCTGCTCTACTTGCCTATACTTATGACTGTGAGGCCCAATCACAGCTCCAATGCCACATTTAAGTTTGCTGACAACACCACTGTTGCTGGCTGAATCAAAGATGGTGATGACTCAGCATACAGGAAGGAGGTTGAAAATCTGTCTGAGAGGTGCTACAACAACAACCTCGCAGTCAAAGTTAGCAAGACCAGGGAGCTGATTACTGACTTCAGAAGGAGGAAACAGAAGGTCATGAGCCCAGTTCTTATTGGGGGATTAGAGGGAGAAAGGGTCAGCAACTTTAAAATCTTAGGTGAACACTTAGGACATGCAACCTACAAAGATGAAGACACAGGCTAGTCCCTGAATGAATCTATGGCATTACATCTCACAGATGCCCTTCAACACAAAGATTCGGGATTCTGTTGCCAGCCTTTTTGCTGGCCTCAGGTTTATCTCCAAGAGGTGATTTCCAGGAACAAGTGTGGGGATTCCTTGATAGAAATTTATGGAAATACCCAGCACATCAGGCAGCAACTGTGGAGAGAGAATCTGCTTCAGTTTTCCAGGTTCTGCTGGATTTTCCATTTTTGGCGGCTGGTTGGGAAAAGAAATCATCCATCAGGTGATAGATGGTCATTGACCCGAAGTGCTAACCCTGCTTCTCTGCAGAGATTCCCTCTGATCAGCTGAGTCTTTGCAAAACCTGCTCTTTTTATATCTTATTTTAGAAATAAGATATTTCTATCTTTCAGCCCTTAACTTGAATGGAACAAATTTCAGAGGCAGACTTTAACACTGTACAGCGATACAACATAACAACTAAATTGCTAACAATTAGGGGATTGACATAAATCTAAAATAAGCAATGCAAAACAAAATATTGGGGAGAAAATGGGGTAAGAGAAAAAGTATTACAATTACATTCCAGAGTTCACAGGATCCAGCTTTTCACAATTAGCGCCAGGCAGATGATCCATATGGGCAGTCCTCTATTCACAACAAGAACGTTCCTGGGCCTAGACAAGATGGCCACCTACCAGAGTCCAATCAATCTGCCAGACTGCTTGCCTCTCTAGGTTTATGAACACCCTTTTCTAGATTTTCTGGCAAATAATCAAAACTCAATTTGTCTTTCTTTTCTTTTACAATGAAAATGTACTAATTGTTCTCAAGTACCTATCCATTCTCCCAAGGGTGCATGCTCTTTGATCTTGTCTACAAAAATGCCCCATCAATTTTGTTTCTTCACCATTTAAATAGTTTTCTCCAGGATGCAATTGTTTTCTCAATACAAGTAATACAATATTGGTTATACCTCCAATTGAAATAACAAGCCATATGTAACTATTCATTTCCCCAATAGGATTATTTTATCAGGCTGCATTAAGAATATTTTTAATGCTTTTGTTAACATGTAAAGATTTTCATAATCTCCAGGAAATGCATTGTAATTCATGGCTAGCTTCTTAGAGTTCTAGTTTTGGACTATAATTCCTTCACCTTTATTCCATTGCTAGCTTTAAATAAATGTGGAATGTTCAATTTCACTGAAAGCAAGCAGACCACTTTGGAAGAATGCATCCGTTGTGTTTGTAAAGAAGTAAACAGAAGGGTTGAAAGGAATGCGTGAACTCTCACTGGAAACATCCTTGTCTATTCTCTCCCCGGTGGCTTTCATGTTTTACTGACTTTTTGTTGACTTCGACTGCTATTAATAGAAACGTTGCATTTGGGGTGGAGGAGAAGGCAAAATTGTCTTGAACACTGGACCTTGTGTAAACATCCATTCCATCCTAAACATTCCAAGTTATTTTAACTAAAATGGTTGTGATCATCACTTCCAATGACACGCCTTATGTTGTTAATCTTAATTTGTTTTGTCATCCAGTAAGTGATACCTCTTTTGAGATCGGGGTTAATTTTTATGTAAATCAATAAGTGTAAGTCAGTGTTGCCTTATGCATTCCACTAAATATAACACCATTACCTTCAGCAATTAAATAGAACAAGGTGTAAAACCAATCTTGTCAACCTCCCCACAGGGGGGTTGGGTTAAACCTGCACCTTCCCACCACCAATATTTATCTCTGCCACAATCTTTCTGGTCAATTTCTGCCTTACTAGCACTTGACAGGTACACCACTTCTAAGCTTTCTTCACTCTTTCCTCCCCAACCACAAACTGGGCCTCCCACATTTTCTCCATTTCGTTTGGTTCTTTAATGTATTGAAATTAAAATTCACTGCTTATCATTGATTTCATATGGAAAACAGAAATAAAAGTGTCCAATTTTGTAAGATGCCCCTGAACCTTAGGACAGGAGCAACTAAAGCAGGCAGTAGACACTTAATGGCACTTTCTGATTCTCACGGGGAATCTGCACTGTCTGAATTGCTTGTTTTGCCCTCTGTGTGCCAGTTTTCTGTGCTAAAGGTAGCTGTCCAGATGAAAAAGAACTCTAAAAAAGGTCTGTAAGTTCAACTCCTGAATACCACTGTCAATCAATGACATCCCCTCACTAGTCATCTCTTCTTCAGCCCTGTGACCTGGCTTACTCCCAGCCAGGCAAAAATGGCCTCCAACTTGCCCAGAAGATTGCTCTTGAATTAGAAGGCAAAACAAAGTGGGCAGAAAGAGAATGCACATTGAATGGCAAGAGGTAACTAGTGGAGCAGCCAAAGGAAATGGACTGATGTACTGAGTTTCTTCAGCAAGTATGATGCAGACTGCAGCGTGGACATGCAATTTTAAGTTCAGAAGCACTGTAAACTATGTAGAGGAACGAACGGATTGAGTGAGTGGGTTAGCACTTAGAATTCATTGCCGAGCGGTGCAAAGTCCTGGAAATTTGACTTCATGAAAAACAAATTAGAAACATTTTCTTAATGGGGAGGGGATTTATTTGTCCATGTACAACCCTAGTAGGTAGGGTTAAGAAGATATCAAAGGATGATGAAACGTTAACCATTATCTCAAGATGATTGAGATACCAAAGGAAATGAAGTGATCTTTCAGTTGCATACTTTTGTGACCAGACTCCATTTGGAGCATTGTGTTCCACTTCAGACACTGCCACAAGGTATGCTGGCACTTCTGATGGATTCACCAGGATTATAATGGAGCTTAAAACACCAAGTTATGTGGGCTTGTTGCAAAAACATGAGTGAAAACTACTTTAGATTTAGGATTTTCAAAGAATATTTAACATGGTAATCCAATTCCTTTGTACGAATATGGAGATACTATTTTGTGCTGTTAGGATAAAAGAATATATGATTTTAATACTTGAACAACAACATTCAAGAATAAAACTGACTAAGACATTTCAAGCAAAAAATGAGATTAAAATTTAGCTCCTTGACCAAGCTTCTGGTCACCTATTGTGTTCAATTTTGTATGGTCATCTTCCCACAGTGGAACTTTGGACATTTTCCTACATTAAAGGCATTATTTAAAGTGAGCAGTTGTTTTCATTCCATACATACTTCTATGTTCTTCTCAGATAGTACAGACAAACTTCTTCCTAAAATCCAAAAAAAAACAACCCAAGGGAAATTCCCATCTCTTATTTTTATACTTACAAAATTCAGGTACCTCCATCAGCTTCACTCTTTTAGGCCCAGTTTCAGATTAAGACCGAAATTAATAGGTATTGGACTGTGGAATTTGATATTCCAATATCAACCAGCAAACACCCACTACTCCATGATCCAACTCATTTTCATGTTAAAAAGATTTTTTTTAAATGTCCACCATGTAAATTTAAAATAAGTATGCCCATATCCTCTTTTCCACTTTCTGTTTGAATCTTAAATATTGCCAGAAGCAACTAGAACTCCAAATCATTATGTATTTTGTTGCCACTTATTAATACACCAACATTCATTATTCATGGATTAGGGTCACTACTCACACATAATTGGTTACTGTGTCAAATGGGAATGCAAAGTTAGATGCCAACAGTGTAGATTACAGTTTCACATGTAAAGTGTATTCTCCAACCAAAATTACAGCCTGTCAGCCATACCTGCATGCAATCAGAAGTCCACAATGCAAAAGCTTTATCAAAATCCCCATTTCAAAGTGAATACTTAGCCCAGCATCACGCTAGTATACATTATGATTAGAACCCAACCTCAAAGAATCCCCCTCTGTGTTTGCACTCAACTAAATGCAATTGATAGTCAAGTAGTAACTTTCCCAGTGAACACAGCTTCGTCAAAGTATTGGAATTAAAATTTAAATGGAACCCCAATTATTGCACAAAGAGCTGTTAACCACCATTAAGAACGAGTAATTCCTAGGCTCAATCCCAACTGTGCTAAATTAGGGGGAAATCACATATCAGGTGGTAATCAAATTACTCGAGGTTAGTGGGTTCGGATAAACAGTCCGGTTATCCACTTTCTGAGACAGTCTTAAATAAAACAGGAAATGCTGGAAATAGTCAGGAGGTCATGCAGCATCTGTCCTGGGATTTCTAGCTGTCCCTCAGTTTGAGGCAGCTCTGTTCAAACGGGATTTCTAATTGTATGCCATCACCTATACTGCCTGGTCTGCTGAGTACTTTTTGCACCACTTCCTATTTCAGATGTCCAGCATCTCCAGTATTTCGGATTCAGAGACTTGTATGAGGAAATGCAGGTGTTAGGCAAGAATAAACATTACCTGCAGCCTCAGGATGTAATCTCTTTGACCTCCTACCATAGCATTAGGACAAGAACTGTTAAGATGGGAAATAGCTTCTTCCTCCAGGTCATGAGACGACTGAACTCTCTGCCATCACCCATTGTGTATGAAGCACCAGTAGTTTATATTGTTTACTTTCTTCAACTTGTGTTGTAAATGCACCTTATTATTTGTAGTAACATTACTTTTTATGTGTTGTGTGGGTGAGTTATATGTACTGTGCTGTGCACCTTGGTCAAGAGGAACGTTGTCTCGTTTGGCGGTATACATGGTGGTGTAATGACAATTATCCGAACTGGAAATAATGCAATAATTATAGGTAACTCGATTTTTTGTTTGAATCAGAACTAACTAGCTGTAGTTAGAATCAGAACTAATCAGAATCAGCTGTAATACGAACTCAGTTTATCTCCCTCCAGACACTAGCCGTTGTGTTGGTCATATGCAGAATTCTCCTTTTCTAGTCAGATTTTAGCAATAGTTTTGACATGTGTGCTAGGCCTTTTTTAATTTGGCGTTAAGGAGGATGAGAGGTAACTTCACGTAAGTGTAAGAGATGATACGAAACTTAGATAGAGTGGACAGCCAGAGACTTCTTCCCAGAGCAGAAATGGCCAATACAAAGGGGCATTTACGTTACCCAATTAGGATGATTGAAGGAAAGTATAGGGGATGTCAGGGGTAGTTTCTTTTTTAAACACAGAGTGTTAGGTGCAGAGATAAATACAATAGGGACATTTAGGAGACTCTTAGATAGGTACATGCATGAAAGAAAAATGGAGCACTATGTCGATGAGAAGAGTTAGATTTAACCTGCACTAAGAACAAAGGATGGCAAAACATTGTTGGCCAAAGGGGGTGCATTGTGCTGTACTGTTTTAAATTGTATGAACACCTTTAATGTATCCTGTTGCTTGTTCTCTTCTGAACTACCCTTATTATTAACCAGCCAGCTCCAAAGACATCAACATCTGGCCAACAGGGGTCCAACTCATTAGAGGTATTCCCTCTATCTTATCCCTTCCTCCCACATCTTAAAACTAACTTGTTTCCTCACTTTCTCTATTTTGATGAAGGATTTTTAAGCTGCAATATCAACTCTGTTTCTCTTCCAACAATGTCGTCTGACCTGCTGAGTGTTTCTAGTATTTTGCGCTTTTACTTAATATTTCCCAAATATGCACGTCTGACTTGCAGAGACTTCAATCACACACAGCCTGATTCCTAGCATCGGCATATGTGGCAAGTAAAGCCAGTTGGCCAGACAGCAATAGGGTCAAGTACCTGTAGAACTGCTGTCACATCCCAGGCCCTGATGCTGTGGTGGCATCCCACCAATGAGAGGGAGTATGTTAGCTGGTGGGAACACCACAACTCTGAGCCGAAAGACAATGGACTCAAGCCACACCACACAGGGCCTATGGATGAATTCTATGCTGACTCTCAGGCAGTCTGCATCTTCGGAGGTACCACCCAAATGAAATTTTAACCTATGGATCCATCGGTCCATTCCAGCAGACAACCAAGATTGCACAGCAAAGTAAGGGAGCTTGTCTCTAGTACCTTCACCAGTATTTACCCAGTCACTACACTGATATATGCTCTGTTCACTTTAATGCATTTTGACTTTAAAATATTGCAAATACACAAGTTATGGTGATTACAGAGGACAACATCAACACAAACTGGAGCTTCATTATCAATCATGGTCTCAGGACTAATGTCTGCAGTTCGAAGTAAGGAGATCTGTTGCTGCTGTGGGATTTGTTACAGTTCGCATCCTGTGGGACCACTGGACTGGCAATGGTAGCAGCAGCAGGTTGGAAAGCTAGGCCAATACAGGCCTGCCAGTCTACACATGGTTTGGCAATCAGGAGATAGCCGGCTGCCTTCTTTCCAGCTGGGCAGAAAGGATAATTTACAGTGGGCAGAGATACAATCTGATGTCTATTGCCTGTTTGCTCCTCTCATGTCCAATGTCTTGAGGAAAGTGGAAGAAAGTGGAGACAGAATACCCCTATCTACGAAATTCAGACATCCAATCTCACTAGCCAAAAATGAGCCCACTGACCTGCTCCTGTCAGTTCTTCAGGAGTCTCATTCTTTGCAATGCAGCTAAAGTGCTAATATTCTGCATTAGTTCCTCTGAACAACTGGAACCTGCAGCAAAGATCATTCATGGTGCAATGGTGCCATTTACATGCAGAGAAATTATGAATGAAATGCCAGGAAGACAAATAAAACTGCATGTGCTGGATTATCAAACAGAAATAGAAATGACCGAACAAATCAAAACGATATCAGTGGAAAGAGAACCTAGTCATTGTCTGTCCCTTCCTTGGCAATGGACTTCTGCCCTCTTCCAAGGGTTCCTATTCCTGCTTCAGATGATATCTGACAGTTGTTCCTGGTCCCTGTCCTGTAAGCAGACATTAGCCAAGGCAGCCTAGATATTTTGAATTTAGGGAAGATCTAAATCAGTAAATTAGCTATCTGTAACCTGCAATGTTTGGATCTTTGAAGGGAAGAGAATTGATTTAATTATGATACTTCCTTTGAGCCAGTCTCAGCCAGAATGTGTGCCACGGTTGAATTGAGCACATTTGAATCTGACTCCTAGGGCACTATTTAAGGTTAGCTGTGGTAATGCAATACAGGCAAGAGCTGCTGACTCTAGAAGTCTCTCCCCTCCTTCTGGTGAAGGACAGTAGGCTAGCACAAAATATGAAAAAAAGCTCAATACGGCCCTGAATGTGCCTCCTAATGATCACAGGGTCTCTCTTACATCTCGAACAATTGTAAACCTCACTAATTGGCCTCTCCTTCTTCCTAACACATATCTCCCCCACTACCTCTCTCAATAATGGCCAATCCCAAAATCCATTTCCTCCACTCTTTCCGCCAGAAATCTGTAGCTTGGTCTGCCCTCACAGCACCATACCCACCTATTCCCCATCTACCACACTGCAGCTTCACAGAGCCCTTACCTTCAGAATGCTGACTTGCGTGGTATATCAGTCAACTACAGGAATATAAGGAACCATTTCTTAGTGTGGCTTGGGGCCATGGTACAATTTCTAACTGTTCAGAAGGGATGGACTTAAGGCTTAATGAATGGTGAAGTAAATCTTAATGCAAACTAAGTGAACAGGTCGGAAAATAATCAACCCGTAGTTTTGTAAGTTAACTAGCCGCTGTAAATTGCCCCTAACATGCAGCTAAATGGTAGTATCTGGTGGGAGTTGATGAGAGTGTGAGAATAAAATGGGATTAATTTAAATGGGTGGCTCTTGTGGACTCAGTGGTAGGAAAGGCTGGTTTCCATGCTGTATGTTTATATGACTCTATGAATCACCTATTCCCAAATCCAGCTCTCAGACATTCCTTTTGTCCAAACCATCCCTCACTCACCCTCCCTGAACTTTAACAATTTACTCCAATTCTGATGAAGGGCCTTTGACTTCAAACATCAATTCTCTCTTTCGAAATATGCCATGTGTACTGCTGAATTCCTGTTTTTAAATCTATTACGTTTTGTTTCTCAGCAATAGCACACAAAAGGATCTTTTTCCACCACAAACTCCACTCTTAATGTGAAACAGGTACTCCTTTTATCTATCCTCTTTCAAGTATTCACACATACTGGAGAATCAAGCAACAGGGAGATTTCAATGCCACCTTAATCACAACAAAGTTTTCAGTTAACTTTTACAATGATTAGCAACATTTGATCAGACTTAAATACCTGTACACACTACTCAACATCAGGCCAGAGTCCACTGTTTGATTGACAACGAAGATACTTATAAAGAAAATGAAGAAAAAGTTCTATCTGTATACAGAACAAAAAATCCTTTTGGCAACCAGTCTTAACCTCACTGCATTGGATACAATTTTTCTGTAACCATTAAAGTTTCTACAGCACTGTCCAGTTTCTATTATTTCAGTTTGCTATTATCAGCTCACCACAGATAAGTCCAGAACAGACTAGAATGCCTTAGAACCAGCAAACTGCAAGCTTGCAAGGTTAGAACAAGGTTAAATCACAGCATGCTAAAAAAAAAGTAATGGGAATGTGAAAAGCAAGATGTAGATGTTGAAGGGCAACCCAGAGTGATCCGCATAGCTCTGGGCATTGATCTACAAAGCGAAACCGATAAGACGCCCCAGAGCAGGTCATCGGCCACTTTCTGGAAGAGTGAAGGGAAGCAGAAAAGTTAAATAAAGGAACGTCAAAATGTTATCCCCAGAGTATAAATAAATTTTAAAGTTTTAAAACTTTTAAATCTCAGTTTTTAAAACAAGTTTTAAATCTCAGCAACTTCATGTGACTCATGCAGGCAAGTGTGTGCTTTGCCCAGTTTGAATAGCTTTATCAATAGATCTTAATTCACTAGCCCATTGCACTACAACCCCGGAGCTGCTTAGGTAGGTAATGTCTCTGCTGTTGAATACCTTATTATCTGAGGATCACTGGAAATCATTAATTGGGCATTGTTATGGAGGTGGTGTTGGGCAAGTTGTTACCTAGCATCTCCAGACGAAGAAGGACGGGGAGAAGAATGGTAAAGATAATGATAATGATAAAGATAAACATAGAAACATAGAAAGCCTACAGCACAATACAGGCCCTTTGGCCCACAAAACTATGCCGAACGTGACCTTACCTTAGAAATTACCTAGTGTTACCCATAGCCCTCTATTTTTCTAAGAGAATCATTTTGTGGCCTTCCACAGAAACACATTTAAAATGATACCATGCCTGCTAGTCTCGAAGTCACAGAGATTAAGGCACAGAAACACAGTGGCTAACATCACAGATTCATCACCAGAGCCAAGGATTAAGATACTATTAACAGAATACACAAACACCTTAAAGTATTACATTACATACTTTACTTAATATACTTTCCTGATCCAGATCACACACAAGTATGCAATATCGAGAATATTTTTTCATACAGAAAACTGAATACATGTACAAATTTAATATCAGATCATAGATCTTTCCTACTTTAAACAGGATAACTACTCAGTAGTTCTATAGGCAAGGGGTACATTAGGAAGTGTCCTGCCATGAACTTTCTTGTGCGTATTTAGTCCATTAAATTGAGTTACTGCAGGAAAACTGCAGAGGTAAGTGCAAACTGCTGATCTCCTTCCAACTCTCATCTCACCCTCTCCTAACATCTGCATCCTCCATCTAATCCAGTGTCCATTCTTCTGACAACAAACATGAACAGCTCAAGGAATGGGGATTGGCTTCATTGCACACCAGACCCTGTCATCATATCACCACCAATGAATGAGGGTAGAAATAACCGTTTGCAAATAGAAACAAAAAATAACTACTATTTTATCTTCCCTGGATCTGAAGCATGTAGGATATTTCTAGTGTCTCTTTCTCAGCATTGATCCCAGGTTCACCCTTAGGAGAAGGCAGTGACTGGAGGTTTAATTGAAACAATCGAGACCAGTTAATCTTTGGCAAATTCTCCACCTTCCAACTATTCAAAGGCTTCCATTATCTGCAAGATACCAGTCAGGGGTATAATCAAATACAGTGGATTTTGGTTAATTAGGACACATTGAGATCAGTAAATTTTGACCTAATTAAGGAGCTATCCCAATTAGCCGAAGTTATATGGAAATGGTTACAAAGATATTAAAAAAAGACAAACTACCATTTAACTGAGTAACAAATTATGAATTTAAACAAATTAGAACACTACCAACTACAACAGTACTATAAAACGGTATTAGTTCCTAATAGTTATCGACGGAGTAATTCGTCCAATGTACGCTGCTGTGTTTGGGGTGTCCAGTGATGGTCAGTTTGGTCCCCACTGGACACTGGGCTCTCACCTGTGGCTCCAAGTAGCTGCTTACATGTGACAGCGGCCACAACTCTATTCATTGCTTCGACAGGCGGGCTAAACCAGCTGAAGGTAGCTGGCAGGCCTCATGCCCCAGTGAAATCGGGACATTACTGTCCTAGTATGAGACGTCACTGAGCGGATGAGACCTACAGTGAGATCGAACAGCCAAGCAGATGGTTCTGCAATGCTTTGAGGAGAGCAAAGGACATGACGAGGCACAGAAGATGCCATGGTCAACCACTCCAACCAAGGAAGCCCACAGTCTGTGACAACTGCTCGTATTGCAGGACACGGACTTCCAAGGTTGCGAGTGAAACTGTCCCAGTGAAACGGCTTTTCCACTTTAAAAACTCTCCTGACCGGGTTTCACTGTCATCATCAGATACAACAGACAACCAACACACCTGCTGTGTTCTTTTGATTTGACCGTAAATAAACACAATTAGCACAGACACCTAGTGCAGATAATGGACTGCCTTCATACAATGCTTTTGACTCTTGCATCTTCCAAATCTTCATTTTCTTTGTAACATTCAAGATGACTGTCGATGCCTTCAAGTTCTTCGTAGTTCCTAACTTGCTGAGGTAGTGAAATCATTTCATTTTCACTCCCAGCCGTTTCTGGCAACTCCAAGCCTGAATGCTTGCAACCGTAGTGAGCAAAACAATTTTAAATTCTCTTACTGCTTATTTCTCACCAACTATCAGTGACAAAAATCACTGTCTTTTGAACACAAACACATACAACTGATGGTATTTTAAAACTGTTCGCTCTAGGCATAGTGTAGTGTCTAACAGCCACACAAGTTCATATGACTGACCAGAGATGGAAATTGTTCGCAACAGTCTCCTGTGCTAATTAAATGGCATACTGTTCCAAGTAAGCAGAGGGAATCCCGGCTATTTTCTTGATTAGTTCTTGTTCTTTAAGAGGTGTCCCAAGTAAGCGGTTTCCCTGATTAGCTGAGGGACCAATTGACCAAAATCCATTGCACTTAAGCTAACCTGGATGACAGTAGCTTTGATAACAATCAAGACGCTCAAAACCATCCATGACAGGGCAGACTTCAGATCAGGAGCTTACTCAGATTCAGTTTTATGAATATCGGAACAGACAGTGAAATGCGCTGTTTGCGATAACAATCAACACACCCAAGGATGTGCTGGGGGCAACTGGCAAGTGTCGCCATGCATTCCAGTGCCATCACAGCATACCCACTAGGCTCAGAAGAACAACACAAAACAGAACATAGCAAACAACAAAGCAACAATAGCAAAACAAACCTATTTCTCCCTTCCACCCACCTACACAGCCCTCTAACCCAAGAACAGACCACCTTCTTCTTCCTCCAGCCTCAGCAAACTGATGGTTTCGCAGACATTGTACCTTCAACATCTCCAGCAGACTCAAGAGTTTTGAAGACTCCAGGCTCCAGCTATCGGGTCTTGACATCAGGATTTCTGACTGATCATCTGACTTTCATTTGGACTTCTGATTGACCTTTAGGCTTCAATCTTTGGATTCCACCCAGAACTTGCTGATAATGACAACAGAAGACCTGAAATCCAGGCCTCAGGCTCCAGACTGCCACACGCAACACTAATCCCAGAACATTCCAACACTCCAGCTGATAATTCATCAATTTGATGCAGGCACCCTTCCACTGCTGTTGTACCGAAGCACCCCAAGTTGTAGTTACTCATCAAGATCTCTTTAACAGAAACACTTAAAACCACAGCTTCCTCAAATTATACCACAATCTGCCCTCGAACAGTAATGCCATCCTTCACAGTGCCAGAAGCGAAATCCTAAAACTGTGGCCATGACTTTAGGACCTCATAAACTCACCACTAACTCCTCAGGGACAATCAGAAGATGCGCATCAAATGCTGACTTGGCTGGAAATGGGAAGACTGCAGCAATGTGAAATGGTGACCAGGAGCTGGTGAAAAGTATTAAAAGTCAAAAAGACGTGAAAAGAAACGTTTTTAAAATGGCACACCAAAGAACATTAGTGGTGATTGTAGATGTCTCTCGAAACCTCTGTAAGTGATGAGTGATCTTCAAAGGAGGTTTTGGGACACCGCCCAGCTAGGGTCAATAAAAACTGCTGTGCCTTTGATATTCAAAGTCTTCCCTCAGATACAGTTACTTCTTCAATAAATGGAAAAATGTCAAATTTTTTTAGGAGGTCCTTGATGACTATAAACAAATAAACCAGCTGGACAAGGCAGCAAAGGAGTTACTTATGACTACACAACGATATCAATAGGCTTGCAGAGGAGGTAAGTAAGTGACAGATGCAATTCCACATTGAGAAACTGTAAAGTCTCTTTGCAGGAGTTACGAATGGGGAAGAAAAAGTGAAACGTGATCCTTAAATATGAAGACTTGAATGCAAGGAGGTGCAGTTTTACAGCAATCTGAACTTCACCCATGTAATCATGCTTTATAGAGCTTTGACCAACAACCAATCTGGACATCAGAAGTTTTGAGAGGAGGGGATTGGGGATTTAACTCGGGTCCACTGCCCAAACAGAAAAGTCACTGCAGCACAGCAGGGCTTTGACTAGCGACCAATCCATGTTTTGGATTGATTAGCAAAAGCAAATTAAAGGAAGGCAGAGGCAAGTGCAGCGGCCGTCATCAGAATGGCGATCTTGAGAAAGGCTTCAGTTCAGAGAAAGCAAAATAAAAGAAAAGCTCAAGGCTAAGTTTTTTTTTCTCCTTTCTTTATATCTGCTCAGCTAGGAGAGTAGAAATGCCAGGGAGGATAGGTGAATGCTCCTCTAGCGGGATGTGGGAAGGCAGGGAGACCACCAGTATCCCTGACCACTACACCTGCAAGAAGTGCATCCAGCTGCAGCTTCTAACAATCCGTGTTAAGTAGCTGGAGCTGGAATGGGATGAACTCTGGATCATTCGGAAGGCTAAAGGGGTGATAGATAGGACAGATAGAGAGGTAGTTACACCCAAGCGCAGGACACAGAAAACTGGGTGACAGTCAGGAAGGGGAAAGGGGTTAGGGCATCAGTGCAGAGTAACCCTGTGGCCATCCCCCTCAACAAAAGGTATATCCCTTTGGATACTGTCAGGGGTGCAGGTGGGATGACTTAACAGAGGAAAGGCTCAGAGTCCAGCTCTGACTCAGAAGGGAAGGGAGGAAGAAAAGGCATGTTGTAGTGATAGGGTATTTGTTAGAGGAATGGGCTGGAGGTTCTGTGGGCCAGAACAAAATTTCCGGATGGTATTTTGCCTCCCGAGTGCCAGGGCCCGGGACATCTCGGATAGAGTCCTCAGCATTCTTAAGTGGGAGGGTCACGGTCCACGTAGGTACTTATGACATGGGTAGGACAAGTGATGAGATTCTGCATAGGGAGTTCAAGGAGTTAGGTGCTAAGTTAAAGGGCAGGACTGGCAGGGTTGTGATCACAGGATTGCTACCCATGCTACGTGCTAGTAAGGCCAGAACTAAGAAGATTATACAGTTTAACATGGGGCTAAGGAGTTGGTGTAGCAGGGAGGGCATAAGATTTTCGGATCATTGGGTTTTCTTCTCGGGAAGGTGGGGTCTGTATAGAAGGAACGATTTCCACCTGAACTGGAGGGGGACTAATATCCTAGTGGGAAGGTTTGTTAATGCTGCACAATGTGATTTAAACAAGAGCTGCAGGGAATCAAGAGTGCCAGAACAGATAGTGGAGAGGTTGTGGAGGTACATGTTGGTAAGACCTCAGACAAAGTTAGGAATCAAAAGATAGAGCGTAATGTGACTAGTGTCCCGAGATGTGTATATTTCAATTCACAACACCCAATCTAGAAACACCTTCCCCAAATGGGCCGAACCTCAAGCTACTCTAAAAAGCCATCTTGTAACAGAGAGGAGAGAGTGGCTATCGGACCACTGTAAAACAAAGCTGGAGAGGTAGTAATGGGGTACAAGGAAAAGGCAGACGAACAGAACAAGTATTTTGCATCATTCTTCACTGTGGAAGACATTACCAGTATGGTGGCAGTTCCAGGTGTCAGGGGGCATGAAGTGTGTGAAGTTACCATTACTAGAGATAAGATTCTTGGGAAACTGAAAGGTCTGAGGTTAGATAAGTCACCTGGACCAGATGGCGTACAATCCAGGGTTCTGAAACAGGTGGCTAAAGAGATTGTGGAGGCATTAGTAATGATCTTTCAAGAATCACTAGATTATGGAATGGTTCCAGAAGTGTGAAAAGATGCAAATGTCACTCCACTCTTCAAGAAGGGAGTTAGGAAACAAGAAGAAAGGAAACTATAGGGTAGTTAGTCGGATGTCAGTGGTTGAGAAGAAGTTGGAGTCGATTATTAAGGATGAGGTCTCAGGGTACTTGGAGGCACATGATAAAATAGGCCATAGTCAGCATGGTTTCCTCAAGGGAAAATCTTGCCTGACAAATCTGTTGGAAATCTTTGCAGAAATAACAAGCAGGATAGACAAAGGAGAAGCAGCTGGTATTGTGTACTTGGATTTTCAGAAGGCCTTTGACAAGGTGCCACACATGAAGCTGCTGAACAAGCTATGAGCCCGTGGTTTTACAGGCAAGATTCTAGCATGGTTAAAGCAGGGGCTGATTAGCAGGAAGCAAACAGTAGGAATAAAGGGGGTATTTACTTGTTGGCTACCAGTAACTAGTGTCATTCCACAGGGATCTGTGTTGGGACATTATATGTCAATGATTTGGATGCTAGGAAAGATGGCTCTGTTGCAAAGTTTGCAGATGATATGAAAAAAGGTGGAGAGGCAAGTTGTTTTGAGGAAGTAAAGAGGCTAGAAAGATTTTGACAGATTAGGAGAATGGGCAAAGAAGAGGCAGATGGAATACAACGCCATGAAAAGTATGGTCATGCACGTTGGTAAAATAAATGAAAGGATTGGCTATTTTCTAAATGGAGAGAAAATACTGAAAAAACTGAGGTGCAAAAGGGAGTTGGGAGTCCTTGTGCAGGATTCCCGAAATGTTAATTTGCAGGTTGAGTCTATGGTGAGGAAGGCAAATGTGATGTTAGTATTCATTTCAAGAGCAGTAGAATATAATAGCAAGGATGTAATGTTGAGACTTTATAAAGAACTGGTGAGGCCTCACTTGGAGTATTGCAAGCAGTTTTGGGCCCCTTATCTTAGAAAGGTTATGCTGAAACTGGAGAGGGCTCAAAGGAGGTTTGCGAACATGACTACAGGATTGAATGGCTTATCACATGAAGAGCGTTTGATGGCTCTGGGCCTCTATTCACTAGAATTCAGAAGAATGAGTGGTGACCTCATTGAAACCTATCAGATGTTGCAAGGCTTGATACAGGGGATGTGGACAGGATATTTCCTATGGTGGGAGAGTCGAAGACCAGAGAACACAGTTTCAGAGTAGAGGGGTGTCCTTTTAGAACAGAGATGTGGAGGAATTTCTTTAGCCAGAGAGTGGCAAGTGTGTGGAATACCTTGCCACAGGCAGCTGAGAAGTCCAAGCCTTTAAGGCGGAGGTTGATAGATTCTTGATTGGTCAGGGCATGAAGGGATACAGGGAGAAGGCAGGAGATTGGAGCCAAGAGGGAAAATTGGATCAGCCATGAAGAAATGGTGGAGCAGACTTGATGGGTTAAATGGCCCAAATCTGCTCCTATATCTTATGGTCTTATGGTGCTGTTTTGATGACAATGAAAACTGACAAGCTATCAGAAACCATTGGAAGTGGCTATATCAAGAAACAAGGCCAGTTTTTTTCCTGATAACGCTGACCACCAAACCATACGCAGACATTTCTGCTGAGCACCATATATAGGTTCTTTACTAATACCTCATGACCCATTCTGGATGTCTCTTTTTCTTTGCAAAATTCAACAGTTGACCGAAACCCAGAATCTGCCAAAACATCCATATTGAAAGGTAATGCACAACTGCAATTTTGATATTAAACACATAGGCTATACACATGCTGGCATTATTCTCAATAACCAAGCTTTCTAAGTGAAGCATTTAGTCTATTTGGCACAAGTCGCTCATTCTACTTCAATCATCTGTATGCTTATGCAGTGTTATAAGATGTAATATCACATCACATATTAGCTTATTTTACCATTGATCTCTGGTCCAGTTGTAAGGCCTAAATAAATGAAACATCATACATTGCTTTCTCTCTGCCACTTATTTCTCCCCCCCCCCCCCCCAGGCAATTACTCCTTAAACTACAGGGAAACTTATTCTTTAGCTCTGTTTGGGAATCCACTCTTGTTCAGCCTAGCGGCAGGTCACAGCTGGGTCAATCTTGGCAGATGTCGACACTGAAGAGTGACCAGAAATGGAAAATTTCCTCTTTCAGTCGACGATGGTCTACTGAGCCGAGCAAGGACTCATCAAAGCACTGGCTCCTTCCATGCCTCTGAAGTTTCAAATTAAAAATACATCACAACTTCCAGCCAGAACTTTATACGTTGCCCCTGGAACCCCCTTCTCCTCTTCCCCCACCACCACTCTGCATCCTCCACCTTCTAACTCTGACTCCTCATCTTTTTTTGCTCCTTCCTCATGACGGTCTCGCCCCAAAACAGCGACTGTACTCTTTTCCATAGATGCTGCCTGACCTACTGAGCTCCTCCAGCATTTTGTGTGTCACAACCTTAGTATCTTCTGAGATAAACACTTATCACTGTGGGCAGAATAATTCTGTAATAACATTGTCAAACTTCTGACCACCATCACCAGTCCAATCTGCAAAAGAGTTCAAGGGTTAATAACCAACAGCAACTAATGGTGACAATGAAGACTTCAGGATAGATGGGGAATAAAATTGATCTTCACAGGGTAAACACTGCTACGACTGAACGTGCCTCAGAACTTCCTTTTAATTAAGCCACAGACCATGTTACAGTGAATGACTCCACGCGCCTTGGAGGCAATGCAAATAACAGGGATTACTAAAGGTAGTCAGTAATTGTGAACTGTGTAGATAGATCACAAGGTGTCCCGATTCAGTTCCTGACACGTGCCGAGTTACCAGACTTCCACCCGCGTGGGAGAACGGCTGGTAGAATTGTTGCAGCGGATGAGGGCTGAGGAGGTAGGAATGTGCCCAGGTCCCCAGTTGTGCCACCTGGAAAAACATTCACATCTGGTGACATCCAGATTGGTGAAATTACCATTCACTGTCAAAAATGAGCAGCTGTCAACCACTATGTCAGGTCCATTCTTCCAATGATTATGTATGCTAAAGCATTCAATATAACAGGTGCACTAATAGACATGTCAAGTTAATTCTTTTTATTTAAATTGTGTTATTAAGGCCATGAAAGCCCAAGCCACAGTGCCATTAACATTCCACACAGTACTTCTTTTGATCACTGAATCTGCTCTGGATACAATATTCGAGTACATATTGACACCTGCTCTCTCTCAGACGTCAAGACCAGTGCAATTCATAAATGTGATGAAATACAGCGAGTTCTCATTACTTTCCCAGGCATGCTGAGGAACCTGCCTCTTAATACATCTTGCTCAAAGCTCTTGACCTCCAAAGTTGAGCATAGCTCAAAAGAGCTAAAGTCCCATCAGAAAATTGTCATGAAATTATTAACCTCTAGTGAGTCACACTACTACTCAGGAACATTATTCTTAATAGAAAAGCAAACATATTCAGAATAAAAGAGTCATACAGTAAAAGAATACTGCGTAGTAGGTGACTTTGCTGATGTAGGTAGGGTAACACTTATTTGTATTTACTTAGAGATACAGCATGGAATACGCCCGTCCTGCCCTCGAGATGTGCTGCACAACGACTCCGATTTAGCCCAAGCCTAATGACGGGACAATTTACAGTGACCAATTAACCTTCTAACAGGTGGGACTTTGGACGGTGGAAGGACGCCGGAGAACCCGGAGAAAATCCACACGTTCCACAGGGAGGTCATCCAAATTCCTTGCAGAGGAGGGCAAGATTGAATTCTGAACTCTGGCGCCCCAAGCTGTAATAGCATTGTGCTAACCACAATACTACTGTGGTGCCTAAGGTAGAGAGGAAAAACATCTTAGGTCAAATAACACGGTGCTTTTTAATAGGATATGATCACCTTTATTCGCCATATACATTTACATGCATTAGGAATTTTCCAAGGTGTGTTGGTCAGGGCATAACATGCAACAAAAAAACAACTTTCAACAATTATAAATAACAAAAGGACTGTATAAAAATAAAGTTAGAAGTTACAGGTATGGAATAAAATATGCATAAATACCAGCATGTATTTACAAGAATATACTCTTAGTGATCCGTAGATGACCCTTAAAGTAAGTAGGTAAGCAAAGAGAGCGTAATTAGTAGTTCTTTGTCTCCAGGGACATCATTTTGAGGCTACTTAATAGAGAAAACAGATGTATAAGCCAACACTTCCCTATTTGGCATCAACTGGCAATAGATTTTCAAAGCTGATGTGGGAAATGGAGAGGTAGAATAACGTCAGCATTTTTTAAGTTGTGGTTCAGCCACACTCTGTGGGTGGACCAGAAGGAGCTTTACACTACACGTTCTCCTGTTGCAAGAGAGCCTACACGATAAAATTCTGAAAGCCCTGACTTATTGCACCCTAAGTGAAAATATCAGAGCATTTGAAATATAAACTCTCATGATCATTAAACCCTCTGCTTTGAACATGCAGTAGAACTGCTGCTCTATCCCTTATCCTGTCACATGACAGAACAACTGTTGCCAGCCTGCAATGCTCACCACAAGCTGTTCAAATCTAGTAGACCTCTTCAAACTTTTTCTAGCCTGGTCTCCAATTCAGTATTGTACTCGGCCAAATCAAACTAGAATTTCATAAAGACTTCAGCCAGTAATACTCAGATCTATCCTAGCGTGCAACAGGAAACTTCAAATTACAAATCCTTCTTAACGAAAGGAAACAGACACAAAGAAACCAGAACAAATTACCCATTTGATTCTGGAGTTATTCAAGGATAGAGAAATAGTGAACAGGGTCTGTTGAGACTTTCTGCGGAGTTTGAGATTGCGCAAGCAGTGATTTGTTGAGTTCAAGAGCCAGATTTAAAAAACAGGGCCTCTTGGAATTTTCTACAGACCTTGATATCACACGGGTTATTAGGCACCAGGCAAGGGCCCATAAAGAAGATATCAGGCTTAAGCAGAGTGCCCGTTTTTGTTAAGAGTGGACCAGTGTTTGAGTGGAGAGCTAAGACTTAGGCTCAAGAGGCTTCGGTGAGAAGAGGTAGAGGCTAAGGTAAGATTCTAGTGAGTTTTCTTTCATTCTTATTGTAAATTTACAGCAGTGGGAATGACAGGACAGTGGAGCGATCCTCTTGTGGGATGTGGGAAGACAGGGAGACTTCAGTATCCATGACAACTACACTGTCAAGAACTGCAGCTTAGGGAACAGGAGCTGGATGATCTTTGGATCAGTCATGAGACAGAGTGGTGATTGACAGGAGTTACAAAAAGATAGTTACACCTTGGGTTTTGAGTCCAGTACTTTGACTGGACCTTGAACTCTGTTCTTGGCAACTTATCAACCTGTGGCAGCCACCAGCTCTTATCCTCAATGAAGAAGAGGAGGTGCTTGCTGTCTTGAGGTAAATTAAGGTGTACAAGTCCTCAGTTCCTGACAAAGTACCTCCCAGACTTTGTGGATGCGACTTGGCAGAATAATAGTTCAGCTTGGACCAGACTGGCCAAGTGGCCTGCTTATATGATGTAGTTACCTCTGACTCAGGATAAGTCAAACACTGGAGTTCAAACATTACCACTATCAATAGTGACAATGCTCCACCCCCAAGCCAGACAGATCATGCAAAGGAAGAACGTTCATCAGTATGTGCTCTACTTGGGTGAACTCAAACCAATGTGGTGCCAAATTCAAGTTGATCTATTATTGTTATCCACTATTCAGTTAAGCAATTGTAATAAGTAATAATGTACACAACAATAAAAATAGTAGGCAAAAATGAATGTCCAAATCTTGGTACTATTAACTGAAAGACAGTTATTGGGTAAGGCGCATGGTAAATTTGATTCTGTGCTCTGAAGTGCCATGTGATCCCTGAAAATGTTACCTCCTCCTGATTGGCTGATAGAGCACTGGTTTCCAAAGGCAACGCTTCCTCAGTCTTGCACTGCAGTTTCAGTCTCACTGATAGGCCAACAAATCCTCAAGCCTGATTTGAACCCACAATCTTTTGACCATCCACTGTTTGGAAAATGTGGATCCAGCACCCACTACGATGAAGGCACAGCACTGGTGAGAAGCAAATGGAAGTACAGAGTTCTCTCCGGCGTACTTCTGTCACAGATTATCGTACCCTTCCTATCTTAACCTTCAAACTCGATTCCACTCTTAGCCGCAGCCACACTCCTCCACGCTACATGTTCAACCTCTTTATTATGGCACAAGGAGTGTTCAATCTGTAATTCTGTGCTGTATACTGGGAGCCACCAATCCACCCTCTGGCAGAAGATGCATATTTTCAATCAAACCCCGAGCAGTTCATTCCCTGCTTCAGTACGGTGGGGGCATTTTGGATTGGTTGAATCAAGCACCTTGCCTGCGGTCCGAGGCACCACAGAAATAAATGACTTCTTGCTTCATTTATCCTCACGAAAATGAAGGATTCTTTTATTCTTTAAAGCCCCGGACTTGATTGAACAACTTGCCGAAAGATAAACTGAGCTATACTAAAATTTAGATACTAACCATTAAAGCTCTTGTTCATTGGTCTCTCCTTTGCATAATTTATTAAACTAAACTACAGTTTGCTGTACTCCATTCACCACACGCTATTACCCTGGTCACGAATCCCAACAGAGCAAACTTAAGTATCTGTGATGATGCTATGTTCGACTGGCAGCTCTGAAAACCGATTGACAGCTTAAACATCACAAAATTGTTAGGGCACTCTCCAGTACGAAGTCTTGCCCACCTGGTGTTCTGAACAGCTAAGTGCTCCCTGCTGTAGTCCAACAGCTCAGGAAATGTTCTGGAATAAAGCAATCTCTGCTTCCTGGGATTTCTCACACACTGTTTAGCCAACCTTTGCTAAAAGTATACAACATGAAACTTATTCCAGAGGATAGGGAGAGTGCTACAGGGCCCATCAACATTCACAGTATGCAGTGGGAGATATTCAATGTCTTTATTCATGCCCTTCTACTTGTTTTCTACCATGCAAACAGTAACTCAGTCCTGTTCCCCAGATAGGGGCATATTTTTGGCCAATAAACTGGAACAAAGAAAAACAATCAGGCATCAGCACTTTTGTGTTATGAACATGCTTGTTTCATTACCACAGATTGTTCCACCACTACCACCACCAGTAACAGGCCTGTAACTACCAGTACTTAGCCCAACTGTTAAATTAAAATTTCCCTCCAGGAACAACCCAGGTCTAGGCTGACAAAATCTGGTTCTGTTCTGCTGAGTGTTACACATTTCACACACCGCTGAGTGTTACACATTTCACACACCCACCGTGATGCTTTACTACAGCCAGTGACTACTGAACTGCAAGTAATAAATTCATGTTATCTTGTTCAACTACAATGTGCAATTTATTCCAAGTACTGCAGGATTTATGAGAGTGCAGCATTTTATTTATGAAAACAACAGGGCTTACTGTTGGAGAAAATGCAGTGGTTTTCACAACAGCCAAATAGGTCCCACTGAAGAAAAAAACACTTCAGTGGACATCCCCAAGGTCCAAAAAAGGATAATACAGGGAGGAAGAAATATTACTCCGTTGTCACAGTTGAACCCAGCCTGAAAAAGAGCCTTGGGCCTAACATATCATCTCCTTTCGCAACACAGACCGACCTTCATTTTTATGAAATGCATTTCTTCCCCAGCAGTTCTCAGATGTATTATAAACAGGGGCCTGATGAAATAAAATACAAGGCCCTAGAAATTAATTTCCTCTGAAATCAGCCGTGCGTTAACATTCAGCGCATGGCACTAGCACTGACTCTAACAGGTGGCACAAAGCATCACAATCCCTGTGCGGTTGTGTGATATTTTTCCACAAACACTGTTTCACAAAGACTATAAGACCACAAGACATGGGAGCAGAATTAGGCCATTTGGCCTACCAAGTCTGCTCTGCCATTTATTATCCTCTCAAAACCATTCTCTTGCCTTCTCCCTGTGACTGTGGTTGCCTTTCCTAATGAAGAACCATCAACCTCTGCTTTAAATACACCCAATGACTTAGTCTCCAGAGCCACCTGTGGCAATAAATTCCACAGATTCACCACCCTCTGGCTAAAAGTGGCTAAATGAGGCTAAAGAAATTCATTTTCATCTCTGTTCTAGAGGAACTCTGCCCCAACCTAGACATCCACTGCCATTCAGTGCTACTGCCAAAGTCACTATGCAACTGCCACTTCATGCCTTAATGCAGTCCAAGCAACCCACACCCACGAAAAATGGCAGAGAGAGCAGCAGGAGAGCCGAGGAAAAGTTCTCCCAGCTGGAGACTTCAAAATTTCAGGGGAAGGTATCCACTCTAGGAGGAAGTGATAGTCAATTGATGCAAAGGCCTGGTCCACCTGGTAAAAACTGGCAGAACTCACTTCCGGAGCAACACATCCCAAACTACGAAGCAACATTGGAAGTAACAGTACGATCTCAAGTGACATACAACAGCAAGACCTTAAAATTGTGCAAATACAATATGTGTGCTTTTTAATCCAGATGTTGACTCACACATTCAAGAACAACACTCATGGATCCACCTTACCAATAATGCAGGATACAAGGGGGGGAAGAGAGCTACCTTAGGCTCAAACACACCCCTTCAATGGATAATTCAACAGTTGATCTCCTTGCTCAAGTTCAGTGCACCAGTGCATGCAGCTTTGTTCCATTACTATCCTTACCTTCACATGTTAGCCATAGATATTCCATACTATGAACCATCTCTCACGAGCCCACATTGAGGAAGAAGCAGAGGAGGAGGATGACTCTGAGAGTGAATGGTTTTGGCTGTGATGGTTGGATGCTCTCAATCACAACGTCCTACCCCATCAGACCACATCTACACCTCCACTCTCAGGAACCAGGCCCAGACCCATGGCTCTAGTGCAGGGGTAGGCAACCTATGGCCTGCAAAGGTATTTTGACTGGACCGCGAGCAAATATTGGGATACTATACTTATCCAGCCCGCGAGCCTTTTTCTGAGTGTTTCACACGACCTCACTGATGGATATGCATGGCGTCTTGTTACACTGGCCCCAGATTCCGTTTTGCTCCAAACTAAACACTGGTATATATGAATGACGGGAAGGCAGACTACCTTATTAATATGTATTAGATACTCTCCGTGCACGCGCAAGTTTTCAGATGGGATCGTTAAAATTTGTAAACAGAAACAGCGTCACTGTGTTTTAACATGAAATCCACGCTAAATATCCAGATATTTACATGTGCTACGATACTTGAATAACTCTCGCTTCAAAATAAAATTGAAGAAAAAAATTCCAAAGGCAATGAATGCAAAACACAGGAAGTTAGACACTGAGTGCCGAAATTTCCAAGACACTTGGACATTAGATTACTTCTTCATTGAGCAAGCTGGGAAACCAGTTTGTCTCATTTGCCTAGAAAATGTTGTTGTGAAGAAGGTGGCAAATATCAGGTGACATTACGAGATCCGCCATAGTGGAAATTTGAACAAGTTTACTGGGCAAGCAAGGAAAGATGAAGTTGAGCGAATGAAGGCTAGTTTCAGAAAACAAACGTCATTTTTTTGCCAAGAAGAGCAGTGAAAATGAAGGAAATACCCGTGCCAGCTACAAAGTCTCAAAACATATTGCAGAAAAGATGAAGCCTTTTACAGATGGAGAGTTTGTCAAAGAACGTTTACAGGCAGTGGTGGATATCGTTTGTCCTGAAAAGAAATCTTTATTTGCATCTATCAGCCTGTCAGCAAGAACGATCACACAGCGAGGTGAAGAAATGTCAGCAGATGTTAAAAGCTGTTTAAGGGATGCCTGCAACAAATTGCGATTTTTTTTCAATTGCACTTGATGAGAGCTTGATCCGTTTTGCTGATTTTCGCTTGCATGCAAATGAGTTCAAGTTGATTGCTACTCCATTTGATGTGGCAGTGGACACTGCATCAGATATTTTTCAAATGGAATTGATTGAGATGCAGTGTGACGACATATTGAGATCAAAATTTCATTCTGAAGATGTGTCAGTGCTTGACTTCTATAGAAAATAGAAACGTTTGTATATTATCCAAGTGGGAAGTATCCTAACTTAGTGGACCATGCAAAAAAGATGGCATCATTGTTTGCCAGCATTTATCTGCGTGAGCAATTATTTTCAAAAACGAAGCACACCAAGAACTATTTGAGAACAAGATTGACTGAGGCCCATCTGGATAATGTCTTGCTCTTGGCAACAAGTCTGACACCCAATATTGAGAAGCTTTCAAGCAACAAACATCATCAACTTTCACATTGATTTATCGATTGCATTAACATTTTATTTTTATTATACTTAATTTACCACCATTCAATGCATCATGTTCATACGTTTTATTCTTTGTGTCCTTTTAATTGATTCATAAGATGCCTTGATTGAAATAAATTACAACTAAACTGAGTTATTTGATTATTAATTGGAATCCTTGGTTCAGCACAAATGATTTTCTAGCATGTGTTATTCATTAATTTGAGGCAAAACATAACTAAATATATTTAAATGTATAATTTCCATATTCTAAGTTTTTATGGCATTTATCTGTCCCACCGTCTGCTCATTAATACGCGATCCGGCCCAGAGGCAAAAAGGTTGCCAACCCCTGCTCTAGTGCCTCTGCACCAGTTTCAAATCTTTTTACAAACATTTCAAGAATATAACATTTAAGAATTGGTAGGAGTTGCTCCTGCCTGTCCTGACATTGATTAAATTACTGGCTGATTCAATCATGGCCTCAGCACTTCTTTCTCATACCCACCCCCACCCACAACTCCCCTGTCATTTAAATGTCTGTGAAGCTTCACCATGAATATATTCAATGACTGTCTCCACAGCTCTTTGGGATAAAGAATACCAAAGATTCCTGACCATCCAAGAGAACGGCTCCTTGCCTCTGTCTGAAATAAAATACTGTGAAACTATATCTCGAACATATAACAACACTGGACAACAAAGATTTTGCTTCCTGGATACTTTTTAGGTCTATGGACTTTGGGCGGCCGAACATAAAAGCCACCATGAAATTTCCCTACCATCCACCATTTTTAAAAATTTGCCTATATTTGTTATTTCAATTCATAATTCAATTTAGAAAAAATGATGCCAAGATTAAGGAAAGCATTTTTTGTTGATCCAGATCAAACAGGTTATCAATGACAGGCAATTCAAAGAACCTCTGGTGGGAATGGAGAAGATCGCATTGAAGGCATTCAACGTTGTTGTTGAAAATTTTCCTGGCAACTATAGAGCACCAAATTACGTGCAGTTGGTTGCCAACATGCTTCAAGTATACAAGACCATGAAGTGCAAAGTGTCATTAAAGATTCACCTTCTGCATTCCCATTTAGAGTTCTTCCCTGAAAATCTTGCCACTGTCAGTGATGAGCACAGTGCAAGGTTTCACCAGGACATTACGGTCATGGAAAAACAGTATCAGGGCAACTGGAATCCATCAATGCTGGCTGATTATTGTTCGACATTTAAGCAAGGAGCCTCAAACACTGAGTACAAATGAAAATCATCAACAAAACAGCTTTAGCCTAGTTAAACTACTGCAAAGTGTCAGCGCTGTAATGCAATTAAACGTATTATATTCAATAAAACTTACTTTCTTGTTTCTCCAAAATCCCACATGATACAAGTAGTCTGAAATTATATTTGTGTTCAGCTTCAAGTAGTCTATCATTAAACAAAAAAAAATGTCCAGTGTAATCAGTGGTGAGAGGCTAACATACTCTCAATATCCATCCTGTCAATCCCCCTCAAAAATCTCATTAGTTGTCATCAGACAACTTCTCATTCATCTGTACTCCAGTGTGTATAAACCCAATCGGCTCAAAGTTTCTTTACACGTTAACTCATTCATCCCAGGAATAAACGCTAGTCAGCTTCTCTGCACTGACACCAGTGCAGATATGAGTAGTGGTTGAGAAGCTCGTGGCCTAAGATAGAAGGAGTCAATTTTAGAAAATCTAGCACATTTATTTTTCCTACATTTACACACTTAGCCCAGCCGTCATGGAGCATACAGATTCCTTCTTTGTAGAAGTCGGCGTCTTGGACCTCCAGAAAATGGTCCACAGCGGGGGTGATTGATAAGTTTGTGGCCTAAGGTAGAAGGAGATGAGTTATACAGCTCTCGTTACATGCACGTGCAGTTCAACTCCTTGAGTGAAAATGCAGAAAGTTTGAAGTTAATAACTCATCTCCTTCTACCTTAGGCCATGAACTTATCAATCACCCCTCGTAAATCCTTCCTTAAATACGGACACCAGAACTGGCCACAATACTCAAGTCCCACCAGTAACCTAAAAAATCCTTGAATTTATAATCCATGTTCCTTTTAATAAAGGCCAACATCTTATTAACCTCCTAACTTCTCACTGTACCAGCATATTAATTTTCTGTGTTTCATATGCTTGGGTCTTCAAATTCCTTTCCATAGTATCAACTTACTATCTTACTCTGTTTAAATGATAATCTTACTTCCGAAGTGGATAACCACACATTACCCTAGGTTGTCCCCATCTGCCAACTTCTTGCTCACTGGCTCGGTCTCTCTACAGCACATCGATTTTCAATTCTTTGGGTTCTCTTCACCGCCTGCTAATCCACCCATTTTTGCACCATTAGCAAATCTGGCCACACCATACATGGCTCCATCTTCTAAGCCATCAATGTCGATTGTAAATATATGAGCCATCAGCACCTACTCCTGCAAAACCTTGCTAGTCATTGCCTGCCAGTCTGAAAACGGCCTATTTATCCAACTCTACTTTCTGTCAGTTAGCCCTTTAAGGAGCAATGCAAATATACCACGTCCATCAGTTCCCTTTATACCACCGATACGTCTGCTGTCTCTTCCGCCACTTTTAAACACCCAAGGATGCAGTTGTCATTAGTATTGAGATGGCCCATTGCAGCAGCTACTGCAGCCAATGCCACACAACTCCAGTGACATGGGCTCATTCTAGACCTCCAGTATAGTTTGTGTGGCGTTCGTATGTTCTTCCCAATGACTGCAATGGGTTTCCACTAGGTGTTCTGAATTTCTCCCACAACTCAAAGAGTGCAGGTTAGCTGGCCACTTCAAGTTGCCCCTACTGTGTGTGAGAGATGGGAGAACCCGGGTGAGTTTGAATGAGATAATAAACTGAGATCAGTATAAATGGTTGGCACAGACTTAGGGGGCTAAAAGCTTCTTTGCATGATGTATGACTATGACAACTTACCTTTTCAAAAAGCCACATTAACATCACCTGATTTTCTAAAGGTCCTCCTCTTACCACTTTAACAGTGGAATACCAGGATTTTCTGAATAGCTTCCTATCTCTCTCCTTTCTTGCGTGAACATTTTACATTTATTTTTCCCCCCAATCTGTTTGAATCTCTCCAGAATCCACGTGACTAAAGGTGGTTACCACCAATACATCCACTGCCTCTTTAGCCACTTCGTTAAAGTCTCGAGGATGCAGGTCCGGGCGACTTGTCAGCTGTTAGTCACATTAGGTTTTTTTGATATATGATAAGAAATAGTTTTAGTTTCTTCCCCAGAGCTCCTGAACTATCTATTACTATTTTAGTGGTCTTTGTTGAAGAAGCCTATCCAAAGTAATTATTATGAAACTGTCATTTTTCTATTTTCCTTATTAATTCCCCAGTGTCATTCTGAAAGAAACCAATATTTAGATCCTCTTGTTTATATGGCTATAGAAACTCTTACAATCTGGTTTTATATTATTTGCTACGTTAATTCCATTCTGTATGTTCTCCCTCACTGCTCTCTAAAAATATCACTGTGCTCTGATTATCTTTAATTCGCAATATTCCAAGTTTTGAAGTGGAAGCAGAAGCCTCAGTAGTGAGGTGGGCTGAGGGTGGGGTGTGCAGCTTTTAGAAAGTGCATTTCGCCCCAGTATGTTGTGGAGCAGAGTGCACAAGTTACTGACCCTTTAACTGTCCCAGCGGCAGGGAAACCATTTTATGAAATCTGATTGGTTTGCAAATAACCAATGACAGGGAAGCATTGGAAAAACGTGGATGAATTTCATCCACCATCACTGTAATCAAGGGTTGCATGAATACCGTGAACCAGGATAGATGACCTTGTGGGAAATACCCAAATTTCTAGAGTGGCACTCTATAAATGTCTACTGCTGAAAACATACACATTAAAGCAAAATATGAGTGAATTGCTAGACCTATCACTTTCTGAAATATTCAACCACAGTGTTAATTTATGAAAGGAAAACAAAATACAGACAGACGACAGTTATGTATCCCCAGCAGTGGCTGATGAGTGTTGCTTCCCTCAGCTCTGCCAGACATGTCTGGACAGCCTGTACCTGAATGATATCACAGATGTTTTTGATGAAACAGAGATCGAGAAACAGCCACAGACTCAAATAATACAAGTTTAACACTCATCAAAATGCTTCATCAGCACTGCACTCCTGCTGGGCTCACCTGTTGAAAAATGCACACGAAAACCTGTAGTCTAGAAACGGGATTTATTTACATCTATCAGCTGTCGGGAAAGTGGCCTAGCCACCACCGTGCATCATATGCATCCCAAATTACATCACACAACACACTTCAGCCCTTAACAAATTTTATTTATTGTGTTATTTATTTGGTAATAAAATGTGGACCAGGCACTTCTGGCCCAATGACACGCGCCACCCAGCAACCCACCTTTTTAACCCTAACCTGATGACAGGACAATTTACAATGACTAATTAACCTAACAACTGGCATGTCTTTGGACTGGGGGAGGAAACCGGAGCACCCGGACGAAAACCACATGTCACGGGGAGAACGTAGAGACTCCTTACTGGAATTGTGGAATTTGCGCTGCAATTGAAGTCCAAACTCCAACGCCCTGAGCTGTGTTAGTGTCACATTAGCCACAGTGCTACCATGGATAAACTGGAGTTTTGTTGGACAACACACGACTGTTGTTGATCAGTTACAATCAAACCAAGAGCATGGCACGCTCCTTTGCTGCTTTTAAATCTATTTAAGGGTGTTGGGAGTTTCAGCTAAACAGGCTGAAATCCCTGCAAGTTGCTCAAAGACTTTCCGAAGTTCAGAGTGCCCTTTTCAGCATTCAGCTGCTGTGATGTCCGTGCAGTATGTGTCACAGTAAAGAGACCAATGTTAGCTCTCCTTTACTGCATGGAATCTTATCGCAATGACTCACTGTGCAGGTGGGTCTGCAGAGAGACCTCTCGCATGGGGCTTTCAAAGACATTATGTTCCTGACTTGACCTCCACGTTGAACTGTATGTTCACAAGCCCAGGCTTCCCAAGGCTGTCATCCCAGAGATAGGTGCAACACTATGGCAATATCTTCAGCCACATTCTCACGCTCAAACTAGTCTATCCGTGGAGGTCAAGGTCAGCTCATCGCCCAATCTGCCACAAATTGTCTCTTAGGCGCTGAAATTTGCCTGCATTAACTTTTCGCCAAGACGGCAGAGCCAATGTCTCACAGCTGCAGTGGCACAGGCCCAGTGCTGACATCCGATGCTTTCCACGTGGAGTCTGCACGTTCCCTTTTCGATCACGTGGGCTCCCTCCCAACATCACTGTGACAGGGAGACCTGTAGGTTGGCAATTGCAACAGGTGTGTGGTAAGTGGCAGAATCTAGGGGGAATCGAGGGAATCGGGGAGAGAATAAAACTGAACTAGTGTAGGTGGTTCCTTGAAGGTCGGAGTGGCCTCAATGGGTGAAAGGGCCTACTTCTGTGCTGTATTTCTCTGCATTCGTAGAGTCATAGTCATTGGCAGCACATATTCACCCCTAGGGCGCGGCACAGTAGCCTGGTGGCGAGTGAAACACTTTACAGCACCAACGATTCACATCACTGCTTGTACAGGGCTTTATGTTCTCCCCATGGCCACGTCAGTTTCCTCCCACACTGAAATTAGCTATGATTAGGGTGAGGGTTAGTGACGTGGGCACGCTACATTGGCGCCAGGAGCTTGGAAACACGTGAGGGCTGCCCCCAGCACAATCTGCATACAGTGTCGGTCACTGAGGCAATTGATGCTTTTCACTGTACGTATCCTGTGACAAATAGAGCTCATCGTTAAGAACTCAACTTAATAATAAAGGCCATTTCCTCAACAGGGACGGATTCCACTCCCCTCTGTGTTAGTGTGGTTATGAATCATTTGAAGAACTTCCTCATTGTCATTGCCACATCTTCATTCTCAGGGCGTCCAGAAGCAGCCAGCACAGCCTGAAGGTAATGGATCCTGGGGCATCTTCAAATGCTTGGCTCCTCACACCAACTGGCCGCTGTACCACAGCTGCTGACTGCCAGTGACACAAGTGCCAGGATCATCGTGAAAAGATAATAGACAACAGACAATAGGTGCAGGAGTAGGCCATTTGGCCCTTCAGGCCAGCACCACTATTCACTGTGATCATGGCTGATCATCCATAATCAGTATCCAGTTCCTGCCTTATCTCCATATCCTTCAGAGCTCTATCCATCTCTTTCTTGAAAACATCCAGAGACTTGGCCTCCACTGCCTTCTGGGGCAGAGCATTCCACATATTCACCACTCTCTGGGTGAAAAAGTTTTTCCTCAACTCTGTTCCAAATGGCCTACCCCTTATTCTTAAACTGTGGCCTCTAGTTCTGGACTCACCCATCAGCGGGAACATGCTTCCTGCCTCCAGCGTGTCCAATCCCTTAATAATCTTATATGTTTCAATCAGATCCCCTCTCAACCTTCTAAATTCCAGTGTATACAAGCCCAGTCGCTCCAATCTTTCAACAAATGATAGTCCCACCATCCCAGGAATTAACCTTCTGAACCTACGCTGCATTCTCTCATTAGCAAGAATGTCCTTCCTCAAATTTGGAAACCAAAACTGCACACAATACTCCAGGTGTGGTCTCACCAGGGCCCTGTACAGCTGCAGAAGGGCCTCTTTGCTCCTATACTCAATTCCCCTTGTTATGAAGGCCAGCATGCCATTAGCTTTCTTCACTGCCTGCTGTACCTGCATGCTTGCTTTCAGTGACTGATGTACAAGAACACCTAGATCTCGTTGTACTTCTCCTTTTCCTAACTTGACTCCATTTAGATAATAATCTGCCTTCCTGTTCTTAGCACCAAAGTGGATAACCTCACATTTATCCACATTAAACTGCATCTGCCATGCATCCACCCACTCACCCAGCCTGTCCAAGTCACCCTGCATTCTCATAACATCCTCCTCACATTTCACACTGCCACCCAGCTTTGTGTCATCTGCAAATTTGCTACTTTTAATCCCTTCATCTAAATCATTAATGTATATTGTGAAACAGCTGTGGTCCCAGCACTGAACCCTGCGGTACCCCACTGGTCACCACCTGCCATTCCAAAAGGGACCCGTTAATCGCTACTCTTTGTTTCCTGACAGCCAGCCAATTTTCAATCCATGTCAGTACTCTGCCCCCAATACCATGTGCTCTAATTTTGCCCACTAATCTCCTATGTGGGACTTTATCAAAGGCTTTCTGAAAGTCCAGGTACACTACATCCACTGGCTCTCCCTTGTCCATTTTCATAGTTACATCCTCAAAAAATTCCAGAAGATTAATCAAGCACGATTTCCCCTTCGTAAATCCATGCTGACTCGGACCTATCCTGTTACTACTATCCAGATATATCGTAATTTTATCTTTTATAATTGACTCCAGCATCTTTCCCACCACTGACGTCAGGCTAACTGGTCTATAATTCCCTGTTTTCTCTCTCCCTCCTTTCTTGAAAAGTGGGACAACATTAGCCACCCTCCAATGCACAGGAACTGATCCTGAATCCATAGAACATTGGAAAATGATTACCAATGCATCCACGATTTCCAAAGCCATCTCCTTAAGTACCCTGGGATGCAGACCATCAGGTCCCAGGGACTTATCAGCCTTCAGGCCCAACAGTCTACCCAACACCATTTCCTGCCTAATATAAATTTCCTTCAGTTCATCAATTACCCTAGGTCCTTTGGCCACTATTATATCTGGGAGATTGTTTGTGTCGTCCCTTGTGAAGACAGATCCAAAGTACCTGTTCAACTCGTCTGCCATTTCCTTGTTCCCCATAATAAATTCACCCTTTTCTGTCTTCAAGGGCCTAATTTTGGTCTTAACTATTTTTTTTCTTTTCACATACCGAAAGATACTTTTTACTATCCTCCTTTATATTCTTGGCTAGTTTACCTTCGTACCTCATTTTTTCTCCATGTATTATCTTTTTAGTTATCTTCTGTTGCTCTTTAAAAGTTTTCCAATCCTCTGGCTTCCCACTCATCTTTGCTATGTTATACTTCTTCTCTTTTATCTTTATACCGTCCTTTACTTCCCTTGTCAGCCACAGCCTCCCCTTACTCCCCTTAGGATCTTTCTTCCTCTTTGGATGAACTGATCCTGCACTTTCCGCATTATTCCCAGAAATACCTGCCATTGGTGTTCCATTGTCATCCCTGCTAGGGTATTGTTCCATTGAACTTTGGCCAGCTCCTCCCTCATAGCTCCATAGTTCCCTTTGTTCAACTGTAATAGTGACACTTCCGATTTTCCCTTCTCCCTCTCAATTTGTAGATTAAAAGTGCCAAAAGTCTCGTGAAAATGAGATTCCAGTGTCTGCATCAATTGCAGACAGCAGACTTCACCACCGTATACAGCACAATCTGATGCCAGAGGACAAGCAATCTGTCGACCTGTAGTGCAAAGGCTATTAGTTGCACGACTCCAGAAGTGAGATGATATGGAAGGCTACCAGCAAAATGTCCCACTAGAAGCACCAAAAGCCTCATCCAAACAGACAATAATGCTGTTTATAATAGAAATATTTCAATGTTAGTTCCAGAAAAACTGATCTTTCAAATTCTCAGCTCCAAAATTCATCAGCTGGAATAATGCATAATAATTCCTCAGGTCCCCCAGTGCAGGACAACCTGCACTGATCACACCATCACTGAGCAAGTCCCCGATCTAATTACTGAAATTGTTCCGTTTTCAGTGTTGGGTAGCGCTCACTTGTGGTTTCATTCAGCAAGTCCAGTTGTAGAGCAAGAGAAACAGCAACAGACCCTCATGGAAGCAGCACAGAAAAAGGCCCTCCAGCCCAGATGGTCCACGCCAACCAAGATACCCCATCCAAGCTAGTGCCACTTGCCAGCATTTGGACCACAACCTTCTACACATGTTCCGTTGCCATACCTGTCCAAGTTAATGCAGACTCTCACACCTGGAAGAAACACCTGGAGCCACTGCTGCCAAGTCCTCCCAAAGGTGCCCATGGCACATCTTCTGGCTCCCTGGCATAAGAAACTGCCCTTCTGGAATTCCTCTCTCTGGCAACAGGACTAAATCATTCTGAAGGTTTGCAAGTTCCTTTCCCCTCTCTATGCACTGGCAGCCAAAATACTCTGTGTTGTTGGTGTTGTGAAAGGGAGTCTTTAAGGGCTAATGGTCTTCTCAGAGAGACGCATAACAAGCTGTTGGAAACTGCGTACAATTGACACGATCTTGTCGAGAGCCATGCAGATCCCAGTATGGTGTGCATTGCTGGGTGTAAATTACCATAATGCTTTTGGCTGAATGCTCAACTTTTTGCAATGGTTTGGTTTAGCTGTTAGCTTAATTTTGCAACACTGACTTACTCCAATAAGAAAGGGTGAAATCCAATTTCAAGGCAAATAGCTTGATTGGTGAACTTGCTCAGATTGCTTGCATTAGAAAAAATATACTTTTGTGCTCAAGCATGACCATAGTCACATTAAAAACTTACTTACTTCGAGGCAAGAATAGTAAACTTTAAAAACTCAACAGTACTAGAATGGATACAACATGCGCAAGTTCCTGGCGTGCTCATTCCTAACCCAACAGTCAGCAAGATATCGTCATGATGAATACCAAAATGGCATCAATCCACCTCCTATTCAGAATACAGTGCAGCCCGAGATTTCCCTGGCCATCCAGAGGATTTTATTGCAATGAAAGGGTTATGAGATGGTCATGGTAGGTGCAATTTTCTCATGGGGCATTCCAGCTGCTTAACTAGCAAATGTATTTGCCCAGTGGGTCACTCCTCTGTGACCTCTCTGCTCAGGACGAGTTAGAGCTACACTAGACCCCAGTTTATAAAAGAAAAACTTGATGCATGGGAATGCAATGTGAGCATTCATTTCAAAAGGATTCGAATATAAAACCAAGGATACAATGTTGAGACTTCATAAAGCACTGGTGAAGCTTCACTTGGAGTATGGCGAGCAGTTTTGGGCCCCTTATCTTAGAAAGGACATGCTAAAACTAGAGGGCACAAAGGAAGTTCACAAAAATGATTCCAGGATTGAACAGCTTGTCAAATGAAGAGTGTTTGATGGCTTTGGGCCTGTATTCATTGGAATTCAGTAGAATGAGGTGACCTAACTGAAATTTATCAAATGGTAAAAGATCTTGATAGTGGCTGTGGAGAGGATGCTCCCCAAGGTAGGAGGATTTAAGACCAGAGGACACAGCCTCAGAATAGAGGCATCCTTTTAGAACAGAGATGAGGAGGAATTTCTTTAGCCAGAGAGGGGTGAATCTGTGGAATTCTTTGCCACAGGCAGCTGTGGAGGCCAAGTCTTTATGTATATTTAAGGCAGAGGTTGCTAGGGTCTAGTGGGGATATGGAAGAAAAACAGGAGTTTGTGGCTGAGAGGAAAAATTGATCAGCCATGACGAAATGGCGGAGCCGATTCGATGGACCAATTGGCTTAATTCTGCTCCTGTCTGCTTCAGGACGAGAAACACTTAAGGCACCTGCAAAACTCTGCAGGTAAGGAAACAAACAAACAAAATGATGGCGAAGATTAACACTGTATAGAAATGAAAAAAAAAACTGCAGAAGCTAGAAATCTGAAATTAAAAAAGTAAAAAGTGCTGGAAACACTCACTGGATGAGGCAGCGTTTGTCGACTGAGAAACAAAGTTAAGGTATGAGGATGAAGAATATTTCATCAGAACTGTGATGGAGCATCCATGGTGTTCCACAACACAGGTTACATCCTGAGCTCCCCAAGAGTTCTGGCGAAAGATTATGTTGACCCTAGCTATCACAGACCTACACTAAAGGTCCTTCTCCTGCTATCAAGGCAATGGGGATTGCAGAAAGCAATTTTGGACCAAAGAGTTGGGGCTGGGATCTTTACGTGGGAGAGTGAGGTGCCTGGGTAAATTAAATTAAATTGGTAAATTAGGTTATTATTGTCACATGTACCGAGGTACTGTGAAAACCTTAGTTTTGCATGCTGTCAGTGCAGGGCGCAAGGGAAATATCAATAACAGAATTCAGAATAAATTGTTAATAGTTCCAGAGAAAACTCCACTGCAGGCAGACAATAAAGCAAAAGGCTATAATGTTGACTGTGAGGTCAACAGTCCAGCCTATTGTACCGGGGATGGTTTAGTAGTCTTGTAACAGCACGATAGAAGCCGTCTTTGAGTCTGATGGTATGTGCTTTCAAGAATTCCAGGGCATCAGGGAAAAACCCAACAGGGCTCGGGGTATGATGATACTGGCAGCAGTCGGTACTGCGAAATCTAAAGAAAGAAGCCTAAACTGCAGAAGATTAACACAGATAACTAACACAAGAACAGGCTTCAACCCAACCCAACTGTTTAAAAGATCTGGTTGTCATTCACAATTTTGCAGAAATGATGTCAACTGTGCCTTGTAGACCAGTTAGCATCACAAAACACTTGTCCAATGTCTTTTCAACTAATGTCATCATATAGAGAGAGGAGCCAAATCAAAGATCCAGGAGGACTTACATTTGTGCAAAGTACCTGAGTTTTAATTAAAACTTAATTGCCTAATGGGTAAAAATTTTATTTTTTAGTGCAGATGTGTTGTTGTTGAACTTTACTCTAGGTTCAGAAGACTCTGAACCGTTAAATATTCTAGAATGGGAGACACTTGGTATTCCATCATCACAAAACCAGAAGTAGCCAGTGTAAACCAAGTCGTCATATCATTCTTGTCTGTTCCTACAAAATGGACTAAGTTTTGCTCAAAGGTCACTGCTAAAAAAAACAGGCAAAATAGAAAAACGTTAACAGTTCAAAATAAAACATATTTCAAATATAATCTCTCAAAAATTATCAGAGGACATAACAAGAGTCAAATTTAAAAGTAAAAAATGCAACTAGACAGACAATAAGTTTAAGGGAGGTGATAAGGTTTGGCATTTATAATCACAAAAGAATGGGTGGTTGAAAGAGGGATATTCATGAAAGGTGAGCCCTTCATCTATCAATTTGGGATAAATTCAAAATGAGCTCTTAGGGATAGCTGTCGTTTCTTTTGACTTCTTAAAATATTTCTTATTTTCACGCCACTGTGTTTTTCTTATCAATAACACGTCCTTAGATTTTACCTCCAAAATAAGACTCATCTCCAGCTCACTTATCTCACCCCAGTTTAAATGATAACCAATCAAATCCCCTCTGGCACTCTTGATGGCGACAGATAGTGGTGACAACTTTCCCAAAACTTAAAAACCCATCACCTTAAAAACTGATCTCAGCTTCCACTCAGTATTCAATAACATGTGGCACCAAGGACCCAGAGATCAGACAAGATCCTCTAAAATGGAGAATAACTGTGCCTTTTTGGTAATCACTCCCCTTACACCAGACGTCACTGCACAGGTTCATAGACCCAAAAATCTACAGCCACTTCCATTAATGATTGTGTCTTCATCAAAAATAAAATCAGAGGTGAGCTGCTTACAAATAATTTCACTCTATTCAGCTTCACTTTTAATTCTGACACAATCTGGCACTTGCGCCAAGATGAGGACCAACATTGCTTGGGGACTCAATAAATGTGTCACAAAGTACTGGTTTCCCCCACTATCTGAAGGTAGAGTGTTCCTATGAAACGGTTCGTAAGCCAGAACGTCGTAAAGTGAATAAGCAATTACTATTTATTAATATGGAAACATTTTTTGAGCGTTCCCAGACCCAAAAAATAACCCACAAAATCATGCCAAATAACACATAAAACCTAAAATAACTGTAACATATAGTAAAAACAGGAATGATATGATAAATACACAGCCTCTATAAAGTAGAAATAATGTATATACAGTAAACTTTCACTTACCAGAATCAGGAAGACACCAATAAATTGCAGTTTTGTCACAGTTAAACACTTGCTTATATGAATAACCACCTGACGCAATCGGCAATCGCCTCTGATCTGGGTCGACATTTACGTGCCGGGCGGTACCTAATTAATTAGCTTGTTTATTTCAGCTTTCTTCTTAAAGACGTGCTGGGTGCGTCCCGGCTACTGCTGCACCACTGCATTCTTTGCGGTAATGTATCGGTCCGCAGCCCGGATGTTGGGTACCACTGCTTAAACTACGAAGCTGCCCTCACCTCAGAAACCGATCAAACCACCCATGACTACCTTTAAATTCCACTTTCGCAACACTTTCATCACTATCACCCAGTGCTTTCTGTTTCAGCTTATTAAAATGACTGACCGATTTCTCCTTAAGTGTAAGAAAACTTAACGGAACACCACGCTTTGTACACCCATCAATCCACTCAAGCAATAGACCTTCCATTTTATCCATTATTGGATGCCGACTAAGAGAGACCACTTTGCTACGAGCAGAACTAACAGTAACATCGGCAGCTTTCAAAATTCTTTCTCTCTGCGTATAAATAGTGTGACTGGTGGACGCAGGCACGTTCAACATGCGGACAATGTCCTTACTTCGATCACCACGATTGAAACGCTTAATTATGTCTAGTTTTACGCTAAGTGCAACACCCTCACGAGCTCTCTTAGGCTTTTCCGATACCTTAGAACTCATCTTGCTAACGGAAGCACAAAATAAATTGAGATAAAGCATGTGTTTAAGCAGTGGAGGCTAGAATGCAGTTCCAGGGAAGGAGCTTGGCTGCTTGGACCGCGCGCTGCCTTTTTTCGTAACAGTGAAAACACCTTCTGTCAGCGAAAACAGGTAACTAATGTAGGTCTTTTGTAACAGCGAGGTGTCGTAAAGCAAATGTTCGGAAAAGGGGGGCCACCTGTATTCGGTTTTTATTATTTCCAGCAACCAGTGGTGACACAATGGCTCAGCTGATAGAACCGCTGCCTCACAGTACGAGAGACATTTGGGGTCAATCCTGACTGTGCAGCCTGCATGTCCTCTGACCTGCATGGGTTTCCTCTGGGTGCTCCAACATCCCAGAGGCACATGGGTTAGCAAGTTAATTGGCCACTGTAAATTTCTGTGTGTGTGTGTGTGTGTGTGTGTGTGTGTATACACGCGTACGCGATAAAATCTGGGGGAGTTGATGAGAATTTCTAAAAGGGAGAATAAGAAATGAGATTAATGTAGATGGGCTCACCATTAGCACAAATTCAGTGAGCCAAAGGGTTTGTTTCTGTGCTGTCTCTCCATGAGTGTAACTACATGACATAAAACCACATTACTGTTATCATATGAACCACAGCATCCTGCGGTACCATTGACTAGATGCTCAAACGTACAAGCTACATAAATACTGTGGCCACAAGAGAAAGATTGAGTAGTCTGCAGTGAGCAGTTTTCCAAAAAAAAATGTTTCCACCGCTTGCAAGATTTATCAGGTGATGATACATTCCCCTTAGTTGTCTGGATCTGCATAGATGGAACATTAAAGAATCTCAACAACATCAAGAATAAAGCAGTTCACTTGGCTGCTAGATCATGCACAACTTAAAATCATTGATCCCACCCCATCATAGCACTGTTGCTTCAGCAATCAATTCCTGGTATCCACTGCCCACCAGTCCAAAGCTCAAAGCAAATTTATTATCAAAGTACACACAACTCACCATATACAACCCTGAGATTCATTTATTTGTGGGCATTCACAGTAAATACAAGAAACAGGACAGAATCAATGACAGACCACACACCACAGGACTAACAGCTGCTGTGCAAAAGACAACAAACTGCACAAGTACAAAAAGAAAGGAAAAAAGGAAAGATAATAAATAATAAACAACAAATATCGAGAACATGAGATGAAAGTGAGTCCATAGGTTATGGGGATAGTAGTGATGGGATGAGAGATGTTGAATGAAGTTATCTCCTCTGGTTCAAGAGCCTGGTAGTTGAGGGGTATTAAGAGTTCCTGAACCTGATGGTGTGGGTCCCGAGGCTCCTGCACCCTAATTCAGCACTACCTTTGATGTAGCCAAGGACACTGGTGTCATACACGGAACCGCAGGAACTTTACACAGGCTGCACAGACTGCAGTCCATCACCACATTCTCTCAAAAGAGACAGAGATGCACAATAAAATATTGATCTTGCTAGAAAATCCCAGGACACCATAATTAAATTACGAATTTTCACTATGTTACTTAATCTACAGTCTGTGTCTTTTATGCCAAGTCCTGTTAAACACAAGCAAGGACTTCCCAGTGAAGGGACCCAAACTCATCGAATTCCCTTATTCCAACCAACAGCTGTACCAGGCATCTTAAGGTTCCACTTTTTACAAAGCATGTCAGAAAACCCCAGGAAAGGAAAAACATATCACAATAGATTCCTGCCACTCTCCACAAGGGTACATTTATCACACACTCAGTTGCAGACGTTCCATGTGGCAAACTACTCATGGGCACTATGAGCCCACCATCGCTGCTGGCAACAGGCATCGGCATTTTGAGCAAGGATTTGTCTATTTGCCTTCCTTGCACAAAGGGTCACGAACCTGATAGGCTGACTAGCCTCCTTCTGTATTGTTAGATGCATAAAATAACACAAAATATGGTTATGGATGCTCGATGAATTAGATAGAAGGAAAATTGAGCAAATGGAGTAAGGTACAAAAAAAAACACATTAATTAAATGGTGCCGCAGATTCAAGGAGATCCCCTTTGCCTACGAGATACAACACTGGCAGATGTAAATGGAATTAGATTCCCATCAGCAAAAAGAGTATCATTCTTCAGTTCACTGAAGAGGCTTGGATATAATAATAAAGGATATACAGGATTGCCATGCACCATGCAAGTAAGCGCTGCTGGTAGGTAAGGTTATTGAAGGGATGCAATTGCTGAAGGCTGCCACTTAGAATAGGCCTTGGCCATTTTAAGCAAGGCACTATGATGCTAGCAGGCCAAAACCAACTTGAAGTGAACTGGAAGTAGCATTTTTTTGAAAAGACAACTTGAAGGTACAGAGGAATTAATATACGTCAAATTGCCTTAGGAGTTTTATTAATGCAAACTTTATTTTCTCATCTCTTCACGATACTGAAACAGTTTATGGTCTTTACACTCTGAAATATTTTGCTTTGTTCCTTCCATGACCTAAGGACACTCCCTACAGTGCTGAAATCAAGGCATATTGTGTAGTCTCCAGCTCAAATTCCAACTCTTCCCAGGACCTTAAAGCAACAGAACCAGTTTAACACCCGATCCCCACACTTCTGATACCAGCCTTCAAAAATTAAACTTGATGTTATCAGGACACTACTTCTTGACTTGTTTATTTCTCACATGTTCCAATCACGTCAAGTGTGGTACACATTTTAAGGCCTGAGGCTACTCAAAAAGGCAACCTGTCAATACCAAATGCAGCAATGTTGATGATTCAGAATCACAGTGCTCTTCACCCAACCTTCATCAGTGACAACATGGCAGCGATGACGTTGATTACTCCATCTGCGACAACAGGTAATCGAAACAACGCACTGTGTCAGTGCACGGTAACACTAAAGGGGACTGCACAATTTAAAAGCAATTCATACACATTGATTTATCAAAATGCTTACAATTACCAGGATATTTTGGCAGGTAGGAGATGACTAAAGATTTTAAGGAAATCATTGCATAAAATCTAGTCTACAGCAGAGCGTCTGAAAGTGAACTTCCCCATTATGCCCCATATTTTCAACCAAAGTAAAGCAAAACATTTTTATTCTCCTTTTGCATATGTGGCATTGTTTAAATCTAAGCAACAATTCCAGGACCAACTGAGTTTTGGAAAATCCCAACTAAAACACGCATGATGTTTTCACCTACTCCTGAACACAATGCCCGACTATATACTACAAACTACACTGGACAAAATTACCTTAGGTTTTATTACATTTTTGTTACAATATCTGCCTTTAAAAAGTCCAATAGAGTTCTCTTGGTAAATTTAAGCACCTCCGAAGCTACATTCTGCTGGAAGGGTCAGCTACAGAAAAGAAAAACACCTTACTCTTAAACAGCAGTTACTGTAATAAATCATTCCGAGGCATTTTAAAGAAGCATTGTTCAATCACATTCTGATACAATGCTATGGGAGGAGACAACAGGACAACCCCAGCCAATAGCCTGGTCAACAAGGCAGGTTTTACAGGAAAGCAGGTAGCAAGGTGTAGGAGTCTAGGGAATTCCAGGAGTTCAAGCTTAACCAACTTATGGAATTGGAGAATGGCAAAAGGACTGGAAAAAGATAGAGATAGTGGCACATTATAGAATGATATGAAACCAGGAATGGAAAACTTGGTATTCTTTAATAAGGTCCCTTCCCTATTGTTACCAGTCCGCCCCCGTACCGAACTGAGGCATTCCACCTCAAGTAAAATGGCCAGCAGCAATCACCTTCCACTTTAGAACAAAGCTGTTATTAACATGCAAACAATGAAGTAAAATCCAAAGTATGATGACGAGAGCACAAGTCATCTCTGCTCAGTGATGTACCTCACAATTATCTGCCTGCATCTTCATACGATTCCTTCAGTAAATTATGCTTTCTTGCTTACCAACATTTACTTTTCTTCAGTCATGTCACATGCACTAGATGAAGAAAGTGTGAGTCTCTATTTCCAGCCAATTTCACTGCCTGCAACAGTGCATGTTGGTCTGATTTAAAGGCTCCAGCTACTGCCAGTTAACTGGAATTCAGTAAGGGAAGTGGGGGTGAGAAGCAACATGCTCACTACAGCCACATTCCACAGCATTCCAAGCAACAGGAACTGTTGACTATATTAACAAAAACAACCAGTTGTTTGTGCTGGCTGAAAGAGATCACCAACACCCAACTCCCACCCCCACCCACACACCCGACCAACCATCCTCCCAGCTCCGCCCCACCCACTCGTCACAGCAGAAAACCCTCAGAACAGGGCAGATTAAAAGCTTCCTGTTGAAATTAGTCGCATGTCAAATAAAGGCTCTGGGGGAAGGAACCTGTAAAGTACCAAACTCGTCTTTTGTTGTGTGGGTCTGTTCTCCACACTGCTATGTGCCCCTTTAAAAAAAAACACAAGATTATTCTCAGGGAAAGAGATTCCTGCATGTCCAGATAAGAAAAAAATTCTGCACAGGGACAAATGTCCAGCATTAGTGCAGGGTCAGAGTCCTCTGAGCACTTGAGAATACCCAATCCAGTAACAGGCCCTAGGGACTACTGTTCTTTTTAGTACGAATTAACTGAATAATTGCTTCTAATGAAACAGCCACTTGTCTATTTACTGTTCAGTGCTTGAAAGGTAATTTTCAGTTCAGACTGTGTTTAGTTCTCTTAAGGATACAAGTTTAGTAAATATTTAACAAACACTATACAGAAACCAATTACGAGCTGCGAGCCCTATCCTTGCATTTGTTAGCGTTTTAAAAGTTTAATTTACAATAAACTGAAGGGAAACTAAATCTATCAAACTCCAATATGTTTGTTGGCTGCGTTAAGTAAGTTTAGGATATACAGTATTGTAAACTTTTTAAAAAATGAGTTAAATCCCTCTGTTACACACAAAAAAGTTGCTGGTGAACGCAGCAGGCCAAGCAGCATCTGTAGGAAGAGGTGCAGTCGACGTTTCAGGCCGAGACCCTTCGTCAGGACTAACTGTTAGACGAAGGGTCTCGGCCTGAAACGTCGACTGCACCTCTTCCTACAGATGCTGCTTGGCCTGCTGCGTTCACCAGCAACTTTTTTGTGTGTTGCTTGAATTTCCAGCATCTGCAGAATTCCTGTTGTTTGCGTTTAAATCCCTCTGTTGACCAATAGAAGCCTGAGTGAAATCTTAAGGCCAGTGCCTCTCACATTTAGCTTTATCATTATATTCTGACACAAGATAAAGAATATAACTGGTTGATTCAGTTGCGGGCAGAGCTGTACAGCACAGAAACAGGTCTATGCTCACCAGGACTATGCTGGCCATCAAACCCATTTATACTAATCCCACTTCTCCGCATTAATTCCATATCCATCCGTGCCTTACTCATTGAAGTACCTGCTCAGATGCCTGTTAAATGTCGTCATTGTTGCTGCCTCCACCACCTTTTCTGGCAACTCATTCCGCATACTAACTAATCATTGTGTGAAAACTTTAACCTCCTCCCTGTTACCATAAACCTATGCCCTCTAGTTTAACACTCCTTTACCATGGGAAGCAGGTTCTGGCTATGCCTTTCGTAAATTTTACATCCCTCTATCACATAAGCTGTCATCCATCTTTACTCGAAGGAAAACAGTCCTCGCCTATACAGTCTCTCCTTGAAACTTAAGTCCTCCAATCCAAGCAATATCCTTGTCAATCCTGTGAATCCCTTCAACAAACACAAAATACTGGAGGAACTCAGCAGGCCAGTCAACATCGACGGAAAAGGACATTTTAGGTTGAGACCGTTCATCAGGACCAAGTGGGGTCAAACCAATGACATAATACAGGTGTTAGTCTCTGAGTGACAGAGGGAGCAAACCTATTCCCCTCCATAGTTCCTCCAGCATTTGGTCTGTGTTGCTTAAGATTTCCAGCCTCTGCAGAACCTCCTGTGTCTGTGAATCTAAATTATTCCAGTTAGAAAGCAAGTTGTGGAATATCCCAAGGAATGTTCTGCTGACGACCTCACGCTAAATGGAACTGTATACAGACTACCACACAAAAAGTGGGACTGCATGCTTTCATCCAATAGCTTAAAATACTTCTGGGCTTTGCTACAGTTGCCTTAAAACAATTGAACATCAAATGTTTAAAAGGGAGTCTCTTGATCACTCCAATTCCAATGTTAGCTTTACTTATGGTAGCCTATAAAATCAGCTTCTTGGACGATTTACCCTGTAAGTGTCAATAGCACAACATGCACATAATGGGAAAAATCATGCAAGGCAAATTCAAGGCAGATAATTTCGTCTTCACTCCATCCGTCCTACCCCAGGCCTCACCTTGGCAATGCCACCCAAAAATTTACTTTAAATAAAAGCCAAACGCACAGTAATACAAATGCTGGATATCTGAGATTAAACACAGCAAGGGCAAGAAATACTGAGCAGATCAGACAGCATCTGCAGCAAGAGCAAGGTAAGTGATGTTTCAGAGAAAGTTCATCAAGCTGAATCAGTCACTGCTTCCTCCTCCCTAAAGATCTTGCCTAACTGGCTTGTACCTCCACAACTTGGTCTTTTTTATTTTGTAAAGAATGGCTATTCAGGTGAGATTTAGAAGGCTGTCAGTTACTGCCCTCATTCCTGCTGAACTCTCACCAAACTCTCCACCTCCAGAAAATCTTGATAAGAGTGGGTTCAGGAGGAGGATTAAAATGGGTACAAATCTGACTCCCAATTTGTACTATTCCTCTTCCTGCTGCTAATCCTGTGTTGGAGAAGTACTGCCACACAAAAGGCTGCTCTTTGTCATGGCAACACAGGTAGCAGGGTAGGCATGGTCAACAAGAATTCCCACGGTGGCTTCCTCAATCAATTGCTGTACCTTTTTTGACAAGTCACACACAATTCATGGTTGTGTACCAAGCACTGAATCAGCCTCACAGCTAGTCATCATCAGAAACCCACATTATGATTTTGACACAAATTAAATCAAACAATTCTCTTGGTCCTATTTCTGATCCGATCTAGGACATTAAGTGGAGGAACTACCATGACTCATATTGTTACATAGTGGCATATTTGAGAATCAACCAGGATCATCTCTCCAAGAATCAATGAGCTGCAGATACCAACTATTCAAGCTCATATCCAAAGCACTCTCTGGAATTCTCTATCCAGCAGGATTGTGGAGACTAGATCACTGAAGGTATATAAAGAGTAAATGGGTTTCTTTTTGATAGACCGGGGAATTTAGGGCTAGAGAGAGCAGCAACAAAAGAGGAGTTGAGGCCTGGAGCAGAACATCCATGATAATACTGAGTGGTAGGGCTGGCTTGCGGGGCTGACTGGCCTACTGAAGCTCCAATATTCCTGTGTTAAGTTATAGAAAATTCCTCTGAAAGTGCATGTTCAAAACAGCAAAAGATTAAACCTATACTGAATAAAACAGCCAAAATGGGGCTGTATTACCTGGAACCTCTTGACTAAGAGGCCTTTTCTCAAACTTTCCCTTCTTTGCACAGGGTACATACTGTGTTTTCAAGGAACAGAACAACAGAGTGCTGTTTTAGTTTTGTCTACCTCTTAGAATGCTATTCAGAGGTCAATACAGTTCAAGGGCTTCTTGTGCAGTACTTTCAGATTTATCAGGTCAGAATGTTCCCATCACCAGTGAAAGAGAAGCAATCAACCCAGAGTAAGATTATAATTTCACCATTACATTTTACCCAAGCCGTGCTGATCACACTAGCAGTAGCAAATCATAACTGGAGTTTCTCTGCAGATCTTCCTGACTGTAGCCAGAACTATTGCTAGGACAAGGAATGAAGTGACGTGAAGCAAGATCAGCATTATGATCTAAACGAATAGTGGAGCATTGACTTAGAAGTCTCTTCCTATGTACATAGTACAATGATTCTGTTGATGTCCCATCAAAACTCTGCCAACTGATTGAGAAAGCAGTTCAGAGAAAACTCCTCAATGCATCTGCTCGCAGTATGGGTAACTGGGTGAGTTGAATTTTCAAGCAAACAAGCTCACTATAACCAAAGACCACACAAGGAGCACTGTGACTGGGAGCACACCATCACTCAGGCTGAGAACCCTGTTACGGCAAACTGCTGCAACTTTGTGCTCTTAACAAAGTGGGAACATGAAGTCCTTCAGCCCTTTGAACTTGTTCCTGTTCCTCGTGGTCGAATGGAGAGTGGGGGTCTATGATTGTCTCAGACTGTTGGCTGAATGGATATTAAAGCCCATAGATGAAGAAAAGAGTGCAAAAAAAACACTCTGGTAAAAAAAACTCAGTCAAACAGCATCTGTCAAAGAGATGGTTGATGTTTTAGGTTTGGACACAACCCAAAATGTCAGCCATACATTTGCTTCCAGTGCTGCTTGATCCACTGAGTTCCTCGGCCAATTGCTTGCTCCAGATGTCAGCACCTATAGTATCTGTCAAAGTTTCAGTTGTTGAGAGAGGTCAGCCACTCACTGAACTTTGTGGAGGACATGTGATCTTTGTTTCCTGGGCCAGTTGCCATTACTCTCAAAACTCCCTCTCAGTTTTGCAGTCCGGAGGGCCAACTAAACAACTACTGTGCTGCAGATCACAAGAGGTTCTGCAGATGCTGGAAATCTTAAGCAACACCCACAGAATGCTGGGGGAACTCAGCATCTATGGAGGGAAATGAACAGTCGACATTTCAGACTGAGGCTTTTCCGCAGGGCTGGAACTTCCCAGTTTCTACCCAATGATCCTCTCTGCTCAGGCGCACAATGGACGGATCAGGCATACACATGACATCGACACATATGTGACTGAAGGCTCTCAGAGTCAAGGTGAGCTCAATAACCCTGACTTTACAGTTACACAGCACTGACAAAGATTCCAATATATTCTGTCAAAAGTAGAACAAGAGTGGGTTTAACCAAGAGGCTGGGTCTCACCTTTTAATCAGCTAGGAGGCTTCAAATTCAAAGTTAAAAGCCAAAGTTGAGTTCTCAAATACATATATGCACATATGAAAAAAAAGTTGTAAAGTATAATAGAACAGGATTTAAAAACATGGAATTCTGCACTTGTTTAATTTTTATTTCAGACGTGGAAGATAGCGAAATTAGGTGCAAAATCCATTGGCAAGATCACTGCCAATTCCATGGACTCCCCTCCAGCAGGTGACAGCTACCTTCCTTAGAATCTTGACAGAATATTGAAATACCTACGCATATTTTGTTTAAAGTCCCTTGCTTCAAAGAACCCCTCACCTTCCCAGCCTTTGCCCGTGTACTTTGTTTAATGCACCAACTCACATCGGGGAACTCAAAGGCAGTATCCTGGTGTCTGTCTTCCTGATCTGTGCATGAAGTCAGCAAATGCCACCCAAAGTCCAAGACAGTAACAGTGAACTATGCAACTGGGAAAGTCTATGTTGAGGTAAAAGGTACAAGCTATTTTCTATCTTGCCCTTCCAATAAGGAAGGATTTTTAGCCTTCTCCCCTTTTCCCATTCCTACCAAAACAAATTCCCTCTTCATTTTTATGACCACACACACACACACACACACACACAACAATGAAGCCATCACTTATTTCTCCAAGTTCTTAGTCATGGTAAGAAAACAAACTACTTGGACCCAGGGATCAAATAAGACATCTTAGTTGATGCATATATCTGGGAAATCAGGTATGTCCACATAGACCGCTGCCCTCACCAATTTTAGTGTAAATAAAAATTACATTATTTTCCCTTGTATCTGCTCAGGGAGAGGTGTACACTTTTCATCAGGTTTTCGATGGAAGAGGGCAGCCTAGCAGCATGTATCCCGCACTAGTTAAAGCTAATGAAATTCAGAACTACAATGTATATTGAAATTGGAAAAATATCTGTATATTGGGTGAACACAGGCCTTAATGTGCAATATGAGGTATACAAAGATGTGAAAGTTTATTAGGAGGAGGCAAATTCACTGAAATCTTAAAAGTCCATAAATCATGAAATCCAGTGCTGTATTAAGCCCAGTGCACTTCCCACAGCCTTGGTAAAGCAGCAAACATAATCAAAGCTAGCCACCCTAGTCATTCTCTCTTCTCCACCCACCCCCCATCTTGTCAGACAGATGATACAAAACCAGGTTCAAGGATAGGGGAGGGGGAGGGAACGTTCTATTGGCTCTATCCCAATTTTATAAGACATTTGAACGGATCTCTTGTACAGCAAAGATGAACTAAAGATCTCTCTTGTTATGGCCTTTGCACCTTAGTGTTTACCTGCATGGCACTTTCTCTGTAACGGGAACAGTAACACCATATTCTGTGTTGTTATTGCCTTTTACTTTGTACTACCTCAATGTACTTACTGTATGGTTTGTAATGATCAGTATGGACAGAAAGCAAAACAAGGTTTTTCAATGTATCGTGGGACATGTGACAATAATAAACCAATTGCCAGCTGCACCAGAAAATATTCAAATCCCGGTTTCACAACCATCTGAAAGTAGACCTACCCACCAATTGAAAACACATTCTACTACTCGTTAAGGGAAAGGGACTGAATGAACTCACACAACTGCTATATCAATGTAATCACAATGAACTAGTTGCTAGCGGTATCTTCTTTTCTGACAGTATACTTTACACTTGCCTCTCTCCACAGTCACAAATTGAAAGGGTCAAATTATCATCCTGACAAAAGGATCATTCTTCTTCTCCTCACCCAGAGAAAGTTAGGAGGATTTGAGTCACTGTCTACATCTACAATTGGAACTTGCTGTTCCTTTTAACACTGTATTTTAGCAGTGCAGTTTCAGTGTCAGTGGTTTTGGTTTCACATTTCCAGCATTCATTCATATTCTGTAACAATTATTAATTTCTCAGTTCATTACTGAAAAAAAACTCCTTCCATGAAATTGCTTATGATTGTCTCCAAACTGCCAACCCTTTAGCTAACTTCCTATTTATCATAACTTGTTCAAACAACCCTGGTTTGCAAGCCCCTGCTCCAGCAAACCTTTACTCTTTCCCATCCTTACTAGTAACCTCTGGTCTTGTTCCATTTCTCTTCCCTAAATGGATGTAAGCTTACTATGGCTCTTATAGAAATGGCTCTGCTGATCACTTCGAGGCCATGGAGTTTAATATTCCTACTGTAGTTTGGGTTCTTTTAATCTAGTCTGACATGAAACCCCTCAACTTCTCCACTCTCATCTCTACCAAGAGTTGCAACTAATGCAAGGATTTCTCTGACACCAAAAACCATCAGCCTAGCTGACTTATCTCCCTCATCTACCCTATGATGAAACTCTACCAGCTAGGCCCATCTACACGATAGCTCTACACATCTCTTGACAGTTTCTCTGCTACAGTTCCTCCAAACACACCTCATCCAAAATTTCTACTTTTTTCCCCCTTGACCCATCCCAATATACATGTAATCAAAACATTTCCTGCCCTCCATCTTAAATAGATATCACACATTGATCATTCATGCCAGGTACTGTTTTCCTTTTCAAACCCACCATAACCATCACTTCCTCAATAAACCACCAGTTACGATCATCCCACAGCAACATTTTTCTTAACCAAGATTCTGGAATGTGTTCATCTCCCCTAGGTTTATGCTTCTCCCTCCTGTGAATCTTCTCTTAATGTCTGTTCATTCCCACAGCTCCAAAGCACCGGTATATCAAATCACTAATGATAATCTTCATGACTGCAAAGAATTATTCGTCACCATCCTGTTTGATCTCTTTGCAACCTTTATACATCCAACCTCTCCAGTCCAAACATCTTCCCACCACCATTCAGCCCAACTGTTGAAACTGTCCCTCGTACTTCAACATACTGACACTACGTCAGAAGATTGCAGGGTCAAAAGTATCGGCAAAAATTTACTGCAGGACTAAAGGTGTGCCATATTGTCAAAGGTACCATTGTTTGAATAAAATTTTAATCAAGGATTTTGAGTGTCTGCTCAAGAGTTCTAAATGATACGGGGATATATTCTGGTGACCTTTCCTCACAACCACCACCAGATCATTGTAAATTGTCCCATGATTATGATAGGGTTAAATCGGGGTTGTCAGAAGTGTGTAGTGTGGCTTGAAGGCCTATTCCACACAGTATCTTTAAATAAATAAATATTACCAAGTCACTTCTCTCATTGCCATTTGTAAGACCACACTATTGAATGCCATATTTGTCCTTAAACTATCAACCCTACATCAAATGTATTGGTTGTGAAATGCTTTGCCATTGCCTGATAATGTGAACGGCAAGTTCTTTTATCGTGTCACAGCATCTCAGCCAATACCGTGTTGTCTGCATCCTGCCCCACACCAAACTCACTCACTCACTCCTGTCCTTGACAAACTGCGCCAGCAATGTGTCCCATACCGCACAACTTTCCCCTCCAAATCTGGACAGCGCCGCTGGGGTCATCACCAAAATCGCTCTCCCGAAACCTTGTTAGGTCTCTAAAGCCCATCGCTCACACACCGCTATTCCCCAGTCTAGTGGTTCATTTGCTGGAATCCCTTCCCTCAACCTCTCCAACGCAAACAGCTTCCCGACCATGTCATTTCCAGACCTTTTCCTCCCGACTTTCCCACATCTCCTATTTTATATATACACTATCAAGCCAGACTGGGATAGGCTACTGCGAATATTATGCATATGCAAATATATACAGACGTAGACAATTGAAACATTCTTAATTGGGGTAAATATTAACAACAATGTCTAGGCAGTTAACGCTCAACCATGGTTGAACTGAGACCTGGAGCTAGCTAGCTGTCTGTTGGATCGATCTCTCTCTCTCTCTCTCTCTCTCTCTGGAGTATGGATCTTTCAGCACTTCCTCCCCTCCTCCGTTCATCAGCCACGTCCCACCCACCTCTTTAAATACAAATCGCAGATCAACTCCCCTTTTACTGAGGTAGGAAACCATAGTAGATTGGAGCGTTTAAAACACGTCGGGCCGTTCGCAGTACGGGTGAAACAGCAAGGATCGAGAGGTTATAAAAATTAGAAAAATAATGTTTGTGTATGGGGGGTGAACATTTGAAGGGGGTAGGGGCAAAGTTTTGCACTTTGTTGTTTCACAAGTTGCTACACTTCGGGTTTCCTGTTTCAAAGATGAGTGCAATGTTGAAAGAGATGCGTTCTTAAGAAAACCATCCAGTACAGAAAGCGAAAGACAATCTCGTTACAATGGCATCGAGAGCCGAACCGGACTTGCACAATTCCTAATAAAAGGCGATATCAGGTAGCCCTAAATCAAATGTCAGGTGACTTAATTATTTTGACTGCTGCCCACTGCAAATGCTCCTACAAGTTTTATGACTCTAAGGTTTCCAATTTTCACAACATTAAATCAAGTTTGTAACTCCTGAAGCTCGTTCAACCCTCAAAAATAATTTGTTTAACAAAAAGGACAATTCCTCGTTATAACAGGTAAGGGTACCTTCTCCCCAGCGCTCCCTTGGATTTTTCCAAGCAGACAATAACACCCTCTCGCCCCACAGATGACCAATGGCAGAGGAGTCTGCCTGGACCTTTAAACGCGGAGACACAGGCAGGCAGACTTGGGAAAGTTTGGTCTTACCGCGATCAGAGTGTTGGTCCTCTGATCCGCGACCGCCGGTAAGGCGGCCAGGGCGGAAGGAGGTTCGGGCTCGCAGAGTTTGCTTCTGTAAGCTCCGTCCTGTTTGTTCTTGCCCGTTTTCTTTGCTTTGAGCTCCAGGCACCTCTGGTGGAGCGTCAAGGTCTCCTGGCGGTCCAGTTCAATCTGTTGAGCCTGGGCTTGCTGGCGCCTCACCTCGCAGTTGTTGTGGTGCTTCCTGAAGCCCTCAATCCGCTGCCGGAGCCTCTGCACCACGGTGCTGTGCTTGGGGATACCGCCGCTGGTGTTACCGGCGATAGAAGGGCCGTTGCCGTTTGCAGCCGCGGGGGCCACGAAATCCCCCATCCTTTGCAAAAGCAATTATCCAGGGCAACTTGTCGCTCTGTCTCTAGGTGTGTGAGTGTGCGTGTGAGATCTTCCCAATAGCCGGCAAAATATAAACACACACATATATACACACACAGAGAAGCGAAGAAAATTGCACAGGACACCCGAGCGACGATTTTATGCTGCTTTGCCTTCGGAAATAAATAAAGCAACAGAAAACAAACAAAAAAAGGTTGTGATAACTAACTCATTGCAACCCAGCGCCTTCCAGAGTTCAGCACAGTATTAAGCTGCATGAAACGTTCCTTCTTTTTCTTAGATATACATAGATATATTCCAATGTTTCTTCATCAACTCCACTGAAAGATCCGATTGTGAGCGATCATCATGCAACAACGAATCGTGCAAGCTTTTCTCTTTTTTTGCTGCTTTTTCAAAGAAAGTTTTTTTTGAGCTGTTTACATTTGTCCTGTGTTTGAAGAAGCGGATCTACGCTTGCAGACGTCCCGCGGCATTCATGCTTAAAATGCTGGCGTTTTACATGGGGGAGAATATCCTCAATGGGATCGCGAAAGTCGGACGGAACAGCGAGCAGCTGCTTGCTACTGCCACCGCCGCCACCACCATCACCTTCACCATGCCAGCGCATTGATCTGGGACAATCACACAGTAAACATCAGCCAGAGGCCGTGAGCAGACCCAGGGGTGGCAAGCAATACCCGCCACGGATCCCAGCTCAACTTCGGATCAGGACTCCAACAAGGGGCGGGGAGGAGGCAACGTTAAGTATAAAAAAACCCGAGACAGAGTTACTCTATAGGATTAGGACTAATACACCTAATCGGTAAGAGTCTCCGAGATGGAGCCAAGAAATCAAGATTTATGCAAACAGTGCATTTCCAGAGGAAAAACCCAGGGGCAGAAGAACGATACAGACACATGGTCAGTGTACCCAGCGAGTAGAAACTGAAATCCCAGAATCACAATTAATGCAAATAACACAGGGCCAGTAAGAAATCCAGACACAGAGCTCAAGACATGGAATAAGGAGTCATACATTCAATCAGAAATCCAGGGACAGAGTTTCAACACTGCATCGGGTCCACAGAGGGAAAGAATTAAATTCTGGAGTATAATCCCTATCTTAAACCAGGGCTTGTTAAAATAAAGCGGCAGATACAAATACAAGGACAGAGCTTCAGAAAACAAAATATGGAGTCATAAAGTAATAAAAATAAAAACGCTTGGGCAGAGTACAACTTGGAACCAGGATAAATGCAACAGGACAGGAACAGACAGAAACAGCAGAACAGAGTACAGATGCAGACTTCAGATTACAGTAGTGAAGCAGTGTCAAAGAGAAACCCAGTGACAGATCATATGCACAGGATCCGGATTTTTTCTAGGTTTTCCTTCTCCTCCTTGGCATGTAATGCTAAAAGAACTAGGGGAAGCAGATCAATACAGAGCCAGAGGCTAGCCATTGGACGGAGTAAAACAGCAGGATCAATATTCATAGATCAAGAAAATATAGGCGATGACAGCACAAAAAAAATCACTTTATTATTACTGACATACGATGTGAAGTTTGTTGTTCTGTGGCAGCAGTACCGTGCAAAGATAGTAATGTTCACAGGCTCAGAAATCTGATGGTGGATGGGGGATAAGCAATTGCCTAAATCATTGAGTGTGAGTCTTCCGGTTCCTCCCTGATCATAGTAACAAGAAGCATGTCCCAGATGGTGAGAATCCTTAATGATGGGCGTTGTCCTCTTGGGGCACCGTCTCTTGAACATGTCCTAATCTTTTTTATGTCCTGGACCCTTACCATTAACAGAGGGGTCTGTGGGAACCCCCGGTGGGAAGGGTTATGTCTATGATGGAGTTGGTTGTGTCTATAACGCTCTGCATTTCCACTGGAACCTCCAGGCTCTGATGCAAACAGGCAGATTGCTCTTCACTGTACCTCTACAGAGATTTGTAAGAGTCTTTGGCAACATATTAAACCTTCTGAAACTCCTAACAAGACAGAGAAAGGCTAGCATGGTTCCTTGACTTTACAACGAAGGACAGAGATAAACCTTGGTTTGTGAGGGAATTGGAAAGGGATGCAACAAAACAGACAAACGCTTGGGCAGAGAATTGCTGGAAATAGGAATATCAAAGGCAGAGAGAAACCCTGCTGTGCATCACCAATATGGAATTAGGATGAAGAGTGGGAAAACATAGAAATCCACAGGGAAGGGTGGGTACACAGATATGCAATTTTATCCAAGGAGGCTGGCAGAAATCCCAAGACAGAGCAGAGATAGATGATCAAAATCATTGTAATACTTTTGAAATACTGAAAATCTGGAACAGATTATAGTAACTAAATGGAAGACAAGGTGAAATTTTGGAACGGGGATATAAGGGATCAAGATAGAAGTTGCTGCTTTTGGGAGGGTAGGGCAGTGAGTGGAGAGGGGCAGAGCTACGGATGACAGTATCATAAATGGTGACATAGAGAAGTGATGTGTTCATTATTTTTATATGATTCCAACACAGAACGAAGTAATTTGGCTTGGTAATTCTACAATCGCAGATCAAGAGCAACCATGTGGTGGATACATCACAGGAAAAGGCCTCCCCACCAGTGAGCACATCTACAAAGAGCCATGCCATAGGAAAGCAGCATCCATCATCAAAGACCCTAACATCCAAGCCATGGTGTCTTCTTGCTGCTGCCACTGGGGAAGAGGTTCTGGGGCCTGAGGGTCCACACCACCAGGTTCGGGAATAAGTATTACCTTTCAATCATCAGGCTCATGAACCAGCATGGATAACTTCACTCACCTCTTAACAGAACTGATTCCACAACCAATGGACTTACTTTCAAGAACTCTACAACTCACGTTCTCAGTACTGTATATTTATTATCTGTTTATTTACACAGTTTGCCTTATTTTGCTCACTGGCCGTTTGTTAGTCCTAGTTTGTGCAAAGTCTTTCCATTTATTCTGCTGTATTTCTTTGTTCTACTGTGATTGTCTGCAAGAAAATAAATCTCAAGGTAGTATATGATGACATAAAATATAAAATTTAGTTTGAATTTAGAAGCATAATCCCATCTTCCAGTTCTTTGTCAATAGCCCTGCAGGCCATGGCTCAAGTGCACATACAAGTACTTCTTAAAATGTGATGAAAGTTGCTGCTTCTTTGGGCAGTGAGCTTTTAACCTCATCACCCTCTTGGTGAAAACAAATCCTGATCTTCCTTTCAATTTTCCCACTAACTACTTTAGCTCTCTGCCCCCTGGTTGTTGAATCTGCTAATGTAAATAGGTCATTGAACATAGAGCAGTACTGCTCAGCAACAGAACATTTGGTTTCTGATGTCTGCCAATCAGGACGCCAAATGAAACTAATCCTTATCTGCCTGCACACGATCCATATCCCTCCATTCCCTTCATGTTACTCCCTTTTTACACCACCTAGCCCTTAAAATAGTATACAGTATATCGGAATTAAGCCGTGCCTCGGCCTCCTTTAGACCAAAGAAACACCCTTGACTATGCAATCCTTTCTCACAGCTAAAATATTCTGAACTCCTCGCCAATGCAGTGACATCTTTTCTGAAATGTGGTGGCTTTCTTATATTCTATTCCTTGGCTAATAAGGTGAAGCATCCCATTTCATCATCCTGCTGTGCTACCTTAAAGGATCTGGGAATATTCACTCCAAGGAATCTCTGCACCTGCACACTTTTCAGTGTGCTATTACTTATTGTGTATTCCCTTAGATGTTGTAACTCCATGTGGAACTCAAATACTCACACTTACAGTTTCAGCAACAGCTCCTTCCCCTCCACCATCAGATTTCTGAATGGACAATGAACCCATGAACACTACCTCACTAATTTTCCCCTCCCTTTTTGCAACGTACTAATTATTTGATTTTCTTTTTTTAAAGATGTACTTATTTTAATTTATGGTTTTATTATGTATTGCAATGGACTACAGCTGCAAAATAACAAATTTCACAGCATATGCCAGTGATATTAAACTTGATTCTGATACTTCGTTAAAATTTATGCAGGCTACATCAGACACAGTCCTTGAAATGTCCTCAATCTTCTAGTTAGTCAGACATAATCATTCTTTAACAAATTCACACAACTATTCTCAGTGAAACTTTATACTGTCCTCAGAAAGGTTCCCAATAATTTGCCGCCTTCAATTAAACTAACTAGCTTCTAATTATTTATTTAACCCCTTCCTCCCTTTTAAAAGTTATTTATCCCACAATATTAGCAGTACTGTAATCCTCTGGAACTACTCCTACAGACATAATAGATTGAAAAAAGATGTTGGGAGGAGGGGCACAATATTTTCTTTCTTTGCTTTTTCCCCCCAAAAAATTTAACCTAGGACACATTTCATCCAAGTGTAGTGTTATACCTATTTTCAGAAATGGATATAACATCATGCATGGTTGAAATGTGTCCTAGGTTTAATAGTTTAAATACTTACTACTCTTCAATAATTACCACATTTATCCCATCCAATATTTCACACCCTTCCTTCTTAACTACAACATCGGCACTGTATCCAAACATCTGTGAAATATTCAAGAAGAACCTTAACCACATCTGCTTCCGCTGGCAGAGACTAAAAAGGTAACCTAATAAGGTTCTGAATGCACTGGTTGCCATCTGCCAGAATTCCAAAGTTTCTAGAACAGTCACAAAATTGAAAAGCGGTGAATATCATCCTACTATTCAAAGGAAAGAGACAGAAAATATGAAATTATTGATTGGGGGCAAGTAAAATGGTACCTTCTATTACTTATTATGTGCAAGAAGGCACACAGGAATAAAACACTGGATTAGGCAGAGTCAACTTGTATGAAAGTGAAAGTTTTTGTCATATCTGGTGGAATCCTTTGAGGTTATACATGAGGGAACAGCAGTTGGTGTATTTGGACTTCCAGAGAATTTCAATAAGCTGCCATATAAGATTTATTAGGGACATGTTATTTGGGGAAGATACACTGGTATGAATGGTGGGGGGAAAGGAAATCACAAAGCTACACATACTAGAAATCTGAAACAACAGAAGTGCTGGAAAATATCAGCAGATCAGGCTGAGATTTTTTCCAGCACTTAAATATTGTTATGTGAACAGAGAACAGTAGCAATTAAAGGGTCATTTTGATTTGTGAGGCTGTGTCCAGTGGGGTGCCTCAGGGATCAGCACCGAGGTTGACCCGCTCACGATCTATAAAATGTAACATATCAACGCTGAAAAATGATGCAAAGCTAGGTGGCAGTGTGGGTCAGAAGGAAAATACTGAGAAGCATTAGTGGGACATTGATGGGCCAAATGAATGGGCAGGCACTACCAGCTGAAATATAACAAGGAAAATTGTGAGGTAATTAACTTTGAAAGAAAGGTCAGAGTATTTTAAATGGTGAGAGACTGAAAGGTGTTGGTAATCAGAAAGGCCTGGGTGATCTTGTACACAAATTAGTGAAAGTCAATATGCAGTTTCAGTAAGCAATTTGAAAGATAAACAGTGTGTTGGTCTTTACTGGAAGACAATTCCAGAACAAGAGCAGAGACATCTTGTTCCAATTATATAAAGCCCTAGGATACCGTTGACAAATCTGGTTTCACTCTCAAAGAGGGACATACCCGCTGTAGAGGGATTTATCGGAATGATTCTTGGGTTGAGGGTTTGTCATACAACCAGAGAATTAGACTTGGTCTATACACTCTTGAAATTCATTATTTTAAGTGGTTAAATCATTGAAACATACAAATTTCTTCAGGAGTTTTTCTGAAGTAGATATACCCCACTCCAGCTAATGTCTGACAGATTAACTTTATTTGTCAAACGTACACTGAAATATCGAAACACTCAGTGAAGTGTGACATTTGTGTCAGTGACCAACAGAGTCTGAGGATATACTGGGGGCAACCTGCAGGTGTCACTATGCTTCCAGTACCAACGTAGCTGCCCACAACTTGCTAATGTGTACACCTTTGGAGTGTGGGAGGAAACTCGAGCACTTGGAGGAAGCCCGCGTGATCACAGGGAGAACGTACAAACTCCTTACGGACAGCGCTAGGAACTGAACTCAGGTTGCTGGCACTGTAAAGTGTTGCGCTAACTGCTACACTCAGAGTGTTAAAATCAGGACAAAGAAAGAAAGATCTTTAGTGAGATGGGACTAACCTTGGGATTTCACTTCAATGGAACACTGATGTTCAGTTTCTGAGTATATTCCAACCACAGAACAATACACATGGGTATTAAGAGGAATGCGGGATATAGAGCCACAAACACGAGGAAATCTGCAGATGCTGGAATTTCAAGCAAGACACATAAAAGTTGCTGGTGAACGCAGCAGGCCAGGCAGCATCTCTAGGAAGAGGTACAGACTATACCTCTTCCTAGAGATGCTGCCTGGCCTGCTGCGTTCACCAGCAACTTTTATGTATGTTGAGGGATATAGAGTCGATACATTTACATAGTGTTGAAGAGGATAATCTGCCAGGATCTTACAGATCTTAATGAATGGCTGAGCAGGCAGATGGGTCTGAATAGCCTAGAGCAATACACACAATGTGCTGATGGAGCTCAGCAGGTCCGGCAGCACCTACAGTACAGGTGGGAAAAACCAGTCGACGTTTCAGGCTGAGACCTTTCATCGGGACTGAAAAGCAAGGGGGAAGAAGTCAGAATAAGAAGATGGGGGGAGGGGAGGGAGAAGTACAAGGCGAGAGGTGAAAGATGAAACCGGGGGGGGGGGGTGAAGTAAAGAGCTGGGAAAATGACTGGTGAAAGTCAGGGGGTATCCGATGGGAGGGGACAGAAGACCACGGAAGGAAGGGGAAGGAGAGGAGTACCAGCGGGAGGCACGGGCAGGGAAGAAGGGAAGTTGTGAGAGGGAAACACGAATAAGGAATGGTGAAGGGTGGGGGCAGCAAATAGCCTAGTCATGATTTTATTTCTCACATTTTTTCCTCTTCTGATGTTCCTCCTCTTCTTTATGTACATATCAAACACATTGGGATTTTCTTGGATTTGACTTCCCAGCAATTTTTTCCCATGCCCTCTGTATCGCTTTCCTAGTTTCCCTTTTAGATTCACCCCTACATTTGTGGTACTTGCTTAAACTTTCAGCAACTATTAAACTCTTCATATCAGACACAATCTTCTGTTTGTTTGCTTTGCCTTGCTCTCCGCACACCTGGACGCTCAGGAGGCAGGGATTAAATCTATCTTGAACCCCTTATATTCTCTTCTGGAATCTCCTATGTACGTAGGATGAAGATTATTGTGATAATTGGGGACAAAGAAGAAACCAGATCTGTGGCATAGCACGAATAGTCAGTGAGATTACCCTTTAACTTGTGCTCAGTGGCCTTTTTACTACCTTGTTCCAAGTCACGTTCACACACTTTCATTGTTTTCTGATGCCACAATGCCTCCACGTTTAAAATTCTCACCCGCCACTAACAAGTGGCTTAACGATCTCTCGTCTTTTTAACCTCCTCCATACAGACAGACCCAATCTCCTCTGTTTCTGGCTTCTTGCACAGGTCTGATTTTTATTGCTCCAACACTTGCTGTTCAGTCACTGATTGGTACATGGGTCCTAAATTCCAGAATTCATTCCTGAACCCTCTAAGTCTCTCCCCAAAATCATCTTCTTTGACAAGGACCTTTTTCTCACCTGTCTTTATGTGGCTCTAATGTCATAACTTTATTTCATTACACTTCTGAGAAATGCCTGTGCCATTTTACTGTGTTAAAGGGTGTAAGTAAATAAATACTAGTTGTTGCTGCTGTGTTGTAAGAATAGCTGGCAGATTGAAAACCTGGGATGGATTTTTAATCTGTATCTGGATGATCATAAGAAGAAAAGGTAAAGGGAAACATCGGAACACACACACACACACAGACACACACACACACACACACACACAAAATGCTGGAGGAATTTAGCGGGTCATGCAACGTCTGCGGAGGGGAATAAACAATCAGCTTGTATTCCCCTCCATAGACTCTGCCTGACTTGCTGAGTTCCTCCAGCATTTTGTATGTGCTGCTCTAGTTATAGAACATCTACAGAACCTCTTGTGTTTAACGGAAGCAGATGGCAGGGTCGGGGAGCTAGGATATCAGAACATACCATGATACAAGTATAACTAAACAGGGTATGTCACCAAATGGTTTAGATTAATACAATTATAACGAATGAAAAATCTTAGCTTAACAAACAATAGAAACTGACAAAAAAAAGACAATTAAATACAAAGATAGGGTCACAGAATAGCAAGATAATAGGGGTTGAAATGATCCTTAGAGAAACCAGAGGGGATACGTTAATGTTGGAGTCAACAGGTAGAAAATACCTTATAGAAATTGAAACGTTAACCACACTCACTGTAAATCTGGACAAAAAATCTTCAACACTCTAAAGAGAAAGATACGGTTAAATTGAAAAATTAACAACCAGCAGGAAAAAATGAGAGCTGAAACCCAGATATAGGATTAAAAATTAAAGAAAGAGCAGGGATAAAACAGAGCAACTAATCTATCTGGATTAGGATGAAAGCACTCGAACACAAAAAAAATTACAAGATTGATACTAAAAAATGGCTGGAGCCTGAGATACAGCACTTCGAAGAAATAAAACTGACAAATATGTACAAGGGTTTGAACTAAATGTGGGAAGAAACTTTGATGTCAAGCAGGCCGACTTTTAAAAGAGGAGTTAACAGGCAGTCCCAGTTTGACTTAATATTCAAGGATGCACAATCTATCGAAAGGACAGCAGGAGGCAGAGGAGGAGGAGTGGCTCTGCTGGTAAAAAAATAACATCAAATCTTCAGAAAGTGGTGACATAGGATTGGAAGGGGTAGAACCCTTGTGGGTAGAGTTAAGAAACTGCAAGGGTAAGAAGACCTTGCAGGGAGTTATATACAGGCCTCCGAACAGTAGGCAGGATGTGGTCCACAAATTAAAGTATGTCGAAAAGGCAATGTTACATTAATCATAGGGGAATTCAATATGCAGATAGATTGGGAAAATCAAGTTGACGCTGAGTCACAAGAGAGAGAATTTGTAAATGCCTCCCAGATGGCGCTTTTGAGCAGCTGGTGGTTGAGCCCACCAGGGGGTCAGCAACTCTGGATTGGCTGTTGTGTAATGAATTGGATATAATTAGGGAGCTTAAAGTAAAGGAACCCTTAAGAAACAGTGATCATAATATGATAGAATTTACCCTGCAATTTGAGAGAGACGCTAAAGGCAGATGTATCAGTATTAAAGTAGAATAAAGGGAATTGAAGGGGAACTGGCCAAAGTTGATCAGAAGGGGTCACTAGCAGGGATGATGGCAGACCAGCAATGGTTGGAGTTTCTGGGAGCAATTCGGAAGGCACAGGATATATACATCCCAAAAAAAATGGAAGTATTCTAAAGGCAGGATGACAAAACTGTGGCTGACAAGGGAAGTCAAAGCAAACTTAAAAGCAAAAGACAGCATACAGCAGAACAAAAATGACTGGGAAGTTAGAGGATTTAGAATTTTTAAAAACCAACAGAAGCCAACTAAAAAAAACATGGGGGGAGGGTGGAGATGAAGTATGAAGGCAAGCATATTTTCAGATATATAAACAATAAGAGAGTTGAGAGTAGATATTGGACTGCTGGCAAATGATGTTGGAGATGTAGTAATGGGGGACAAGGAAATGGCAGATGAACTAAATGAGCATTTTGCATCAGTCTTCACTGTGGAAGTTGCTGGAAGTCCAAGAGTGCCAAGACTGCAGCTGCTATTACTAGGGAGATGGTGCTTGGGAAACTGAAAGGTCTGATGGTAGGTGAGTCACCTGGAACTGATGGGGTACACCCCAGGGTTCTTTAAAGAGGTAGCTGAAGAGACTGTAGAGGCATTCATAACGATCCTTCAAGAATCAATAGATTTTGGCATGGTTCAGAGGACTAGAAAATTGTAAATGTCACTCCACTCTTCAAGAAGGCAGGGAGGCAGAAGGAAGGAAATAATAGGCCAGTTAGCCTGACCTCAGTGGTTGTGAAGATGTTGTAGTCAATTATTAAGGAGGTGGTTTCAGGGTACTTGGAGGCACATGACAAAATAGGCCAAAGTCAGCATGGTTTCCTTAAGGAAAAGTCTTGTCCGACAAATCTGTTGGAATTCTTTGAAGAAATAACAAGCAGGATAGACAAAGGAGAATCATTGGATGTTGTGTATTTAGTTTTCAGAGGCCTTTGACAAGGTGCCACCGCGAGGCTGCTAAACATAGAAACATAGAAACATAGAAAATAGGTGCAGGAGTAGGCCATTCGGCCCTTCGAGCCTGCACCGCCATTTATTATGATCATGGCTGATCATCCAACTCAGAACCCAGCCTTCCCTCCATACCCCCTGACCCCTGTAGCCACAAGGGCCATATCTAACTTCCTTTTAAACATAGCTAATGAACTGGCCTCAACAGTTTGCTGTGGCAGAGAATTCCACAGATTCACCACTCTCTGTGTGAAGAAGTTTTTCCTAACCTCGGTCCTAAAAGGCTTCCCCTCTATCCTCAAACTGTGACCCCTCGTTCTAGACCTCCCCAACATCGGGAACAATCTTCCTGCATCTAGCCTGTCCAATCCCTTTAGGATCTTATACGTTTCAATCAGATCCCCCCTAGATGTCTTTGTACCTCCCTGCTCCTGTACTCGAATCCTCTCGCTATAAATGCCAGCATACCGTTCGCCTTTTTCACCGCCTGCTGTACCTGCATGCCCACTTTCAATGACTGGTGTATAATGACACGCAGGTCTCGTTGCACCTCCCCTTTTCCTAATCGGCCACCATTCAGATAATAATCTGTTTTCCTATTTTTGCCACCAAAGTGGATAACTTCACATTTATCCACATTAAATTGCATCTGCCATGAGTTTGCCCACTCACCCAACCTATCCAAGTCACCCTGCATCCTCTTAGCATCCTCCTCACTGCTAAACAAGAGAAGAACTCAGGATACTACAGAAAAGATACTAGCATGGATAGAGCAACACACATCAAAGTTGCTGGTGAATGCAGCAGGCCAGGCAGCATCTCTAGGAAGAGGTACAGTCGACGTTTCAGGCCGAGACCCTTCGTCAGGACTAACTGAAAGAAGAGCTAGTAAGAGACTTGAAAGTGGGAGGGGGAGGGGGAGATCCGAAATGATAGGAGAAGACTGGAAGTGGAGGGATGGAGCCAAGAGCTGGACAGGTGATTGGCAAAAGGGATATGAGAGGATCATGGGACAGGAGGCCTAGGGAGAAAGAAAGGGAGATGAGGGAAAGCCCAGAGGATGGGCAAGGAGTATAGTGAGAGGGACAGAGGGAGAAAAAGGAGAGAGAGAGAAAAAAAAGAATGAATGAATGAATGAATGATGAATGAATGAATGAATAAATAAATAACTAAATAAATAACGGATGGGGTACGAGTGGGAGGTGGGGCATTAACAGAAGTCAGAGAAGTCAATGTTCATGCCATCAGGTTGGAGGCTACCCAGATTGAATATAAGGTGTTGTTCCTCCAACCTGAGTGTGGCTTCATCTTGACAGTAGAGGAGGCCATGGATAGACATATCAGAATGGGAATGGGATGTGGAATTAAAATGTGTGGCCGCTGGGAGATCCTGCTTTCTCTGGCAGACAGAGCGTAGGTGTTCAGCGAAATGGTCTCCCGGCCTGCGTCGGGTCTCGCCAATACATAGAAGGCCGCATCGGGAGCACCGGATGCAGTATATCACCCCAGCTGACTCACAGGTGAAGTGTCGCCTCACCTGGAAGGGCTGGATAGAGCATTGGCTGATTGGCAGGAGGGAAAGAGTGGCAATAAAGGGGATCCTTTTCGGATTGGCTGCCAGTGACTAGTAGTGCTCTACAGGGGTCTGTGTTGGTACTGCTTCTTTTTACATTGTTTGTTAATGATTTGGATGATGAAATTGATGGCTTTGTGACCAAGCTTATGGACGATACAAAGATAGGTGGAGGGGCAGGTAATGTTGAGGAAGCAGAAGGACTTAAATTAAGAGAATGGGCAAAGAGGAGGCAGATGGACTATAGTGTCAGGTAGTGTATGGTCATGCACTTTGGTAGAAGAAATTAACTCATAGATTATTTAATAAATGAGGAGAAAATTCAAAAGTCCAATGTGCAAAAGGATTTGGGAGTCATTGTGTAGGATTCCCTGAAGGTTAATTTGTAGGTGGAATCGGTGATGACGAAGACAAATGCAGTGTTAGCATTCATTTCCAGAGAACTTGAATATAAAAGCAGGACGTAGTGCTGAGGCTGAATAAGGTACTGGTGAGGCCTCACTTGGAGCATTGCGAGCAATTTTGGACCCCTTATTTGAGAAGGGATGTGCTGATATCGGAGGGGGTTTAAGAGGAGGCTCATTAGAATGATTCTGGGAATGAAAAGGTTATCGTATGAGCAGCAATTGAAGGCTCTGGGCCTGTATTCACTGGAACTTAGAAGAATGAGGGAGATCTCATTGAAACTTAGCTAATGTTGAAAAGCCTAGATAGAGCTGATGTGAAAAGGATGTTCCTTTTGGTGGGCCAAGTCTAAAGGAAAGAGCACATCCTCAAAATATTGGATGTCCATTTAGAATTGAGCTAAGGAGGAACTACTTCAGTCAGAGTGGGGTGAATCTGTGGAATTCGTTGTTACCGGTAGCTTGTGTGGGCCTGGTCATTGGGTGATCTTAAAGTGGAAATTCATAGGCTCTTGATGAGTCAGGGCAAGGAGAGATACAGGGAGCAGACAGGAGACTGGAGTTGTGAGGCAGCCATGGTGAAACGGCGGGGAAGCCTCTGTGGGTCAAATGGCCTAATTCTGCTCCCATGTCTTATGCCCTATTACTTTTTGGCCAACACCTTGTTTGAGAAATTGAAAAGGAAAAATGATTAATCATTGCAGCATCTCAATAGTTTTCTACAATTACTGTTTAGCAAGGCATAGATAAAAGAAAATCATTGATTCATTATTAATGATGAACAACATTCAGCAAATTGCAGGGTGTGAAGTAACTGCACGTCAGAAGTCATGCCACATGGTACACCTAGTTCTTCAGAAGGTCTTTACACCTCCAGTAGACCAGTGCTTTCCCTTTTCAAGAATAAACTCTTAACATCAGTAACTATCTATACGTATGTACAATGTAAAACTGTTACTAAATATTTACAAATACACAGTCAATGACTATCGATTTAACTAATCATCAATTGCAAACTCATTTAACTCTGACCAATACATTTGCAAGGTACTGCAGTAACTATAATCGTACATAGTTTTGAAATGTTCCCAATATCACAACTCCTAAGTAAATAATTCTAAACTAAATTTTGTTTAATATTGCCACCTTTTTGCTTTCTTACACATGCTCTTTCACATCACAGTTCTCACTTGGGCTCCGCATTGCATCTTACATTTTCTACACTACTCTTTTAAAGCAAAGAATGTCACCTCTGACCTTCCCACTCAAGATGGTTGCCATCAAATGCAACTCAGCTACCTTGGCTAAGTGCATCAAGCTGAAATCAGTACTTCCAGGCTTAAAGTAACATTGTCAGACCATTGAAATGGCAATAAAATCCTTCCCCTTGACATTCAGCTCAGCATCAGAATGGTCTTAATGTTCTAGTGTACCAGCTGTCACGCTTCATGTGCAAATGTCCTGGCGTCTAGTTCCGAACTGGTTGCTAAGGACTTGGAATGCTCCTTATGCTTGAAAGAAGCAATACTACTGTCTCTGCTGCACTATTGACTTAAACAACCTCCAAAGATTGAACATCACTCCAAAAAAATCTCCCTCTGATCTGCATTTCTGGCTCTGGTAGCCTCTGCAGACTTTATGACCATGACCTGTTCTGCCCAAGTATCTGAGTACTGCAGGACATGCTGCCTCCCAATGTAGTGAACACATCCATAGCTATTGCTGGTAAGCCGTCAAACAGTCAACACCATAAATTTCTACATCCCAGAAAAAAAGGTACGGTTTAAGTTCCCAGCATGCAGCTCAATTTCACATCTGGGAATACCACTTTTACATGTGTTTTCATTCCAGTTCTTGGCTCGACAGTATTGGACCTTTCAGCAGCCTCTGGTATACACAGCCATTACATGCATTGATCATACTTCTTTCCTCCACTAGAGAAAACCTTGCACTTATTAATTCTCTCACCATATCATCCAAGTCATCCACTCCTCTCCAGCTAGCCACTCCTGAGACTGCTCTGTACAAATCACAGTGTATGGCTACCTGTACCATACCACCATACTGCCACCTATTGAAAGAGTCACTCGTTTTCACCTCCCCGAGCATATCAGTCCTTGCCTGACCAGATAGTAGAACAATGGCTGCTGCTTGTCTGTGGTAACCTTACTAGAGAAGGAGCCGTTATCTCTTGCTTTCTCAGCATCTTTAGGCCCCACTCACCTGACCAGTGGTCTTCCCCATCCAGCTCTGTAATCCTTTGCAACAGCTTCCATGACGCATAAAGTTGTACAGCACAGGAACTGGTCCTACAACCCACAATGTTGCATCAGACTAAAATAATTGGTAATTAGATGTCTACTTACTTAGTTTGGTCCCTTCTTCCTGCGCACTGTCCATATCTTTCCACCCCCTGCACATTCATGTCCTATCTAGAAGTCTCCTAACTGCCTCAATCATATTTTTCTCCACTATCACCCCTGACAGTGCATTCCAGGCATCCAGTACACTGTGTAAACAAGCTCACCTCCTTCAAACATAACCTCTCTCACCTTAAACGTATGCTCTTTGGTATTAGGCATTTCAACCCTGGGAAAAAGATGCCGGCAGTTTATAAGATTATGAGAGGCCGTATGCCTCTCAGACTTATGAGCTTGTATGAAGCCTCCTCTTGGCCTCCATGTACCAGAGAAAACAACCCAAGTTTGTCCAACCTCTCCTCATAACACAAGCCCACTAATCCAGTGAGCAGTGTGGTAAACTGTAGCTTCTCCAAAGCCTCTACATCGTTCCTGTAACGGGTGCAACCAGATTTGCATGCAATACACCAGATGCAGCCCAACTGGAATTTTATAAAACTGCAACACAACTTCCCAACTCTTGAAATCAGTGCCTGCACTAATAAAAGGCAAGCATGCCATACACCTTCTTTACCACCATATTAACCTGTGCAGCCATCGTCAGGACTTGGACACCAGGATCCCTCTGTACTCAACACTGTTAAGGGTCTTGTCATTGACAGTGTACTGTCTCTACTTTTACATTTGACTCAATCCAATCTTGACTGTAGCTATAAGGTTCTGGCTCATTATTGTGATGGTAACTATGCCCATCTGTCTCTACTAAAATGAATAGTCTAGAGAGTCCCTCTCTAGTTTACTCTTGCTTGGCAAAAAGATGCTCAAGACTCTTTTCATGACTCATTTTACCCTATTACTGACCGGTTTGCAGAAATGTCAATGAGTACATTGATCCTGACATCTTCAATTGATCTGGAAGCTACTAATGCTTTGTTGATTACTATACACATGCAGAGGGAGTTAATTCCACTTAATACACATAACATTCACTCTGATTCCAGCATATGCACAGTGCCCCATTGGAAATTTTCTACAAGCCCCCCTCACATCAAAGCCAAACAGGGACTACCATCTAGGATCTCCACAACACCATCTGCTTTCAGGGACATACCCATCTGTTCCACGTATAGCACAAATGGCTGTGACAGCTTATACTTCTTCAGCTCACCAACACATCTGTCTATGCTATTATTACTTCCTTAACCAGAAACTGTTTTATTTCACGTACTTTTGATCATTGCTTTTGGCCTTCTTCCGCATCAATGTGACATCCGTAGGTTCTTCTACACTGCTGCTTAATAAGTCAAGAAAACAAGGATAAAACTTCCAATCAAACATTCTTTATCAATGGCAAACAATGCTCAACTAACAGTTGAGTGGGCATAGTTTTAAGATGCTTGGAAGTAGGTACAGAGGAGATGTCGGAGTAAGTGTTTTTTTTACACAGAGAGTGGTGAGTGTGTGGAATTAGCTGCTGGTGACGGTGGTGGAGGTGGGCACGATAGGATCTTTTAAGAGATTGCTGGATAGGTAGATGGAGCTTAGAAAAATAGAGGGCAATGGGTAACCTTAGATAATTTCTAAGTAAGTACATGTTCGGCACTGCATTGTGGGCTGAAGGGTTTGCATTGTGCTGTAGGTTTTCTAACAGCAGGGTTTAACACAATACTACATCAAGTCACACCTCATGGTGTACCTAATTCTATTAAAATTACCCATGTGCCCAATGATCTCATCAGTTCATCTGCCATCATGCGATCTAGAGGTGAGGGGAAGTCACTACACGTGGAAGCCATTAAGAACAGATGGCACAGTTGTGTAGTTGTTGGCACAATTGCTTTACAGCACCAGCGATTGATGATTGGGTTTCAATTCCTGCCACTGTCTATAAGTAATTTGTGCGTTGTCACCGTGACCATGTGGGTTTCCTCAAGGTGCTCCAGTTTCCTCCCATATTCCAAAGACGTATGGACTAGAGTTAGTGAGTTGTTGGCATGCTACCTTGGTGCCATGATCATGGCAACACTTGTGACCGAGCATAATCCTGGCTGATTTGATTTGACACAAACAATGCATTTCACTGTATGTTCTGATGAACATGTGACAAATAAAGCTCATCTTTCTCTTTATGAAAGGAATCTGTTGACCAACAGCTTGATGGGAATACGATGGAGCAAGAAGGAAGTGGGATAAGTTTGGGGAGGGCATAATATCAAACGGTGCAATTATACCACTGATGTGATTTGAAGTATTACAGATCAAAAAGGTCAGAGGGTAGATTGCTAACCTGAGCCAAGGTAGCTGATCTGAGCTTCGGCAAAAGGATTAAAAGAAATGGTGGTTGCATTTGCCCTCCTGATCACAAATAAATAGTGTACACTAGGCTTGGACATGAATGTGGAAAAGCACCACTTCAAAATCATGGATGAAAATTGACCAATCATGAGGCAAAGCATATCTGAAACATTCAAGTAAATCTATACTAGTGGGGCTAGCAATAGGATCATTTCTTTCTTTCTTTCTTTCTTTCTTTTTGTTAATTTTCAGGTTCATAAACATAGTAACAATTGTAATCCAAAGAGATTGGAATTATATTATTGGTAATAGACATATGCAAATAAAACTATAGATAATACAAGAATACTAGACCTCCCAAACTCTCGATATAGTTAATCATGACAAAAGGAAAAATAAAAAAGAAATCACAAGAAAAAAACCCCAAAGTAACAAAAACCTAAGGAAAAAAAACTAAACTAAACTAAACCAAAATCTGCTCGAAACAAAACAAGTCTGGGCTAATATATTACATTGAATACAATCATCAATGTCGTCAACTCCGCTCCTCTATCCATATATTCTAGGTTAATAAAAAGGATTCAGAAAAGGTCAAGCTACATCAAATGAAAGTGTTGAATACATGGCTTCCAAGTCTCTTCAAATTTAACCGAAGGATCAAAAATGACATATAATTTTTTCCAAATTTAAACATGATATGGTTTGGGAAAACCATTGAAATGTAGTAGGGGGATTGGTCTCTTTCCAATTCAATAAGGTGGATCTTCTAGCCATTAATGTAACAAATGCAATCATCCAACAAGCTGAAGAGGATAAAGAGCTATGATCCATCATTGGTTAACCAAAAATTGCAGTAATAGGGTGAGATTGTAAATCAGTGTGCAAGACTGTTGAAATAATATTAAAAATATCTTCCCAAATGTTTTCCAAAACAGGGCAAGACCAGAACATATGAGTCAAAGAAGCTATCTCAGAGTGACATCTGTCACAAACAGGACTTATATGGGAGTAAAAACGAGCTAATTTATCTTTTAGACATGTGAGCCCTATGTACCACCTTAAGTTGTATCAACGTATGTTTAGCACATGTAGAGGAAGAGCTAACTAACTGAAAAATTTTCTCCCATTTATCTTTGAAGTTCCCTTTCCCATTCATTTTTAATTTTGAACTGTCTTTTGAACAATGATCCAATAAATATAATTTGCCCAGATCCCATTTTTTTGATATTTAAATACTATGCTACCTACCTTTCCAACTTCATACTCAACTGATATCACGGGAAAAAAATTAGGTTTAAATCCTTAGCAGAAGGGTTTAATAACAACTATTTATGATATAATTATGAAAATACAGCCAGGTATATCCGATAATTTCTAAAATGACAATATGTGATACATATTTTGAAAGTTCTAACAAACTCATAACCATAATAAAGCATATTTTCAGCTGCATGACTAGGACAAGACACTGTAGCTGTGATGGCACAACAGAAAACAGATATAAATACAAGGACAATTTTACTTGATAGATTTGAGTTAAAATAAGATTGACCATCAGGAAAGGAATACAGTGAACACACAAGATAATGTGGATCTCTAGAACTGAGAAAAAAATGGTGCAAATATCAGATAAATTTAGATCAGTACTAATCCAGGATATAGAGCATGACATGGTGGATCACAAACACATTACAGGATTAGAACAAAAGAAAGTGAGAGAAATAAATTAAACAAAATTGTACTCAGAAACTGAAAATTTGAGCTCTGAAAGCTCAAGACTAAAAAACATGTCATAGAGTATCTTTGAATACACTGAGATCAAAAGTCCTTGGCAGAATCAGATATTGAGGGCCAAAACTTAGAAGGCAAAATAATGCTGGAAATACAATATTGCGAAGAGGATCAGCATTTCACCCTGAGCTAGACCATTATAGTCAACCATGTGGGAGGCAATATCATCTACGTATAAAGCCAAACCTGGCAATAAAATCAAATGAGAAGCACCAAATTTAATTAAAAAAGGTGACAGAGCAGAAAAGGGGTGACATGATTAGCCTCCAGCAACGATAATGGGCTTCTTTTTTGTGAGATACAACTGCAGCTACCACAACCCTTTTCTCCACTCGGTTTCTCATCAGTACATTCAGTTTGATGCAGGGCTGACATCAAGGCAGCCACTATCACTTAGTAAAACCTGCCATTGTGTCCAGATATGGACAAAGATTTTAATGAGGAATGGAGCTTTGGAGTCCCGGCGAATCCAAGCTGAGAATAATTGCTGAGGAAACACTATGTGGCAGCACCACGGAGGACACCTTGCATCATTTTGCTGATGATGGATTTATTGAACTCATCCTGTATTTGAGGGCAAATGAGATCAATAACATTGAAAAAACTGTTTATGGTCACGGTCATCATGACATCCTTCCTGGAGTTTGTCACCTTGAGGTAGAACATCAATATCTTACAATAATTTGAAAGTATTCAGCCTGGAATATTGGTAGTGGAAGGATTTGTCCATAGGACATTGAACTAGCCCTTGGGTCCAGTGTCTGTGTAAACCATGATGTCAATCCCACCTGTCTACAAATGCCCTATATCCCTCCATTCCCTACCTGTTCATATGCCTGTCTAAATGACGCAAATGCAGTTATCATATCTGCTTCCCTGCTAGCACATTCCAGGCACATATCACTCTGTAAAACATAACTTGCCTCACACACCTCCTTTAAATTTTCTCCCTCTCACCTTAAAGCAGAGCCTGCTCCAGTATTTGAAATGTTCACTTTGGAAGAAAGGACTCCCTCTACCCAATTTTATACACTTCTGTCAGGTGGTGCATTCTCCTTGATCTCAAATACTGTCAATAAAGCATGAGTTTGAATTTTCTCAAATTGCATTCATGAATCTGTTCAGCAGGTGTACCGAATAGATGATCCCTGCTTCTTTCTGCGATCCCCACCATCACAAATGGTAGGCTTCAGTTAATACAGTACAACCCCAATGATATCAAGAAAAAGTTGACACCACTGGAAACCACTTCTTTCTGCTGGTGCTGAAGAATTGCTCTCGAGAATGAAATGCGTCGCCTGCCAAACTGTTCCTGTACACTGGCAATGCAGAAAATTGCCCAAATATTATCTGTTCAAAAAAGCAGGAAAAAATCCAGTCTGGCCATTTACCAGCTAAGCCATCCATTCTCGATCTTCAATGTGATGGAAGACGTTGTTAAAAGGCACTTGCTCACTAATAACCTTCTGACTGTTGTCCAGTTGGGTTTCCGCAAGACCATTTGGTTCCAGATCCTAACATGGCCCCACTCCAAACAGGAACCAAAGAGTTGAATTCCAAAGATGAGATAACAGTAACTGTTTTTGACAACAAGGAGGTGGCATCAAGTAGAACTGAATACATGGGAAACACTCCAGTGCTGAGAGAAATACCGCACACAAAGAAAGATGGTTCTGATTGGAGCTCAATCATTCCCAATGAGCTCCAATCAAAGCTTAAATTTGCAAAACTTTATTTAGTTATAAATGCACAGTTATTTATTTGAACTCACTGATTGTACAATTAATGCCATAATCCTAGACACAACCCTCTCCACAGCACACAACTCTAGATAGTTTGCACATAATCCTGCGCCTTCCAATATGCCAAAAAACAAAACAACAAATTTCATGAGACATATGAGCAATAGTAAGCCTGGTTTGGCCTTTGATTTAGAACTCGTCTGATAGGTCAATTCGAAAAGGGTGGACTCAGTCCAAAACATCAGTGCTGGGATCCTTCCCCATCATTGGGTGTACCTACATTGGATGTACATCAAGAAGGCAACATCTATCATCAAGATGCTCACCACCCAGGCCATAGTATCCGTTCACATCTATCATGAGGTATAGAAGTCTGAACCCCCACACCACCAGCTTCAAGAAAGCTAACTCCCTTCAACCATTTGGCTCTTGAACCAATCTACACAACCCTAACCAGTACTTCATAAGAACATAAGAAATAGGAGCAGGAGTAGGCCATCTAGCCCGTCGAGTGTGCTCTGCCATTCAATAAGATCATAGCTAATCTGGCCATGGACTCATCTCCACCTACCTGCCTTTTCCCCGTAACCCTTAATTCCCCTACTATGAAAAAAATCTATACAACCTTGTCTTAAATATATTTACTGAGGTAGCCTCCACTGCTTAATTGGGCAGAGAATTCCACAGATTTACCACTCTCTGGGAAAAGCAGTTCCTCCTCATCTCCATCCTAAATCTACTCCCCCGAATCCTGAGGTTATGTCCCCTAGTTCTAGTCTCAACTACCAGTGGACACAATTTTTCTGCCTCTATCTTACCTATCCCTTTCATAATTTTATATGTTTCTATAAGATCTCCTCTCATTCTTCTGAATTCCAGAGAGTACAGTCCCAGGCGGCTCAATCTCTCCTCATAGTCTAACCCCCTCACCCCTGGAATCAATCTGGTGAACCTCCTCTGAACCACCTCCAAAGCCAGTATCTCCTTCCCCAAGTAAGGAGACCAGAACTGCACACAGTACTCCAGGTGCGGCTTCACCAGTACGCTTTACGGTTGCAGCATAACCTCCCTGCTCTTAAATTCAATCCCTCTAACATTCCATTTGTCTTCTTGATAGTCTGCTGCACCTGCAAACCAACCTTTTGTGATTCATGCACAAGCACTCCCAAGTCCCTCTGCAATTTTTTTCCCGTTAGATAATAATTTGCTCTTTCCTTTTTCCTTCCAAAGTGGATGAACTCACATTTACCAACACTGTACTCCATCTGTCAGACCATTGCCCACTCACTTAACCTATCTATATCTCTCTGTAGACTCCCTGTATCTTCTGCACAATTTGCTTTTCCACTCAATTTAGTATCATCAGCAAACTTAGATAAATTAATAATCTGGAAGAGGGGACTGAGTGTAATGTACATCACGAACAGTCGTGGGCCCAGCACTGACCCCTGTGGCACACCGCTCACCACTGATTGCCAACCAGAATAACACCCATGTATCCCAACTCTCTGCTTTCTATTAGTTAACCAATCCTCCATCCATGCTAATACATCACCCCCAACTCTATGCATCCTTATCTTATGGATAAGTCTTTTATGTGGCACCTTATCGAATGCCTTCTGGAAATCCAAGTAAATAACGTCCATCTGTTCCCCTCTATCCTCTGTGCTCGTTATATCCTCAAAAAACTCCAGTAAGTTTGTCAAATAGGATCTGCCTTTGCTGAATCCGTGCTGCGTCATTAGGATGGATCCATTTCTTTCCAGATGCCTCGCTATTTCTTCTTTAATGATAGTTTCAAGCATTTTCCCGTTCACAGATGTTAAACTAACTGGCCTATAGTTACCCACCTTTAGCCTACATCCTTTTCTGAACAGTGGGGTGACATTTGCTGTCTTCCAATCCGCGAGGACCTGCCCAGAGTACAGGGAATTTTGGTAAATCATCATCATAGCCTTTATTATAACTCTTGCCATTTCTTTCAATACCCTGGGATGCATTCCATCAGCACCAGGGGACTTATCTATCTTCAAGTCCACAAGTTTGCAATTTTGATAGCAATTGTATTGAGGTCCTCACCTCCCATCGTATCCATAGCATCTCTCTTTGGCATGTTAGACGTGTCCTCCACCGTAAAGACTGACACAAAATAGTCATTCAACACCTCGACTATTCCCTCATTACCCAATATCAATTCCCCCTTCTAGTCCTCCAAGGGACCTACATTCACTTTAGCCACCTTTTCTGCTTTATATAGTTATAAAAATATTATATGTAATTATAATATTATATAGTTATATAGCAACACCATGACAACCTTGCACTGCAATGGAATTAGGGTTTTTTTGTTTTAATTGTAAAATTGATACTTCCTTATGAATCCTGCATGTCTAATGCTATGTGCCTGAAATGCTGCCGCAAGCAAGTTTTTCATTGCACCAGTGCATTACTTGGCATTGATTAAAAAGTATTAGCCTGGATCTGCAAAAAAGGGAACAAATGAATGTGCAAGAAAATCGGTTAAAATTAGTCAACGTTGGCAGTTCATTCCTTTTTCAAACTTCTTTTAGACAACAGTTGTCCTTTCATAATGTATGCCCCATGGTTAGCAGAACAAATGTGGTCTTCAAGATCTTCAACGGCCTAGTGAACCAATGTGCAGTGTACTCATGAGAACCATATTACAAGACCAGGTCATTAGCTCTAGGATAAGATTTCAGATATATTTGAGTCACCAAAGCTCTAATGCCTTACTAGTTGATGAAACTTCAAGTTGTCTATATTATGCCATTCTGGTTTCATGCAACACATCTGCTGGTCCCTCTGCCAGCGATTCCCATATATCACTCTGGAAAAGTACAGAGGAGCGACTGGCAGAGTGACCAGACAGGCATCGATACAATGAAGAATCAGAGTCAGAATCAGCTTTATTATCACTGGCATGTGATATGAAATTTGTTAACTTAGCAGTAACAGTTCAATGCAATACATAATCTAGCACAGAGAAAAAATATTAATAATAAAATAAAACATAATAATAAATAAATCAATTACTTATATTGAATAGATTTTTTTAAAATGTGCAAAAACAGAAAAACTGTATATTAAAAAAAAAGTGAGGTAGTGTCCAAAGCTTCAATCTCCATTGAGGAATCGGATAGCAGAGGGGAAGAAGCTGTTCCTGAATCGCGGAGTGTGTGCCTTCAGGCTTCTGTACCTCCTACCTGATGGTAACAGTGAGAAAAGGACATGCCCTGGGTGCTGGAGGTCCTTAATAATGGACGCTGCCTTTCTGAGACACCGCTCCCTAAAGAACATACAGTTATCATTTGTGATGAGAACTTTCCTTTTTAGTGAAAATGGTGTAGGTTTTGCAAATAAAAACAGCTGAGGCGTTTTGTCTTTAAGAAAAACTGTAACAACTCATTTATTGTACTACAAAAACTGAACACAAAGGGCAGTAAAAGTACTTTACATAATTATGTCATCACGTCAGACCAGCCTCTTAAAGTGAACCTAAGCTCAATGTCAGTGGCTGTGAATCAAGTACTTTTCAATCAATTACACTAACCCACACAGCTCCCCCCCCACCCCCAGAATTCACAAAATCTGGCTTTGTGAGCCCACCTGGAGCTCGGAAGAGACACCAGGCTCGGGTCCTGTATTCTATGGGTGGAGGAACAGCAGAGGCCTCTGACTCATCCACAGGTGTGCTGACACACTCGTGGTCATGTCGTGACGCCAGAGGCATAGTGCAGAATCCTTCAAATCTTGATGGGCCAGTTTAAGCCATCTACCACAATACATTCAGGTTTACCCCTCTTATCTATGATCAGATTCTTTTCTCCCTGTTCCAAAACGTGGAACAAGCCATCACAAGGGGGCCTAAGAGGATGTTTGTGTGCAGCAAGGTGGACGAAAACAGATGAGGCAGAACGTAGGTCAACAGGAACCCAAGAATACTGTACGCCATGATGGGAGGTAGCAATAGGTGAAAAGGAGTTGTATTTACTGAGGATGGTGGTAGTGGCATCAGAAATAAAATCACCTGGCACTCACAATGGCTGTCTGTATACCAGCTCAGCTACGGAGGGCTGCAGGTCCTCTTTTGGAGTTGTTCTGAGCCCCAGCAGGGCCCACGGGACATGATCGTGCCAACACTAATCAGGGCAGCCTTTAAGGAGCAGTGAAAACTCTTCCATTGGCCATTAGCCTGCGGATGATACACCAGGGTGTGATGTAGCCTAATGCTGAGGTTCTGGGCCATCGCAGCCCAGAGGCTTGGTATGAACTGGGGACATGATCAGAGGAAATATCAAACTGAGCAACCCAGGTGCTAACGAATGCTGAGCCACGTCTGTGGCCATCGTCAATGCGAGGGGAGCGACCCCTGAACACCAGCTGGTGCAGTACACCATGATAAAGAGGTGAGTGAAACCACGGGAGGGGAGAAGAGGGCCAATAAGGTCTACATTGACATGGTCAATCCGTCGCTCAGGGACCTCAAAAGGCGCCAATGGTTCCGGAACATGACAGTTTTGGCCCACTGGCAGTCCACACAGGTTGCAGTCCAATCATGCATGTCCGTTCGAAGGCCATGCCACATAAACCAGTTTCTGCGAGGCCTTCTGGCTCTGATGCGAGAGGACAGGTATGGAGTCAAAACCAGTCGGCCTCCAGCTTGTGCGCACAATGGGGCGAGGGCAACTGGTTAAGACATCACACAGGAGACAAACTCCATCTTCCCGGAACTTCACGTCAACTACCTGCAGGATTGTGACTGCTGTTCAGTAAGCCTGGTCCTCTGGGTCATTAGCTTGGTCGGCTGCCATGCCGACAAAGTCAACCCCTATGTGCTTGGCCTCAGTGGATGGCCGTGAGTTGCTATCAGCCACAGCATTATTTTTCCTCTTGATGTGTTGTTTGTCAGCTGTGCACTCTGATATGTAGGTCTGGTGGTGTTGCTGCAGGCCAGGGGTCTGATATTTTGACCATCGCATGCATGAGGGGTTTGTGGTCAACCAACGCTCTGAAATAGCAGCCCCTGGAAGAAAACAAAAAATGTTGGGCAGCCAGATAGAGACCAAGAAGCTCATGGTCAAACATGCTGTACAACCCTCTGGAGGGACAGAGCTGCCAGCTGAACAAGGCGAGCAGCTGCCACACGCCTCTGACCAACTGCTCGTGCACAGCACCCACAGCATCGTCTGTAGCATCAGTAGTAATAGTCTGTAGTAACAGCTACAGTAGTAATAGTGAGTACTCAGTAGTAATAGTCAGTAATAATAGCTACAGGTGCTTTGGTGGTGCAGGTGCGCCAGCAGGGTCACAATGGAAAGAGCTCGTTTGGTATCATCAAATGCCCTGGTCATGTCCGCTTACCAGTCAAGCACTTGATTTGGGGTACTGTATTGTCTTTAATCGCTCCATACCAGGGAAGCATAAGCTCAGCAGCTCGTGGAATGAAGTGGTGATAGAAATTCACCATGCCTAAAAACGCCGATAGTTTTTTAGTAGTGTGGGGTGGTGGGAAATCCATTAACGGCAGCTAATTTTGATGGGAGGCGTTTCTCACCTTCTGCAGGGAAGCAATAGCTGATAAAGTCGATGGTTGACAACCCAAACTGGCATTTAGCAGGGTTAATGACCAACCCGTGTTGGCTTAAGAGCTTGAAAAGTGTGCAGAGATGGGATACATTTCAGATTTGGATGTACTGCCAACAAGCATGCCACCCAGGTAAACAAAAAGAAAGTCTAAGTCTTTCAATACAGAGTCCATCAAGCATTGGTTAAAGTCTGTGCTGCAATTTTCAGCCCAGCTGGCATGCGCAGAAACTCAGAGGTTAAATGAGGTTATCACAGCCGTTTTGGGAATCTTTTCCAAGCACACAGGCACCTGGTGGTAGTCCTTAACTACAGCAATTCAGGAAAAAAAATAATTTCTGACTAAACATGCCGAAAAGTCCTGGATGTGTGCGACCAGGTAACAATTGGGGGTGGTGGCCTCATTAAGGAGATGTAATCACCACATGGGTGGTAACCACCATTGAACTTAGGGACCATATGGAGAGGCAAAGCCCAGGGGCTATTCGACTGGTGTACAATACCAAGTCTTTCCGTATTGGTGAACTCAGCCTTTGCAGTTGCCAGCTTTTCTGGGTCCAGTCTAGGTGCACATGGTGCATGTGTTTGACAGAGTCGTTGTGGGGTCCTTGACGTCTACAAGCTGGCACTTCTTAAGGCCGACACACAGGAAATCTTCACCAAGCTGAGGTCCAGCCACTTTAGCCAGGAAGAAGTCCCATGTGTAACGTCACCCACTGAATGAGAGCGTCACCCATCGTGTCCCGTAATCTCTTTCCGGGATCATAACCCCCAGTTTGCAGTCACATTAAACCTTCAATTATTGAGCAGACTGTAGTCCACTTTAGCTCCTGTTCATCTGTCTCAGGACTTTTTTCCACAATTGTGAATCAAAGCAAAGAATTTTCAGTTGAGGTTCAAATATCAAGATAGAGATTATGTGGAGATGCTAATGGGTGTGCCTAGTTGAGTAAACAATTAAAAAGAGCATTTCCTTCTGTAAAATGGAGATTGGGAGCAGATACAAGGTCAGAAGGGGGTTGGCCCAATGAAAAGCTCAGCTAGGCTGGTCCGACGTTTAGAACCTCTCATTCTTACTACTCAACAATGCCAGAAAACTGTCACAGGATTCTTCATTGGGACAACTTTAAAATGCTCCACCGATTTCATAACTTTATCTGAGAAATACTGGAGTCCTGTATCTGCATTATTTCTGGTGAGTTTGCCCAGCTGCTCTGTATATGGGACTCATGAAACACCCAATTACATCTCCTCCCAGGATAGAGAAGCAGCAATACACAGTGAATAACCTGATGAGAAATTTTTAAGAAACATGCGATTATGGATCATATGCACAAAAGACAAAAAATACCAGCTCTTTACAATCAAATTTCATTATTAGGATTCAGACATTTTTATATTATATATGGGGTGACAAACTGAACATGTTGAGGAACCAAGACAAGTTTGCAATTGAAGATTCATAATTCTGTTCTTCCAAAAGATTGTTCTGAATTGGGTCATTTCCAATTATATACCTTATTGAAAACTACAAAGAGATAATTAGGATTATCTTAGCATTGTACTTGTGCACTTCCCTAACCCTCAGTCAAACTGCCTCCTGTGAACCAGAAGTACTTAACTCCATCCTCCACTGGAGGGAAGTTGTTGCAAGATATTTTTCTATGATTAGCTTAGGACTTCTCTGAAGATATTGAAAATTAAAAGTTACGCAGGTCACTGACCAGCAAGCAGCAAAGTGCTTAGTAGTCTTGCATTCAGTTATCGAGCAGAGCACTGAGTACAAGAACTGGGATGTCATCTTACGACTATAAAATGTGTAAGTGAGACTGTATTTGTAGCAGTGTATGCAGTTCTATTTGCCCAGCTACAGGAAGGATGTGATTAAGCTAAAAGGGTGTAGAAAAGATTAATGAGGATGGTACTAGGAGTGGAGAGTTTGAGTTATAAGGTAAGACGAGAAGGTCCGGGACTTTTTTCCATGGAGTGTAAGAGGCTGTGGGGTAACATTTTAGAAGTAGGTATAAAGCCTTAAGGGCACAGGTAAGGTGAATGGTCTAGACTAGACGGCAAAGACTTATCAACACACACATAGCTCTGGAGGAAGTCAGCAAGCGGGGCAGCATCTAGGAAAAGAGTACAGTTGATGTTTTGGGCTGAAACCCTTTGGCAGGACCTGAAACATCGACTATACTCTTTTCCATAGATGCTGCCTGGCCTGCAGAGTTCATCCAGTATTTTGTGCGTGTTGCTCGGATTTCCAGCATCTGCAGATTTTCTCTTGTTTGGCAAAGATTTATGGTGATTAGCTACGATTTAAAGAGGACCCGTGGGTCAACTTTTCTCAGGCAAGGTTGGTGGGTCTGTGGATGAGCAGTCAAAGGAAGTAGTAGAGGCAGGTATAATTTCAACATTTTAAAGGCATTTAGACTGGTAGAAAGATAGAAAAGGTTTAGAGGTACTGTATATGAACAGATGGGACTTGGTTGGCACAGTTAAGTTAGACCAAAGGGCATGTTTACATGCTCTGTGGCAGTATGACTCTAAACTGACCTCAGACAAAAGTGAAACTCTTCATTTACCCTTGTCCTAAGAAATACCTCCTATACTTCCAGAGTGCGAGATTAAAAAAAGTCCACTGCTGTAGACTGACGACAGAGCCTCATACCCTCATGTGTTTGGGAAACATTTTCAACATAAGATTATGTAATCAAAAAGCAAAAAAAAAGAGGACCAGATGCTTGAAATCTGAAGGGAAAAAAAACCAAAAATGCTGGAAATATTCAGTAGTTCAGAAGATCAGGAGATGCAACTTGATCCACTGAATATTTTGTTACAGTTTTGTAATCATCCTTATGCAAATTTTCATCAATACCTATAGAATCTGTTTTGGCAGCGATGAGGGATTACTGGCAGTCAGGACAAATGACTGTATGCGTGGAAGAAATGGGGGGGGGATGTGGTTGGAGAGTAAAAGTAAAAGAACATTTTGGGACATTTAAACAAGGATCATGCCCAGTAATAGAATCAATATTGTAGCCATAAGAGATTCTGCAGATGCTGGAAGTCTTCAGCAACATACAAAATAGTTTTTCTACACATGGCCCTTGTATCTTCTTCAAAACTTTAAATCTCTGCCCCCAGTTTTTGAATCTTCTGCAAATGGGAACAGCTACCGTTTAAGCTGATCGTGATCTGGAAGAAATCTATAAAATCATCTTTCAACCTTTGTTCCAAGGAGAACAAATTCAGCCCTCATCTCTGAGTTGATCCCCATCCTTGTGGGAAATCCTTTCCATGCCATTTATTGGACCATTGTACCCTTCCTAAATGAAATTACCATTATATCATAAGCTTTTCCACTTAAAAAATACTTTATGTCACTGAAGTGTATTGCTGACTGCAACATCATGCGCAGTTCATAGACACTGCTTGTTAAAGTTAGTGTTCTGATGTTTGGTGATCAGACTGCCTGTTATCTAACCAGCGTATGAATTGATTTTGAACATCACAAACATTTTGAACTCTAAATTTACAACAGGCGTGCTTCTAAATTCAATGATGATTACTAAAACCAAGTTCCATTCCATAGATCGTATACTGTAGAGTGTTAAAAGTAATACATTTTCAGGCAATGTGATCATCTAGAAGCTAGTCTTTTACTTGCATTTCGTTTGGATGCACTTCACTAGTGTACTGCTCTGGCTGGAGTTACATAATGATAAAAGTAACCATTGATTCTAAATCTATATTGATTAGATGCTTCTATAACAACTTCATGCTTTAATCACCCATTTCTAACAAGGTGCAAGAGATCATTAGACTAGAATCACACCCACCATGAATCAGCACCTGTTGGAGAAGGTAGAAAATGTGGAGAGAAAGGTGCAGATGAGGATTGGTGGCAATCCTCAAATGCCCTTGAGCAGGGCCATAACTATGAGATAAATGTGCAAGAAATAAGGATTTCTGTCGAATCATGCGTAATATATAGGAGACACACGGAACTGCAGATGCTGATATCTGGAGTGAAAAACAACCTGCTGGAGGAACTTAGCTGGTCAGGTAGCATCCAGGGAGGAAAATAGACTGTCATCTTTTCAGATCAAGACCCTTCACTGGACTGGGATTCATGGCAATCTGCTGGAGTTGGCTTACTGAGTGACAATACCTTTACAGGATTAAACATAAAAGAAAATACAAAATTACAGCAGCAAAGTGCAAGTACAAAGTCTGTTAATGTAAGATACTTACCACATCGCTTAGAAATTCATTCCTTACATCACCAAAACAACATATTAGATCATAGATTAAGGGTGAAACAGCAGGGTATATAAAGCTGCCTTTAAGCATATATAGTAAATCCTAGACTAACATTCAGGTACGGGCTGCAAAACAGCACACGGTATTCATGCTACAAAAGAACAGGCAACAGGCATTTCCAACAAGAGACTAACCAGTGCCTCTACATCCTGAGGAGGCTAAAGAAATTCAGCACATCTCCATTGACCCTCGTCCGGTACACCATAGCAGACATCCTATCCAGATACATCATGGCTTGGTCTAGCAGCTGCTCTGCCCCAAACTGCCGGAGGTTGTGGACACAACTCAGCATATCACCGGAACCAAACTCCTCTCTGTGGACTCAGTTTACACCTCTTCCTGCTTCACTAAAACAGCCAACAGAATCGCCACTCTGAACATTTTCTCTTCTCTCCCCCATCCCCAATCAAGCAAATTATACAAAATCCTGAAAGCATATACCCAGACATCCCACCTCTCCCGGAAGTTCCGGGAGTCTCCCGCATATTGATAGTGGCTCCCTGATGCCCGCAAATTATATACAATATCCCGGAAATCAATTTTTTTGAGAGCAAGCAGGCGAGAGAGTGTGAGAGTGAGAGAGAGAGAGAGCGAGAGAGTGCGAGAGAGAGAGAGAGAGAGCACACCATTGCAGAGTGTTCCAAAAAAAGAAAATATAAAACGTACGTCACCCCAGACTACACTAAAGTGTACCCTTGCCTAATAGGGGTCAAAATAATGACAGTGTTGCTCGCTGCACTGTTTGCAACAGTGACTTTTCTATTGCCCATGGTAGGTTAAGACTGTAAAAGACATGTTGAGGTGAGTTTAACAGATGTCATTCGTTCATTAGCAGAGCTAACGTTATTTAAACTAGCTGGCTAGCTGCTAAGGAGCTACTCTATTGCAGACATCCCACCTCTCCCGGAAGTCTCCCGCAAATTGATGGTGCTACCTTCCTGAAATGAGTTTTTGCAGGGTGGGATGTCTGCATACCACTAGGTCCAAGCACAGCTTCCATCTCATTATAATAAGACTATAGAATGGACTCTTGAAAAATCACAATCTGCCTCAGGGCCTTGCACCTTACTATCTGCCTGCCCTTCCTCTCTCTGTGCTACCTCAATGTACTGATATGATGTACTGATCCATATGGATCGCATCCAAAATTAAGCTTTGCACTGTATCTATCCTCGGCAATACCATCATCTAGCCTCCTACCAAAGTTCAAATTTCACTGTGAATTTATTATCAAAATACATACATGTCAGCATATAGAACCCTGAGATTAATGTTCTAGCTTGTGTTCTCTATTAATTCACAGAGTAATAAGCATAATAGAATTATTGAAAGACTGCACCAACACCAGCATTCAACCAGTCTGCAAAAGACAACAAACTGCAAATGCAAAAAGAAAGAACTAATAATAAATAAGCAATAAATATTCTGAATCTGAGATGAAGAGTTGAAGAAAGTGAGTCCATAGGTTGTGGGAACATTTCAGTGATGGGGCAAATGAGGTTGAGTGAAGTTATCAAGAGCCTGATGAATGAGGGGTATTAACTGTTCCTGAACCTGGTGATATGAAGCCCAAGGCTTCTGTACCTTCTTCCTGATGGCAGCAGCGAGATGGGAGCATGTCCTGGTTGGTGGGGGTCCCTGATAATGGATGCTGCTTCCCTGTTAAAGACTTTTCTGTAGATGTGCTCAATGGCGGGGAAGGCTTTACCTGTGATGGACTGAACCGTGTCCACTACCCTTTTTGTAGGATTTTCTATTCAAGGGCATTGGTGTTTCCATACCAGGCTGTGATGCAGCCAGTCAATATACTCTCCACCTCACATTTATAGAAGTTTGTCAAACTTTTGGATGTCACACTGAATACCCTGGGAGTCACCACTGACAAGAAACTTGGCAAGTCCAACCACATAAGTGCAGTGACAACAAGAGCAAATCAGAAGACGAGTTTCCTGAGGTGATTAACTTACCTTCTGACACCACAATCTACCAGACACAGGCCAGAAGTGTGGTGAAATACTTTCCACCTACTGGATGAACATAGTGTCAATTAACTCAGAAGGAACATGAAATTGCCCGGGACAAAGCAGCCTGCTTGACTGCCGATACCTCAACCGCCTTGGATCTTTCCTCCATCACAAGCATGCAGTGGCTCAGTGTGTATCATAGAGAAATGTGCTTCCTCCACTAATAGCACAAAAATGCATTGTATGTTACTGCTGCCAACTCCCAAACTCGCACCCTCACTACCAAGAAGAACAAGGGCAGCAGGTGTGTAGGTACACCACCTCCTGCAGATTCCCCTCCAAGACATACATCTCCCTAATGTGCAAAGATAACACTGGTCCTGGACACCCTACCCAAGAGCACTGTTCAACTGTCATTCAAAAGGCAGCTCATCGCCACCATCCCAGAGGGCAATTCGGCTGGTCATAAATACAGGCCTTGACCAGGACAGCCAAATCTGAAAATAAATGTAAAAATCCAGGAAAAAGTTTCATTTTTTAAGCAATTTGAGCCAGCGTGAAAGCCACAATATGAGAGCAAGTATACTGAATCAATAAGGCTGAACTTAAAATTTGCCCTGTTGCAACTGCATTGTATTCAGAAGACTGGATGGAAAACTCTTTTGCAGAGAAGTTAAAACACAGGAAACACCAAGATGGATTAAGATTGAAGATCAGCTGCACATTCAATTTGCACTTGATGGGATAAGCTGGCTGGCAAAATTCAGTGTAATTTTAGTGCCATTCTCAGAAGATTCTGCCCAGATGATTGACAATAAAAATTGGGCATTTGAACTTGTTAGTTGGTGCTTTCATACTAATGCACAATCATAAAAGCACATGGCTGAGAGGTTGCACTGCTACAGTACTTTTAAGCTCAAAGTAGCGGATAATTTTCCTCTGAAGTTAGGAATTAATATCAATTCCTAGCAAGTTATGCTGCCTTGCGTTCAGCATGGCTGAGCCCAAGAGAGGTGACAACATCCTGGAAGGACTATGCCCGAGGAATGCACACACTAGATGGCTGGGCCAATGGTCATCGTGATAAACAAGATACATCATGACCAAAAAATCGCACTAAATAAATTGACTGAATTAGGACTGAATAAATAGGAAAATTAAAAAAAAAATCACAAAGTGGATCACTAATTTTTATAGATGCACTGTAGAAGGCATTCTTCTAGGGTGCATCACAACCTGGTATGGAAGTTGTCCTGTCCAAGACTGGCAGAAGCTGCAGAAGATCGTGAACACGGTGCAGCACATCACACAAACCAACCTTCTGTCCTTGGACTCACTTTACACTGCATGCTGTCGGAGCAGTGCTGCCAGGATAATCAAGGACACGACCCACCCAGCCAACACACTTTTTGTCCCTCTTCCCTCCAGGAGAAGGCTCAGGAGCTTGAAGACTCGTATGGCCAGATTTGGGAACAGCTTCTTTCCAACTGTGATAAGACTGCTGAACTGATCCTGACCTGGATCTGAGCTGTACCCTCCAAATATCTGGACCTGCCTCTCGGTTTTTTTGCACTACCTTACTTTCCATTTTTCTATTTTCTATTTATGAGTTATAATTTAAATTTTTAATATTTACTATCAATTTGTAATCCAGGGAGCGAGAAGCGCAGAATCAAATATCGCTGTGATGATTGTACGTTCTAGTATCAATTGTTTGGCGACAATAAAGTATCTGTGTGAATTAGTCACAAACCTTCAACAGAAAGACAATATAATCAAGAAGATGAAAGAGATATCTGACAGAATCTGATACAAAGAGTCCATTCTAAAAAGTGGAGCCATTACAGATTAAGAATATTTTAAAAAAGTGCACAAACGCACTTAAGTTTAACAAACAAATTTCTCCAGAGAGAAATTACTTTGATACCAAGGTCTCTATTAATTTGCTTCAACAGATAAAACTATGTGGAATGAGTGCCAGCTTTCTTGAAAGAAACTTTGGAGGGAACTAGCTAATAATACTCCTTATCCAAAAATCTAAAATCTGAAACCCTCTGATATCTTTAAGTTTTTTTGAGTGCTAGCATAATGGCACAAATGCAAAATTCCACAAGGCACTAGGATGATTCTTAGGCGATGCACAGGCCTCTACACAGCACAGACAGTTCTGAGAAGTGACCTCACAAATGTAATGAACAAAAGTTAATAAAAATAGAAAAACACCACATAAAATGAAAAATGAAGATCTCGATCGTGTATTGAAAGAGTGGATTTGTCAGTGTCAGAGTGAACATATGCTGCTTAAAGTAAAGCTGCAAAGATCTATCAGAATGAACTGAAAATTGAAGTGAATATTCAGCAGGCTGATTGCCAAAAATTAAGAAAAGGCACAGTTAAGTTTTTAACATGTCTGCTGATCACGAAGCAGCAGAGAAATTTACTGATGAGTTTGCCAAGATCAATGCTGATGAAAATCTAACACCAGAACAAGTCTACAATGCTGATAGTTTTTATACATTTATACCTTACATTAAACCTAAAAAAGTAAAATACAAATACAGTGTACTATAACATTTCAATCAAAACACAATATCGTAAGTGGAGACTGAGAGCCTGCCGTTGTTTGCTGTTGTTCAACAGCTGATTCAGGTATTTTCCTGATGCTGCTGTATTGCTTTTGTTACCCTGCACACATTCTATTTTCATTCTGTGAATGGTATGTAATAACTTTTACTGTTATGTACGTATGTGCAGACAAGTGTAAAGACTGCTTAACTGTAGCACATAAATTCAGAGCCGGAAATGATGCCAATCCCAAGCCATCTCATTATATGTGTAAATATGTAAAAATCTGAAATCCAAAACACCCCAAGCTTTTTAGACAAGGGGTACTCAAAGTGTAGCTAGTTTAATTGGTCTTTTGCACCTTTACCCAGGCTGGATGACCATTTTGCATGCATCTTTTTCAAAAGATACTGCCTGACCTGCTGAATGTCTTTTTAAATTCCAGATTTCTACCATCTCCAGTTGTTGAATTTTCTGCAACATAGAGCAGCTTTGCTGCTTGGAGTTTAGCAGAACACTGAGCTCTCTGACTCTGTGGCTCCAATTTCAATTCGACTTATAATGATTATTTTTCAGGCTCAAGTATTTAAAACCTAAAATACCCACATTTGTGTTGGGGGGAGGGTTGGAATTGATGGGGTGGTTGATTGACAGTGTGCAAGTTTGTCCATTATTCCATGCTGAGGAATTTTGTCATTACCTGAGACCTGGATCAATCTAAAACCAGGGATGGAGCAACTGTAATTGAAATGGATTGACAATATGCCAGCTTGAGTCAATTACAATTGGTCGAGTTATTTCTTTGTTTCTGGAAGTTGCAAATTGAAAACCCACATGAAACCAAATAGAATGCCCAGGGTCACACACTAATCCAGTACTAAAATCTACAGTGCCCCAGCGGAAGTGTAAGCTAAAGTTGAGCTGATGTTAGTGAAAGATACCTTATTACTTTTTGAAAAAGAGTGGCCAATCAGCCTCCTGGCATTCTGGCTAATATACAATCATCTTATCTAAAATAACCACAGGAGAGGATGTATGAGATAGGGGCCAAAATATGGGATAGAACCCTTCCTTAAAGCAAGCAGAATCATTACTCAATAGATATTCTACAGGAGTTGGATTTGAGTGCTAGAGTGAACCATTTCAACAAATCTTCACACACAGACAAATGCATTCACTTTATTTTAGACGAACTGCATTCAAAACATCTCAATATGTAATGGAGATCTGAGCATCCTCAAAACAATATTACGACTGAGCTCAAAGGTTTCAAACTATGCACCAAGGACTGCACACATAATGTTGGCTAAAATATGTTGATTACTGTAACAACAGATCCTTAAGATATGGGTCCAATAAAACGTACAGTATATAGCACATGCAGGATAAGAACCAAAATTATAAAAATATAATACAGGGATTGAAGACGGAATAGAATAGTTCTGGATGCTTATAAATCTAGTAATAAGCACTCACAGAATAAAAAACCTTGCGTTAAGGTTGAGGCAAAAAGCTCATGATAAATTAAATACACGATTGGGACATGACACCTTGTCTAAAATAAAGACCAAATTGAAATGGAAAGATAGAAAATAAACTTAATAATATCCAATATTAAAAGCACAGAGATAATGTGCAAAGCAAATGTATTTCAACACATTCACGGGGACCAAGGCCAAATGATGTGACCGCCACCGTCCCCACCCCCACCCCAAACTTTTAGCTCAGAAATATTTTCCCCTGTTGTCCTCATGACACGAGAGGCCCCAGGCTTAACCCTGCATGGTCGGCTTGGCAATAAAACAAAACTGGACACCTTAACGAACCAGAGCGGAAACACGGGAGAAAAAAAAGATTTGGTTTAGTTGCTGGAGGGTTGATAGGATGGAGTGTACGGTAATACATTAGATACAGGAGCAGGTTTGGGATCAGAATTAAAACGTGCGATGGAATCTTTATTGGAGTGGGACTAAGAAAGTAGATGTAGCCACGGTATAGAGACTGGATCTACTCCATGATCATGGCTAAAACCTGGTCCAGATCCGCGAACTGTGCCTGAGACTATTATCTCAGGCTGGATTTATGTCAACAATAAACCTGCAGTGAAGTAGGCAGGTACGTTAACGGATCAGTTTAGGATCAATATAGACTGATCTACGAAACCGCGAGATAGGATGACGGTGTCGGTGGGGTATATGACACCCAAGTAGCTAAAGGATGAGGGAGAAAACAAAATCAAAAATATGGACCGGATTATCGGCATAAATTCGGACTAAATACACAAACCTCTTGATAGCTGATCATCAGAGATTTCTTCTCCCCAGAACTATAGATTCACTCTAGAAATCAAACTTCAATTGATAAAATATGTTCTCCTGTACCTTCCTGTCTACATTGGAGGCTTTCATCAGAGAGAGAAAAAAAAGTTATGGCATAAATGTACATTTTAATTTACTCTTTCTTCTGAATCTCAGTTTATTGACAGAGCGAGCCGAACTCCGTAAAGAGTTTGACTCAGATCCACGTCCTTCCTACTTTTGACTTGAATTATCTACATGAGTGCACAGGATGAAACTGGCAATTAAACAGTGTTTTGAACCATGCCTTGGGTTAGGACATCGCAGTAACACTGATCCGAATGTTGTGCTCGCAAGACCGGGTTTATGAGGTTGATGATGAGATCTCCCAGTAGTTTAAATCAACTGAACTAAATCAAACTTACCTCGTCAGACGTGGGTTTCATATCACTTACATAGTAGAGCTTTCTCCCTGTAAACACTCAGGTCGTGTGAAGCCAGTATTGGTATCTCAGCAGCCTCGTTGTTCTCATGATAATGAAGCTGCTCCCCATAACAAAAGCTTCTTTCTCTGTCTCGCTCCCTCTTTAGAGTCTCACTCATGCAGTCTTTTAGCAATACTTAAACTGCATGTGCCTATAGTTTAAATGGGGCGGGGGTGGGAGGAGGGGACTGAGGAAAGGAAACTCTGATTTTGACAAAACTAGTACCTGCAGTGGACCGGCCAGTAATCTAAATGGATTTAAGTGGACTTTCTCTAGGAATACAAAAACAAAATGTGAAATAGAGACTTTACTGGATCAGGATTTGGGTTCAACAACGAACATGCTAAGGATTTCGGATGAGAAATCATAACACATTCTTTTGACGATATTATCTAAAATATGGGACAGATCTTTTCTAGGATCAGGATTAGGTGACACTTAAACGCTGGAATAGAGTAACTCTTGGATCGGGACTTCAAATTTCTATACATAAAGCTGCTGAGACAAAGTGGACAAGATGAAATGGTGAAGAAAGGACAGATCTGATAAGAGAAGTAAAGCAGGTTGTGAACATAGACACCTTCACTTCACAAGTTTACTTTAAATCTTAACATACACACACAATGCTGGAAGAACTCAGTGGGTCAGGCAGCATCTGTGGAAATGAATAAACAGCCGATGTTTCAGGACGTTTCATCAGGAGTGGAAAGGCAGGGAAAAGAAGCCTGAATAAGAAGTTGGGGAGGGGAAGGAATACAAGCTAGAAGGTGATAGGTGAAGCCGGGTGTGTGGGGAAGGGGGATGAAGTAAGAAGCTGGGAGGAGGTAGGTGGAAAAGGCAAAGGGCTGGAAAAGGAGGAATCGGATATTAGAGGAGAGTGAACTGTGGGGAAAGGGTGGAAAGAGGGGCACGGTGGAAGGTGATTACCAGGTGAGGAGAAGAAATGAGATGAGAAGGGGGCCAGAGTAGGGAATTGAACAAGAGGGAATCGGGAGGGGGAAAATTACTGGAAGTTGGAGCAATCGCTGTTCATGCCATCAGGTTGGAGGCTACCCAACCAGAATGATTATGACTATGGTTTTGCACCTCCAACCTTAGAGTGTCCTTATCGTGGCAGTAGAGGAGGCAATGTGGGAATGGAGACTGGAATTAAAATGGATGGCCAATGGGAAATTAAAGTGGTCCCCTAATCTACGTTGGGTCTCAACAATGTAGGGTGGCCACATCACGAGCTCCAGGTACAATAGGCGACCCTGCAGATTTGCAAGTGAAGTGTTGCCTCACCCTGGAAGGAAACAAATTAAATTAGCGTAATAAATGCATCAATTGTGAATGTCCTTGGGTGGTGTCTTTGAAGTAATACTTTGGTAGATCTTTTTCCCGCAGTTTTGAACCTTATAATTTTGAATAAGGTATGTAGTTGCTGTTACTCTAGATCACAGGATGGTAAGTTGAAGAGTACAGCTTTCAGAGATATCCTAATGTTTTAGCTCTGGTATTATCCAATTACTTTCTAAAATGCTCTAGAATATTTGGCTGCACTACCCTCTCCACAGATTTGTTTTATATATACTGTGCAGAAGAAGAAATGTGATTATAATTCTGAAGTTATTTGTTTCTGATCCAAACTAGTTTACATGTGTTCTCCTCCCACAGTTTCTTTACAAATAATATTCTAGGATTTTCTATTGCAGAAAATTTCCTAGATTTTCCTTAGGTTCTAGAATCCAGGATCATCTTCTGCCTCTTCACACTATGTAGACGTTATGGCTTGCTCCTTTGGTTTGAGAGGTTTACCTCTGAATTTATTCATGACATACATGTCCTGTCAATCTTTTATACTTACATGAATTGAGGATGGAACAAGACCACCCAATACTTTAAGACTGCTCCTACACTTAATAAGAATTTGACTGATCTGATTATATCCTCGACCCTCCAGTCCTATCTACCCACAGTAATCCTTCAACCTCCTGCTAATTACTATCTATCTCCCTCTGCCCTAAAAATAATCAAGGACGCTGCTTCTACATCTCAGGCACAAATGGTTGGTCCATTGTTTTTAAACAGTGAACCCCAATGCAAAATTCTTCTACAAAAGGAAGCATACTCTCCACAGCCTTCCTTGGGATCCCATATTTTTTGATCAAGTTCCCTTTCACTTTCCTAATCTCCAATGAATACATGCCTAGCCCAACCTTTTCTCATAAAAGAACCTGCCTTCCTGATGTTGGTCTTGCTTCTCTGAACTGCTTCCAACGCATTAATATCTTTCCTTAACTTACACAGTACTTCAGATATGGTCTCACCTACGTTCTGCATAACTGAAACATGGGTTCCTTACTTCTATTTCCATCAATGGTTTCGGTGACATATCACGAGATACATTTAACCAACTAGAGAAAGACCTATTTATTTATGTATAACCTCTGCTTCTTGTTAGCCAGTTAGTTTTCCATCCATGCCAAGGTGTTACCTCCTGTGCCTTGAGCCAATAGTTCTCGAAGCAGCAACAAGTCAAGTGCTTTCTGGAAATCCAGGTGTAGCTTATACACCAGTTGTCTTTTATTCATAATGTATGTTATTTTTCAAATAGCACCAATAAATTGGTCAAATGTGATTTCCTTCTCACAAAACAATGCTGATTTTTTTCTCTCTGACTGCCTTGAGGTTTTTCTAGGTGTACTGCTACAACATCTTTAATAATAGCTGCTATCATTTTCTCTAGGATAAGGAATAAACTAACTGGCCTGAAGTTTCCTGCTTCTTCGAATAAAAGAATTAATTTTTAATTCTTATCTGGCATTGTGCTATGCTCACAAATTTTACTTAAATCCTGGAATTTCTTAACTGTATATTCTGTTTCAATCTGCCTCTTCAAATTCAGATTAGTTTATTGTGGTATGTGCTAGGGCGAATGAGACTCCTTGCTCACTTGAAGCTCACAGGGCAAACAGTGAACAAGGTGACCTGCATACTGCAATGAATACCAAACAACGGAATGGTACAAAGTACAGTGGTGCACACTGAAGTAATATAAAAAGAAATGTTGAAGTGACCATAAGAGATGGAATTTAGGGTTCAAGGAAACAGCAGCACCACCAGGCAAGGGACATGAACTAGATGATCGGTTCAGTAGTCTGATGGCAGCAGGAGAAGTTTGACAGCAGCGATATCATCCACATATTTGTGGTTATGCACCGATCTCAGAATCAATGTCATTTATATACATTAGAAACAGTTAAAATCCCAACAGAGAGCTTCTAATTCATTACCTTCCTGCCATCAGATGTATTTTAATTATTTCTCAATCCTGAACCTTCACATCTTCGGATTTAATTTGCAGCCTTCCAGGTCAAACTTTAACCAAAGATTGGGTATTGAATATACACCTCCTCACTGGGCTGAATTTGAGTTACAGCAAAGATGAGGGTCATTTGTCTCATTGAAACCATGCCAGTAAATCCCATGCCCCCACCCACTCCCCACAGCCCTGCAAGTTTTTTTTCCCTCAACACAGAGCATACATAGGGAAATGAATGCTGAGTGTATTAATATGTTAGGGCATTTCAAGGTAGAGGAGGAGGTAGTGTTGTGTCTCTTAAGAAGCATTAAGGTGGACAAGTCTTCAGGGCCTGATGGGATTTACCCCAGGTTATTTAGAGAGGCAAAAGATGAGATGCTGGGGCCTTGACCAATATCTGTGTGTCCTCTCCAGCCATGGGCAAGGTCCCAGAAGACTGGTGAGTAGCTACTGTTGTTCCATTATTCAAGAAGGGATGCTGAAATAATACTGGAAACTATAGATTGAAGAGTGTCACATCAATGGTAGGGATGTTAATGGAGAGAATTCTTAGGGATAGGATTTATGAGCATTTAGAAAACCATGGTCTAATTAGGGAGAACCAGTGTGGCTTTGTGTGGGGCAAGTTGTATCTTATGAACCTGAGATTTTTGTCGACGTGACGAGGAAGTTTGATGAAAGTAGAGCTGTGGATGTTGTCTACATGGATTTTAATATTTTAATAAGGCAATTGACAAGATCCCTCATGGGAGGCTCATCCAGAAGATTAAAATGAATGGTATCCATGGCAAATGGCTTGCCCTTAGAAGGCAGAGGGTAGTGGCCAATGGAACTTATTCCAGCTGGAGATCTGTGATTAATAGTGTTCCACAGGGATCTGTGATGGGACCTCTACTGTTTGTGATGTACTGTATATAAATGACCTGGATGAAAAAGTAGATGGATGAGCTAGTAAGTTTGCAGATGACACAAAGGTTGGTGGTGTTGTGGATTGTGTAAATGACTGGCGAAGAATACAATGCAATATCAATCAGATATGGGCTCAGTCTTCACTCCTCTCTCCAGGACACCAGAGCCTTTCACTGTTCTGTCATTGGGTCAATTTAAACGCGGGCCCAGATGGACTGAAAAGATAGGGTGTTGGTTAGGATGAGAGCTGATTTCACTTGCTGTCTGCGATGGTCATCTCCATGGCACCGAGGACTACCCCAGCTGCTGTGCTCTGTGCCTGCTAATATGATGTACTGATGAGAGAGGCTTTGGGCCTACTCTGGGCTGCTCATAGGTTCAGATCTGAGGACTCAGGATTGGTTAGGAATGCCGTTATTGTTTGCTTCAATTGTTTGTATGATTTTTTTTCTTGTGCATCGAAGATTAATCTTCTACTTTTATTTTTATTCTTTTTTCCTGTAATTAGGTTTTTTCAGGGTTCTTGCTTTGTGGCTACCTGTGAGCAAACAAATTTCAGGATTGTATAATTTATACATTCTTTGATAATAAATGTACTTGAATCTTGAAATGGCCGATGGAGTTTAACTTGGCTAAATGTGAAGTGCTGGACCTGGGTAAGTCAAATGTAAAGAGACAATACACTGTTAAGGGCAAGATCCTGAATAGTGTTGACGAGCAGAGGGATCTTGCGATCCAAGTTCATAGCTCCCTGCTTCAACTATGCCAGTGTCTCAGAAGAATGTAGTAATATGCCTTAATGACTATCGTTCAGTAGCACTTATATCCACAGTGATGAAGTGTTTTGAAGGGCTGGTCATGAAACATATCAACTCCTGCCTGAGGAGCAACCTGGATCTGCTCCAATTTACCTACTACCATAACAGGTCTGTAACAGATGCCATTTCAATGGCTCTTCACTCAACCCTGGAACAGCTATACAGCAAAGATGTATACATCCGGACACTCATTATCAACTACAGCTTATTGTTCAATACTATCATCCCCTCAAATCAAGTCAATAAGCTTCAAGACCTTGGCCTCAATTCTTCCTCATGCAACACACATGAACACACAGTGTACTATCTCTTCTTTCAGTTAGTCCTGACGAAGGGTCTCGGCCCGAAACGTCGACTGTACCTCTTCCTAGAGATGCTGCCTGGCCTGCTGCGTTCACCAGCAATTTTTATGTGTGTTGCTTGAAATTCCAGCATCTGCAGATTTCCTCGTGTTTGCGTCTTCCTCATGCAAATGAATCCTCACTTTCCTCAGATTGGCAACAACATCTCCTCCACAATCTCTATCAGCACCGGTGTATCACAAGGCTGTGTGTTTAACCCCTGCTCTACTCACTTTACACTTCATGATTGTGAGGCTAAGCACAAATCCAATGCCATATTTAAGTTTGCTGATGGTTCCACTATCATCGGTGAATCAAAGGTGGTGACAAATCAGAATATACAAAAGAGATTGAAAGTCTGACTGAGTGTTGTCACAGCAACTGCCTCTTATGTAATGTCAGCAAGACCAAGGAGCTGACTATTGACTTCAGGAGGAGGAAATTGGAGGTCCATGAGCCAGTTGTCATCGAAGTATCAAGGTGGACAGTGTCAGCAACTTTCTATTCTTTGGATAATAATTCCATATCATTATAGAGGGCCTGTCCTGGGTCCAGCATGTAAGTGCAATTATGAAGAAAGCACTGCAGCACCTCTACTTCATTGGCTTGAGAAGATTCAGCATGACATCCATAACTTTGACTGACTTATATAGACATGTTGTGGAGAGTACATTGACTGGCTGCATCACAGCTTGGTATGAAAGCACTAATATCCTTGAATGGAAAATCCTATAAAATGTAGTGGATATGGCCCAGTCCATCACAGGTAAACCTTCCCAACCACTGAGCACAGCTACACGGAGTGTTGTTGCAGGAAAGCAGCATCCATCATCAGACTCTCCCACCGCCCAGCTCGTGCTTTCTTCTCACTGCTGCCATCAGGAAGAAGGTACTGGAGCCTCAGGAACCACATCACCAGGTTCAGGAACAGTTATTACCACTCAACCATCAGGCTCTTGAACCAAAAGGGATAACTTCACTCAAATTCACTTGTCCCATCACTGATCTGCTCTCACAACCTGTGATTAGTGGGTGAGGATAAATGGACAAGGGAAACACAGAGGGAGCGATCGCTATGGAAAGCAGGGGTGGGTGCGGTGGTGGCAAAGGCATGTTTAGCAGTAGGATTCCTTTTCCCACAAAATGCTGTATATTTCAATAAGATCATCTGCTACTCTTCTGAACTCCAGTGAATATAGGCCCAGTCCACATAGCCTCTCTTTACAAGACAATCTCTTAATCTCAGGAATTAACCTAGTGAACTTTCTCTGAACTGCCTGAAATCCAAGTACATCTCTACTTAATTAAGAAGATGAAAACTGTCCACAGCACACCAGGTATAGGTTCACCAATGGCCTTTAAAATTGTAGCAAGACTTCACAACTTTTATATTTCAACATTCCATTTATATTCCTAATTACCAGTTGAGTTTACGTGTTACCTTACAGTGTTTTATGCAGGGCACATAGATTGTTCTCTAGAGGAGCAAATTTTAGTCTTTCTCTATTTAATTTATGCTCTACATTTCAGTTCTTCCTACTAAAGTGCATGACCTCACGTTTCCCCGTACTATATTTCATCTGTCAGATGTTTGCCTACTCACTTAACCTGTCTATATCCCTTTGTAGATTCTCTGAGGCCTCACAACTTGCTTTGCTACCTACCTTGTAAAAACAGGAAATTTGACTGCAAGCCTTTTCATTAATATAGATTGTAAGTATCTGAGACCCCAGTATGATCCTTGTGATACTCTACTGGTTACAACTTGCCAACTTGAAAATGACCGAAATATCTCCATTCTCTACTTTATGGCTCGTAAACACAAAATAATCTGCAGATGCGTCCACACGTCCCTCCCCACGGATCTCCCACCTGGCACTCATCCCTGTAAGCGCAAGTGCTACACCTGTCCCTACACCTCCTCTCTTGCCACCATTCAGGGCCCCAAACAGTACTTCCAAGTGAGGTAACACTTCACTTGTGAGTCTGTTGGGGTCATCTATTACATCCGGTGCTCCCGTTGCGGCCTCCTCTACATCGGTGAAACCCAACGCAGATTGGGGGACCGCTTCGTCAAGCACCTCCGCTCCGTCTGCCAAAGTAGACAGGATCTCCCAGTAGCCACCCACTTCAACTCTGCTTCCCACTCCCATTCAGATATGTCCATACATGGCCTCCTCTACTGCCATGATGAGGCTAAACTCAGGTTGGAGGAGCAACACCTCATATACCGTCTAGGTAGTCTCCAGCCCCTTGGTATGAACATAGAATTCTCCAACTTCCGATAATTGTGCGCATGCGCCGGTCGTGCATGCAGCTGGTTACAGTTGCTCCGCAGTTTCTTACTTCTAAACTTTTTAACAGTTATTTGTTGTATTTTTTTTCTCACGGTAACACGTTGAAGCTGCACCCTCTCTAACGTGCTGGTGGAGAGAGTTTTACTTGTTTTTTTAGCACTGGAATTAGTTACATTCGGACACGTCTCGTTAGTATAGCAGCAGAATGGCCGCATTGTTTATTGGGACCAATTGATTGCGCTCATGCCCGCTGGTTTAGCAAACAGAGCAGCGGACATCCCGGCTGAAATCTGGAGGAAAACACACAGAGGATGCAGAGGGGGATCAAAAAGGCGAGGGAAGAGGACCGGGTCGAGACAACAGAGGCTTTCGGAGAAGAGAAGTTATAAGCCGTGTCCCCCCTCTCTTATCATGGGAAATGTGAGATCGCTGGGGAATAAAATGGACGAACTGACTGCGCTTGTCAGGAGTCAGAGAACATTTCGGGAGAGCAGTGTCATGTGTTTTACTGAAACGTGGCTGCATGAGGACGTACCTGATCAAAGCGTTTCCATAGAGGGCTTCCAGACCGTTTGAGCTGACCGGAATTGCACTGAGAGCGGTAAGCGTAAAGGAGGGGGGCTGGTGGTTCTGGTAAATAACAGATGGTGCAATCCTGGGCGTGTTACGATCAAGGAACGGGTCTGTAGCCCGGATATTGAACTTTTTGCTGTTGGACTCCGGCCATATTATTTGCCAAGGGAAATTTCGCATGCAATTGTGGTTGTTGTGTACATCCCTCCCTCTGCCAACCCAATGTCAGCGTGTAACAGCATTTACACCGTCATAGTCAGACTACAAACCCAGCACCCGAGTGCCCTCATTACCATCTCGGGTGACTTCAACCAGGTTACCATGGCTAGAACACTGCCCAACTTCACGCAGTATATGAGCTGTACAACCAGAGGGGAGAGGACTCTGGATTTGATGTACGCTAACGTTAAGGATGCATACAGCTCCTCTCCCCTCCCCCCACTGGGAAGGTCAGATCACAACCTGGTGCATCTAAAACCCTGCTACGTGCCTCTGTTGAAGAGTAAACCTGCAACCTCGAGGACAGTGAGGAAATGGTTGGAGGAGGCTTATGAGGCGCTCCAGGGTTGTTTTGAGGTGACAGACTGGCAGGCACTCTGTGAGCCACATGGAGAGGATATTGATGGGCTCACAGAGTGCATCACTGATTACATCAACTTCTGTGTGGACTGCAATGTTCCAACAAGAACTGTCCTTTGTTATTCAAATAACAAGCCATGGGTGACAAAGGACATTAAGGACATCCTGAACGCTAAAAAGAGGGCGTTTAGAGATGGAAATAGGGAGGAGCTGAGGGCAATACAGAGTGACCTGAAAGCCAGGATCAGGGAGGCTAAAGACAGGTACAGGAGGAAGCTTGAGTGGAAACTCCAGCAGAACAACATGAGAGAGGTCTGGAGGGAGATGAGGACCATCACTGGGTTCTGGCAAACTAGCAACAGAGGAGCAGAAGGCAGTGTGGACAGGGCCAATGAACTTAACCTGTTCTTTAACAGATTTGACAGTGTGGCCTCTGTCCATCCCACACAGGAGCCATCTATTGTCGGCCCCCAACCAACACATATTCCATTTACCCCTCCTACCCCTCCTCACAGTCCCTCACCCTGCTCTCATGACTATACCCCTTCCCCACATGAAACCCCCATGGTGGGCTTCACAGCTCTACAGGTGAGAAGGCAGCTGAAACGTCTCAACCCAAGTAAGGCTGCAGGACCAGATGGTGTCAGTACCAGGGTGCTCAAAGCCTGTGCCCCTCAGCTATGTGGATTACTTCACCATGTATTCAACCTGAGCCTGATGCTCCGGAGGGTTCCTGCATTGTGGAAGATGTCCTACCTCGTCCCTGTGCCGAAGACGCCGCGCCCCAGCGGCCTCAATGACTACAGACCGGTGGCATTGACCTCCCACATCATGAAGACCCTGGAGAGACTTGTTCTGGAGCTGCTCCGGCCTATGTTCAGGCCACACTTAGATCCCCTCCAGATCCCTACCAGCCCCGACTAGGAGTTGAGGATGCCATCGTCTTCCTGCTGAACCGTGTCTACGCCCACCTGGACAAGCCAGCGAGCACTGGGAGGGTCATGTTTTTTGACTTCTCCAGTGCGTTCAACACCATCCGCCCTTCTCTGCTGGGGGAGAAGCTGACAGCGATGCAGGTGGATGCTTCTCTGGTATCATGGATTCTTGCAAGTACGTGTGCTTGCAACACTGTGTGTCCGACAGAGTGATCAGCGGCACTGGGGCTCCACGGGGCACTGTCTTGTCTCCCTTTCTCTTCACCATTTACACCTGGGACTTCAACTACTGCACAGAGTCTTGTCATCTTCAGAAGTTTTTGGATGGCTCTGCCATAGTTGGATGCATCAGCAAGGCAGATGAGGCTGAGTACAGGGCTACGGTAGGAAACTTTGTCACATGGTGTGAGCAGAATTATCTGCAGCTTAATGTGAAAAAGACTGAGGAGCTGGTGGTAGACCTGAGGAGAGCTAAGGTACCGGTGACCCCTGTTTCCATCCAGGGGGTCAGTGTGAACATGGTGGAGGATTACAAATACCTGGGGATACGAATTGACAGTAAACTGGACTGGTCAAAGAACACTGAGGCTGTCTACAAGAAGGGTCAGAGCCCTCTCTATTTCCTGAGGAGACTGAGGTCTTTTAACATCTGCCAGACGGTGCTGAGGATGTTCTATGAGTCTATGGTGGCCAGTGCGATCATGTTTGCTGTTGTGTGCTGGGGCAGCAGGCTGAGGGTAGCAGACACCAACAGAATCAACAAACTCATTCGTAAGGCCAGTGATGTTGTGGGGATGGAACTGGACTCTCTGACGGTGGTGTTTGAAAAGAGGATGCTGTCTAAGTTGCATGCCATCTTGGTCAATGTCTCCCATCCACTACATAATGTACTGGTTGGGCACAGGAGTACATTCAGCCAGAGACACATTCCACCGAGATGCAGCACTGAGCGTCATAGGAAGTCATTCCTGCCTGTGGCCATCAAACTTTACAACTCCTCCCTTGGGGGGTCAGACACCCTGAGCCAATAGGCTGGTCCTGGACTTATTTCATAATTTACATATTACTATTTAACTATTTATGGTTCTATTACTATTTATTATTTATGGAGCAACTGTAACGAAAACCAATTTCCCCCGGGATTACTAAAGTATGACTATGACTATGAATTCCCCCCCCCTCCCTTCCCCTATCCCTATGTCACTCTGCTCCCTCCCCCAGCTGCCTACCACCTCCCTCTTGGTTCTGCCTCCTTCTACTACCGATTGTGTTTTCCCCTATCCTTTCTTCACCTTTCCTGCCTATCACCTCCCTGCTTCCCCTCCCCCACCCTTTATCTTTCCCCTTACTGGTTCTTCACCTGGAACCTACCAGCCTTCTCCTTCCCACCCACCCCCCACCTTCTTTATAGGGCCTCTGCCCCTTCCCTCTTCAGTCCTGACGAAGGGTTCCGGCCTGAAACGTTGACTGATCGTTTCCACGGATGCTGCCCGACCTGCTGAGTTCCTCCAGCGTGTTGTGAGTGTCTACTTTATGGCTGTTAGCCAGTCCTCTGTCCATGCTGTCAGGTCATGTACTATCCTATTATTCAATGCCTTTTGAAAATCCAATGGCACCACATCTGATAGTTCCCTTTTATCTACCTGCTTGTCACAGCCTCAAAGAAACCCAATGAATTTTTCAAAAACACAATTATCCCATTTACAAAATCACACTGATGCTACTTGATTCCCTTTTTTGTTTTTTACTGTATATACCCTACTTCCAGCATTTTTCAAGTGACAGATGCGAGGCTAATTAGCCTACTGTTTCCTACTTTTTGATCACCATGATTTCTTAAATATGGGAATTTTGTTAGTGATTTTCAGATCTGTCAGGACCTTTCAAGAATTCAAGGGCGTTTGGAAGACCACAACCAATGCAAACATTACGTTTACTGCGTCAAGTATTTGACATCTGAGATTTGGACTATCCCACAGTGTTCTTGATTATATTTTCTCCCATCTTGCTGTCTGTAAGGATGCCTTTCCATTTCCCATAATCCTCTGTCTCTATTGTCTCGCTCTGATGATGAGATTCCTGTATAGGTAGGTGCTTCTGAAACACCTCACCCCTACTGTAGTGGATTGCATTCATATCTATTTCTTGCACCTCTGCTCTCATCCCTTCTCCTGGACAAACATGAACCTAGTCCTTATCTTCCAGCCTTGACTTTCAATGGATCATCCTTTCTTTCTTTCCTTGCTTTCCTTCCCCTTTCAGCAGTTCAAGGAGATTGCTTGCTCTATCATGACCTGGTCTGCTTTTTAGCTCCTTCCTACCACTCTTTCTAATAGCACTCTTGCTTGTAGTCTCAGGTGACACAACTGCTCTTGAACTTCTTCCTTTCCTACCATCCAAGGACCCAAAAACCTTTCCAGGTAAAGCAGCAAATCAGATGCATCTCTTCCAATCCCAAATACTGCATCTCATGCTCACAATGTGGTCTCCTCTGCACTGAAGAAACTGAAGTCAAATTAGGCAATTGCTTTGCAGAACACAAACATTCATTTTACGGGACAGGAGTGATTCTGAGCTTCCGGATTCCTGGCACATTAATTCACCATTCTGACCTTCATAGCTGCGGCCTCCTACACTGTTACAATGAGGTCCAACACTAGCTTGAGGAACTGCACTTCACCTTCAGTCTGGACGCGTTGCAGCCTTCTGAACCTGGCACTGAATTCACCAACTTCAGGTAACTTGTTTTCTCCTGTTTGTTTTTGAAATGATCATTTCTGCTTGTCATCATTTGGCTCAGATACTTTTCACTTTTTGTACAGTTTGGCCTGCTAGACCCTCACCATTAGCAACATGTTAACAACATATTTGAAAGACTATGGCTACGTCCACACTAGACCGGATAATTTTGAAAACACTGGTTTTACGTAAAAACGACAGGTGTCCACACCAGGCGTTTTTCAAAATACCTCCGTCCACATTAGAACGGATATTTGGGCGAATCTCCTCCTACTGGGCATGCGCAGGACACACGGAAAACAAGCGAAGAGGAAACGGTATACTTGGTGCGTGTTTGTCCAGTTACAGACTAGGAAAACTTAAAAGGAATTGCTGTTGGCTCTCACGCAGGAGGACTTAAAACTAAAAAAAAAACAAATATTGGAGCGTATGGAGGCAACCGACAGGGAGTTCATGGACAGTATGACCCGGCTGACGACAAACATTGAAAAACTGACTAACTCTGTCGCATTAATAAAGCACCTTGTTAAATGTATAAAAATATGTCTGCATCAGCATTATCTTGTATTTCCATACAATGTTACATTAGGCTGTTACACATCTATTGTCAGAGAAGTACTTGCATAAATAGGTAAACCACCTTCATACAAGCAAGGACAGAAAACAGGGCAAAGTGAGTATACTTATTTATTCGGTAAGCTATGGCTCGAAGTATTTGGTGAGTACATTTCTAACTCTTCTGGCTTCAGTCTCATTGCCGTCTGTTCTGAAATTGTTAGGTTGTGTGGGGAGTTGCGTTCAAGAAAACAATGAAATGCCACGCAGCCGCCAGTATCTGTTCCGGCACGTCATGACAGCGTTTTTAAAAATATCCATTTACCCCGTCCACACTGCTCTGCACAATCGGCATTTTCAAATTAACACACTCTGGAGGGCACTTTAGAAAATCTCCGTTTTCAGGGGAGGAAGACACTGTTTCTGTGTGGACGGAGGGTCAAAATGAAGAGAAAAAGCTTCGGTTACGGATTTATCCGGTCTAGTGTGGACGTAGCCTAAGAAACTCCATCTAATTTTAACTGCTGTTTAACTACCATACTTAGAAACCATTTTTTACCCAGAGATATTACATTAGTTTTACCTATTTTTCTCCCACCAAATTTACTACCCCAAACTAGCTCCTACCCTGTTCTGATGATGTGGACCAGATCTGAAATTTCTCTTTCCATTGATGGCACCTTACCTGAATTAAAGTATGAACAGAATGCAGAGTTAATGTGACAGGAGATTGGATGCTTAGGATCACTCCTACAAATTAGTACCAGTTTATGTACAGTAATTACCTTCAGGTACCCAAGTACAGTTAATGAAGATGATATTTAGCATCCTTTAGTTTAGTCATAAGTTTGTTGGAATTCACAATAAAGTCAAAAAAATTAAATCATCCTTCATCCTTTTATTTGCAACATGACTCTACCAGTTCTGGCCAAATTTGGATTCTGAGCCATGGGACAACTTGATGTTTATTAATTTACACTTTCCAACAGTGAGAACCATTATGATTTACACCATTAGTAATATTCAGTTATTTCACACACTTTAAAGCCACCACTCTGTCCATAATTCAACACTGATTGGAAGATGCTTTTATCCAATCAGCCTTCTAGTATCAGTTTTGACTCTCTGATAGTATCTTAATCAGGATTCCACAAACAAGTGACATACCATGTGATTGCAAATGATAATCTGCTCCTCCCTATGCTTGTTAATCTTCTCAATCTGCCTGATTTTGTACCTCATAACATGATCTTTCAATGCTTCACTTCCATTGTTCAATTGGAGGGTCTATCTTGGCCTTGTTCCTACCCCAAGCAAGAAAATCATTGACAATGGGTCTTTTCCTGCCTTCAGTTCCATTACATCTAAAGTCCCTTTTATATTTCTCATCTATATGCTGCCCTTTGGTAAGCCTAACAAAAGATACATCAGATTCTATATGAATCCTGAGGATAACAAGCCAAGCCTCACCCATTTCGCCACACATATCAATACCTTCAATGCTTTTGCTTTATGCTAAGCATCTGATTCTCTATTGGAAAAGCAGGAATTGCCAGGTATTATGTCAACCAAAGTCCTTTGACCAGATTTGCTGTTAACGAGGCCAAAGACGCATTTAATTTGAATCTGTAAAGATTGTGATCAGAATTTCACCTTAAAATTTGTGAGACTAATGAGATAAATGGAACATAATGACTTTCAAAGTTCATAAGTTCAGAGTAAGTATATTATCAAAGTACATATATGTCACAATATACATCCTTGAGGTTAATTTTCTTGTGGGCATACTCAATAAATCTAATAAACGTAAGAGAATCAATGAAAGACCGCATCAATAGAGCAGACAGCCAAACTGTCTAAATACAAAAAGAAAGAAATAATAATAATAGTAATAACTATACATAAATAAATAATAAATATTGAGAAGATGAGATGAAGGTTTCTTGAAAGTGAGTCCACAGATTATGGGAACAGTTCAGTGATGGAGCAAGTGAATTTGAGTGAATTTATCCCCTTTGGTTCAAGAGCCTGATAGTTTAAGGGTAATAACTGTTGCTGAACCTGATGATATGAGTACTGAAGCTGCAGTACCTTCTTCCAGATGGCAGCAGCGAGACAAAAGCATGACCTGGGTGATGGAGGTCCCTGATGATGGATGCTGCTTTCCTGCAACAACACTCCGTGTAGATGTGCTCAACGGTAGGGAGGACTTTACCTGTGATGGACTGGGCCATATCCATTACCTTTTGCAGGATTTTCCGATCAAAGTCATTGGCGTTTCTGCACCAGGCTGTGATGTAACCAGTCAATATACTTTCCACGACACATCTATAGAAGTTTGTCAAAGTTTTAGATATTATGCTGAATCTTCCCAAACTCCCAAGGAAGTAGAGGCACTGCCATGCTTTCTTCATAATAGCACTTAAATGCTGGGCCCAGGACAGGTCCTGTGAAATGACAACGCGGAAGAATTCAAAGTTGTTGACCCTCTCCACCTCTGATCCTCCAAGGAGGACTGGCTCACGGAATTCTGGTTCTCTCCTCCTGAAATCAATACACTTGATCTTGTTGACATTGAATAAGAGTTTGTTGTTGTGGCACCACTCAGCCAGATTTTCAGTCTCCCACCTATATGTTGATCCGTCACCGCCTTTGATTCAGCCAACGACAGTGGTGTGGTCAGCAGAAGCTGAATGTGGCATTGGTGTTGTGCTTAGCCACACAATCATTAGTGTAAAGTGAGTAGAGCAGGCGAGTAAGCACGCAGTCTTGTGGTGCACCTGTGCTGATGGAGAATGTGGAGGAGATATTGTTGCCAATTGGAGCTGACTGGGGTCTGCAAATGAGGAAATCCAGGATCCAATTGTACAAGGAGCTATTAAGGCTGAGGTATTGAAACTTATTGATTAGTTTTAAGAATATGATAGTATTGAATGCCAAGCATCCTGATGTATGCATCTTTGTTGATAAGGAACATCCTGATGTATGTATTTTTGCTCTCCAGATGTTACAGGGTTGAACGAAGAGACAATGAAGTTGCATATGTTGTGGACCAATTGTACTGGTAGGCAAATTGAAGTGGATCCAAATCACTTCTCAGGCTGAAGTTGATATGCTTCATCAACAGCTTCTCAAAACACTTAATCACTATGGACGTAAGTGCTATTGGAATAATCATTTAGGCATGTTATCATGTTCTTAGGCACCAGTATCATTGAAGTCTGCTTGAAGCCAGTGGGTACCTCAGATTGCTGAAGTGAGAGGTTAAAGATCTCAGTGAACATTTCACCCAGGTCTTTAGAATTCAGCCATGTACTCCATCCTGGTTAGATTCTTTCTGTGGGTTCACTCTCCTGAAGGATGCTCTCACATTGGCCTCAGAGACTGAAATCACAGGGTCATTGGGGGCTGTGGGAGTTTGTGTTGGTTCCTCTATGTTTTGATGGTCAAAGCAAGCATAGAAGGCTTTGAACTCATTTGGAAGTGAAGCCCTGTTGTCACCTATGTCGCTTGATTTCATTTTATAAGAGGAAATAGTATTCAAGCCTTGCTGCAGCTGTCGAGCATCCTTTATTGATTCAAGTTTAGTCCAGAATTGCCACTCCACCTATGAGGTGGCTTTCCGGAAATCGTACCTAGACCTTTCGAAACGTTCTTGGTCGCTAGACTTGAATGCCTCTGATCTGTCCGCAGATCTCGTGGTACATCCAGGACTTCTGATTGGAGAAGACTCTGCATGATTTTGTAGGTACACACTCGCCTATGACCGTTTTTATAAAGTCCGTGACAACCATGGTGCGTTCATTCAGATCCACCGAAGAGTTGTAGAACACAGCCCAGTTCACCGACACAAAGTAATTCTGTAGCTGTGTCCCACGACCACCCCTTTGATGTCCTAATCTTTGTTGCTGTATCTGTGTGATAGATGCACACTAAATTTGCTATAGGTATTTAGGGCCAGTAATTACAACTATAAGTACACTTCTTAATGACCCAATGGTAGCTAATTACTTTCATTAATATAAACTGTAATGGCTGAAGTCCCAACACTAATCCTTGGGCTACCCCACTAGCTAAACCTACAAACCAGACAAAAGATCCATTTACATCTACACACTGTTTCCTCTTGGACAGCCAGTCCTCCATCCATGCAAATATTAAATCCTAGGTACCATATATTCCTCACTCTGCCATTATTTGCTCATTGTTTTAGCAATATAAAGCACAAAACTGATGTGAAGGGTGCAGTAGGAAAGTTCAACTGATTACTAATGCCATTATCTTTTCCACAATGGGAAAAAAATCTAAGTCTATTGTTTCCCTTTCTTGCCACAAGCACCTAGTGACTAATTTCACAAACATTAAATTTTCTAATTTCGGGTCATTCTTCTGTCAGTTTTCTACCCAGTCCCTCCTACACCCACCTAATCATAACGACACCTCCCAGCCCACCTCCCTGCTTATATCGTCTCATAAGACCATAAGCCCAGGAGCAGTATTGGGCCATTCAGCCCATCGAGTCCGCTCTACCATTTCATCAATGGTTGATTTATAATCCCTCTCAACTCCATTCTCCTGCCTTCTCCCTGAAACCTTTGACACCTTGATTAATCAAGAACCCATCAATGTCCACTTTAAATATGCTCAATGATTTGGCTGTCTGTGGCAATGAAATTCACACCGTCTGACTAAAGAAATTCCTCTTCATCTCTGTTCTAAATGAATGTCCCTCTATTCTAAGGCTGCGCCCCAGACTCCCCCACTATAGGAAACACATCAACTTTATCTAAGCCTTTCAATATTCAATAGGTCTCAATGAGATCCCCCTTCATTCTTCTAAACTCCAGTGAGTACAGGCACAAAGCTATCAAATACTCCTCATACATTAATCCTTTCATTCTAAGAATTATTCTTGTAAACCTCCTATGGACCTTCAAACTGCTCACAATACTCCAAGTACAGTCTGACCAACGCCTTATAAAATTTCAGCATTACGTCCTTGCTTTATATTCTAGTCCTCTCGAAACGAATGCTAACACTAACCACCGACTCAACCTGCAAGTTAACCTTTAGGGAAGCCTGCACAAGGACTTCCAAGTCCCTTTGTTTCTTCACCACCCCCCTCTGTCCATCATCTCCATCTGCCCATCACCCACATCACCGGATCCCTATCCCTAATGCTCCCATCTCTTATTTGGTTCTGTTCACTACTTTCTTTTCCTACTCATTTCCATCAGCTGTCACTCTTCTTCGCTTCCACTTATCACCTCCTGGCCTCTGTTGATATCACCACTCTTCCCTCCCTCACCTATCCACCTCTTATTCATCTCTTGCTAACTCTTGATCCACCCATTCCCTCACCCTTTTATATTGGCTATCTCCCCTCTATTCTTCAGTCCAGATGAAAGGTCTCAACCCGAAAAATGCCCCACTACAGATGCACCTTGACTCGCTTTGTTCCTCTAGCAGTTTCTTTCATTTTTCTTCAGATTCCAGCATCTGCTGTCTCTTGTATCTTTGCCAGTTTCAGTTACCTGTCCGAGACTGAACCAGACTAAGAATAAATTTAGCCTTCTAATTTATCTTGAGCTTCATTCCCAACACCATATGTCCTCTATTGGCATCTATATAGAAAAGAATGAATGATACTACTCAAAGAGCAAGATTACTTTCCATTATCCCTCAACAAACTTCACTCCAAAAACAGATTATTGATAATGAGAGTAAATATTTTATTTCACTGCTATTTGTATAAACTAACTGAATTTAACTTGGACACGTCTTACCTTATAACAATGTCTGCACTTCAGTCCTTAATTGGCTGTGAAGTGATTGAGAATGTTCTGGGATAGCAACTTTCTTTATTCATTCACAGGATATAGATATCATAGGCTAAGGTGGCATTTATTAACCAGTCATAATTGCTTCTGAACTGAGTGTTATGCTTGGCCATTTCAGAAGGCAATTAAAAGTTAACTATATTTGTGTTTTGGAGTCATTTCTTCGACCAGAGAGGGTAAGGATGGCAGGTTTCTTTCCCTGAAGGATATTAGTAAACCATTTAAGCTTTTGCAACGTTCATCAGTTTCATGGTCACCATTAATGAGACTAGCTACATTTATTCTATATTTTATTTAATCATCTGAATTTAATTTCCTAACCTAGCATGTTGAGATATGAACTAATGTTTCTAGATCAATATACTTTTCTAGTGTGTTAACCATTTGGTGATTGTGTTGTTTTTCTAACTATAAAGGTATAAGGACTATGAACAACAGACCAATGTACATTGTATTTAGATACAAAAAAAAAAGGAAAACTTAGGCAATCAACTGCATTTACCAGGGAAAAATATAATTGCCTTTCAAAAGTCCACATCACAATAGGGAAAATAATTTTTAGAAGGTCATAAAATTTTGACATAAGGTTTCATTTATTAATTTTGCACTTCCTGTGGGTGTCAGACTTTAGGATCTCATGTTCAAGCATGCAGTTTCCTTAACAGGGAGGGAGGCAGAAAAAGGATATTATAGACCAATTAGCCTGACCTCAGTGGTTGGGAAGACTGCTTGGAGTTAATTGTTAAGGGTATGGTTTTGGGGTACTTGGAGGAACATGATAAAATAGGCCAAAGCCAGCATGGATTCCTTAAGGGAAAACCTTGCCTGACAAATCTGTTGGAATTCTTTGAGGAAACTACAAGCAGGATAGACAAAGGAAAATCGGTGGATGTTGCATACTTGGATTTTCAGAAGGCCTTTGACAAGGTTCTGCACATTAGGCTGCTTGACAGGATAAGGTCCCTATAGTATTACAGGAAAGATACTAACAGGGATAGACCATTGGCTGATTGGTAGGAGGCAAAGAGTGGAAATAAAGGAAGCCTTTTCTGATTGGCTACTGGTGATTAGTGGTGTTCTGCAGTGGTCAGTACTGGGACTGCTTCTTTTTACAATGAATGTCAATGATTTGGATGATGGAATTGTTGGCTTTGTGGCCAAATTTGCAGATAACATGAAGATAAGTGGAGGGCCAGATTGTGTTGAGGAAGCAGGAAGGCTGCAGAGAGCTTAGACAGATTAGGAGAATGGGCAAATAAGTGACAAAAGGAATACAGTGTTGGTAGAAGAATAAATGCGTAGATTATTTTCTAAACGAGGAGAAAATCTGTGGTGCAAAGGGACTTGGGAGTCCTCGTGCAGAATTCCGGTAAGATTAATTTGCATGTTGATTTGGTAGTGAGGAAGGCAAGTGCAATGTTACCATTCATTCTGAGAGGGCCAGAAGGAGGCAGAAGAATGGAGTTGAGAAGGAAATGGATTTAGCCATGATGAAATGATGTCGCAGACTCAATGGACAGAATGTCCTAATTCTGTGTCTTTGTCTTATGGTCTAACGTTAAACAAGGGCTTAAAATTGATGCAAAACTCGCCTAAAGGTACTGAAATGAAAATCAAGTCACTCAAGTGGCGTGTAAAATTATCTTTCAAGCTATAGGATGGTGAGTGCAGTGACACCACATAAAAGTCAATTGCTGAAGCGAATAAGCAATATTAAAGATGTATCCATCCTTTGTAGTCATAAATAAATGATATGGTAATCCTTATAAATCTTTTCAAATATGCTCATCAATTCCTGGTAAAGTTTGACAAATCCTATTAATGTAAATCAATGTCCTGTGTCCACAATTGTTTGCTATGTAAATTGATCAACAATTCTTGCTGTCCACAGCCTATTATGCACAAATGTCGATGTTTTGTGCATAGTTTGAAGGATCTTAACATTAGTTGTCCACAATCCAGTTCTGAATTGCTGTATAAGGCCATCATTTTGTATGGGTACAGCAAGGATACAGTTATGTGTCTATCGGGCACATGTTTGTTGGATAGTTGCCAAGTTGTAATTTTTGATCATTTTGTTCTCATGAAAAAAATAGAGAACAAAATAAGTTATAATGATGCTGTATAAAACAAAGCAATTTCAGACAGATTTAAAGCACACCACTGCTCATTAGCATTTAATATATGTATTAAAATAGAGTCCGCCAATATTTGAAATGTGTTTGCTTAGCTTGACTTCAATTAAAGGTAGTCAGTGTGACTTGGCTAATTCAAGGTTCCTCATGACTTCGTATCTCAACTTATTTTGAGAAGACCTGGAAATTCTCTCTAGCAGAGGAAGGGATGAGGTATGGGCTACTCATGAGTGCATCTCCAAAGGAGGCCAGAGGAACTGCATTTCACTTGCTGACAGCACCTAATGTACAGGTGTGGTCAGTTCCCCTTTTAGGTTAGGTTTTTGAGATGTGCGGGTCAATATTCTTTCAGACGTACTTCATATTGAATAAACAACAAGGCTGGCCCATGTAGAATGATGAACTAACCTTCCCTTGCAATAAAGCCAGATATGGCAAGGTTTTAAATGTCTCTGTGATGAAAGAATCAAAGGAATACTACCTGAATCTGATCTTACGATGCTCCCCTGTTGTACCTCTGCATCACATTATTGCATAATCAACTGTTGAACATATTCCTTTCACGTAAGAGTGACCGTCAAAAGGAGCTTGTAACAATAATGTAACTTACAGTGCTTATAGCACTTTGATCTAGATGCATTCTGATGAATAATCATGCAAGCAGCTATAACACATGATATAATCAGAATCTCTTTATTAAACAAACATAAGAGTAATGGGTCCCTGTGCTTTCATTCTTTATTGCTATTTCAAAATGTCTCTCTCTGTTGGAAACACATCAATCTGAGTGCACAATCAAAACAAAAATTTCATAGGTAACGTTGTCCATTGGTGGCTAACTAAAGAGCTTAAGGATAGTATTAATTCAAAGAAGAGGCAGATAAGATGGTTAATAAGAGTTGTTAATTTGTGTACTGGGAGGGTTTTAGAAAGAAGTAATACATGATCAAAAATAACAAAGAAAGGAGGTATAGCAAATGAGAGGAAATAACCACATAAAAACACAAAAGCTTTCCCAAGCAGATAGAAAGGATGAGAGCAGCAGAAGTAAAAGCGGAGTAAATTGGAGAGAGGCAAGTTGAAATGGTTATGGGAAATAAGCAAGTGACTACGATGTTTTATGTCCACATTCAGAATAGAAAGCTCAATAAGCACACCAGAAAGAATGGCAATGTAGCAAAAATGTATTAGAAAAGTCATGTGATAGAAAACCAATAAATCACTGAACCTAGGGCTTAAGAGTATCAGTAGAGAAATATGAAGAATGGAAAGAATAATCTGGAGACCATTTAAAAATGTGGGATCTGGGTATTCTTGCACAAGAAAATCAAAAGTTTAACAACAAGGCCAATAAGCAATTAAGCGACGAGATGGCACGATGAGCATTATTGCCGGGTGGTTGGAATGTAAGAGTAAAGAAATCTTGCTGCAGTTGTACAGAGACGACATCAAAAAATCTGTGGCCTCTATGTTTAAGAACATAGAACATTACAGCACAGTCGAGGCCTTTTGGCCCATGATGTTGTGCCAACTACTCCAAGGTTTATCTAAACTTTCCCTCTTACATAGCCCTCCATTTTTCTATCATCCATGTGCCTATTTAAGAGTTTCTTAAACATTCCTAATGTATCTGCCTTCACAACCACCCCAGCAGGGTGTTCCACACACCCACCTCTTTCCATGTAAAGAAATTGCATTTGATATCCCCCTTACGCTTTCCTCCAATCACCTTAAAATTATGTCCCTTTGTATCAACCATTTCTGCCCTGAAAAAATATCTCCGGCAATCCACTCTATCTATGCCTCTTATCATCGTGTATGCCTCTATCAAGTTTCCTTTCATCCTCATTTCACTCCAAAGAGAAAAGCCCTAGCTCACTCAACCTATTCTCATAAGACTTGTCCTCTAGTTCAAGTATCATCTTGGTAACTCTCCTCTGTGCTCTCTCTAACTTTTCCACTTCCTTCCTATAGTGAGGCGATCGATATTCCAAGTGTGGTCTAACCAGGGCTTTATAGAGCTGCAACATTACCCGTTGTTCTTGAACTCAATTCCCAACTAATGAAGTCCACCACACCATATGCCTTCTTAGTGCCCCTATCAACCTGTGTGGCAACTTTAAGCATCCATGGATGTGGACCTCAAGCTTTCTCTGTTCTTCAACACTGCCAGAAATCCTGCCATTATTCTGCCTTTAAATTTGACCTTCAAAAGTGAATCACTTCACCCTTTACTAGGATGAACTTCATCTGCCAGTTCTCAGACCAGCTCTGCATCCTGTCAGCGTCCCGCTGCAACCTACTACAAGCCTCAACACTATTCACAGAGCTCCACCTATCTTCATGTCATCTGCAAATTTACTAACCCACTCCGCCACTTCCTCATTCAAGTCCTTTATAAAAATCACAAAGAGGAGGGGTCCCAGAATAGATCTCTGTAGATCATCACTCACCACCAACATCTAGGCAGAATGAACTCCATCTAGTAATACTGCCTACATTCTATGGGCAGGCTAATTCTGTATTCACACAGCCAGGTTTCCCTGGATCCCATGGCTGAGCTTAGCACTGGAAACCTTATAAAATGACTAACTAAAAACCGTATCTACTGCTCCACCTTCATCAAAATGCTTTGTCACATCCTCAAAGAATACAATCAGGCTTGCAAGGCATGACCTGCCCCTCACAAAGCCATCCCTAATCAGACTGTGCTTTTCCAAATGCTCATGAATCTTGTCTCTAAAAACCTTTTTCAATAAATTTCCTACCACTGAAGTAAGAATCACTGGTCTATAATTTCAAGGATTATCCCTACTCTCTTTCTTGAACAAAGCAGTAACATTTGCTACCCTCCAATAATTTAGTCCTACTTCTGTGGCCAGTAAGGATGCAAAGATCATTGTCAAAAGCAATATCTTCCCTCATTTCCCATAGTAACCTAGGGTATATCCTATCTGGCCCTGGGGACTTAAATATCCTAATGTTTTTCAAAAGTTCCAGTACATCCTCTTTCTTAATGTTATATGCTGTTATACACTGTCCTCTCAAACATTAAGGTCCTTCTCACTAATGAATACTGAAGCAAAATATTTATTAAGGGCCTCCCCTGCCTCCTCCGACTCCAGGCATGTGTTTCCTTTTCGGTCAGTGATTGGCCCTACAGTCACTCTTGCCATCATCCTGTACTTCACATACAGTGTGTGTAGAAAACCTTAGGGTTTTCCTTAATCCCACTTGTCAAAAGCTTCTCATGCATCCTTCCAGCTCTCCTAGGTCCATTCTTCAGCTCCTTCCTGCTTACCTTGTTATTCTCTAAAGCACTGTCCGATCCTCGTTTCCTAAACCTTAATTAAGCTTTCTGCTTCCTCCTGACTGGATATTCCTTATGAACCATAGTTCCGTCACCCTACCATCCTTTCCCTGCCTTGATGGGACAAACCTATCCAGAACCCCCTGTAAGTGCTCCCTAAGCAATCTCCACATTTCTGTTGAGCATTTCCCTGAGAACATCACTTCCCAATTTATGCTCCCGAGTTCCTGCCTAATAGTACCACAATTCCCCCATCTGCTCGTATCCATCTCTAAGGCTACAGTAAAGGTCAGATGGTTGTGGTAACTGTCTGCAAAATGCTCTCCTACCGAGAGATCTGACACCTCACCTGGTTTGTTGCCTAGTACCTGATCCATTATGACTCTTCTCTAGTCGGTCTGTCTATATCTTGAGTCAGGAACTATGTTATTGTGTGTGTGCACAATAAAGAACTTCAGATCCTAGTGGGCAATGCAGGTGGTTCATCAGCAACTGGAAGTGATGGTGGTGAGCTCGTTGCGTGTACTCGGGCTGGAGCAAAAGCTATTGCTGTAAATCTGTAGATAAAATAGTTCTAGCATTTTTACCCGTGCTATTTGTCTTTACAAAGAACAAACATAACATGGTGTTAGAAGTTGGTGTGAGGTCTAAACACAGACAGTAAATAAATAGCGTGTATGACTGAAGAAAGCGATGCTAGACGGAGAGTGATGGAGTGAAGCAGGCCAGTGAGACGACAGCATGTTGTGCCCTGAAATACAACGGATTCCTCAAGAAATCCAGGTGAGAGCCAAAAGGTTTCTGTCAAGGATGAACTAAGTCTTCCCACACCTATACATTTTACTGGCATTCTAACTGATAAATGGAAATGCTTCAGACAGCAATTCAACACACACACAGATATATACATATATATATAGTGGCTAGCGGAGCAGGAGGGATGGATGAAAAATTGAACACATCTATTTTTCTGCATGTCGTTGGTGAAGATACTTTGTACATCTATGATAGCTTTCAAATTGATGAGATAGCCTTTACATTGGATACTAATGACAGAATCTGAGTATTTTGTCCCAAGTAAAACCGTCTCATTTGAGAGATACAAGTTCTTTTCCTGTGATCAGAAACAATGGGATTCTGTCTGTGCCAGAAGTCTACCTAAGAACCATCCACGTGATCACATGACACGTAGTGTCGAAACCATGATGGATGACATCATCGGCTGGGGGTCCACCAAGGATGAGCATGATGCTTGACTGAGACAGGTACTTGATGAGACACGGAAAGTCAATTTAATATTAAATAAAGAGGAATGTGAGTTTGGTGTTAAGTCACTGACTTTCATAGGAGATGTCAGAAGAGGGAGTGAAGCCTGACCCAAGAAAGACATCCGTCATTGAAAGCATGGAAAGGTCCCAAAACAAGAAAGAGGTGAGACATTTCTTGGGGGTGGTGACTTACCTGGCTAGGTTCATCCCTCGACTGCCTACTGTGTCAGCACTACTTAGGTCACTTTTTGAGCAGCGAAATGAGTGGATTTTGGTCTCACAAGCAAGAAGAGTGTTTCCAGATGCTCAAGACAGTCTTAGCCGAAGAGCCCATGTTGAAGTTTTACGATCCAGAAAGGTGTACTAGGATCTCAGCTGATGTGTCCCAGAACAGCCTTGGAGCAGTACTACTGCAGCAGCATGATGACATATGGCAACTGGTGGCCTGTGCATCAAGGACTTTAACAAGTGTGGAAGCCAACTATGCACAAATAAAGAAAGAGCTTCTCACCAGTACATATGCAGTGTGAAAAATTCCAGAAGTATGGACAAGCTTTTGAAGTGGAGACAGACCACGACCCACTAGTCTCAATTATTTAGTGTTGAAACCACTGAATGACTGTCCCATGTTGATAAGGCTGCAGAAATATGTTGTGAAGATGACCTACACACTGGAAAATATATGTTTGCTGCTGACGTACTGCTTCAAGCATTCAACAAGAAAGAAAAGTGTGACCAAGAGATTAATGCAGATATACAGGCCTATGTTGAGGTGATTGTCACCTCCTTTCCAATATCTCCCGATAATCACCTCAACATAGGCCTGTATATCTGCATTAATCTCTTGGTCACCTCCTTTCCAATATCTCCCGATAGAACAGAAAAGATTAGGACAGCAGCAGGGACAGATGAAACAGTGAAAGTACTCAAAGAGACCATACAGAAAGGATGGCCAGAAACTAAGAATGACTGTCAAATGTGTGCTCAGGTTTATTGGGCATACAGAGTTGAACTGTCAGTAGTGGAAGATATAGTCTCCAAAGGGAACAGGTTTGCGATTCCAGTGTCCCTACACAAGGAAATGCTCCAGAAGATACATGAAGGGCATCCTGCTGATGAAAAATATAAATGAAGAGTTCATGAAGTGATGTACTGGCCAAGAATGAACCAAGACATCAGCAAGACCACAGCTTCATGTGAGATATGTCTTACCTACAGACCAAAGCAGCAAGAAGAACCATTTACACCCTATACCAGATAGGCTGTATTTCAAGTTGGAGTCAACATAGAACATAGAAATCTACAGCACATTACAGGCCCTCAGCCCACAATGTCGTGCTGTACATGTAACCCACTCTAGAAACTGCCTAGAATTACCCTATTGCATAGTCCTCTAATTTTCTAAGCTCCATGTACCTATTTAAGAGTCTCTTAAAAGACCCCATTGTATCGGTAAAGGTCCCAGAACAGATCCCTGAGGCACACCTCTGGTCACCAACCTCCAAGCAGAATATGGCCCATCTACAACCATTCTTTGCCTTCTGTGGGCAAGCGAAGGATCCACAAAGCAATGTCCCCTTGGATCTCATGCCTCGTTACTTTCTCAATAAGCCTTGCATGGGGTACCTTATCAAATGCCTTGGTGAAACCCATATACACTACATCTACTGCTCTTCCTTCATCAATGTGTTTAGTCACATCCTCAAAAAATTTAATCAGGCTTGTAAGGCACGACCTGCCCTTGACAAAGCCATGCTGACTATTCCTAATCATATTATACCTCTCCAAATGTTCATAAATCCTGCCTCTCAGGATCTTCTCCATCAACTTACCAACCAAGGAAGTAAGACTCACTGGTCTATAATTTCCTGGGTTATCTCTACTCCCTTTCTTGAATAAGGGAACAACATCCGCAACCCTCCAATCTTCCGGAACCTCTCCCAACCCATTGATGATGCAAAGATCATCGCCAGAGGCTCAGCAATCTCCTCTCTTGCCTCCCACAGTAGCCTGGGGTACATCCCATCTGGTCCCGGCGACTTATCCAACTTGATGCCTTCCAAAAGCTCCAGCACATCCTCTTTCTTAATATCTACTTGCTCAAGCTTTTCAGTCCACTGCAAGTCATCACTACAATCACCAAGATCCTTTTCCATAGTGAATACTGAAGTAAAGTATTCATTAAGTACCTCTGCTATTTCTTCTCGTTCCATACACACTTTCCCACTATCACACTTGATAGGTCCTATTCTTTCACATCTTATCCTCTTGCTCTTCACATACTTGCAGAATGCCTTGGGGTTTTCCTTAATCCTGCCCACCAAGGCCTTCTCATGGCCCCTTCTGGCTCTCCAATTTCCTTCTTAAGCTCCTTCCTGTTAGCCTTATAATCTTCTAGATCTCTAACATTACCTAGCTCTCTGAACCTTTTGTAAGCTTTTCTTTTCTTCTTGACTAGATTTACTTTGTACACCATGGTTCCTGTACCCTACCATAACTTCCCTGTCTCATTGGAACGTACCTATGCAGAACTCCACACAAATATTCCCTGAACATTTACCATATTTCTTCCGTACTTTTCCCTGAGAACATCTGTTCCCAATTTAAGCTTCCAAGTTCCCGCCTGATAGCCTCATAATTCCCCTTACTCCAATTAAATGCTTTTCTAACTTGTCTGTTCCTATCTCTCTCCAAAGCTACCGTAAAGGAGATAGAATTATGATCACTATCTCCAAAATGCTCTCCCACTGAGAGTTCTGACACCTGACCAGGTTCATTTCCCAATACCAAATCAAGCACAGTCTCTCCTCTTGCAGGCTTATTGTGTCAAGAAACCTTCCTGAACTCCACCCTGTCTAAACCCCTTGCTCTATGGAGATGCCAATCGATATTTGGGAGATTAAAATCTTCCACCACGACAACTCTATTATTATTATTACACCTTTCCAGGATCTGTTTCCTTATCTGCTCCTTGATATCCCTGTTACTATTGGGTGGCCTATAAAAACACCCAGTAGAGTTATTGACCCCTTCCTGTTCCTAACCTCCACCCATAGAGACTCCATAGGCAATTCCTCCATAGCGTCCACCTTTTCTGCAGCCGTGACACTATCTCTGATCAACAGTGCTATGCCCCCACCTCTTTTGCCTCCCTCCCTGTCCTTCCTGAAACATCTAAAACCCGGCACTTGAAGTAACCACTCCTGTCCCTGAGCTATCCAAGTCTCTGTAATGGCCACCACATCATTGCTCCAAGTACTTATCCATGCTCTAAGATCAACCGCTTTGTTCACAATATTCCTTGCGTTAAAATAGACACATCTCAAACTGTTGGTCTGAGCGTGTCCCTTCTCTTTCACCTGCCTATCCTTCCTCACACACTGTCTCCAAGCTTTCTCTATTTGCAAGCCACCTGCCTCTTCCCCAGTCTCTTCAGTTCGGATCCCAACCCCCAACAATTCTAGTTTAAACTCTCCCCAGTAGCCTTAGCAAACCTCCCCACCAGGATATTGGTCCCCCTGGGTATAAAGTGCAACCCGTCCTTTTCGTACAGGTCACACCTGCCCCAAAGGAGGTCCCAATGATCCAGAAGTCTGAATCCCTGCCCCCTGCTCCAATCCCTCAGTACACATTTATCCTCCACCTCATTCTATTCCTATACTCACTGTCACGTAGCACAGGCAGTAACCCGAGATTATTACCTTTGCGATCCTGCTTCTCAACTTCCTTCCTAACTCCCCGTAGTCTGTTTTCAGGATCTTTTCCCTTTTCCTACCTACGTCATTGGTACCAATATGTACCACGACCTCTGGCTCTTCTCCCTCCCACTGTAGGACTCCATCTCACAACCCTCCAGTCTATCCACAACACCCCAACTTTTGTGTTATCGGCAAACTTACTAATCCACCCTTCTACTTCCTCATCCAGGTAATTTATAAAAATCACAAAGAGGAGGGGTCCCAGAACAAATCCCTGCAGAACACCACTGGTCGCCAACCTCCATGCAGAATATGTGCCATCTACAGCCACCCTTTGCCTTCTGTGGGCAAGCCAGTTCTGGATCCACAAAGGAAGGTCCCCTTGGATCCCATGGATTTGTTTGAATGTAATGGGAAGAGTCATATTGTTATAACAGATTACTTTTCCAATTACCCAGAGGTTGCAACACTGCAATCAACATTCGGCAAAGCGGTCATCACCTTCCTGAAAACTGTGTTTGCGAGGCATCAAGTTCCATGTGAGGTGCTATCAAACAATAGTCCACATTATCAAACTGTGAATTTGAGACCTTTGCCAATGGCTGGGGGTTTTGACATATAACTTCAAGACCACATCATCCAAAATCTAGTGGCTTAGAAGAGAGTTTGGTCAAGGTAGTGAAGGGTCTCATGACGAAGGTGCAAGTTGGACAAGAGGACTTCCACAAAAATTTGATCATTTGTTGAAGTGCACCACTGCAGAATGGCCTTTCACCAGCCCAAGTGCTAATGGGTTGATGCATAAGCACTAACCTTCCAGTGCACTAAAACCTGTTGACATCTAAAGGATCACACAAAGAAAAATTGGCTAAAGTAAAATGGAAAGCGAAACAGAAAAAGTATCATGACAAGACTATGTAAAACCTACTAATCCTGATGCCTGGAGATCAAGTGCAAATCTAAGATCACAATTCAGGTATTTGATCCATGCAGAGGATATGTACAAGAAGAAGTTGCTCCACATTCCTACCAGATTCAGACAGAATGAGGAAAACCCTTGAGAGAGGATGAAGGAACCATGTGAATCTATGACCACAAGCGCCAACCCATAACTGTGATACTTCACCTGTCAGTACACCAAAGGGGCCAGCTGATGTAAAGAAAAAACTCTCAGAAAGACACAAATATTAATGCACCAAATACAAGCAATATACATGTGGAAACGCAAAGCAGAACAAAAACGATCATTAAACCACCCCAGAGACTGATAGGAAGTTGCTAAGTGAAAAAGGAACTGGCTACAGAATGTAAGTATCTTTGTTGTAAAGGATTACATTTTCTTGCAGTTTTATGGGGACATACTATTGTGCTTGTTTTTCTTTAAAGAGAGAAGACATGTTATTATGTGTGTATATAATAAAATAGTTCATTTCCCAGTGGGCAATGCAGGTGGTTCATCTGGAACTGGAAATGATACAGGTGGGCTTGTCATATGTGCTTGGGCTGGGGCAAAAGCCATTGCTGTAAATCTGTAAATAAAACAGTTTTAGTATTTTCCCCCATATTGTTTGTCTTTGCAAAGAATAAACATAACAGGAGCCCTTCCTGGACATACCCAACAAATTCCTCCCATCTAAGTCTTTTGAACTAAAGAGGTGCTAATAAATATTAGGGAAGTTGAAGTCCCCCTGACAACAACCCCATTATTTTTTCACCTTTCACAAATCTGCCCCCAGTTTTTCAGTGTTTTTCAGTGTCTCAGCTGCTATTGGGGGCGGGGGGTCTACAGAATACTCCCAATATAAGGTTTGCCCCCTTACTGTTTCTGACTTCCACCTATACTAACTCAGCTGATAATCCTTCCACAATATCCTCTTCTTCTGCAGTTGTGATACTATCCCTGATTAGCAATTCCACTCTCTACCTCTTTTATTTCCACCCTATCTTTTTTAAACCATTTCAACCCTGGAGCATCCAACAGCCAATCCTGACCTTGTGACAGCTAGGTCTCCATAATAGCCACAATATCACAGTTTCATGTATTAACTCATCCTCTAAGTTCATCATCCTTGTTCCTGATACTTCCTGCATTGAAATAGGTGCAATTCAACTCATCCCACTGACTGCAATTTTGCCCTGTCAGCTGCCCATCCTTCCTCAGAGTCTCCATATGTTGCATATAAACCTGCTGCTGCATCCTCTGACCTATCACGCAGGTTCCCAACCCCCTGCCAATCTAGTTGAAAACACTCTGCCCCAACAGCTCTAGCAAATCTACCTGCAAGGATACTGGTCCCTCTCAAGTCCAGATGCAACCTGTCATTTTTGTGCATGTCATACCTTTCCCAGCAGAGATTCCAATGATCCAGAAATCTGCCCCCTGCCCCCTGCACCAATTCCTCAGCCAAACATTCATCTGCCAGATCATTTTAAGGAAGGATATACTTACCTTGGAGAGAGTGTCGTGTAGAATCACAATATTGATAATTAAGAAGTTGTTCTTTAATGGTTGTCATTTAAGAAGTCATTGCATAGGGCAAAATATAAAGAAGAACAAAAGGGGATCGTATTGAAATGTTTAAAATCCTGAGCAAGAATAATGGGGTAGATGTTAAAAGACTGTTTCTTCTGGAACAAACAAAAATCTACCTGAGGTGCTTGTCTGGCATTAATATAGTCGTTTCATCACCTTTCCAGTGATGTTTAAAACTCTAAAAGAATAATGACAATTAGTAGTTCCCGTGCCAAAATAATACCAGAGGACTCACTTATGTAATCTTACCCTGCTTCAAGAACAGTGGGTCTTGGCAGCTATAGTTACTGCATTAGTAGTTGCCCTTCCCGCAGCTCATACTTCAGGAAGAAGTACTAAACAATACACCCAAACTACAATGGAGTGTTGACAAGAATCCAGTGCCTGTGGCAATGATGACAAAATAGCTGGCACAGGGTTCTAAAGAATAGTGTATGCTGGAGGCACTTTCCTAGTGTAAAGGATGGTTATGACAGGAGATTGGAAGGGAAGTGTCTACATGGGCTTGAGTCCCTCTATGAAATTAATACTACTGAGTAGCCAAATACCAATTCCAGATGTGAATGCAAAAGTCATGGTCACCAACTATCAATGGTTCCACACTTTTGCCAGTTGAGCTACTTTGAATTCTTCAGGGTGGCAGTGAGCAGTAAGGTAGTCAAACATTGTCAGGAGGTAGAAGGAACCAGAGGTGAGGATCCTGGTAGTGTGGATGACCCTGACTTTCACTTTGAGAGAAGTTCAGTCACCTGGGTCAGCTTATGCTGGTGGTTTACAGAAGAGAACAACTAGCTTTCAGCAATAAACAGACACATATAGCTGCACTGCATTTAGCTATAGAACATATACAGTGAGATACTGGGGCACAAATGACATGGTCCTCAACCAAGAATCAATGGGCTCCATTGGAAGGCGAACAAAATGAAGGTATTCCTGTAAGTGTTTTAAAAATCTGACAGTGAAGATCAAAGGTTTCAAAGGTACATTTAATGTCAGAGAAATGTATACAATATACATCCTGAAATACTTCTTCTTCGCAACCATCCACGAAAACAGAGGAGTGCCCCAAAGAATGAATGACAGTTAAATGTTAGAACCCAAAGCACCCCTCCCTGCAGCTTTCCCCCCAATACACGTAAGGAGCAGCAAAACAACAATACCCCCTCCCCCACCAGCAAAAAAAGCACTGGTGCCCTCCACTGGGCACTCAAGCATGCAGCAAGGCAACAGCAAAGACACAGATTTGTATTACCCCAAAGACTACTTGTTCACCCAGTATTCGACGTACTACAGGCTCTCTCTCTCCTTAATAAAGGAAAAAGAGGTGTCTCTGTTTACACAGCGAGAGGGGAGACATAACAAACAACTCACTGATTTACGATGTTAAAAGTCTGTTGCGTTGCTTTTTTCTGAGCTCTGTGCCCAAAGAGTTCAGGTCTCTGGGCACACAGCCAGCAGCCAGCTTGCTGCTTTCAATTTTCCGTCTCCCATGACACACTGAATTCCTCGATCCGCCTGTCTCCAGAGACACGAGATCCCAGAACTCTGAAGGCGATCTAATATCCTAGACCGTATCCTTGGCATATTGAATAACAGCCAGTTGTGAAACCCCATTCCCACAAAGAACCAAAGTCAGTGTCAGGGTCTTCAAAAGAACCCTGAAAGGGAAAAATAGAGATATTAAAGACAGAAATAGAGCTGTTTCTGAAGATGTAAGCAAAAGAGTTGCCGTTAGGCGACATTGACTCTCCTAAGCTCCTCCTTCATTCAAATTTAGGATTGAGTTAGCTGGTTGTGGATGGGAGATGTTTCTTAATCTATCAATAGGTAAAGACTTATAAGATATTAGAGAAAAAATATCTTCAAAATTTTTTCAATTTATCTTCTATGAATATGCACTTTGGCAGAAGAAATAAACGGGCAGACTATTATTTAAATGGGGAAAGAATTCAAAGTTCTGTACCCTGCACGTCTAAGGATTCGCATGTTAGATGGAGCTCTTCGTTTTTTTGATTCTCCATCGGATGCCCAGAGTTATCTGGATCAACTTTCATCTTCAACATCTTAATTGCCTTTTTTTAATTTTCTCCGTTGATCGGAGGCTGTGAATTGGTTGGTTTTAACTTTTCTGTGCCCTATTTGGGCAGAAAAGTTTACTTTCGATTTCTTAATATGGCTGCTAAACTTTCTTTTTAACTGCGTCATTTTTTTCTTTTCCCAGGGGATTCTGGGTGGTTACTTCCCTTTTGTCATCTTACGTATTTCCTGTGCGGCCTTAAATTTTGTAGTTTTTTTTAAATTTTATTCTGTTTTGCTTTTTATAATCATTTTATGTTAATAATCCTATTTTTTTTGTTGCTGTGTCTATTCATGAGTTTGAGGTTTATTGTGGTTTTTTTTAATATATACTTTCCGGCTTTTGTTCTGTTCTGTGTGTATTTTAATTGAGCTAACTTTTTTTTACTTATTTTTTACTGTTTTACAATTAGCTGATCCTTTTCATATTTATACCTTTTTTTTAGGGAGCGTATACCGGAAGTCATGGGGGTAGTTTTAGCGCTTGCTTCTTTCTGGCGGGTCTGCTTTAGATTTCGCCTTGGGGTCCTGGGGTGGGGGGCGGTGGGAGGGGCTTCACGTTTTAGTTTGTTTCTCTTTGGGCTATATACATTATTGAAGTATTGGTTACGTCCTTTTCCCCGGTATCTTTTGTATGTTCTGTTTCCTCTCCGGGTCTGTGGGTCGCGCCTATTGTCAATCCTCCTTGTTATGGGTTGACTTTAGGATTTATGGAGTCTATTATTAATTTTGTCTCCTGGAATACTAATGGTCTTAATCATCCTATTAAAAGGAAAAAAGTTTTTAAAGTGTTCCGGAGACTTAAAGCACAAATTTTATTTTTACAAGAGACCCATGTACGGAGGGGGGACAGACTACGTTTTTTCAAATTTTGGAAGGGTCAACAATTTCATTCGAACTCCAATGCTAAGATTCGAGGCGTCTCTATCTTTATAGACTCCTCAGTTACTTTTATACAACAGGATATTATCTCTGATCCGAATGGTAGATTTTTATTGGTTAGTGGTTTATTATTTAATAAAAAAGTAGTTTTGGTTAATGTTTATGCTCCTAATATGGATTGTCCGGAATTTTATAAATCATTGTTTGATCAGTTTCCGAATTTGAACGAGTTTTCATTGATTTGGGGCGGAGATCTTAATACCTGTTTATCTCCAGCTTTGGACCGTTCGGCTCCTTTACGGACTTTACCTAATAAATCTGCAAATTTGATTAATTTTTTCCTTTCTGATTCTGGGTCGACGGACATTTGGCGTTTTCTGCATCCTCAGGAAAAAGATTTTTCCTTCTTTTCACATGTTCATCATTCCTATTCAAGAATTGATTATTTTTTCATTGATTCTCGTCTCATTTCTTCAGTGATTAAATGTGATTATGATTCTATAACCATTTCGGATCATGCTCCACTTAAGCTTTCTATTAAAATTATGGCCAATATACCAAACAATAGACAATGGCGTTTTAATTCGCTGTTGCTTCAGGACTCGGACTTTGTTAATTTTATGAATGAACAGATTGAGCTTTTTTTTACAATTAACCATACAGAAGATATTTCGGTTAACACTCTTTGGGACACTTTTAAAGCCTATATTCGGGGTCAGATTATTTCGTATTCCGTTGCTTTGAGGAAGAAACAGAAGCAGGAGGAGATGGTAATTGTGGACAAGATTAAAGAAATTGATAAGAAATATGTTATGGCTCCTTCTGAGGAGCTATACAAACAAAGAACTGAACTTCAAATGGAACACAGTTTACTACTCTCGTCCTCGATTGTAAACCAATTAAAGAAAACAAGAAGTGATTTTTATGTTCACAGTGATAAAATTGGCAAGCTGCTGGCTAATCAATTGAAATCTAATTATGTTAAATCTCAAATCAATCAGATTTATAACCAAAATGATCGATTGATATTGGATCATGTGGGGATTAATCAAACCTTTTGTGATTTTTATTCTTCTTTATACCAATCAGAGTCTCCTCGAGATTCTAAATATATGAATGATTTTTTAGATAAGTTAGACTTCCCTCTGATTTCACAGGATATGTCTTCTTTATTAGATACTTCCATTACAATGGATGAGATTAAGAATGTTATTTTTTCTATGAATCTGGGGAAAGCTCCTGGCCCTGATGGGTTTACCGTTGAATTTTATAAATGTTTTGCTTCTTTATTGATTCCTTGGCTCTATAAGGTTTTTGAGGCTTCTTTGAAACTTGGTAAACTTCCGGAATCTTTTAATAGAGCATCAATTTCTTTAATACTAAAGAAGGATAAAGACCCTGCTCAATGTGCATCTTATAGACCAATATCTTTATTAAATGTTGATTCTAAAGTTTTTTCTAAGTTATTAGCAAATAGACTAGAAAAAGTACTTCCTTCTATTATTTCGGAAGACCAAACGGGTTTTATTAAAGGTCGTTACTCTTTTTATAATATTCGTACATTGTTAAATATCGTTTATACTCCCTCACAAAATGTTCCTGAGTGTGTTATTTCTTTAGATGCCGAGAAAGCTTTTGATAGAGTAGAATGGCCTTATTTATTTAAGGTGCTTGAAATGTTTAATTTTAGCTTGAAATTTATATCCTGGATTAAACTGTTATATTATTCCCCTGTAGCCTCGGTTCGTACTAACTCCTTAAACTCACCTTTTTTTCCTCTCTTTCGTGGTACTCGACAAGGCTGTCCTCTTAGTCCCCTATTATTTGATATTGCATTAGAACCTCTTGCAATTGCTATTCGAGAATCTTTAAATATTACTGGGATAACTCGGGGATTAAAGTCCCATAAATTATCACTCTATGCTGATGATTTACTTTTATATATTTCTAATCCTGAGAGATCCATTCCTGCTGTTTTAGAGTTATTAGCACAATTTGGTCTTTTCTCAGGTTATAAATTAAATCTTAGTAAGAGTGAACTTTTTCCGATTAATAAACATCTTCCCTTATATTATAAATTTCCATTTAAATTGATTAATAATTACTTTTCATATCTTGGGATTAAAATTACTTGTAAACATAAAGATTTATTTAAGACTAACTTTTTACCATTAATAGACCATATTACTCAACTTTCATCTAAATGGTTTCCCTTATATTTAACTTTGATTGGTCGTATTAATGCAGTTAAGATGTTTTTTTTGCCAAAATTTTTATATGTGTTTCAGGCATTACCAATTTTCGTTCCTAAATCTTTTTTTGATAAAGTTGACTCTAAAATTTCTTCATTTATTTGGCAGAACAAGAATCCGAGACTGGGTAAAATACATTTACAGAAAGCTAAGAGAGATGGAGGTTTAGCATTACCTAACTTTAGATTTTATTATTGGGCTATTAATATTCGACATATGAAATTTTGGTTACTTGATCGGGACATACTATTTATTCCTAAATGGGTAGCATTGGAATTACAATCTGTTCAGGGTTATACACTTGGTTCTATTTTAGGTTCCTCTCTTCCTTTTGATTCGAAACGTCTTAAGCAGGTCTCTAACCCGATAGTTAAATATGCTTTGCGCATTTGGTTTCAATTCAGAAAATTTTTTGATCTTAATCAATTCGGGTTAGCGATTCCTATTTTAGGTAACATATTTTTTCCTCCCTCTTTTACGGATCGCGCTTTTCAAACTTGGAAGACTAAGGGTATTTTACGGTTTTTGGATTTATTTTTAGATGGTTCCCTTATGTCTTTTGAACAATTATCTAACAAATATAACTTATCAAGAATACATTTTTTTAGATATTTACAAGTTAGAAATTTCCTAAGTACTATACTTACTTCCTTTCCAATGCTTCCTCCTATATATATTTTAGATTCGATAATTAACCTTAATCCATGTCAGAAAGGTGCATCGGCTATGATTTATAATATTATTATGAAACTTAGGAAAGCTCCATTTGATAAGATTAGGGTAGATTGGGAACAGGAATTGGGGCTTACCATTTCTGTGGATGATTGGGGGCAGATTTTACAATTAGTTAATACTTCCTCTATTTGTGCTAAACATTCCCTAATTCAATTTAAAGTGGTTCATAGAGCACATATGTCCAAAGATAAGTTAGCGCGTTTTTACTCGCATATTAATCCTTTCTGTGATAGATGTTCGGGGCAGATAGCCTCTTTAACTCATATGTTTTGGTCTTGCCCTACTTTGGAAACTTTTTGGAGAGATATTTTCAATATTATTTCTAAGGTATTAAATATAGATATCTCTCCTCACCCTATTACTGCTATCTTTGGACTACCTAAAATTTCTAGTAATCTTTCCCCTTCAGCCCGTAGAATGATTGCATTTCTTACTTTAATGGCGAAAAGATGTATTTTACAACATTGGAAAGAGCTTAATGCTCCAACTACCTTTTTTTGGTTTTCTCAGACGATTTTATGTTTGAATCTGGAGAAAATTAGAAGTAACCTTTATGATTCTTCATTTAAATTTGAACAGATTTGGGGACCTTTTATTCGATATTTTCATTTAATGTAATATTTACCCTTCTTGTTTTCTCTTCACTGTTTTAATGGAGGTCGGGATTGAGGACGTGATTTTAAGTTTAACTCTGTTTGGTTTCAAGTTAGCCCATTGCTTTGCTTTGCTTTTAGTTAGTTGCACGGTGGGTTTTTTTTTGGGGTTTTTTTTTTCTTTTTTTCCATTGATATATATAAAATCTAGTATACTATTATGTTATCTTGGTTTCTTATGCTTAAATTACATTGTTTGTAGTATTTTCTTTTTGGTATTGTTATCTTTTGGAATTTTATTATACTTTAACATTGTATTAATGTTTATATGGCTTACCTTTTTTGTATACTTACTCAATAAAAAGATTTAAAAAGAAAGAAAGAAGAATTCAAAGTTCTGAGATGCAGCGGGACTTGGGAGTCCTCGTACAGGATACCCCTAAGGTTAACCTCCGGGTTGAGTTGGTAGTGAAGAAGGTGAATGCAATGCTGGCATTCATTTCTAGAGGAATAGAGCATAGGAGCAGGGATGTGATGTAGAGGCTCTATAAGGCACTGGTGAGACCTCACTTGGAGTACTGTGGGCAGTTTTGGTCTCCTTATTTAAGAAAGGATGTGCTGACATTGGAGAGGGTACAGAGAAGATTCACTAAAATGATTCCGAGAATGAGAGGGTTAACATATGAGGAACGTTTGTCCGCTCTTGGACTGTATTCCTTGGAGTTTAGAAGAATGAGGGGAGACCTCATAGAAACATTTCAAATGTTGAACAGCATGGACAGGGTGGATGTGGCAAAGTTGCTTCCCATGATGGGGGAGTCTAGTACGAGAGGGTATGACTTAAGGATTGAAGGGCACCCATTCAGAACAGAAATGCGAACAAATTTTTTTAGTCAGAGGATGGTGAATCTATGGAATTTGTTGCCACGGGCAGCAGTGGAGGCCAAGTCATTGGGTGTATTAAAGGCAGAGATTGATAGGTATCTGAGTAGCCAGGGCATCAAAGGTTATGGTGAGAAGGTGGGGGAGTGGGACTAAATGGGAGAATGGATCAGCTCATGGTAAAATGGCGGAGCAGACTCGATGGCCGAGTGGCCGACTTCTGCTCCTTTGTCTTGTCTTATGGTCTAGGATAGCTAAGGCACTGTCTTGGGGCAGGCGAATTCACGCTTGCATTGCTATTCTACCGGCAACTTTGCTTTTGTCTGTCTCATTGTCTACAAGCAACATACATCAAAGTTGCTGGTGAACGCAGCAGGCCAAGCAGCATCTATAGGAAGAGGCGCAGTCGACGTTTCAGGTCGAGACCCTTCGTCAGGACTAACTGAAGGAAGAGTGAGCAAGGGATTTGAAAGCTGGAGGGGGAGGGGGAGATGCAAAATGATAGGAGAAGACAGGAGGGGGAGGGATAGAGCCGAGAGCTGGACAGGTGATAGGCAAAAGGGGATACGAGAGGATCATGGGACAGGAGGTCCGGGAAGAAAGACGGGGGGGGGGTGACCCAGAGGATGGGCAAGAGGTATATTCAGAGGGACAGAGGGAGAAAAAGGAGAGTGAGAGAAAGAATGTGTGCATAAAAATGAGTAACAGCTGGGGTACGAGGGGGAGGTGGGGCCTAGCGGAAGTTAGAGAAGTCAATGTTCATGCCATCAGGTTGGAGGCTACCCAGACGGAATATAAGGTGTTGTTCCTCCAACCTGAGTGTGGCTTCATCTTTACAGTAGAGGAGGCCGTGGATAGACATGTCAGAATGGGAATGGGATGTGGAATTAAAATGTGTGGCCACTGGGAGATCCTGCTTTCTCTGGCGGACAGAGCGTAGATGTTCAGCAAAGCGGTCTCCCAGTCTGCGTCGGGTCTCACCAATATATAAAAGGCCACATCGGGAGCACCGGACGCAGTATATCACCCCAGTCGACTCACAGGTGAAGTGATGCCTCACCTGGAAGGACTGTTTGGGGCCCTGAATGGTGGTAAGGGAGGAAGTGTAAGGGCATGTGTAGCACTTGTTCTGCTTACACGGATAAGTGCCAGGAGGGAGATCAGTGGGGAGGGATGGGGGGGACGAATGGACAAGGGAGTTGTGTAGGGAGCGATCCCTGCGGAATGCGGGGGGGAGAGGGAAAGATGTGCTTAGTGGTGGGATCCCGTTGGAGGTGGCGGAAGTTACGGAGAATAATATGTTGGACCCGGAGGCTGGTGGGGTGGTAGGTGAGGACCAGGGGAACCCTATTCCTAGTGGGGTGGTGGGAGGATGGAGTGAGAGCAGATGTACGTGAAATGGAGGAGATGCGTTTAAGAGCAGAGTTGATAGTGGAGGAAGGGAAGCCCCTTTCTTTAAAAAATGAAGACATCCCCCTCGTCCTAGAATGAAAAGCCTCATCCTGAGAGCAGATGCGGCGGAGACGGAGGAATAGCGAGAAGGGGATGGCGTTTTTGCAAGAGACAGGGTGAGAAGAGGAATAGACCAGATAGCTGTGAGAGTCAGGCTCAGAAGTGCTTGAGCTTGTCTTGAAAGGTGTCGGGGGCATGAAGTACATGAAGTTACCATAAGATCTGAAGGTAGATAAGTCACCTGGACCAGATGATGTACAACCCAGAGTTTGAAAAAAGGTGGCTGAAGAGATCTTGGAGGCATTAGTAATGATCTTCAAGAATCACTAGATTCTGGAATAGTTCTGGAAGAATGGAAAATTGCAAATGTCCCTCCACCCTTCAAGAAGGCAGAATTAGCCTGAAATGTTGACTGTACTTTTTTCCAGAGATGCTGCCTGGCCTGCTGAGTTCCTCCAGCATTTTGTGTGTGTTGCTTAGAAAGGAAACTATAGAACAATTAGTCAGACCTTAGCATTTGGGAAGATGTTGGAGTGGATTATTAAGGATGAGATCTCAGGGTACTTGGAGCCACATGATAAAATAAGTCATAGTCAACATGGTTTCCTCAAGGGAAAATCTTGGAAGTATATGTTTGTCTGACAAATATACTGGAATTCTTTGAAAAAATAACAAGCAGGATAGACAAAGGAGAATTGGTTGATGTTGTGTACTTGGATTTTCAGAAGGCCTTTGACAAGGTGCCAGACATGAGGCAGCATAACAGGTCCATGTTATCACAGGAAAAATTCTAGCGTGGATAAAGCAGTGGCTGATTGGCAGGAGGCAAAGAATGGGAATAAAAGGAGCCTTTTCTTGTTGGCTACCGGTGGCTAGTGGTGTTCCAAAAGGGTCTGTGTTGGGACCAATTCTTTTTACGTTAAACGTCACTGCTTTGGATGATAGAATTGATGGCTTTGTTGCAAAGTTTACAGACGATATGAACATTGGTGGAGGTCAGGGAGTTTTGAGGAAGTAGAGTGACTACAGAAAGATTAAGACAGATTATGAGAATGAGCAAAGAAGTGGCAGATGGAATACACTGTCAGGAAGTGTATGGTCATGCACTTTGGTAGAAAAAATGAAAGGGTTGACTATTTTCTAAATGGAGAGAAAATACTAAAAACAGAAGTGCAAGGAGACTTGGGAGTCCTTGTGAAGGATTCCCTAAAGGTTAATTTGCAGGTGAAGTCTGTGATGAGGAAGGCAAATGCAATGTTAGCATTCATTTCAAGAGGACTAGAATGTAAAAGCAAGGATGTAATATTGAGACTTTATAAAGCACTGGTGAGGCCTCACTTGGAGTATTGTAAGCAATTTTGGACCCCTTATCTCAGAAAGGATCTGCTGAAACTGGAAAGAGCATGAAAGCAGACAAAGGCACATTAGAAATGCATCAAGGGAATGCACAAACAGGACTGGATAACTTTGCATGGAAATTCATGGAAATTCGTATGGCCTCGCATAGATTTCTTGAGCAATGTTTATTTCTTTTATTATGCTTTTATTATTGCACTGTGACTTGATAGATGGCCACAGAGGAAAGATAAGGTGTCAGCTGCTGGTGAATAGAATTGTGCTTTGATGTCATTTTATGCTTCTGCATTCTCTATGGGCAGGCCAGGCAGTAATAGGAATCCCCTTCCTTTCATCACCCTTTTTCTTCTAATACCAATAAAATACTACTATTTGGCTACAGAACTATGTACTATTTTGTTATGGAAGTGTTGTCTATCTCTCTCCTGACTGGACCTAGGCCATGATGCATTGGGATTGAAGGTCAAAGATTTGCTCAGATTCAGAGGAATTCAGAGCCACCATGAGGAAGATATTTAATCACCCCGCCAAGGCCAGTCGAGCCTTAGACAGCCCGATGCAGATTCGACGGAGGGGGGACGTATGGTCAGCACCTGATCACATGATTGAATTTCGAACGTTGGCCCGGGGAAGTGTTTGGAATGAGGAGGCTTTGGCCATCTATACCGCCACGGACTCTGAGATGAACTGAAGGATGCCCTCACCTTGGGAAAGCCTGCAGACAACTGAGTGGTTCGCATCGACTAGTCCATCTGTCTTCATAATCGTCTGGCAGAGCGAAAGTGGGACCATTTCAGGAGATCAATGAGATACGGTCTGAGCCAGGTGTATTGCATTTCTACTGCCCTACCTCAGGCCACGCTCGAGATCCAGGTTGGTTACCCTCGGCTCTCCACCGATGAGAGGTCCCAGCATCAGAGTCAAGGTTGCTGTTTTCACTGGGGGGGAAGCAAATCAACTGTGAGCTGAATGTCCATAGCTGCAGCCACCTGGGGAACTGCTATGACTGTCTAGTATCGGGACGACTGGCACAGTAGCAGCCTCTATGTCCAATCCTATGGCTTCCGGTTTCGTTCTGAAGGCAGAGTTCACCTGGGGTAAGAACTTAAGGCAGATGAAGGCTTTTGTGGACTCGAGGATAACGGGTAATTTTCTGGATTTAGAAACTGCCCATTGGTTTGACATACCACTGCGAGAGTTGAGCCAGTCCTTGCCCACAACTGTCCTGGACAGCCGATCACTAGGTTCCAGGTAGATCCAGCAACTAGATTGTGGAACTGCAGTCAGGATAGGGGAGCATGTGGAAAACATTAGCTTCTACATTATTGACTCTCCACTCATACCCCTGATCCTTGGGTACCCTTGGCTGTCCCAGCATAACCCATCTGTGTACTGGAGAGAGGGGAGAATCATTGCTTGGATTAGTCATTTGTTTATGGCAATGTGTCCCGATACCCAAACTCTCTAGTGACTAACAACCTATAAGGGGACAGACTTCATTGCAAGGGACCCTGAGACCTTCTGGAGACCTAGTCCAGTCCTCAAGAGTGCGCAGTCTGGTTCTGGCCAATGGAACAGTGTGAGTCCCGATGCAGTCTTAGTTGGAATCCCACAGGAAGTAGAGGAAAGGAAATGCTAGGTCAGGAGAAGACCAAAGGGATGTCCAAGCACTCTGGGAGATTAGCCACTAAGCTGAAGGGACCTAGCCACCAGGTCTCAAGGAAGGGAAAGCCTCCTTTACACTAATCCTTGAAGCCTATTCCCAGGGATGAAAGACCTCTCAGTAACACCTTGCTGCCATGGCCTGTGGGTTTCGTCACGTCTAATGGCAATCTTGTAATGGACCCTACCAAGACCCAGGCAGTCAGAAACTGGCCACAACCATCCAATATCAAATAGGTCCAATGATTCCTGAGGTTTGCTAACTTGTACCAGAAGTTCATCAGGAACTTCAGCTCTTGTGGCAGCTCCAGTGACAGCCTTAACTAAGAAATCCACAGGCCCTGTTGGCTGGACTACTGAGGTGGAGGCTGCCTTTGCAGAGCTTGGACAGTGCTGCAGAGGAGGTTCACCAGGTTGATTCCAGAGATGAGGAGGTTAGACTAAATGGAAAGATTGAGTCGCCTGGGACTGTACTCACTGGAATTCAGAAGAATGAGAGGAGATCTTATAGAGGCATATAAGATCTATAAGCAGGAAAGTTGTTTCCAGGTGAGACTAGAACTAGGGGACATAGCCTTAAGATTCAGGGGAGTAGATTTAGGACTGAGATAAAAAGAACGGCTTTTCTCAGAGGGTGATGAATCTGTGGAATTTTCTGTCCAACGAAGTAGTGGAGGTTACCTCAGTAAATTTATTTAAGATAAGGGTGGATAGATTTTTGCATAGTAGGGGAATTAAGTATTATAGGGAAAAGGCAGGTAGGTGGAGATGAGCCCATGGCCAGATCAGCCACAATCTTATTGAATGGCAGAGCAGGCTTGACAGGCCAGATGGCCTACTCCTGCTCCTATTTCTTATGTTCTTACGGTTTACTACAGCTCCCATCTTGGTTTCTCCAAAATGGACCTTCCCTTCACTGTGGAGGTGGACGCCTCGGACATCGGAGTAGGTGTTGTCTTGTCTCAACGATCACCTTTGGATAGTAAACTGCACCCATGTTAATTCTTTTCCAGGCGGCAATCCCTGGCAGAGAGGAACTAAGACATCGGGAATTGGGAGCTGCTTGTGGTTGTGGAGACCTAGCTGTCACAAGCTTTGGAGGAATGGCATCACTGGCTGGAGGGGGCCAAGAACCCTTTTATCATTTGGACTGAATATAAGAACCTGGCCTATATTCAGGAGGCCAAGAGGCTGAATTCCAGGCAGGCTAGGTGGTCTTTGTTTTTTAACCAGTTTAATTTCATCCTGAGCTATCGACCGGGGTCTAAGAACAGGAAGTCAGATGCCCTGTCCCGCCAGTCTGGTGAACTGGGACAAGAGGAGCACCCTACCACCATTTTGCCCCAAGCCAGGGTTGTGCTGTCAATTCATTGAGAAATTGACACCCTTGTTCACAGGGCACAAGCACAAGGCGAGATTCCAAGAACGATCCTCCGGGACGCCTGTTTATCCCAAGTTCCATTCAGTCCCAGGTACCGCAATGGGGAAATAACATCAAGAATGATCACACATCCAGTGATTGCTAGGACCCTTGAGTTTATCAAAAGGAGGTACTGGTGGCCCAGGATGATGAGAGAAGTTCAGCAGTATATGCAGGCATACGAGGTGTGTGCCTGGAATTTGGTGCCCCGTACCCGACCCCCTGACCTGTTCTGAAGAGATCTTGGGCACACATCTCCATGGACTTTGTCACAGGTCTCTTGCCATCGAAAGGGAAGCCAGTCATCTTGGTGGATGTCGGTCAGTTTTCAAAAGCCTGCAAGTTCATTGCCTTGGAGAAACTACCTTCCACAGTGGAGACAGCAGAGATTGTCCTGGACTGGGTCCTCGGGGTCCAGGATTCCTGGTGGATTTTGTCTCTGATCTTCATCACATTTCTGGAAGGCTTTCTGTAAACTAATGGACAACAGCAAGCCTTTTCTCTGGGTTTCATCCACAGTCCAACGGTCAGACCAAGCGGACCAACCAAGATTTAGAATGTATCCTGAGATGCCTGGCTTGGAAAGCGGCGCTGAGTGGTGTGATCATTTAATGTGGGCAGAGCTCGTCCACAAGAACTTACAGCACTTGTTGCATGGGATGTCACTACTCGAGTGCCAGTTCGGTTATCCTCTGCCTCTCCTTTCCGGAACAAGAAACAAGTTTGGGTTCCCTGCGGCAGAAGATCTTGTCCAACGCTGCAAGGAGTATTGGATGAGGGCAAGAGAGGTTTTGCTGGCCTCTACCTGGAGAGTGGAGACCACGGCAAACAGTCTGGGACCCACGTTATGATCCGACTCTCATCCAGGACTACCAAGCAGCCAGGGCCGTCAGCAGTCAGCCACGTCAGCGGGTCTTGTTGTGAGTCACTCCCAAGCACATCAGCTTCTGAGATTTAAATGCTCTAACTCTCCGGAGTGCAGATAGCTGGCACAGCCTCTTTAAGCTTAGGATGTTCCTGTTAATTGATAATCATGTTTTGGGTGCTAAGAACTAATAACTTAAACGACACCTGAACATAGGCCTTTCGTCTAGCATTTGTTTTGTTCTCAGTTCTGGGTTTAGTTTGATGCCGTGTCTCTATCTTTGCTTTGGATACTCCTGCATTTGGGTCCAAGCCATCCTCGTCAAGGACTCTCGTTACACTCTCAACCCCATTCTCCTGCCTTCTTCCTGTAATATTTGACACCCTTAATAACCAAGAACTTCTCTATCTCTGTTTTAAACATAGCCTGTGACTTGGCGTCCACAGCTGTCTGTGCAAAGAATTCCGCAGATCTACCATCCAATGGATAAAGAAATTCCTCCTCATCTTTGTTCTAAAGGACCATCCTTCTATTCTGAAGCTGTGTCCTCTCGTCCTTGACTTGGAAACAGTTTCTCCATCCTCCCTCTATCTAGGCCTTTCAATATTTGATAGGTTTCAATGAGATTCCCCCCTCATTCTTCTAAATTCCAGTGAGTACAGGCCAAGAGCCATGAAATGCCCTGGTTGTGGCCAGAAGGTTGTGCATTGTTCAGAAGAACACTGCCAGTTCAAAGTACTGCATTGCACTCCAGGTCAGTGTAGCAGGAGATGCTGTCATCATACTAAGGCAATATGGCTTTCGTTGCCTGCACGCTGCCCAAGAGAGTGTGCGTGACATCATGAGCTGCAAAAGAAAATTTATGTATTTTTGTGGGGATGTCAATTGCATCGTTTTGCAGGGACTGTAAACCCAGCCTTGTACTGTACTGGACTAGAAGAGAATCCACTCAGACAATATCCTCCTCTTGTGTGACAACAGGCAGCAAAATGTGTCTAAACCCTTGGAGTGTTCTTCAATCTTATACCTTAACCTTTTCTCTCTGTCCACAGAGGCTGCCTCACTTGCTGAGTGTTTCCAGTACTTTTTGCTATTTTATTTCAGGCTTCTGGCACCTGCAGATATATTTTTAAAATTTCTGTTCAATACTAATCTTCCCCATCAGATGGAAAATTAGTCCTTTCAGTTAGTCCTGACGAAGGGTTTCGACCCGAAATGTCGACTGTACCTCTTTCTAGAGATGCTGCCTGGCCTGCTGCGTTCACCAGCAACTTCTATGTGTGTTGTTAGGTGGAAAGTTTGTTTCTTTATCTGCCAAGCTTTTCAGGTGGCTAAGAGCTTTTAAAGCAGAAAGGAACCTTTTAAGCTTGTGTGAATGATGTTTCTCTTTTATAAACTGGGGTCTAGTGCAGCTCTAACTCGTCCTGAGTAGAGAGGTCACAGAGGAGTGACACACTGGGTAAATACATTTGCTAGTTAAGCAGCTGGAATGCCCCATGACCATCTCATAACCTTTTCATTGCAACCAAAATCTTCTGGATGGCCAGGAATGTCTCGGGCTGCACTGTATTCTGAATAGGAAGTGGATTGATGCCATTTTGATATTTATCAAGACGATGTCTTGCTGACTGTTGGGTTGGGAATGAGCACACCAGAAACCAGAAGCTCACGTTGCATCCATTTTAGTACTGTTGAGTTTTTAAAGCTTACTGTTCTTGCCTCTAACTAAGTAAGTTTTTAATGTGACTATGGCCATGGCTGAGCACAAAAATATATTTTTTTCTAATGTAAGCAATCTGAGCAAGTTCACCAATCAGGCTACACACATAAAAGTTGCTGGTGAACGCAGCAACTTCTATGTGTGTTGCTTGAAATTCCAGCATCTGCTGATTGCCTCGTGTTCACCAATCAGGCTATTTATCTTGAAGCTGGATTTCACCCTTTCTTATTGGAGTAAGTCAGTGTTGCAAAATTAAGCTAACAGCTAAACCAAACCATTGCAAAAAGTTGAGCATTCAGCCAAAAGTATTATGGTAATTTACACCCAGCAATGCACACCATATTGGGATCTGCGTGGCTCTTGACAGGTTAGTGTCAATTGCACGCAGCTTCCAACAGCTTGTTATGTGTCTCTCCGAGAAAACTACCAGCTCTTAAAGGCTCCCTTTCAAAGCACCCAAGACAGCAACAAACCATAGAGTATTTTGGCTGTGGGGGGAGAGAGGAAAAGAGCACCCAGGTTTTCTGAATGAGCTAGTCCTGTCATCAGAGAGAGAGGAATACCAGGAAGGTAGTTGTTTATGCCAGGGAGCCAGGTGTGCCGGGGAACCTGGCAGGATGTGGCTCCAGGTGTTTCCTTCGTGAAATTTTCCACTCACTTGGAAAGGTTTGTCAATAGGAAATGTTTAGGTTGTGGGCCAAGTGCTGGGAAATGGGACCAGCATGGATGGGACTAGCTTGGCTGGCATGGACCAGCTGTGCTGAAGGGCCTGTTTCTGACTCTGTGACTCTAATAGAGAATGGAATGTATTTGGCTCACTTTGAGAAGAGAGCTTCAGTGATGCCCTGTATGCATCAGTGGATAACAAATTACGTGTTTCACATGTCACTGGCTCCAGATAGGAAGGGTCCAGATGCCATAGTCATAAAGATAGTGTGGATGATGGCTTGGGATTTCAGTTGTGTCTTCAGCAAATGGCAGATTTCAATGAGGATGTCCTTAATGAAGTACAGGCAACTCCCACATTGTTACTCGCTGAGGTTCAGGTAACAGTGTTTCTCCCCAAACCTCAAAATCTTTTCTGAGGACAAGAGTGCATAGGATTGAAAGTTATATGATGTTGTCCACCCACCAGAAGAGGCCAAGCGTAACACTGGCCAACAAAGATTTTGCTTCCTGAATACTTCTGGGTGTATCTCATGGATTCTGGGCTGCTGATTATGAAAATCTCCATAGAATTTCCCAATCACGCACCATTGTTTGAAATAATTCAAGTCAATTTAAAAGTTGCCCACAATGTAAGCTGAAAGGTTTTCTATCTTGTCTAGGCATGCCTATGTATGCTTAGGCAGAGCGGATGCTGCATGGCAGGACAGGTTTTAGAAAGGCCATAAAAGCATCACACACACACACACACACACACACACACACACACACACACACACACACACACATGCACACACGCACACACACACACCAATCTATGCATTGTGTTTACGAGTATATCGGTTTGCAATCACGTTGATGTGCATGCTCTGGCGCATCGCTTATTGTGCGTACTCATTATAATGAAGCAATTGTATTTTCAGGAGTATTTGTGATAGCAAAATGTCTCACCAATGTTGCAACAGCCATGATACTTTGTAATATTTGTGGTGAGTATATGCTTAAATCTTGAAGGTGGAGCGTGACTCCTCTTATTAAGAAAGCTTATGTGTTCTACTTTGGGTGTAAAATTGGCAACCAAGACAAAGCTTGGGCTCCTCATATTTGTTGCGTAACACTCACTGTTGATCTTAGAGCTTGGCTCAGAGATACCCAGAAGTCAATGCCATTCACAGTCCTGGTGATATGGCGAGAGCAGAAGGATCATGTGACAGACTGCTACTTCTGTCTGACCAGTGTGTCTGGTTTCTCTGCTAAAATCAAGAAATCAATTGAATACCCCAATCACTCTTCAGTCATAAGTCCTGTGCCAAATGACAATGGACTTCTGGTTCCAAATCCACCAGAGACATGAAGTCTAGAGGAGGCAGGCGAAGATGCCATGATACCCAAGCCAGGAATGGAAAACGACACTGATACTGATACAGATTTTGAACCTTTATGTCGAGTGAGCCTCATCTGATAACTCAATCTGAGTTAAATACACCTGGTTAAAGACTTGGGTTTGTCAAAGGCAAAAGTAGAATTACTGGGTTCAAGACTGCAAGGATAGATCTGCTGTCACCAGGCACAAAAAAAAATTTGTGAAGGATTTCAATATTTGATACAGATTTTGCCAGAATAACTGATGCCAATATCAAGGAAGGCATTTTTTTGTTGGTCCACAAATCAAGCAGGTCATCGATGATAGGCAATTCAAAACACTTCTAGTGGGACTGGAGATAATCCCTAACCGGGTATTCCCTAACAGGAAACCTTGGGTGAATTATGAGGTCAAGCCCCTTTTAAAGGTGAGAGCTGTGGCTTTTAGGTCCGGGGATACCAGTCGCTACACGGAATCCAGGTGTGAACTCTGGAAAGCCATTAAGGGCACCAAGAGGCAATATCGAGCCGAGTTGGAAGCCCAGGCTAACCAAAGGGATGCCTGTAGACTATGGCAGGGTCTAAATGAGATCACTGGGCGCAAAGAAAAGGCTGGGAATATCAATAACTGTGGCACTTCTCTTCCTGATGAACTTAACGTATTCTACGCAAGATTCGAACAGAAGAGGAGCGTCCCGCTCCCTCCGGATGAACCGGACCTGGTGGCATCGAGATTCATCGTCACCGAGGAGGACATTAGAAGGGCCTTCCTGAAGATAAATCCAAGGAAGATGACGGGCCCAAATGGCGTCCCAGGACGGGTTCTCCGGGCCTGTGCAAGTGAGCTAGCTGGAGTGTTTGCTGACATCTTCAACTGCTCTTTGCTTCAGTCTAAGATCCCCTCGTGTTTTAAGAAGGCAACGATAATCCCAGTGCTGAAGAAGAGCAAGGTGGCATGCCAGAATGACTATCGACCTGTGGCGCTGACATCAATTGCTATGAACTGCTTCGAGAGATTGGTTATGGCACACATCAACCACAGCCTACCGGTCAACCTCGATGCTTTGCAATTCGCCTACCGGAGCAACAGGTCAACGGCAGATGCCATTTCTCTGGCCCTACATTCCTCCTTAGAACACCTGGAGAATAAAGACACATACATAAAGCTCCTTTTCATTGACTACAGCTCTGCCTTTAATACCATCATTCCAAATAAACTGATTCCTAAGCTCTGGAACCTGGGCCTTAGCACTCAGATCTGCAGCTGGATCTTCAACTTCCTCACAGACAGGACCCAGGCAGTAAAAATAGAGGACAACCTCTCCTCTACAATCACTCTGAGCACCGGTGCCCCACAAGGCTGTGTACTCAGCCCCCTGCTGTACTCACTGTACACCCATGATTGTGCAGCCAAGTTTCCATCAAACTCAATATATAAGTTTGCTGATGACACAACAATTGTTGGCCGTATCTCGGGTAATGATGAGTTTGAGTACAGAGAGGAAATTAAGAACCTGGTGGCATGGTGCGAAGACAATAACCTATCCCTCAACGTCAGCAAGACAAAGGAATTGGTTGTTGACTTCAGAAGGAGTAGTGGACCGCATGACCCAATTTACATCGGTGGTGCGCAATTGGAACAGGTCAAAAGCTTTAAGTTCCTCAGGGTCAATATCACAAATGTCCTGACTTGGTCCAACCAAACAGAGTTCACTGCCAAGAAGGCCCACCAGCGCCTTTACTTCCTGAGAAAACTAAAGAAATTTGGCCTGTCCCCTAAAACCCTCACTAATTTTTATAGATGCACCATAGAAAGCATTCTTCTAGGGTGCATCACAACCTGGTATGGAAGTTGTCCTGCCCAAGACCGAAAGAAGCTGCAGAAGATCGTGAACACGGTGCAGCACAGCACACAAGCCAATCTTCCGACCGTGGACTCACTTTACACCGCACGCTGTCGGAGCAGTGCTGCCAGGATAATCAAGGACACGACCCACCCAGCCAACACACTGTTCGTCCCTCTTCCCTCCGGAAGAAGGCTCAGGAGCTTGAAGACTTGTACGACCAGATTTGGGAACAGCTTCTTTCCAACTGTGATAAGACTTATATTTAATATTTGTAACCTAGGGAGTGGGAAGCGCAGAATCAAATATCGCTGTGATGATTGTACGTTCTAGTATCAATTGTTTGGCAACAATAAAGTATAAAGTATAAAGTATAATCGCATGGAAGGCATTCAAAGATGTTGTTGAAAGTTTTCTTGGCATCTGCAGAGCATCAAACTACACGCAGCTAGTGGACAACATTCTTCATGCATACAAAACCATGAAGTGCAACATGTCACTAAAAGTTTATTTTCTGCATTCCCATTTAGACTTCTTCCCTACATATCTTTTGCACTGACAGTGACAAACATGGTGAAAAGTTTCACCAGGACATTGTGGTCATGGAGAAATGTATCATGGCAACTGGAAATCATCAATGTTGGCTGATTAATGTTGGACACTTAAATGAGAAGCTTTAGACACTAAGTACAAATGAAAATCTTTAACATAACATTTTTAGCAGTTGAACTATTGCAAAACATCAGCACCATTATGCAATTAAATGCATTATGTTCAATGAAACTTAATTTCGCGTTTCTCCACATTCCAACGTGATAAAGGTAATCTGAAATTATATTTGTGTTCAGCTTCAAGCAATCTATCATAAACAAGAAGAAAATCTGAGGAAGCAACACTTTAGAACATAACAAAAACAAAAGAAAAACTACAGATGCTGGAAATCCGAGCATCACACACAAAATGCTGGAGGAACTCAGCAGGCCAGGCAGCATCTATGGAAACAGTACAGTCGATGTTTTGGGCTGAAACCCTTCACCAGGACTGGAGAAGCAAAACTGAGGAGTAGATTTGAAAGGTGGGGGGGAAGTGAAAGTAAAACACCAGGCGTTAGGTGAAACTTGGAGGGGGAGGGATGAAGCAAAGAGCTAGGAAGTTGATTGGTGAAAGAGCCAGAAGGCAATGGAAGAAAGAAAAGGAGGGAGGAGAATCAGAGGGCGGTGATGGGCGGGCAAGGAGATAACATGAGAGTGGGACAAGAGGATGGGAAAGTGTGAAGGGGGTGGGAGGTGGAGGTATTACTGGAAGTTTGAGAAATCGATGTTCATGCCATCAGGTTGGAGGCTACCCAAACGGAATATAAGGTGTGGTTCCTCCAACCTATTCATTCATGGCTCTGTCTGCCTAAGTAGAGAATGGATGTGCCCGTTCCAGGGTGCAGACATGGGCGATAAATATGGGGAGATCCTGGGCTGTCCGGACATCAAGATCCCCCTCTCAGCCTCACAGATGTGGTCCAAAGGATTGTGAAGCAGTACATTTGCCATCAGCTTGGCTGCAGGAGCTGCCGGGAGGTGACGTGATATGTCATCCAACCGCCTTAGGGGCTCCACTCGGGATTTGCGTAGGGTTTACTCCTTAGCCTTCTCTTCTCCCGAAGATACCCACAAGGCAGTGGGATCCGTCACCCCGGATAGGGGCCCGTACCGGGTACTGTCAGCCGGAGCCAGCTGAGCCTGGGACTTGTGTAAGGCAACCTAAGTGTGGCCTTATTGCGATAGTGGAGGAGACCGTGGATGGTCATATCGAAATGGGAATGGGAAGTGGAATTAAAATGAGTGGCCACTGGGGGGTTCTGCTTGTTCTGGCGAATGGAGCATAGATGCTCGGCGAAATGGTCTCCTAATCTATGTCGGGTCTCACCGACATACAGGAGGCCACACCGGGTACACCGAACACAGTATAGGACACCAACAGACTCACAAGGGAAGTGTCGTCTCACCTGGAAGGACTGTTTGGGTCCCTGAATGGTAGTGAGGGAGGAGGTGCTGGGGCGGGTGAAATACTTGTTCTGCTTGCAAGAATAAGTGCCAGGAGGGAGATCAGTGGGGAGGGACGAATGGACAAGGGAGTTGTATAAGGAGCAATCTCTGCGGAAAGCAGAGAGTTGAGGGCGGGGGGAGGGAAAGATGTGCTTGTTGGTGGGATCCAGTTGGAGGTGGCAGAAGTTTCGGAGGATTATATGCTGGACACGAAGGCTAGTGTGCTGGTAGGTAAGGACAACAGGAACCCTATCCCTGGTAGTTTGTTTGGAAGATGGGGTAAGAGCAGATGTGCATAAAATGGAAGAGATGCGGTTGAGGTGCATTGATGCTGGAGGAAGGGAAGTCCCATTCCTAAAAAAGGAGGACATCTCCTTTGTTCTAGAATGAAAAGCTTCATTCTGAGAGCAGATGCGATGGAGACGGAGGAATTGAGAGAAAGGGATGGCATTTTTACAAGGCCTGCCTGTTTGTTGGCCATGTGGAACTGTCTATGTTCCAAGCCTACACTGGTGACCGTCCCACAGTTTTCCTATGCTTTATCGAAAACTACATTGGTGCTGCTTCCTACACCTGTGCTGATCTGGTCCATTTCATCAACTTTCAGCCACTCTGCGTCCAGCACATAATTCTACAAAACTTCCGCCACCTCCAACTGGATCCCACCACCTTCTACTTGAAATGTGAGGGGCAGATGCGAGCCTGTCTGTTCGGGGGAGGCCAGGATTGGATCAGTCCTCCTCTGGCACCTCGCCCACTGCTGTTCCTAAATGGGTAACCCTGAGTTGGCATCACCTGATGGAGTCCTTGAAACATGCAAGCCTCCGCATGACAGAAACTTGTTGATCCAGATTGTGGATGAATGATTGGGTAAGTTTAGACTAGAAATCTCAATTTATTGCTAAAGTGATTCAAACCAAGTTATAGACCAGGAAAATCTTCGGACAATACTTTGTACCATTGTCAAACAGAACCAGTTTAAAAATGCCATGGGAAGACCACCTCAAATGTCACTCAGTATATTTTCGGATGGCCCTAGGATTTACAAAAGGATATAGAGTTGACCGACGACAGGGGAGCTGCATTGCCACGGTTCTTGCACCAACAAGGCCCAGATGCTGCAGAGTCACCTTTTATGGCCAGTGCTGGTTGTGTGCCACTGGGTTCCGTACTGAGTTGGGGGCTGGCCCCCTCCTGTTAGTGCTGCTCTCCAGTGTTTGCTTCTGGGATGACAAGCTGATTATCTGGATTGTGTTAGTCTATGGCTGCACTTGTGCGAGATGAGGAACTGCTGCGTCTTGATCTTGCAGAAACATGGCTCCAGGATAATAACCATGCACCTTCAGTCTACAGGTCATGACACTCAGTGCCTTGGGCTGTATTATAATTTTTGTAAATTTTTTTGTAACTCTGTTTTTCTCTATATGTGTTATATGTGCTGTGTGTATTCCTGTGTATGGTTGAATGGCAATTAAACTTGAGCTTGAATTGAACTAGATATAGGCTATGTAAGTGGCCTAAGATCTGACAAATGGAATAAATATGAGGAAATATGGAATTGCCCTTTTTGGGCAGAAACCTTTTAGTGCCGTAGCAGTGTAGCAGTTAGCATGACACTACTACAGCTCAGGATGTTACGGAGTTCAGAGTTCAATTCCAACACTGTCTGTAGGAAGTTTATATGTTTCCCCTGTGAACTGCCTGAGTTTCCTCCGGGTCAGAATCAGAATCAGGTTTAATATCACCGGATATGTCATGAAATTTGTTGTCTTTGCTGCATTGCAATACACAATAATAGAGAAAAAAGAGCTGAGTTACAGACAATATATGTGTTAAATAGTTAAATTAAATAAGCAGTGCAAAACAATAATAAAAAATGTAGTGAGGTAATGTTCATGGGTTCAATGTCCATTCAGGAATTGGATGGCAGAGGGGAAGAAGCTGTTCCTGAATCATCGCGTGTGCACTTTCAGGTTCTGTACCTCCTTCCTGATGGTAACAATGAGAACAGGAATGAGTGTCCTGGGTGGTGGTACTCCGGGTCCTCCCACAGTCCCAAGGGCTACCAGTTAGTAGGCTAACTGGTCATTGTAAATTGTCCTGTGATTAGGCGAGTGTTAAATAGTGGGCTGCTGGTCAGTGCTGATTGGGCCAGAAGGGCCTGTTCTGTACTGTGTCTCTAAATAAACAGACGAACAAACAAATAAATCACTAAATAGACTTAAAAAGTGCATTATTTAACAGGTGAGAAACTGAAGAGTTCTGAGAAGCAAAGGGTTAGTATGTAGATATAGTGATTATTAGCAAGCTAATAGAATTTTATCGTATACCTACAAGGGAAGTGAATACAAAGTAGGCAGGTTCTGCTTCAGTTTATAGGGAATTTGTGAGACCACATCTGGAATACTGTTAATTATTTGTCTCCTACTCTGAGGAAGAACATCTTTGCATTGGAAGCAATTCAGAGAAGGCTTTTTGAACAAGAACCTGGAAGTGTGACCCGTCTTGTGAGGATAAATTGGACAGGCTAGGATTGCATCTTCTAGCTTTTAGAAGACTGAGAGGGGAATTTGATAGCAATAAATAAGATCAGGGGAGTGGATGTGGAGAGAATATAATTGTAATAAGATGAAGACAGCAGAAATATGAACTAACAATACAAAATGCTGGAAAATTTCAGGGAGGTGCAGACAGCATCCATGGAAAGGGAAACAAAAGGTGTTTCAGAACGTGATCCTAATGAAAGGTCTCCAAAATAAAAAGTTAACTGCTGCTCTTTCCACAGGTGTTTCCTTACCTGTTGACATTTTTCAACATTTTCTGCTTTTATTTTTTTGGTAGAGAACATATCACTTGTGAGAGAATCTATGTGAAGCAGAGAAGAGTCTTATTTTCCTAAACTCTCTTTTACAAAGAATCTGCATGCAGACTCTATGAAAATATTTAAGATAGTAATAGATAGCTTCAAGATAAACAAGTGGGTGAGGTGGTAGATGGGATTGTGGTAATAATAAGATTAGCTACTATTTTATTAAATCATGGGATAGCTGGCCAGTTCCTGCTTTCAAACAGTGAATACACATGTTCGAATGGGATCCTTTCGTTTCTTGTCTAGGCTATGACTCAGGACCTCACAGGAATCTTGAGTGCCTCCTGTACATAATAAAATGGCCACCAAGTGTATGATTGTGGTTTTCTGTTGCTGTAGCTCATCCACTTCAAATTTTGACGTGTTGTGCTTTCAGAGATGCTCTTTTGCACACCAAGTTGTTATCCCTGCACCAGCTCTCTAGGTGTTTGACCTCCTCCCTGTACATTGTTTCATCATTTTTGATGATGAGCCCCACCACTGTGGTATCATCTGCAAATTTAATGATCAGGTTCTCCTTGAATCTGGTTGCACAGTCATGTGTTAGCAGTGTACACAGCAATGGGCTAAGCACACAGGCTTGTGGGGATCCAGTGCTCAGTGTGATGGAGTCAGAGATGTTCCTGCCAACACAGACTGACTCTGGTCTCTCTGTCAAGAAATCCAGTATCCAGCGACACATGGCAGTGCTAAGGCCAAGCAGCGACAGTTTCTCCACTAGTCTCTGCGGGATGATGGTATCGAACGCTGAACTGAAATCAATGTACAGGATTCTGGCATAAGTGCCTTTGTTGTCCAAGTGAGAGAGAACTGTGTGCAGTGTGGTGGATATTGCATCCTCCGTAGTGCGATTTGGACGATAAGCAAACTGTAGAGGATCCAGCGATGAGGGGAGGCTGGCTGTGATATGAGGCTTGACAAGCCGTTCACAATATTTCATCACTATGGGGGTCAGGGCAACGGGATGGTAATCATTCAGACAGGCTACAACTGATTTCTTTGCTACAGGGATGATTGTGGAGGTTTTGAAGCATCTGGGGACAATAGCTTGACTAAGGGAGATGTTGAAAATGTCTGTCAGGACATCTGCTAATACATCAGCACATTCCTTGAGCACACGTCCAGGGATGTTGTCGGGACCTCCTGTTATGGTATTTAGAAGAAAGTCCTTAACTCCGAGTGGAGTCATTGAGACGCCATCATGATGACATTTTTTTTTTAGCAGGCTTTCTTATTTTTATGAGGCCGAGTTGCTAGCTCAACGCTCAACCCAGTACGGATGGAAAGTGTGCAAGGGATCCGGCTGGATTCGAGCTCGGGAGCCTTCGCTCCAAAGTCCGGTGCTGATGCCACTACACCACCAGTGTTATGGTATTGTCCTGTGTTTTATGCCTGGTGTCGAACCACAATCAATGCTGGTATGTTTCACATACTGGCAATAAAATAATTCTGATTCTGCTTCAAGTCAGGGACTGTTTCTGTGCTGTACTGTTCTATTCTCTGCGGAATTTCTATGTACTTTTTTGTTACAACTATCCTCAGAATGTGAATACTTGTGTCACTTGTAGCAGTTACGGATTGGTATGTATAATGTTGTGGGCATCACTGAATCATGGCTGAAAGAAGATTGTAGCTGGGAGCTTAACGTTCAAGGTTGCACATTGTATCGAAAGGACAGATAGGTAGGCAGAGGAGGGTGGCATAGCTCTGTTGGTAAGAAATGAAATCAAATCATTAGGAAGAGGTGACATAGGATCCGAATGTATTGAATCATTATGGATAGAGCTAAGGAACATCAAGAGGAAGAAGACCCTGTTGGGGGTTATATACGGTCCGCTAAGCATAGTAAAGATTTAGTCTACAAATTACAACAGGAGATAGAAATGCATGTCCATGCAGGCAGATTGGGAAAATCAGGTTGGTGCTAGATCCCAAGAGGAGGAATTTCTAGAAAGCCTATGAGATACCTTCCTAGAACAGCTCCTGGTGGAGCCCACTAGGGAATAAGCTATTCTGGATTGGGTGTTGTGCAATGAACCAGAATTGATTAAAGGAATCTGTAGGGACACGTGATCATAATATGATAGTGTTCTCCCTGTAATTTGAGAAGGAGAAACTAAAGTCAGATGAATCAGTATTACAGCAGAGTGAAGCGTAAGGCTTGGGCTACTAAAATGTTACACCTGGTCAATCTTGCTGTATGCTTCCGAAACATGCACTATAACACCAGAACTCCAAAGAAACTTAGAAGCAACAGAAATGTGGTTTCTTAGAAGAATGCTGAAAATATCATATAGAGATAGGGTAACTAATATGACAGTACTGCAACGTGCCCATATAAAAAGATCTTTAATGAGAACATTAAATAAGAGAAAACTTAAATTCTTGGGCCATGTCATCAGAAAGGGAGAAATAGAATGCCTTATGTAACAAGGCCGTATGCCTGGGAAACGCGGTAGAGGAAGGCAAAGAAGAAAATATATGGACACTGTGAAAGAACTAACAGATCTAAGTGTGCGAGGTATCATTGACGCTGCGAGAGATCGTTCGGTGCGGAGAGCCACGATTGCCCAAGCGTGTAATGCACAAGGCACATGAAGAAGAAGAAGGAAGCGAATTACAGAGGCATGATAAAGGAGCTGGACAAAATTGATTGGAAAAGAATATTGGCAGGGATGATGGCAGAGCAGCAATGGCTGGAATTTCTGGGAGCAATTTGGAAGGCACAGGATATATACATCCCAAACAGGAAGAAGTATTCTAAAGGAAGGATGACACAACTGTGGCTGACAAGAAGTTAAAGCCAACATAAAAGCCAAAGAGAGGGCAGATAATAGAGTAAAAATTAATGGGAAGTTAGAGGATTGGGAAGTTTTAAAAAACAACAGAAGTCATAGAGAAGGAAAAGATGGAATATGATGGTAAGCTAACCAATAATATTAAAGAGGACACCAAAAGTTTCTTGAGATACATAAAGTGTAAAAGAGAGGTGAGAGTAGATATTGGACAGATGAAAAATGATGCTGGAGAGGTAGTAATGGGGTCAAAGAAATGGTGCATGAACTGAATAAGTATTTTGCACCAGTCTTCACTGCGGAAGACATTAGCAGTATACTGGAGGTTCAAGAGTGTCAGAGGACAGAAGTGTGTGAAGTTGCCATTACTAGGGAGAAGTTGCTTGAGAAACTGAAATGTCTGAAGGTAGACAAAACACTTGGACCAAATGGCATACACTCCAGGGTTCAGAAAGAGGTGGCGGAAGAGACTGTGGGGGCATTAGTAATGATCTTTCGAGAACCAATTGATCCTGGCATGGTTCCAAAGAAATGGAAAATTGCAAATTGCCCTCTTCAAGAAGAGAGAGAGGCAGAAGAAAGGAAATTATGTGCCAGTTAGTCTGACCTCAATGGCTGGAAAGATGTTGGAGTCGATTGTTGAGGATGTGGTTTTGGGGTACTTGGAGGCACTGGATAAAATAGGCTGTAGTCAGCATGGTTGCCTTAAGAGTAAATCTTGCCTGACAAATCTGTTGGGATTCTTTGAAGAAATAACAAGCAGGATAGACAAAGGAGAATTGGTGGATGTTGTGTACTTGGATTTTCAGAAGGCCTTTGATAAGGTGCCACACATGAGACTGTTTAGCAAGTTAAGAGTCCATGGTATTTCAGAAAAGATACTAGCATGGATAGAGCACTGGCTGATAGGCAGGAGGCAAAGAGTGGGAATTAAAGGAGCCTTCAAGAATATGAAAGAGTGGGAGAGGAGAGACTGTCTTTTGATTGCTGGTGGGATTGCTCTGCTACAGAGAGAGATAGGCCTACTGCTGTACCCAGAGAATGTTATCCAGGTTTTCTGTGTTTTGGATATGGACTTGGACTGTAGACCTTTTTTCAGACATAGTTTTTTGCCTGATCTTTTTTGTTGTTTTGTGTGGGGTAGGGGGATTTGAGAGTCGACGTGTCTGTTCCATTTTTCTTTGTTTTTTTGTGCAGAGAGGAAGGATTTGGTGGTTGATGTCCATGCTGCCAATGTTCTCTTTCTTGGTTTTGTGGCTGTCTGGAGAAGAAGAATTTCAGAGTTGTATAGTTTGATAATAAATGAACCTTCCAATCTTTTCTGTTTGGCTGCCGGTGACTAGTGGTGTTCCATAGGGGTCTGTGTTGGGACCACTTATTTTATGTTATACGTTAGTGACTTGGAGGATGGAATTGATGGCTTTGCAGCCAAGATTGTAGATGATATGAAGATAGGTGGAGGGGCAGGTAGTTTTGCAGAAGTACAGAGCTACAGAAGGACTTAGACAGACAATGGACAAAGAAGTGGCAGATGGAATACAGTGTTGGGAAGTGTATAGTTATGCACTTTGGTAGAAGAAATAAAAATGCAGACTATTTTCTAAATGGAAAGAAAATTGATAAAACCTGAGGTGCAAAGGGATTTGGGAGTCCTTGTGCAGGATTCCCTGAAAGGTAAGTTGCAGATTAGTGGTGAGGAAGGCAAAGCAATGTTGCCATTCATTGAGAGGACTAGAATATAAAAGCAAGGATATAATGTTAAAACTTTATAAAGAACTAGTGAGACCTCACTTGGAGTATTGTGAACAGTTTTGGGCTCCTTATCTAAGAAAAGGTAAGCTAACATTGGAGAAAGTTCGAAGGAAGTTCACGAAAATGATTTCGTGAATGAAAGGTCTGTCATATGAGGAGCATTTTATGACTCTGGGCCTCTATTCACTGAAATTCAGAAGAATGAGTAGTGAGCACAATCTGTGCAAAGCGGAAACATCATTTCCACCTCGCTGACAATCAAGATTGGTGCACCTCTGGGATGTGTGCTTAGCCCACTGCTCTACTCTCTCTATACCCATGATTATGTAGCTAGGCATAGCTCAAATACCATCTATAAATTTGCTGACAATACAACCATTATTGGTAGAATTTCAGACCGTGACAAAGGGTGTACAGGAGTGAGATATATCAGCTAGTTGAGTGGTGCCGTAGCAACAACCTTGAACTCAATGTCAGTAAAACCCAAGAACTGATTGTGGACTTCAGAAGGGGTAAGTCGAGGGAACACACACCAGTCCTCATAGAGGGATCAGAATTGGAAAGAGTGATCAATTTCAAATTCTTGGGTGTCAGTATCTCTGAGGATCTATCCTGGACTGAACATATCAATGTAGCTACAATAAAGGCACAACAATGGCTGTATTTCATAAGGAGTTTGAGGAGATTTGGTATGTTTCCAAAAAAAACCTCAAAAATGTTTACAGATGTACCATGGAGAACATTCTAACTGGTTGCATCACTGTCTGGTGTTGGGGAGAAGGGGCTACCTCACAGGAATGAAGTTAGCAGCAGAGAGTTGTAAATTTAGTCAGCTCCATCATGAGCACTAGCCTCTGTATTATCCAGGACATCTTCAAGGAGCAATTCCTCAAATAGGTGGCATCATTCATTAAGGATCCCCATCACCCAGGACATGCCCTCCTCTCATTGCTACCAACAGGAAGGAGGTACAGAAGTGTGAAAGCACACACTAAATGATTCCAGAACAACTTCTTCCCCTCTGTCATCAGATATATATATTGTAATTCAGTCTTTTTTCTGTATTATTATGCATTGCATTGTACTGCTGCTGCAAAGACAACAAATTTCATGACATAAGCCAATGACATTAAACCTGATTCTGACCACATTGAAACCTATTGAATGTTGAAAGGCTTCAACAGAGTGGATGAGGAGAGGAGGTCCTCCATCTTTGATGGTGTTCAGGGCTTCCTTCATTGTGTGAGTAACTTCTCAGGTTTCACTACTGTCAGTCATGCAAGTTCTGGGTGGAGGCTCAGGGATACCGTTGCACTCAGATGTAGAAGGATTCTTCATTGCTGTTTTCATAACAATCTTGTTTTACCAGTCAGGGTTGTTAGCCCTGAGCTGAACCCCCCGAACCTGGAGGACCAGTGGCCCACTGCCAGTCTGAACCAGTTTGGCATGGGTGACCCTACCAAGAGCCAAAGCGTAATGCTCCGACTCCAGCCAACATAGCTCTCCAGGTCACTGAGGCACAAAAGCCTCCAAACCCAAAGACAAGGTTGTGGTCCTCTTGGAGGAGATGGGAATATAATAATGATAAAATTAAGTGATTTTGGTGTCACAATTATAACCTTGTTCTCAATATCTGCAAGATCAAAGGATTGATTGAAGAGAAACTCAGGAGAACATATACCAGTCCTCATTGAGGGGTTAATGGTGGAAAGAGTGAACAAGTTCATGTTCATCATCTCAAGGGATCTATCCTCGGCCCAAGGTATTGGTGCAATCACAATTAAGGCCTGCCAAAATTCATTAGAATTCCTTTACACTACGTATTTGTTTAATTTTTATTGCAACATACTGTATAGTCATTTGTTACGTCTGAATTGTACTGCTGTCACAAATTTTGCGACTCATGTCAGTGACAATAAACCTGATTGTGATTCAGAATACTGCTTTCCTCTCAGAAACAGTAAGGTGCCAATTGTAAGAATCTGCCCTACTGAAATCTTTCTGGATTTGCGACTTCACTGTAAGTGAGCTACTGAGGGAGAGCCACAACTGGTGCCAATACTCTCTGAAGTTGTACATTTGGCCTCATTTCTAGGTGCAGGACAAATCCAGGGTGGATAGACTTGAAGCCAGAGGGCTAATCCACTCTACTTTCAACACCTTTGAGAGGGCCCAGGAATTTCCAGGTTAATCTTAAATATGGGAATCATATGGTATCGTTATCTGCAAGATAGAATGGACAGAGAAATTTGCACCGTAAAGAAGCAGCCCCTAACTCCTAAAATTGCTTTGATTAAGTGGCTGGAAGCAATGAGATAATGATTAGAAGAATTCCTTGCTTAATCCAGAAATGTAACGCACCAGCAAAGCTAGACCAGCCATACACGATTTTCAGGCTGTTGAAAGTTTACCTTGCTGTGAATTTAAGGCCGTTTTCTCCTTTCAGATTGATCACGGACAGAATTTAGAGGGGGCGAAGGCATACACAGAAAAAGACGAAGATTAAGCCTCAGTCGCACTGTCTGCGATCTGCATTGTTAAGCCTTCTTCCACATAAGGCACAGTATGCCAAGTCCTATAGAAATTAAATATTCACATCACTATTGGGAATGAATGACACTACTAAAATTGAAAATACATCTCCTGCAGATTCAGATTCGAAACAGTCAGTAAGATATTCAGCTCTATGTAGTTCTCAGCATGAGCCTGTATTAGGTGTGATGATATGGCATGCAACGAGCAATTATATACTATTTGAGTGCTTTATTGGGGTGAAAACATCTAAGAATGTGATTGAAGAAGCACTTGTAGGGATTTAATGGGCACCATACCACTTCATTGTTATTGATGATAAGTGATTCAAATATGTTACCAGTGTGTGGAGGAGCGGCCATTGTAAATAGCATGCATACTTCAAACAGTGTACTCATCAGAGATGTGCCAAGTTGCTCTTATACTGCTTGAGCTGTGAAAATGATTTAAACTTTTAATGAGTGGTTACAGATCAGCTGCTTCAGTTACCTCTCAAAGCCTTGACCACCCCCACTTCTCCATGCCCCTAAAGAGAGCTCATTAAGGAGCTGGGGATCTCCAATATTCAATAATTCTCCTCTTTGACAACCTCCTGCAAAGAAACTTTCATAACTGTATCTGAGAGGAGAGATTCTCTGCACTGATCTTTACAGATGTATTGTAAATGTACATATTTTACATTTTTAGCAAAACTACTTTGCCAAATGCAGCAAAATTAAATATCAAGATACTGGGCCTTTAATCTCCTACATTCCCTTGATCCCTACAGTATCACAAAAGAGAAAGCTACATTTATATAACATGCTTCACAAGCTCAGACTCTCCCTAAGTGACCTGTCATCAAAGTACTGTTGCAAGAAAGAGTTACTTTACTCTCTGAAAGATCGAACAAATAGAGTGATATTGCCCAGAAAATGTTTTATTCTAGTGATGTTGATGTAGTGCTGTTGAATGAAGGATAAATATTGGCAAGGAAAACTCCATTCCTCTTCTTCAAAACAATGTTACTGGATTACTCAGACCCTCTTCAGAAATCACTGAAGATCTTGTTTTGACATCCCAACCAAATGACATTACATATGACTGAATCCCTCTATATTGTGTCCTGGATTTTGAGTTCGCTATATTTTAATGAAGATGACTAGAAATGATGATGGGGGTCATATTATGGTGGTCTTTGGGGGCCAGTCTTCTAATGTTTGAAATCCTTGTAGGAGTTTGTCAGGGCAGAGTCCTATGCTCAAATAATTTCAACTTCTTCATTAGTGACTTCTTTCATCAGAATGTCAGAATGATCTCAGATAATTGCACAATTATAACTTAAAGTCTTCCAAGAATGAAGCAGCTGGCAGGAGGTGGAGTAATGATGATGTGACAGATAACATTCACATCACAAATGTGACAGGCAATGACCATCTTCAACTTGACTTAAAAACAGCACCTCAACTTCGTCTGGTTAGTTTACAACACAGAGACATGAATGATGACTTTTTCAGTTTCAGATAACCTCCTTCCCCTCTGTCCATTTCTTCTCTTGGTCCACCCAATTCTTCCTACACACGCACACATCTCCCCATGCCACACCACTTGTTTCCTTTTACCCACCTCCACCTGCCCATCTCCCTTATTTGAGTCCATGCTCTCCCTTCCTTTCCTAAAATAGCCCTCTGCTGCCTCCACCTGTCACCTCCCAGCCTCTGTCACTGTTACCACTCTTTACAGCTCCCACCTGGATCCTCCTGTCGCTTGCCAGCTCTTGCCCTGAGAGGGAGAAGTGGAGAGTCCGTCATCGTGCCCGACGCCGGCCCCCGGCCTGGGTCAACGACATCGTAGTAGTAGTAGTGCCCTGTCCTGTCCCCCACCTCTTTATATTGGCTACCTCTACTGCTTTTGTCAGATGAATGGTCTCAAACCACTTCCCTCTACAGATGTGGCCTGACCTGCTGAGTCCCTCCAGCAGTTATTTCTTTCTTTACTCCAGACCCTGGCATCAGCAGTTCTTGTGTTCCATTCAACTGACTTTGTCTAACTCTCTATCCTTGTTATTGATATTCAAAGGCATTACCAACAACAACTCCCCATCCCCAACAGAAGATCGTAAGGACCAACATGAACTGGAAGTTCTTTCATCAACCGCATGAATATTATGGCTCCAAGAGCAGGTTGAAGGTTTGGAAACCTGTGTTCAATGATTTACCTTCTGACACCCCAAATCCCTTCTAACCTCCACAAGGCGCATGCATGAATATCCATCTGGCTGGATGAATGCAGCTTTCCAACACTCAGCTAACCACAAGTGAAACAAAGCAGCAGTCAGCTTGACTGGTACCCTATCTACCACCCTGGATATTTAATCTATCCACTGATGGTACATTCTGGCTGCAGGGAGTAGCAGATACAAAATGTATTGCAGATACTCATCAAGGCAACTGCAACAACCCATCTCAAACCTGCAACCTCTGCCACAAGGAAGGAAAAGAGTGCAGGTTCATCAAAACGTTATCAGCTGCATGCTTCCTCCAAGTCAAGTACAAACTTGGCTTGGAAATAAACATCTGTTCTTTCAATATATCTGTTCTAAATCCTAGAGCACCTCAGCTGGCAACCTGTAGGATGATCCACAGTGAAGGATTGCAGCAGTTGAAGGACTTCGAAGGACTAGGGATAGACAATAAAGGCTGAGCTTGTAGAGGGAAAAGAAATGTCACATAGCTTCCTGATTGTTTTAGTTACTTCCTGAGAAAAATAAAGAAATTTGGCCTGTCCCCTAAAGCCCTCACTAATTTTTATAGATGCACCGTAGAAAGCATTCTTCTAGGGTGCATCATAATCTGGTATGGAAGTTGTCCTGTCCAAGACTGAAAGAAGCTGCAGAAGATCGTGAACACGGCACAGCACATCACACAAACCAATCTTCTGTCCTTGGACTCACTTTACACTGCATGCTGTCGGAGCAATGCTGCCAGGATAATCCAGGATACGACCCACCCAGTCAACACAGGTTTCGTCCCTCTTCCCTCCGGAAGAAGGCTCAGGAGCTTGAAGACTCGTATGGCCAGATTTGAGAACAGCTTCTTTCCAACTGTGATAAGACTGCTGAACGGATCCTGACCCGGGTCTGGGCTGTACCCTCCAAATATCCGGACCTGCCTCTCAGTTTTTTTGCACTACTTTACTTTCCATTTTTCTATTTTATATTTATGATTTATAATTTAAATTTTAAATATTTACTAATTTTTACTATTTTTAATATTTCATATTTGTAATCCAGGGAGTGGGAAGCGCAGAATCAAATATCTCTGTGATGATCGTACATTCTAGTATCAATTGTTTGGCGAAAATAAAGTATAAAGTAAAGTATAAAGTATAGTTTGATTGGTGCCATACATCCACAGATCCATCAAAGTTGCAACACACATTCATAGGATGGTTGAGAAGGTGTATGGTGTGTTTGCCTTCATTAGTCTGGGAATTAAGTTCAAGAGCCATGAGGTAATGTTGCAGCTCTATAAAACCCTGCTTAGACCACACTTGGACTATTGAGTTCAGTTCTGGTTGCCTCACTTTAGGAAGAATATTAAAGCTTTAGAGAGAGTATAGAGGAGATTTATCTGGATGCTGCCTGGATTAGAGAGTAGGTTGAAATAGCTAGGGCTTTTCTCTTTTGAGTGAAGGAGGATTTGTTTGAGGTATACTAATTTAAGATGCATTAATATAGTGGATAGCCAAAGACTTTTTATAGGGAAAAAATGGCTAATACCCAGGGGCATAATGTTAAGGTGGTTGAAGGAAAGCACAGGAGCGAAATCAGAGGTAAATTTTGTATACAGTGTGGAGAGTGTGTGGGATGTCCTGACAGGGGTGGTGCGAGAAGCAGATACATTAGAGGCATTTAAAAAACTCTTAGATAGGCTCATCGATGATGGAAAAATAGAGGGCGATGTAGGAGGGAAGGGTTAGATAGTTCTTAGAGTAGGTTAAAAGTTTGAAACAATATTGTAGACCAAAGGGCCTGTACCGTATTTGATATTCTATTTATTTATTTATTTTTATTTATTCTGTGTTCTATATTCTATATCTGAAAATCCTTTCACCTGTAAGTTGACCAGAAAATTAAGTATTCTACATCTGTTGTACTTAGTTGTTTTCATATATAGGTTTTTTCTTGCCATATCCAAGTTAGCATCCAGTTGGATGAACCAAGTACTCTGGTGCATGATCCTAATTATAATCTAACATTAAAATTAGACCATCTCTTACTTCAGCAATTATTGGCAATAAAATTGATTTAGCATAAAATTGAAGTCTGTCTGTAATGTGGAGATAACTATCTCCCATCACGTAATGGTCAGCCAATACATTGTTACTTTTATTTCCCTTATTTTCTGGGGGATGCAAAAAGAAAATCTTCAAAACTGGACCACTATTTTTTTTGCCATGAACTGTTGAACATTTTAATTGTAATTCATTTTCTTCAATAACTTGTGCTTAGATGCTTGAAGGATGCAGAGTGTTCAGTGAGTCATAAAACAATGCAGATCAGACACATTCCCCACCATCTGGCCACTCCTGTTCAGCTTTCACTGAGAAGGTTACACATTTGTCAGTCTCACTTTAGTTTCAAATCACTTAGCAAAGTGCATACATCCTGTTTACCTAAAGCTGAAGGATGCCAGTCATCAGGACTCACTTGTTCAAAAGGAACTCCATTGGACATGGCACTCTATACAGTCAGAATTCAATTGCATAACATGATTTTGAACGTTGCACGTGGATGATGTCAAACCATGTATAATACCAATTGATTTCCCTCTCTGAAACAGAGTCATGAATATGTAATTAACCTCCAGCGAAACATGCCAAGTAAATTTGCCTGAAGAGCTGTGGAAAGCCATATCTTCTGTTCTGCAGCAATTTAAGGGAATATCAATTACTTCCATGATTTTTGGAGACTGTATTGGAGAAACTCAATTTGTGCTTAGTGGCATGGTAGCGTAGTAGTTGGAGTGATGCTATTACAGCACCAGCTTCTCAGGTTCAATTCTGTTGCTGTCTGTAAGGCGTTTGTATGTTTTCCCCTTGGTAAAGTGCATTCCCTCCGGTTGCCCCGGTTTCCTCCCACATTCCAAAGACCTATGGGTTAGTTGGTTAAAGGGTCACGTGGGTGAAACTGGGTGGGATAGGCTCATTGAGCAGAAAGGAACTGTTACTGTGCTGTATCTCTAAATAAATTAAATAAAATAAAAGCTGACTGCACTCAGAGCTGAAGACTGTAGTTGAAAATCTTGGAGGGATTGTCCATCAGGCTGGCTTTTGACGCCGTGCATATGGAAATATTAATGTTAAACTGCCAGCATGTCCAAGAGGAGGAAGGAAAAGTTGCAATGTTGACTAAACAGAGGGGAAAGGACATAGGGCTTAGACCCCAAGTTCTCCATGAACCATGCTCCTGTATGTAAGGCACAGTGCAGCTGGAGACTAAGGTGGTTATCAAAGTCTTCTGTGGGTGGAGCTCCAGTCATGAACCTGCACCTGGATTGTTAGATCACTACATTTTTCTGAATTCCGCTGAGTACAGGCATTGAGCTATAAAACGCTCCACATATGACAAGCCATTCAATCCTGGAATCATCTTTGTGAACCTCCTTTAAGCCCTCTCCAATGTCAGCATATCCTTTCTTAAATAAGGGGCACAAAAATGCTCACAATTTTCCAAGTCAGGCCTCAGCAGTGCCTTATAAAGCCTCAACATTACATCCTTGCTTTTATATTCTAGTCCTCTCAAAAAGAATGCTAATATTGCATTTGTCTTCCTCACCATCGACTCAAACTGCAAATTAACATTTAGGGAATCCTGCATGAGGACTCCCAAGGACTGCTTTGTACCTCAGATTTTTGACTGTTCTCTCCATTTAGAAAATAGTCTAGGCTTTATTTCTTCTACCAACGTGCATGACCATACACTTCTCCACAGCGTATTCCATCTGCCACTTCATTGCCCATTCTCCTAATCTGTCTAAGTCCTTCTGTAGTCTCTCTGCTTCCTCAAAACTACCTGCATCCCCACCTACCATATCTTCTTATCATCCACAAACTTGACCAGAAAGCCATCAATTCCTTCATCCAAATCATTGATATATAATGTAAAAAGCAGCCCCAACACAGACACCTGTGGAACAGCACTAGTTACTGGCAGCCAATTAGAAAAGGCTCCCTTTATTCCCACTCTTCGCAGTCTGCCAAACAGCCAAGGCTCTTTCCATGCTAGCATCTTTCTTGTAATACCATGGGCTCGTAACTTGTTAAGCAGCTTCGCGTGTAGCACCTTGTCAAAGGCCTTCTGAAAATCCAAGTACCCAATATCCACCGATTCTCCTTTGTCTAAGCTGCTTGTTATTTCTTCAAAGAATTCCAACAGATCTGTCAGGCCAGATTTTCCCTTAAGGAAACTATGCTGACTACAGCCTATTTTATCATGTGTCTCCATGTACCCTGAAACTACTTCCTTAACAATCGACTCCAATGTCTTCCCAATCACTGAGGCAGACTGAAGAGTGGAACGACATTTGCAATGTTCCGTTCCTCCAGAACCATGCCAGACTCAATTGGTTCTTGAAAGATGAGTACTAATGCTTCCACAGTCTCTTCAACCACCTCTTCTGTACCCCAGGGTGTATACCTTCTGGATAACTGATTTATCTATCTTCAGACCTTTCAGTTTCCCAAGGACCTTCTCCACAGTAATGGCAACTTCATACACTTCCACCCCCTTACCCTCTCAAACTTCCAGCATACTGCCAGTGTCTTCCACAGTGATTCAGTCAGTCCGCCATTTTCTCGTCCCCCATTTCTACCTCTCCAGCATCATGTTCCAGCAGATGGATCACTTTTCTTTTACACTTTATGTATCTGAAGAAACTTTTGATATCTTCTTTAATATTATTAGCTTGCTTACTTTCGATTTCCATCTTTTCCTTCCAATTAACTATTTTAGTTGCCTGCTTTTGGTTTTTAGAAACTTCCCAATCCTCTAACTTCCCACTAATTTTTGCTCTGTTATATGCTTTCTTTTTTGATTTTATGTTGCCTTTAGAATATTACTTCTTTGGGGTACATCTCTCCTGCACCTTCTGAATTGCTACCAGAAATTCCAGCCATTGCTGCTCTGCGTCATCCTTGCTAGTGTTTTCTTCCAATCAATTTTGGTTGGTTCCTCTCTGATGTCCCTGTATTTCCTGATATTCCAGTCTAATACTGATACATTTAACCTCAGCTTCTCCTTCTCAAATTTCAGGATGAATTCAATCATATTATGATCACTTGTTCCATAGCGTTCCTTTACCTTAAGCTCTCTAGTCAATTTTGGTTCATTGCACAACACCCAATCTGGAATAGTAGATCTCCTAGTGGTTTTAACCATGAGCTGCTCTAAACACTCATTTCGTAGGCATTCTACAATTTCCCAGTTTTGTGATTCAGCATCAACCTGATTTTTCCAATCTACCTGAATATTGAAATCCCCATGGCAATCATAACATTGCCCTTTTGACATACATTTTCTATCTCCTGTTGTAAATTGTATACCACATCTGCACTGTAGTTTGGAGATCTGTATATAACTCCCATCAGGGCCTCATTGCCCTTGCAGTTTCTTAGCGGTACCCACAATTCTACACCATCCAATGTTCCTTCAGAAGGTTCTCAGGGGAACGTGAAGCCTGTTGGCATGAGAGCTAGTATCATTGTGCACGCCTGGGACAACTAGGTCCTCACGGTGCTGTATTGGGCTTTCAGCTTTGTTAGCTAAAACCCTATTTAGCTTACCTACGTCTGCAACTGATGCTATCTTGCAGAAAAACCCACTGAAACTCCAACATCCTAAACCTCCAATGTTTCCAACACTCCAGACCCAAGCCCTAGCCATTTACCATCCCCCGGTTACCTGAACCCAGTGTCTATCATCTCCAAAGGGTCCTAATGAAGACTCTGATCTCCTGACTTCTAATCATCCTATCTCCTAAGCTTCTACTCAACTCTTGGCAACCCAGATGCGCAATCTTATTGTGGCTGTAATCCCTTTCCCCTCATCCCCATCATACATCCACCCCCACCACAGCCCAAGGCTTCAATTTCGGTCATTCTTTTTGCAACTCATCATGACGTAGGGACGTTACACCTCTCGCATTCCCACTGCACCCCAGTAGCAGAGTACAGAGTGCACCAATCTCCCTCAGCATCCTCCCCCATCTCCCCTGACAGTCCTGTGGCCATAAGCAATTCCAGCCTTTGGGCGCTATATCCAGACAGTACAACTTCAATCGAAAAAGTGACAAACACCAGCTCACTTGAAGCCTTTCATGCTCTATCACCAAAGCCCATTTAGAAGGTCCCTTCTCAGTCTTCTTTATCTTTTCATCAGTAATTTTCTCCGTATAGTTTCTGCTGTGTTTACTAATTGCTTACTATGTTCAAAAGTGGGACTTCAAACAAATGGAAGTCAACAAATTGCTACTGGAAAAGGTTACAGGCCCAGGATGTATTTGCAAATGCAGTGAAGGGCAAGGTCCGTGAGTAGAGTTTCCAGTCTCTTAGCTGCCCTTTGTTGGTACTGACTGGGCAACATCCCGTTCGAGTCATAGTGTTTACAGCATGAAAACAGGCTTTTCAGCCCTACATAGCCGTGCTGATTAAGATTCCTATTTAAAATCGTCCCATTTGCCCGTGTTTGGTCCACGTTCCACTAAAACTTGCCTTTTTTTTTGCTGTCTTTTACATGCTATCTCTGTTTTTCCAAATTTAGCGCTGAACTGAATTTATAAAATTTGTAATATTCTTTTCAAGATCAAATGTAGCATATTGAGTTAATGCTTAAGTCAGGAAGCAAGGAGCTGAGATCCGTTGTCATAGAAATTAGGAATATTAATTAGGTAAACAAAGAGCTGCTGTTTCTGCACTATCTCAAGCATTTCACGCTATGTTGATACAATGTTTCCCAGGAGATACCTGAGCTTCTGGCATTTAAACTGCCTGTTTATGCATCCTCACTTAGCTTTGACGTAATGAAAAAGCCACGAGTTATCAATAATTAGCTCTCTGAAACAATATTGATAGCTGCTCATCCAGGCTTAATTGAATTGTGAAAGGTATACAACTTTTCAAAAGAGGTTTTAGTTTGGAGCTGTTGGGCTTTACAGCTGAATGGACCAAGATCTTCATAACACTGGGCTGAATTCGATGAGCAGTGTCTGGTATTATCAAAGTATTCAGCACTCCCCAATAATTTGTTTTAAGTCCATGATACAATTCTGAGCAAATGCTTGCACATCTGTCTCTTGGCACCGCTGATGGAGCTGACTCGATATGGAGTCTGACCACAACATTGGAAAATGGAGCTTCCAGTGATTCCAATTTCATCATCCTGAAGAAAGCAGTTTGGTTAATTGGCTAATATTGCTGAAAGTTCATTTCCAATTCTGCTTCTTTGTTTATTTGCTCACTCCCCCCCCCCCCACCCCAATCAGCATGCCTTGGTCTGCTATTTGCAATACAGCATACCAGAATTCTTTGTTACCCTCTGTCTGAACCCATTAACAACTCATCTCCATGGCAATCCTGGCCTCACCTTATTATAGATATTCCCTTTGGAAGGAATCCCTCTTTCCCACCTCCTTCATCTGCAACTTCTTCTCTCCTTCCCAGCTTTAGCAATGGATTTTGACCTGAAACAATGATACTGTTTTTCTTTCCATGGACACTGTTCCATGTTTCCGGCAATTCCTGTTTTCAGTTTTCGTTGTTTGATTAATACCTCATTAGTGACCTAAGGAAATTTTCCCTCCACTGCAGTATGTACCATCCACAAAATGTAGTTGAGATACTTATCTAGCCTACTCCAACAGCACCTGCCAAACCTGCAACATCTACCATGAAGGAAAAAAATTAGATGGTGCTGGCAAACACTATCAACTGCATGCTCTAAGTGACTGTTGACTTAGAAAGATACTACTATTCCCTCTTTGTTGCTGGGTCCTCCAGTGACGGCTTCAGCAGTTCAACAAAGGTCATTTACCAGTACTTTCTAAATTATGGATCAACATCCTGAAAAAATAATAAAAAATGACTAATAAAGACAAATTTATAAAGAAAAAGATCCACCTGAAGCAGTCATTGATTCCTTGCAAACCAAATATTTGTACAATTTGTTTTTTCATTTTTGCTGGAAAATCCCCTGGGCAAAGACCTTCAGATTCATATGGAGTAACGTTATAATAAATAGCGATAGATTGCTTCCATTGTCTGACATAATGTTTACTACAAGTTGCAAAGTTAAAATGATCTAAAAAGAAATTATTGAGTAGCTTAGGAGTAAAATACTTATGGAAAGAGTGGGGAAAATGTGGAAAATTCCAAAGCACATGGTATTATTGAAACAGGCAGTATTCATGCTCTGAAAAGGAATTGGATTAAATTGATAAAGTGGAGGTTTTCAGTATGTAGGAAATGAGCTGAATAGCATCAGATTAGAAGAATTTAAGGTACTCAATGCACTAAAAGCTGTGCTGTTAATTTTTTTTGATTTTGCATGTAAGCAATGGAGGAAGAGGAATCAACTGTACTATAAAGATAAAACACACAACAGTAAGTGCTGGAGGAACTCAGCAGGTCAGGTAGCATATATCATCATCATCATCAGGTGCCATGCCCAGTTTGAGCTTTGACTGCCGTGGCCCACACACTCCTGTTTCGGGTCAAGTGGATCAATCCATTGGTATTAATTTCCAGTTCTCTGGCTGCTGTCTCCATCATCATTTGTCTCTGTCTCCCTCTTGCTTTCTTCCCTTCAGTCTTTCCCATAATTACCGTGCATTCTAACTCCTCTTTCCTAATCACATGTCCAATGAAGTTACGTTGCCGTTTCATGATCTCATACATTATTTCTCTTTTTGTGTTTGCTCTGTTCATGACATCCTCGTTAGATATTCATTTTGTCCATGATATTCTTTGCATCTTCTTCAAAAACCACATCCCTGCTGCTTCAATTCGCTTCCTCATGTCACTAGATATTGTCCAACATTCTGAGCTATATAACATAACTGGATAAACGTAACATTTCAGTACTTTGAGGTGGGTTGTCATGCCTAGTTTAGTATTAGTCAGTATACTCTTCATTCTCATAAAGGTGTCTTTTGCCATCCCTATTCTTCTTTTGATGTCCATGTCACACTTGCCATCTGATGTCACCCAGCTCATAAGTAGCAAAAGTTCTGTACTTGCTTTATGTCTTCCCTGTTTATTCTCAGCCTGGAGATGGGATTCTCCTTCTTTTTGGATATCACCATACATTCTGTCTTTTTGCAATTGATAGATAGACCCATTTTTGCACTTTCTTCAACAACTATATCAATTAAGTTTTGTAGCTCTTCCTCTGTACTTGCAATTAACACAGTGTCATCTACAGATCTGAAATTATTGATGTTTTCACCGCCAACTTTGATTCCCAAGATGTCTCTTACTTTTTTTGCAGCATCTATGGAGAGGAATAAAGAGTTGGCATTTTATGCCAAGACTTGATGAAAGGTCTCAGCCCAAAGCATCAGCTCTTTATTATTCTCTATAGATGCTGCCTGACCTGCTGAGTTCCTCCAGCATTTCGTGTGTGCTGCTCTGAATTTTCAGAGAATCTCTTATACTTTATTTAAAATGAAAAATATGATTAAATGTGTAAGAGTAGCTTGCAATTCTGATTTCCATTTAATACCTGCTTCTAGCAAGATGTAGATTAACATTTTTAAATAACTCGCACACATGCACCACCTTAATGTAATGGGTTCTGCCTTGAGGTGTAGGAAAAGTGGATTCAAAGCTAAAGAAGGAAACATTAAGAGCAACAACTTGGCTACACACAACAGTTTTAAAGTCTTAAAGGGAGAGGCCAATTTCCCATGGAGTCTTAAAATCTGCTGTGATTAGGGAAAGCCATTCAAAGGTGACTGCTGTGTTAAGAAATCGGGAGAGTGAATCCAAATATTTTGCTGCTGTTCAGGCCATTCTTCTTAAATAATATGTGGCGACTTCATATTAGTGAATACTTATGCCAACTATTGACTTTGAAAGTGGCTGTCAAATCTGATTTAGTGCTTGGAATTGTTTGTAGAAAGTCACATTGGATGCTGCCTTTCTGCACAAAAAGGCAAGGAAGCCAGTCATATCTTTTTAGCAACCCACTATGTAAAAATAATAAATGACATCTGCTTGCTGTTTGACATCTGAATTGAGCAGGTTCACAGGGAATTCCTCCAGAAATTTCCAGGTCAGAACCTATTTTTTTCTGGGGATCTTTGGCAGAGTTGAACGACCCCTCTGCTGTGGGTTATTGGCTGATGAACAAATCCCGTCAGTTCAAGCAGGTCATAGTGGGTTTTCCTGCTGAGGATTCCTCTCTATCTTTGTTCCCTGGATGGGCAAACAGCACTGGTCATTGGCAACCACCTACAATCCCCTACTACAAACATGTTGGCAGAGGTGTACCCATTTGGATTTGAACACCTTCACTTTCCAAAGGAGATGCTTGGTTTTATGCCAGATGCTACAGCGCTTTTCACAAACTGCATCACTCTGCCAATGGATGTTAAAGTCACCATTGCCCTAAGTATATATGGCTGTTTTTCATTTCTAGCTCCCACTGAGAAAATCTGTAAATAAGCCTGACTGAAGCACAGGTGACAGATATATTGTTCTCTCTAACTGGTAGTCTCATCAACTTCCCGTAGGCCACTGGTGCCAATATGATCGAGTACTCCAATATTATCAATTGGCGAGAATCTCTCCAGAGTCATAAATGGCACGGAGAGGGCCTGATCTGTTCCTTTCACTGGGTATAGAACGATGGCAAAAGATGCTCTTCTTTCATTGTGCAGTTTAGTTGTGACAATAATTTGCTGTCATGCAATTGATTGTCTGCTTGTCAGCTGCTAAGATGCTTTTGTTTGAAGAAGCTCCAAGGGTCCTGGCACTTCAGCTCAGGACAGGTCTCTGGGTGCACTTCAAAGATAACGATTCTCCTCCACAACCTTGGCCACTCGCTCTGATGCACCTTCCTCAGTTGCAGTTGTAGAATTCTAAATGAGCAGTTCTTTCACAAGGTTTCTATTGCATTTAATATTAAAGCACATCCAACACGCTAAAAATGTGTTAATCTGGTTTCAAAGATCATGGACGTGTTCTCAATGGTACACAACCTTTTTAAAAGCCCCTTATGGAGGACTCCAGGGTCTCCATCATATTAATTAGATTGGTGTTGATCAAAAAGAGCAGAAATATGTAAAGAAAGGAGAACAAAATGTTGTCAGCAACAGGACTCCAGTGTTGGTCTGATGAGCAACGATGGGCTTCAATTTAAACAAGGCTAATTACAGAAATATGTTGGGTAAGATGCCTGAGATAGATCATAAAATTAGGCTAAAAGCTGAAGTAAGTTAAGTAATAGCAAGCATTTAAAACAACAAATGTCAATTAATATAAATTCCCATGAGAAATGATAAGCACCAAAAGGCATAGGGTAAGTAGGAAAAATAAAGGAAGATTAACTTAATTGAAGGTTAAAATGTTGCCAAAGTTGTGGTAAATCAGAGGAATAGGACACTTTCGAAAATGAGCAGAGGATGGCCAACAATTGATAAGGAACAGTACAACAAGGAGTATAAAAGTAAATTATAAGAACTGTTTCAAATGTGTGAAAGAATAAGATTTGCAAAATTAAATATGGATTGCTTGCAGACAGGGACTAGCAAAGTTATAATGAGGAAAAGAAAATATCAACGATGTTAAATAATATTTTGAGTTTGTTTGTATAGTAGCAGAAATAGGGAATGTATTGGAAATTGTGGGGAACCAACGTGAGAGTGAGAAATTAAAGTGATAAAGTGAAGGTACTGGATGAATAACTGAGATTAAAATCTATCTAATCCCGTCAAGCTGATGCCTGTATTCTTGGGCATTAAAAGAGGTGGACACAGAGATGGTGAGTATATTGGACTTGGTTTTTCTGACTTCCTGAGATTATGCAATGGGTAATGTTGATTGGATGGCTGTATATATAACCTGGATGGAAAAAATTGTAGATACTGGAAATCTGAAACACAAATAGATAATGCTGAAGGCACTTGGCAGCTCAGGCATTATCAACGGGAAAGTTCTCATCACCTTCCCCCTCTCTGCAACTTAAAACACGCTTGCTTTCTTAGTTTTCAAGTTTGAATGAGGCATCCTTGATCTTAAACCTTGGCCATGTTTCTCTCATTTCTGATATTGCCCAACCCACTGAGAACATCCAGCATACATAATCTTCCCATTGTATAAAAGAAATGAGAAAATTGGGAAAAGAGAAATGAAAGCCAACTAGTTGTTAGGAATATGCGTTGTCTCAGAAAGGTGGTGTCCATTATTAAGGACCCCCATCACCCAGGATATGCCCTCTTCTCATTGTTACCATCAAGAAGGAGGTACAGAAACCTGACAGCACACACTCAGTGATTCAGGAACAGCTTCTTCCCCTCTGCCATCCAGTTTCTAAATGGACATTGAACTCATGAACACTACCTCACTTTTTAAAATATTATTTCTGTTTGTACACTATTTTAATTTATCTATTTAATATACATGTGTACTTACTGTAATTCATTTATTTATTTTTTCTCTATTTACCACATATTGCATTGTACCGCTAAGTTAACCTATTTCATGACAAATGCCAGTGATATTAAACCCGATTCTGATAGTGAACCAACTATTAACGTACATGTATAATCATAATGGGCTGAAACTCCTGTCCATTGATTATGGTTGCATGTCCCTTCAGTAGTCTCAGTTTCCTGCATTGGTAACGGGCCTAAAGCAGTGGTCCCCAACCACCGGGCCGCGGACCAGTACTGGGCTGCAAAGCATGTGCTACCGGGCGGCGAGGAAAAGATATGAGTCAGCTGCACCTTTCCTCATTCCCTGTCACGCACTGTTGAACTTGAACATAGGGTTGCCAACTGTCCCGTATTTGACGGGACATCATGTATATTGGGCTAAATTGGTTTGTCCCATGCGGGACTGCCCTTGTCCTATATTTCCCCTGCTAATGTAGAGCGTTCCTATGAAACCTTTCGTGCCGAAATGGCATAAAGCGAAGAAGCAATTACCATTAATTTATATGAGAAAAATTTTTGAGCGTTCCCAGACCCAAAAAAAACCTACCAAATCATACCAAATAACACATAAAACCTAAAATAACACTAACATACAGTAAAGGCAGGAATGTTATGCTAAATACACAGCCTATATAAAATAGAAATAATGTACATATAGTGTAGTTTCACTGAACAGAATTACCAAAAACCATTTGTAGAAAGAAATCGGCGCGTACACGCATGCGCACACAGGAGCCCGCGCAAGGCTTCATGGTCATGGTAGTCTTTCTCGGGGTAAACACAACGTATTTGACTGCTACTCTTGTCCGTTGGCAACCCTACCCGCCCTCCCACCCTGGTCGGCCGGTCCGCAAGAATATTGTCAATATTAAACCGGTCCGCGGTGCAAAAAAGGTTGGGGACCCCTGGCCTAAAGCACCTTCAGCTCGGCATCTTCCACCCTTCTCCCTGTGCTGCTGGCTGCACCTGTGTCCAAGGTGAGGACAAAAGGGTCAGAATGGACTTCTGAAGACTTTCCGGCTCTGAGGATGGAAACCTTGCCCGCTGAGCACGTGCAGTAGCTGTATTCCAGTGAATATAAAACACATTTGGAGAGTTGTGTGATGTTCTGATCGCCACATCATCAGAAGGGCTGCATTGGAAAGGGTGCAGAGCAGATTCAGCAGGATATTGCCGAGAATCGAACACTTCAGCTATGACGAGAGGCTGGTTAGGCTGGGTTTGTTTTTCTTTGAATAGAGAAGGCTGAGAGGTATACTGATTGCAACAAACAAAATTACGAGGGATTAAAATGGTGAGAAACATTTCCACTTGGTAATGGTATCTTTAACCAAAGGGACTTAAAGGGATGGAGACTTAGAGAGGACTTGAGAAAGATTTATTTTCCCCCTGAGACTGACTGCAATCTGGAACACACTGCTTGCAGTGGTCTCCCAACACTTAGGGGGTACTTGGACAAATGCTTAAATCACTGTGCCATTGAAGGCAATGGGAGAAGTGCTGGAAAAAGGATTAGCGAAGATAGGTGCTTAATACTCAGTATTGACACCATGAGCCAAAGGACCTGTTTCTGTGCTGTATTGGTCCATGACTCTAAATTAGCTGCGAGGAAAATAGTAAGTGAAACTTATTTTATGATTTAAATTAATTTCAGTCTGTTTAATTGCTTTTGAGCATATACATGACTTTGAGTACAAAATGTGAAAACAGTTATTTCTAATCAATGTTGTTATTTTTTGACAACTGCTGAATCTGGGGAAAGACGTCACCAGCTATAAAAGCTGTTCTCTGTATGTTGCAGGCTTACTATGATCTGGCAGCTCCTACTTTGTGCTGGGCCATCATATATTGGGTCATCTGAGATCCCAATGCAAGACTGTGTCAGTGGCACTCCTGTAACAACTGACATGGTCCAGGGATGGGTTATCAGTGATTTCAGTGTCATAGAAGATCTGGTTCAATATGCTTAGGCACAGAGTTGTTATAGTGGGAGAAAATTATGATTGACAGCTCTAATACTATTTTATGAGGATGTGAACAGCAGGGCAGATAAGATGGAAGAAGGGGACACAAGAGACTGTGGATGCTCATATCACACATTGGAGGAGCTCAGTGAGTCAGCAGCATCAATGGAGAGGAAGGGACAATTGACGTTTTAGGTCGAGACCCTTCATCTGAACTGGAAGATAGAAGAAGGGATATAGCACAATAGATTTTCAGAAGCTCTTTGAGAATGAGGTTCACAAGAGGTTTTTATACAAGGTTAAGACTCATAGAACTGGGCATAAAGTAAAGATCAAAGATTGTCTTTATTTGTCACAGATACATCAAAACATTCAGTGAAATGCGTCATTTGCGTCATTGACCAACACAACCTAGGATACGCTAGGGGCAGCCCATTAGTGTCGCCATGCTTCTGGAACCAACGTATCATGTGCACAACTTACTAACCCATACGTCCTTCAGCTGTGGAAGTGGGGGGAAAATGACATAAGTTAGGGTCTGGTCACTAGATAAAATGAATGACAGTTCATTTTGGCTTTGCAGTGGAGTATAGTTCAATTAAATTTTGTACTTGGATCTTACGCACTTATAGTCTGTATCAATGACTTGGATATAGGTCTAGGTGTGACACATGCAAAGATGCTGTCAATACAAAGCCAGGTGAGAAAGGTATCTGTCAGAACAATAGATTGAGATAGTGAAAAGAAAGACTTGCATTTATCTAGGGCAGATCCCATAAGGATCTCCTTCGTTCTTCTTCAAAATAATGCTAAGGGAAACTTTTACGTTTGCTCAAAAAGATGGACAGATCCTTGGTCTATTGCCTAACACATAAAATAGCATCTTCAACAATGTATGACTCCTTCAGTACTACATCATCAGAAATTATAGACAAGTTTCTGCAATGACTCTTCAACCCACAATCTCCTGACTTAGAGTTAGTGCAACACACTGCGCTGCACCTGACTCTGAGCCAGGTTTAGAGATTGTGAGTAGAAAGTGGCGGCTGGAATTAATTAAGGCTTCGGTGAGACCACACCTGGAAAACTGTGCGCAATGTTAATCTCCTTACCTGGAAAAGGAAAAGATTGCCTTAGAGATGTGTGCAGCAGGTGCCTGGTGGAATATCTGGCAGGGGAAAATTAAAATTCAAAGTTCACAATTCAAAGTAAGTTCACGATCTAAGTATATATATGTCACCATATACTACCCTGAGATTCATTTTCTTGCGAGTATTCAATGTAGAACAGAGAAGTACAATAGAATCAATGAAAACTACACACAAAGACTGACAGAAAAGAAATTGCAATAAGGAGACAAACTGCAAAGAAAAAAAGTAAATAAATAGTGCAGATTCATTGAAAGTGAGTCCAAAGTCTGTGGGATCGGTTCAGAGTTGAGGTGAGCCTGATGGTTAAAAGGTAATAGCAGTTCCTGAACATGGTGGTGTGAGGCCTAAGACTCCTGTACCTCCTTCCCGATGACAGCAATGAGAAGAGAGCCATGACCTGGATGGTGGGGGTCCTTGATGATGGATGCTGCTTTCTTCGGGCAGTGCTCCTTGTAGATGTGCTCAATGGTGGAGAGGTCTTTTCCTGTGACGGACTGGGCTGCATCCACCACTTTTTGTGGGCCCGCCCATTATTGGACATTTGCGTTTCCATACCAGGCCATCATGCAACCAGTCAGGATACTCCCCACTATGTAACCTTAGAAGTCTGTCAAGGTTTTGGATGACATGTCAAATCTGTGCAAACTTCTAAAAAAGTAGAAGTTCTTTATCACAAACATCAGAAAATCTGGATGAAGGGTCTCAGCCCCAAAGGTCGACTGCGTACTCTGTTCCATAGATGCTGACTGACCAGCATTTTGTGTTTTTGATTAGAAATTCTTTATGATGGCACTTATGTGCTGGTCCCAGGACAGACCCTCTAATATAATAACGCCACTGAATTTACAGTTACCTCTCCACCTCAGAAACCCTAAATAAGGTCTCAAAAGTTTGTGATCACCACGGTTGATCTCCCAGGATGGTAATCATGGAGGTTGTGGATTTGTGGGTGAACGAGCGTTGAAGAAGAAGGAAGACAATGAGGAGCTCTTCATGATCAGGTGGGTGCCTGATGTGAGCTTAATCTGCTGATGTCTGATGTATGGTTGGATCCTAATCCTGACTGGGAAATCACTCTAACAGCTCTTTCCAGCAACCGAACCTGCTATAACCAACCAGCTCCATTAGCGTGCTGCAGTGATGCACACCTTGGGAGGAGTACAGGGGATTCAAACCATCATCAGAGTGGCAGTGAAGGACCTCAGAAATGGGCACCCGTTCACAATGAATATTTTCATTATGAATGTCCTGATGGATTGCTGAAAATTTGAGGCAAAGGACATCTGCTGCCTCTAGAACATTCCCAGGTAATGCATATTTTAATGTTATCTTTAAGTACCCGGTGGAATGGCAGATGGTACTACAGGACTTATGGGAGGAACAAGACTCCACTGTCACGTCTGAAGGCACAGCCACTCTTTTGGCGCAGGTGTGACCTGTACAAAAAGGACGGGTTACACTTGAATCCTAGGGGGACCAATATCCTGGCAGGGAGATTAGCGGGGGCTACTGAGGTGACTTTAAACTAGAATGGTTGGGGGGTGGGAATCAAATTAAAGAGGCTAGGTGTGAGGAGGTTAGTTCACAACAGAGGGATGGGAACCAGTGCAGAGAGACAGAGGGGTGTAAAGTGAGGGTAGAAGCAAAAAGTACAAAGGAGAAAAGTAAACGTGGCAGGCCGACAAATCCGGGGCAAGCATCAAAAAGGGCCACTTTTCAACATAATTGTATAAGGGCTAACAGAGTTGTAAAAGAGCGCCTGAAGGCTTTGTGTGTCAATGCCAGGAGCATTCGTAACAAGGTGGATGAATTGAAAGTGCAGATTGTTATTAATGATTATGATATAGTTGGGATCACAGAGACATGGCTCCAGGGTGACCAGGGATGGGAGCTCAACGTTCAGGGATATTCAATATTCAGGAGGGATAGACATGAAGGAAGGGGAGGTGGGGTGGCGTTGCTGGTTAAAGGAGAGATTAACGCAATAGAAAGGAAGGACATAAGCCGGGAAGATGTGGAATTGATATGGGTAGAGCTGCGTAACACTAAGGGGCAGAAGACGCTGGTGGGAGTTGTGTACAGGCCACCTAACAGTAGTAGTGAGGTCGGAGATGGTATTAAACAGGAAATTAGAAATGTGTGCAATAAAGGAACAGCAGTTATAATGGGTGACTTCAATCTACATGTAGATTGGGTGAACCAAATTGGTAAAGGTGCTGAGGAAGAGGATTTCTTGGAATGTATGCGGGATGGTTTTTTGAACCAACATGTCGAGGAACCAACTAGAGAGCAGGCTATTCTGGACTGGGTTTTGAGCAATGAGGAAGGGTTAATTAGCGATCTTGTCGTGAGAGGCCCCTTGGGTAAGAGTGACCATAATATGGTGGAATTCTTCATTAAGATGGAGAGTGACATAGTTCAGAAACAAAGGTTCTGAACTTAAAGAGGGGTAACTTTGAAGGTATGAGACGTGAATTAGCTAAGATAGACTGGCAAATGACACTTAAAGGATTGATGGTGGATATGCAATGGCAAGCATTTAAAGGTTGCATGGATGAACTACAACAATTGTTCATCCCAGTTCGGCAAAAGAATAAATCAAGGAAGGTAGTGCACTTGTGGCTGACAAGAGAAATTAGGGATAGTATCAATTCCAAAGAAGCAGCATACAAATTAGCCAGAGAAAGTGGCTCACCTGAGGACTGGGAGAAATTCAGAGTTCAGCAGAGGAGGACAAAGGGCTTAATTAGGAAGGGGAAAAAAGATTATGAGAAAAAACTGGCAGGGAACATAAAAACGGACTGTAAAAGCTTTTATAGATATGTAACAAGGAAAAGACTGGTAAAGACAAATGTAGGTCCCCTGCAGACAGAAACAGGTGAATTGATTATGGGGAGCAAGGACATGGCAGACCAATTGAATAATTACTTTGGTTCTGTCTTCACTAAGGAGGACATAAATAATCTTCCAGAAATAGTAGGGGACAGAGGGTCCAGTGGGATGGAGGAACTGAGCGAAATACATGTTAGTAGGGAAGTGGTGTTAGGTAAATTGAAGGGATTGAAGGCAGATAAGTCCCCAGGGCCGGATGGTCTGCATCCTAGAGTGCTTAAGGAAGTGGCCCGAGAAATAGTGGATACATTAGTGATAATTTTTCAAAACTCGTTAGATTCTGGACTAGTTCCTGAGGATTGGAGGGTGGCTAATGTAACTCCACTTTTTAAAAAAGGAGGGAGAGAGAAACCGGGGAATTATAGACCGGTTAGCCTAACGTCGGTGGTGGGGAAACTGCTGGAGTCAGTTATCAAGGATGTGATAACAGCACATTTGGAAAGCGGTGAAATGATCGGACAAAGTCAGCATGGATTTGTGAAAGGAAAATCATGTCTGACGAATCTCATAGAATTTTTTGAGGATGTAACTAGTAGAGTGGATAGGGGAGAACCAGTGGATGTGGTATATTTGGATTTTCAAAAGGCTTTTGACAAGGTCCCACACAGGAGATTAGTGTGCAAACTTAAAGCACACGGTATTGGGGGTAAGGTATTGGTGTGGGTGGAGAATTGGTTAGCAGACAGGAAGCAAAGAGTGGGAATAAACGGGACCTTTTCAGAATGGCAGGCGGTGACTAGTGGGGTACCGCAAGGCTCAGTGCTGGGACCCCAGTTGTTTACAATATATATAAATGACTTGGATGAGGGAATTAAATGCAGCATCTCCAAGTTTGCGGATGACACGAAGCTGGGTGGCAGTGTTAGCTGTGAGGAGGATGCTAAGAGGATGCAGGGTGACTTGGATAGGTTGGGTGAGTGGGCAAATTCATGGCAGATGCAATTTAATGTGGATAAATGTGAAGTTATCCACTTTGGTGGCAAAAATAGGAAAACAGATTATTATCTGAATGGTGGCCGATTAGGAAAAGGGGAGGTGCAACGAGACCTGGGTGTCATTATACACCAGTCATTGAAAGTGGGCATGCAGGTACAGCAGGCGATGAAAAAGGCGAACGGTATGCTGGCATTTATAGCGAGAGTATTCGAGTACAGGAGCAGGGAGGTACTACTGCAGTTGTACAAGGCCTTGGTGAGACCACACCTGGAGTATTGTGTGCAGTTTTGGTCCCCTAATCTGAGGAAAGACATCCTTGCCATAGAGGGAGTACAAAGAAGGTTCACCAGATTGATTCCTGGGATGGCAGGACTTTCATATGAAGAAAGACTGGATGAATTGGGCTTGTACTCATTGGAATTTAGAAGATTGAGGGGGGGTCTGATTGAAACGTATAAGATCCTAAAGGGATTGGACAGGCTAGATACAAGAAGATTGTTCCCGATGTTGGGGAAGTCCAGAACGAGGGGCCACAGTTTGAGGATAGAGGGGAAGCCTTTTAGGACCGAGATTAGGAAAAACTTCTTCACACAGAGAGTGGTGAATCTGTGGAATTCTCTGCCACAGGAAACAGTTGAGGCCAGTTCATTGGCTATATTTAAGAGGGAGTTAGATATGGCCCTTGTGGCTACGGGGGTCAGGGGGTATGGAGGGAAGGCTGGGGCGGGGTTCTGAGTTGGAGGATCAGCTATGATCATAATAAATGGCGGTGCAGGCTCGAAGGGCCGAATGGCCTACTCCTGCACCTATTTTCTATGTTTCTATGTTTCTATGTTTCACTGTCCCCTCCAAGAAGTGTGTGATAATGATGCATATGTTCAATCAGCAGATGCCCATTGTGTCCTGGCCTGTTATGTCGAGGGAGCAGGAAGCTGTGTGGAAATCAATGACCTCCTTGGGAGGTCTGGACTGCCAATTGCCAGGAAGGGCTGTTCACAAAGCAGAAGTTGCAACTGGTGTGGAGAGGCAGACTGTCTCTACAAAGCCTGCTCACGGAGGGAAAATTAGCATCTCTAAGTGTGCACAGAGTAAAGAGCACCATGCAATATGTTAAAGCCTTGCAAGACAGATGTGACATTTTTCAAGCAACACACATAAAAGTTGCTGGTGAACGCAGCAGGCCAGGTAGCATCTCTAGGAAGAGGTACAGTCGACATTTCGGGCCGAGACCCTTTGTCAGGACTAACTGAAAGAAGAGCTAGTAAAAGGTTTGAAAGTGGGAGGGGGAGGGGGAGATCCGAAATGATAGGAGAAGACAGGAGGGGGAGGGATGGAGCCGAGAGTTGGACAGTTGATCGGCAAAAGGGATATGAGAAGACCATGGGACAGGAGGCCTAGGGAGAAAGCAAAGGGGGAGGGGGGGAAAAAAGCCCAGAGGATGGGCAAGGGGTATAGTGAGAGGGACAGAGGGAGAAAAAGGAGAGAAAGTAAAAAAGAATGTGTGTATATAAATAAATAATGGATGGGGTACGAGGGGGAGGTGGGGCATTAGTGGAAGTTTGAGAAGTCAATGTTCATGCCATCAGGTTGGAGGCTACCCAGATGGAATATAAGGTGTTGTTCCTCCAACCTGAGTGTGGCTTCATCTTTACAGTAGGGAAGGCCATGGATGGACATATCAGAATGGGAATGGGACGTGGAATTAAAATGTGTGACCACTGTGAGATCCTGCTTTCTCTGGCAGACAGAGCGTTCATTTCACGCACGTCTGCTCTCACTCCATCCTCCCGCCACCCCACTAGGAATAGAATTCCCCTTGTCCTCACCTACCACCCCACCGACCTCCGGGTCCAACATATAATTCTCCGTAACTTCCGCCACCTCCAACAGGATCCCACCACTAAGCACATCTTTCCCTCCCCCCCCCACCGCTTTCTGCAGGGATCGCTCCCTATGCGACTCCCTTGTCCATTCGCCCCCCCCGCCCCCCCCATCCTTCCCCACTGATCTCCCTCCTGGCACTTATCCTTGTAAGCAGAACAAGTGCTACACATGCCCTTACACTTCCTCCCTTACCACCATTCAGAGCCCCAGACAGTCCTTCCAGGTGAGGTGATACTTCACCTGTGAGTCGGCTGGGGTGATATACTGCGTCCAGTGCTCCCGATGTGGCCTTCTATATATTGGCGAGACCCGACGCAGACTGGGAGATTGTTTCGCTGAACACCTACGCTCTGAAAAGGGGGAGGGGGGAGAAAAAGCCTAGAGGATGGGCAAGGGGTATAGTGAGAGGGACAGAGGGAGAAAAAGGAGAGAGAGAAAAAGAATGTGTGAATATAAATTCCAGCATCTGCAGATTTCCTCGTGTTTGTGTGCCATTTTTCAGAGGTGTGTACTGCCACATTTCCGCAACTACTGGAGATGGTCATAGTGATTGTCTATACGTTTGGAGGAATGATGGTCTGAATATTCTGCTGCAGGGAGGCAACGTCTCTATCAATGAAGTCAAGGAGGTGGTTCGTGAATGTAAAGTACCTTAACAATCCACTCTGGCTAATTAATGCATATGCCTCCTCCATGCTGAGCAAGCAGCTAATTGTCCTCCAACAGCTCCCTCTGACATTCTTCCCTGTGACTTCAACTGCATCATTGACAATGCTGGACAACCGGCAGTGCCTGCAGGAAAATGGACAGCGGCTCCAGTCTCCTGATGGAAACCGTTAGAGACACAAGAAGTGCAACACCAACAGCAACCCCAGCTGCAATACACTAGACTGGAGTGGATGCAGATAGACTTCCTGTTCCTACCCAAGGCGGTCACGGTCAGATCCATTGGCATCACACTGGAATTCTCTCTGACCACTGCATCCTTCGTGCCTCCTGTCACCTGCTCGAGGACCAGAAGGCAGGATGTGGAAGTGGAAACCGACCACAGAGAACATCAAGGAACTAAAGAGAGATTGTGCAGCTTGGAGAATCTTGAAGACCCTCTTTGACTCTCCAATACACTGGTGAGAAGCGATCAGGGAGAACAGCGAGAGGGGTTTCTACCTCTAAGACGTTCAGAAAACAAGACCAAGTCAGAGGGAATAAAAACACACACAAAATGCTGGAGGAACTCAGCAGGCCAGGCAGCATCTATGGAAAAGAGTGAACAGTCAAGTGTTTCGGGCCAAGACTCTTCATCAGGACAGGAAAAAAAGAGATGAGATGAAGAGAAAGAATCACAAAGAAGTACGAGATTTCTCGAAGTTCTGGTAGTTGTGCCTCTCCCCTCTCCCGCACCTTTCCCCATTCCCTATTCCCATTTCCCTCTCTTACCTGTCCATCACCTCCCTCTGTTGCTCCTCCTTCTTTCCTTTCTTCCATGGCTTGCTGTCCTCTCCAATCAGATTCCCCCATCTCTTCCACCATTCGATTTCTCAGCTCTTTTCTTCACCCCGCCCCCTCTCCTGGTTTCACCTATCACCTACTACCCTGTACTTGTTCCTCCCCTCCCCACACCTTCTTACGCTTTTTTCCAGTCCTGATGGAGGGTCTCGGCCCAAAATGTCGGCTGTTTATTCCTTCCATAGATGCTGCCTGGCCCGCTGTGTTCCTCCGGCATTTTGTGTGTGTTACTTTGATTTCCAACATCTGCAGATTTTATTTTGTTTCAGAGGGAATCGTGTTAGGTCCAGATAGACTTGCAGCAACTTCACCTTCCACGAAGGATGGATGTGAGAGAGGAACTTCGAGAGGTGAAGACCAGAAACTGCACTCTTTGTCTCAGAGTCACCCAAGATCATCTTCAGATCCAGAGTCACTTTGTGCAGCAGGATGTGACGTGTTCACACTTCATCCAAAAGGTTCACAGAGAGAACTCTGTGATTCAGAGCCGCAAGGAAGAGGATGGTTCATCAACATCCTCAGAGACAGGTATACTGAGGGTCTACAGAACCTCTTATGCCAGTCCACATGGCAGTAACAGCGCAGACAGCAGAGTCTCCCAAAACTTCCTGTCCTCTATCATGGAGGTTCTAGATGACAGTAACTAGGAGGGTCTGGATCAGCCACTGTTCCTGGAAGAACTGACTGGTTGCATCTATTAACACACATAAAAGTTGCTGGTGAACGCAGCAGCCCAGGCAGCATCTCTAGGAAGAGGTGCAGTCGACGTTTCAGGCCGAGACCCTTCATCAGGACGAAGGGTCTCGGCCTGAAACGTCAACTGCACCTCTTCCTAGAGATGCTGCCTGGCCTGCTGCATTCACCAGCAACTTTTATGTGTGTTGCTTGAATTTCCAGCATCTGCAGAATTCCTGTTGGTTGCATCTATTCCTTTGGCATGAATACGACTTCGGGAAGTGATGGCTTACAGGCTGAGCTGTACTTAGCTCTGTGGAATGGATGGGCTCAGATCTGCTGGAAATGTATAATGCTACGGTTCTGGTTGGCAGCAAGTCAGACTCCGTGAGAAATCATCCTCATTGACAAGCAGAAGTGGAAGAGGTAGACATTGGGAATTGGAGACTCATTTCATCGTTGAATGTGGACTATAAGATCCTGCCAATGCCATTTTTAACTCAGAAAAGTCTACTTTGGGACAGGTGATTCTCTCAGACCAAACCTGCTGAACCTGGCAGGAAAATCTCTGATAGTCTTGCGTTTCTCAGGGATACCATTGCCCATGTGCAAACAGAGGTGCTGATGCCTGCTGGTCACCTTGGACCAGGAGGAGGCCTTTGACAGGATAGCACACACGTACATAGACTATTGAAGGTGGTGCTGCCATAAATCGGCAACTTTCTGCAAGCTGCAGACAATTGTACCAGTTTTCCTCTTAAATATACTCCTTTTGAATTACTTTCACTGCAATCTGCAGCTTGTAAATTTCCTCTTAGTGACGGACTACGACATGACATCAATGAACTTCGGATCTCATGACTGACAACCAAATGTGGAGAAGGAGTCATGAGCGTCAGTGGAGCAGTTAAGCACAGCGCCTTTAGGGGTCAACGACATGGCCAAAAACTTGGCAGGAGAGGCAGAGTTCAAACCAGGCTAAAACACTGAGGGCTCAGGCCTCCTCTACCTAGCATCTTGTTGGCGAATATGCAGTCACTGGTAAATAAGATTGTTGATCGCAGGTCAAGGCTGCTGTATCAAAGGCAGATGAGGCAGATGAAAATCACATTCTTTTGTTGCATTGAGACTTGGTTAACAGCGAATATTCCACACTCAGTTATGTGAGCAGAAGATTTTACAATTTTCAGAATAGATTGAACTGCAAACTCTGGTAAGGAAAAAGATGGCTGTGTGTGCTTTTTAGTCAATTCTCTTTGGTGTTCGGATGTTCGGGTTATGTCAACCTCTTGTTTCCTGACTTAGAACACCTAACAATTAAATATAGACTATTCTATTTGCCTTGGGAGTTCTCATCCGTGATCCTGACTGCAGTTTATATACCACTAGCAGTCGATTATAATCCAGTGCTCATGAAACTGCACAATGTTGTCTGCAGGCAAGAATCAGCCCATCCTGACACATTTCAAATTATAGTCAATGACTTTAACCAGGACTGTTCGAAGACAACCTTGCCCAATTATCGTCAGGACGTAAACATGTTGCACCAGAGGTCCCAACACACTAGGCCACTGCTACACTACGACAAGGAATGCCTACCATTCCCTTCTGAGCACACATTTTGGCAAATCAGACCATTTAGCTGTACCCCTACTACCTGCAAACAGACAGAGCTTGAAAAGCAAGGTTCCAGAGATCAAGACAGCTAAGATGTGGCCTTGGGAGGCAGAGGAAAAGTTATAGGATTGCCTTGAGCGAGTGGACTGGACCGTGTTTGAGCACACATCTGAGAATCTGAATGACTACACCAGAAGCGTAACAGAATTTATTAAAACGACTGAGGATGAGTGTGTCCCCGTGAAATTGTTCAGGGTTTATCCCAGTCAGAAGCCCTGAACCAGGATGAACCATGAAATCTGGAATTTGCTGACAGCCAGTTCAGAGGCATTCAAGTCTGGAGATCAAGAATGCTACAAGAGGTGCAGGTATGATCTCCTTTCACCCATGATGTCGTGTTGACCTTTTAACTTACTCCAAGGTCAGTCTAAATCTTCCTTCTTACGTTGCCCTCCATTTTTCTTTCATCCATGTGCCTATCTAAGAGTCTTTTATATGTCTTTAATGTACCTACCTCTAACACAATCTCTGGCAGTGCATACCACCAGGGTAGTGCCTACTTCTGACAACTCTCCTGTACTTTCCTCCAATCACCTTAAAATAATGCCTTCTCATATGAGCCATTTCCATCCTGGGAAAAAGATGCTGGCTATCCACTTTTTCTATGCCTCTTATCAACTTATACACTTCTATCAGGTCACCTGTCATTCTCCTCTCCAAGAGAACAGCCCTAGTTTGCTAAACCTTTCCTCATGAGACATGTTCTCTAATTCCCTTCTGCAACTTCCCTAAAGCTTCCACATCCTTCCTATGATGAGGTGACCAGAACTGAACACTAAACTCCAAGTGTGGTCTAACCAGAGTTTTATGGAGCTGCAACATTAAACCCAGGGCACCTTCCATGAATATGGTGGACACACTCTCTGAAATGTGTTTTGGGGAGGGAATCAAAAATTGGGTCCAATACGCTACACAGATACCTCATGCAGCCCCAATCAGCTCATATGGGTGGGAGACAGAGAGCTTCCCCATCACGCCTGGAGTCAGGCAGGGATGTCCATCATCTGCTCTTTTTATGTTCACTGCAAGGAATCGTCTGCCAAATCCACCAGCAAGGACGAGATCAGTGGAGGCACTCAAGTTAAAACCTCTCCACACATGGACAATGTTGCTGTCCTCTGCTCAGTTCCATGGTTAGTTCACAGATTGTTCTGCATCTGTGACAAGTTTGAGTTTGTATTGGGGCTATGCTCTATATCACCCCAAATCTTGTTCTTCCTGAACTGAGATGTCTGTATGGGAATGCTGCATAGTTCAATTTTCCCCCTGAAGTGTTGCAGTAAGACCATAAGACATAGGAGCAGAATTAGGCCATTCAGCCCATCAAGTGTGCTTCGCCATTCCATCATGGCTGATCGCTCAGCCTGATACACCAGCCTTCTTGCTATATCCTTTGGTGTTCTTAAATGTACGTACAAATTTGGCCTCACCACAGTCTGTGGGAGAGCACTCCACAGATTTACTACTATCTGCCTAAAAAAATTTCTCCTTACCTTTGTCCTAAGGTGGCGGTGGGGGGGGGGGGTCACCACTCAATTTTGAGGCTGTGCCCTCTAGTTCTGGATACCCCCACCATAGGAAACATCATCCCCACATCCACCCTATCTAGTCCTTTCAACATTTGGTAGGTTTCAATGAGATCCTCCCTCATTCTTTTAAATTCCAGTGAGAACCAGCCCAACGCTGTCAAATACTCTCATGTGTTAATCCTTCCATTCCTGGCTTCATCCTCGTGAATCTCTTCTGGACTCTCTCCAATGACAACACATCCTTTCTGAGATATGGGGCCCAAAACTGTTGACAATACTCTCAGCGGGCCTGAATAGTGTCTTATTAAGACTCAGCATTATCTCCTTGTTTTTATATTCTATTCCCCTTGAAATAAATGACGACATTGTGCTTCCCTTCTCTACTACAGACTCAACCAATAAATTAACCTTCTGGGAGTCTTGCATGAGGACTCCCAAGTCCCTCTGCACCTCTGATGTTTGAATCTTCTCCCCATTTAGATAACAGTCTGCACTATTGTTCCTTTTACCAAAATGTATTATCATACATTTCCCAACACTGTATTCCATCTGCCATTTTTTTGCCCATTCTTCTAATTTGTCTCAGTTCAACTGCAAACACATTGCTTCCTCAGCAATACCTACCCCTCCACCTATCTTTGTATCATCCGCAAACTTTGCCAAAATGGCATCAATTCCATTAGCTAAATCATTGACAAATAATGTGAAAAGCAGTGGTCCCTATACTGACCCCTGAGGAACACCACTAGTCACCGGCAGCCAATCAGAAAAGGCCCCTTTTATTCGCAGTTGCTGCTTCCTTCCTGTCAGCCATTCCTCTATGTATTCCAGTATTTTTCCTTTAATGCCATAGGATTTTATCTTGTTAAGCAGCCTCATGTGTGGCATCTTATCAAATGCCTTCTGAAAATCTAAGTAAATGACATCCACTGCCTCTCCTTTGTGCACCCTGTTTGTTACTTCCTCGAAGAACTCCAACAGATTTGTCAGGCAAGATTTCCCTTTACAGAATCCATGCTGACTTTGACTTATTTTATTATTACTCTCCACATGCCTCGAAACTTCATCCTTAATAATATACTCCCAACACTTTCTCAACCACTGAGTTTAGGCTAACTGGCCTATAATTTCCTTTCTTTTGACTTCCTCCCTTCTTAAAAAGTGGAGTGACATTTGCAATCTTCCAGCCTCCAGGACCATGCCAGAATCATGTGACCAATGCATCCATTATCTGTTCAGCAACCTTTCTCAGGACTCTGGGATGTAGTCCATCTGGTCTTGGTGACTTATCTATCTTAAGACCTTTGAGTTTGCCTAGCACTTTTTCCTTTGTAATAGCAAAGGCACTTACTCCTGCTCCCTGATACCCATGACCTCTGGCACACTGCTAGGGTCTTCCACAGACAGATGCAAAGAGTCCATTAAGTTCATCTGCCATTTCTTTGTCCCCCATTACTACTTCACCAGCATCATTTCCCAGTTGTCCAATATCAACTCTCACCTCTCATTTAATCTTTATATAACTGAAAAAACTTTTGGTATCCTGCTGTATATTATTGGCTGGTCTTCTTTTCCCTTGTTATTGCTTTTTTAGTTGTATGTTGTTGGATCTTAAAGCTTCCCAATCATCCAACTTCCCTCTTACTTTTGCTACCTTATATGCTCTTTCCTTGGCTTTTATGCAGTCCTTAACTTCCTTTGTCAGCCATGGTTACCTACCCCTGCCATTTGAGAACTTCTTCCTCTGTGGGATATATCTATCCTGCTCCTTGTGAACTATTCCCAGAAACTTCAGCCATCTCTGCTCTGTTGTCATCCCCATAAGTATCCTCTTGCAATCCACCTGGGCAAGCTCCTTTCTCATGCTACTGTAATTCCCTTTATTCCTTTGCAATACTGATACATGTGAGTTATGCTTCTCCCTTTCAAAGAGCACCATGAATTCAATCATATTATGATCACTATCCCCTATGGGTTCCTTTACATTAAGCTCCCTAATAAGATCTGGGTTATTACCCAACACCCAGTCTAGGATAGCCTTTCCCCGAGCAGGCTCAGGCACAAGCTATTCTAAAAAGCCATCTTGTAGGCATTCAACAAATTTCTTCTCTTGCGATTCAAAACCAAATTGATCTTCCCAATCCCCTTGCATATTAAAGACCTCCATTAAAATTGTGTCATTACTCTTATTACATGCCTTTTCCAACTGCGTTTGCCACCTTAACCCCACATCTTGGCTACAATTATGATTCCTATAATGTTTTTTCATCCTTGCGATTTCTTAACTCCACCAACAAAGATTTGACATTCTCATGACCTCTTTCTAAAGATGTAATTCCATCTCTTACCAACAGCGCCACACCACCACCTATGCCTTCCTGCCTGTCCTTTCAATACAAAGTATATCCTTTGATGTTAAACTCCCAACTCTGGCCTTTTTCAGCCACGGCTCAGTAGAGATGCTTGTTCTTTTGTGTATTGCATACAATAACTACATCTCTTGTAACAATGAAATCTCTCGAACACTGTGAATAATGCCACAAGAGCAACGTGCAAGGAGTATATCTATAAACTAAAGGTAAGAGAGATTTCCTATCCATTTAATCAGCGCAATCAGGAAGATCTCACTTGTGTCTCATTTTCGTTGAAGGCTAAACAGATACATAAATTCCTGCCAAAGGGTCTCGGCCTGAAACATTGACTGTACTTTTTTCCATAGATGCTGCCTGACCCGTTGAGTTCCTCCAGCATTTTGTGTGTGTTACGTAAATTCCAATAAGTTCATCAGACATGGCATCTTGGAAATTTGCAAATAAGATATTTACTGCATTAATACTTTTAAATTGGATCAAGATGCAATTGTGGGCCCCTGCTATGAAGAAAATCTTTCCACTAATAAATGAGAAGGTGAGAATTACCAATAAGAGTACTGATTGAATTAAGGGATTAGTGTGTCAGATTAAATCTTGAAGAGTATTGTTCAACACCTTCTCATTGACATTTTTTATGAATGACTGTAGTGCTCGATTGTGTATGTTGTAGAACCAGTAAAAGATGCAGTGACAGACAAAAGGAAATAAGAAATGAATCACTTAGCATTAATACCATGAGAAATGTAGTGCAGGGCATAGTCACAGTGTTGAAAGGTGGGCAAGTAAGAACATTGTCTTATTTTAACATGGTTGTAAACTTGATAGTTCATTAGTAGTTATAAATTAATTATTAATTATAAACTAAAAGTCCTGAAGATGGAGAAATTCTTGAATTTTGTAAGGCAAACTCTAGAACTAAAGGTCATGGGTTAAGGGTGAAAAGTGAAATATTTAATGGGAACATGTGTGTGAACTTCTTCACTCAGAGGATGGTGGGAATGTAGAACGAGTTGACGGCAGAAGTGGCGGATGTGGCTTTGATTTCAATATTTAAGAGAAGTTTGGATAAGTGTATGTGTGGAGGGGTATGGAGGGCTATGGTCCGTGTACAGGTCAATGGGACAAGGTAGAATAATAGTTTGGTATGAAACAGATAGACCAAATGTCCTGTAGTGTTCGATGACTGAAGGCTAATGAAGTTGTCAGTTGTCTGTTGTCGGACGTGTGTGGCTGATTATCCCACATAATTCATGGGATCAGCTAATTTACAGAATATTAAGAGATAAAGTTGCAAAAAGAGAGATGATGAGGGAAGACTCTGCAGTAAATTTAAAAATGTGGACAGCTTAAAGCATCTTCAACTTTGCTGTAATACTGAAGCTTTCATCAGTGGGTAGACTTTCCTGGGAAGCAGAAAGTAGCCTTTTGCACAAGACTACTTTCAGATGGCCACAGAGCTTTCTGTAACAGAGTATGACATTCAGATCCAGAGACTGCAGCCTCTCCACAACTGAGGAGATACAGGATGCTGAGTTTACATAGAAGAAAGTCTGTGAAAGGAGTTATTGAGGCTTCATGAGAATGGTAGTGATGACAGGTACACCTCCACTACTCTCACATTTACCAGTGCTAGAAGAAACTAGAGTCATAGAAAAGTACAGTAAGGAAGCAGGCTCTTTGGCCCATCTAGTCCATGCCAAAATAATTTAAATGGCCTACCCCCATTGACCTGTACCAGGACCATAGCCCTTCATACATCTGCTATCCATGTACCTATCCCAACAATATAAATGTCGAAATCGAGCTGGCATGTGCTACTTGTGCTGGCAGCTCATGCCACACTCTCATGACCTTTTGAGTGAAGAAGCCTCTCCTCATGTTCCCCTTAAACTTCTCACCTTTCACCCTTAACCCATGACTGCTGGTTGTAGTCCCACCCAACCTCAGTGAGAAAAGCCTGCTTGCATTTACCTTATCTATACACCTCATAATTTTGTATACCTCTATCAAATTTCTTCTTGATCTTCTATGTTCCAAGTCCTAACCTATTCAATTTCTCCTTATAATTCAGGTCCTCCAGACCCAGTAACATCTTTGTATATCTTCTCTGTACTCTTTCAACCTCATTTACATCTTTCTGTTAGTAGGTGACCAAAAACTGCACACTATACTCCAAATTAGGCCTTACCAATGTCTTACACAACTTCATTATAACATCTCAACTCCTATATTCAATTGCAAGGGAAAATCTGCAGATGCTGGAAATCCAAGCAACACACATAAAATGCTGGAGGAACACAGCAAACCAGGCAGTATCTATGGAAAAGAGCAAACAGCTGACATTTCGGGCTGAGACCCTTCATCAGGGCTCAATGTATTTTGATTTATGAAGGCCAATGTGCCTTTCTTTATGACTCTACCGTGACACCACATTCAAAGAACTATGGACCTGTATTACCAGATCTCTTTGTTCTACCATACTCCTCAGCGCCTTACCGTTCAGAGACCTACCCTGGTTGGGCCTATTGAAGTGCAACACCTCGCACTTATCAGTATTAAATTCCATCTGCCATTTTTCAGCCCATTTTCCCAGCTGATTCAGACACCTCTACAAGCCATGATAGCCTTCCTTGCTGTCCATTATACTCCCAATTGTGGTGTCATTGGCAAATTTGCTGATCCAGTTAACTACATTATCATCCAGACCATCGATATAGATGACAAACACCAATGGACCTAGAACCTATCCCTATGGCACATCAATAATCACAGGCCTCCAGTCACTACCACTCTCTGACCTCTCCCACAAAGCCAATGTCTAATCCAATTTACTACCTCATCTTGAATGCTGAGCGACTGAACCTTCTTGAACAACCTCCCATGTGGGATCTTGTCAAATGACTTGCTAAAGTCCATGTAGACAACATCCACTTCCTAGCCTTCTTCCACTTCTTTGAAAAACTCTATAAGATTGGTTAGACATGATCTATCATGTACGAAGCCTTGCTGACTATTCTTAATCTGTCCATGTCTTATATATCTAGGCTGGCTGGTGGCAAAGTGGCATCAGTGCTGGACTTCAGAGTGAAGGCTCCTGAGTTCGAATCCAGCCGGCTCCCTTGCATGCTTTCCATCCGTGTTGGGTTGAGCGTCGAGCCAACAACTTGGCCTCATAAAAATAAGAAAACCTGTTAAAAAACACCATCATGACGGCGTCCCGATGATTCCACTCGGAGTTAAGGGCTTTCTTCTTTCTCTTATATATCTGGTCCCTTAGAATACCTTCCAATAACTTCCCCATAACTGATGTCAGAAATACTGCCTATAATTTCCTGGTTTATATTTAGAGCCTTTCTTAAACAGTGGAACAATCTTGGCTATCCCCCAATCTTTTGGTACCTCTAAGGATGATTTAAATATCTCTGCTTGGGCTCTGGCAATTTCTGCACTTACCTCCTGTAGGGTCTGAGGGAACATCCTGTCAGGCCGTGGGGATTTATCTACCCTGTTTTGCTTCAGGACAGCAAACAGCTCCTCCTCTGTAATCTATATAGGGTCCATGAAGTTACTTTGCTCTGTAGACACTGTGTCTGTCTCCTGAGTAAATACAGATGCAAAAAATTTATTTAAGATCTCCCCTATCTGATTTGGCTCCTCATATGGATTACCATTCTGATCTTTCAGAGGGCCAATTGTGTCCCTTGCAATCCTTTTGAAGGCCTCCCACTTTCCAAGTACACCTTTGCCAGAAAACGGCCTGTCCCAATCCACACTTGCCAGATCATTTCTGATACCATCAAAATTGGCCTTTCTCCAATTTAGAATCTCAACCCACGGACCAGTCCTATCTTTTTGTGTATTTACTTTGAAACTAATGGCGTTGTGATCACTAGATGCAAAGTGTTCCCCTACACAAATTTTTATCACTTGCCCTGTCTCATTTCCCTCATAGCAGATCAAAGATCTGTTGTTGCGACGTCTACTTCTCCTTCTGATGAAGGGAACTTTCCTGAACACATTTGACAAACTCAATCCCATCTAGTCCTTTTACAGTGTGGGAGTCCCAGTCAATATGTGGAAAGTTAAAATCACCTTACATAACAACCTTATGTTTCTTGCAACAGTCTATGATCTCTCTACAAATTTGTTTCTCTAAATCTGTGGACAGTCGGGTGGTCCGTATTAGCGTGATCATACCTTTCTTATTTCTCAGTTCCACCCATAACGCATCACTAGTCTGACTTGATAGAGTATTGCCGTGACACTTTCCCTGGCTAATAATGCCACCCCTCCTCCTTTAATCCCGCCGCTCTGTTATGTCTAAAACAATGGGATAATGGAGTATTGAGCTGCCAGTCCTGCCCCTCCTGCAACCAAGTCTTACTAATGACTACAATATCATAACACCATGTGTTGATCATGCTTTGAGCCCATCTGCCTTTCCTACGATACTTGTTGAATTGATTTCAAAAGTCTGGTTTCCAAATATTGCAGGTCTGTGCCCCTTCTATTTCAGGGATCCCCAACCTTTTTTACACTGCAGACCGGTTTAATATTGACAATATTCTTGTGGACTGGCCGATGGGGGGGTGGGGGAAGGTGTTCAAGTAAGGTTGCCAACTTTCTCACTCCCAAATAAGGGACAAAAGTAGCAGTCAAATATGGGACACTTGTGTTTACCCCGAGAAAGACTACCATGACCATGAAGCCTTGCATGGTCAACTGTGCGCATACATGACGTGCGCATGCGTGTACGTGCCGATTTTTTTCTACAAATCAGTTTTGGCTTAATCTTCCTGATTCTGTTAAGTGAAACTACACTGTACGTACATTATTTCTACTTTATATAGGCTGTGTATTTATCATATCATTCCTGCTTTTACTATATGTTAGTGTTATTTTAGGTCTTATGTGTTATGTGGTATGATTTGGTAGGTTATTTCAAGTTCAACAGTGCGTGACAGGGAATGAGGAAAGGTGCAGCTGACTCATATCCTTTCATATCGCCAAATCATATCGTTTCCTTGTGGCCCGGTAGCACCTGCTTTGCGGCCTGGTGGTTGGGGACCACTGTTCTACATCTGTATTATCCTATACCCTCTGAGGTCTCTTGACTTCTCGAAATTTGCTGCATTGATCACCTCCAGATTTGGAGGTGTACTGTTGACAAAGCTGCCTCTGTTTGCTGAAACTCTAAATCCTTCAGTTCCTGCTCTCATCTTCTCCAAATGCAATTCCTCCATTAAGCATTCGAATCTAACTTGTTAAGCAAGCTTTTGGCCATCTGCCCTGATATCCCACTGTGGTTCAGTATCAAATTTTTAATTGCCAGAAATATCCTGCAAAGACTTTGAGATATTTAACTATATTAAAAGCACTATATACATAACTGTAAGTTATCACATGCCTGACTTAATAAGAAAATTAACATGTTCCCTTTCTTTATTTCATAACCAGGGGATCTCTGATCACCCTCATCTCTTAACAGGAAGATCAGTTATCATGCTCAGCATCCTATTCTTCTGTAGCTCTGTCACATAGACTTTCTATGGTAAAATTGCATCTTCCGCAAAACAGACTGGTGCAGTTCGATACTACCATCATGGAGAACATGTCCATCAGTCATTACTGTGTGGTGCAACATCCTCTCACAATGTACCAAAATTACAGTGAACTCTCTGGTCAACAGATAAGGTCACTGGCAGCAGTCTATCATCATGACATGACTTGTACTGTTTGTGCCCAGGACAAAGAAGCAGACACATAAAAATCATTACGAACGCTATCCATCGCAAACTGACTTTTCCAAAAAGTCACTTCTGGAATCAAAAAAATTCATGCCATCTTAAATGTTTCTTTCTCCAGGCGGTAAATCTGATAAACCACTCTAGTTAGCCCATCATTGTAGACACCTTAAAACACATTTTATAATGCTATTTACATTGTAAGTGGACATTCTGCATTCATACACATTTTATTTTACATCCTTTAACCTCTAGCTTTATATTTTATATAATTCTATATTTGTTATAATTGTTGAATAATGTTTGTTTTGTTGCATGCTGCTCCCTGACCAATATACCACTGCACATTCCTAATACCTGTAAAGTTGATTGTTGATCCTTGATCCTATTTCAAACTCTCCTTAGTAGGCTTACTTCAATAATTCTCACCAATGATTCCTGTGAACCTCCTAACTATTTTCTCTGCAGCAAATTGAAATATACCATTCACCTTTACAAAATACAGGTAGCAATGTGCAACATTGGACACTGGCATGAGGACTTGAACATCTTGGAACTCCAAAGTCTTGAAAAATCTATGTTGGACTCTTTGAGGCGGCATTTTATTTTGGATGTGGCAGATTGAAGTCAAAGAACCAAGTGAGTTGCCACAAAGCATTTGTGAATGCCCTAAAGACTTTTGCAAAATTTGTGAGGAAGTTACCATGTAATCACTGGGTATTGAGGAATCACGATGAGTGATTAATGTGTGACTAGTGAAAGATACATGCAAAATTCATGCTATTGCCTAATTATCGTGGTTTCAACTTTCAGACAGCACTAACTACCTCAGTGGACATCAACTTAATGACTGGTAGTATCAGGTGAACACGGCTTGAGGTCAAGGTTGTAGCTCCTGCATAGAAGATGCCTTCTCAAATGGTGGATGTTTCTCTAGTAATTTAAAAGGTTACTATAAGTTACAGACATGAGAGAGAGAGAGAGAGAGAGAGAGAGAGAGAGAGAGACAGAGAGAGACAGATGCAGAGAGATACAGAGAGAGACAGATACACAGAGATACAGAGAGAGAGATACAGAGAGATACAGAGAGACGGAGAGAGAGAGAGAGAGAGAGAGAAAGAGAGAGAACACACACTAAGTATTCAGCATGACTCCATACATTCCAATAGATGGGATGAAGAAAAGAACACTTACCAAATTTGTAATCCAGTGGTAGTGGAATCAATCAGGATTATTATCACTGACATACAGTATTTCATGATATTTATTGCTTTCTGCAAAAGTACAGTGCAATATATTTTTAAAAAAACTATAAACTGCATAGAAACATAAAGCACATTACAGGCCCTTCAGCCCATAACGTTGTGCCAACCATGTAACCCACTCTAGAAAATGCCTAGAATTTCCCTAACACATAGCCCTCTATTTTTCTAAGCTCCATGTAACTATTGAAGAGTCTCTTTAAAAGGACACTTTATATACTGTAATAAGAAATATATAAATTAAATAAGTAGTTTAGAAAGAGAGCAAAAATACTGAAGTAGTGTTCATGGGTTTGTTGACTATTTAGAAATCTGATAGCAGAGGGGAGGAAGCTGCTTCTAAAACACTCAGAGTGTGTCTTCCTGCTCCTGTACCCCATCCCTGATGGTAGTAATGAGAAGAGGGCATGTCCTGGGCGGTGGGGGTCATTAATATTGGATGACACTCTCTCGAGGCATCACCTTTTGAAGTTGCTCTTGATGGTGAGAAGGCTGCCATCCTCCCCACCTACATATGAGGGGGAAAGTGGGATGAGGAGATCTTAAATACAGCATCAGGAATGAGGAGCAAGGGAACTATATGCAATCGTGCAAGAGGTTTAATGATCTAAAACACATCAAAAATCAGCAACTAATTCTCTGATCCCAGGTACTGCTAACCGCAATATTAACCTCAAACTCTGCAGGTTGCAACCATCACTCATCAGTCAGTGACAATGAAGGACCAGTGATGTACCGTATACCCAAATCAGGATGGTGAACAACTTGAAGAGAAGCCTGCAGTCACGTGCACTTGCTGCCCCATGGCCTTCTCGGTGGCTGAGGTTGTGGCTCTTGGAGCTGTCTGGGTGAGCAGCTGCAGTGGCTTTGTAGGTAACTCACACTGAAGATGCCGTGTGCCAGTCACAGAGGGAAGAAGTTTGTAAACTAGCTGGTCTGAACCCAGCAGGTTGCTTTCCCTGGATGCTTTCTTGAGGGCTGTTTTTGTTTCAGGCATCAAGCTAAATGGAGAATACCTTGTGATTGGGGAGAAATCTTGGGGTGGCAGGAAGTGAGTTAATTCATTACAGGATACCCAGCCTCTGGCCTACACTTGTGGCCACATTATTTTATTTCACTAGTCCAATTGTATTACTGGGCAATGGTGACTCCCAGCAGGTTGAGTGTAGTGATTTTAGTTCTGTAGAATGTCAAGTGGATGAGCTGTTATCGTGTACTTTTGTAGCCTGTATGCTGCTGCCGTTTATCCAGTCATAAGTGAATATTGTCTAGGAATTGCTACATGCCAGCATGGTCTACATCCTTTGCTGAGGAGATGGAAATGAAAATGAACAGCATGTCATCATCAGTGAATATCCCTTGACCCCATGATGGAAGGAAGATAATTAATGAAACAACTGAAGATGGCTGAGTCCTGGACCTTGCTCTGAGGATCCCCTACAATGATGTTCTGTGACTGGGATGAATTAATTCTGACCACCACAAGCATCTTTATTTGACCAGCTGTTAGAGTAACTTCCCTTGGATGAGCATTGACTTCAGTTTCACCACAGAATCACGATGAAATACTACATTGATGTCATCAGCGATCACTCACACCTCATGTTGGATGAAGGAAGTAGCTAAGAAAGAAGACTGACAGTAAAAGCCATCTATTTGGCCTTCTGACCACAAACTCTACTCAAATTTGTACTCCTCCATTCTCAAGCAACCTCCTTGGCAAAAGACCAAGATGATTAGACAGTTGCACATGATAATTGCACGATAATGAATCTGACCCATTACTCCTGATTCTTTAAAACTGAGGTGCATCAATGGCAATGCCTTCCTTACAAAAAAAACCAGCCAATTACTCCCCATAATACTGACACAAGAGCAAAACAAAACAATGAGATGAATGCATTCAAGAAAATCATGGTAATAGGAAGTAAGGTACTACTTCTTTAACATCTTTTAAAGAGGTCCTTTAACATCTGCCGGACGATGCTGAGGATGTTCTACGAGTCTGTGGTGGCCAGTGCTATCATGTTTGCTGTTGTGCGCTGGGGCAGCAGGCTGAGGGTAGCAGACACCAACAGAATCAACAAACTTATTCGTAAGGCCAGTGATGTTGTGGGGATGGAACTGGACTCTCTGACGGTGGTGTCTAAAAAGAGGATGCTGTCTAAGTTGCATGCCATCTTGGTCAATGTCTCCCATCCACTACGTAATGTACTGGTTGGGCACAGGAGTACATTCAGCCAGAGACTCATTCCACCGAGATACAACACAGAGCGTCATAGGAAGTCATTCCTGCCTGTGGCCATCAAACTTTACAACTCCTCCCTTGGAGGGTCGGACACCCTGAGCCAATAGGCTGGTCCTGGACTTATTTCATAATTCACTGGCATAATTTACATATTACTATTTAACTATTTATGGTTCTATTACTATTTATTATTTATAGTGCAACTGTAACAAAAACCAATTTCCCCCGAGATCAATAAAGTATGACTATGACTATGACTATGACGTTGAAGTAAATCTGTGAATAACCAAAGGTATACATTCAGTGGCCAGTTTATTAGGTACATCTGTATACCTGCTCATTAATGGAAATATCTAATCAACCAACATGTGGCAGCAACTCAATATATAAAAGCATGCAGACGTGGTCACAAAGTTCAGTTGAATGAGGAAGAAATGTGATCTAAGTGACTTTGACTGTGGTACAATTGTTGGTCCCAGACCAATTATTGGGTATCTCAGAAACAATGTTAGACAGTATATTAAATGTTGCTTGACAGAGGAGAATGTATTACTAATAACCTCTTAACTAAATGGCACATTAGTATAGCGGTTAGCATAATTCTATTACAGTACCAGCCAACACAGATCGGGCTTTGAATCCCGCCACTGTTTGTAAAGAGTTAGTACGTCCTTCCTATGACAATGTGGGTTTCCTCCGGGTGCTCTGTTTCCTCCAAAGATCCAAAGACTAGGGTTATTAATTTGTGGACGTGCTATTGTAACACCCTGGGAGAGGTTTCACTGCTAATGTAATGGCCTTCCTGTAGGAGCAGCGTTTGGGTAATGGTTAGAGATAACGGGTGCTTTGGAATGTGAGCCGTCCAATGATGGAGGGTGTTTTCGTGCCGTGTGCCTGACGCTGCTGTGATCTGGGTCTTTTGTTCAGCAGGAGATGAAGAGAGAAGAGGCCGTAGGGCTCGACCTGGAATGGAGCCATGATCCGACGAAGGCTGGGGAGATGGAAGGAGGATCGGCGAAGGGGAAATTGTGATCTCCAACTTGTGCACATTAGACTGTTTCATTAAAATGGGACCTTTGCTTTTTTTGCTTTTTCTTCACTAACCCTGTAGTCAAATTAAGAATTAGAAAGCTAAATTGTTTAATTGTATGTGGTGTACTCTCTGTTATTTGTTGGTACTGATTTGTAACAGGGTAACAAATCACTCAGCATCCACACAAATGGGGGTTTCGGGGTGGACTCGCACCTCAATCTCACCCGTTTGGCGGGGCCAGAGATTGTCTTCCCTAGACCTACGCAGCTGACACAACCAGAGTGTTTCATTATGTTGGCGCCGAAAGTGTGGCGCCACTTGTAAGCTGCCCAGTTCAATCATCGCTGATGTTATTTGACAAAAACAATCCATTTTACTATATGTTTCAATGTACGTGTGACAAATAAAGCTAATCTTTAATCTTTAAACTTTACTTATCTTCTTCTCTTTCAGTGATGTAGTTCACTCTGAGTACTTAAGATGCTGAGTGTAAGAACCCATCCTTTGAACATTCCAGTCAGATTCCTGTCTGAGCAGCAACTATCATCATCCCCTCCAAGCTAATCAATAGGCTTCAAGACCTTGGCCTTAAAACCTCCTTGTGCAATTGGATTCTTGCTTTTCTCCTTGCAGACACCAGTCAGTTCAGATTGGCAGCAACATCTCCTGCGAGATCTACATCAATACAGGTGCATCGCCAGGCTGTGTGTTGAGGTTCCTGCTCTTCTCGCTTTACACTTCTGTGTGGCAAAGCACAGCGCCAATGCCATATTCAAGTTTGCTGATGATACCACTGTTATAGGATGACTCAAAGGTGGTGACAAATCAGCGTATAGGAGGGAGACTGAAATTCTGATTGAGTCTTCTCCTTTGGTTGTCCATTGAAATCCGATGACGATGTTCACTCCTTTAACAGTGAGATCTTTGATGACCATACAGTCCTATCCTGGACCCACAAGCTCTATTGCAGGTGGGACATGTATATGTAGTAGTGGTGGCAACCATGGCTGCATTTCTCCTGGCTCTCTTCTGCTGTCTTTTGGTTGTTCTTTCCATCTTCAGAAAACGAACCCTGTCCCTGCTCAGCTGTCGCCAAGTGGTACAGTCAGCAGCAACATCCTCCAGGTCCTCGGGTCTGATCTTGCACTTCCTTAAAGCATTCTTCATCTGATCCTTATAGCGCTTCTTCGGCCCTCCAGCTGAGCGTCAACCATGATGTAGCTGGCCGTATAACACTCTGCGGGGTAGCTGACATGGGGGCATCCTTATCATGTGCCCCAGCCACTGCAGCTGACGCTGGGTGATCATGGCCTCAATACTTCTGCAGTTGGTCTTTACAAGTATTTCAGTGTGAGGCACCTGCTCACGCCAGGTAATTCCCAGGATGCGCTGGAGGTAGCTTATGGGGAAGCGCTCCAAGGGCTTGATGTGAGGGCTGTAGGTTACTCAAGCTTCACAGCTATGAAGGAGGGTGGTGACACAGACGGCTTGGTATATGGTGACCTTTGTGGAGGGACAAAGGCTCCTGTTTTGAAAGACTCTACACTGAAGTCTCCCAAAGGCAGCTGCTGCCTGTTTAATGTGGCTCTGGATGTTGTTGTCAATGCCATTATTCTCAGAGAGAATACTCCCCAGGTATTTGAAAGATGGCACTACTGACAGCTTTTCATCACCAACAGTGAAGGCAGGTAGAAAGGGTGGGACACTGGTACTCGGTTGGCAAACCATTTCTGTCTTGGTGGTATTGACAGTCAGCCCCATCCTGCTGTACGCTCTCACTGCCACAGCAAGGACAGTCTGAAGATCCTCCGGAGTATGGGCCACAAGAGCACAGTCGTCTGCATACTGTAGCTCCAGGACCCGCTCTCTACGGAGTTTGGTGGTTGCGTGGAGCCTCCTGATGTCAAAGAGGTTGCCATCTAAATCTGACGTCCACTACCACACCGCTGCTGTCTTCAATCTCGATGTGGAGAAGCTTGGTACCACACAAGAGGAAGATGTTAAAGAGCACTGGCGCTAGTACACACTCCTGTGCATACAAGGAAGGGCTCGGACTCTTGTCCTCCTATGGTTACCCAAGCAGTCACCCATTGTGGAACTGGCGGAGAATGTTAACAGCCAAACCTAAGGAGGACATCCCATAAGACCTCTCTTTGCACAGTGTCGAATGCTTTGGAGAGGTCGACAAAGGCCATAAACAGGTCCTGATGTTGCTTCTGGCACTTTTCTTGAAGCTGCCAGGCTGTAAAGATCATGTAAATCAGGCTGCTGTTCTTCCTAAATCCACACTGTGATTCAGGCAGGATTGGCTCAGTGCTGTTGCTAATGAGTCTCTGAAGCATCACCTTAGCCAGGACTTTTCCAGCAACAGAAAGGAGTGATATGCCCCTACTATTGCCGCAGATGGCCTTGTCACCTTTGTTCTTATAAATGACAACCATGTTTGCATTTCTCCATTGATGTGGGTGTTCTAATCAGTCCAGGCCTTGGTGATGTACTGGTAGAGAGTGCGCATACACATGTACCCTCCATTCTTCAGTAACTCAGCAGGGATATTGTCAGTGCCAGGGGACTTGTTGTTCTTAAGGGAATGGACAGCTGATAGAACCTCCTGGAAGGTTGGTGGTAGACTGAGGTTGTGGATAGGAGGAAGTTCAGACAGTTTGTCCAGGATGGATGGGTCTGCGTCAGAGTCCTGATTAAGCAGGGTGTTAAAATGCTCAGCCCACCTCAGCAGAATGGTATTCTGACTCTTCAGAAGTGTTAGACCATCTGCTGTTTTCAGGGGAGAAACGCATCGATTTATTGGGCCGTAGATGGTTTTGACAGCATTGTAAAAATTATGCATGTCATTATTATCCGTAAAGGACTGGATTTCATGTGCCTTTTCAGTCCACCACTCATTCTGTATGGCCCGTATTGCCTTTTGCACTTTCCTCTGAGCTGCTGCCAATGCTGCCTGATGCTGGTGGATGACGGGTTGTCTAAAGTTGCCCGGTGTACTTTGTGCATGTCCATAAACAAGTTGTGGATGGTGTCTGAGTTATTGTCAAACCAGTCTTGGTGGTTCCTGCTCTTATGGCTGATGGATTGGGCTGCTGCCTCACAGAGCACAGAGCTGATATAGGTCCACTGTTGTTCCATGGTATTTTCTGAGCTCAGACAAGTTTCCAACTCTGTTAGTTTCTCAGCTAGGATGCGTTGAAACTCACTTCTTGCTTCTGTGTTTCTCAGGCAGTTGCAATTTAGCCGCTTTTTATTAGATTTTTGCAGCCGCAAGGGGGGACGCACTTTCATATGGAGCTTGGCCACAATCATATGTGGTCAGTCCAGCACTCTGCACCTCTCATGGCACGGGTGATGAGAACATCCTTGATGTCACTACGTCTCACAATGATGATGTCGATCACGTGCTGATGTTTAGAGCGAGGGTGCATCCTCGAGGACTTATATTTTGCCTTCTGCTGGAAGATAGTGTTGGTTATGGTAAGGTTATGCTCAGAGCAAAGAGTAAGTAGCCTCATGCCATTTGCATTCACCTTACCAATGCCATGCCAATCTAGCACTCCACTCCATATCCTGTTGTTCTGTCCCACCCTAGCGTTGAAGTCCCCAAGCAAAAGGATCTTATCATTCTTAGGGATCTGGCAAACAGCTTCATCCAATGTCTGATAAAAGCCTTTCTTAGCCTCATTCTCAGATGGCAAAGTTGGTGCATAGGCACTGAGGAGCGTGGCATAACGTTTCTTTGCCGGGGGATACGGAGGGTCATTAGTCTTTCACTAATACCAACAGGTGTTTCTGTAAGACTTGGTAGAAAGGTGTTCTTGATGGCCAAGCCTACTCTGTGGAGATGTTGTCCACCTGTGGGGAAACCTTTCCAGAAGGTGTAACCCAACCCTTCCTCTGTTAAAGAGCCTTCATCCAGGAGCCTGGTCTCACTCAGGGCAGCAATGTCGATGTTGTAGCGCCTTGGCTCAGCAGCGACTAAGGCTCTTCTCCAGTGAGGTCTGTCAGAGATGCTGTATGAGTCGAGGAGAGTCCTTACATTCCATTTTTAGGTTGTATTCTTTCTTATTTCGACCGCAGTAGTGGAATAACCCGATAGGCACAGTAACCTATCCAGGTGAGTGATTGAATGGGCAATTTTTAGGCCACCTTTTCTAGGCCCTTTCCCATTTGGGGTGAGCAGTGCGGTCCCCAAATAGGTCTGCTCAGTTGCATAGGGGTCTGCGGAATACAGCTGCCACTCTGATTGAGTGGTGCCATAACAACAACCTCTTATGTAATGTCAACAAGACCAAGGAGCTGATTATTGACTTCAGGAGGAGGAAAGCAGAAGTCCATGAGCCAGTCCTCATTGGAGGAGCAGAGGAGGAAAGAGTCAGCAAATTTAAATTTTTGGTGTATTATTTCAGAGGACCTGCCCTAGTTTCAGCATGTAAGTGCAGTTATGAAGAAAGCACAACAACGCCTGAACACGGGTGATGCCAATAGCCTCAGTAAACTGATTAGAAAGGCTGGCTCCGTTATAGGATTCAAACTGGACACTCTGGAGGCTGTGGTAGAACAACGGACCCAATGGAAAATCCTGGCAATTCTGGACAATGTTTCGCACCCTTTGCAAGTCACCTTGGCTGAATAGAGGAGCACTTTTAGTCATAGACTAAGACAGCTCTAAAGAGCACTCTATGAGGTCATTCTTACCCTCGGCCATTAGGCTCTATAATGAGTCAACCTATAGCTGGGGAAGTGATGACTTCTTCTGTTAAACTGTTTGAGGTAACTTTTTTTAATTCTTTCTTTCTTCTCTTCTCATATTTATATATTTGTATATCCGTGCACTTGTAATGCTACTGTCACACCGTAATTTTCTTTGGGAACAATAAAGTATATATCTATCTATCTACTTCCTTAGGAGTTATTGAAGATTCAGCATGACATCTAAAACTTTGACAAGCTTCTATAAATGTATCGTGGAGAGTATATTGACTGGCTGTATCACGGCCTGGTATGGAAACACCAATGCCCTTGAATGGAAGATCCTACAAAAAGTAGTGGATATAGCCCAGTCCATCATGGGTAAAGCCCTTCATCTACACAAAGCGTTGTTGTGGGAAAGCAGCATTCATCATCAGGGATTCCCATCACCCAGGACATGCCCTCTTCTCACTGCTGCCATCAGATAGAAGGTATAAAAGCCTCAGAACTCACACCACCTTGTTCAGGGACAGTTATTACCCCTCAACCTTCAGGTTCTCACACCAAAGAGGATAACTTAACTCAACTTCACTTGCCCCATTACTGAAATGTTCCCACAATCTATGGACTCACTTTCAAAGACTCTTCATCTCATATTCCTGATATTTACGTGTATTTATTATTATTATTATTTCTTTCTTATCGTATTTGCACAGTTTATGCTCAAGTTGGTGCAGTCTTTCATTGATTATATTATTGTTATTATTCTAATATGGATTTATTGCGCATGCCTGCAAGAGATTGAATCTCAGAACAGTATGAGGTAACATACAGTATATGTACTTCGAGAATAAATTTACTTTGAACTTTAAAATCTTATCAAGGCACAGGCAAAACAGGGAGACACTTGCTTGGGAGCACATTCCAGTATTCCCTCTAGCCCACCATTCTGCAAATCTTTCTATCAGAAGTCACGTCAAGTGAAGGTAAGTCAAGTCAGGTTTATTGTCTTGTGCACAAGTACAGTGAGGTACAGATGCAGTGAAAATCTTGTATATAGCCATCTCATGGATACTTAAGTACAGAAAACACACAAAATATAAATGATGCATAAATTATACCAGACAGTGACAAGAGAGAAAGAAAAGATCATTTAAACACGAGAGATTAGTGGAAGTAAATGCTCATCAGAGGAGAGTACATAGTGCAAGAGGTGGTCTGTAATGTCTCCTTCTCATCTGCAATCAGATTTCTGAACACCCATGAACCCATAAATACTATCCCATTATTCCTCTTTTACACTATTTATTTAATTTTTGTAACTTACATTAATTTTTATGCCTTGCACAGTACTATTGCCACTTAACAACAAATTTCACAACATATGTCAATGATGATAAACCTGATTCTGAGGTAGGATTAGGGTTGTGCAGGTTGGTTGAAGAACCTTATGACTGTAAGAAAATAACTGTTCCTAAGCCTTGTGGTGTGAAACTTCAGAAATCCCAAAAGTTGCCACTGTGACCATGACATTTTACCAATGGCAGCTGCTGAAGGTGACACTTGAAACAGAAAAGGAAGCTATCAAAGGATAGTTTATCACCCAGAAACAATTTGGGATTTTAGTGACTTCCAAAAACTCAATTGCGCCTAAGTGGAAAAAGAAGTGACGACCTCCAGCAAATGTGGCATTCCCATGGAGAATTCGTGAATTGAACCGTCAAGGAGTGAAACCAGCTACTAGTTTGGAAATTCACTAGGTTCACAAGGGAGCTCCTCAGTGAGATATACCTTGGGGAGAATCAAGAACATGGCCAGGTTGTGTAATCCTTGCATGGAGTCATATCAAAAAAAAAGATAAAATGTCAGGCGATGATATCTCCTCCCCTTTCACAATTTGGAAGGGATTCTTGCCTTCATGACACGATGAGCTACTCATCCACTTCCGCCATTACACCATTGTCCTCTCACAGCACCCGCTCATGTAACTGGCAAAGATGCACGGCCTGTCCTCTTACCTCCTCTCTCGATGAACTAGATTTTATACCTGAACAACTTCCGGTTCCATATATTGCATTCAGTGCTCACATTATTGTCTCTTCCACATTGAGAAGTCTAAACACAGAAATGCTTTATTGAACATTTCTGTTCACTCCACAAGGGTGACCCTGAGTTCTCATTTTAATTCTCCATTCTGTAGTCATTCTGACCTTCTTGTCACGGGCCTCCTACACTGTTCCAACGCAGTTCTATAAAAACCTGAGGAATGGCACTTCACCTTCCAGCTTGGAACACTTGCATCAAATTTAACAATTCTGGATTATATTCCATTCCAGTCTAGTTTTCCATTTTTCTGTCTTTTTTTCTCTCTCCTTTTCCAATATATCAGATTTTTTCCCTTTCCTTTTTACAACTTCTACAGCTTTCTTCATACAGCACCACTATCAACTGTATTGTCCTGGTATGGGGGGGGGGGCACTGCACAGGATCAGCAGGAAGTTGTAAGCTCTGCCAACTCCATTGTGGGCACTCACCTCCCCAGCATCCAGGACACCTTCTAAAGGTGAGGCCTCAGAAAGGCAGCAAACATCAACAAGAATGCCATTACCAGGACAAGCTCTATCCTCATTGCTACCATCAAGGGGGAACTACAGGAATTTAAAGGCAGACTCTCAGTGTTTCAGGATCGGTTCCCCTCTGCCATCAGATTTCTGAATGGACAATGAACCCATGAGCATTACCTCAGTATTTTCCCTCTCTTTTTGCACAATTTATTTAACTTCCTTTTTTTTTACTTCTTATTGTAACTTACCATTTTTATTATCATATATTGTACTACTACAGCATAAGACCACATTTCATGACATATGAAACCTGATTTTGATTCTAATTCTGATTTCACTTCCAATCACGGTCCTTCCCTCCCTTGTTTTTCACACCCACTCTTATTTAAACCCTATTTCATTTCCAGTTTTTTGCAGTTCTTGATTTGTTAACTATGTTTCTCTCTCCACAGATACTGTTTGAACAGTTAAGTATTTTTAGTTTTTGTTTCACACTTCCAGCATCAGCAGTATCCAATGCTTTAGGCAAATCCCCAACTCTCTTGCAGATCATATTAATGAGCTGGTAAGCGCTGTGCTGGACAACATGTGGGTTTACCAGGTGCGCTTTGTAGAAACTGAAAAAGAACCTGTTATCAGCAGAAATTGAATGATATCGATAGCCATCTAAGGGCTGTTTAGTCATAGTCATAGTCATACTTTATTGATCCCGGGGGAAATTGGTTTTCGTTACAGTTGCCCATAAATAATAAATAGTAATAGAACCATAAATAGTTAAATAGTAATATGTAAATTATGCCAGTAAATTATGAAATATGTCCAGGACCAGTCTATTGGCTCAGGGTGTCTGACCCTCCAAGGGAGGAGTTGTAAAGTTTGATGGCCACAAGCAGGAATGACTTCCTATGACGCTCAGTGCTGCATCTCGGTGGAATGAGTCTCTGGCTGAATGTACTCCTGTGCCCACCCAGTACATAATGTAGTGGATGGGAGACATTGTCCAAGATGGCATGCAACTTAGACAGCATCCTCTTTTCAGACACCACCGTGAGAGAGTCCAGTTCCATCCCCACAACATCACTGGCCTTACAAATGAGTTTGTTGATTCTGTTGGTGTCTGCTACCCTCAGCCTGCTGCCCCAGCACACAACAGCAAACATGATAGCACTGGCCACCACAGACTCGTAGAACATCCTCAGCATCGACCGGCAGATGTTAAAGGAGCTCAGTCTCCTCAGGAAATAGAGACGGCTCTGACCCTTCTTGTAGACAGCCTCAGTGTTCTTAGACCAGTCCAGTTTATTGTCAATTCGTATCCCCAGGTATCTGTAATCCTCCACCATGTTCACACTGACCCCCTGGATGGAAACAGGAGTCACCGGTACCTTAGCTCTCCTCAGGTCTACCACCAGCTCCTTTGTCTTTTTCACATTAAGCTGCAGATAATTCTGCTCACACCATGTGACAAAGTTTCCTACCGTAGCCCTGTACTCAACCTCATCTCCCTTGGTTTGCATCTTGGTCTAGCTTGTATTGCATTCTCTCTGAACTGAAGTCTACAAAGGAACTGCTGTGATCATTGGTCGCAATATTGCTTGAGGTACAGTATAAAACAGCATTTGTAAAGCAGGGGAGATCTGGGATCACAAAGGTCACACAGATCTTTACTGCACACAAGAGCCGGGGGAAGGCAGGATTAATACCTGCACCAAATAATTAGCCAGAAGTCATTCGAGCATTCATGACCTCAATTCTCCTCCCATCAACAAACAGGATTCCAGGAATCCATCGACTAATTGTTCGTCTAGACAGCCCTTCCATGATACTGGCAGTGTGCAACACTTGACATCCTTTAAAAGGGATCATTTTGAAGGATGATCACACTTTTTGACCCAGTAAGTGGACTGCAGGATTGTACTTGCTACCCCTTCAGCAGATGCTCCCAGTTGTGTGCTGTACGCTGCTGCAAGTCCCTGTTGAATATAATGAATCACTCGAATCTCCTGCCGATGCCAATGATGCTAACTAGATCTATTCACAGTAACCCAGAGCAGCACAATTCATAAGCTCATAACATTTTCTCCTGGGTATAGAGCCCAAGACACCACCTTTGCTTCCTATTGCCAATGAATATATTAGTCTTCACCAACATCCTTCTCCTGTGCTGAGTTCTAGTGAATAGTATAGATTATGCTCTGTTGTCACTGTTCATTACCCTTTCTGAATCTCATAATTTTACTGCTGTCAATACTAAATTACAACTGTCGCTCATTTGCCAAAATCCCCAGTCTACTACCCTCTTTCCGAGTTGAGTCAACCAATTCCCCATCGATTGCATTGTCTCCCAGTTTGGTGTTATCTGCAGGGTTCCCTTTTTGTCACTGTGTCCAAGTCATTAATATACATTGTTACTCCCAATATCTCAGCGTCCTTAGGCATCTCTTTCCGTCTATCTATGCTAGTCTGATTCACATTTAAAGTCCATTTAATTTCAGATTTTATGTTGATGCACTTTTCAATGTCTCCCAAATTTATGATTATATACCAATCTACCATGTAACACAGTATCAAAAGAATAGCAGAAATGATTAAAAAAAACATCCACTGAGCTTTTCTTGTCACCATATCTTGTTATAAGCACAAATTCAAAGAACGTGGAGAGATTCGTCAGGCATGCTCTTCATCCCATAAGGCCAGGATACTCTGTTAATGACCTGCATTTCTGCTGATGATTAACCATTCATTCTTTCAACATGCCCTCCAGCAAATGCATGACAGGCTGCCTCCCTGACTGCCTTTTTTGCTGTGCACATATTTAATCTGAATTTTTTTTCAGGTTGAATTTTAGTATTTTTATTTCTATCCACCTGCTTATTTATTACATCTCCTCACTATCTTCTTAGAATCGCTGATCTTGTTTTGGCACTTTCCTTTTGCTTTATTTGTCTGTCTTTTTTTGTTTTTGTCCTTTTCCGTCTCTTTTGTTATTTAATGTAAATTCCCTTACTCTGATATGGGGCAGATGCTGACTCTACCTATTGGTCTTTAAGGAAAGAGCAGGGAAGCATGACTAATCTGATACTCAAACAACAGGAATTCTGCAGATGCTGGAAATTCAAGCAACACACATCAAAGTTGTTGGTGAACGCAGCAGGCCAGGCAGCATCTCTAGGAAGTGGTGCAGTCGATGTTTCAGGCCGAGACCCTTCGTCAGGACTGCACCTCTTCCTAGAGATGCTGCTTGGCCTGCTGCGTTCACCAGCAACTTTTATGTGTGTTACTAATCTGATACTGTTGGGCTGAATGACTAGTCCTCATCTATTGCTTAACTCAATGATTTATCTCTTACGTGAGTTCAATGAAACAATTTCCAGAGAAAGGTAAATGGGATGCCATCTTTGTTGCGGCCCTTACAAGTTTTCTCTCCCGAAGTGGCTGTAACCAAGGGGTTCAATGGTTCAATTGTTCAATTTTAATATCAGAGAACCAGAAATCCTGACCCTCCGAGACTCTTCGTCAGGACTAACTGAAGGAAGAGCTAGTAAGAGATTTGAAAGTGGGAGGGGGAGAGGGAGATCCAAAATGATAGGAGAAGACAGGAGGGGGCGGGATGAAGCCAAGAGCTGGACAGGTGATTGGCAAAGGGGATATGAGAGGATCATGGGACAGGAGGCCCAGGGAGAAAGACGGGGGGGGGGGAACCAGAGGATGGGCAAGGGGTATATTCAGAGGGACAGAGGGAGAAAAAGGAGAGTGAGAGAAAGAATGCGTGTATATAAATAAATAACGGATGGGGTACGAGGGGGAGGTGGGGCATTAGCGGAAGTTTGAGAAGTCAATGTTCATGCCATCAGGTTGGAGGCTACCCAGACGGAATATAAGGTGTTGTTCCTCCAACCTGAGTGTGGCTTCATCTTTACAGTACAGGAGGCCATGGATGGACATATCGGAATGGGAATGGGACGTGGAATTAAAATGTGTGGCCACTGGGAGATCCTATTTTTTCTGGTGGACAGAGCATAGGTGTTCAGCAAAACAATCTCCCAGTCTGCGTCAGGTCTTGCCAATATATAGAAGGCCACATCGGGAGCACCGGACGCAGTATATCACCCCAGCCGACTCACAGGTGAAGTGTCGCCTCACCTGGAAGGACTGTCTGGGGCCCTGAATGGTGGTAAGGGAGGAAGTGTAAGGGCATGTGTAGCACTTGTTCTGCTTACAAGGATAAGTGCCAGGAGGGAGATCAGTGGGGAGGGATGGGGGGACGAATGGACAAGAGAGTCGCGTAGGGAGCGATCCCTGCTGAAAGCGGGGGGGTGGGAAGGGAAAGATGTGCTCAGTGGTGGGATCCCATTGGAGGTGACGGAGGTTACGGAGAATAATATGTTGGACCCAGAGGCTGGTGGGGTGGTAGGTGAGAACCAGTTGAACCCTATACCTAGTGGGGTGGCGGGAGGATGGAGTGAGAGCAGATGTGCGTGAAATGGGGGAGATGCGTTTGAGAGCAGAGTTGATGGTGGAGGAAGGGAAGCCCCTTTCTTTAAAAAAGGAGGACATCTCCCTCGTCCTGGAATGAAATGCCTCATCCTGAGAGCAGATGCGGCGGAGACGGAGGAATTGCGAGAAGGGGATGGCATTTTTGCAAGAGACAGGGTGAGAAGAGGAATAGTCCAGATAGCTGTGAGAGTCAGTAGGCTTATAGCAGACATCAGTAGATAAGCTGTCTCCAGAGATAGAGACAGAAAGATCTAGAAAGGGGAGGGAGGTGTCGGAAATGGACCAGGTAAACTTGAGGGCAGGGTGAAAGTTGGAGGCAAAGTTAATAAAGTCAACGAGCTCTGCATGCGTGCAGGAAGCAGCGCCAATGCAGTCATCGATGTAGCGAAGGAAAAGTGGGGGACAGATATCAGAATAGGTTTGGAACATAGATTGTTCCACAAAGCCAACAAAAAGGCAGGCATAGCTAGGACCCATACGGGTGTCCATAGCTACACCTTTAGTTTGGAGGAAGTGGGAGGGGCCAAAGGAGAAATTATTAAGAGTAAGGACTAATTCCGCTAGACGGAGCAGAGTGATGGTAGAGGGGAACTGATTAGGTCTGGTTAGCGGAGAGCTTTGAGACCTTCCTGATGGGGGATGGAAGTATATAGGGACTGGACATCCATGGTGAAAATAAAGCGGTGGGGGCCAGGGGACTTAAAATCATCGAAAAGTTTAAGAGCGTGAGAAGTGTCATGAACATAGGTAGGAAGGGATTGAACAAGGGGGGATAAAACCGTGTCGAGGTATGCAGAAACGAGTTCGGTGGGGCAGGAGCAAGCTGAGACAATAGGTTTGCCAGGACAGGCAGGTTTGTGGATCTTGGGTAGGAGGTAGAAACGGGAAGTGAGAGGTGTGGGAACTATAAGATTGGTAGCAGTGGATGGGAGATCCCCTGAGCGGATAAAGTCAGTGATGGTGTGGGAGACAATGGCCTGGTGCTCCTTAGTGGGGTCACGATCGAGGGGTAAATAAGAGGAGGTATCCGCGAGTTGTTGCTGTGCCTCGGCAAGGTAGAGGTCAGTACGCCAGACTACAACAGCACCCCCCTTATTGGCGGGTTTAATAGTAAGATTAGGATTAGTGTGGAGGGAATGGAGAGCAGAGCGTTCGGAAGGAGTGAGATTGGATTGGAAACAAGGTGTGGTGAAGTCGAGACGGTTGATGTCCCGTCGGCAGTTAGCAATAAAGAGATCCAGGGCAGGCAGAAGACCAGAGCGGGGTGTCCATGAAAAGGAGGAGGGTTGCAGATGAGAGAAGGGGTCATCGGTGGGGGTGGAAGAGCCCTTGCCGAAGAAGTAGATCTAATCTGCATTCTGTTTTTCCTCTTTACTGTCTCAATATATGGAATGACACGAGACAGAAGCTTTTCTCTATACCTTGGTACATGTGACAATAATATAAACAAAACCTCAGTAAACCATTTTAAGAAGATCACGATGTCTTCCACAATAGTTGGCTTGTGTGGGATTCTCTTTATGTAGCCCCCTCACTGGGCTTGTACATCTATATTGGCAATCAGCTGCTGTGGTCGGAGAGTGCATTGGTATGAGGAGCTGAGGAACCAGAGTATGGCCCTTTCCTCCAGAATCCAATCCCATGGAGATTGCAGGCTGTTCAAAACATCCAGAGAAACTGAGGATGAAGGAGTTGCTCATATTTCCCAGAAACATGGTATTCACCATGAGAAAATTCTTCTGATGACCCATGGTCACCTGCACCTCGTAGGAATGTAAGCCCTTCTTGTTATTAGATGATGTTCTTATGGTCATGGGTACAGTCCATGATTATGCCCTTAATAAATTTGAAGTATATGAAATCTGTGTCTGGATCAGCTCTCTGATGAAATGCTGGGCAGTAATCTGCTGCAGCTGCTTGGATGGAGCCTATAGCAAGGGAGATCAGGATCCAGGTGACCATGATTTGAGTGCAGAGGGCAGTCCAAGTATGAGAGCATCGGCAAAAGTCTTCGCACAGTGAATGACACAGCTGTGCGGTAAAAACCTCTTCATCGCAGAGCTTAAACAGGATGTGGAGTCTCGCCACATTCTCTGGCAGCAGGCTCTTCGATGATGAGTAAATCTCTGCCTGTTCACCTGAGGTCCTTAACCAGTCCTGAGTGTCAGCCATAGACATATGACTTGCCTAGTGATGCCATCATTGAGGCACACACAGAGGGAGTGTGTTTGCAGCAACATGAAGGTGAAAGTATGCAGCCTATCATGGGCATAAAGCATTCCCATCTGCAGTGATTCTTTCAGAATCAGTGAGCAACAAGATATTCTACAATCACCATCAGGTCCCTGGAGTGGGAATATTTAACGTAACAGTTGAACAATTGTGTATTTCCAGAATCACCTATATGAGGCATTGCCAAGAGTTGGTCCTTGAGTTTTAATGAAGAATCTGGTATGGTAATCCTATTATGATAATTCGGACTCTTGACCTCACAACCTACCTCCTTACGATCTTACACCTTACCGTTTACCTGTACTGCACTTTCTCTTTAGCTGTTACACTTCATTCTGCATCGTTATTGCTTTATCTTGTTCTACCTTAACGCACTGTGTAATAATCTGATCTGTATGAACAGTATGATCAGTAAGAAAGGTTTTCACTGTACCTTGGTACATCTGAAAACAATAAGTTCCAATTCCAGTTCCAACTCTTGCTGTTACGTGTGGCCCTATTACTCATTCAATAACATCAATGAGACAGTGTGAAGTTGCTGTTGGCATTCCATCATTACCTAATTGATATGCAGGCCAAATGATATAACAATTGAAATATAATTCATCCTTTCCATGTTTCAGTGTATCACTAAGAGTGATGCAGCACTTCTCAAGTAATCCATGGTCACTCCTGGTACTTTAGCTTTGATTAATAGTTTGAGGAGCTCAATGAAGAGGAGATGTAAAGGGTTTTAGTCCAACATGAAATATTCCAGAACAGAATCAAAATCTGATTTTTTATCACTGACATACTGTATGCTGTGAACTTCGTTGCTTTGTGGCAACAGTACGGTGCAATAATAAAATAGACTATAAATTACAATGAGGAAACGAATATATACAGTGTGTGTGTGTGTGCAAATATAGCAAGATAGTGTTCACATCTGTCCTTAGAAAAACATGCAAGAAATAAACACGCAAACAACAGGAATTCTGCAGATGCTGGAAATTCAAGCAACACACATCAAAGTTGCTGGTGAACGCAGCAGGCCAGGCAGCATCTCTAGGAAGAGGTGCAGTCGACGTTTCAGGCCGAGACCCTTCGTCACTGATGAAGGGTCTCAGCCTGAAACGTCGACTGCACCTCTTCCTAGAGATGCTGCCTGGCCTGCTGCGTTCATCAGCAACGTCGACTGCACCTCTTCCTAGAGATGCTGCCTGGCCTGCTGCGTTCACCAGCAACTTTTATGTGTGTTGCAAGAAATAAACACAATGTGATTATCTGAACTTCAGACAGTGACTTTTAGCAATGACAACTGCAGCAGCTTTTCTATATAGCAAAAATGTAAACATTTAGTTTTGATTGACAGGGAAAAATGTTACATGACATTTGTAACAGGGTTTTGATTTTAATACATAAATAATTGGTGGAAAATCTGACAATAATAAGCTGCCATTTGTTGATAAGTTCCTTTCAACATATTTAGCCTACACCCGTGAATTAGAAAGAAAATACTCTGAGATACTTTGAGAACTTTGTTTCAATGGACTCGTGATCTGCAGACCAGCACCACGAACGGTGATTCAGGAAAGGAAAGAATATGCAAGAGACTTCATCAAGAGCAGCTGAACACTTCATGAGGGAGAAATATTGCACTTAAGGCAGAGATTGATAGGTTCTTGATTAGTCATGGCATAAAAGGTTATGGGGGAAAGGCAGGAAATGAGGTTGAGAGAAAAATGGATCAGCCATGATGAACTGGCAAGCAGAATCGATGTGCCGAATGGCCTACTTTGAAATCAGAGCAGATAAACATGATTCCACTCCTTTTACACTGTTGCTGTGATGACCCATTTTCAATCCTGACTTACAGTGTTATTAGTCAAGTCAAGTCAAATTTACTTATAAAGCACATTTAAAAACAACCCATGTTGACAGAAGTGCTGTACGATACATAACAGGTAGCTAAAATCACAACTACAAGAAACACAGATATAAACAACAAGGCACACAGCTTATAGGCACAAAATAAACAACACATGAGCCTAAGCACAAGCCAAAAAGAATAGTGTGGAGTTTCCATACTTTTCCTGCGATTGATTGGATGCACCTTTCTTAAAGAGCAGAGTGACATTTCCAATTTTCCATTCCTCTGGAACCATTCCAGAAACCTTTCTTAAAGAGCGGAGTGACATTTCCAATTTTCCATTCCTCTGGAACCATTCCAAATTCCTGAAGGATTGAAAAATTATTATTTATACTTCCACAATCTCTTCATCTACCCCTTTCAGAACCCTGGGGTGTAGTTCATCTGGTCCAGGTGACATCTACCTAAAGACCTTTCAGTTTCCCAAACACCTTCTCCATAGCGATAGATACTACACTCATTTCTGCCTCCTGACATTTTCAAATTTCTGTCATACTGCTGGTGTCTTCCACAGTGAAGACTGATCCAAAATACTTATTGCGCTCATCAGTCATTTCCTTGTCCCCCATTACTACCACTTCAGAGTCATTTTCTAATATTCTGATATCCACTCTCTCCTCTCTTTTACTCTTTACGTACCTGAAAAAAAACCTTTTTGTATCCTCTTTTATATTATTAGACAGACCATAGGAGAAGAATTAGGCCATTCGGCCTATTGACTCTGCTCCACCATTTCATCACTTCCCTCTCAACCTCATTTTCCTGTCTTCTCCCCGTAGCATTTTACGCCATAACTAATCAATAACCCATCAACCTCTGCCTTATATACACCTAATAAACTGGCCTTCACAGCCGCCTGTGGCAATCAGTTCCGCAGATTCACCACCCTTGCTAAAGAAATTCCTCCTCATCTCTGTTCTAAATGGATATTCCTCTGTTCTGAGGCTGTGCCCTCTGCTCTTAGACTCCCCTCTCCCCTCCCCACCAAATGAAACATCCTTTCCACGTCTGTCGTCTAGCTCTTTCAACATTTGAAAGGGTTCAATTAGGTCCCCCATCATTCTTCTAAATTTTTGTGAGCACAGGCCCAAAGTCACCAATCCCTCCTTAGATGATAAGCCTTACTTTCACGGCATCATTCTTGTGAGCCTCCTCCGACCCTCCTGAATGTCAGCACATTCCTTCTTAAATAAGAGACCCAAAACTTCTCACAATACTCCAAATGAGGCCTCACCAGCACCTTATAAAACCTCAGCATTACACCTTTGTTTTTATATTCTAGTTCTCTCAAAATAAATGCTAACATTGTACTTGCCTTCCTCACCGGAAACTTAGCCTGCAAGTCAACCTTTAGAGAATCCTACACAAGGACTCCCAAGTCCCTTTGTACCTCTGATTTTTTAATTTTCTTCCCAGTTAGAAAATAGTATACACCTTTATTCCTTCTACCAAAATGCATGTTCCATTTGCCACTTCTTTGCCCATTCTGCTAAACTATTTAAGTACTTCTGCAGATTCTTGCTTCCTCAGCACTATCTGCCCCTCTATCCATCTTTGTTATCACACAAACTTGGCCATAAACTCATCAATTCTACCACCCAAATCGTTGACAAAAAATGTGTAAAGAAGCAGTTCCAACACTGACTCCCAAGGGACACTACTAGTTTATGGTAGCTAACCAGAAAATGCCCCTTTTATTCCCACTCTCCCTCCTGCCAATCAGCCAATGAGCCAATGCTCTGTCCATTCTAACGTCTTTCCTTTAAACCATGGGTTCTTATCTTTGACAAGTACCTTGAAACCACATCCTTAGCAATCAGCTCTAATGTCTTCCTGACCACTAAGTCAGGTTAACTGGCCTATACTTTCCTTTCTTCTGCCTCCCTTCCTTCTTGAAGAGTGAAGTGACATTTGCAATTTTCCAGTCCTCTGGAACCATGGCAGAATCTATTGAGTAATTACTAAAGCCTCCACAATTTCTTTATCTATCTCTTTCAAAACCCTAGGGTGTAGTCCATCTGGTTCAGGCAACTTATTTACCTTAGACCTTTCAGTTTCCAAGAACCTTCTCCCTAGTAATAGCAGCTGCATGCAGTTCTACCTCCTGACACTCTTAAACTTCCAGCACACTGCTAGTAAAGACTGATGCAAAATACTTATTCAGATCAACTGCCATTTCCTTGTCCCCCATTACTACACCTCCAACGTCATTTTACTGCAGTCCAATATCTACTCCCACCTCTCTTTTACACGTTATATATCTGAAAAAGCTTTTGGTGTCCTCTTTGATATGATTGGCTAGCTTACTTTCCTATTTTACCTTCCCCCCTCCCTCATGGCATTTTTACTTACTTTCTGTTGTTTTTTAACAGTTTTCCAATCCTCAACTTCCCACTATTTTTTGCTTTATCGTATGCTCTCTGTTTTGCTTTCGTATTGACGTTGACTTCTCTTGTCAGCCACGCCAGCATCATCCTTCTTTTAGAATACTTCTTCTTCTTTGGGGTGTATATATCCTACAACCTCCAAATTGCTCTCAGAAACTCCAGCCATTGTTGTTCTGCTGTTGTTCCTTCTAATGTCTCCTTCCAAAGTTCCTCTCTCATGCCTCTGTAATTTCTTTTACTCCACTGTAATACTGATACATCTGACTTTAGCTTCTCCCTCTCAAATTGCAGGATAAATTCTATGATATTATGATCAATGACTCCTAAGGGTTTTTCTAGGTACCTTAAGCTCCCGAATGAAATCTGGTTCCTTACACAACACCCAATCCAGTGGGCTCAACCACAAACTGCTCTAAAAAGCCACCTCACAGGCATTCTACAAATTCTCCTTCTTGGGATTCAGCACCAACCTGATTTTCCCAATCTACCTGCATATTGAAATCCCTCATGACTATTGTAACATTGTCCTTTATACCTGCCTTTACTATCTCCAGTTGTAATTTGTACACCACATCCTGGCTACTGTTCGAAGGCCTGTATATGACTCTCAACAATGTCTTTTCACCCTTACAGTTTCTTAACTCCATCCACAAGTATTCTACGTCTTCCAACTCTATGTCTCCTCTTTCTCTATTTTCACTTGCTGGTTAACCCTAGGACAAAGTATGATAGCTGTAGTTTTTGAAGGCTGATAATCTCACCACTAGACATTGCTTGTTGTTCCTCAAGGCAATACTCTACATTATGCCTCTCACAGACTCATCAATGCCCTTCTTTCTAACATCAGATTTGAAAGTTACTCTTCAGCTCCTCAGATAACAAAATGGTGCTTACACCATTATGAAGTAAGATCCAGACAATGTTTAAACTTGGTCTAATAAGTGACAAATAACAGTTATAACACTTAAGTCATAAGAAATGAGCATCTTAACTAAGATAAGCTCTAGCAATCTTCCCTTAACATCAGTAACATTAACATTAACATTAACATGGTTCAGTCCTTTGCCATCACCATTCTGGAAAGTTGCCATTTAAAGGGATTATCTCTATGAATACTTGAGCGGAATAGATTGGGAATATGTTTTATATTCTGTCACAAATAGCTCAACTCCCAACATCCCAAAGATGTTTGATGATAGACAAGACACAATGTGTAAGCCAGGGTAATGACAGAGTAAGTCTCCAACTGAAAGGATGAATGCAGTTCCATCAAGACTCAAAAAGCTCTATACCATCCAGACAAAACAATCTATCTGATTGACACTCTACCCATTACCTTAAACGTTCACTCCCTCTTTCACCAGCACATGGAAACTGTTTGCACAATTCACAAGACACCCTCTAACAACTTGCTGAAACCCCTTCAAAAGCATCTCCCAGATCAACAAGCCCTACCAACTGGAAGGGCAAAGACATGAGAGTAACTCCACTTCCAAGTTAACCTTCCAAAACAGGTATCATTTCAACTTTAATTTCTTTACTGTCTTTGGGCTTATATTTTGGAACTGTATATAATTTATGAAAAGACCTTCACTACACAACTCTATCAAAAGAGATGAAGAGTGCAAATATTTGCAAATAATCGATGCAATTTAATGCAGAAATATGTGAATTAGTGTATTTTGATAAGAAATTGAGGAGAAGCAGGTGCAACAACAGGAAGACCTGGGTGACATGAGAAAGAAGTTTACTAAGCTTTTATAGGACACAGTTTAGGACTCAGAAGCAGTTTTGTGGACAATTTTACCCACAACACTTTAGAAAGTCACTGGAGAAGGTCATGGGGAGTTCAATAGAAGAGTACCAGGGATAAGGAGGTTGAGTCATGTGGAGAGATTATTCTCTTTAGGGCAGTGATAATTAATGGGTGATTACATTAAGTTGTGCAAAATCTAGAAAACCTTGATAAATGAATAAGGAAAAATATTTCCATTGGTCGGAGCATTGGTTAAAAGAACATTAATTTAAGGCAATTTGTAATAGAACCAGAAATAAGAAGATTTGTTTTTAAATGTAGGAAATTGTTATGATCTCAAATAGATTTCTGATGGGCAGGTCAAAACATACAAAGTAATTTTCTGAAGAAATTTGATAAGTACTTGATGCAGGAATAAAAGCTGAAGAACCATTGGGAAAGTGCAGAAACATTGGGCTAGTTGGATAGCAGTGGCTGAGTGGCCTTCCTTTGTGCTTTCTCTGCTAGAAGTGATGCCTTTTAACAAGTGGAAATCAGTGTAAAGCCGACTAATGTTAATAATCTCTTCAGTAACAGCTTGAGCTCTATAAATGTTCAGATTAGCTATGACCTTTCCAGGCATAGCCAGTAGCTCAAGTGCTTAATGACTGTTTGAGAAGTTCAGCCTCAGGAGAACACTTCAGATGGAGGCTGAGTATGGTGGTTTGTGTGGACAGTATCAAGTGGATGCTATATGCTTCTTATTTGTTCTTTTACTCAATGAGAAACCTTATTGTGATGTCTTTACAAATTGCCAGTCAATGGAACATAGATTTCATTATAGAAAGTGCGTAATAGAAAGAAAAGTAGTGAAAGAGTAGATAAAAAGAAAATGATTACTTCTCGCATATGATACAGAATTCCCTGGCAGGCCCTATAAACCATACTGTCCCTTGTAACAATGCAGGTAATGTATTTTATATAGACCTTCATTACGTCAAGCATTATGAGCTCTACTTCTCTACTGGAAGCCTCTTTATATAATGAGACTTTCAGCAAAAAGTGCTTCAGAGCAAGAACCCTGTGCAATTTCAGAGACTGGGCATGATCAGCTGACCAATTTTTGGCCAATAAAAGCTCAAAAAAATCTATGCCTGTCTGTTAAAACAAATATAGTTTTTTCTTGCTCATGTTTGCTCCAACTTCTTGTTCAGATCTGTTTTAGTTATCTCATTAATCTTGGTGTTCATGTTCTGTGAGAACATACTGCAGCCACAGGAACAGTCCCCACCCAGATTTAGAAGCAGATTATTGATAATAAAATATAATTTACTATAATGTGAAAGGTTTCTCCAGGAGATGAGTGGATGAAATAAGCTTCTTAATCAGATCTCCCTCCCGGCACTTATCCTTGTAAGCGGGACAAGTGCTATAGCTGCCCTTACACTTCCTCCCTCATTCAGGGCCCCAGACAGTCCTTCCAGGTGAGGCGACACTTCACCTGTGAGTCGGCTGGGGTGATATACTGTGTCCGGTGCTCCCGATGCGGCCTTCTATATATTGGCGAGACCCGATGCAGGCTGGGAGACCGTTTCGCTGAACACCTACGCTCTGTCCGCCAGAGAAAGCAGGATCTCCCGGTGGCCACACATTTTAATTCCACGTCCCATTCCCATTCTGATATGTCTATCCACGGCCTCCTCTACTGTAAAGATGAAGCCACACTCAGGTTGGAGGAACAACACCTTATATTCCATCTAGGTAGCCTCCAACCTGATGGCATGAACATTGACTTCTCTAACTTTCGTTAATGCCCCACCTCCCCTTCGTACCCCATTCGTTATCTATCTATTTATTTATTTATTTATTTATTATTTTCTCTTTTTCTCTCTCTCTCTCTCTCTCTCTCTCTCTCCTTTTTCTCCCTTTGTCCCTCTCACTATACTCCTTGCCTAACCTCTGGGCTTCCCCCCTCCCCCTTTTCCTTCTCCCTAGGCCTCCTGTCCAATAATCCTCTCATATCCCCTTTGCCAATCACCTGTCCAGCTCTTAGCTCCATCCCTCCCCTCCTGTCTTCTCCTATCATTTTGGATCTCCCTCTCCCCCTCCCACTTTCAAATCTCTTACTAGCTCTTCCTTCAGTTAGTCCTGACGAAGGGTCCCGGCCCGAAACGTCGACTGTACCTCTTCCTAGAGATGCTGCCTGTCCTGCTGCGTTCACCAGCAACTTTGATGTGTGTTGCTTGAAATTCCAGCATCTGCAGATTTCCTCGTGTTTATGTTCTTAATCAGATTCTTTCGTTTCATTCTCAGGATCCAAGCACTACCAGCAATGCCATTATTTAAAAGTCAAAAGTCAGAAAAGCACCAGCTCAGTTTATTTTCATATCCACAAATACCCTTAAGCAGAGGAGGAATGAAAAATCTTACTTGCAACAGTATCACAGGCTGTATAAGCCCAAAATAAAAATTAAGCATAAAGTAATCACAATTTCTACCAGAACAAAACATAAATAGAACAAAAGAAAATTATATTTTAGTGCAAAGTGATTGAAGTAGTCCTAGTTGTACTAAACTCCAGTGATCTTCTTTTGGTTGGTTTAAGAACTGAATGGCTGAAGGGAAATAGCTGTTCCTGAACCTGACGGTGTGGGACGTCAGACTCCTGTTCTTCCTGCCCAATGATAGCTGCAAGAAGGTGGGTTGGCCTGGATAGTGGGGTTTTGATGGTGAATATTCCTGAGGCAGCGCCTGGTGCGGATGCTACCAGTGCTGGAGAGGGATGTGCCAGTGATGTATTGGGCAGAGTTCACTATTTCTCAGCTTTTTCTGCTCCTGCACATTTGAATCTGATTGAGGCTTACTTTGCTACACATCAAGGTTCTCCACCAAGAACAGTCTGATGGATGAAATAAGGCCTCTAACATGCTATTGCTCACAGAGACATACAGAAGATACTCAAAATTTGTTCAAAAAGTCTCCAGTGTAAGTAGACTTGACGTTACTGGGTTCAAATCCTGGAGCCCCCTACCCAAAGCACTGTCCTCACCAGCATTCAAGAAGGGCATTTAAGGGTGGATAATAAACATTTGTCTCATCTCTTCATCCTGTATTTAAATAAAAGCATAATTGGTGGGAATTTAAGAACGCAAACACGAGGAAATCTGCAGATGCTGGATTTTCAAGCAACACACATAAAAGTTGCTGGTGAACGCAGCAGGCTAGGCAGCATCTCTAGGAGGAGGTACAGTTGAAGTTTCGGACCCAGACCGTTCGTCAGGACTAACTGGAAGCTTGAAAGTAGGAATTAATGTTTTTGATATGATTAGCTCTGTATAAGCTGCCATGTCCATCTGTCTCTTTTTGACCCCAGCCAAAGTCAGAGGAATATCCTGTGATGTAAAGCCAGTTTATGAACTGTCTCCATCAATTTCTCTTTAACAATGAATTAATGTTGCACCCATTACTTTAAATGTGATATCAATTGCAGCTTATGGCATTGAAATAGGAATAGATTTTTCACCTTATAGGTAATCTTAAATTGTAATCTGAATTATGTGTTAGTTGGAATAAGAAATAAAGTTAAAATACAGTACGTATCACACACAAAATGCTGACTTGTCCTGATGAAGGGTCTTGACCCGAAATATCGACTGTTTATTCATTTCCATAGATGCTGCCTGACCTGTTGAGTTCCTCCTGCAATTTGTGTGTGATATTCTGGATTTCCAACATCTGCAGAATCTCTTGTATTTACAGTATGTATTAGCTATCCTTTGGAAACTTCAGAAAATTACCCGCCAGCAAACTGTACAAGATATTATAGTTTGATTAAAATAAAACTATAGTTCAGCTAATGAGTTAAGTGTAATTTTAAAGAAATACTTTCAATTAAAAAAAACACCAGAAATCTATGTAATGGGTTTTACTTGTCAGTTTGGAAATTGAAAAAAAAAGAAATGTCCTATTTTATTCTAGAGAAATGTCTGTTGTTTAATACCTCATCTTATGATAGACAACATGCTTTCAGTGCCAAACCCTGCTGTAGCAATTAAGTACTTAAAGTATTAAATCTCTCTGGTTCTCTGGTAATAATAAAGCTTTTCACAGTGCTGGCTGAGGGTAATTCAGCATTGTTAGATCAATGTTCTGCACGAGGGCATAAATTCAAACAGAGCTATGAGCAAGGAGCAGAATCTGAGTAGGATCAGATAGACTGCAGAAAATCTAAAATAAGGCATAGAATTAACTTCTGTGTATTTGTATTCTTTTCTGTTTTTAACCTTGTCTCGGAATCCCCTCTGAATATTCCACTTGGTTGGACTGTTTGTCTGGTTGTTGATTGATTAATGATCCTGCTGCCATGACAATGAGACAGTGGGAGTCATCACTTTAACTATTCATTAAATTTCAGTGTAGCTGTCTGATCATCAGTTTGAGCAATTTTTGGATGGTTGTTTTTTTTAAGATTCACATGTGTTTTTAAAAGAACACTATTGAGGTAGATGACAATGCAGAAAATGGAGGTAGACCCATACCCCAGAGGTGTTTTTGATTACTGTAATTCTGAGCCACGGATACTTTGCTTTAATCTACTGGATGATACACCCAAAATAATGCTCTGTTGCTTACAGCTATTTTCCTTCTGCAAAATCTCCATCAACTCTCCAAGTAACTTAGTGAGTAATCAGGATGGAAGATACAATGTAGAACAGTACAGCACACGAACAGGCCCTTCAGCCCACAATATTGTGCTGAACCAATTAAATTAGTCATTAACTTTCTAACTAAACTAATCTCCTTCCATTTCCCTCATATTCATGTGCCTATCTAAAGGTCTCTTAAAAGTCTCTAACTTATTTGCCTCTATCACCACTCCTGGGTGTTCTAGGTGCCTACAACTCTGTGTAATAAATTAGCAACTCACATCTCCTTTGAAATTACCCCCTCTCACATTCAATGCATGCCCTCTGGTATTAGACATTTCAACCCTGGGCAAAAAGATACTCCCTGTCTACTCTGTCTATGCCTCTCATAATCTCATAAACCCCCCTCAGATCTCGTCTCAGCTCTGCCATTCCAGAGAATACATCCCAAGTTTGTCCAACATGCCCTCTAATTTAAGCAGCATCCTGATGAATCTCTTCTGCACCCTTGCCAAAGCCATATGCCTTCATAACCACCCTCTCAACCTGTGTCGCCTCTTTCAGAGAGCTATGAACTTGGACCCCAAGAGCCCTCTGCTCATCAACACTGTTAAGGGTCTTGGCCTTAACAGTATACTGTCTGCTTACATTTGACCTACTAAAGTTCCAAGTTCAAAGTATATTTATTATCAAAGAACATATTATGTCACCATATACAGTGCCTTGAAAAGGTATTCAGCCCCCAATCCTTCGTTCACAATTTAACTGAGAATTTTTATTTGTGAATTATATTCTCCCTTTTTCGCAGTAGAGCCCCAAAAATAGAAAATTGTAAAGCATGAAAAGCTAAAAATTCAAAAACTGAAATGTCAGCAGTTTAAAAATACTCATCCTCCTTTGCTCAGTACTTAATTGAATCAGCTCTCGCAGCTATTACAGTCTTTTTGGATGTCCCTATTATCTTTGCACAACATGATGGAGCAAGATTTGCCTATTCCTCTTTGCAAAATTGCTCAAGCTGTGCCGGGTTAATTAGGGAGTGGCAGTGGGCAGCAATTTTGAGGTCTTAGCTGAGATGTTTGATCAAGTTAAAGTCAGAACTCTGACTAGACCACACAAGGACATCAATTTTCTTCACTTGAAGCCACTCCACGATTGCACTGGCCATCTGCTTTGGGTCAGTGACCTGCTCAAAAATGAACTTACTCCCCAGGTTAAGCTTTCTGGCAGAGATTAGCAGGTTTTTATCCAGGATATCTCTGTATTTAGCAGCATTCATCTTCCCATCAATCCTGACCAGATTTCCAGCCCCTGCTGCTGAAAAGCATTCCCACAGCATGATGCTACCTCCAGCAAACTTTACAGTAGGGATGGTGTTACCTGGCTGACGCACAGTATTAGATTTACACCACATGTACCGCTTCGTGTTGAGGCCAAAATGTTTCACTTTAGTCTCATCCAATCATAACACTTTCTTCTACATCTTTACCGTATCTTCTAAGCGACGCTTTGCAAAATCATCATGAGCAAGGATATGCTTTTTTTAAAGCGAGACAGGATGTGTGGTATAAATCCAGTAGTGCACAAGTAACTCTCTCTGGTTCCTGACTAATGCTCTCGTAGTTTGCCCTGCTCCAATTTAATATTCTCCCACAAGGCCTATACTTATCTATAGCATCTTAAAACTTAAGGAATTGTGGTCAAATGTACACCCTGACGAAGAGATAAGATTCACAGAGGTAGAGGGGATGCACCTCATCTCCTCGTCTGCATGGAGAGAGCCGACGATGATGTCAGCACAAGGTGGAGTAGGGCTGATGTTGAACAGCAAGGCGAAGAAGGCACTGAGGGGCGTAGTCTCAGTCAGTGACAGAATCCTTACTGCGGAATTCGATGGAAACCCGGCAACTCTGTCATCATCTGTTACTTCCCGCACAACTGCAGCGAGGAGGAGGTGGAGGCCTTCCACAGTAAACTTCACAAAGCTGTCACTTCAATACCAGTACATAACTTCCTGGCTGTGCTCGGCGATTTTAATGCCCAGGTCAGACTGGAAGATGTTCCATACTTATACCAAGACTTTACCAACAGAAATAGACAATATCTAGTTGATTTCATCCAGGAACACGGCCTCATTGCCGCCAACACACAATTCAAGAAGCGAGCTGGTAAACTGTGGATATACGAAAACAGAGCCTCCATCTACAGGAAACAGCTTGACTACATCCTCGTAACAACAAAGTGGTGTAATTATGTGATCAACACAGAAGCCTACAGCACCTTCAACTCGGTCAGTTCTGACCACAGAGTAGTGTCAATGCAAGTGAGACTGAGCCTGCGGCAACCCAAAGCCACAGGTCCCAAGGAGAAGATAGACTGGAAGGCATTCTCCTCACAACCTGTTCTTCAAGCCCAGTACACAGTGGAGGTGAGAAATCGCTTCAGCCCACTGGAAAGCGGGGAGGAAGAAACTGCCATCGACCACTATCAATGGCTCAATAGACGCACACACAGATGCAACAAAGAGTTTGCCTACTGAGGAGCGAATCAAGAAGAGTCGGATCTCGAAACATCCTGACATCGTCTCAGCAAGAAATGTGATCAATGTTTGTCATGCCGAACTTAGAAGGAGCGAAACAGAAGAGCTAAGAGACAAGTTCAAGACAGCAAAGAAGAATCTCTTTGCCACCTACGACCAACTGAAGGAAGAGGAACTAGCTGAGAGGATTAGAGAGATAGAAGCTGCTAATGAAGACATGCAGCATGGAGAAGCATGGCACCTTGTCAATGAGATCAGTAGATGGAAGAAGTCCCCATCAGGTCAAATAAGTGGTAAAACAGCAGAGGACCGTGTCCTGACATGGTTTACCCACTTTAAGAACCTGCTGGGAAGCCTTCCAACGATCACGGAAGACGAAGAGGACATACCCAGATACTAACGCAAGTCGACATCGATGACGGCGCATTCACCATTGAAGAACTGAAGAAGGCCAAATATGCACTCAAACAGGGCAGGAGTGCTGGACCAGATGGGATACCACCAGATCTCCTGAAGAACTGCGACCTGGACGACACCTTGCTGGACGTATGTAATACGGTACTGATGAAAGGTGACAAACCAGAACGGTGGTCACTCTCGAACATTATCCCAGTCCCCAGGTCTGGATCCCTTATAGAGACAGATAACTACCGCGGTATCAGCTTGACCTGCATCTTAGCAAAGTTATATAATCGGATGATCTTGAACAAGATTCGCACCGCCATTGACCCTAAGCTAAGATTCAATCAGAATGGTTTTCAGCAGAAGCGCACAACAATAATGCAAATACTTGCTCTCCGTAGGATCATCGAGGAAGTCACGAAGAACAACCTACCAGCCGTGCTTACTTACATCGATTTTCACAAAGCTTTTGACTCCATTCACTGAGGTAAAATGCTGAAGATGCTGAAAGCTTATGGAGTGCCAGACCGTCTACTGAGAGCAACAGAGTCCAGCTATACCAAAACCATGGCGAAAGTTGTATCACCAGACAGAGAAACAGCAGTGTTCGAGCTCCTAGCTGGTGTGCCGCAAGGAGACACTCTGGCACTCTACATCTTTATAATCATCCTTGATTACACCCTGCGTCAACCTACCAAAGATCATGACAAGCTTGGTTTTACCATAAAACCAGGGCGAACCAAAAGGGTCAGACCAGTTACGCTCATAGATCTCGATTTTGCAGATGACATAGTCCTGCTCTCTGACCAGATGGAGGAAGCACAGCAGCTACTGACAAAAGTGGAAATTGAGTGCAATAAAGTCGGACTTCACCTAAACGTTAAAAAGACAGAGTACATGGTGTTTAACTGCGACGAAGGTACTCTCAAGACCGTAAAGAATGATACCATTAAGAAAGTCTTTGACTACAAGTACCTCGGGTCAATAATGATGAGTTCGGAGAAGGACATAAAGATACGGAAGGCGCTGGCGTGGAGGGCTATGAACGACATGAAGGAAATCTGGAAGTCGAACCTGACCAGAGGGCTTAAAAAGAGGATTTTCATAGCAGTCATAGAGTCCATTCTTACGTACAGATGTGAGACGTGGACACTCACCAAGATGATGCAAAAGTCTCTAGATAGTTGCTCTGCACGAATGCTCCGGATGGCTCTTGATGTGACTTGGCAACAGTACATGATGAACGTTGAGCTCTATAACAACCAACCGATGCTCACCACTAAAATCGAGGCGAGAAGACTGCAATTAGCAGGGCACTGTCTACGCCACCCCGAGCTACCTGCCAGCCTAGTCATCATATGGGAGCCCAAGCACGGGAGGATGAACCCTGGGCACCCTCCCAAAACTATGGTCAACACGCTCCTAGAAGACAGCGGTGCGGCTAATATAGATGAACTGAACACACTGATGAGGGAGAGGGAGAAGTGGAGGGTCCGTCATCGTGCCTGACACCGGCCCCCTAGGCCTGAGTCGACATAGTAGTATTAGTAGTTCCCTAATTGCCCACCAACTGAAAGGCCAGTCACCCGACCAGGCTCATTATCCAACAGCAGGTCCAATACAGCCCCTCTGCTTGTTGGACTCTCTATATATTGAATTAAGAATGCCTCCTGCTTGCACCTAACAAATTCTGCCCCATCTATACCCCTTGTGCTATGAAGGTCCCAGCTGATACTGGAGAAGTTGAAGTCCCTCATGACAACAACCAAATTGTTTTTACACCTTTCCTCAATCTGTTCCTCAATGTCTCACTGGTTACTGGTGGGGGGGTGGTCTGTGGTGCAATCTCATCAGAGTGATTGCATCCTTCCTACTCTTGAGTTCTAGCTCAATAGACATAGTGGGTGAGCCCTCCACTATGTCCCCTCTATGTGCAGCTGTGATATCGTCCCTGAATAGTAGTGCAATTCTCCCACCCTTCCACCATCTTTTACCTTCCTCTCTATCTTTTCTTAAACATCAAAAACCTGGAATATTAAGAACCTATTTCTGTCCCTCTCTTAGCCAAGTCTCTATAATGGCCACAACATGATACTTCCATGTACTGACCCATTCTCTAAACTCATCACCTTTATACATAATGCTCCTAGCATTAAAATTCGCACATGTCAAACTATCCATCCCACCATACCTATTACTTTGGTCCTGCCTGTTCTTACTGGCCCTGACATCTTCCTTTCTCTCCAACCCTCTACTTTCTGACCTAGTACCCTGGTTTCCTTTCCCCGCCAAACTAGATTAAATCCTTCCAAGTAGCTAGTGAACCTCCTGGCCAGCATCGTCTAGTTTGGGTTCAACCCGTCCCTCTTGTACAGGTCACCTCTGCACTGGAAAAGGTTCCAATGATCCAAGAAACCGAAACCCTGTCCCTTGCACCAACTCCTCAGCTACATTTATATACGTACTGTAATTTATTTATTTATTTATTTGTTTTTCTATATTATCATCTATTGCCACTAAATTAACAAATTTCACAACATATGTCGGTGATATTAAACTTGATTCTGATTCTTGGATTGCCTATCTAGATCCATAAATTAAGCTCACACATAAGATTGTTGTGTATTAATTGTTAAGATTCTTGTATTGAGATATCAGCATTTCTATAGAGATGGTGGGGGAAAATCTAGTGTGAAATCTAACGTGAAACATTGTAGTTAGTAAGTTGAAAAGAAAATAAGACACATCGTTACTTTGGAGGTAAAACAAGCAACTACAAATGTAAGTGGTATGCTGTCCTCCAGTGAAAGAGAGTTGGGGTGAAAGAATGAAACACTCTTCAGGGTGGAGACCAAAGATTGGGAGGACATGCAGGTTTGGCTTCAGGGTGGATACACTTGCCTTGAAGACCCCTGGGTTTTGAGGAATGACTGAGCAGCATGGTCTGAGTTTAGGAGAATGAGAGGGAATCCCACTGAAGTACTCTGGAATCAGAGTGTAATTGACGAAAAGTCAAGAACTGGGGGCATAATCTCAGCACAAAGAGCCTAATGTTTAGGACTGAGTTTTAGAGAAATTCCTACACTCTGAGACTGATGAATCTTTGGATTTTCCTGCTGTAGAGGACTCATTCAGTGAGTATATACAAGACTGAAGTCCATAGGATAATATATAAAGCCTCCGTGATATCAAACATTAAAGTAAACCATTCAGGCAACTTCACCCCCATAACATCCTTAGATCCTGTAATGTTAGGCTAGAAATAGAGAACTCCAATAGTGACAGACCTGAACTCAAGTGACGGATGCCTGCAGTATGCAGCCCAGACAGCATACCTCCAGAAGTGGAGACAAATACAACTGAGGCATCTAAGGGGATAGGCACATGAATGTGCAGACAATAGAAGGATATGGACATTGAGTCGGTTGAAGAGACTAGTTTAGTTAGTTGTTTACAAGTTAAATTAGTTTGGCACACCGTTGTGGGCCGGAAGGCCAGTTCCTGTGCTGTACTGTTCTATATTCTATGTTCAAACAGATTTTCTTTACTCCAATGAACTTGGTTTAGAGCAGGAGTTCCCAAACTTTTTATGCCATGGACGTCTACCATTAACTGAGGGGTCCTTTGACCCCAGGACGGGGACCCCTGGTTTTGAGGATCAGTCACAATATTATTGAACAGGGGGATAGGCTCAGGAACTCCTGCTCCTAATTCTCATGTTCTTATGTCAGCAGGTAAAAAACTAAAACTTAACCCTTCCTGACTTGATGCTGATTGGTTAGATTACTTAATATAATTAGGTTCATTTTTGCTGTAACATTGTCTTTTGTTTACATATTTTATGTGCTATCTCTACATATGTGTTTTTTTATTGACAAGATGAAAAGAATGAGTCTGGGAAAAAAATTAGGAGTGATTCCAGGAAGATCAGCTTCGTGTGCTGGTCTGTGTACGCAGACCAAGGACATGGCAGTGTACGCATGGGGGGAGCAGCAGCAGAAACTGAGGGCCGACGTAAACAGCCAACGGGGAAATGAAAGGGATTGACAATATCAAAGGTAACACTGGGACGCAGGCTCAAGCTTCAGAGAAAAGCCGCCAGTGAGGCTTTACACAAGAAAACCTGCACAAAGGACTAATAGATGAAAGAAATGCTTCAGACAATATGAGAGGGGTCAACATCTGCAAAACACGTCCTGGCTTGTGACAGGGCCTGGTGGTTGGATTAGATTTGCTTTACACACCTGCCCACAACAGTTTCTGTGTTGCTGGAACACTGACAGTATCACACCCATTAATCTCCTCGATTCTTGTTTTCCCAGGGAAATGGATTTCAGTCTTAATAACTATCATCACATTTGCTGTAAAATTGGAAGTTGAAATGTTTGTCCTTTGATTGCTGTCTGGTGACAAGAAATGTGAGGGACTTTGCTGAAGAAAGGAGATAGGTACATGCTTAGAATTAGTTTCAGTTCGCCCGTACAGCTTCAACAGATGTATAAATGGGGCTTCTGACAAAAGTCTTGGCAGTGGAATGGGAACAACTCCAAGAAAATTCCTGGTCTCAATTTAGTGGTATTTATTTAATTCACACAGATAATGACTGTCTGTACCTATGTGCCTGTGATGCTGCTGCAAGCAAATTTTCCTTTGTACCCGTACCTCACTATAGTCAAGCAGATGACAATAAACTCCACTTGACTTAACTTGATATAATTAAATGGTGGCATAGAGAGAGAAATGAAGTCCTCTCAGGCACAATGGACTAGATTTATTTTCAGAATTTGAGCTCACTGTTAATGGAGTAAAACGACAACAAGCCACAAAAAGCGGCCTTTAATTCCATCTACTCTGCTGCCCTTTGTGCCAAATGCATTGGTTTTGGCTGGTTTCCTTCATGAGATATACCTGGAATGTGGTGAGACATTAGTTGTTACAGGTTTCCCACAGGCAGTCTTGCTTCTCCCAGTTAACGTTAATCTGCTTCTTATCTAGATGTTAACCCAAGTGCAATCACTTCCTTAGAATGTATGTCTCACTTATTTATGTAATATGCTGAAGTATCAAGTGGTTTCTTAGTCATTAGTAGGAAGGTTAGATACTCAGTGACTGAATTTGGTAAGTATAATTAGTGAAATATATTGAATTGGCATTTATATTGATCCTTTAATAAAATAATAACAATGGTACAAAGTGTAAAGGAGCAGCCAGAAGTTGTGGTACACTTTGGTACCGACAACATAGGTAGGAAAAGCGATGAGGTCCAGAAGAGTGAAAATAAGGAGCTAGGAAGAAAGTTAGAAAGCGGGACCTCAAGGGTGGTGATCTCTGGATTGCTGCCTGTGCCATGTGCCAATGGGGGTAAGAATAGGATGATATGGCAGATGAATGTGTGACTGAAGGATTTGTGCAGGGAGTAGGGTTTCAGATTCATCAATCATTGGGATTGGTTCTGGGAAAGGTGTAACCGATACAAAAGTGATGAGTTACACTTGAACTCGAGGGGGACCAATATCCTTGTGGGCAGGTTTTCTAGAGCTGTTAGGAAGGGATTAAACAAGGTTGGCAAGGGGATGGGAACCAGAGTGATAGATCAGAGGATGGGGCAGTTGGTGTAAAATTAGATGAAACACGTAGAGAGACAGTGAGGAAGGATAGGTAGAGGATAAGGCAAATTTGAAGTCATTTGGATGGATTGAAATGTGTCTATTTTAATGCGAGAAGTTTGAGGAACAAGAGTGATGAACTTGGATCAGTGCATGGAACTACAACATTGTGGCTATCACATAGAGTTGATTGTAACAAGGGCAGAAATGGCTGCTGGATGTTCTGGGGTTTAGCTGTATCAAAGCAGATGGGGGTTGGCGGGAGTGGGGGGACAGGTAAATGAGGTGAGAAAGTGGTGCTGCTAATCAGGATGGTATCACAGTTGCAGAAAGGGAGGATGTCATGGAAGGATCGTCCACTGAGTCAGTGCGGGTGGGAGTCAGAGACAGGAAGAGAGCAGTCACCCTATTGGAAGTAACCTAGTGACTTCCCAGTAACAGCAGGAACAGGAACAGATAACGAGGCAGAGGTTGGAAAGGTGCAAAGTAACAGGGTTGTTGTATGCTTGACTTCAACTTCCCTAATATTGACTGGCACGTCCTTAGTGCAAAAGGTTTAGATGGGGCAGAATTTTTTTAGGTGTGTCTAGCGTTCCCGACTCAAAACGTGGACATGCTGACTAGAGGAGAGGTTGTACTATATCTAGTACTAGGCAATGAATCTGGTCAAGTGACAGATCTATCAGTGGGTGAGTATTTCGGAGAAAGTGGTCACAACTTCCTGACCTTTACCATAGCCTTGGACAGGGATAGGAGCAGACAGCATGGGAAAGTATTTAATTGGAGGAGGACAAATTATGATGCTATTAAGCAGGAATTTAGATTTTAAATTGGGAATAGATGTACTCATGGAAATGTACAATGGAAATGTGGAGGTTGTTGAGGGAGTACCTCCTTGGGATTCTGGATAGGGATATTCCACAGAGGAGAGGAAAGGATGGTAGAGTGGAGGAACCATGGTTGACAAGAGATGTGAAATATCTGGTCAAGAAGAAGTAAAAAGCGTACTTAAGGTTTAGACAGCAAGGATCAGATAGGGTTCTAGAGATTTACAAGGTAGCCAGGAAGGAATTAAGAGACTTAGAGGAGCTAGAAGGGGGCATAAGAAGGCTTCGTCGAGTAGGATTAAGGAAAACACCATGGTGTTCTACATGTTTGTGAAGAACAGGAGGATGACCAGAGTGAGTGTAGGGTTGAAACATGCACCTGAAGGCAGAGGAGGGAGGGGAGGTCCTTATTGAATACCTTGCTTCAGTATTCGCCAATGGGAGGGACCTTGACAAATGTGAGGACAACATAGAACACATTGACGTTAAGAAAGAAGATGTACTGCAACTTTTGAAAAGCATAAGAGTAGATAAATCCTTGGAACCAGATGGGATAAACCCTAAGGGATTACTGCACCTTTGGTTATGATCTTTGCATCCTCACTGGCTACGAGAGTAGCAGCAGAGATTGGAGAGTGACGAAAGTTATTCCTTTGTTCAAAAACAAAATGTAATCAGGATAATCCTGGGATTATAGACCTGTGAGTCTTACATCAGAGGTGTGCAAAGTATTGGAGAGGATACGTAGAGACAGGACTTGCTAACATTTGGAGAAGCTTAGTTTGATTAGGAATTTTGGGCTTGGAAGCTGTGATATTGTTAAGTCTCATAACCTCATCCCACTCTCATGAGAGACAATCATATCAGCAAATGAGTGACGTTTGTTTTGATGGGAATTCAGCTGGAATATTTCCAGATAATCCTGGCTGCATGTATTTGAAGTACATATTCTGCCTTGCTTTTATCACCACACCAGTGAGAATTGAAAGTTCATGGTGTCTCCTCCTCCCATTATCGTTCACCACCGCTCATCATTGGAAATAGCAGGGCAGTGGAGTTTTGATCTGTCAATAGTGGGTCTGGTCACCTCAGTCATTAGCGTGCTGCTTCATGTTTAGCATGCACATGACCATGTACTGTAGTTTCTTCAGGTTGGCACTTTGATTTTAGGAACACCAGGTGCTGTCCCTGGCATAATCATGAACACTCTGTTAATTTGACAAAGCTCAAGAACACAAAAGCAACAGTGTGTCCCATTAGTGGGCTGGAAAACAGAGTGGACCATCCCAATAAAGATAAAAATGTATTAAATAACATGAAATTAAGCCCCACCTTCTCAAGGTGGAAATCTTATACCTGGGTTTATGTTTAAGGTGAAAGAGGGAAAGGTTAAGGGAGATTTGCAAGGCAAGATTTTTACACACACAAGGCGATAAATTAAGTGGTTACAGGAAGAAGGCAGGGGAATGGGGTTCAGAGGGGAAATAAATCAGCCATGATCAAATTGAGGAGCAGACTTGATGAGCCAAATAGTTGAATCTGGCTCCCATGTCTTTTAATCTTTCATTCTAAATGCCTGGAAAGCAGTGACAGGGAAGGGAGTTGAGCAGATAAGGTAACAATGTTTAGGAGGTATTTGCACACACTTGAACAGGTGGGAAATTTAGGGATCAGAACAATATGCAAGCAGATGGGATTAGTCAGATTGGCATTGTGTTGGGACTGCTTCTTTTTATGTTACACGTCAATGACTTAGAGGATGGAATTGATGGCTTTGTTGCAAAGTTTGCAGATGATATAAAGGTAGGTGGAGGAAGTACATCCTTTTGGAAGTTTTAAGGAAGCAGAGAGGTTACATAAGGACTTAGACAGATTAGATGAATGGGCAAAGAAATAGCAGATGGAGTGCAGTGTTGGGAAGTGTATGGTCATGCACTTTGGTAGAAAAAAAAGGATAGACTATTTTCTAAATGGAGAGAAAATTCAAGAATCAGAGGCACAAAGGAACTTGGGAGTCCTTGTGCAGGATTCCGTAAAGGTTAATTTGCAGGTTGAGTCTGTGGTGAGGAAGACAAATGTGATGTTAGCATTCATTTCAAGAGGACTAGAATATAAAATCAAGGATGTATTGTTGAGGCATTATAAAGCACTAGTGAGGCCTCACTTGGAGTATTGTGAGCAGTTTTGGCCCCTAATCTTAAAAAGGATGTACTGACTTTGAAGAGGATTCAAAGGCGGTTCACAAAAATGGTTCCAGGATTGAACGGCTTGTCATAATGAGAGGGTTTGATGGCTCCAGGCCTATATACACTAGAATTCAGAAGACTGAGGGGTGGCCTAATTGAAACCTATCAAATGTTGAAAGGCCTGATAGAGTGGATGCAGAGAGGATGGTTCCTATGGTGGGATAGTCTAAGGCTAGAGGACACAGCCTCAGAATAGAGTGGCGTCCTTTTAGAATGGAGTTGAGGAGGAATTTCTTCAACCAGAAAGTGGTGAATCTGTGGAATTTGTTGCCACCGGCTACTGTGGAGGCCAAGTCCTTACGAATATTTAGAACAGATTTTAATAAATTCTTGATTAGTAAGGGCAAGAAGGGATATGAGAAGAAGGCAGTAGATTGGGGCTGAAAGGGAATGAAATGGCGGAGCAGACTAGATGGGCCAAAATGGCCTAATTCAGCTCCTCTATCTTCTGGTCTTATGGTCTTTTTTTGGTCAGAGCAGACATAGGATGCCAATTCCTGTGCTGTACTGTTCTATGTTCTATGATCCTGGGACATCCTCATAATATTATAGTCAGACAAATACCATATTAAGTGCACATCTTTGTTATAATGTAGGAACTATGGGATCCATTTGGCAAAAGGCAAATTCCTACCAATTGTAATGTGACGATGACAAATCCATTTATTACTAGATGTTGACTTAGGGATAAATGATTTTCAAAACAGTAGGAATATCTTCTCCACTTTTCTCATCTACATTAGTCAATAGGAATTTAGTCGAAAGATAGAACTATAAACAGAGATCTTGTGCCACTAAAACATTCCCTGAGTGTGGTGTTAAAGCATTAGCATAGATTTTGGACTCAGATCTCTGGAGTGCAGGTGGGTCAGCAATCTTCTAATTCAGAGGCAAGTGTATAAACACCTGATGTTGACATCTATGTACAGATTGTCCTTTATTCTCTGGGACCCTTTAGGTTTACTACTGTGATTTTGATGGTGCATGTGGGTAGATGACCTCCACCAAGGATCTGGTGAAGTTTACAAGCAGATGAATGGCAAGGATTGACATAAAAGGCTTGCCTGTGTCTAACCATATGTACAAGGTTGACCGTTCCACTAACCCCTACTTGTACTGATGGGGTCAGTACAGAAGAGCATATTGAATGTGATCCTGGATTAAGTATGTGGATTGTGACCTACGGAATTTTGAGACCAGAGAATTTATCACTTGGAGTCATTGTTTGAAAAGAACCCACTCTATTCAAAACAGATTTGATTTGCATTGAGGTCAATAATTAAAGAATTCAAGAACAATTAAGTCTACTCTGTAAGTAACTCTTTGTTGACACGTCAAATGGAAGAATTTGGAATTCTAATTGAAATGAATTAAAAACTAAAGACCAAACACATTTTGGAAAAGCAAAGTATTACTGCTCTGAATAAAGCTAAAGAAAAAGATTAGCTTTCTTTGTCACATGTACATCGAAACATATAGTGAAATGTGTAGATTGTGTCAAATCTAATGAGCAAGGATTTTGATGGGAGCAGTTTGTAAGTGTCGCCATGCTTCTGGCATCAACATAGCAGGCCCACAACTTACTAACTCTAATCCATACATCTTTGAAACGTGGGAGGAAACTGGAGCACTGGAGGAAACCCACATGGGCACAGGGAGAACGTACAGACTCCTTATGTGATGGGAATCAAGCCCCGATCTTGCTGTTGCTGTAATAGCAGTAGAATCTTTCTTCTATCTTTCTAACATACCCATTATAAGAAACAACAGACCAATAGCCCTTGAGCCAACTGGGGTATTCAGTAAGATCCTGGTTGATCCAGTTTTTGCAATAATACCCATTTTCCATTCTCTTCCCTATACACCTTGATTCCCTTATAGTTCAAACGTCTGTCTGTCTCTGACTGGAATATATTCAGTAACTCTACCTTCAGATATATCAGCATGGGAGAATTACAAGAAGTCAAGGCTCTCCAAGAGACAATAATTCCTCCAAAGGATACAGGACAGAGACAAAGAGTGGGGAAGAAGATCTCACTATTCTACCAACACACAGGAAGTGCTGGAGGAACTCAGAAGGTCAGTCAACGTTTTGGGCTGAGACCCTTCATCAGGGTCTCTTGTAACATTATTGCACCGACCTTGAAATTCAGTGAGATGGGAGTAAGAGAGAGGGAACTGAGCTCTTTGCTGAGGTTGATCCTTTAGGCTCAAAGTGGGATACAGAAAGCGTGATGAACGGCAAAAAAACCTAAAAGAATATACTTCCCTGCTCAAGGACAGCTTGTATCCTGTTGTTATAGGATTATCAAATGGTCTCCTTTAGTTTGACCTCACAATCTCCCCCATCCTTGTCTTGCACCTTATCGTCTGCCTGCACTGCACTTTCCCTGTAACTGAAACACTTCATTCTGCTTTTCCTTTGTACTAACTGAATGTACTCACGTGATCAAACGATCTATATGGACGGCTGCAAAATAACGTTTCATCACACCTCAGTACATGTGACAATGTTACCATTTTAACTCTTTAATAAAATCTTGCCTCCTCTCAGAATCAAAATTGAACTATTTCAAATTGGTAACTACTATACAATATCTACAACTATGCCAATGTCAAGCGGATTCTAGTTCACACACGCAATATCATAGGAGGTGAAGTAGCAAAGCTATCAGGCTTGTACTGGAATGCAAGGTGAGTTCTTGCCAAGGATAATGAAGTAACACCATTACTTCTGATTACAGCATAGTGATAACCTTTGGCCAAATCTAGCCTAGCTTATTTTTTTGTTTAAAGACTGCATTTGGAGTCACCAGACATCACCAAGCAGTAAAGGTATATTTAATTTCTGGAAGATAACTCAGAGCTAAAAACCACTGTTTCTATTGCAAGTATCCAATGAGCTATCTTGAGCAGTTAGGTAGTTGTTGAGGGCATGGAATCCCTTGATTTGGTAGAAGAGAGAGAGGGACTACACTTCTGAATTTCATTACTCTATTGCTTTTCCTCCAACATCTGTCAAGGTTTTCAACCTTGATCTAAAAACAAACTGATAAATTGGTTTATTATTGTCACATACACACAGAAACCATTTTATATGGTAGCTCCTGTACCTAATAAAGTGGCTACTGAGTGTATGTTTGCAGTCATTTGCTGTTGTATATAGCCCATCCACTTCCAGATTCGATGTGTTGTGCATTTGGAGATGCTCTTCTGCACACCGTTTGTAATATGTGGGTATTTAAGTTATCGTTCCCCTTGTCTCAGCTCGAACCAGTCAGCCCATTCTCCTCTGACCTCTCTCATTGAAAAGATATTTTTGTTCACAGAACTGCCGCTCACTGAATGTTGAAGCAACACACATCAAAGTTGCTGGTGAACGCAGCAGGCCAGGCAGCATCTCCAGGAAGAGGTACAGTCAATGTTTTGGGCCGAGACCCTTTGTCAGGACTGATGAAGTCCTGATGAAGGGTCTCGGCCAGAAATGTCGACTGTACCTCTTTCTGGAGATGCTGCCTGGCCTGCTGCGTTCACCAGCAACTTTGATGTGTGTTGCTTGAATTTCCAGCACCTGCAGAATTCCTCGTGCTCACTGAATGTTTTTTTGTTTTTGGCCCAAAACTGCTCACAATACTCCAAATGCAGTCTTGCCAATGCCTTATAAAGCCTCAGGATTACATCCTTGGTTTTATATTCTAATCTTCCCATAATGAATGCTAACATTGTATCTGCCTTCCTTACCACAGACTCAATCTGCACGTTAACCTTTTTGGAATCCTGCACCCTACATGAGGACTCCCATGACCCTTTGCACATGATTTTTGAATTTTCTCCTAATTTAGAAATTAGTCCACATCTCTATTCCTTGTATCAAAGTGTGTGACCATACACTTCCCTGCACTGTATTCCATCTGCCACTTCTTTGCCCATTCTCCCAATATGTCCAAGTCCTTTTACCAGTAATCAAGCCACAAAGTCAAAAATAACAGAGTTTGCTCAGGTTTTTGTACTCAAGTTTGTGCAGAAGTCTTCATTTTCAGTTTGCATCCTTGATATCGCCATTTTTAAGGGAATTTGTGGAAAACTAACAATATAAAACCGTAAACACAAGAGATTCTGTAGATGCTAGAAATCCAGCGCAGTACACACAAAATGCTGGAGGAACTCAGCAGGCCAGGCAGCATCTATGGAAATTAATGGACAGCTGATGTTTTGGGCCAAGACCCTTCAGCAGGACTGAAATATGAAACTATAATGCCTACTTACTCTGCGAAACAGTGTGCTAAATTAACTCATGGCCAGATAAATGACAGACTACAGCATCTACAGCTACCTGTTATACCTTCTGGCAATGAAACTGAATTTCCAATGGTGTGAGGGAGAAGCATCTCTTAGATTGGTACTCTATGCCACTGTAGGCAGTCGGGTCACCTCATTAGCACTACAATGCTGCAGCTGCAATCAGAAATGACACAGTAAGGGCAGTGCTGTAAGGTAAATGTAGCATTAGACAATCTTATTTTTTACATGGCCCATTAGGCTGTGTTATCATTCTTCGTCCTAATTAGATTACATGGATCACTGAAAGGACACTGTACTGAATTGTGTTCGAACACTGTGTTTTGGTAGACGCAGCAATTTCAGCATCAATTTCTCAGCAATAACCACTTCATCAATGCTTTTAGGCACCAAAGCCACATCAGCAGTTTTGAAGCTACGTGTAAGGACGAAAGCTCTGATGAGAGTTCACTGATTGATATTTTCAAATCAGTGAGGGACACTACATGGGGAAAAAGTTCATAGACTGATGGCTAAACCAGCAATGCAAAAAGGAATTTCTTTACATTTTACAAGAGAACACAATATTTTTTGAACTCCTGACAATAAGTTACAACCATTTTGATAGGTTAGAAACATTAAATCATCTTGTTGTTGCACAATCAGAAATGGCTGAGCTTTATTATGTGGTTGAGAAGAAATTCAATATTACAATGTATTGTTTAATTCATTTGATGGATTTTATGAGTTTCAAATATTCACTTCTTACTTGAGTTAATGTAATGATAATGATATAAACCTTGTTGATACTTTCCCTGCAATGACTTGTGTTACCTTGCTTTGCAATGTGCTGTCACTCAGGGCAATTTTCTCTGTATCTACCCTGTAATTGCATTTGTGTTTAGATGATATTGTTAACAGCAAAATTCCCAAAACATTAGGAATAAAGAAAATCAGACACAGAGCTGTATTGAACTTGAGCTAACATTCTAGCACTCGGAGCAATCAAGCTGTTGTTATGAAGGTAACTCGGAGAGGTGAAAAAGTCGAGTACTGGATTTGGGTGTATGAATGGAGCTAAGGTGAGGAACTAATTTTGGGTGTGTGTTCTCACATGTTACTGTCAGATTTAGAGCATTGTAAAGCATTGCTGGTGGAATAAAATGTTACTGCCATTTTCAACCAACACCACTAAACCATGCACGGTCAGGTGTACACATGCAAGTTTGCTTTAGAAACCATACAAACCATAGAAAAACTACAGCACAGAAACAGGCCTTTTGGCCCTTCTTGGCTGTGCCGAACTATTTTCTGCCTAGACCCACTGACCTGCACACGGACCATATCCCTCCATACACCTCCCATCCATGTATCTGTCCAATTTATTCTTAAATGTTAAAAAAGAACCCGCATTTACCACCTCGTCTGGCAGCTCATTCCACACTCCCACCACTCTCTGTGTGAAGAAGCCCCCCTTAATGTTCCCTTTAAACTTTTCCCCCCTCACCCTTAACCCATGTCCTCTGGTTTTTTTCTCCCCTTGCCTCAGTGGAAAAAGCCTGCTTGCATTCACTCTATCTATACCCATCATAATCTTATATACCTCTATCAAATCTCCCCTCGTTCTTCTACGCTTCAGGGAATAAAGTCCTAACCTATTCAACCTTTCCTGTAACTGAGTTTCTCAAGTCCCGGCAGCATCCTTGTAAACCTTCTCTGCACTCTTTCAACCTTATTAATATCCTTCCTGTAATTTGGTGACCAAAACTGAACACAATACTCCAGATTCGGCCTCACCAATGCCTTATACAACCTCACCATAACATTCCAGCTCTTATACTCAATACTTTGATTAATAAAGGCCAACGTACCAAAAGCTCTCTTTACGACCCTTTACTTTTGTCAAGGAATCAGAATCAGATCTATTATCACTAACTTATGAGTGATGAAGTTTGTTGTTTTACAATTGCAGTGCAGTGCAAAGATAAAAAATTACAATAAATCACAAAATAAATATATAGTGCAAAAAGAAGGAATAATCAGGTACGTTCATAGACTTTATTGACTGTACAGATATTTGATGACAAGAGAGAAAAGCTGTTTCTGAGTGTCTGAGTGTGAGTCTTTAGCCTCTTGCACTTTCTCCCCAATGGCAGTGATGAGAAAGGGGCATATCGCAGATGTTGATCCCAGAGTCAGAGTGGTGATCTTAAGGCATTAGCTCTTCACAGCTTCAGTGAAGAAAGGCTTCTCTCAGGGAAAGCAAAGGAAAGAAAAGTGCAAGTTTTCTCCTTCTCTTCTTTATATCTGCTCAGCAAGGACAGTAGAGCTGTCAGGCAGGAGAGTGCAATGCTCCTCTTGCGGGATGTGGGAAGGCTGGGAGCCCTCCAGTATCCCTGACCACTACAACTGCAAGAAGTCCATCCAGCTGCAGCTTCTAACACTCCGTGTTAAAGGGTTGGAGCTGGAACTGGATGAACTCGAGATCATTTGGGAGGCTAAATCAGAACCAGAATCAGGTTTATTATCACCAGCATGTGTCGTGAAATTTGTTAACTTAGCAGCAGCAGTTCAGTGCAATACATAATATAGAGGTAGTGTCCAAAGATTCAATGTCCATTTAGGAATCGGACTGCAGAGGGGAAGAAGCTGTTCCTGAATTGCTGAGTGTGTGCCTTCAGGCTTCTGTACCTCCTACCCGATGGTAACATGCCCTGGGTGATGGAGGTCCTTCATAATGGACACTGCCTTTCTGAGACACCGCTCCCTAAAGATTTCCTGGGTTCTTTGTTGCCTAGTGCCCAAGATGGAAAGATGGAGCTGACTAAATTTACAACCTTCTGCAGCTTCTTTCGGTCCTGTCCAGTAGCCACCCTCTACCCCCCATACCAGAGAGTGATGCAGCCTCTCAGAATGTTCTCCACGGTACATCTATAGAAGTTTTTAAGTGTATTTGTTGACATGCCAAATCTCTTCAAACTCCTAATGAAGTATAGCCAATGTCTTGCCTTCTTTATAACTGCATCAATATGTTGGGACCAAGTTAGATCCTCAGAGATTTTGACACCCAGGAACTTGAAACTGCTCACTCTCTCCACTTCCGATCGCTCTATGAGGATTGGTATGTGTTCCTTCATCTTACCCTTCCTGAAGTCCACAGTCAGCTCTTTCGTCTTACTGATTTTGAGTGCCAGGTTGTTTCTGCAGCACCATTCCACTAGTTGGCATATCTCACTCCTGTATGCCCTCTTGTCACCACCTGAGATTCTACCTACTATCAGCAAATTTACAGATGGTACTTGAGCTATGCCTAGGCACACAATCATGTGTATTTCGAGAGTAGAGCAGTGGGCTAAGCACACACCCCTGAGGTGCACCAGTGTTGATCGTCAGCGAGGAGGTTATGTTATCACCAATTCACACAGATTGTGGTCTTCTGGTTAGGAAGTCGAGGTTCCAATTGCAGAGGGAGGTACAGAGGCCCAGGTTCTGCAACTTCTCAATCAGGATTGTGGGAATGATGATATTAAACGTTGAGCTATAGTCGATGAAGGGGTGATAAATAAGACATATAAGTTAACAAATTTCAAGACACATGTCAATGATAATAAACCTGATTCTGATATAGAGTAGTTACTCCAAGGTGCAGAGCACAGGAAACTGGGTGATAGTCAGGAAGGAGAAGGGGATAAGGAGCCAGTGTAGAGAACCCCTGTGGCCATCGCTCTAAACAACAGTTATAGCACTTTAGATACCCTCAGTGGGGATTGACCTAACAAAGGAAGGTCACAGTGATCGGGTCTCTGGCTCTGAGTCTGCCTCTGTCACTCAGAGGAGAGGGAGAAGAAGAGGCTGTGTCATAGGGGATTCACTAGTTAGGGGAACAGACAGGAGGTTCTGTGGGCAAGAACGAGTCTCTCGGATGGTATGTTGCCTCCCGAGTGGAGGGTCCTGGATATCTCAGATCGAGTCCTTAGCATCCTTAAGTGGGAGGGTGAACAGCCAGAAATCATGGTCCATATAGGTGTCAGTGACATGGGAAGGACAAGTAACAAGGTTCTGCATCTGGAGTTTAGGGCGTTAGGTGCTAAATTAAAGGGCAGGACCTCCAGGGTTGTGATCTCAGGATTGCTACCCATGCCACGTGCTAATGAGGCCAGAACTAGAAGATTATACAGTTTATTACGTGGCTAAGCAGTTGGTGCAGGAAGAGGGCATAACATTTTTGTTTCATTGGGCTCTCTTCCAGGGAAGGTGGGACCTGTACAGAAGGGATGGTTTGCACCTGAACTGGGGGGGACAAATATCCTAGCGGGAAGATTTGTTAATGTTGAACAGTGGGGTTTAAACAAGAGTTGCAGGGGAATGGGAACCATAGGGCCAGAAGAGTCCGTGGAGAGATTGTGGAGGCAGATGTTGGCAAAACCTCAGACAAAGTTAGGAACCAAAAGGCCTACAAATTTCAATGACAGATAGAAAATTCAAGCCAATAGGGCAATGGTACAATAGTCATGGGCGATTTCAATATGCAGGTAGATTGGGAAAATCAGGTTGGTGCTGGATTAGAGGAGTGAGAATTTCTAGAGTGCCCACGAGACGACTTTTTAGAACAGCCCATGGTTGAGCCCACTAGAGGATCAGCTTTTCTGGACTGGGTGTTGTGCAAAGAACTGGAATTGATTAGAGCGCTTAAGGTAAAAGAAACCCGAGGGGCAAGTGATCATAATGTGATCAAGTTCACCCTGAAATTTGAGAAGGAGAAGCTAAAGTCAGATGTATCAGTATTACAGTGGAGTAAAGGGAATTACAGAGGCATGAGAGAGGACTTGGCTAAAATTGATTGGAAAAGAATGCTGGCAGGGACAACGGTAGAGCAGCAATGGCTGGAATTTCTGTAAGCAATTTGGAAGGCACCAGGATATATACATCCCAAGGAGGAGGAAGTATTCTAAAGGAAAGATAACACAACCATGGCTAACAAGAGGAGTGAAAGCCAATGAGAGAGCACATAATAGAACAAACATTAGTGGGAAGTTAGAGGATTGGGAAGTTTTTAAAAACCAACAGAAGACAAATAATAAGTCATTAAGGAGGTTAAGTTGGAATATCGAAGAGGATACCAGAAAATTGTTTCAGATACATAAAAGAGATGTGAGAGTGGATATCAGACAGCTGGAAAATTATGATGGAGAGGTAGTAATGAGGGACAAGGAAATGGCAGATGAACTGAAATAAATATTTTGCATCAGACTTCACTGTGGAAGACACTAGCAGTTTGGTGGACACTCCAGGTGTCAGGGGGCATGAAGTGTGTGAAGTTACCATTACTAGAGAGAAGGTTCTTGAGAAACTGAAAGGTCTATAGGTAGATAAGTCACCTGGACTAGATGGTACACAGCTCAGAGTTCTGAAAGAGGTGGCTGAAGGAATCATGGAAACATTAGTGATGATCTTTCAAGAATCACTAGGTTCTGGAATGGTTCCAGAAGACTGGAAAATTGCAAATATCACTCCATTCTTCAAGTAGGGAGAGAAGCAGAAGAAAGGAAACTATAGGCCAGTTAGTCTGACCTGAGTGGTTGGGTAGATGTTGAAGTCTATTATTAAGGATGAGGTCTCAGGGTACTTGGAGGCACATGATAAAATAGGTCATAGTCAGCATGGTTTCCTCAAGGAAGAATCTTGCCTGACAAATCTGTTGGAATTCTTTTAAGAAATAACAAGCAGGATAGATAAAGGAGATTCTGTTCATGTTGTGTACTTGAATTTTCTGAAAGCCTTTCACAAGGTACAACACATGAGTCTGCTTAACAAGCTATGAGCCTGGATAAAGCAGTGAAAAGGATATAGTGAAACTGGAGAGGGTTCAAAGGAGGTTGACGAAAATGATACCAGGATTGAATGGCTTGTCAAATGAAGAGTGTTTGATGGCTCTCGACCTGTATTTACTAGAATTCAGACGAATAAGGGGTGACCTCTTTGATGGTGAAAGGCCTTGATAGAGTGGATGTGGAGAGGATGTTTCCTGTGGTGGGAGAGTCTAGGACCAGAGGACACAGCCTCAGAATAGAGGGGTGTCCTTTAGAATGGAGATAAGGAAGAATGTCTTTCGCCAGACAGTGGTGAATCTGTGGAAGTCATTGCCACATGCAGCCATGTTTAAAGCAGAGGTTGATAAATTCTTGATTGGTCAGGGCATGAAGAGATATGTGGAGAAGGTAGGATATTGTTGCTGAGAGGAAAATTGGTTCAGCCATGATGAAATGGCAGAGCAGATGTGCTGGGCCAAATGGTCTAATTCTTCTCCTATACCTATCTTATGGTTTTATGTTGAGTGCCTTTGGTGATGGATGGTACCTTCTTGAAGCACTCCTTCTTGAAGATGTCTGCAATGATAAGGAGGGTTGTGCCTATGATAGAGATAGCTGAGTCTTATAACCCTCTGCAGCCTCTTGTGATCCTGTGCAATTGGAGCTTTTGTACTGGGCTGTGTTGCAACAAGTTAGAATGCTCTCCCCTGTACATCTATAGAAATTTGTAAGATTTGAGGAATAGCCTCAAACTCCTAGCAAAGTAGAGCTGCTGGAGTGCCTTCTTCATGATTGCATTAATGTGTTGACCCAAAGAGAAATCATCAGAGATAATCAATGCCCAGGAACGTGAAGCTGGCCCAGCAATGAGGACTGCTGCATGCTCTGATGACTTCCCCTTTCCAAAGTCCACAATGATCTCCTTGAACTTGCTGCTGTTCAATTTGTTGTTGCAACAGCACTCAATCAGCCGATCTATCTCACTGAGATGTGGAGATCATCATTAATCAATTTCTGGTTTCCTCTGTATAGCTAATATCTGGGCAGAGCTGGTACTTGAGTACTCATAATTTATTTAAGTACATTTGAAATCTTGATAAGACATGCAGTAAGTAGCAAAGCAATGTGAAGTATCGTTCTTCTCCAAACTGATTTTCCCACAAGTACTATTAAAAAGTGCAAGTTAAGCAGTGCTTAAAAGTTACACAGAAGCTCCTGGTCATCTACCTGCTTATTGCCACTTTACAGACGATTTGTACCAATGCCTGATTGAACAAAGATGTTCATATCCAGCAAACCTTTATGGAACTATCTTTGCAGATTACCAGCAAATGTAACTTCATTTTCTTCAAGATGCAAAAGCAGTGCAAGATACGTTAAAGACATTCTGATGCAAAATATTTAGTTATCTGCAGAAGTTGACAAAAAAACTTCAGGCTTGAAAAATCTGGAGCAGAAACAGAATGGTGACCCCCCCCCCATGCAAAAACAGGGAATGCTAGGAATACCCAGAAAGCCAGGCAACATAGCGAAAGAAAACAGGCAAATATTATTGGTATGGACCTTTCCATGGAGTCCAGCTATCTGTAACACTGCTAATAATTTTCAGAGCTTCATTATTCTTATAACTCACTTGTCTTCAGAAACGTTTGACTGTTATTTTTATGTAAATGCACAGCATAGCTGTTCTATCATAGTGATCATGATTTGAATTATCTGAGCATGCTATACCTTTAACCTACCAATCCAAACTATGAGACAAAATTGATTATCATGGAGACTTAACTCTGAGGCTAGCCGTCATAACTAAGAGGTACATCTCCTTCACACTATGACCGCCTTGCAAACATTTCTGAAGGATACAGTCAAATAAGTTTTTCAGGATATGACTGTGCCAAATGAAGCCAACAATAATATTTAGACATTAGCATGTTTTACTTATCCACCCCCCTTCAAACCACACCACCTGCTCCATACACACATATTACACACCATACAATACACACACACAACAGAAACCCCTCAAGCTATCATCTGACAGAAGCCAATACAGACTTGTCATTAGTATAAAGTCTCCATGCACTAAGTGACATCTGTGCTACTTGAAGACTCCCAGACTAAAAAAAGTGAAAAAAGATACAGCTTTCACAAAATAACATAGAGGCTACAACTTTTTTTTATAATTTAAAATAACTGATATTTTAAGGTTAGAAAATCAGCAGTAAGATAAAGACAGTCTCTCATCCACAGTTGATACAGATTATGAGCTATAAGGCATGGACACAGGCTTTATGGCCCAACACATCCATGTGGACCAAATTGCCTGTCTGTAATTGTTCCATTTTCCTCCATTTTGCCTGTATTGAATTGAATTGACTTTATTACTTACCTCCTTCATATACGAGGAGAAAAATCTTTACCTTACGTCTCCATCTAAATGTGCAATGCGCAAGTCATTGTAATTTATAATAAATAGTATGTACAACAGGATAGTCAATATAACACAGTTGTGTCAGCAAGAGTTATGCTGTCTGGTGGCCTGGTGGAAGAAGCTGTCCCAGAGCCTTTTGGTCCTGGCTCTTACACTGTGGTACTGTTTCCCGGATGGTAGCAGCTGGAACAGTTTGTGGTTGGGGAGACTCGGGTCCCCATGATCCTTAGGGTCCTTTTTACACACCTGTCTTTGTAAATGTCATGAATAGTGGGAAGTTCACAACTACAGATGTGCTGGGCTGTCTGCACCACTCTCTGCAAAGTCTTGCGATTGAGGGAAGTACAGTTCTCATACCAGGCAGTGATGCAGCCAGTCAGGATGCTCTCAATTGTGCCCCTATAGAAAGTTCTTAGGATTTGGGGAACCATACCAAACTTCTTCAACCGTCTGAGGAGAGAGAGGTGCTGTTGTGTTTTTTTCACCACACAGCCAATATGTACAGTCCACATGAGATCCTTGGTGATGTGTATGCCAAGGAACTTAAAGCTGTTTACCCTCTCAACCCCTATTGATGTCAACAGGGGCTAGCCTGTCTCCATTCCTCCTGTAGTCCACAACCAGCTCCTTTGTTTTTGCAACATTGAGGGAGAGCATGTTTTCTTGACTCCTCTGTGTCAGTTGTCATAGACTGTTCATAAACATTCTCTTCCCCATCTTCATCACACATCATCATTTCAACCCCGGCTTTAGAAAATACCAATTCTTTCCGAAATAAATTTGCCTTATTAAACAGTTTGTCATTATTATTTTCACTTTTCAATCTTATTTGTTTTTAAAGGTGTCAATTCAACCATCCTCCTTAGGAATTTGTTCTACATATTAACCAGCTCTCAGTAGAAATATTTTACCTATACTTGAACTGCTTTAAGGTATGTGATATCTGCCCAATGATAATACATAACTTAAAACAAGGAAGTCATAGCAAACCTCGATAAAATGCTTAGAGTGACAGTGTGGATCAGTTTCATGTCCAGTTCAAAGGGATAAATTTCAGGAAAAAATGAAAAGGCTTTAGAGAGGGTGAAGAAGAGATTTACCAAATGTAATCCTGTGATGAGAGATTAAGTAGAATGAAGAAACCACAGTTGCTTATTCTGGGATGGAGAAGCTTGTGAGAGAATCTGATAGAAGTATTTAAAATCATGATGAGCTTAAGGGAGAAACTGTTCATCCTGGTGGAGAGATCAAGAACTAGAATGCATAGAGTGCAGCATGCTTAGTACCCAGCTACTTAACCCTAGCCTAATCACAGGACAATTTACAATGACCAATTAACCTACGACCCGGTGCATCTTTGGACTGAGAGAAAACCGAAGCGTCCGGAGGAAAACCACATACACACGGGAAGAACATACAAGCTTTCTTACAGAGGACATTGGAATTGAACTCCAAGCTCTGACGTCCTGAGGTGTAAAGCATTGTGCTAACTGCTACGCTTGAAATTGACTGAACCGAAACTAACATGAGAAAGTGGTTCTTTATGGCGTTTGTGGCAGATTGAATCATAACTATGAATTTTATTTGTTGAAGAAGGACATAAGAAAGAAACTCAAGAGAAAGCTCAAAGAATAAGAAAAAACTCAAAACAGTGGGACTAATTGTATTGCTTTAACACTGACTTGAAAGATCAGATGAATTCCTTCCAAGATTAAGTAATTTGCAATGGTGCCTTTAAAAAGGCAGTCAGAATAGTCAACATTATAACTCCAACAACATTGGACTTTAGTTGCTTCTCCATATAACTGGTGCTTAACACTTGCCCAATAATTACAGTAAACCATTTGGACAAATAAGTCATTGAATTTGATGGAAAACCCATCAGTGATCATCTGCAACTATAAGTTTCTGCATCAGTTTTCTGGAATCATTACAATCAGCTTTCTCTTTAAACTGTAATGCCAACCTGATGCATGCAACAGCACGGCAAAGCCCCAGGGATAAATTGGTCTCCCAAGCTCAGCCATGAGCAGAATAGAATGTAAAATAAAGTAAATAATAGAATGTAGAATAAAGTATTACAGTTACCGAGAAAGTGCAGTACAGGCAGACAATAAAGCGCAAGGTCATAACAAGGTAGATTATGAAGTCAAGAGATCAACTTATTGTTGAAGGAGAACATTCAATAGTTTTATAACAGCAGGATAGAAGGTATCCTTGAGCCTGGTGGTATGTGCTTTCTGGCTTTTGTAATGGAAGTAATCCATCACTTTATACTGTCTCAAATCCTTTTATAATCTTCAGTTTCCAATATACTCTACTCTTAACCTACTCTGTTCTCAACTGCAGTCTCATCTCTGGTATCATCTTAGTAAATCCACATTTACTTTAATTTCTATGGCTGTGAATTTTTTTTATTGATTTGTGGTCAGTACTGTGAACCTCATTCCAACTATTCTCATTTCATTGAGACAATCTTTCAATACTACCTGTCTGATCATATCAGGGACCAACACCCCCATGAGACATTTCCCAGAGTCCATCTTCCAATTCTCAATACTTGCTGCCTTTAGCTCTATCTAGGGATGAAATGGTGCTGTATTTTATGGGTGCCAGATCTTGTTACATCTGCAATTCTATTTTATAGTAGAAAATCATGTTCAGGCCCAAGGATCTACAGAAGGTGGGAATCAGGAGTGGCACTGAGGGAGCAATACTGTTGGTAAATGGACAGAAGCAAAGGGAGGATCAGTACTAACTTGAGTAGACAAGCGAGCAGCACCATTTCAGTGCCAGCTTAAACTGGGGAGAGAGAGGGCAACAGTTTTAATCGTGGCAAAAACTGAGGAGAGCTTGAATTGAGGGGTAAGATGGAACAGTATCACACCTGAAAGTTGAAAGGAGTGAGAGGGAGAAGGAAAGGAATTAAAGAATGAACTGGAGACCAGAGACGAAGAGGATAGAAATCCCCACTTGAACTTGAACTGAGGAGAAGCAGAGCCACAGTTTGGCCAGATGTGAGGAGTTGGAGCTAGGAGAAACGTGGAGTGGGGTGGGTGTGAGTGGGTGTTTCAAAAGTTAGCTATCCCAAATCAAACTGCCAAGAGAATTGGAAGTGCTATATTGGGGTGGAGGGTATGCACAGAGAGAAGATCTTTAGGGAAGAGGAAGGTTAATGACCGTCTCTGATTTGAGTGGAGATTTGGAAGAATGACTTTGTGGGAGCATTGGAAAAGAAAGGAATAGGGGCAGCTTTGCGCCTTCAACGTTGGACACAACTAGGTATGAAACTTGAAAGAGAAAGTGCCTCATGGCAGGTGGGAGGTTAGATCAATGGTCCACAGTGAAACCAATCTCAGCGAGACCATTGTCAAACTAACTTGCATGATTGCCCCGACGCCTTTCTTAATCTTTCTCTCACCTCCAATAAACTTCCCACTAAAGTGAAGTAATCTTCAAAACTAATGTTAAACTGTTCAGTTTATGGCAACTGTTCTCCAGTGCCAAGACCACGACCCTCAGGACCTGAACTGCAGTTTGTAGATGATGATCCCATGGAGGTCAGGGTCTAAGACTCATTCACCAGTATACAAGAAGGCAAGCCTTACACTCAGTATCTGTGAGACAAAGGTACCTTACAAATGCCACCCCCCTCACTTCACTATACTGTCTTCCATCTACAAAGGTTCATAGAAAGACTCCAAAGACAACTAATTATTTCTTATATCTTGGGAGACACTTCTTGGCCAAGAAGACAAACTGATGAAATTTACCACTGCATTCAATGCATCAGCATGATCTTTTACTGACTGAGGAAAGGGTATTTTCCTCAAAAATTATCTGTCCTCAACACGTCCTTAGACTGTGAGAGCTGTTAATGCAAATGATGCATATCACTGTATGTTTCAATGTACATGTTATAAATACATGAATCTGAATCTGAGGTATTTGAAGATTATCACCTTGGACTATCCTAATGTTCTTAATTGGCAGCAGTGATCCCTGCTTTCTTATACCCTTCTGAGATCTGGACTACCCATGGAAGTCACTGCAAGGCACTGGAAAAATACCATCAACATAGATTCTAAAAAGTACTACTGTCATAAGGTGGGCGTTGAAGGCAGACCCAAATGCAAGACACAGACACTGAAGTACTAGGAATGGGACTGGACACAGACTAGGAGCTGGGACAGGAACACAGACTTGGGCTAGGGCTTCGGCTGGGAAAGCAGGACCAGGACAAGGAACTTGGAACTAGGAGCCTGGGCTTGGACTCCGAGCTAGAGACTGGACAAGGGCCCAGAACCTAGGAATTGACTCTGGCTCGGACCCTGGAATGAGGCGAGGACGTGACAAGGCTTAGGTTCTTTTAGGCTTGGGTTCTTTGAGGCTTGGATATGGACTCCGAGCCAGAGACTGGGCAAGGACCCAGAACCTGGGTCTTGACTCGGCCTTGGACTCCAGAACTAGGTGAAGACATGACGTGGCTACAGGACTGGACGAGACTTTCCTGGGCAGGATGAGGTACTCCTGGGCTGGGCGAGGCACAAGGACAGGACAAGACCCCGAAGCCTTGACTTGGTCGTGGCAGAACAGGAAACACAGAGACTTGGTCTTGGCAGAACAGGAAACACAGAGACCTGGTCTTGGCAGAACAGGAAACACAGAGACCTGGTCTTGGCAGAACAGGAAACACAGAGACCTGGTCTTGACAGAACAGGAAACACAGAGACCTGGTCTTGGTAGAACAGGAAACACAGAGACCTGGTCTTGGCAGAACAGGAAACACAGAGACCTGGTCTTGGCAGAACAGGAAACACAGAGACTTGGTCTTGGCAGAACAGGAAACACAGAGACTTGGTCTTGGCAGAACAGGAAACACAGAGACTTGGTCTTGGCAGAACAGGAAACACAGAGACCTAGTCTTGGCAGAACAGGAAACACAGAGACCTGGTCTTGGCAGAACAGGAAACACAGAGACCTGGTCTTGACAGAACAGGAAACACAGAGACCTGGTCTTGGTAGAACAGGAAACACAGAGACCTGGTCTTGGCAGAACAGGAAACACAGAGACCTGGTCTTGGCAGAACAGGAAACACAGAGACTTGGTCTTGGCAGAACAGGAAACACAGAGACTTGGTCTTGGCAGAACAGGAAACACAGAGACTTGGTCTTGGCAGAACAGGAAACACAGAGACCTAGTCTTGGCAGAACAGGAAACACAGAGACCTGGTCTTGGCAGAACAGGAAACACAGAGACTTGATCTTGGCAGAACAGGAACTCAGAGACGGTCTTGGCAGAACAGGAACATGGAACACAGAGCCGGGACCCCTCCTTGGTAACAGGACTTGGGGCCGGTGCTCTACACAGAGTCAGGACCCCTCCTAGGGAGCAGGACATAGGGCCGGGATTCATACACAGAACACAGAGAGACGGTTCCCAACACAAGGTAGTGCAAACAGCCAGACCTACCTAGCGAAGGCGTGGACACAGAGACAGTTCCCAACACAAGGTGGTGGCAAATGGCCAGACCTACCCAGTGAAGGCGTGGACATGGATGAGGTTGCAGGCAAGGCTTCAGGAGGAAGGTGAAGGGAAGGGAAGGGAACGGTCCACCTTCAGGGTAATGGCAAAGACGGACAGGCTTACCCAATGGAGGCAAGAACAGGAAGGGACAGATCCAATTGCAGGGTAACGGCAAAGACAATCTGACTTACCCCATGGAGTCGAGGACAGGATACTGACGAGACAAACCAGCACCCACACTCGAACCCAGGGCCACTTATATTCCCAGCCCCAAGAAGAGCATCAGGTGCCTATGATTAAGCCCAAATGAAACAAGGGACAGCCGGAAGACCCGGAGTCCAGAGTCCACAGACCGGACCATGAACCCGAACGTGGACTTCACGGACCAGACCATGACAACTACGAATTGACTGGAAAGTTAGGCAGGCCAATGTCTATGTCTTCTGGAGTCACAAGAGACTGCAGATTCTGGAATCTGGAGCATGAAAGAAAACTGCTGGATGAACTCAGAGGTTCAGGCAGCATCTATGGAGGATAATGGACAGTCAGCTTTTTGGGCCAAGACGCTTCATCAGTGTCTTCTCCCAAGACAGCATCCCTATATTGAGACCCTAGTTATGATGTTTTGTGTGCCCAACATCAGACTTCAAAACAGACCCCCTATTCTGAGCTCTGTCTTGGGAGGAGATTACCATGCAGATAGAGAAATAAATCAATAATGTTCTCAAAACATATGACCTGGGAATCCCCAGGCCATGACAGTTCAAAGTGGAAAAAGAGCCTTGTGCATGGTATTGAATATCTTAGTTTGGTACATGGGGAGTGCACAGAAACAGTCTATATGCAATGGAAAGAGTGAATCACATCACAGTCTACCCACCTGACCAGCAGCATCTATGAAAAAGGGTAAATAGTCAAGGTTTTGGGCCAAGACCCTTTTTTCTTTTTGGCCACCCATTCATCCAGCTGGGCTTTGGTCATTGCAGCTAATTTATAAGCAACTTTTTGTCTCCCTCTTGAATTCATGAAATAACCTTAGTGCATGCAGAGTAGATTTTTGTTCTTTATACTTACAAAAGCCCAATGCTTGCAACTTTCCTGAAGCTCCTTGAACTCTCTTCCAGATTCAAACTTTTGCAAGTAACTGCCTGATTAACATACAAGAAGCTTTCTCAGGTATGTTGCCTACAAAAACTGCTGTAGTCGGACCAATACTTTTGTCACTTTCACAATTCCTCTGATCAGCATGATCCTTCCTTGGTCCAATATGCATTCCGACCGGAGGCACAGATGCTGGCACCAGCAGTCGTTTGTCCTCTGTTGGGAAATGGTTTATGGTGGTTGGAATGGAGACAGTTTTGGCACCATCACTCATATATTTCTAAATTTGTTTTCAATTGACTGTATTGTGGGGGTTGTGACATACAATGGTGGATGGATCTCCAATCAAGTTGTAGTTGTCTCAGCCAGTCATATCCCCACAATGCTGGTCCTTCTGCTTTTACCACCTACAAGCTCAATGTGGCTTGTTGGTTGTTGTATTTCACTATCATGAATGTCATTCCCATAAAAGTTATCTTTTCTCCAGTGTAAGTTCTTAGTTGGATATCTGCAAGCTTCAGTTCAGTATCTTTGATATGCCCTTCAAACTCATTCTGTGGAATAACTGAAACAGCTGATCCGATGTTTAATGCCATTTTAATTAATTTGCTGTTCACTTCTGGTGCAAGCTATATTGATTGTCTATTGCCAGTTTTCACATTGTAAATCTCAAGGTTTATACAGTCCTGTATGACTCTCATCATTATCAGATTTTTCATCAACAACATGCAGATTAGTGCTCTTTTTGAAACTGCAACTTGAATTTTTAGTTTTTTCTCTTCCCTGCGCAGACCATTTATTTTTGTCTGTCCTACATGTTCTTTGTACATGTCCTACTCTGTTGCATTTTCTGCAAGTTTCGCCTTTAAATCTGCATTGATCCAGTGTATGTAAGACCTGGAAATACTTCTGGCACCACAATCATTCCATGGTCAAAGTCACTTAAATCACATTTCTTCCCCATTTTGATGTTTGGTTTGAACAACAACGAAACCCACAATTAGCTGATTAGATATTGCATTAAAGAGCAGGTGACTAGGTGTACTTATTAAAGTGGCAACTATGTGTATCTTTCAGCAAGTTTGAAAAGAGGCCAAGGTTTCTTTTCAATTTACTTTCTGACACATCAAAAAATGTTGGACAATGAGAAAAGTTCCCAGTTTAGTGACCAGAATTATGCCAATTGTCTGCTATAGAAATCATTCCTTAAAAAACACTGCAAAGTTCTGCAGCATAACACATGACATAATTCCACCATGGTAAACACTGGATTGGCCATACGATCTGTGTCCTTGCTAGAAATTAAAGAGGAGTGGTGTAGGGGATTGATCTGACACCTGACTAATGAACAAGAAGAAACCATTGTGTGCTGCCACAAACACTGGTACTGGAGCCAGAAGACACACACTCAACGATTCAAGAACAGCTTCTTCCCCTACATCATCCATTCACTTTTGGTGTAAGCCACATTGTTTGTCTATTATTGGATTCTCACATTGAAAATCTAAAGACTACCCTGTCCTGTGTCACTCTCATCATTATCATAGGGGAGGAGAAGATGGCGGCGCAACGCAGCGCGCGCGGCCTCTCAGGTGAATGATATCTATATTTGTCAAGTAGGGGACTGTGTACAATTCTGATTTGATGGAGACAGACGTGAGAAGCACGGAGGAACATCTGGTGAAACTTCTGAAATGCCCGCTTCGCTGCCGCTGCTACTGTGTGATCGAGAATCTCCGGAGGGGAAGACCCTGAATCCTTGGCTTTGCCTGTTGCTTGGCGGCCGGGGCCGGAGTCAAAGCACTCAGCAGAAATGGTGCTTGGTGCTCAGTGTTGGAGGGCTGGTCGGAGGCTCGAAGTTTTCGGATGGACTCAAGAGTCGGCTGTGGTTGGGTGCTTCCAGGGTGCAGCATCGGCAAGTTTGTGGCGCTAGAGGTTCACGGCAGGGAGAGTTTTTTTCCTTCTACCGTCTGTGTGAGATGATGGGACTTTCGAGACTTTGAGACTTTTTTTTACTGTGCCTATGGTCTGTTCTTTATCCAATTACGGTATTGCTTTGCACTGTTGTAACTATATGTTACAATTATGTGGTTTTTGTCAGTTTTTTAGTCTTGGTCTGTCTTGTGTTTCTGTGATATCATACTGGAGGAACATTGTATCATTTCTCAATGCATGCATTACTAAATGACAATAAATGAGTACTGTGTGTCCTCATAATCTAATCTAATCTAATCATTCATCAACAGCATGCAGATTAGTGCTCTTTTTGAAACTGCATCTTGACATTTTATCTTTTTCTCTTCCCTGAACAGTCCATTTATTTTTGTCTGCCCGGCATGCTCTCCATATGTGTCCTACCTTGTTGCATTTTCTGCAAAGTTCATTTTTAAATCTGAATTTGTTTATTGTATGTGAGCCCCTGCCACAACGGGCTGGTTTCTGTTTAAATGCTGCAATATTATTCATGCTCACTTTCATTCCTGGCTGCAACTCAATTGCATCTCTTTCTGTAGTTTCCACTGAAACAGCGATTTCAACTGCTCTTTCAAATTTAAGTTGTGCTTCAGTTAGGAGCCATTTTTGAATGCATTTTTTTAAGATACCACAAACTAAACGATCTCTCAATTCATCATTAAGCCCATTCCTGAACTGACAATACTCAGACAATCTCTTCAATTCAGCCACATACACTGACTTTTTATTTTAAAAATTCAATCGTTGGTTCAACCAACAAAAAAAAACCCTTCCAAAGAAGACGTGCTGCACTGCTTTTTCTAAAACATGACATTCCTAGCTGCATTTTTTTTAACATTCAAACGTGTTGCTGTGTTTCAGCTGGTCAGTAGCCATCTCTGGTTCATTTTAAAAAATACCTTGTTGCCCACATAATGCTTTGAAACTTCAAAATATTAAGCTAAATCAAAGGAAGATATGGGAGTCAAAAACATGGGTCTAACTTCAAGTTTACTTTAAGCGAGGCGCTACACGTATTACATAGTTATGTGATGATGTATACAATTCATATATTTATACATATAGCTTGTAATGAATTATTTAAACAGGCAAGGGTGCCAAATTAACTAATATACATACAAGATTACTCAAATATTACTAAAATATCAAATATACAGCAATAATGTGTGTGCTGAGCCCTCCTCTGTACTCCCTTTTCACCTATGACTGCGTTCCTGTACACGGTTCCAACTCCATAATCAAGTTCGCAGACGACACCACGATGGTTGGCCTGATCAGAGGAGATGATGAGACGGCCTACAGGGATGAGGTCCAGCACCTGGCCGTGTGGTGTCCTGATAACAACCTGGCCCTTAACACCCAGAACAACAAGGAGATTATTGTGGACTTCAGGCATGCTAGGAGCCATGCTCGTATCCCCATCTACATCAACGGAGCTGTAGTGGAGAATGTATCAAGCTTCAAATTCCTTGGTGTCCACATCTCTGAAGATCTCACCTGGTCCCTGAACTCCTCCATCCTGATCAAAAAGGCACAACAGCGCCTTTATTTCCTGCAGAGCATCAAGAAAGCTCACCTCTGTCCCAGGATACTGATGGACTTTTACCTCTGTACCATTGAGAGCATACTCACCAACTGCATCTTAGTGTGGTGTGGCAATTGTCCCATATCGGACCGCAAAGCACCCCAGCGTATGGTGAAAACTGCCCAGTGGATTATAGGCACCCAATTACCCACCATTGAGAACATCTACCATAAACGCTGCCTGGGCGGAGCAAAAAGCGTTATCAAGGATGAATCTCACCCTAACCATGGACTTTTAAAGTCTGATTTATACTTCTGTGTCAACGCGACGCCGTAAGTACTGCGTCACCGCAAACCATACGCAAAGCTGACACGGATCCCTACGCCAGAGCCTGCGTTGCTGCGACGCACACCTCTCCCAAAATGTAACCGCACGTCGCGGCAACGCAGACCGTAAGAACTGTGATTGGTCCGCTTGGTAGCATCGCATTTCCTCCTACGCTGCAATAGCTTCCCATTGGGCGCCTGAAGGGCAGGGAAGGAACTCTGGCTGCAATGCTTTCCATAAAGCTTTACAGACCTCCGAAATTATGCAGAACATATTTCGCTTTTACGAAAAAAGACGCTCGCTTCTTGTTTACCCCGAGAAAGACTACCATGACCACGAAGCCTTGCACGGGCAGGTGTGTGCGCATGCGTGACGTGCGCGAATTGCAGAGCCACGCAGACACATCAATGCACAAGCATAAATGCTCACAATGCGCGTAAGTCACTTGCGTAGGTTACGGTGTCGAGTTAACGCAGAAGTATAAATCAGGCTTAAGGCTGATTTATACTTCTGCATCACTATGTAGCCGCGATCCCTACATAGAGCTTACACAGATCCCTATGCCGTAGCCTGATGCGCACCTCTCCCAAAATGTAACTGCGCATCGCAGCAATGCAGACCACAACAGCTGTTATTGGTCTGCTTGGTAGCATTGCATTTCTTCCTACGCTGCAATAGCTTCCCATTGGGCGACTAAAGGGCAGGGAAGGAACTCCAGCTGCAATGCTTTCCATAAAGCTTTACAGACCTCCGAAATTATGGAGGACACATTTCGCTTTTACGAAAAAAGACGCTTGCTTCTTGTTTACCCTGAGAAAGACTACCATGACCATGAAGCCTTGCGCAGGCAGATGTGTGCGCATGCGTGACATGCCCGAATTGCAGAGCGACACAGGCACACCAACACACAAGTGTAAGTGATCACCACGCACGTAGGCCACTTGCATAGGTTACGGCGTCCATTTGATGCCCAAGTATAAATCAGCCTTTACTCTCCTCCCATTCGGTAGGCGCTACAGGAGCCTCCGCTCCCGCACCAGCAGGCTCAGGAAGAGTTTCTTCCCTGTGGCTGTGACCCTGCTGAACCTCTCATCACAGCGCTAAGCAGTATTGCACCCATATTGTACTGTCTCAGTACTTTTATATTTGTGTGCTGTAGCACATACTTCTTATTCGCAGTTATTTTGTAAATAATACTACTCTTTTGCACTTCTGGTCAGATGCTAGTTGCATTTCATTGGCTTTGTATCTGTACTTGGCAGAATGACATTAAAGTTGAATCTAATCTAAATAATAAATAAATAATAAATAAATTTTGAGATTATGTGATGAAGATCCTTGAAAATGAGTCTAGAGGATGTGGGAACACTTCAATGATTGGACAAGTGAAGTTGAGTGAAGTTATCCCCTCTTGTTCAAGAGCCTTGGTTAAGAGGTGATAACTGTGTCCTGAGGCTCCTGTTCCTATTTCCTGATGGCAGCAGTGAGAAGAGAGCGTGTTCTGGTTGGTGGATGTCTCTGAAGATGCTTTCCTGCAACAAGGCTTCATGTAGACATGCTCAGTAGTGGGGAGGGCTTTACCCATGACGGGCTGGGCTGTATCCACTACTTTTTGTAGGATTTTCTATTCAAGGGCATTGGTGTTTCCACACCAGGTTGTGATGTGGCCAGTCAATATACTCTTCGCTACACATTGAAAGAAGATTCTCAAAGTTTTAGATGTCTTGCTGAATCTTTGCAGACTCTTAAGGAAGTATGGCCATTACTATGCTTCCTTTGTAATTGGATGCTGGACCCAGGAGAGGCTCCCCTGAAGTAATAACACTGAGGAATTTGGAGTTACTGACCCTCTGGATAAGGACTGGTTCATGGACCTCTGGTTTCCTTCTCCTGAAGTCAATAATCAGCTCCTTGGTCTTGTTCACATTGAGTAAGGGGTTGTTGTTGTGGCATCACTCAGCCAGATATTCAATCACCCTCCTATAATGCTGATTCATCACCACTTCCATTTGGTCTATAACAGTGGTGTCATCAGTAAACCTGAATACGGCTTTGGAGCTATACTTAGCCACACAGTCATAAGTGTAAAGCGAGTAGAGCGGGGGCTAAGCACACAGTCTTGTGGTGCACCTGTGCTGAGAGAGATGATGGAGGAGATGTTGCAAACCTGAACTGGCTGGGGTCTGTAAGTGAGGTAATCAAGGATCCAATTGCACAAGGATGCCTCAAAGAAAGAGGGGATGATGGTATTGAAGGCTATGCTTAATCGATAAAGAGCATCCTGTTTTATGTACCTTTGTTGTACAGATGTTCCAGGGTTAAGTGAGGAGACAACGAGATGGCACCTGCTGTGGACCTGTTGCTCCAGTAGGTATATTGGAGCGGATCCAAGTCATTTCTCAGGCAGGAGTTGATATGCTTCATCACCGACCTCTCAAAACATTTCATCGCTGTGGATGTAGGTGCTACTGGCTGATAGTCATTGAGGCAGGTCACCAGGCTCTTCTTAGGCACCGGTGTGATTGAAACCTGCTTGAAGTAGGTGTGTACCTCAGTCTGCCAAAGCAAAAGGTTAAAGATTTCAGTGAGCACTCCAGCCAGTTGATCAGCACAGGTCTTTAGAACTTGACAAGGTAATTTACATGGATTGTTTAGGTGGGCTCACTGTCTTGAAGGCGGCTCACACGTCTGGTTCAGGGATCATCGGGGTTGTGGGAGTTCCCGATGGCTTTTTATGTTTTGGTGGCAGAAGCAGGCATAGAAGGCATTGAACTCATCTGGAAGTGAAGCCCTGGTGTTTCCTATGTTGCTTGATTTAACTTTATGAGCGGTTATAGTATTCAAGCCCTGCCAGAACTATTCAGCGTCCTTCATTGGTTCAAGTTTGGTCTGGAATTGCCACTTTTTAAGAGATCATACCTAGCCCTCTTGTAATTTCCTTATGAAATTATTATTATCCTCTCAAATGCGAAGTGTAGTACTTTGGGAGATCAGATATAAAGGGACAGTGCATTGTTAATGTAAGATCCTTAACATTGTTGATGTGCGCAGGGATAGTGGGGTCAAAATGCATAACTCCCTGAGGTGGCTTCACAGGGATAGTATGGTTTATGACATGTCTGCCTTTGTCAGTCAAAGAACTGAGTTCAAGAGTTGGGAAGTTATGTTGCAAATTTATAAAACTGTAGTTAGGCTGCATCATTCAATTCTGTTCACCCCACTATAGGAAGGAAGTTGAGACTTTGGAGAGAGTGTAGAAGAGATTTACAAGGATTCTGTCTGGGTTAGATGGTAAGTGTTTATGAGGAGAGGTTAGACAAACTTGGGTTGTTTCCCTCTAGAGCAGCAGAGCCTGAGGGGAAATAGGGTTATGAGAAGCATAGAAACAGTAGACAGCTGGTATCCTTTTGCCCCCGAGGCTGTAATCTCTAACACCAGAGGGCATGCGTTTATGGCAAGAGGGGATAATTTCAAAGGCGGTGTGAGGGGCAAGATTTTTACAGAGTGATGCAGGTGCTGCCAGGGGTGGTGCTGGAGGTAAAAATGGCAAAGGTGAACAAGAGGCGCATGAACGTGCAGAGAATGGAGAAGCATAGCCTTGTGTGGGCACAAGGGAAAAATCTAGTTGGACACTTGATTAATAATTTAATTAGTTCTCCTACACATTGAGGGCCAAAGTGGGTATCTCTGTGCTACACTGTTCTATGTTCGTAAACCATGGATCTATGGGTCCTGGTCTCAGTTTAAGGAGTTGGGCAGAGTTTTGCTAAGCAACTAACTCACTGATTACATTTCACAGAGTTACAAGACTACATAATTGCAATTAAGAATGCTCTCCTTCACGTACTCATGTTTCCTTGGAACTTTGAGCTGCATGTTTTCAGGTGAGTACTTTGCTTTCAGATTCTGGTTTATTTTTGACTTTGCCAACCCTCAAAAAGCACCTACTAATTAGTGTGGATACGGTTCCTGCTTCTCTCCCCTGGAAAGCAAAAGAATTTGCAAGAAAAACCTGAAGAACTAAACTGAGTTGGTTAGAGCTGTTTGATCAGAAGGAACAACCTACATAGTGTCACTAGAAATTAGAAGCAAATATTCAGGTTCCTTCAATACTCTTTACCAGTACAGCATTCAACCTCCTGACAGAGTTCTATATTTATTTATTGAGATACATATAGTGTGAATAGGCCCTTCTGGCCCTTTGAGCTACACTGCCCAGCAATCCCTTGATTTAATCCTGGCCCAATCATAGGGCAACTTGCAATGAAGAATTATCCGACCAACCGGTACCTCCTTGGACTGTGGGAGGAAACCGGAGCACCCAGAGGAAACCCACATGGACACAAGGAGAACATCCAAGCTCCTTACAGGCAGCAGTGGGAATTGAACCTGGGTCGCCTGCACTGTAAAGCGTTGTGCTAACCACTACGTTACTATGCCACCCCAACAGATGTGGAGAGTATGTTGATTGGTTGCTTGCCGACCTGGCATGGAAACACCAATTCCCTTGAATGGCAAAGTCTATAAAAAGTCATGGATATGGTCCAGTCCATCGGGGGTATAGACCCCTCTACCATTGAGAACATCTATGTTGAGCACAGTCACAGGAAAGTTGCATCCATCATCAAGGACATCCACAATCCAGATCATGCTCTCTTCGCACTGCTGCAATCAGGAAGTGGGTACAAGAGCCTCAGGATCCACACCACTAGATTCAAATAACATTTTTTTTTCATGAACAATTATTACCACTCAACCATCAGGCTGTTGAACCAGAGGGAATAACTTCACTCAACTTCATTCACCCCATCACTGAACTTTTCCTACAACCTATGGACTCACTTCCAAGGACTTTTCTTCTCATGTCCTTAATATTTATTATTTATTTCTTATGATGATGTTGATGATGATGATGATGATTATAGTATATATTCCTTTTTTCTTTCATTTTGTATTTGCACAGTTTGTTGTCTTTTGCACATTGGTTGTTTGTCTGTCCTGTTGGATTGGGTCTTTCATTGGGTCTTTCTATTGTGTTTCCTGTATTTACTGTGAATGCACAAAAGAAAATGAATTTCGGGGTTGTATATGGTGATATATATGTATAAACTGTTCTTTGATAATAAATTTACTTTGAACTTGAATTTTGAACTCTTCCGCATTCAATTAGATAGTCTCTAATCAATAGCTTGCTTTTGATTCATTTGTTTTGATGCACCTACTCAATAAAAATATTTCAACTTAAATCATGAAACCTCAGATTGTCTACCACCTTTTGAGAGTGAAAGAGATAGAGAGATAGCATGTGTATGTGTGGCTGCGTGTGAAAGAGAGAAAGTGTGTGTGTGTGTGTGTGTGTGTGTGTGTGTGAGAGAGAGAGGGACAGAGAGAGAGAGAGAAAAAAAGAGTATTTTCATTTCTACAAACCTATGTGTAAAGAAATGCCTCTTGATTTCATTCCTGAATGCTTTGGAAAATTAAGTCTTAAGATGATGACATTTTATTTCTCATTTCCCCATAAGGGCAAATGCCCTATTAATTCCTTTTGAATTATAGACCCCATAACTAGATCACTCCTCAACCTTTGCACACTATCCAGAATACAATTCTGCTTTGCTCATAATTTAACACAATAATACTGACATATTTGTGCAGCACCTTCTCCAAAACCAATATATCTTTCTGAAGTGAATATAGTACTTCAGACAGAGCCTCATCAAGTCTCTCAACAACTGAAGCATAACTTCCTTTTCTTTGTATTCCAGCCCCCTTGGGAAATAGGTTAACATTCCACTATTTGCAATTGTTTTTAGTACACTTTTCCCACACAAATCTTGAGAGTATTTCTGCCATTTTGCCGTGACAAAATGAAGATGATAGGTTGGGGTAAGCACAGCAGCAAAGTGTAGCGTTGGAGGCTGAGGTATTGGACAAAAGTACAAAAACATAATTAATCAAAGTCATAGCCTAAGCTGCAAGTATAGTGAACTGTTATTTTCATTCTAATTTCAATATCATATAATTATTTTGGTGGGCAAATGATTAATTCATAGTGTTTCTGTAAACTAAGGTTTCGCTGGCTGAAATAATCTTGTGGACAGATCTTACTTAATAGAACCCTTGAGATGTGTTTGTGACCAGAGCTTCCTGGAATGCAAGATTGAGAGGGCCAGACTGCAGCTGAACAGAACTTTGGCTGCTGTTTGGGCAGACTGTCCCAGCGGGGAATACAGCAGTCCTTCTGATATTGGTTGAGGGATGTTGAAGGAGCAAGCAGAATGGCTTCCTAGAGGAAGTACAACAGCTGCCTTGGTTTTACCCAGCCTGCTGCTATGGCCAGCACACTGAGTTCACCTAAAGGACAAGAACAGGAGACTGCAGAAACGATGACTTCACAGTCCTTCGCACTCCTGTTAGCTGAGTGGAGATTGGGAGGTGACTGCCTGTGCAAGCGTGATAGCTGTAGCTGATTGACAGAAGGCCTGACCTTTGAGAGTGTGAGTGGAGACCTTACTTTGTGAGAAAGTAGAGAGAGGAGAAGAGGAGGCCCAGCATGGGAGAGTGGAGGGTTGTAGTGGTGGTGAAGGAAAGCAAGGGAAAAGATGGAAGTAGTAAGACCATAAGACCACAAGACATAGGAGCAGAATTAGGCCATTCAACCCATCGAATCTGCTCCACCATTCCATCATAGCTTATCCTGAAACCTACTCAACCCCGTACACCTGCCTTCTCACCCTATCCTTTGATGCCCTGACCAATCAGGAAACTATCAACTTCTGCCTTAAATATACCCACTGACTTGGCCTCCACCACAGTCTGTGGCAGAGGATTCCACAGGTTCACTATTCTCTGGCTATAAACATTCCTCCTGACCTCTGTTCTAAATGGCCATCTCCCAGTTTTGAGGCTGTGCCCTCTAGTTCTGGATACCCACACCATAGGAAACATCCTCTCCACATTCACCCTATCTAGTCCTTTCAACATTTGGTAGGTTTCAATGATATCGCCCTGCATTCTTCTAAATTCCAGTGAGTACAGGCCCAAAGCTGCCAAACGCTCCTTATATGTTAACCCTCTCATTCCCGGAATTATCCTCATGAACCTCTTCTTGACTCTCTCCAATGACAACACAAACTTTCTGAGATATGGGCCCCAAAACTGTTGAAAATACTCCAGGTGTGACCTGAGACTTGGACTCAACATTATCTTCTTGCTTTTATATGAATTCATTTCCATTTGAAATAAATGCCAACATTGCATTTGCATTCTTCACCACAGATTCAACCTGCAAATCAACCTTCTGGGAGTCCTGCCTGAGGACTCTCAAGTCCCTCTGCACCTCTGATGTTTGAACCTTCTCTCCATTTAAATGATAGTCCACACTCTTAGGAGTAAGGAGGCAAGAGCTGGGAGAAAGGAGTTCGAAAGTTAGGGTCAGAAGGGGAGGGAATTGAAAGAGGGCATGAAGGTGTGTATGTGTGTGTGAGAAAATAGGAACAAGCATGTGTTCATTTGCGACACAAAGATTCATGAAAGGGAGGAAGTAATTGTTATTTCCTGAGCAGAACACTCTTACCATGATTTTAAGTCTATGTTAACCAACTCCAAACCAGAATTTGGGGTGCTTCCCTACTCCTCATCCCACCCAGTCATAGCACACTTAACTTTTATTGTACACTACACTTTCATAGAGAAGAGAAAGAGACAGAGGCAGGGAGACAGAGAGAGTCAGAGAGAGAGAGAAATGTTGTGAGTTACTCACTTAAAGGAAAATACAGAAATATGAGGTCTTTGGATATTCTCCAAAGTGAAATGAGGAAGGAATTCAATTGTTGATTTGACTGCAAGACTGAAGTGAAGAAGGAGTTATGATCTGAAGTTTCTGATCTGCAACACCTGCATAAGGCAATCCTCTATACTTGTAAGGGAGCTTTCCAGAAACTATTCTATACTATTTTCTGTAAGTGATAAAGGTTTGGTGACCGCTATGGAGATTAGAATGTGGATTGCAAATTAAAATAGTACAGAATTGTAGCAAGTGATTGCAAAGTCACCTGCCAAAGATTGGCCAGGAAGTGAAATTTGAGCCCTTTGGCATCTTTTGAATTTTGAATACAGTATCTACTGACACCTGGTGCTCTTTATAAAATATTGCACAATCATTTATTCAGCAGAGCTATTTAATCTATATAATCTTAAATTTAACTGTCAATATTTTATTTTGCACAAAGATAGAAAAAGTATCAACTTTCTAGGCATTGACAAATAAATTTAGAGCATATATTAAAAGCAAACATTATATATTTTGTAACGCAAACAACAAGAATTCTGCAGATGCTGGAAATTCAAGCAACACACATCAAAGTTGCTGGCGAACGCAGCAGGTCAGGCAGCATCTGTAGGAAGAGGTACAGTCGACGTTTCAGGCCGAGACCCTTCGTCAGGACTAACTGAAGGAAGAGCTAGTAAGAGATTTGAAAGTGGGAGGGGGAGGGGGAGATCTAAAATGATAGGAGAAGCAGGAGGGGGAGGGATGGAGCCAAGAGCTGGACAGATGACTGGCAAAAGGGATATGAGACAATCATGGGACAGGAGGCCCAGGGAGAAAGACAAGGGGTGGGGGGAAACCCAGAGGATGGGCAAGGGGTATAGTGAGAGGGACAGAGGGAGAAAAAGGAGAGTGAGAGAAAGAATGTGTGTATAGAAATAAATAAATAAATAAATAAATTCTTTCTCTCACTCTCCTTTTTCTCCCCCTGTCCCTCTCACTATACCCCTTGCCCATCCTCTGGGTTTTCCCCCCTCACCCCTTTCCTTCTCCCTGGGCCTCCTGTCCCATGATCCTCTCATATCCCTTTTGCCAATCACCTGTCCAGCTCTTGGCTCCATCCCTCCCCCTCCTGTCTTCTCCTTTCATTTTGGATCTCCCCCTCCCCCTCCCACTTTCAAATCTCTTACTAGCTCTTCCTTCAGTTAGTCCTGACGAAAGGTCTTGGCCTGAAACGTCGACTGTACCTCTTCCTAGAGATACTGCCTGACCTGCTGCGTTTGCCAGCAACTTTGATGTGTGTTTTTTATATGGTAGAAATTTTTGAGGAAAGGTATTATAAAAACTTGGCCCAAATTTCTTCAAGAGGTACAGGAGTATACCATTTATATCATAAGACCATAAGGTATAGGATCAGAATTAGGCCATTCCATCATGGCTGATCTATTACCTCTCTCAATCCCATTCTACTGGCTTCTCCCTATAACACTGATGAGCAGAAACCTATCAACCTCCAGTTTAAATAAAGACTTGACCTCCACAGCCATCTGTGGCAATGAATTCCAGGTATTCACTACCCTAAGGTAAAAGAAATTTCTCCTCATTCTGTTTTAAATGAATGCCCCTCAATTCTGAATCTGTGCCCTTTGGACCTAGACTCATCCACTATAGGAAACATTCTCTCCGCATCCTCTCTATCAAGACTGTACAATATTCGATAGGTGTCAATGAAGACCCTTGTAAGTTCAAAGATGAAAGCAAAATTTATTATCAAAGTACATGTATGTCAACATATACTACTCTGAGATTCATTTTCTTGTGGGCATTCACTGTAAATACAAGAACTACAATAGAATCAATGAAAGACTGCCCCCAAAAGGATGGACAAACATTCAATGTGCAAAAGACAACAAACCACAAACACAAACAGAAAAAATAAGTAATAATAATAATAAAGGCAATAAACACTTTAGCTAAATCCATATTAACATATTCTTTTGACATAATATCTTGGTCTGAAACTAATCTGGAATATTTACAAAGAAAAATAAGAACTGAAATGACAAATTTTATGAAACATTGTGCACTTGAACACACTTAGATTAACACTACCTATGACGGAATTACAGATGTTAAAAAATTTTCAGGGCAATCAGATGAAATTCCTAAGGATATATTTTCATCAACAAAAACAGGATTCAGCACTCCATGCGAGCATATGCAATTCTGATAAGAGGTACACACCACTAAAATTAAATGAAAGCACAACCCAGGAAAATGAAAAACAATATCATTATAGAAGAAAAAGTTAACCAATGGAAGAGCATGACTCTCCATGGAAGACATTCCCATGATCTGAGCAGACTAGGTGTCAACAAGGAAGCGTTGAACGCCTGGCTCAGAGTTGAAGACCTCTTCCCGGAAACAGGGGGTTCCTTGTGGCAATACAGGACTAGCTGGTTAACACAAGAAATGATCAAAAATACATAATAAAAGATCAACAAATTCAAGACAATAAATGCAGAAAATGTCAAGAGTAACCAGAAGCAATCCAACACATTACAAGATCCTGCAGCAGTTTAACTCAATCTGATTACTTACACAAGCATAATCAAGTGGCAAATTTCATTCACCACTTGCTTTAAAAATTCAAACTCATAAAAGACACCATACCTTACAATGAATACAAGCCTGATCCAGTTTTAGAGCTTGAGTTCTATAAATTATGTTATGTTATGTTATGACCAATCCATTATTACAAAAAGGACAATCCATAATAACAGTCTGGATATTTATCTGGATCTAATATTACAAGACAAACAAGCAAGAACAACTTACTTAATAGATATAGCCATTCTAAACACACATACATACAGAAATCAATAAGTGGAAAAACATCAGAAATATGCTGAATTAAAAGAGGAAACTGAAAGAACATGAACAGGGTATACATTGTCACAATAGTAACATCTACAACCGGTACCATCCCAAAGTCACTGCACAATAACGTTAAATGTCCTACACAGCAATTATTTCTGTAAATCTCCAGAAAGCCACATACTAAACACCACTTGAATAGTCTGGAAGTTTCTAGCAATTGAGTGTGCTTGGCTATGGCTGTACCTCAGGTTTTACCAGCTTGGGCTGAGAAAATTACTTTAAAAAATAAATAAGCAATAAATATGAGAACTTGAGGTGAAGAGTCCTTGAAAGTGAGCCCATAGGTTGTAGGAACTGGTCAGTGATGGGGTGAGTGAAGGTAAGTGAAGTTATCCCCTTTGGCTCAAGAGACAGGTCCAAAGCCATCAAACATTCCCCACACATTAGCCCTTTCATTCCAGGAATCATTCGCGTGAACCTCTTTTGGACCCCTTCCAATGCCACCTCATCTTAGATAAGGGCCCAAAAACTGCCCACAATATTGGTGTGGTCTGATCAATGTTTTCTAAAGCCTCAGCATTACATCCTTGCTTTTATATTCTAGTATTCCTGAAATGAAATCCAACATTGCATTTGCCTTCCTTACCACTGACCCAACCTGCAAGTTAACCTTGAGGGAATCCCGCATGGGGACTCCCAAATTTCTTTGCACCACTGATTTTTTAAAAAAATTTCTCCCAATTTAGAAAACAGTGTATGTTTTTATTTTTTCTACAAATGTGCATGACCAAACACTTCCCTACACTATATTCCATCTGCCAATTCTTCGCCTATTCTCCCAATATATCTAAGTCCTTCTGCAGATTCGGTGCCCCCTCAGCACTACTTGCCCGTCCACCTCATATTATCTACGAATTTGGCCACAAAGCCATTAATTCCATATCCAAATCATTACCGTCTAATATGAAAAGAAGCAGTCCCAACATCGATCCTAGTGGAACACCACTCGTCACCAGAATCCTATCAAAAAGGCCTCCTTTATTTTACTCTTTGTCTCCTATCAGTCAGCCAAATCTTCTATCTATACTAGTAACTTTCCTGCAACACCATCTTGTTAAGCAGCCTACTGTGCAGCACCTTGACAGAGGCCTGATAAAAATCCAGGTAAACAATTCTCTTTTGTCTATCCTGCTTGTTATTTCCTCAAAGAATCCCAGCAGATTTTTCAGACAAGATTTCTCCTTAAAGAAACCATGTTGTCTCTGGCTTACTTTATCAGGTAACTCCAAGTACTCCGAAACCACATCCTGAATAATCAACCCCAACGTTTTCCCAACCACTGAAGTCAGGCAAACTGGCCTATATTTTCCTTTTTTCTGCCTCCCTCCCATCTTAAAGAGGGATGCGACATTTGCAATTTCCCAGTCTTCTGGAACTATTCCAGTATCTAGAAGTAATTACTAATGCCTCCACAGTCTCTTCAGCTGCCTCTTTCAAAACCATGGGTTATAGACTTCCTCATCTAGGTGACATCTACTTTCTGACCTTGTAGTTTCCCAAGCACCTTGTATTTAGTAATAGAAGCTACATTCAATTCTTCCCCCTGACACGCTCGAATTTCTGGCATACTGCTAGTGTTTTAAACAATGAAGACTGATGCAAAATATTTATTAAGTTCGTCCAACATTTTTTGTCCCTCATTACTATCTCTCAAGCAACACTTTTCAGTGGTTCGATATCTACTCTTGCCTTTTGTTTTACTCTTTAAATATCTGAAAAGACTTTTGATATCTTTTTTATATTATTAGCTTGCTCCCTTCATATTCTTCTTTTCTCTCCTTGTGACTTTTTTTTTAGCAGCCTTCTGTTGGTTTTTAAAAGCTTCCCAATACTCTAACTTACCATTAATTTTTGCAATATTATTGGTCCTCTCTTTTGCTTTTATGCTGCTTTTTACTTCCCTTGTCAGCCACAATTACCTCATCCTCTCTTTAGAATACTTAATCTTTGTATCTCTCCTGCACCTTCAGAATTGCTCCCAGAAACTCCAGCCATTGCTGCTCTGCCGTCATCCCTGCCAGTCTCCCCTTCCCATCAACTTTGGCCAGCTCCTCTCGCGTGCCTCTGTAATTTCCTTTACTCCACTGTAATACCAATACATATAACTTCAGCTTCTCCCTCTCAAATTGCAGGATGAACTCTATCATATTATGCTCAATGACTCCGAAAGGCTCCTTTACCCGAACCTCTCTAATCAAATCTAGTTTATTACACAACCCTCAATCCTGAATAGCTGATGTCCTACTTAGCACAACCACAAACTGCTCTAAAAAGCCATCTCATAGGCATTCTACAAATTCTCTCTCTAACATTGCCCCTTTGACATATTTCTTCCTCCTAAACTGCAGGGTGAATTCTCTTTGGGCCCACGAGGCTGTGCTGCTTTTCAATAAGAGCATCGTAGATCCAATCTTGGCCTGAACGGAATCTTTCCACCCATCTCATTCATCGACTGGCAGAACCTTCACAACCTGTGCTCACATCAGCAAATGTGACGTTATCATGTGTAACATCTGTCCAACTATTTCAGGCCATATCTTGAAGGGGAAGACCAGAACTGATTCACAGAGGCAAAGCACTTTAGAAACAATAACCTGGGAAACAATAACCATGTTCATAGGAAGGATAAGGAGAGGAAAAATGTTTTAAAATTTTAGAATATTAAAGCAGAACAGAGACACTCATATTTTGTGCAGTCACGATTACGAAAATTCCAGGATAAGTACTGAATACAAGGCACAATTCGCTGTTTGGACAATTTAAATGACAGCCCAGATAGACTGGAAAGGCAGAATGTCGAGAGTTAGGTGAGGTTGGAATGCTCTGGGTACTGAGCTGATTTGGAGAGGTCAAGATCAGCTTCTTCTGCAGCAAAATCTAGGCCCAGAGCAGTTCACCATGGTGGAGCCAGGGTCCTAATGCAAGGTACAATCTGCTCTTCGGGCAACTTAAACACCGGCCCAGAGAGCCTGGGGGCTCCTCTCTCTGTGACACCGTGATGCTGAGGCTGTGAGGCTGCCACTGGCTGCTGTGCTTTGTGTCCATAAATTTTGTAGTGATTCACCCTGCTAATACCTAATAAACTGAATACCAAGGTTCTGGGCCTACTCCAGGCTGTTCTGGAATTTGGCTCTAAGGACTCCGTTTGGTTTGGAATGCTGTTTTTGTTGCTTGTTTCTATTGTTTGCACAATTTGTGTTTTTTTTTCTCTTTCTCTGTGCATTGGGGGTTGGTCTTTTTTTAAATTGGGTTCTTTCCGGTTTCTTGCTTTATAGCTGCCTTCGCAAGGTTGTAGAAGTTATGCATTCTTTGATCATAAAGGTACTTTGACTCTTTGAATGGCACAGTTGTGTAGTTTGTAAAGCTTGGAGAGCTTCTGCTTCAAAGCACCAGGTACCAGGTTCAATCTGTATGGAGTTTGTCTGTCCTTCCTGTGACTATGTGGGATATCTTGAAATGCTACAGTTCGGAATATAAATAGGAAGAGTCAGCTTCCATGCTATAGCTCTCTGTAATTCTATGACTAAGTTGCTAAAATTATGCATGAGGTCTTATGCTTACTTTTGGCAAAGGTACAAAAGCAAAGAACTTGTTCTAAAGAGTAAATGTTGCGACGCCTCAGTTGAAGTATAGGGTTTGGTTTGGCGTTGTAGAGGGGGCAGAAAGTATCCACAATGATATGGTTAGGGTATACTTTAAATATGGGTCATATGTGAAGGTAGGGATTATTCAGGATGGAGAAAGTAAAAATCTTCAGTGATTTATCTTCTTTAAGTAAAAGGGTGGCAAAGGAGGCAATAATCAAAGGAACAGAATGGAAATTTGGAAGAGGCACCATCCTCCAAAGTGATAATGGGTGATTTCCAAAGCAACATACTTAAACCGAAACTTCCTTCCAATGTTCCTTCTAATTTTTTTTTACAGCTGCATGGACCAACTATTGCTCTGTGCAGGAATTTTTACACAACCTGAAAACTGCACGGCGCTTTAAATGTTTTTTTTTTGTAATGTCCACACTATGGATATTTAGAATGAAAAATCACATGTTTTTGATTAAATTATTAATTGAAAGGTATAATGAAATACAGTACAACAAAGAAAATATTGCACATTCTGTAAACTTTTTCTCACCTGTCTTTATTCCTGCTGTGTGGCAACAAGGGCTATGTGCACGGGAGCATTTCAGCTATGGTGCGGCTGCACACTTGCACAGCTTACAGAGAACAGCGTTTCACATGCTACACATGCTTTCCATTGATGGTGTGACATTGTTACATTGTTACAAAGTATGCCTATTATTTAACACACTAGTCCAATCAGTTTACAGTATGAACACGTGTAAACACACACGGAATGTAATATCCATTCATAATGTCACTTGACAAAGGTGTTGACAGAAGAACCCCAAATGATATGAGCAGCTTGTTTTTTAACATGGCATATTTTTATAAAGTGGAATTCTTTGCCTGAAAGCCTGGTGCAAGCAGATTAATTAGTTGTATTCAGAAGAGAGTTGGATGAATAGTTGAAGGGAATAAATTTATAAGGCTATGGGAAAAGAGCAGGGTATTTGCATTAATGTGGTAGCTTTTTAAAAAAGCTGGCACAAGCACAATGGAATAAGTGTCCTCCTTTGTTCTGTCAACCTATGATCCGATGGTGTTTGACTTAATATGGAAATGTTGGGAAATTATACTTGTCATCATGTGCATTGTAGCAATGCTCAGCACAAGTCCTAATTAAACACCCCAAATCCACAAATTGAAATTCAACAAAAAAATCGATGCATTTTCAAATAACCTGAAGCCATTGGTTGTGTGTGGTTACTCCCAATCAACCTTAAAAGTTGAGGCAGGGGAATCTGCCAAAATTATTTAATTGGCCTTAAATCGGTTATGGTCAGTAATGAATCCTTGCGGCAGATAGAACTCTGTCTCCATTTTATTTCCCCTGGTACTATAGCTAAACGGAATATTCCTTACTGCTTTCAAATGCTCGTCAGTCAGTCTGATGTACATATGCATGGTGCAATATCTACAGCCTGGTTATATCACGTCGATGTCTTAGTCATGCCATCTTAAGTCTTCTAATATGGAAAAATAGAACGGTACAAACACAAATCAATTTGATGGTTGGCAATGATAATTCAAAAGGATGTTGTGAAGATTAATTCTATATTTGTCTCTTGATATATGTTTGTTTCAGTAATTGGTTGCTTAGTTGACTACATATCTTAAATTTTTTTGCTATATCTTTGTTCCCCTGTCATCTTATCATAGTCACTGTTTTCCTTTCAAGTGTGAAATAAATAAACAGTATGTTAAAAATAATTGTGATTAATATTTCTGCTGGCAAATGTGTCTGATGACAGAATTTCACCATGTAAATGTTAAAGCTCTCTGTGAAATGATTCACAGAATCAGCGAATCATAGACAATGTTTGATGAAAGGAAAGGATATTGGCCATCTTGTCATTATCGGTTGAAAAAGAGCTACAGTAGGTCAGTCAATAACATGGCAAGATCCTTGATCTTAGTCCTAAAACTCACTGCTCTTCAAGAACATGTCAAAGTGTTTTTAAAGTACAGTATGTTCAGAGCTTCCGCCTACACCCCTCTGAAAAACATCTTTCTGTCCCCTTTAATCTTTCTATCAATTAGTTGAAATTTTTATCACTTGGTTTTTGAGCCCTCACTTTGGCAAAAAAAAACTCCTTCTAATTTAGTTTATATAGGCCTTCCGTAACTTAATATGCACCAATTAAGTCCACCCCAATGTCTTTTGTTACAAAGGAAACATCTCTGCAATATCCAATTATTCCTCATAGCTAAAGATTTCCAGGCCTAGCATATCCTCAGAGTTTTTCTCTGTACCTGCCCCAGTACATTCACAACTTTCACAGAATGTAATGAACTGAACTGCACAGAGCATTCAATTCAAACTACGCTCTAAACAACAGTGGTTAAAGTTCTTCCTGCTTTATGTTCTATGATTTGGCTAATAAAGAAAAATATCCCATATCCTGTCTTGAGCACTACTGCATGGTAAATATTAAGTACCATTTTCATGAAAAAGGGAATTAAAATTGAGGGATCTGACTTGCAAAACTTGTAAAAATCCACAAACTGAATGGAATAAAATTCAATGCGACCAGGTCAATATAAACCAGTGGCTCAGGGGCAGATACTAAAGGCTCTGATACTTTTTATCTAATTCCAGTGAATGTTAAGAAAAGTATGTAAATCTAATATTCAAAGTATGCAAATCTAATATTTTTATTGAGTCAATATTTAAAACATTAATATTTCAACACGATATATGCATCGGAGCTCAAGAAACTGCAGATGCTGAAATCTGGGGTAAAATAATAAACTGCTGGAAGAACTCAATAGGTCAAGCAGCACGAGAGAGAGCGAGAGAGAGAGATATCAGTATGTAATACTGCGAAGAAGGGGTGAGACAGAGATTGGTAGGTTATACAATCAGAAACAAGAGAGAACTTGCAGATGCTGGACATCCAAACAACACACATAAAATGCTGGAGGAACTCAGCAGGCCAGGCAGCGTCTATGGAAAACAGTACAGTCGATGTTTCGGACCAAGATTCTTCTGCAGTCCTTAACCCCTTTCTCCTTCCTGACTCTCACCCAGTTTCCTGTGTCCTGCACCTACCTCTCTATATCTCCTAGCTATCACCCATGTAGCTTACCAAATGATCCAGAGTTCATCCAGTCCCAGCTCCAAACCTTAATGCAGATTGTTAGAAGCTGCAGTTGGATGCACTTCTCGCAGGCGTTGTCGTCAAGGACACTGGAAGTCTCCCTGCCTTCCCACATCCCGCAAGAGAAGCATTCAAGTACCTTGCCTGGTATCCCTACTGTCCTACCTGAGCAAATGTAAAGAAGGAAGGAAATAAAAACTTTACTTACAGCTTTTCTTTTCTGCTTTCTCTGACTTGAACCTTCTCCTTGCTGAAGCCTTGAAGAGCTAGTTCTGTCCACTCCAACGAAGGCTGCTTTGCTTGCCCCTGCCTTTCTTTAATTTGTTACTGTTAATTAATCCCAAATGCTGATTGGCCATCAGTCAGAGCTCCAAAAATACCGCCGTGAATTGTTGCCTTTTTCTACTCCGTTAGCGAGCCTGAGTGAAATTCCCTTTTCTCAAGCCTTTTATCTCCTGATCGGTCGTTGGTCAAAGCTCCAACAAATTGCAGGAACGTTTGGACTATTCTAGTGGTGTGCCTTTCTGAAGGTTTACATAAATATTGCTGTTTTAACCAAATTGCTTAATGTTATTGTGTATCGATTTTGGGAAATTACCATTTGTAGATATTACTATTGTGGTAATGCAAACCCTATTCATGTCCAATAGTCTTTCAATTTCCTCTTTTAATTCAGCATATTTCTAATGTTTTTCACTTATTGATTTCTGTATATTATGTGTGTTTGGAATGGCTATCTATTGAGTATGTTGCTCTTGCTTGTTTATATATAATATTGTATCTGGACAGTTATTATGAAGTGTCCTCTCTGTAATAATGGATTGGTCGTAATATAACTTGCAGGACTCTGACTCTAAAAACTGAATCAGGCTTGTCTTCATTGCTACGTATGGTGTCTTTTATGAGATTGTATTTTAAAGCAAGATTTTGGTGAATGAAATTTGCCACTTGATTGTGCTAATGTAAGTGATCAGATTGAGTTAAACTGCTGCAGGGTCCTGTAACGTGTTGGATTGTTATGGTTTCCCTTGACATTTTCTGCATGTATTGCCTTGAATTTGTTGGCATTTATCATGTACTTTTGATAATCTTCTTGTGTTAACCTTCTGGCCTTGTATTACCACAAGGAACTCAAAAGAATACATTAATTTGTGTTCATCAAAACTGTTTGTTGACTTTGTTATATTTTTCCTATTGAGCTCTGTTTGGCAGATTTTCTCAAGGCTTGAAGTAAAGTCTGTCACAACTTTTCCTTTTATCGCACAATAATCTATTTTCTTTGCTTGTTGATATCCCAGGAACAGTGAAGTAAAGGGTGAGAGACCCTGGGTAGACTAGTCAGAGCCGGAAATGAAAACAAGGGGAGTGGGCTTTTCTTTTACTATAGACTCGGTGGCCACCTTATTAGGTACCTCCTTTACCTAATAAAATGGCCACTGAGTGTATATTCAAGATCTTCCACTGCCGTAGCCCATCCACTTCAAGTTTCGACAGAAGCTCTTCGATCCGAGATGCTCTTCAGCACACCACTGTTGCAACATGTAGTTATTTGAGTTACTGTTGCCTTCCTGTCAGCTTGAACCAGTCTGGCCATTCTCCTCTGAACTCTCTCGTTAACAAGGTGTTATTACCCACAGAACTGCCACTTGCTGGATTGTTTTTGTTGTCTTTCATACTACTCTCTGTAAACTCTGGGGACTACTTTGTGTGAAAATCCCAGGAGGTCAGCAGTTTCTGAGATACTCAGATAACTCTGTATGGAACCAACAATTATTCCATGATCAAAATCATTTATCTCACACCTCTTCCCATTCTGACATCTAGTGTAAACCTCTTGACCATGTCTGCATGCTTTTATGCACTGAGTTGCTGCCACATGATTGGCTGATTAGATGTTTGCATTAATGAGCAGATGTACCCAATAAAGTAGCCGCTGAATAGGATTCACAAGACACAAGATTGGGTAGGCAATTACTATTTAAATGTATGTTTTTTGTCTACTGTAAATGTACATTTTTACCATTTATGTTGGCTTTTAATATTGTTTTTATTTACATAAAATCAGTTTCAGAATGAAACAAGCCGTTCAAAAGGGCACTTGAGTGAAGTGAATTTTAGATTACTGTACTTGTACTAATTATGGTCCAATTTGATGACAGACGAGCGAAAGCTAAAGGAAACCAAATGTTTATGGTTTTTTTAAGCCACTAGTTGTAAACTCTAACCTTTAACTAGTTTTCCGGCGAGCTGAAGATCAGGTGTCAAAGTACCAGGTACTGTTTCAATTATTCATTGCTGAGCATCCGATTCAGATGAACTTGAACCAACAGATCTTCCAGCTCTCTTTTGATGGTTAGGAACTTGATCGCTGTTTGCTTGGGAAGAATATGGATCAAGCTGAAATTCCAGAAGAGGACGGCACCTTCACGACCATTTCTCTAGCCGATGATTCAGGTAAAATCTAGTTAATAGATAACTGGCAACTCGAAGTACAAAGGAAATTAATAAGTTTTGGTATCGTATGCAGTTACTCCCAAAGCAGATTGATTGAACTTCGTCCGCACCCAGGACTTAATGATTTGGAATTAGGATGGTGGATGGATTCGGCGTGGCGAACCATTCTTCAGATAAGCAGAAGAGAAAAGATCAAATGTGTATACATAAGAAAAAAATACAAAGAAAAGATGTGCAGCTCCTTCGGGGCGGAAAGTACGCTTACTCTTTGTATAAACTCACATTCACAAGTTCTGTCGGATCTTAATACGATCGTGTCATTGATGTCGTAGCTTTATTACTGTTTTCAGTTCTTCTTTGGTAAAAGTGTTCGATTACATTTGAGCCTTTTTGCAATTGAAGAGATGGGTGAAATATTATTTGTTTGGAAACAGTCAAACTGTATGAAATAAGGTTTCTCAGCGTGGCACTATGGTGACGTGGCAAAACATCTGTTTTACCTTGGTTTCCAACTAAAATTGGTTTGAATCAACTTGCTTCTTAAAGTTAAGTTTTTAAGTCAAAGAACTTGAGATCAAAGTAGATGGTTTGCAAATTATTGCGATGTTTCTCTTTTGCTTGAAGTGGCTTTCAATGAATTAACACTAAAGAAGTAAAGAAAGGCAGATTTTGAATTTGTTGACACTGTCTTGTTTTAATTGTGGTGGATTTTAACCGGTGGAAGAAGGTTGTGCTGGCTGGTCGGACGGACAGGAAGCCTTCCCGCGGCCGGATGATGAGTGGCAGCGCCGGCCTCTCGCCATCTTCCTGTTGGGGCGGCTCTCCCTCTGGTGGCCGCCTTGTTCATGGCAGTTCTTTCAATCTCCTCTGTCTGAAAGCTGCCTGGAGCCCCTTGTTTTTTTTCCGTCCGGATACTGTACACCGATCCACGGACGGCGGCTGGCCGGCGCAGGCAGGTGAGTACTGGGTGGGGAGGCGTCGGGTCGGCGAACCCAAACAGGGAGTGAGTTTTCGGTAGGCGTAGGCCTTCCCTGTTCCGACCCGCAGTTTAATGCTCAGGGAAGGCCTGCCCCAGCCTTCTCCAGCCTTCCTCGGACCGAAGGGAGAAACCCCAAAGAGGCAAAGCACCCGGGAGACGTGGCAAACGAGAATGCACGACCCGCCAGAGACTCTGACCAGTGACTGCTTAAAAACTAGCTACTGTGTGTCTCCCTCTGTGCTCAATTTCTATTCACCAAACCATGTTAATGTGTCAGGTTTAAAGCCCTCGACAGCAGTCACAGTGTATTTTGCAGATGCTGGGAATCCAAGCAACACACACAATGCTGGAGGAACTCAGCAGGCCAGACAGCATCTATGGAAAAGAGTACAGTCGACGTTTCAGGCCGATACCCTTCATCGGGATTTTGAATTTTGATTTGCACAGCTAGGATTTGGATTTCAGAGTAGCTTCCTTCAGCGGGATGTGATGGAAATTCATTTAACATTGTGCACAATTGGTGCATCTTTTGTGAAATTGGACAGGGCATTTGCGCTGGAAATTCTCCTGGTGTAGAGACATAGAGTAGAGAGCATGAAAACAGGCTCTTTGGCCCAGCTCTTCCATGCCAACCACGCATCCTCCCTGCTAATCCAAATAGCCCACATTCAGCCCATAACCCCTCCATGTACCTGTCCAAATGCCTCTTTAATGTTGTGGTTCTACCTGCCTTGTTCTCTTCCTCTCACGGTTTATTTCAAGTACTCACAACCCTCTGTGTAAAGAAGTTACTACGTGGACCTTTTTTAAAATCTCTGCTCTCTATTTTGTATTTGTGCCCTCTAGTTTTAGATTCCCAAACCCTGGGGAGAAGACTACGACCATTCACCTTATTCGTACCTCTGATTTTGATAAACTCTGAGGTCACCTCTCATACTCCAGCAAATAAAGATCCAACGTGGCCAACCTCCCCTTATAACTCCGAACCTCTCATCCAGGCAACATCCTTACAAATTTCTCTACACCCTCTCCAGCTTGATAATGTCTTTTCTATGACAGGGTAATTGAAACGGTACACAGTACTCCAAGTGTATTTTCCTGGCTCAAGTTTAATGTCACGCACAAATACGGTCAGGTGCGGATACAATAAAAAAACTGCTTTTAGTAACATCACAGGCACGAAAGTACAGAGAACACACAGAACACAAATTAGGTATCAATTATACCGGAAAGTGAAGCGAGAGAGAGACAAAAATAATTGCAAAAACAAGACTGTAACGCAAAGCAAAGACACAATCATTTTCATCAACTTTGCCTCCAATGTCCTTCTTGACTTTAAATTGACTTGACCCATCTCTGATGCTTCTCCCCCCTTAATTTCTGTCTCCATCTCTGGAGACAGAGTATCCACTGATATCTTTTACAAACCTGCTGATTTTCAGTTATCTTGACTATACAGCTTCCTGTAACTTGTAAACATGCTATTCCATTCTCTAAGTTCCTCTTGTCTCCTCCACAACCATTCTCAGGCTGAAGCTTTCTATTGTAGAACATCTTAGATGTCCTTTTTTTTCCTACCAAAAGAACAGGGTTTCCCTTCCACCATCATCGATGCTGCCCTCACCGGTATCTCCTCCATTTCCCACACATTTGCCCTCATCCCATCCTCCTGTTATCATAACAGGGATAGGATTCCGCTTATCCTGAACCACCACCCCACGAGCCTCCGTATCTAGCACCAGCATATCGTTCTCTGTAATTTCTGCCATCTTCAGCAGGATCACACCACAAAACACTCCTGTCTCTACACACTACCCACCTTGCTTTCTGAAGGGATTGATATCTACATGATACCCTTGTCTAGTCCTCCCTCCCCACTGATCTCCCTCCTGACATTATCTCCACAAACGTGGCAAGTGCTACTCTTGCCCCTACCCATCCTCCTCCACCACTATTTGAGGCCTGAAACAGTCCTTCTAGGTGAGGCGACACTTTACCTGTAAGGCTGTCGGGGTCACCTGTTGCATCCAGTGCTTCTGGTATGGTCTTCTCTACACCAGTGGGGCGCTGATTTGTTGATCACCTTCACTCTTTCTGTAGGATCTGCCATTGGCAACCCACTTCAATTTGACTTACATTCCCATTCTGACATATCTATCCACAGCCTCCTCTACTGCTGTGAATGAGTTCACTCAGTTTGGAGGAGCAACACCTCATATTCAGTATGGGTGGCCTCCAGTCTGATGGCATAAACATTGAAATCTACAACTTTCAGTAATTTCTTCCCCCTCCCTGCCTCTCTCTTTTTCCATTCCCCATTCTGTTTACTCTCTTACCCTTTTCCTCACCGGCCCACTACCTCTCTTTGGTTTCTCTCCTTCCTTTCTTCCATTGTCCACTGGTCTCTCCTATCAGATTCCTCCTTCTTTATCCCTTTATCTCTTCCACCTATCCTCTCCCAGCTTACTTCATCCGCTACCTCAGCCACCTACCTTCTCCCTCACTCGGTCTCATCACCTGTCAGCTTGTACTCCTTCCCCTCCCTCCCCCCACCTACTTACTCTGGCTTTCTGCCCCCTTCCTTTCCCGGGTCTTGAAGTGTCAATTGTTTATTCCCCTCTATAGATTCAGCCTGACTTGTTGAGTTCCTTGAGCATTTTGTGTGTGTTGCTGAAAATGTGAAAGGCTGGCAGCCATGTTGGATCTTTCCTGGAAGTGTTCTCTGTGCGACCTGAAGTGCTCAGGGTGGCTTCATGCAGAAACCCAGCAGGGAAACGAGCCCTTCTGTGCTGACCATCAAAGAACCATTTATTCAAATCCCATACTGATCTTATTTCTTCATTCTCCCTACCTTCTCATCAGTTCTCCTCCATCAATCACTCTAAGGGCCAATGTACCCACCCATCAGCATGTCTTTAGGATGTGGGAGTGGGAGTACCCAGAGGAAACCCAAAAGGAAAATGTGAAAACTCTGCACAGGTAGCACCTGAGGTCAGGATTGAAGATGGGTGTGTGCTGCTGTGAGGCATCAGTTCTGCAGGCTGTGCCACTGCACCATCCTATTTCACTCTACTACTTTGAAATATTAATGTTTTTTACTTGTTCACCGTGGATTCTTCCATGGCTTTGAAAGGGAACTTCAAGCTGGATAGCACAAACAAATAAGGCAAGATTGGTGATCTGAGAGGTTGAGGTACCGATTTACTTGTGTCGGACTTTATTCCTAGGAATATGGAAGATTGAGGGGAGATTTGATGGCGGTATACAAAATTAAAAGGTGTATAGAGAGGGTGAGTGCAAGCAGCTTTTTCCACTGAGGTTGGGTGGAACTACCACTATAGGTCATGGGTTAAGGGTGAAAGGTTTAAGGGGAACACGAGGGGAAACTTTTTAACTCAGGATCTTGAGAGTGTGGAGCGAGCTGCTAGTGAAAGTGGTGCACGCAAGCTCGATTACAATGTTTAAGTTAAATTTGGATAGCTACATGGGTTGGAGGGCTATGGTCCCAGTGCAGGTGGATGGGAGTAGGCAGTTTAAATGGTTCAGCATGGACTAGATGGGTAGAAAGGCCTGTTCCTGTGCTGTACTTTTCTATGACTACGACTCTAAAGACCTTATCCCTATTGAGTTTGCAGAGATATGTGATTTCATCTCTGTTTCCAAGGAACATTGTCTCTGCAGCTTTATGTTTATCAAGTCAGTAATCAGGGGTATATTCATCAGCATATATGCCAGTAGTGCTCTAACCATTGAGAACAAGGTCACAACTTTCTACTGCAGGATTAATTCAATCTTCTGTTGCTGATGTGAGTCATGTGTCAGCTTGTGGCTCACCGTGGTGTCTAACAGACTGTCTCTTCTGGATATTCAATATGATCTTTCTAAATGGACATAATGTGAGCGAGTTCCAAGCCAACACATTCTGCACTCGATTTGGGGGTGGGGTGGGGAAGAGCGGATGAATTTCTAGGTCAAAGTGCTTCATATTTATTGAAACTTGTTATTGGAGAGAAGCTGAGTCATAAGGCCCAAGGTGCCACCCTCCTGTTTATAGATCCCAGCTAAGGCAGAGGTAAGTCAGAAGTGTTACTCTTGGAAAACATGTGGATAGGAATGGGCGTGCTAACTTTGAGGATTTAAAAGTAACCACGCTCACGTGGAGTAGCGGCTTACTCAACAATTGATACTGTTGCAAGGAATGGTAGGAGACGGGTGGAAGTTGGTACAGTACATTCATTTTCCCCAGTGAAGTTGTTAGCAGCAGAAATGTAGGAATGTCTGAAGTCCTGATGTCCAGCCGAGGGCTTCAGTTATTGACTATTTCATCCATCCCATTACCCTTTCCATCAATTCACTTGTGCCTCTGCCATGGCTTGTGTGATTGAGTGTTTGATGACTCTGGGCCTGTACTCGCTGGAGTTTAGAAGAATGGTGGGGGGTGTGTGGCAAACCATGTATATATGTTGTAACTCGGTTACCTGTCTGGACACACCCCTCTGCTGACTGCCCCTGTGGCTCCTGTATAAAGGTGTTCGTCTTGCCCCTCCCCCTCAGTCCGGGGGCAGACACTCACTGTGGAGGTCGTATTGTACAGCGAATAAAAGCCTTTCAGTATTTTACCAAACCTCAGTCTTTTGGAGTAATTGAAGGTGCTTCAATTTTATTTGCTGTATGTTTTAAAACATGGAACAGGCCCTGAAATTTGGCACTCTGCAGTAGAGAAAGAGGCCCAGGCCATAGTGGAAGCTATAAGGCACTGGAGGCACTATCTTGCCGGCAAAAGGTTCACCCTGCTAACTGACCAGCGCTCAGTCGCATTCATGTTTAATAATCAGCAGCGGAGCAAAATCAAAAATGATAAAATTCTGAGGTGGAGAATCGAACTCTCCACCCACAACTATGACATCATGTACAGGGCTGGGAAGCTCAACGAGCCCTCCGATGCCCTATCCCGGGGAACATGCGCCAGCGCGCAGATCGACCGGCTATACGCCCTACATGTAGACCTTTGCCACCCGGGAGTCACCCGGCTTTTCCACTTCGTGAAAGCCCGGAGCCTGCCTTACTCCCTTGAGGAGATCAGGATGATGACCAGGGACTGCCAAGTCTGCGCAGAGTGCAAACCGCACTTCTACCGACCCGAAAAGGCACCACTCATCAAGGCCACCCGCCCCTTTGAGCGACTGAGTGTTGAATTTAAGGGCCCCCTTCCCTCCACCAACCGCAATGTGTACTTTCTTAACGTAATTGACGAGTACTCACGGTTCCCCTTCGCCATCCCCTGCCCCGACACCACTACCACGTCAGTTATAAAAGCCCTGCGCAAGCTCTTCACTCTGTTCGGATACCCATGCTATATCCACAGTGACAGAGGGTCCTCGTTTATGAGTGACGAGCTGGGCCAATACCTACTGGCTAGGGGAACTGCAACTAGTAGGACCACGAGCTATAATCCCCGGGGGAATGGACAGGTAGAGAAGGAGAATGACACAGTGTGGAAAGCCACACTCTTAGCCCTCAGGTCAAAGGGACTGCGGTCTCCCGCTGGCAGGTGGTCCTTCCCGAGGCACTCCACTCCATCCGCTCCCTGTTATGCAAGGCCACCAATGCCACCCCTCATGAGCGGCTCTTTTCTTTTCCCAGAAAATCGACCACTGGAACCACCCTACCATCTTGGCTGACGTCCCTGGGGCCAGTGCTGCTCCGGAAACATGCGAGGAGCAATAAATACTCCCTGATAGTCGAGAGGGTTCACTTACTTCATGCGAACCCCCCGTATGCCTACGTGGTTTTACCTGATGGGCGGGAGGACACGGTCTCCATCCGCGACCTGGCGCCCGCAGGAGCTCCGGGCCCCTACCCTGAACACTCCGTGGTGACTATTGACCCCGTGCCCATCAATGTATGTACCTATGAGACACCGTGCACCGCAAACCCTACACAGACACCACACGACACTCCCATACCGGGCGCGACGCACACGCACGAGGGATTACCGACGCCTAATGTGCTGGCACCTGAAGTCAGGCCGGAGTCAGCACAACCGCCATCGCCGGTGCTACGTAGATCACAGCGACGGACTCGACCGCCTGATGGACTTAACCTGTAAATATACTTCTTGTAAATATTGTCAGTCACTTCACCCCACGGGACTCTTTTTAAAAAAAAGGAGGGGTGAATGTGGTAAACCATGTATATATGTTGTAACTCGGTTACCTGTCTGGACACACCCCTCTGCTGACTGCCCCGTGGCTCTACAGAGTCCTGTATAAAGGTGTTCGTCTTGCCCCTCCCCCTCAGTCCGGGGGCAGATACTCACTGTGGAGGTCGTATTGTACAGCGAATAAAAGCCTTTCAGTATTTTACCAAACCTCAGTCTTTTGGAGTAATTGAAGGTGCTTCAGGGTGGGGTGGGGGATGTTATTGAAAAGCTTAGATAGAGTGTATGTGGAGAAAATGCTTCCCATTCTAGGGGAGTCTATGACCAGAGGGTGGTGAATCTGAGGAATTATTTGCCACAGGTGCTATAAAGGCCAGCGACTTGCTGTATTTAAAGCGGAGTTTGATCGGTTCTTGATTAGTAAGGGCATCAAAGATTACAGGGAGAAGGCAGGAGAATAGACTTGTAGGGTAATAAGGATAATAAATTAGCTGTGATGGAATAATGGAACAGACAAGATGGGCCTCTAATTCGGCTCCTGTGTCTTATAGAAATTCCAGTCAAATGTCTGATGTAGCTGAATGTTGCACTTATTTGACAAGACCAGTAATCTGCCTGTGGGTGGTTCCTGTTGGAAAAACATAACTGCTCAGCAAAGCACTCATTTAAAAAATATAAGAAGCCTTCCTTGCTTCCTCCCTTGTATGTCCAAATTGACTAAATTTTTTGCTTTAAAAATTCCCATACCACCTGCATTCCATGCCCCTCCCCGGCATCCCAAACACACTTGCTCTTTGAAGCAGTTTGTTCCATATCTTCTCAAAGTGCTGGTGGAGCTCAGCAAATCGGGCAGCATCTATGGAAAGGAATAAAGAGTCAGTGTTTGAGGCCAAACGCCCTTCATCAAGATCAGAGTCCCGATGAAGAGTCTTGGCCAGTAACATTGATTGTTTATTCTTTTCCATAGATGCTGCCTGGCCTGCTGAGTTCCTCCAGCATTTTGTGTGTGTTACTTTCTAGTACGTCCTTCTGTGCAGTTATTTTCCCCTAAGTATCTGAAATCTTGTGTGGCAGAGAGACATCTTATATCTCTGATTATTTATTTTTAAATTCTCAACCAACTTCTTGTGGAGCAGTTGGCACAAATTATTTTCTTCATGGATGAAGAGGTGTTGGATGAGATAAATTTTGAAGGATGAGAGTGGTGGTCAGTTTCTCAGCAAAATAAATAAAACAGAAGTTGCTAAAATAGTTGGCACATCAGAATGAATTTTAATGTTAACTCTGTGTCTCTTTCCACAGGTACCACTTGATATGCCGAGTATTTCTAACATTATCTGTTTTAATTCAGATTGCCATCAATATCTGGAAATGTGACTTAATTGGCTAAATTAACCAATACTGATTCAAGCTAATTCAAATTTTGGGCAAAATTAACATTTTGGGTTGATTATGGTAAATAGATACTGCCCTTTTGAATAATTGTACTAGTTTTGCAGTGGTATTTTTAAACTGTACTACTTCTGCATAATGAAATGTATTTTCTTTTCTCCCGAACAATATTATTGAGTTGAAATTCAAAATAACTGCAGGTCCTGGAAATTTGAAATAAAAACAGAAAATGCCAGAAAGCAGGCAGCATCTATGGAAAGAGTTAACATTTTAATTGGGGACAGAATAAATAAACAATACCGACCACATACCACTCTTGCAAATTCATCCGAAGTATTCTCCTTATGATGTAAAGTGTTGGGTTTGAATCTGGTTTCTTTGAGAAGGGTCTAGCCCTCTGTTTAATTGAGCCGCCACCTCTTCAGCTGGTATTCCTCACAGTTTGGATATGGTGTTGAGAGGCTTTTTGACATTACTAGTGCATCACTACTGAATCATCCTGTCATCACCTGATATCTCTAAACTTGTATGGTTTCTAGGAGAAGTTATTGGATTGTGATCAGGAGTAAGGATTATTGTTCAATCTTTCCCCTTCCGAACCAAAGGTGTTGAATTTAATTGCTGTTCCAACTGACACTGAGTAACAACATTCCCACTACTATTTGGTGCTAAAATTTGTTAATTCAACAGAAGCTGGAGATTAAACCTGGGATATTTCTCCTCCGTATGACTTTTGAGGGTCATACCCTCGCTCATTTTTCACTTTTTCATTTTTTTGGATCCAAACATAATTTGGGGAGGGGGAAGCTAACATTTATTACTAGCAATTGATTGTCTTAGAAAAGATGGTGTTGACCTACCATCCTGAACCTCTGCAGTCTTTCTGGTATAGAAATACTGATGGATAAGAAGCTCCAGGATTTGTACAGGGAAAGGATGAAGGAACATCAATATATTTTCAAAGTCTGCAACTTGGACAGAAGCTGCAAATGGTCCCTTGCACATCCTGGTGGTAATAGCCATTGATATGGGGGGCACTGGTTGATGATTCAGATAAGCTTATGTGAGATTCTTCACCGGTATTTTTAATGTCCATAAAGTAAACTTTAGCTTTATATTTCCTTTTAGGAGATTCTAGATCAACAATCTCTGATTCAAATATTGACAGTGAGCTGCTTGTGATGAATGCTGATATGGAAGGTATGTCAAATCTACAATGACTTGTTACTAAATGTAATCTACCATCTTGTAATTATCTTTCAGGTAAGGAATTTCCTGTTCCCATTTTATTTCTCGCAGGGAAAGATGAGATGGGGGAATTCTTACAAAATCAGCTGTTACTCTGGCATCCAGAGCCAAAGTACTACTTTTCTGACACCAAGACTTCAGCCTGGTGCCTGACTAGACATTAATCTTTGCAGGTGTTGAATCTTTTAAATTTTTTTGTCTGATATCTCTGTCCCAACACAGTAAGGAGCTTTGTGCTTCACTGAATTAGATAAATGGGAAGTTAAGTGAATGCTTATTTATTTTTTTTTGACATTGGTTGAGAGAAGTGTGGCCTAAGACCCGCGTGTAGTTTCTAAGACAAAGGTTACACAGTAGGACATAGATTCCTTCAAAAGCTTGTGTTACTGCTCAGTTGATCTTCTACTTCAACTTCACTTAGAGTACTGAGTTTTTAAAGATTTTATTGAGATACAGCACAGAATAGGTCCTTCCAGCCCTTCGAGCCAAACACCTAACAACCCCCGATTTAACCCCAGCCTAATCACAGGACAATTTACAATGACCAATTAACCTACCTACTGGTACATCTTTAGACTGGGTGGAAACCAGAGCACCTGGAGGAAACCTATTGGTACTGTAAAGTGTTGTGTGAACCACTATGCTACTGTGCTGCACCTGGAGGAAACATATTGGTACTGTAAAGTGTTGTGTGAACCACTATGCTACTGTGCTGCCCTTTCCAAAGGTTTGGACCCTTTCGAATGAAGAAATCTCTCTTCATCTTTACATGAGCAGTGCCATTACCTTTCTTGACCCCTCCGTTTTGCCCAGATTATAAGATTACTTGTTAACCTTCACTGTTAGATGAGTGACAGGTATTTCCAACTAAATATTGTGATGTTCAAAACCTTAATCATTGAATAAAGACACAAAAGTCCTTCCTTTGCAATTGAATCCACCTTCCCCCTCAAAGCTGAGACAGTCAGTTCGTGAAGTGGTATCTGTTCAGACTGTTAAGATGAGCTAGAATAGATGATGGCAAACCAGTTGATGGGGATTTTCAGAAAGCCTTTGTTAAAATCCCATGTGCGTAAAATTAAAATGTATGGTATTGGAGTATTGGCAAGCATTACAAATTGGTTGTTAGGAAATGAGTAATGAAATAGAGTGGTTTTTAAGGGTCTGGTCAGTAACTAGTGGAGTACTGAAAAAAATCAGTGCTTTGACCTCAGCTATTCGTAATATATCAGTGTTTTGGGTGAAGAAACAAAATGTAACATTTTCTAGTTTGCCAGTGAATTGAGTGGGATTGTGAATTGTGAGGAGGGTGCAAAGAGGCAAAAATGTGAATTGTGAGGATGCAGCAAAGTGCCAGATGAAGTGAGTGGGCAATACTTTGGTGAATGTAGTGTTACATGAACAAATGTGGAGTTGTCTGTTTTGTTTGGAGCGCAGAGAAGTGTTATTATTTAATGATGATACAATACTGCAATGCTGGAATCTGGAGCAAACATCAAACAAATGGAGGAGCACAGCAGGTTTGGTAGTACGTGTGAATAGAAATAGACGTTTGAAGCTTTGGGTCAAGACCCTTCCTCTGGAATGGTTTAAAATTGTTGATGTACAAAAAAGCTTGAATATTCGTGTACATTAGTCACATAAAGCAAACAAACAGATATAACTAGCAGTTAAGAAGGCTAATGGTCTGTTAGCCATTAGAATGACAAGCAAGAATGTCTTGCTGAATTATATTGGGCCTCATTAGATCCTCTTAGCTGAGAAAGAATATACTTAGTCTAGAGAAAATGCAGCAAAAGTTCACCAGACCGAGGAGATGTTAGGTTGATTAAGGTTGTATTTGATTGAGATAGAAGGGTGAGAGGGCATCTAATTGCAGCCTATAACATTCTGACGGGCTAGATAGACAGGATGCGAGGAAGGTGGTTCCCTTGACTCAGATTGTGACGAGAGATCATTCAGGACTGAGATGAAGAGAATTTGCTTTCAGAGTGTGGTAAACCCATGAAGTTTGGTAGCACATGGGGCTGCAAAGGCGAAGATGCTAGGTATATTTAAGGAGATGCACACATTTCTATACATAGTAGGAATAAAGGAAGGCAATGCAATGTGATAATGAGATGGATGTATTGAAGAGCAGAGCAGGCCCAAAAGGCCAGAATGACTTGCTGTTGCTGCTATTTCTGTTTCTGTCTCTGCTGCAGACTATCCTTCACTTAAACCACCTACTTCTCACTCCATTATGTTGCCTGACTCTGTCCAACTTCAGTTCATTTGCTATTCATCCATCCCTTGTGCTTATCTTTAGACTTGACTTTTCCAGCATACTCTGGGCCAATTACCCATGCTGTGCCTTCCAAGAATTTGAAATCATTCTAAAATCTGCTGCCAAACCTAACTCGTACATAGTCCCATTCCCTTAAGTTTGCTCACCCACAGTGGCTCTGCTTAGAGTTCTGATTTATATAGTTTTTGAAGTCCATCTGAGATCCACTGCTCCCCGCTATATTTTAAACAGGGACTGGCAATGAGGGAGTTAGGCCATCTGATGGTTTCCATAACCATTGGTTGCTGGCACATCTTCAGTTCTGGCTTTGTGAGTAACTCTAGTTTTAATCATTATTGCTAGCAGCCATGCATTCTACTGCAAAGACCTAAACCTCTTCATTGTTGCTTCCTTTTAAAAATGCAGCTTGCCACCTACTGCATTTGGCCTGTACCCTTCTATTCATTTCCTACCCATGTACCTGTCCAAAGAGCCTTTTGAGCACTGTGATTTTTGCCTAGATTTATCACTCCTCTGGTAGCTTGTTCCTTTCACCCACTACCCTCTGTGTAGAAAATCTTGCCCATCAGATCTTCTTTGAGAATTTTTTTTTTCTCTCAGCTGAAACCTATGTCCTCTAGTTTTACACTCCCTCACCCTGAGGAAAAAGACTGATTATCTAACCTGTCCATGCAGCTTAAGATTTTATAAGCCTCTGTTGTCCTTCAGCCACCCTATCCAATCTCTCTTTGTAACTAAAGCCCTCCATTCCAGCAACTTCCCAGTGAGCCTTTTCTGGTGTCTTCCTAGTGCTACCATGTTTTTTTCCTGTAGTGTGTTGACCTTAACTATACCCAGTATTCCAAGACTGGCCTTGTACAATGTCTTGTACAGCTGTAGCATGATATCCCAACTCAATATTCAATACTCCTACTGGTGTATCACCTTTTCCAGAGACCTGTGAACTTTCACTCCAGGATTGCTCTATGAATGAACACTCCTAAGGTTTCTGTCATGTATTGTACATGTGCGTCCTGCCAGTAATAGATGACCTAAAATGCATTACCTCACATTTATCCAGATTAAATTCCATCTGACATTGCTACACCAAACTTTCCAGCTAATCTAGGTCCCTCTGGATTCTTAGGCAACCATTCTGTTGTCTACAACTCCACCAATATTCATGTTGTCAGCTAATTTGCTTTAGCAAACACAAACATTTTCATCCATATAATGAAGAACACCAAAGGCCCCTGCACCAATCCCTCCGATACACCACTGGTTACAGACTTCCTATCTGGAAAACCAACAGTCCACGACTGCCCTCTGCCTCCAATCACTGAGCTAATTTTGGACCAAGTTTGCCAAAACACCTTAGATCTCATGTGACTTAATCTTCTGGACCAACTTATCCTGAGGGACTTTGCCAAATGCTTTACCAAAGTACATGTAGACAACATCCACTGCCCTACCTTTATCAATAATCTTTGTCACTTTCATAAATTTGCGAAGGAGAAACTTCCCTGCACAAAGCTAAGCTGACTTTAAGCCCAGGCTTTTCCAAATGCAAATAAATCCTATCCTTAAAACTGGTTGAGTAATTTCACTCCCACTGATGTAAGGCTCATTAGCCTATAATTTCCTGGTTTGTCCTTTTTGTTCTTGAACAAGGGAATAATATTGTCTATTCTACAGTTTTTTGTGACTGCCTATGACAAAAAGGATGTCAAACCCCAGCAATCGGCATGGACTAGATGGGCTGAAGAGCCTATTTTTATGCTGTAGTGTTCTATGACTCTAACTCCTCCCTTGCCCCTCTCAGTATCCTCGGGTAGATTCCACCTTAATATTTCCCATTATGCACACCTCCTCCTTAATACAGATACCCCAGAGTATCGTCCCCAATGTCAGAATAATCCATATCCTTTTCTTTGGTGAATTCTGATGTAAAGAACTTATTAATGACCTTACCCACTTCCTCTTTTTCAAACAAGAATTCTCTCCTTTATCCATTTGTGGAAGCACCCTTTCTCTAGCTACCCTCTTGCTCCCAATAAAAGTATAAAATGCCTTAAGATTCTCCTTAATCCCTCTTGCTAAGAACATTTCATGGCCCCTTTTAGTTCTTCTAATTCTTTAAGTTCTTTCCCACCTTATATTCCTGAAAGCCTCGTCTGATTTCAGATTTCTAAACCTTACATATCCTTTTATCTTTTTGATGAAACTTCAAATATCGCTTGTCAACCAAGATGCCCAAACCTCACCATTTTGCCTTTTATCCTCACAGGAATATGCTGGTCATGGACTCTAACTAGCCTTTAAAAGATCCCTGCTTGTCAGATGTGGATTTGCCAAGCAGCCTCTCCCAATCTACTTCCCCAGCCTAATATTGTAGTTACCCTTTCAGTAATCTTAACTTTCACCTGAGAACCAGTCTTAATTTTATCTGTAATTACCTTAAAATTTACATAATTATGATTAAGCTCCTAAATGCTCCCCTCCCCACCACAGAAACAACAATCACCCGGCTAGGCTCATTCCTTAATAAGAGGTCCTGTACAGCCCTAACGCTTGAATATATTGCTTCAAGGAACCCTCCTAGACCTGACAAACCTTGCCCTGTTTTTTTTCCGTAATCATTTTTAAGAATGTTGAAAACTACTTAACCCAGTAAATTTCTCTTAACGATTTAGTACTTTTCCTCATCCTCTACAATTCCCATGTATTTAAAAAGTACCAATTTTTCAGATTGCAGATTACTTCTGAAGGAAGGACTTTTGTTATACATGAAGTGTAGTGTTTCTGGTGAAGAAAAGATAAAAATTAATTGAATGACATTTGAGCTTTGGGGAAGACAAGGTAATTTTTTTTGGGCTTTTGTTTGGCATCTTTAGTTTATTCAAGGGTAATTGCAAAATACTACTAAAATTACCTCAATTTGATAATTTGGAAACATTATGATTTTGGATGCTTTATTCCCTTTGATCAATAATATTTGGAGTACTTAGGGAGAAGTAATTCTTTAAACATTTGGATGGGATATAAAAAAAGACATTGAAATGAAAAGCAGTGGTTTCTGTGCTACACCTGATTGAGCAGGCCAACAGACAGTCTGCTGCAGCTTCTGCTGCTGCTATTCTAGGACTGTCTGTTAAAAGGTGTGAGGAACAGGAGACACACTTTTCCTTTCTGTGGGGAGAATGTTCACTTCCTACTCCAGATTCCACTTCAGATGGCGTTATTACCAATGTAAGCTTTTAGTTGCCATGAACATATGTACAAGACTTTTCAACTGCAACTTTATAAATTTCTTATTCTGAAAATAAAATGTTTGGCATTGCACAGATAAAATTATGCTTTTGAAATTGAATCAATTGTTAAAAAGGGGGTTTAAGAATGTAATACAAAGTCTGTAATATTTGTGTATTTTCAATGCTGTGTAAAGTACTTTAGCAATTATTTAAACTGAGTATTGTGGTCTTTCAACATGTTTCTAAGTTATTATGTAACCTTTTTTAATAGAAAAATACCATAACATGACCACTGGGTGGGTGTAGGTCCAATGTATGGTGGTGGAAAATGTGTGACGCCATTATTGCCAGAGATCTTGCAATGGGGGTTAATAAAACAATGCAGCTGTAATATAAAACATTATTTTGCCTTTAATTGTGCTAAAATGTGAAACTAAAGTGGTTATCTGCTTACAACTTTCTACAAAAATTGATGCTTTATCCTTGCTCTTAGGAAAACCTGTCAATGACTACATTTCTGTGCTCTCTTCTTCCGGCAGATTTTATAGTTCATTTGTGCTTAGACCATAAGGCATGAGAGCAAAATTAGGCCATTCACCTCATCGAGTCTGCTTCACCATTCCATCTGGCTGATCCCAGATCCCATTCAACCCCATACACCTGTCTTTTGCCATATCCTTTGATGCCCTGACTGATCAGGACACTATCGACCTCCGCTTTAAATATACCTATGGACTTGATTTCCACTACAGTCTGTGGCAGAGCATTCCACAGATTCACTACTCTCTGGCTAAAAAAAAAATTCTTCTTGCTTCTGTTCTAAAACATCCTCTCCACATCAACCTTATCTAGTCCTTTCAATATTCAGTAGGTTTCAATGAGATCTCCCCACAATCTTCTAAATTCCAGAGAGTACGGGTCCAAAGCAGCCAAATGCTCCTCACATGTTAACCCCTTCATTTCCAGAATTATCCTCGTGAACCTCCTCTGGACTCTCTCCAATAATAACACATCCTTTTTGAGATATGGGGCCCAAAACTGTTGACGATACTCCAAGTGCAGCCAGTCTTATAAAGGCTCAGCATTATCTCCTTGCTTTTATATTCTATTCCCCTTGAAATAGATGCCAACATTGCATTTGCTACCCTTACCACAGACTTGACCTGTAAATTAACCTTCTGGGAGTCTCGCGGGAGGATTCCTGAATGACATCCACTGCCTCTCCTTTGTCCACCCTGCTTGTCACTTCCTTGAAGAACTCCAACAGATTTGTCAGGCAGGATTTCCATTTACAGAAACCATGCTGCCTTTGACGTATTTTATCATTAGTCTCCAAATATCTCGAAACCTCATCCTTAATAATAGATTCCCAACACTTCCCCAACAACTGAGGCTAGGCTAACCGGCCTATAATTTCCTTTCTTTTGCCTTCCTCCCTTCTTAAAGAGTGGAGTGACATTTGCAATTTTCCAGTTCTCCAGGACCATGCCAGAATCAAGGGATTCTTGAAAGATCATGACCAATGCATCCGTTATCTCTTCAGCAACCTCTCTCAGGATTGGGATGTAATCCATCTGGTCCGGGTGACTTTTCCACCTTAAGGCCTTTTGAGTTTGCCTAGTACTTTTTCCTTTGTAATATCAATGGCACTCACTCCTGCTCACTGACACTCAGGGGCCTCTGGCACGCTGCTAGTGTCTTCCACAGTGAAGACTGATACAAAGTGCCCATTAAGTTAATTTGCCATTTCTTTGTCCCCCATTACTACCTCACCTGCATCCCTTTCCAGTGGTCCAATATCAATTCCTACCTCCCTTTTACTCTTTATATAACTGAAAAATCTATTAGAATTCTGCTTTATATTATTGGTTAGTTTGCCCTCATATTGCATTTTTTCCCTTGTAGCTTTTTTTTTGTTACCTTTTGATGAATTTTAAAAGCTTCCCAATCATCCAACTTCCCACTCATATTGCCACTTTATATACTCTTTCCTTGGATTTTATGCAGGCCTTAGCTTCACTTGTCAGCCACAGTTGCCTACTCCGCCAGTTTAAAACTTCTGTCGGACATATCTATCTTGTGCTTTGTGAACTATTCCCTTAAACTTCAGCCACTTCTGCTCTGCTGTCATCCCTGCCAGTATTCTCCTCTAATCCACCTGGGTTAGTTCCTCTCTCATGCCTCTGTAATTCCCTTTTATTCCATTGCTATACTGATACACGTGAGTTCTCCCTCTCAAATTACAGTATGAATTCAATCATATTATGATCACTACCTAAGGACTCCTTTGTGTTAAGCTCCCTAATAAGATCTGGGTTATTACACAACACCCAATCTAAGATGGCCTTTTCCCAAGTAGGTTCAAGCACAAGCTGCTCTAAAAAAGGCCATCTTGTAGGCATTCAACAAATTCCCTCTCTTGTGATCTGACACCAACCTGATTTTCCTAATTCCCTTGAATATTGAACATTACAATTCTGTCAATACCCTAAATACATACTTTTTCCAGCTCCCTTTGCAATCTCAATCCTACATCTTGGCTGTTATATGGAGGCCTATTTATGATTCCCATGATTTTTTTTTTACCTTTGCAGTTTCTTAACTCCATCCACAAAGATTCAACATTTTCTGACCCTCTGTCACCTCTTTGTAAAGATGTAATTCCATCTCTTACCAACGGAGCCACACCACCGCCTATGCCTTCCTGCCTGTCTTTTCGATACAAGGTATATCCTTTGATGTTAAGCCCCCAGCTATGGCCTTCTTTCAGCCACGACTCAGTGATGCCCACAATGTCATACTGACCAATCTGTAATTGTGCCACGAGTTTGTCCACCTCATTCTAAATGCTATGCGCATTTAAATACAGCACCTTCAGTCCTGCTTTCTTCACCCTTTTGAATTTTGCCTCTGTGGTACAATTTAACTCTTTTCTCTGTCTGCATATGTATCCAGTCAATCGGCTTGCCCTCCTTACATTCATGTTACACCCACCATCTACTTTTAAACCGCTGGCTCATCCTCAGCTCTATCGTACTGGTTCCCATCCTCCTGTCATATTAATTTAAGCACTCCCAACAGCTCCAGTAAACCTGCCTGCAAGAATATTGGCAAACATGAGGAAATCTGCAGATCAGATGCTGGAAATTCAAGCAACACACACAAAAAATGCTGGTGAACACAGCAGGCCAGGCAGCATCTATAGGAAGAGGTACAGTTGATGTTTTGGGCCGAGACCCTTCGTCAGGACTAACTGAAAGAAGAGGTAGTAAGAGATTTGGGAGGGGGAGGGATGGAGCTAAGAGCTGGAAAATTGATTGGCAAAGGGGATGCGAGGCTGGAGAAGGATCATGGGACGGGAGGCCTAGGGAGAAAGAAAGGAGGAGGGGAGCTGAGGGCTCCCTCTCCCCTTTCTTTCTACCTAGGCCTCCCGTCCCATGATCCTCTCCCTTCTCCAGCCTCGTATCCCCTTTGCCAATCAACCTTCCAGCTCTTAGCTCCATTCCTCCCCCTCCTGTCTTCTCTCCTATCATTTCAGGTCTCCCCCTCCCCCTCCCACTTTCAAATCTCTTACTAGCTCTTCTTTCAGTTAGTCCTGAAGAAGGGTCTGGGCCCGAAACGTCGACTATAGGAAGAGGTACAGATGCTGCCTAGCCTGCTGTGTTCACCAGCATTTTTTGTGTGTGTTGCAAGAATATTGGTCCGCCTCTGATTCAAGTGCAACCCGTCCCTTTTGTACAGGTCACACCTACCCCAGAAGACATGCCCCCTATTCTCTCGAGTTGATTCAGAAAATAAGGAATGAACTCACTTACTTGCCTCTGCCCATTCTCGCTGAAGCCTTGTTGAGCCAAAGTCTTACTACTCTGACTCGGACTGCTCCAATGACTGCTCCGCTAGATGGTACTTCTCTTTGATAGAGACTGGGTTTTTAAAGCTCTTCACTGAACTTGCATGGGTATGCTTCTGTTGTATCTGTGCAGTACTCCAATCGAAGACTTGGGGGGAGTATCACCAAGTGCTACATTATTGGGATTCTCAAATCCAGTGAGCAATTGAAACATATCATTGGTCCAAAGAACTTCAGGAGAAAACTTTTAAGTGTTTTTGAGATAGCCTAACATGGTATTTAATTTCAGATTTGCTCTCTTCGGAGCAGTTGTTTTACTGAGGATTTTATGTGGGTTTGCCTTATATAATGTTTTATTTCAGACCACCCACTATCCCAGCATCCGTACAGATGATTATAGTCACAACTACTATTTGCAGTCATTAGCTGTATCTAGCCTTGGCAATTATAAGGTTTTGGCTTTCTTCTTGAAAACATCCTAACGATTAGCCATAGGTCTCTTCATAATTACGAGTGGTGAAAAGAACGAACGCGACAACCTGGTAACATTGATCTTTAAAGTAACTGGATGTGTTTGCCAGTCATCTTTTTGAATCCTATTTGCTTCCTTCTATTTTTGATTTGTAAAGTTGTGTAATCTTTTGATGTTAGTAATTGACCCCGAGAGTCAAGTAGAATTAGAAGAGAAGACACGGCTGATTAATCAAGTTTTGGAGCTTCAACATACTTTAGAAGGTAAATTAATTTTGTCTGAATGCCATAGGTTAAAGAATATGCCTTTAATCCATGGGAGCCTTGAATATAAAATAATACAGACAATGTGCTAGAGGAGCTCAGCAGGTCAGGCAGCATCTATAGATGGGAATAAACGGTCGACGTTCCGGGCCGAGACCCTTCATCGGGACTGATGTTAAGTATAAAGTGTTTTTCCACTTTGCCATCTCTAGGTTTGTGTGCAGTTTCCATGAACTTCTACCGCTTTCTGCCCCTCTCCCACAATCCCCACACCTTTCGGAGGACAATCAGATGGAATGAAGGGAAAGGTGATGGTGACGGGAAATAAAGATGAGAGAAGTGTAACACAATTAATGGATGACATTGCAGTTTAAAGTAATCTGCATGGGCTTCATTAAGACCTTTTTGGAAACAACATTGGAGATTGGTTCAAAAGATTATAGCCCATGGACTCCAGGGCAAGTTGGCAAATTGACTTGGAAACAGAAGGGTGGTGTTGGAGGGTTGCATTTGAGGTAGAAACCTGTGACTGATGGGGTACTATAAAAGATCAGTACTGGGACCCTTTCTGTAGCAGTAATTATTATTTGTACATTAATAATTTGGATATGTGTATAAGAGGTATGATTAGTAAGTTACCAGGTAAATGACACATAGTAGTGTCATTGATAAGATGTGAGTAGCTGCATGTAGGCTATGGCATGATATTGATCCATTTGGTAAGGGGAACAGAGCAGCGCCACATGGAATTTAATCCTGATACGTGTGAGGTGCTGCATTTTGGGGAAAATACAATAATACTTTAGGGTTCACCCAATATGTGCCAGAGTCTTAGAATGTATTGAACAGAGAACTGTGGTTTCCAAAGATCAGTTTTATTTGTCATAGTTACATCAAAACATTGAAACATATGGTGAAATGTAACATTTTGTGTCAACAACCAATAGAAACTGAGGATTGTGCTAGAGGTAATCACATACCCAAAACTCACTAGCCCTAGCTGTACATCTTTGGAACGTGGGAGGAAACCCATGCGATCACAGAGGGAACGTACAAGCTCCTTGAAGACAGTGGGAGGAATTGAACTCCGCTTTGTGATTACTGGCAGTGTGAAGTGATTGCGCTAACCACCATGCTACCGTACTGTCCTCAGATCTGTTCAAGCCCAACGATCCCAGATGGTGGCAGTACAAGTGGATAAGGTGCTGAAGAAGCCATATGGGATGCATGTCTTCATTAGAAGGAGATAGAATACAATGGTACAACTTTATAACGTATTAGTTATGTTGCATCTGGAGTTGTGCATACAGTTCTGGTTGCCACACTGTAGAAGAACATAACTGCACTGGAAAAGGTGCAGAGGAGGTTCATGAAGACGTCTGGGATGGAGCATTTTGGTTATGAGAGAGTTTGGATAGGCTGTGTTTATTTTCCTTGGTGTAGAGAAGGCTGAGGGGGAACTGATAGAAGTGTATGAAGTTATGAGGAGCATGGGTACAGTTGCAAGAAAAAGTTTGTGAACCCTTTGCGATTAGCTGATTTTCTGCATTAATCACGCATAAAACATGGTCTGATCTTCATCTAAGTCACAATGATTGACTAACACAATCTGTCTAAACTAATAATACACAAACAATTGTACTTCTCGTCAATACTGAGTACACTAAACAATCACAGTTTGGGTTCAAAAAAGGCATGTGAACCTCTGGGGTAATACCGTCTACAAAAGCTGTTGGAGTCAGGTGTTCCCATTAATGAGATTGGAAGTGTGGGTTGTAGAGGTGCCCTGCCCTATATATTACAAAAAAATACACACAAAGTCAGATTACTGACAGAGCCTGCTGTTCTCGAGAAAGATCTGTTTATGTGCGACATGCCCCGATCAAAACAACTTTCAGAGGACCTTACCAATACTTGAAGCTGGAAAAAGCTACAAAAGCTTTCCAAAGACCTGAGGAAACACAATACTGTTGCTACTCTCCCTAGGAGTGGGCATCTTGCAAAGATCATGCCAATGTGCAATTCTGAAGGTGGTGAAAAAGAACCAGAGGGTAACAGCAAAAGACCTGCAGAAATCTTCAGCAAGTTCTCAAATCTCTGTTCGTATGTTCACTATAAGAAAAACACCGAACGAGAATGGTGTTCATGGAAGGACATCACAGAGGAAACTACTGCTGTCCAAAAAAACATTGCTGCATGTCTCAAGTTTGCAAAAGACCACCTGGATGTTCTACAACACTTCTGGGACAGTGTTTGGTGGACAGAAGAGACATAAGTTGAACTTTTTCGCAGAAATGCACACTGTTATGTTTGGAAGAAAGGGCAATGCACACCAACACAAAAACTTCATCCCAATTGTAAAGCATAGTGAAAGGAGCATCATGGTTTGGGGCTGCTTTGCTGCCTCTGGGCCTGGACAGCTTGTAATTGTTGAGAGAAAGATGAATTCAAAATTGTATCAAGCCATTTTACAGGAGAATGTCAGGGTAGTGGCCCATCACCTGAAGCTTTGAATGATCAACAAGACAATGATCTGAAACAAGAGTAAATAAACAACAGAATGATTTTAAAAAGAAGAAAATTCGTGTTTTGGAATTGCCAAGTCAGAGTCCGGAACTTATTCCAATTGAGATGCTGTGGCAAGACCTGAGGAGGACTGTTCATGCAAAGTATCCCAGAAGTATTGATGAACTGAAACAGTTTTGTATGTAGGAATGGTCTAAAATTCCTCCTCACTCCTGTGCAAAACTGATGAGCAGCTATAGGAAATGTTCGATGGAGGATATTGCTGCTGAAGAAGTTATTAAATACAAGGGTTCACATACATTTTCCAGCCTGGACTGAACGATTAAACAATGTGTTCAATAAAAACATGAAAAGTACAATTGTTTGTGTTATTAGTTTAGGCAGGTTGTGTTTCTGTATTATTGTGACTTAACTGAAGATCAGACCACATTTTATGAGTAATTAATGCAGAGAACTAGGTAATTGCAAAGGGTCCACAAACTTATTCTTGCAACTGTAGATAAACCGTAAGAAAAATTACAACCTCCCATTACAGGCTTATCTAAAACTAGAGGGTGTGGGGTTTTCGGGTAATGGCTGGAAGGTTTAGAGGAATCTGAGGAAGAACTTTTCCCCCAGGGTGGGGTTTGAATCTGAAATGCATTCCCTGAGGGGGTGATGGATGAAGAAGTGGCCAAATGAAAACTAGAGTTGCTGAGGTACAGAAGGCTATGGACCTAATGCTGGGAAATGCGATCAGTGAAGTAGTGCATGATGATCAGCATGTACATGATGGCCCAAACAGCAGTTTCAGAAGCATTGCTGTCAATCCTTGTCCTTCTGTGTCACAATGCCATTGGCTGAAATCTCAGTGGAGAAATGACATGTAAGGAGAAGCCATTTTTGGACAGAGAACCATTAGTGTTGCTTTCATTTTATTCCTGCCCCTCAATCTAGCTGAAATGTAAACAATAATTAATTGCCTTTGCTTGTAGTCAGCAGTGCTTGTCTGGGTAGAATTGGCAAAGTTTATTTCTGAACCAATTTAAAATACTGCAGAACAATTCCACAATTTATTGTTTCTATATTCCAGTCAGCTGTTAAGCCTTAATATTTCTCCTTTGCTTTCTCAGAGCTGTCTGCACGTGTGGATGCTGTGAAAGAAGAGAATCTGAAGCTGAAATCTGAAAATCAAGTTCTTGGACAGTACATAGAAAACCTTATGTCAGCTTCTAGTGTTTTCCAAACAACAGATACAAAAGGCAAACGAAAATGAGGGCTGGCATTTATAGTATGTTTGTATTCTGTACAATGTCATAGTCCACATCATTTTCTTGGCTGTTACAACCAGTAAAACCTGCCTGACATGACTTTTTTTGTGTTATTTCTAAATTGACCTCTGAGAAATTATCCAAGTCTACATTGTGGAAAACTCCACTGATCAGCTGGTTGGCCCTTGTTAGAAAGATGTTGAAGCATAATCCTTAACATTTAAATGTTTCCATAAATTAACCTGATTATTACAATACATGGAGTATCTTGTTGGAAATACTCAGCAGGTCAGGTGGTATCTGTGATTGAGAAAATTATTTCTTATCTTAGCATTTCCAGTATTTTCTGTTTTAAGATATCAGACATCCCACCCTGCAAAAACTCATTTCAGGGGGGTAACATCATCAATTTGCGGGAGACTTCCGGGAGAGGAGGGATGTCTGCAATAGAGTAGCTCCTTAGCAGCTAGCCAGCTAGTTTAAATAACGTTAGCTATGCTAATGAACAAATGACACCTGTTAAACTCACCTCAACATGTCTTTTACAGTCTTAACCCACCATGGGCAATAGAAGAGTCGTTGTTGCAAACAGCGCAGTGAGCAACACTGTCATTATTTTGACCTCTATTAGGCAGGGGTACACTTTAGTGTAGTCTGGGGTGACGTACGTTTTATATTTTTTTGGAACACTCTGCCATGGCGCGCTTTCGCTCTCTCGCTTGCGTGCTCTCAAGCGCTGTTGCTTGCTCGCTCTCTCTCCCTCTGGCTCGTGCGCTCTCGCTTGCTTTCACTCACGCTCTCACTTTCTCGCTCTCGCTTGCTTGCTCTCTCGTGGTCGCTCTCGCGCTCTCTCTTGCTTTTCTCTCGCTCGCTCTCAAAATTGATTTCCGTGATATTGTATATAATTTGCGGGCATCAGGGAGCCACTATTAATAGGCGAGAGATTCCCGGGTGTTCCGGGAGAGGTGGGATGTCTGAGATATCCAGCATCAACAGTTTTTTGTTTTTGTAGAGCATGTCTACATTTTTAGTACTGGAGCCCCAGAATCAAAATAATTTATGTTCCTGTTACCTCTAGCTTTAACTTGACTTGGTTGAAACATATAACTTAGATTAAGAAAAAGTGCAATATAATGTTAACATTTAGAAAATTAACTATTTTAACATTGCATATGCTAATCAGAAAATGCATGAAATTTTTAAGATGGCCTCCTTTATGTAAAGTGAGGTAATGCCTATAATTCTACTGTGCTGTTTGTACTTGTCATATTAAAATTGGAGCTAATTTTTTAAGTTGTAGGGCTATGGTGTCTCTTTTAAATTCAAATTAGATGGCTAACTTGGTTCTCAATAACTGAGTATTTAACGGACTTTTCCAGGACACACATTACCATCGCTAATGAAAAAAATGTTTGGACTGTTTCTAAATGAATTTGATGCATTTTTTAAATAGAACTAAATCAAAGGTAAAGGAATGCAGGAAATTATTTAAATAGTATCTAACAAATACCCTGAAGTATTTTCTTTCAATACCCTGTAAGACACAATTTATACTTGTCGGGGGGGGGGGTGGTGGAGAATAGGTTGTAGGATGTGAAAACAGGCTGGAGTCTGCATCCTCTGTGATTAAGTATGCACATACACATAAAGGGTAACTTAGTCCTGGAAAAAAGAGATTTTCCATGTTGACACCTGCATAAAGCACACGTGGAGAAACTGCACATTCTAGCCAATATTTTTATTTCCTTTAACTCAAGAGTGAAATGTACACAATTTCCTGACGTGCATCCGAAATTTATTCTCCATTCTGAGAGCAGGCAGGCGACTTCCTTATTAAAAAAAATCCATTGAACCCTTGCATCCTAAATCTCCCTATGCAATGTTGGGATGACAGTTCATTACTGTCTCATTGATTAAGACATAACTTCTCATAGTGAAATTAGGATTTGATCCAGTTAAAGTTAATATTATTCTGATGAATTAAACCTGTTTAAACAGCTACTTGAACACAATAAAATATCTTTAACTCAAGTTTTAATTTGTTTAACAATCTGGCGTGCTTACTGTCTTAAAATTTCTTTCCTAAACATCTTAATTCACAGTATACTTTTCAGTAACTGGAATCATTTGAGTCCTGGTGTGTCCCATCGAGTGTGCCTTACTCTATCCTTTAAAAAGATTTACAGAATTTACAGATATTTAAGGAAAAAGAAAATAATTACCATAATTATCACAATACAATCGTGCAAAACATAAAGATGTCATCTGTAACTGATATAGGACAGGTTGATGACCACCTGTGTGGTTGCAGTGCTTAGTGGTAGCAGTAAGTGAGTAAGCAAGTCTCTTTCCTTTAGTTGTCTTCTTGAACAGATTAGGCTAATAGGTTAAGGGCAATATTAATTCTATCTCATGGGTGCTCAATGGCTGTTCTAGTATGCATCACCTTAAGTATATTTTATGGATTTTGGGTAGTGTCCCAGTGGTCTCATACTACTAAATTTGCCAGTGGAACAATCATTTATAATTACCCTAATGGTGATTCCTCGATGAGCAGACTGGCATATGACTTCCACACATCTTTCCCCTACTTTGGGCTTGCTTGGCTCACCATACCATATCTTGTTTGAGACACTTTCCCCAGACACTGTCAAAGCAGAAGTTGAATTAAGTTTATCCTTTATATGTCTAGTTTACTAGCATGTAGGAGCCCTCTTTGTGACACTGTTCCAGTTTTTGCACTCTGCTCAATTTTCTCTGATTTCCAGCTTTTGGGAGATCCAGCTGAAAGACATCTTTTTAATAATCTCTAGCTGAAGACAACTTAAGTTAAAAATGCAACTCAATTATTCTTTGTTCTTATAGGATCCTTGATGGTTCTTTCACAATTTCTGCTTTTAAATAATAAACAGGAATACACTGAATTGAGAATATTAAAAATTGATTAGAATTCTTAGTTAATTTTCAACTTAACTTCCAGCATATTAATATATTGTAACCAAAATTCCTTGAAAACATGATCTCCTAATTAACTTCTGATTATGCATTTCTAATGTAATTACTGATGCATATGAACCCTTGAACAGAGACCATAGGTAGCTACACCAGGTTTATTAGGATCAAGGCAAACTCTGGAATGTTAACACGAGCATGCTGAACCAAGGTTTTGACCAACCTTGCCAACATATATTTCCAAAATTCTTTCCCGGCGTACTAATTTTGTTGGTTCATCTTAATCAGGTGCTTCTCTTTGTCCAGGCATTGATGGCGACAGTATTTTCCTATTTGCAGATACAGTATGCACCCAGTGGCCAGTTTATTAGATATCTCCGGCACCTCATGGCCTTCTGCCGCTGCAACTCCATCCATGTCAAGGTTCGATGTGTTGTGCACTCAGAGATGCTCTTCTGCACACCACCATTGTAACACATGGTTATTTGAGTTATTGTTGTCTTCCTGTCAGCTTGAACCAGTATGCCATTCCCCTCTAAACTCTCTCATTAACAAGGTTTCTTCGCTCATAGAACTGCTGTTTTATGTTTTCCACACCCTCTCTGTAAACTCTAGAGACTGTTATGTGTGAAAATCCCTGCAGTTTTGAGATTTGTCTGGCACCAACAATCATTCCACGGTCAAAGTCATTTACAGTATATCATATTTCTTCCCCGTTCTGATATTTGGTCTGAACAACAACTGAACGAATTGACCATATTTATGCATTGAGTTGCTAGCATATGATTGCTTAATTATATATTCAAATTAATGAGGTGTAGAGGTGTACCTATTAAAGTGGCCAAAGAGTGTGAATATATTTTGCATTATTTGGGCTCCATCTATGTTCATTTTAATAAGCTGATGACTCAGAGCCCTGGTTGAAACAACAGGCCAGTTTTCATGAATGTCTGACGTTGCAATGAAGCAGAGGTACATACATTTGCAGCCATTATAGTGAATAATCAGAGCACATCTCTCCTCAGTTCTCTTAGGGTTAAATATAGAAGCATCATTGAGGAGAATGATTAATCCTTGTTTTGAGATGAAGGTCAATGAGTATGGTTCATTCTGGCAAGCTGAATGGAATCATCTTGCAATTGTATTTGACTGCAGCTGAAAAAATATATTTTCTTGTTTACTGGTCTTCAGTTGGTACCACTCATTTCTTTCACTTTTAGTTTGGGATCTAAACCAGGTATAGTTCTATTTACAATGAGGGAGGGGCCCTTCTATTTTAGGAGGATCAGTATCATAACAAGATAAGAGCCCATGGTATTACAGGAAAGATACCAGCATAGATAGAAAACTGGCCAACTGGCAGGGTTCAAAGAGTGGGAATAAAGGGGGTCTTATCTGGTTGGTTGTCGGTGACTAGTGGTGTTCCTCTTGGGTCAGTGTTGGGGCTGCTTCTTCTCATGTTACATGTCAATGATTTGTGTGACGGAATTAATGAATTTATGGCCAAGTTTGCAGATATTATGAAGATGGGTGGCGGAGCAGCTAGTGTTGAGGAAGCAAGGAGTCTGCAGATTGGGAGAATGAGCGTATAATTGGCAGATGGAATATTGTGAATATAGGGAGTATCGTCATGCACTTCGGTTGATGGAATAAAAACATAGACTATTTTCTAAATGGGGAGAAAATTCAAAAGTCAGAGTTGCAAAGAGACTTGGGCGTCCTCGTGCAGGATTCTTTAAAGGTCAACTTGCAGGCTGAGTCAGCGGTAACAAAGGCAAAAGCAATGTTAGCATTCATTTTGAGAGGCTTTATACAGCATTGATCAGACCACACTTGGAACATTGTCAGCAGCTTTGGGCCCTAAGAAAAGATGTGCTGGTATTGGAGAGGGTCCAGAATAGGTTCATGAGAATGATTCTGTGAATGAAAGGGTTTGCATATGAAGAGCATTTGATGGCTCTGGGCCTGTCATCGCTGGGGTTTAGAAAAATGGGGGATAGGATCTCATTGAAACCTGCTGAATATTGAAAGGCCTAGATAGAATGGATGTGGAGAGGGTGTACTGTGGGGGACGTCTTGGATCAGAGGGCACAGCCTCAGAATAGAGATGAGGAGGAATTTCTTTAGCCAGAGGCTAGTGAATCAAAGGAATTCATTGCCATAGACAGCTGTGGAGGCCAAGTCTTTGGGTATATTTAAAGCGGATGTTGATCGGTTCTTGATTAATCAGGGTGTCAAAGGTTACAGAAAGGTTACAGGCAGGAAAATGGGGTTGAGAGGGATAATAAGTCAGCCATTATAGAATGGCAGGATAGACTCAATGAGCTGAATGGCCTAACTCTGTTCCTACCTCTTATGGTCTTATAACTACATCTGGCTGGTACTCAAATGTCTGGATTTATTTGTCAAAGTACCTTTTAATCTGTTCTCTGCCTTTCTCAGCATGCAGAGCCTTAGACTCCTTTGGTTTTTAAATGTGTTTAATCACTACATTTATCTGACCCTTGGCTGTTCCTTGTTGGTACGGAATAAAAAGATGAGTTGGAGTGTTTGTCAGCTGCTCTGCAGTACAATGCAGAGTCACTTTTATGCCTATCACTGTGTCAGGGTGTGGGGCAATTTTCCATTGTTTTTCATATTCCTATCATTGTTCCAGCTGTCTGTGGGTGCTGAAAAATGCAACCAGTTCCTTAGGTGTGAGGACATTTTCCCAGTGAAATGTGATCCCTGGATTGGTATTCCCCACCCAAGGACCACTAAAACACCGGAAATTTTCCTTTTGTAAATGCCGAGTTGCTGGGGGAGGCTTCAACGCATTTTGTTAACTTGTCCATCAAGACCAAGCAATACCTATAGCCTGAAGGCATTGTGGAGAATGTGTCTATAAAATCTACCTGAGTGTATGTCTGGGATATGTGCGTGTGCGCTGTGCAGTGGCGTACAGTTTAAGTCAGCGGTCCCCAACCACCGGGCCGCAAAGCATGCGCTACCGGGCCGCGAGGAAACGATATGATTTGGCGATAGGAGTCAGCTGCACCTTTCCTCATTCCCTGTCACGCCCACTGTTGAGTTTGAACACGCGCGAGGTCATGACCCGCGAGTGATCCATGTCAGCGCGGGAAGGAGATCAATTCCTCGAGTTTGCAAATGATGGCGGGCTGAAAAGTATGTTTCAAATAACATCTCTGCCGGCATTCTGGATCAAAGTCAAGGCTAAATATCCTGATAGCCACGAAAGCACTGAAAACGTTGCTTCCATTTCCAACGTATCTCTGCAATGAATGCAACGAAAACTAAATTGTGGAATAGACTGGACATAAGGAACCAGCTTCGAGTATCGCTGTCTCCCATCACCCCTCGAATGGACCGTGTTGTTGCAGGAAAACAAGCCCAGAGCTCCCAGTGGTTCAGCGATATTGGTGTGTTGCAATGATTTTATATGTTCATACGGGGAAAATATGTGCTGCGTGTTTAATATCCAAAAGATACTTAGAATGTTATGATGCTATTGACTTCTATAACCATATAACAATTACAGCAGGGAAATAGGCGATCTCTGCCCTTCTAGTCCCACCGACCTGCACTCAGCCCATAACCCTCCATTCCTTTCCTGTCTATATACCTATCCAATTTTTCATTAAATGATAATATCTAACCTGCCTCTACCACTTCTACTGGAAGTTCGTTCAACACTTACTTCAAGCTCCTCTGATAATTGACTTATCGTTATATTCATGCGAGGAAAATATGCGCTGTGTGTTTAATATTAAATTCGTTAGATAAACCCTTTTAGAAACGAAATTGAGTGTATTAGCCACTTATCACCTATATTGCGTTCGTGATGAATACTCCCGCCCCCGACAGAATCGCCAAAACCGATTGTAGGAAAACAATCGGCACGTACACGCATGTGCGCACTGGTGCCCGCGCAAGGCTTCATGGTCATTGTAGTCTTTTTCGGGGTAAATCCAACGTATTTGACGGCTACTCTTGTTCGTTGGCAACCCTATCTCCCTCCCACCGGCTGGTCCGCAAAAATATTGTTAATAAGAAACCGGTCCGCAGTGCAAAAAAGGTTGGGAACCCCTGGTTTAAGTGGTGCCTGAGTAATGGTGTCCTATAGCTAGAACTGCTGTTCTCAAATTTCTTTTTGCTCTCTAGACACTTGGTTACTGTGGATAATTAGTTTTAAGTAGGTTCCTCTTAACAGCAGCACCCAAAAAAACAGTAGATAAAGTTCCCATGAATTGAGGCATACATGAGTCTCTGGATATCTGAGCTGGGTGTTATGTGTGAGAACAAGACTAAAACTGCATGGGACTGGGCTGGCAAGTGAACGAGGTAGAAAATATGTCATGATCTTACTGATGAGAGAAGAGCGTGGAGGGCCAATGGCCCAAGCTTCTTCCTATTTCTTGTATCCTTTATGTGTTGCCCAATGTGATTAAAATGTGTATGAAGACAAGAATGATATGAAGTACATTATTCCTTCAGATCAGGAACCAGCTTGTAGCCATGCCTGATCTGTTGCCAAGTTTTCAAAATCACTAAATGAGAAACAAAAATGTCTTTAAAAATTGTTCAAAATTTGCTTGAAACCACACTGTATTTCTGAATTGCAGCAATGACTTTTGGAAGTTAAGCATCATGTTTCATGTTAATGTTGATCATGTTAAGCATCAGAGTGCTTAAGGAAGTGGCCCAAGAAATAGTGGATGCATTAGTGATAATTTTTCAAAACTCGTTAGATTCTGGACTAGTTCCTGAGGATTGGAGGGTGGCTAATGTAACCCCACTTTTTAAAAAAGGAGGGAGAGAGAAACCGGGGAATTATAGGCCGGTTAGCCTAACGTCGGTGGTGGGGAAACTGCTGGAGTCAGTTATCAAGGATGTGATAACAGCACATTTGGAAAGCGGTGAAATGATCGGACAAAGTCAGCATGGATTTGTGAAAGGAAAATCATGTCTGACGAATCTCATAGAATTTTTTGAGGATGTAACTAGTAGAGTGGATAGGGGAGAACCAGTGGATGTGGTATATTTGGATTTTCAAAAGGCTTTTGACAAGGTCCCACACAGGAGATTAGTGTGCAAACTTAAAGCACATGGTATTGGGGGTAAGGTATTGGTGTGGGTGGAGAATTGGTTAGCAGACAGGAAGCAAAGAGTGGGAATAAACGGGACCTTTTCAGAATGGCAGGCGGTGACTAGTGGGGTACCGCAAGGCTCAGTGCTGGGACCCCAGTTGTTTACAATATATATTAATGACTTGGATGAGGGAATTAAATGCAGCATCTCCAAGTTTGCGGATGACACGAAGCTGGGTGGCAGTGTTAGCAGTGAGGAGGATGCTAAGAGGATGCAGGGTGACTTGGATAGGTTGGGTGAGTGGGCAAACTCATGGCAGATGCAATTTAATGTGGATAAATGTGAAGTTATCCACTTTGGTGGCAAAAATAGGAAAACAGATTATTATCTGAATGGTGGCCGATTAGGAAAAGGGGAGGTGCAACGAGACCTGGGTGTCATTATACACCAGTCATTGAAAGTGGGCATGCAGGTACAGCAGGCGGTGAAAAAGGCGAACGGTATGCTGGCATTTATAGCGAGAGGATTCGAGTACAGGAGCAGGGAGGTACTACTGCAGTTGTACAAGGCCTTGGTGAGACCACACCTGGAGTATTGTGTGCAGTTTTGGTCCCCTAATCTGAGGAAAGACATCCTTGCCATAGAGGGAGTACAAAGAAGGTTCACCAGATTGATTCCTGGGATGGCAGGTCTTTCATATGAAGAAAGACTGGATGAACTGGGCTTGTACTCGTTGGAATTTAGAAGATTGAGGGGGGATCTGATTGAAACGTATAAGATCCTAAAGGGATTGGACAGGCTAGATGCGGGAAGATTGTTCCCGATGTTGGGGAGGTCTAGAACGAGGGGTCACAGTTTGAGGATAGAGGGGAAGCCTTTTAGGACCGAGGTTAGGAAAAACTTCTTCACACAGAGAGTGGTGAATCTGTGGAATTCTCTGCCACAGCAAACTGTTGAGGCCAGTTCATTAGCTATGTTTAAAAGGAAGTTAGATATGGCCCTTGTGGCTACAGGGGTCACGGGGTATGGAGGGAAGGCTGGGTTCTGAGTTGGATGATCAGCCATGATCATAATAAATGGCGGTGCAGGCTCGAAGGGCCGAATGGCCTACTCCTGCACCTATTTTCTATGTTTCTATGTTTCTATGTTTCACCTAAACTCATTCTCTTACCACCGGGTACCAAATTTCCCATTTTATCTGCACCAGAGCATCATATATTGACATGACTGAGAACAGAGGCAACCAGGCCTCAAGTCTATTGAAAATTGTTTAAAGAGAGATTTAGCCACATAATTTTCTGGTGATGATGTAAAAGAAAGAAAAAAACTTTGTTTTCTGCAAAATTTGCTACAAGGGCTGATGTATCTGATTGACCTAATACATAAGTTTTATGCAAAGTGATTCAAATATAAGCGATTTGCACTTCTAGTTAATCGATTGCATTGACCCAATTGATTTCAATACATTTTAATTTTGAACACATAAGTTTTAAGTGGATGCAAATTATTTTAAGAAAACTGCAATTGGCAGTTGTAAATGAATCTGAATTTAATAATGCATAAATTTTAACAGGTTTTATTTGAACATTTTGCAAATTGGTTTAATTATCTCAGTGTTGAATATTGTATAATTTTAATTGCTTTCCTGAGGAGGATGCCCATGTCTGAAAGTATTTTATAACATTGCCATCCTCCTGCTGACAGACAGTAGAGAACATAATCCCGTGAATATGGAGCCTCCTGGACATCCTTGAGTGAAGAATGACAAAGATGCACGGGCAGCTTAGCTGAAGCCCACTCTTCATGGGCACTGAGGAAGCCAGTCTGTTAGGTTTATTTCCTAAAACAAAATCTATTTTTTTTCTCTCTCAGCAGATTAACTACATATGTACAGTACTTTGGTATCTCACTTAACTATCAGGATGCAAACCCAGGAAAAGAAAACACTATTATAACCAGAGCTAAAAGGGTTCATTATAGCAATGGAGATGTGTTATTGACACTGTTACTGTACCAGGAACTGAACACAAATTGAGCACTGAATTGCCTTACAGTTCAGTGTGGAGGTTGTTTGTGATGGCTCATGTTGGGTGGACCAGAGTGTGCAGTACCACTGGCAAAGGTGAGATGTGGATGTGCATTCTGCAAGCAGGGTGAATGTGGACCATTGCTAGAAACTGGCAGTAGCTGCCTCATGTGTTGGAAGACACGCGGACCCTCATCATCGTCCATTGGCTGTGATAGAAGTTGCACTCTTCTCCTCTCTGCTTGGCTGCAGTATTCTCACTAGCTCTGTTGTTTCTCAATGGTAATAAGTAACCACTGCAGAATTTGATTTTGTTAAACTAAGTCTTTATTTAGATTATTCTCCACAGCCTTCTAGAAAATTCCAAAACTTCAGGATCCTCTGGCAGGAGAAATTCCTCCACATCCCCATTATAAATGGACTGCCTTTATTTTGAACTAATGTTCCCTATTCTTTGATTGCCCAAGAGGAATCAACCCCTCTACTATGTCAACACCTCTCATCTACCATTTTTTTCTCAACATGCTGAACTTTTCCTCAGAAGGTAATTCCTTCTTTCCACAAACCAACCCAGTGAACTTTTCTGAGCTGCCTTCAATGCAAATATTTCCTTAAAGAAGGAAAATAAACTCATAAAAACGATATGCAGTATTCCAGGTATGGTTCCACCATTGCATTGTAGGAGTTTTACCTCCATTTGTCCTCAGCTTCCATTGCAATAAACGGCAATATTCCATTTGCTATCCTGATGACTTACTGTATATATAAATAAACTTTCTACTTTATATATCTGAGGACACTTAGACACACCTCTACCATGGTATTCTATAGTCTCCCTCCAGTTAACAATATATTGCTTTTCCATTTTCCCAGGCAAAGTAGTACCCCTGCTGTGGGGCACAGGCTGCCAACAGCAGCTCGCAGAGTTCTCTGTCCTGGACCTTAAGTCGATCGTCCCTTTGGGTTCTGCTTTCACCGCTTGACTTCATGCATCTTCTCAGCAAAGATCCTTCTTCTCCCAGCAATGAAGTTTTTAAGAGCTTCTATTGGTATTTATGCGAGTCCAGCTTTTATGGGAAGGGGTTGCTAGCCCCATGCCCTATCCTTCACTTTTTGCAGCCAGGCTTGGGATTGTCCATGGGGGAGTTAGGCAAAACAGATAATCTCATTATTTCCCCACATCTTTGTCCATTTACTTAACCTACTCGTATCCCTTTGTAGACTCATGTCCTTGTCACAATGCTTTTCCTATTTCTTTTCTACCTGCAACAAATTTGGTTAAATTATCCTCATTGCTACGTCATTGATGTAGACTGGAAACAGTTGAAGCTCCTGCCATTTGATCTCTGGGATGCTCATCAACCCGAAACCAATTCACTAATTCTGACCTCTGTCTCCCTTTACTTAGGAAATCCTCTATCCCTGCTAATATATTACCTACAGTGCTGCAAGCTCTTGCCTCATATGGCACCTAAGAGAACACTTTCTGGAAAATGAAACTCAAATCCCCTTTATATGTCTTTCATGTTACATCCCAAAAAACACTGATAAATTTGTCAAACTCTATTTAGATTCCTGACACTACGGCACAGAAATAGGCCCTTTGGCCTAAATAAACTATGCCAAACTATTAATCTGTCTAGGCCCATGGATCTGCACCCAGACCATTGGCCTCCATACACCTTCCATCCCTGTTCCTATCCAAATTTCTCTGAAATATTGAAATCGACCCCACATTCACCACTTCCGCTGGCAGTTCATTCCAAACTCTCACCACTCTCTGAATAAAGAAACTCACCCTCATGTTCCCCTTAAACATTTCACATTTTCCCCTTAAACAATTACCCCTAGGTCTAGTCTCACCTTACCTCAGTGGAAAAAGCTTGCTTACATTTATTCTATTGATACCTCTCATAATTTTGTATACCTCTATGAAATTTCCCCTCATGCTATGCTTGAGGGAGTAAAGTCCTAACCGATTCATCCTTTCCCTACACTCAAACCTTCAAGTCTTGGCAATATCATTGTAAATTTTCTCTGCACTCTCTCAATCTTATTAATAACTTTCCTGTAGGTAGGTGGCAAGAACAATGCTTCAAATTAGGCCTCACCATTGTTTTAAATAACTTCAATATAACATCCCAACTCCTGTACTCAATTTATGGAAACCAATATGCCAAAAGCTCTCTTCACAACCCTATGATGCTACTTTTAAGGAATTACACATCTGTATTCTCAGATCCATCTGTCCTACTGTACTGCTCAGTGCCCTACCACTCACCATGCAAGTCCTAACCTGGTTTGTATTCCCAAAGTGCAAAACCTCAGACCTGTGAGCATTAAATTCTACCTGCCATTTTTTAGCCCATTTTTCCAGCTGGGCCAGATCCTGCTGCAAGCTTTGATAGTTTTCCTCGCTGTCCACTACGCCTGCAATCATGATCTCATCAGCAAATTTGCTGATACAGTTTACTACATTACCACAGATCGCTGATACTGATGATGCCACGGGGTGCCATGGTAGCGTTGCAGTTAGTGTGATGCTGTTACAGCACGGGGCGTCAGAATTTGGAGTTCAATTCTGGCGCTGTTTGTAAGAAATTTGTATGTCCTCCCCACAAATGCGTGGGTCTCCTCTCCATGCTTTGGTTTCCTACCACATTCCAAAAGCGTACTGCTGAGTAGGTTAATTGGTCATTGTAAATGGTCCTGTGAGTAGCTCAGGTTAAAGAGGTGTGTTGCTGGGCTGTGAGGGCCTGCCTGTTCCATGCTGCACCTCTAAAAAAAATAAAAAATATCAAACAATAATAGACCCAGCACCAAACCCTGTGGCACACCAATAATTACAGGCCTCCAGTCAGAGAGGGAACCACTCTCTGGCTTCTGCCACGAAGCCAATGTCTAATCTAATTTACTATCTCATCCTGAATGCCAAGCGATGGAACTTTTTGACCAACCTCCTAGGATGGTCAAAAGAATGTAAATTTTCTCTGCATTCTTTCAATCTTATTGATATTTTTCCTGCAGGTAGGTGACCAGAATTGCACATAATACTCTAAATGCCTCACCAATGTCTTATACAACCTCAACATTCCAACTCCTGTACTCGATAATTTATGAAAGCCAATATGTCAAAAGCACTATTTACAACACTATCTACTTCTAATTCCACTTTCAAGGAATTATTGACCTCTCTCTTCCACTGCATTATAAATTCTATGAGATTTACAGGAAAATGTTGTTTTCTGCTTGGCATTGCTGTCTGCTGCACCTCCAACAGAGCCCCTAGGTCAGCTGCAGGTCATCAGCCAGGGACCACTGCTCATTGATGTTTTACTCCCTTATGCCTGGTACATCGGGTGACAGGGACGTCTCCTTGGCACCCCCTGCAATTTCCAGTAGGCTTAGTCATTTCCCCCAGTTTCCGTCCTTCCAAAAGCTGCTCTTTTCTGCCTCTTCAGCCAACTCTCTGGTGGCCCTCCTGAGCCTCGTTCCAGTCACTGCCATATCATAAAGCAACCTTGTCATCTTCCACCTCTTCCGCCTGTGGGCAGCCCCCACTCCTCCCTCTCATGGAATGGTTAACTCAATGAGGACTATCAGTACTACGTCTGGGCGGAGAGATGTGGTGGTGATTTCCATGGGGAACCGTAGCTGTCTGCCGAGATCTGCCCTCGTGTTCCACTCCTTGCCTGTGGAGAGGAGGCCTGAAGGTGCTCTTGGGCGGGTGCATTCAGTGCTTTTATCAGCCTTAACAAAAGGGATGAGTTGTCATTCCGCTGGGGAAAGGCTGTTTCTGGCATCCTGTCTGCAGGCCCCCAGGATCTCCCTCAGCTTCTTTAGGACGTAGTTGTGCTGCCACTGTAGCACCCTTGGGACAGTCCAGTCTCGCATCCTGCCAGGATGTGTTGGAGTTTGGCATTAGGGGTATCACACAGGGGCAGCTATCCTCACTGCCAAACCAGTGGTGAAGATTTCAGGGCAGGGCAAAGTATCGTAGGTTATCCTGATGAGGAAGCAGAGTCTGGTTTGTAGGACCTTCCACAGGTCAGACCAGCTGAATGACCTGTTGATGGCGCCCTCCAATGTTGTCCAGATTTCCTGGTGGCCTTGTGCCGCTGCCTTCACCCTGTAGTACTCTTGCTCTGTCCTTGTCAGCTCCTCCACCACCATAGTTTTCCTACCTTTCTTCGAGGCCTTGGACTAGAAATGTGCTGCCTTCTCCCAGCCAAGTCCTGTACATCCAGCCTGGACTCTGCCAACAACCTCTTGGTGCTGCAGCCTGGTCTGCTTCAGCTTGAGCTCTCCATTTACAGCCGGTATGGATTGAGGGATTTGTACTCCTCACCAATGGGTCACTGGACTCCTTCAGCATAACGGTCTGTCGGGTTTTCTCTTGCATGTACCCCAGGCCGATGGATCTTAGTGGCAGCTGCAACATTCTTCCTGAAGAGGCCAGTGTCTGAGAAATACCGGGGCAGCCCCCGTCATTTCCGGATGTACCCTGGTTTGTCCTTCCAAAGTGCAACACCTCAGACCTGTCTGCATTAAATTCCATCTGCAATTCTTCCAGCTGACCCAGATCCCACTGCAAACTTTGTTAGCCTTCCTACACCCCCACTTTGGTGTTATCCACAAATTTGCTGATTAAGTTTACTACATGATCATTCAGATCATTGATATAGATGACAAACAACAATGGACCCAGCAATAGAAACAGTGGTGCTAGAAAGTTGGTGGACCCTGTAGAATTTTCTCTATTTCTGCATAAATATGACCTAAAATGTGATCAGATATTCACACAAGTCCTAAAACTAGATAAAGAGAACCCAATAAATAACACAATACATTATATTTATTTATCTGAGAAAAATGATCCAATATTACACATAATTGTTGGAAAAAGTACATGAATCTCTGGGGTAATGCCTTCTACAAAAGCTATTTGGAGTCAGATGTCAGATGAGATTGGAGGTGAGGGTTGTAGAGGGGCCCTGCGCTATAAAAAAAACACAAATTCAGGTTAATGACGGATCCTGCTCTTCTCAAGACCTGCTTATGTGCACCATGCCTCGATCAAAATAGCTTTCAGATGAATTAGAAGAATTGTAGAAATGCATGAAGCTGGAAAAGGCTACAAAAGCATTTCTAAAGACCTGAGTGTTCATCAGTCCACAGTAAGGAAAAATGTCTACGAATGGAGGAAACTCAGTACTGTTGCTACTCTCTCTAGAGGTGAGCATCCTGCAAAGATCACACCAAGAGCACAACATGCAATGCTGAAGGTGGTGTGTAAAAAAAAAACAAGCATAACAGCAAAAGACCTGCAGAAATCTCTAGAACTTGCTAAACTCTCTGTTCATGTGTCCATTACAAGAAAAACACTGAACAAGAATGTGTTCATGGAAGAACACCACAGAGGAAACCACTGCTCCCTTCCCCACCCCCAAAAAAAACTTTGCTAGACGTTTCAAATTTACAAGGCACCATCTGGATGTTCTGCAATGCTTCTGGGACAATATTCTGTGGACAGATGAAACAAAAGTTGAACTTTTTGGCAGAAATGCACACCACTATGTTTGGAGGAAGAAGGGCACTGCTCAGCAACACCAAAATTTCATCCCAACTGTAAAGCATGGTGGAAGGAGCATCATGGTTTGGGGCTGCTTTGCTGCCTCAAGGCCTGGACAGCTTGCAATCATTGAGGGAACGGTGAATTCAAAATTCAAGACATTTTACAGGAGAATATCAGGGCAGTCCATCACCTGAAGTTTAATAGAAGTTGGATAATGCAAAAGTCAATGATCCAAAAGGCAAGAGTAAATTAATAACAGAATGGTTTAAAAGAAAATCCATATTTTGGAATGACTGAGTCAAAGTCCTGATCTTAATCTTATAGAAATGTTGTGGAAGGAACTGAAGCAAGCAGTTCATGCAAGGAAGCCCACCAGCATCCTAGAGTTGAAGCAGTTTTGTAAGGAGGAATGGCCTAAAATTTCTCCAAGCTGACGTGTAGGACTGATCAACAACTTCTGGTTGAAGTTATTGCTGTACAAAGAGGTCACACCAGTTACTGAAAGCAAAGGTTCACACACTTCTTTCAACAAATACATGCAATATTGGATTATTTCTCCCTCATTAAATGAACAAGTGTAACTTTTTTGTGTTATTTATTTAATTGGGTTCTTTTTATCTAGTTTTTGGACTTGTGCAAAGATCTTATCACATTTTAGGTCATATTTGGGCAGAAATAGAGAAAATCCTGCAGGGTTCACAAACCTTCTAGTAGATCCAGCATTTTTCGAATGTTTCACTAGCCAGTAATTTCTGATTTTTGTCTCCTTCATTTCTTTGATAGGGTCTTCTGGTTTGCTTTTCAGAATACAGTATAGAGATTCTGACTCTGGAGACACTTATTTTATGCTATAGGATTCAGGCCATTGAGCGCAGGGAACATGTCCTGTTAGTTTGCTCTACACCTTTTCTCCAGTGATAATGATTGTTTTAAGCTGTTGTTCTTTTTTGTTCCCAGGTTTTCTACTATTATTGAGATAAGTTCACTGTTTTAACTATAAAGATAGATAACATAAAAGTAACTCTTGCATTACCTTATTTTCCATTAATAATTCTCCAGTCTCATCCCTTCTTTTTTAGGTGTGTGAAAACCCTGTTATATCCTTACCCTCATAACTTATTTATTTCCTTTCCAATATTTGACATTCTTTGACAGTTTTTAAAATCAGAGTTGGCAATGTTCTGTGTTGCATTCTAACAAAGAGAGGGGACATTAGAAAATCAATAGCTGTAATTTATCCAGACTTCCATAAGGCTTTTGATAATGTACATTATCATTAGACAAATGACTCAGAGAATGTAGAACCAAGTGACAAGTAACTGAATAGATTTCTAGCTGAATTCACGACCGAGCACAAAGGCTGTGAATAAAGATAATTTATTCATGGTTTAAGAAATTGGGCAACAGTTTTCCAAAAGGATCAGTGGTTCAGAATTTGCATTAATGATTTTGCTTTTGAAAATAAGAACATAATTTATAATTTTGATACCATATCAGCGATGGTTGGAAATGATATTTTAACAAATTCTAGGTCATTAGACCATAACACCACAAGGCATAGGAACAGAATTAGGCCATCTGGCCCATTCAGTCTGCTCCACCATTTAATCATGGCTGATCCTTTATTCCCCCTCCTCAGACCCACTTCCTGGCCTTCTCTCTGTAACCTTTGATACCCTGGCCAATCAAGATCCTATCAATCTGTACCTTAAGTACACCCAACGACCTGGTCTCCCATGGTGGTAACAAATTCCATAAATTCACCACCAAATTATTGTTTTTAATAAACTTGAAGAATGAACAAATAACTGGAAGACAAAATGCAACAATATAAATCTGAGGTAGCAGATTTGTGCAGAAAAATATCAAATTGCATATTACAAATGTACTTTGAAGATATGATTTCAGTGGAGTACAGGAACAAAGAGATCTTGGACTACAACTCCATTATTTACTAAAGTTTGTGCCACCAGTTGACAAGGCCACAAAAAATAGCAAACCAAGTGCTAGAGGGATAGAACTGAAAAGTGTGTAGTTAAGCAGAATCTGTTTCACACATTGATAAGACCATACACGGAGAATGCAAAGGATGCAAGGGAAGGTTTACCAGAAATACATCACAGGGATAATGAATTAATTGGGTCTCTTGTCAAGACTGAAGGCTGACACAAATGGAGGTTTTAACATGATGCAGGGTTTTGTCAGGAAATATGCAAAGAGGAAGTTTCCATTTGTAGCAACAATCATTGATAAAGGATAATCACCAAAAAAATCCACAGGAAAATTCAGAAGAAACTTTTCTCTCTGGGCTGTGAGAATTTGGAACTTAATACCAGAGAGTGGCAGTACAGAAATCTTGGAAGAAAGACTATACAAGTCAATTTGAATGAATGAACAATAAACATAAAGTCATCTTGAATAATTTTGTCCATTTACTGCGAATTTAAAGTCGAGGTAGTAGATGGGCAAAGGAAGAAGGAAGCTTGATATAAATGTTCAATGGCCAGTTTCGTGGCAGGTTGCTATATAATCCATAACTTCTGACTGTTATGCAGCAACATCCATGACCCTGACACCCACGAGGCAACACATCACCCCCAAATCATATTTACAGTCATAGAAATGTCTATCCCCAACGTCCAATTCCTTTTCATTTAAGCAATCTGCATTGCCAAGTGAAAGATTTGTCTCTGTCTGCAAGCATTTAAGTACTATCAGCATTTTTTGAATATACTCGCATAAGTGCTATAGTGCTGCCAACTATTGCTCAATACTTGAAATATGGATGTAGAACTCTTCCAGTTGATAAGATCTACAAAAATGGCTGTCCAGACACAAGAAACATCATTGGCTTCCTATACGATAGAGAAGGCACATTCAAAACTAACAGAAAAGTTTTGTCATGCCTCTATTTCTGAAATGAAGTGTTAAGGCCCAACTTCTCTCACTGCCCTGCACTTCGTATTGGGATTATTTTGTTGGTTTAAATGTTTGAAAATTTTTATTTTTAAAAAAATAACCATGTTGATTTTTACGAACAACAAATTGCATCTGCCTGGAGCCAACAGGCTTATTCTGTGTACGATCTGACTTTTGCTTCAAGTGCTTTATAGCTTGGTTTTTGTCAGACACAGTTTACCTTGCAAATTGCTGCATTTGGGTATGGCTTTATGGTAAAATCTATCTGCTTCGGTATTGCTGAATATAAGTCATAGGGAATCTTATAAACTTTATTAAAAATATTTTGTTTAAGTATAAAGTTGATGCACAGTGGAGGCTTAAGTCCTAAATCTGATATAACAAGCAATCAAATAATTACGTGAATACATTGAAATGTACCGAATTAAGTTTTGCCAGAATGTCTGTAAATCTAGAAAACTTCGAATCCCTGCCACAGTGAATTCAACATTGGCTAGAAATAGATAGAAGTGCAGAAATGTTAAGGCTTCTTTCCTTGTGCGGCTTAGTAACCAATACAATTGTTCCATTTTACCATGCAAAATGACAAGTTGTCTATTTGGTGGGTGATTATATAATGAAGACCCTAATAAATAACTAGTTTGAATCCTGCTTCAAAGGATGTGAATTACATCAGCTACAACCTGGGAATAGACTATTCACCTGTATCTAATGTGATCATGAACAGGCAGATGAAAATCTGGGCATAAGATGCAACACATATTGTGGAAATTGTACAAATAATTTTAATCAAATTATATCCACTAAATATTTAAGACTTCAATGAGTACGTTCAGTCCTATCGGTACTATTAAAATGCACTCTCGTCTCTTATGTGCCAAGGATGTGGAAAGGACTTTACAGTAAAAGAATTAGTTTTTAAATCAGCACAGTGGCTTCCAGTTTATTGCAAAAGATAGACAAAAAGGAAAAAAACTGACCTTTTACTCTTTTTAATATTAATTGAAGGATGGATATTAGCCAGGCCCCAGCATAACTCTACTCTTCTTAAAATAATGCTTACATTTTTTTAAAACTCTCACTCATATAGACAGCTGGGACTTAGTTGAATGGTTCATCCGAAAGAAGTTGGACTGGAAATTTTTCAATATTGGTTAATTTGGCCCAAAACAATGAAGCTGAATTCCACTTACATAATGCAAATAGACACTTAGAACCATGGAATAGACGACCCCGATCACACACACAATCTTCCACCATGGTGAAGAGTGGATAATGTAGGTTGTGGAGGTAGAGGTGGACTCAAATGAAGAAAGTAGAAAAGACAAGTTCAATAGAAAGAGTAGGTAGACATCAGAAGGGAAGCATGAGTGGACTGGTAGGCATAACTGCACTTAATTTAATGCAAGTAGCTTTACAGATAAAGTAGATGAGCTGAGTGTGAATCAGCACATGATATTATGATATTGTTGCAATAATGGAAATGTGATTAGAGAAGTGCAGGAGAGGACAGGGTGTTGCACTGCTGACAAGGGAGAGTATTATGGCTATACTTAGGATGGATATCATACAGGGATTGTTCAATGAGGGAATATAGGTAGAATAAGGAATAAAATGGCTGAACACCTTGATGTGTTTATTTAATAGGCCACCTAATAGTCACTGAATGAGAACGGACTGCAGAAAGGTATATAAACAATAAGGTTGTAACAATAAGGCATAATAAGTAATGGGGGGGGGGGTGGAAGGCAGATTTCATTTGTGTGAAACGGGACCTGGTAAAGGTAGATTGGGAGTAGCTGCTAGTTAGGATGCGGTTGGGGATGGGAAAAGAAATGATAGTGGGAGGTGCTTACTAAGAGTTCAGAGTCAACATGTTTGAAATAAATTATCAAAGTATGTATACTATATACAAACTTGAAATTCATTTTCTTGTAGGTAGCCACAAAGAAACAATAGAAACCATGTAAAATCACACACGACAAAGATTGACAAACTCCAATATGCGAAGGAGAGCAAATTGTGCAAATAATAAGTAAATAAATAATACACAGAACAGATACTGCAGAGTCCCAAAAAATAAATCTACAGGCTGTGGAGTCAGGCCAGCACTGAGGCAAGTAAAGATGGTCCAGGAGTCAAATGGCTTTAGGACAACAACTGCTCCTGAACCTGGTGGCGCGGAACCCGAGATAACTTCACTTCCCACCTGATAGCAGGGCAAAAGGAGAAGGTAGATAGCAAGTTTACATCTTGAGGTAAAGTCTGCATGGACAAGGTGGGCTGCAAGGGTCTGTTTCTGTGACCCTATGAGTGTCGTGGAGGGCTTAATCTACAGTTGTAAAACAAACCAGAAGAACAAAAGGTGGCATAAGAAACAGAATTTCCTCCAAGAAATTACAGGAAGCAGGATAGGAAGGTTATTATCATTTGAGAATTCTACATTTTTTGAAGTCAGAAGAGGTACTCTGGGAGGTCATTTTCCTAATCAACAATGTACCAGACTATGGGCATCTGGGTTAAGGTCCATTTTCAGGCAGAGAGCACACACCAGGCATTAAAAAAACCCCAAGAATAATACTTATTAAATAATTAAATGATGCCAAGCTTTGCCATGCAATGTTTCATTACAGCAAGCCAAAATTCTCCTAAAATATCCATATAATGTGTAATTGAATCACATTGTGAAATAGGAAATTAAAATGCTTTATTTATTCTTTTTATTAATAATGCTGTCCTGACTGGTCAGTCAAACTGATTTTCATTACTTTCCTCTTGGCTGGGATACAAGTACTTTCCTCATCTTTTTTAATTTCAATTTAATAACAGGTAATAGCAGCAAAAAAAAACACAATCAAATAACAAAGTGTGCATTTTCTCATTGTGAACACCACACTTAATTCAGTGTTGCTAGAAGTGCTGTACTTCCAAAAAAAAAGGATTTAAACTTTGTTGGTCTCCACAGACTAAGATTTTTTAATGATGCTAGCTTAAAAAAAAACCCTTAGGAACTAAAAAATCTATAACAAAAGCAAATCTCTATGAAAGAGAAATTCTCATTAACAAAGGATCAATCAGGCTTACTTCTGAAGTTATACATTTTCACTTAACATAATACCCTAATTAGCTTCACTCTAGAAGTGTATACAGTGCATTTTGATGTGTGCAAGACTTCTAAAAAAATTCTGATTTCTGACAAAAGAACCATCCATTTATAAATTATGAATTTACAAATCAATACTCTGGCATATATTTGACATATTCCTTAAAGATGACTGTCAGTCCACTTATGAAATTCTATGCAATGGTGCCAATATCAAACATTAGAGATTGCATTATATCTGTGAGAAGCTAACAAATGTGTTACGTTAGTTCAGGCAGGAGGATTGACCACTGAAAATTAAGATAATAAGACATAGGAGCAGAATTAGGCCATTTAGCCCATCAAGTCTGCTCCAACATTTCATCATGGCTAATCCGCTTCTCTCAAGCCCATTCTCTTGCCTTCTCCCCGTAACCTTTCACATCGTAATTAAGGAACTATCAACTTTCACCTTAAAATACACCCAAATGACCTACCTCCACAGTCACCCATGGTAATGAATTCCACAGATTCACCACCCTCCAGCTAAAGAAATTCCTCATCTCCATTTTAAACGTATGTCCCTCTGCTTTGAGACTGTGCCTCTGCTGCTAGACTCCTTCACCATAAGGAACATCCTCTCCACATCCACTCTATCTAGGCCTTTCAACATCCCATAAGCTTCAATGAGGTCCCCCTTCCCCCTTTCCTCTAAATGCCAGCAAGTAAAGGCCCACAGCCACGATAAGCCTTTCATTCCCGGAAACGTTCTTGTGAACCTCTTCCGAACCCTCTCCAATGGCAGCACATCCTTTCTTAAATAAAGTGCCCAAAACTGATCACAATATTCCAAGTGAGGCCTCACCAATGTGTTATAAAGCCTCTGCATTACATCCTTGCTTTTACATTCTAGTCCTCTCAAAATGAATGCTTACATTGCATTTGTCTTCCTCACCACCAACTCAAATCTGCAAATTAACCTTTAGGGAATCCTGCATGAGGACTCCAAAGTCTTTTTGCACCTTGGCTTCATTTTAGAAAACAGTCTATGATTTTATTCCTTCTACCAAAGTGCATGACCATACAACTTCCCAACACTTCTTTGCCCATTCTCCTAATCTAAATCCTTCTGTAGCCTCCCTGCTTCCTCAAACACTACCTGCATCTCAACCCATCTTAATATTGTCTGCAAACTTGGTCACACAGCGATCAATTCCACCATCCAAATCATTGACATACAATGTAAAAACGAAGTGGTCCCAACACCGACCCCTATGGAACACAAGTAGTCACCGGCAGTCAATCAGAAAAGTCTCCCTTTATTCCCACCTTTCGCCTCCTGCCAATAAATCTTCTATCTTTGCTAGTATCTTTCCTGTGATACCATGGCCTCATTGCTTAAGCACTTCCATGTGTGGCATCTTGTCAAAGGCCTTCTGAAAATCCAAGTACACAAAATCCTTCAATTTTCCTTTGTCTACCCTGCTTGTTATTTCCTCAAAGAATTCTAACAGATTTGTCAGGCAAGATTTTCCCCTTAAGGAAACCATGCCTACTTTGGCCTATTTTATCATGTGCCTCCAAGTACCCCAAAACCACATCCTTAATAAGGGACGGCAATATCTTCCCAACTACTGAGGTCAAACTAACTGGCCTATAATTTCCTTTCTTCTGCCTTCCTCCTTTCTTGAAGACTGGAGTGATATTTGCAATTTTCCAGTCCTCTGGAACTATTCCAGTATCAAATAATTCTTGAAGGATCATTACTAATGCCTCGAAAATCTCTTCAGCTAAATATATCCGTGTTTACTCACATCACCCTGAAATTATGTGCTACTGCAAGAGATAAATATTATAGAAATGAGCAGAAGTTAAAGGAAAATTCTACAGTAGTGACTTCTTCCCATGATGCACCGTTTTTCTTTAATAATTTACTTAGGTACCTTATTTCCAATTTACCTTGTAGTGCCTTTGATAACCGGACTGGCAAGAAGGAACAGTGGAAGCATTAGTACCATGGAATGGGAATGGAACAGTCAAAGGAGATGCCATTTACTCATTCAAAATTATTCCAATGGAATTAGTGCAGGAAAGTGGCAGGGGTAAAAAAAAGCAGCCTTGATTATACTGAACAGTGGAACAGGCAGAAAGGCCCAAATGGCTACCATTGTGTTTGTAAGTTCCTCGACAAGCCAACAAAATTTTAAATAGGCTGACATCACAAATTTTTTCCTTCCCAATGTACTGTATATCTAGTCTTTGCCCTATTCAGTGTCACTAACTCCCTTTTCCAATTTCTGGTTTATTATGATTTTCTCATGGACTGCAAGTAATACAAGGTGAAAACATCATCAATACTTAAGATAACTGGGGGAAATACAAGACTTACAAGTTATCCCTAAAAGTCAAAGAATTAAAATACAATGAACTCATGCCTTGACCAAAAAAAAAGGAGGGAGAAGATGGCGTGACGCAGTGCGCGCGGCCGTTCCGAATTGATATCGATATGTGTTAACTAGGGGGCCATGCACAATCCGGATTTGATGGAGACAGCCGTGAGAAGCACGGAGAAACACCTGGAGTAACTTCTGAAATGCCCGCTTCGCTGCCGCTGTTACTGTGCAATCGAGAATCTCCGGAGGGGAAGGCCCCAAATCCTCAACTTTGCCTATTGCCTGTTGCTGGGGTCGAAGCGCTCGGCACAGATGGTGCTCGGTGTCGGAGAGCCCGTTGGAGGCTCGGAGTTTTCGGACGGACTCGGAGTCGGACTATGGTCGGATGCTTCCAAGATGCTGCATCAGCAAGTTTGTGGCGCTGGAGGTTTACCGTCTGCGTGAGATGATGGGACTTTCGAGAGACTTTGAGACTTTTACCGTGCCCATGGTCTGTTCTTATCAAATTAAGGTATTGCTTTGCACTGTTGTAACTATATGTTATAGTTATGTGGTTTTTGTCAGTTTTTAAAGTCGGTTCTGTGATATCATTCTGGAAAAACGTATCATTTCTTAATGCATGCATTACTAAATGACAATAAAAGAGGACTGCGTGTCCTCATAATCTATCTATATTCATTTGCAGATCTCCACACTCACTCTGGTTTGTCACAGTGGGTCCCAACCATACAGTAAAAGATCAGGGTCCATTCCAGATACATTATGTCAACAGAAATATCATGCAAAAATGGAGCTCATAGCTACTGACACTGTTCTTCCTCTTAAAACATAAACCAAGATTACAAAGAAAATGCACATAATGGAGTAAACTTCAAAAATAAATCAGATGCCTAAAAGTTAAAACAGATAGTGTGATGACAAGCAGTTAGTGAATTGCCTGTTTATAATTCCACTACATACAGTCAATTTTGGGAAAGAAAAACTTCCAGGGAGAAAAACATGAGTCAACAATGAAAAATAAAATCTGGTAAATAATAAGGCATAAAGTAGAAGTAATCATGAGATAGTTAAAAAAGAGAATTAAAATAGCTTTTGGGATACCTAGTATATAAATGAACGGAGCATTTGCACAGTCCTGATGATACCCACTAGGATACTGGTATGTTGGCTTATCTGAAATAATTTCTAATAAAGGGCATTCACCTCCAACTCATTGCTGCTTTACCAAACATGTTCTGCTTGTAAATGATTACATTTTATTGTAATGCAAAAATGTCTTCAGTGAGGAAACATCTACTAGGGAAAATCCAAGGAAATCAAATGCTGGTGTTAAAAAGGAAGAGGATCTAACAGGACATTAAGGAATGGGTGCACCAAAATAAGTATTTGCTAGATGAATTTCAGGTGTGTGGATTTGTGTTATTCAACAATGCCAGTTTTAAAAATCCAAGTCAATTACACAGAGGGAGATTTAATATGTAGTCAGCACAAACATGGCCCTTATATTAAATATTTATTTCAAAGAGCAATTATACATTTGCAAACATCAGTGTAAACAAGGATTATGCTAACCCAGAGTAACATTAAAACTATAAAACTCCAGAAAATTTAGTACACACCACACCATTCATCTCCTGAACTGCAGCCATTTGGTTTATTAAATCATTCATCTCTGTATTCAGAAAACAAAGTCAGAAGATGGTTTAGGAATGTCACTGCACTGTAATACAAATTATTTACCAAAATACACATGCACACACCAAAACAAAAACTAGGAAAAGAATTTCTCACAGCTAAATTGATAATACAAGTGCAGATCATGAGATGCTTTAAGTTAGTGGTAAAGACAAAATGTAACACAACTATTTGTACCACATAGAAGTGTGTATGTCAGGGCAATGGTGAAGGGGGTGGGTGCGTTGAGAAATAAAGCACGACACCCTTCTGTGTTCCTGAACAATTCATATGTACAAAGAAATTCAGTGCATCTTTTGTTTTGCTACAATACAATCCAATAGGAGACCCATAAAGGGAAGAAAACACTGACACTAAAAGTTGTGCCGAGAGCTGCATCAATCAAATTCATATACAGTATGTACATTGGAATTACTGTATGTTCATACTAATTTATCCTCCCCTTAACAGGGTGAAAACATGAAATGAATAACATCAAGTACCTGACATAACATGTCAATGCTTCTTCCCTTTTATTACAAATGTTACCATTTAACTATAACTGCCTTTCATTTTATAATATTTGCAATTTTACCCTGGTTAAACACTTCTTTCACAAGAGTTACCAAATACTTGCTACAACTTTCTTTGCAATTCCAGAATATGCTCTCATAACTAGTCATTTGGTGAGGCCACATTCTGATACTTTTAAAATTAAAAATCAATAACATATTCATAGTATTTTTGTTTCTTCCAGGAAGACTAAGAGGTTTGTAAATGAAGCAGGGAAGATAATAGTATGGAGGCTAGGATTAGACAGGTACTTCTAATAGGCTGATTTATCAGCCAGCCATCACGCCAAGTAAATCTGCATGCTTTTAGGAAGTACAGTGGGTGGTAATGCCCACCTGGAAAATGAGAATGCCTCCATTCCAAGAGTATTAAAGCACTTATTCTTTTCTCAGTTTTTTCTTACGGCTCAGTTTTGTGGTACAGTCTCCTGAGCCAGTAGCTTCATCTGCTTCTTTCATCTAAGGAAAAAGAAAGCAACGTCAATTACAGAAGTTCAGATGTCGCTACCAAACGAAGTACCCTCCTTTAGCACCATTTACTTCCTTTTGTCAATGTACCGTTGACTTAATAGTGCACGATTGATTCTGGTCAAGTCTTCTAAGTTAAATTACAACACTGTTTTCCACCTTATATGCATATGTATCCTATCTTTTCAATGTAGAAAGATAATAGGGCATAGAATTAGGCATCAGAAAATTAACTTATAGCAGTAACCAGTTGAAGATATCTAAAGTATGTTCTTCTGTCTTCGTGAATGCACTTTCAAACTAAATGTTTCTAGATCTGGTCTCTTCAATCCAAGTGGAGTTCAAATTGTACCACTATTGTACACAGAACCCTGTTCACTTTTGGGCTATTTGTCATTTAAGATCTCTCTCATGGGTACATCCCAATTCATAACAACTTAAAAATCTGTTTAGAATGAGAATTTGTCATCAGGTGTTGGGTGACCAGATAAGAGACTGATATTTAATTCAATATTTAGTATACCTTACAACTTAAACAAAACAAAGTTACTTAACAATCCAAGTTGAACTCCACCAAACTATCCACTACAGACAACCAAATCATGTCCTTTTCTGATTTTCTGTAAAGGCTGTCCTTGGGTTACAAACACCCAACTCATGGAGGCCCACAAAAGTTCTCATATTATTAAATTCAAAGGTCCAATGTACATATATACTGTGCATACATTCTTATTAGTTTCCTCTCTCCACTTTTAGTAATTGTACCAAGTTGAACCAGTTTATAACCCAGAGGTGGTCTTTATGGTGAACAGGGAACATAAATTCATTGGCTTGTTACCCAAGGACAACCTGTGTGGTGAGCCAAACCGTGCAAGCCCTCGTTGCTGATGCTTTTAGGTATGTTTTTAAAATGTGAAGAATTTGGTCAGAATGCAAATCTAGTACTAATGGAAAATTATTGTTATTAATCTTCAACACTTGTAGTTTGTGTAAATCTGAAATACAAATGCTTAGTATTTTAAAATAGAATTTGATTAAAAGCTTCAAATAAACTTAACAAAAATTGATAACCCATAGCAAGCAAGGTAGATTGAATCTGAACTGGAGAGCATCGTGGAGATAGACATCCCATTAAATCTGTCTGCAGTAGAAATTACAAGATTAAATCTCTTTGGCTCAGCCAGATTGCAAGCTGAAAGCAGTCAGACACAAGGGAAGAGAGGAAGATTCAGATAATTTGATCTTAACTACAGTAGCACCTCAGAAATTTGAGATCTTATTGAGAGAGGTATGACTTACTGTACAGAGCAAATGAAACCCAAGTGACAAGGAAAGCAAGGATTCTTTTGAATGAGTACAATGCACTTACGGAGGGATAGGAACACATCATGAGAAGATGATAAGCTAGAAGACCATTAGCACCTTGGAGAAAATGCAAAATAGAACAGGGAGATGGACAGAAGGGCAATGTGTTAGCTCTGGGACAATCCAATAAGAATTTGTGCACGGACTGGATCAAGAGTCCAAATTAAAGATGATTCAAGTGATACATTTGGGTTGAAATACTATTGGAGTGAAAAGGATAATTCAGACTTCTTTGTCCATGTTGAGGCCAATCAGGAAAAAGAAGGTAAAAAGGGCTGTTTGGAAAGTACCAATTGTTGGAAGCAAATTACATTAACAATACCTACAATGACATAGGCAAATTTGGGGTAGGGTAGTGAAAAAGCACAACTAAGATGTTATGGTAAAAAAGGGGTTTCATTTCACAGAACATTTGCTTGGGTTCTAGACAGGAACTGGCCACAACTAACCACATGAACCATCCTGAAACATCCCAGCACATGTACAAATCGGATGGTCACAAGGACTTTAAAACCATCAAGTTGGGGGGGGGGGCGCAGGGTGGAAAACAAATTTGAAAATGAAGTTATTAATAGTTCATTTTAAAACAAAATGAAATAAAGGAGGTTAATAATCAAAAGGGATGTAAAATGAAGATTAAGCTAGGGAGATAAATAAATAAACTTTAAAGCAGATAAGAATATTTTCCAAACTTTTTGTACAAACATAAGGAGTAGAAGTAGGGCTGAAAAATATGAATTTCACTTACAAAATCAATTTAGAAGGTACAAGATGTTAGCTATTACAGAGACCTGGTTGCAAAACTAGTGACAAATGGAACCAACTATACTAAGTTCTATGGTCAAGGTAGAAGTCAAACATAGAATAAATAGTACAGCACACTTTGGCCCACAATGTTGTGGCAACCCTATATCCTACTCCAAGACCAATCTAACCCGACCCTTCCACATAGCCCTCCATTTTTCTTTCTTCCATATGCCTACTTCAGTTTTAATCATTAAAGCCAAAAATTATTGATGTTGAGGCAAGAATATAGGGGAGAATTTAGAGGTGGAATAAAGAAAAACAAAATTAATTTAAAGTCTCCACAGCACTTGGGATAGCATAATTCAGGAATTACAAACATGCAACCTCCTCCTTCAACTATTTTCTCTGCCTTCATTAACTAGTCTTCCAGTTACCATCTTACATCTTCTAAACAATCTGTGCCTGCAATTCAGATTGCCCTCCACCTCATATACAATCCCCCCAATTAAGCAGCTGCTCCAATTAGCTGATGTTTCATGGAAATAGTTAAAAAAAATGAATCATTTAACTAAGTAATAAATTATGTATTTAAATGAAATAGAGAACAAATTAGAACATTACCAATACTACTACAGTACCCTAAAACTGTATAATGGTTCCTAATAGTTATTGGAGGAATTCATCCAGTCAATGCTGCCGTGTTCTTTTGATTGACTGTAAATGAACAAAATCAGTGCACACATAGTGCAGATAATGGACTGCCTTCATACAATGCTTTAAGCAATTGCATCTTCCAAATCTTCATATTCATTGTAAGGTTCAAGATGATTGTCAATACCTTCAAATTCTTTGTAGTTCCTAACTTATTGAAGTAGGGAAATCATTCCATTTTCACTCTGTCATTTTTGGCATCTCCAAGCCTGAATGCTTGAAATCACAGCATGCAAAACAGTTCAGAATTGTCTTAGTGTTTATTTTTCACCAACTATCAGTGACAAAAATCACTGCTTTTCAAACAAACACACACAACTGATGATATTTAAAAACTGCTCACTCTAAGCACTGTGTAGCATCTAACGGCTATGCAAGGGACCCGCCTGACACTAGTTAGAAACTGTTTGGCAACAGTCTCCTGTCCCCCAATTAAGTGGCATTGTGTCATAATTTTCTCAATTATCACTGCTAAATGAGTTATTAAATAAAGGATTCACATACATTTTCCAGTCTAGAGTGTGAATGATTAAGCAATGTGTTCAATAAAGACCTGAAAAGTACAACTGTTTGTGTTATTAGTTTAGGCAGTTAGTGTTTGTCTATTATTGTGACTTAGATGAAGTTCAGACCACATTTTACGAGCAATTAATGCAGAAAACCAGGTGATTGGAAAGGATTTGCAAACTTTTTCTTGCAATTGTACCTACAGAACCATTTCTGATCATTTTACTCTTCCTTTTCATTTTAATTGTTTCAGAGCTTTAATAATGCCTGGTAGTTGTGTCCAAAATACATTGCACTGAAAAGCTGAACACAAATTAATGCTCAGACGTAAAATATACATTTCTCAAAAGATGACATACCATTGAACAAAATACTAACCTCATCCTCAGAGGCAGATTTTGATTTTATGCCCTCTTCATCTTCCTCATCTTCTTGGCTCCCTTCTCCAATGTTTTCATCATCTCCACTTGCTTTCTCATCTTCAGCTTCAGTACAACAAAAAAAAATGGACAGGTACTTTGAAAGCCAATATCTTGGTACAGAAAGCAAATTTACTAATTTATATCTCAAACAACTTCTTGATGGAGGGTGGTGACAAGTATGCTGTTGAGTAATGGCGAGCAGATGGAATAAAAAGAGGGGGAATTGTGCTTATTTAGACTCAATTTGGTGAACTGTAATTAGTATGAACATGATATTTTAAGGTGGTTACTTTGACACATTTTGGACAAACTTTTTTTCTCTCTCTTTTGATGCTGCCTGGCCTTCTAAGCTCATCCAGAATTTTGTGTGTTATGCAGGATTTTCAGTGACTGCAGATCTCATGTGTTAATGTGGCTATTTTAGCCTTGGGAGGTATGTAATGCAAATTTACTAAAATTAGGGTTAAGAAAAATGAATTAAGACAGGGTGCCTAAACTTGATTTCTATATATTTCAAGTACAGGAGTCAGTTCAGTAATTTCTTGGATTGACTTAATATTTCAAGGATTTGAAAAAAGGCAGATGTTGCAAACTATTTCCCTGCATTGAAGAATCATAATGAAAGGATCATGTAATTATAAATTCACTCTTGGGTTTCATTGGATCCAAACTTCAAAAACAAATGCAGAACACAATGACCTGTGACTACAACAAAACAGACCAATGTTTAAATGTGGTATAAGAATCGAAGAAAATTTGGTTTGAATGAAGGTAGGAGAGGCAGCTTAATGTTCCAAAATATAAAATCTTCTGATATGACAGAGGATGCAAGAGGAGGGGAGGGGCAGGGTTTGTACCGCTTTTAGAGAAACTGTCACAGTAGTAATTAAAGATATCCTGAAGAATTGTCCAACTTTGCAATAAAGACGAGAACCTGGTGAAAAAGATGGAGTTTGCTTTGCTGGGATCATACTATAGGCTTCCCAATAGTCAGTGGGAATGAGAAGAATAGACAGGCAAACAAATGGAAGAAAACTATAAAACAATAAGGTTATAGCTGTATTTTTAAAAACTTCCCCAGTATTGACTGGGATTGGCTTAGTGGAAAGAATTTTTGAGATTGTGCACAATTTGCTATGTGCATACAAAATAGATTTTTTTGCGACAATATATACCGTAGATATTCTTACCAGAAAAGGGGCCCCATTGACTTCAACTTAAGGAATGAAACCAGGCAGGTGATGGAAATGTCAGCTGATGGAACAGTGACCCTGATTCTGCAAGTTTCAAGGAAGCTTTGAAAAAGGACAAGGGCCTCAAGTTATAGGTCCCAAATTGGATGAAGGCTGATTTCGATAGAAAGAGGACAGTGATTGCTCAACAATGAAGACCAGTAAGCAAAAGGTTCATTGATGAAAACTTGTTTGGCTTTAAATCCAGGCTGCAGAGTTTAGACAAGCAAAAGGGCAATGGAAAAATGAACAAAACTATAAATATGTTCTTGTCCTGGTGTTGGGTCATGTGCGTGTGGCGGGCTTGCACCCGTGTGTGGCTGGCATTATTAACTAAATTGACTCATTTCACCGTATGCTTTGACATACATGTGATAAATCAATAAATGTAGTACATCTAATCATAAACAAAAGGGAGTGGCAGTTCATTCAAGAAAGGATTTTGAACAAGTCATGTCAGTGATAGAGACGCTACTAGAGGGGATAGTGAGGGATAGGATTTATACACACCTGGAAAGCCATGGCTTGCTTAGGGACAGTTAGCATGGGCAGGTCATGGCTTACAAACTTGACTGAATTCTTTTGGGGAGGTGACAAAGGAGCTTGATGTGGGCAAGGCAGTGACATTATCTACATTAAAGCAGTTGATGAGGTCCCTCATGGTAGGTTGATTCAGAAGATAGAGATGGATGGGATCCATGGTTAGTTGCAAGCTTGAATTAAGAACCGCCTTGCTCAAGGAAGACAGTGGGGTGTATTGGATTAGACTGTATAATTGTTATTTCCTTGTAGTTTAACTTTCTTAGCTTGTTTGTATTTATGTATAGTGTTACATACCTCAAGGAGATCTGTGCTTTTTTTTTGTGAGAATGATGTAATGGTCTTTTGGAGGTCACCTGATGTAATTTTCCCGCTGATGTGACATGTGCACCACGGGTATATAAGTAAAGACTCTTAGAAGATGATGCAGTTAGTTATTACCCATGACAGTTCAAATCAAGATTCAAACTTTGAGGATGTATCATAAACTTTCTTACCTACATTATTTGATCAGGATTTTGGTGGTAAGTCTGACCAGGAAGATTTGTCTTTATCTTGGAAGGAGATGATAGCAGAGCAAGGTAGAGATCCTGAGATAATTAAATATATATATATATATATATATATATATAAAAAGAACAAGCTCTTCCAGACAGTGAAATTAAAAAATTACCAGTGGGATATTATTTTGAAAAGAGAGTATTAATGAGAAAGTGGAGATCACCTACAATTCTTGCTAGTGAGGAATGGGAGGTTAATCATCAGGTAGTAGTTCCTAAGATTTATCAAAATGAGATTTTAACTATGGCTCATGGTATTCCTTTGGGTGGTCATTTAGGTGTAAAGAAAACTATGAACAAAGTTTCTAAACATTTTTATTGGCCTAGTTTAAGACAAGATGTGGTGACATTTTGTAGAACGTGTCATATGTGTCAAATTGTGGGTAAGCCTAATCAGGTTACTCCAGTGGCCCCACTGCAACCAATTCCAGTATTTGGTGTGCCGTTCTCAAAAATCATTGTAGACTGTGTAGGTCCTTTGCCAAAGACTAAAACTGGACATCAATATTTGTTAACTATTATGTGCACAGCATCTAGGTTTCCAGAGGCAGTACCTCTTAGGAATATAATAGCCAAAACTGTGACAACGGCTCTTATAAAATTCTTTACTTATTTTGGGTTGTCTAAGGAAATACAATCAGATCAAGGTAGTAATTTTATGTCTGGATTGTTTCAGCAGATAGTTTATAAACTGAGAGCAAAACAGATTATTTCATCAGCCTATCATCCAGAATGACAAGGAGCCTTGGAGAGATTCCATTCTACATTAAAAACTATGATTACGACATATTGTGTGGAAAATGAAAAGGACTGGGATGAGGGTATACATTTACTACCTTTTGCAGTACGAGAGGCAGTGCAGGAATCATTAAGTTTTAGTCCTTTTGAACTTGTGTTTGGGCATAGAGTTCGAGGACCTTTAGCTTTGCTGAAGGAACACACTTAATAAAAAGGTACACACTAATTTGCTAGATTATGTTTTCAAATTTAAAGAAAGATTATATAAAGTTTGTAGCTTGGCCAAGGAAAATTTAAAATTAGCTCAAGAGAAGATGAAGACTTGGTATGATAAGGAAGCTAGGATGAGGTCATTTAAGCCTGGAGATAAGGTGTTGGTTCTTTTCCCAGTGCAAACGAACCCATTACAAGCTAAATTTCATGGTCCTTATGAGATGTAAATGATGTAGATTACGTGATTAAAAACCCCAGATCGGAGAAAGACAACACAGCTGTGTCATATAAATATGATAAAACCATATTATGAGAGAGAAGCTGCTACTATGACTGTTGTGATCAATAATAAGTCTGATCTTGATAAAAACTTAATGGATGATTCATCTGAAACTCATTTTAAACCCAACATTATTTCAGCCAGGTTACCAAATTCAAAAATTCTAGAAAATATTGATGAAAAATTAGCTCATTTACAGCCAGAGCAGAGAGAGCAGATGAAACAGTTAATTTTTAAATATAGAGATTTATTTCCAGACGTTCCTAGAAGAACCACCGTAGCTACACATGATGCTGATGTTGGAGATGCAAAACCCATAAAACAACATCTGTATCGAATGAACAGGGAAAAATGTGAACTTGCTGAACAAGAAATCAAGTATATGTTAGAGAGTGATATTATTAGACACTCTAATTCGAATTGGAGTTCACCATTCAGCATTTGTAACCCCATCTGGGTTATATGAATATAATGTTCTTCCATTTGGGATGAAGGATGCACCAGGTACTTTTCAGAGGATGATTAATAGTGTGATTCAGGGATTAAAAGATACAGATGCCTATATTGATGATTTAGTTACAGGAAATACTACGTGGAAAGCACAGATTACTGCGGCGGAGAATTATATTTGAGAGACTTTCAAAAGCTAACTTAACTATTAACTTCGCTAAAAGTGAACTTGGTCATGCCACTGTGACCGTTAAGGAAAAGGGTCAAGGAAATTAAACTCCAATTTAATAATACAGTTTAATGTTACAGGAGTACAATATTTTGATCACTGATATTAAGGGTAAAAAGATAATGTGATCGCTGATTGTCTATCTACATGTTAAATGTACAACAAAAATTTGTTTTTATGGAGTGGTATTTTAACATTTGTAACACTCCTACTGTATATTAGTTTGTAAAGTGCTGAAAGATAAGACTGTATATATTGTGTATGTTGTAAATTTTATACCTTTGAGGTTTTTTTTGTATAAATTGTTAAAATTTTGTTCTTTAAGAGACCAAAATTTTTTTTTTGGAGGGAGGTGTTACATACCTCAAGGAGATCTGTGATTTTTTTTTGTGAGAATGATGTAATAGTCTTTTGGAGGTCACCTGATGTAATTTTCCCGCCAATGAGGTCACATGATGACGTGCACCACGGAATATAAGGGAAGACCTCAGATGACGCAGTTAGTTTTTAGTTTTCCAGCTAGAACGTGCGTCTGTGTCTCTGTTTCTGTTGCGTATTTATTTTATGACGCAGTTTCATTTTTAAAACAGAGTGTTACATTCTGTTGCAAGGTACAATGATGCTGGATTGGCAATTTTTGCTGGATTTGTTGATGTACCTTTTTTTTTCCAGTAGCATGGGAGAGTGAAGACTTTATCGAAGTACAGGACCCAAAGGATTAAGAGAAGTTAGTATCATTTGGCAGTTTAACAAAGGATCGCCCTTATTGAGTCTTCATTGAAGGAGTAGCGACTTGCATCGAAGATAACTCTTGCTAAAACAGCGAGGTAGTTCAGGCGAGGTGCTCTCTAGAATTTAAAGTCAGTTGTTTTAAACTGTTTATTTCCTGCATTGTGAATCCTTTGGACAGAACCAACAGGAAAGTCGCGTCTATGAAGAAATCTTTCTCCAGAGAAGTCTCTCCCAATTGAACATATAAATCTGTAGGACTTCCGAATTTATCATTTTAAGAACTATATCTGACTTTACTGCTTTAAGAATTGTTTTCGCATTTAACACTTTAAGAACCAGTGCCGAGTGACGGTTTGTTGAATGGCCGCATAGCGGTTAACTTCCGGTTAAGATTTTCGTTTGTTTTTTATTGTTTATCCGTGTTTAATAAATATTTGGTTGTTTTTATATAACCTGTCTCAATTGATATTCATTGTTGCCGGTTACGTAACAATAATTACATAGAAACATAGAAAACCTGCAGCACAATACAGGCCCTTCGGCCCACAAAGCTGTGCCGAACATGTCCTTGCCTTAGAAATTACCTAGGGTTACCCACAGCCCTCTATTTTAATAAGCTCAGGAATCTCATAAAAGACCCTATTGTATTGAACAAGCCATTCAGCCCACAATGCGGGGTTGTGAATAAGTACTGTTGCCAATGCACAAACGGAAGCTGATAACCAGGTGTTTGCACCATAATCTCAAATTAAAGAATTTTACGTCAGCAAACATATAAAACCCAACAATAAACTTCTACCTTCTGTTAGACCATTACTCTCTATTTTCTCATCCATCTCTTCTTCCTGTTCATCATCCTCTTCTTCTTGTTCTGTAACATCAGGCTGTACAGCATCAGTCTTCTTGTATTCAGCTGCAGAGTCTAGTTTCTAAAAATCCAAATTGCAACCAGTTATGGTCCAGTTTGATAACTGTATCAGGAAGTCTATTATTTCACGAATGTTCAGAATTGTTTAGTCAAAAGCTATCCAAATCTAGGAAACTCTCTCCTGAGCTGTCAAATGATGAAGATGCAGTTGAAATTAGTTTTCCAGTATATTAGCACCTACTGTATATACAACCATATACAGCAGTTGAAGCTACAATAAACTCCAGCAAAACCTCTCTCCCCTCTCAAGGAAAACAGACTTTACGAGCAGGAAAACTCGAGCGGGAAGGTGCAATTCTCCATAATGTAGTACTTTATACATTAGTGCATTTAAAGATGGATAAATCCAAGGATAGATGATATTTATCCCAGACTGATACGGGAGGCAAGAAAAGAGATTGCTGCAGCCCTGGCTGAAATTTTAACCTTCACCAGCAAGTGAGATACCAGTTGACAGCAAATGTGGTCCTAATTTTTTTCAAGAAATATAGCAAAGAAAATACTTGTAATTCTAGATCTGCAAAGTTAAAAGTAGTAATAAACAAGTTATTGGAAAACAATGAGGGACTGGATTAATGATCACAGAGGGCGCAAGTACCAGAAATACACTGTCAGAATATGGTAGAAGTAGAAGAAACATTAACTTGATTTAAATGTCTAGATGACCACTTGATCACTTTAGGCTTGGAAGGCTATGGGCCAAATACGGGAAGGTGGCAATAATACAGATGGATGTCTGTTGATAAGCATGGATATGGTGCACTGAATGGCCCCTTTCCATGCTGTATGATTAAGGCCAAGGCTGTTTCTTGTAAAATTGTAGTTCTATACACAGAAATTATGCTTTAGCATTTACCTGGTTGAATGTGGACAACATTATGAAGAGAAGGCACATGTTCATATTTCCAGTAAAGACAGCCAATCAGAAGATCTTGAACCCAGTCATCTATTTCTCTCATTAATCCATGAGTGCAGAGTTGATAAACCAAACCAAAAGAACTTTCCCCATAGCATTATAAGTAAAACATGAGACCTTCCTGAATCCTAGCCAATTACTGCGCAAAAAAATAAGTGCCACAGAGAAAGCCTTGAATATTTCTTTACCTTGCTTGGCCAGCAGAACAGCACAATTAGTCCCAAAGGCAAAACAGCTGTAAGAAAGTAAATAATCCAAAGCCATGGACGCTCCTCTGCAGCAGTTGTCAACTGACCCAAAACACCAGGCTAAAAAAGAAAATTAGATGAAGTTAGTTTTTGCATTTCATTTTGATATCGATGAGAGATAATTTTTTTAATGGAAATAATTAAAATCACTGTGGATAAATTACACCAGAACAATATCTCCATGAATATGTGATAGGATTGAGTTCTGTGCATGACTTGGTTGTATTAATAGTTTGTTTTACCATTGGAAAATTCATGAAAAAAATGAAATGAATAATTAACGGCAGGAAAAATAATGAGAAATAACAACTTATTAGGTTTGTTATAAGGAAAAACAAGACTGCTTAAAATGCAAATACATCTTTCTAGTTGCATAATTAAAATTACAGCAATAAATCTACCCAAGGCATACCTTTTAACATTTGGTTATTTTGAGTTAATACAATCTATCCACGTAAACAAAGTAATTAGTTCAGGGAAAAATATTTCCCTAGGCACAAAAATCAACAAGCTAAAAATAAAACAAAACTAATCATTTTATACAATTTGGAACAACTTGAAATGTAATTAAGATACTAAGAATCTACAAAATCAATAGATTCATGGAATCAATGCAAAATATATTTTGGCATTGTTTTGCACAATATCATATTAATTGGTATAATAATTGATTATGCTTTTGTCAGATTTAAAATGTGAATGAATACTTTTGAGCTTCAAGGGCACAGACTGGCTAACATTAGTACGTCATCCAATCCAGGTATATCTAATTTTTTTTGCAAAATGGACTATTTTGTCCATCAAGTCAGTCAACTTTCAGCAACACCTATTCTCCATTTATTTTCCATGCAATTTATTTTCTTTACATTCCTTTCAGCCCTCGCCACATTCCAAGTCACCTACCGAACAGGTACAATTTAGAGTCATCAAACTAACAAAGCACACGTGGCTGGGATGTGGGAGGAAACTGGAATACCTGGGGGAAAGGTCACAATCACAGGGAGAATGTGAAAGCTCCACAAGATACCAGCAGAAGTCAGAATTGAATCCAAGTTAATGAGCTGTGAAACATCAGCTTTACTGGCTGCACTAAAGTGCGGCCGACTTTGTACATGATCAAGTCATCCCAAATGCTTTATGGCTAATGCACCTTTAATATATTGTATTGTCAGTTGTGCACAGCAGATTTCTACTGGTGACTAGGTATATTTGTGGCATATATTAGAGGGTTAGGGCAACCTGGAACATGTGCAGAGAATGTAGAGTTTTTGCATTAGATTCATGGGCACAAGATCAAATGTCATGGTGTAGCCTTAAGATGTGCTTGGTGGTGGGATCCCGTCGGAGATAACTGAAGTTACAGAGACTATGCAGAGATGAATACATCCTGAAGAAGAAATGTGTAATTTAGACCAATGACCATACATGTCTAAATCTTATTTCTGGCTGCTGCACATCAACACAAAAATTCCATGGATCTGGTCTACAATGCTAAAAAAAAATCTTGGCAGCGTTATCATGCAGTCACTACAAAATTACACACTTAACAGGAACAATGAAGACAAATTCCTACTCCAAAGATAATTTTTTAAAAATACCAAAAATAAGAGTAAAGGAAAACAGTTAGAGTGATTGGACATAAATAACACAATTTATTAACCCATTTCATAATATACAGACAAGATACCTCATTTGCTGTAGCCACCATCTTTTTTAGACCCCAGCCGTCAGCTGCCCACTGGTCAGAAACTTTCCTCTCAGCACAAATGATAAAGTTGTCAAATAAAATGTCAGAAGTCATGGACCATAGTTCGAGACCAATAGCGAGAACTGGAGTCATCTTGTAAGGTTGCAAATCCTCAAAATAATTAGGATTTTTTATCTTCTTTGGAGTCCACAATCCCTGTAAATTTAAAATTATATAATGCAATCCAATCAGTTTTCTAGGGTCAAAGTACTCCTTTAAGTTATTGTTATGAAAAAAATTGCCACCTCTGCAAATAATAATGATCTAATTTGCTTGTAATGTGTTCTAGGTCAAATTAGATACCTGAAATGAGATGATACTTAAACCCATCTTTAATCCAGTAATGAGCTGCTCAACATAGTTTTGATACTTCTTCCATGCAGTACTTGCATGCCCCATACAGAAGCTTTGACCTATTACCAGATCATATGTATGTTCACCCATTTTTCTCGTATATGGCCAAATAATCCTGCAACTTCTTTTCATTATATGTTATTAATTTCCTTATTTTTAGATCCCCGTGTGGTTAATGGTCAAAATGGTAATACCTTGACTGCAAAGGGAGATTTGGAAAACTAGTAGGTGATGAAACTTCAAGGCCTGGAAGGATTAACTAAAACTTTTCTTGATCCATATAGAATTATCGTGCCCATGGTCTGTTCTTCTATCAAATTATGGTATTGCTTGCACTGTTGTAACTATATGTTATAATTATGTGGTTTTTGTCAGTTTTTCAGTCTTGGTCTGTCTTGTGTTTCTGTGATATCACACTGGAGGAACATTGTATCATTTCTTAATGCATGCATTACTAAATGACAATAAAAGAGGACTGCGGGTCCTCATAATCTAATCTAATCTAGTAATCTAATTATGAATGGTGGTTTCAAATCCTCCTCTGGGGTGATTTTCATTTCTGCTGTCAACCAGGACTTCCTCTTCATCAATTCAAATATTGCAACACAATAAAGTTCATGAGCAGGCACATGCCGGACTTTGACAGGAGTCTTGTCAAGACCCAGCATCCTGCCGATGATATTAAATGCCAGGTTTTCACATTTCCTCACCCAACTAATACTGATAACAGGGAGCTAAGAATGGAGGAAAATGGTAGCATTTTTAAAAAATGTAGGCCATTAAGCTTCTAGATTCAAATAAAAGGAAAAAATTAAATCGCTAAAGCAAACGTAAATTTTTTAGGCTACTGTATAACTGCTCAGTGTTATTATATTGTTACACCATATGAACTACGAGTAAATGAGGTGACATCCTAGGTAGGATTCACTCCCCAGCAATGAAAAAAACTTTTAAATACAAATGTCAATGTTTCAGTATTTGCTTAAGATAATATAAAAAAGTGCATATAATACTCAAAGAAAAAAACAGGTTTAATCAAACATTAAGTCTTGGTTTCTCAGTACACCAGGTCTCAGCTTCTTGAGTCAATATTGAAATTACATGAAGAGACCTGAGAGAGAGAAATGCCTACACTTTGACTTCAGATATTCCAGTACTAGAATTAGTAGAATCTGATTTATTTTGTGTCAATATATCTTGATATACCTCTATAACCAAGACTACAGTTACTGTATACAACCATTTTTGTATTAATCTGATTTTTCATTATGATGCATTATTCAAAATTCACTCTTAAAAGCAAAGCACTAAAAGCTAAACAAGTGTGCTCCAACAGAGTCAATAGCTGACTCTTCAACTACTTGGCTAATATCAAGTGATATTAAAAAGTGTTCTGACTCATGGCACGCTCCCTTACAGGCTGTGAAAATAGAAATGCATATGAAACCTGTAAACCACTATGCTTTAAAAAAGTATAAAGCACTTAACCCATAGCTCACAGTTTGTGAGAGCACTTAGACCAAATTATCCAATTAAACTTAGGAGTGGTCTGAATAAGGTTTTTGCCAGAGAACACAAATATCAGTGCGAAAATAGACTGAGTCAACTCTCACATAACAAAGTATGCTACTGTTACAGCCTCGAAATAGAACAGTGGCCTATACAGTAGGATGCAATTACCTCACCCCAAACACCTTAATTTAATCATTCAAGAATATTTAACCGACCCCCCCCCCCAATTTAACACTGCCTAATTCCTTGCTTCCTTCACAACATTCAGCACAGCAAAATGAATATCTTCTACTTTCACTTCCCTTGCTAAATGTTAAAACTTTGCAATGTCGAATGCCGGGAAAATTTCCTTTTCATACCTGGTAGTTGGGATTATCAATCATAGGTGGCTTCCATTTCCCTTTGTAGTTAGGATTGCTGATCATGGGTGGTTCCCAGACTCCACATCCAGGTGCCTCTTCACACTTTGGATTAGGAATCTGGGGAGCTTCCCACTCGCCATCCATTTCTTCATCCCTAGAAATGGAAAGGATGTGTATGACCAAATACAAACAACTATGTCCCTGTGATATTTTACTTATACACATCAAAAAGAAAACATAAGTAAATATATAAATAAATCTTGGACTGCACAAACATCTTAACCACTTTAGAATTGCAATATTCAGATGTCAATTTTCTGTCATTGCGATCATGACAATGGCATATCCTACCCTGCAAAATACACATCTAAACCCCTAAAGATGGGGTCACTGCAAGATTTTACTTGAAACCACTTATTTCTACCTGGACTTACAATATATGCTGGCAACCAAACAGTTGCACTGCTACATAAATGCACTTTTAGAGTTGGAACAAAAATAGTAATGTCAAACGTTATAATCAGATACCATCTGCTGTACACTTCCCCAGTACCCCAAGTACTCAAACACATCTAGCATTCATCCATGCAATCTGTACATATAACAGCTGGAAAATCAAACACTTCAACTCTGAAATTAAAACAAAGTGTTGGAAATGATCAGCAGGTCAGGTAACAACTATAGAAAGAGAAACAGAATTAATATTTTGGGTAGAAGACCCTATATCAACATTAGGAATGAGGAAATCAGTTGAAGGAAACATGTAGCAAACAAGCAGCATCAGTTTCTCTTTTCACAGATGTTGCTGGATCAGTTGAGTGTGTTTCCTCCAGTTTCTGTTTTCTTTTAATTAGCTATATATATATTATTTTTGAGATTTATATCACTATTTTCATGGTCGGGCATTTTCACGCCTTTTCATCTGAGTCGATGTTCCCATGGTCAACATTAAATAAATATTCACACAAAATAAGCAGTTCTATCCATATTTCCATAAATATGCTCAAACGAAGTAGTAATTTTAACCAAACAGTACAAAAGTGTACACATGTCAACCACACTTACACACACACCCACTCACAGGCACACACACACTCACATTCACAGACAGACACGTACGCACACAGACACACACACACACACTGACACACACACTGACACACTCAGAGGCACACACAGACACACACAATCACAGACACATTCACACACACACACACACTCACAAGCACAGACATGCGGACACGCATGCAGACACACACACACACACACACACAATGAGTCAACCGTGGAAGAACTTTGAAGAATGCTACTTTCTTATACAGGACATTAAATTTCAGAGCAACTAACCCAAATCAAATGCTTAAAACAAAATTACCAGTCCTCTGGTTTTTCTGCATTGGGATCAGCAATGTACTCTGCTTCATCGTGAAGCCATCCCTCTGGCTTAACAGCATTTGGATCAAGTATCTTTGCTGGTGCATCTTCATCCCTGAAAGAAGATCTGGTATTTTGAAGTTTGAACTGCAGAAGTATTCAAAATTATGTCATATAAAATCAAACCGCAAATTGGTAAAAATGCACAATGTGATACCATGAATTCCTGATTAAAAATATCAAAATAAACATGAAAGTAAAACATTAGAGAGATTGCCCAAAAGACTGTACTCACCAGTCTTCAGGCTTCTGTGCATCAGGATCAGGAATCTTTGGGGTTTCGTCCCAGTCTTCAGGCTTCCTATCATCAGGGTCATCTATTTCTTTAGGGGGATTAATAGGTGGAGTCATGTCCTCCAGCAAATTTCCCTTGCTAACAACCGTTTGGTCAATCAAAATCTCAAAGGTGTTGTCTGGATTCAGCACTGAACAAAAAGTAAAAACTAATGTTAATTCAAAGAGCACAATGCAGTCACATAATGATCCCAGATCATTTTACTTCTTAGATCCAGCCAATACTATGGAGCTATATTGTGTGGGGGGGGGGGAGGGGGGGCGGGAAGAAAATTGTTCATTCTTGCTCAGTCAAGAGCACGTTTATATTTTTGAAAATTAATGACAGAAACATCTAGGCACAATACTCAAAGCAAGACACAGTTGAATTTACGTGCGCTATTTGCTACAATAATTTGACCATGATGACAATCATTTCAAAAAAAGAACAGTCTTCAATTTGTGCTTTCTCCTTTTCTATAATAATTTGTTCTTGATTGACATCAGAAGCTCAATATATGGTTGCATTATGCATATCATAAACATTCATTTGTAGGGAGGGGGAAATCAGATGTAGAATTATTTGCAATTAATTTTTTCAAATTTTTAAGAATATATGCCTACCTTTTAATCCTATCCATCTGCAAGACATGTGCAACTGGAACAAAAGGTTATGGAGGGTATGCTGTTCTTCACTGGAAGATGGGCTACATAGACAAGGCAAAATATTATCCAGTAGGTGGAGTACAAGGAACTCAAGAGCATTTGATTGGCATTTTCAAGGGTTAGATATTTTGTTCATGGATCTGCTGCCAGGCAATTCAGTCATACCCAAGGCAGCCTCAAAAGGAAAGCTTAGCAGTATTGAGTACATGAAGAAAACCTTCACCTACTTCATAGGGGTCTAATTTCTTTAGAATGGCTGTACTGGGAGCCAGGTCTTACTGAAGTTGGGGTGGTAGGAGAAATCAGGGGAACAGAGTAGGATATTGAATTGTCTATATAGCAGAGTTCAGGACAAGGACCATATTTCTGAAAATTACCAGGTAGCAGTTGGATGGATGAATATTTAAGTTACTAGCAATTGTCTGTGATAAAGGAATAGTTTAACAAGGGCCAGGCAATTAAAACTACTTTGTGACTATATACAATAAGTGTATTGTTCTGGGATCTATTTAGGAGGACCCCTTTACATACAAAAACAATTTTCACTGGTGCAGCTTTCGCACCCTCTAAAAAATTTCAGAATCTCATTGGATTTTGCTGAAAATGCTATGTACATCCAGGCTCCATAATGTATTCACATGTAGAACCAAGATGGAAAACAGTGGACTTCAAGGCACGTGCACCCTGCACTGATTTTAGTAATTCTGTTTCCATCAAGTTTGTCATGCAATTTCCAGATGAAGATCTTAAAATAAATTTCAAGTTGAGTACTTGTATCTGATTTCATGAGTGTAGAAGGCTTTTTATGCTAAATGAATAAATTATAGTTGTCTTAACATGAACAATTCCCTTCCAAAATACTTGATGCATCTTTGTCATCACATCTTAGTTTTGTCACATTTTCAACATTATATACAATCGCAAATAACACTAAAAAAGATTCACCAATTCAGATGAGAAGACATCATCCCAGATAACTGCCTTGTCAAAAATATTTTGCACGTTTAAGCTTGTGAATGGAAGCATTAAAAAGAGACATAATTCAAATAAAATTAAGTGATACTGAGCAATATGGCATTCATGGATGATCAAGCACCATCATTAATTACCTAAACTTGATTTTCTTCTCCCACCCCACAAATGCATCTGTATTAACATTAGATTTAATTTCCTAACTTTTTGACATACGTGGACAGATAAATACAATTATAACATAGAACAGTACAGCACAGAAACAGGCCCTTTGGCCCACCCTGTTGTGCTGAACCAATTAAATTACAGAAAAAATACATGAATAATCAAGGGAAGTTGGTAGAATTTATATAGCACCTAAAGTATACAAGTGCGTGATCTTGTCTGTGTAGAACTTCTTTAGATCTACATCAGGACGTTTAGCATGCTTTTCTTCATACTCTCCAGTTATAGGGTTCTTGTGTCTGAAAATAAAGTGTAATTTGTAGTCTTCGCCACATTTGTCTGGTCCAAACATTATTGTATATGGTGTTTTATCAAAAAATTCTTCCTAGAGAGAGAAAAGCAGAAAGCTCTGATTAAATTTTGTAATAAGAATATTTGACAAGTCAATTCGCTCATATTAGCATAAGTTGCCAAATAAATCTGATACCATCCATATCAACAGTCAGCTTTGCCTCTCAAGACTCACTTTCAACATACATCAGTTTTATATTAGTGTCCAATGGCATTTTGTAATTCAACGAATTAAGGCACTTTTTTGTCAAGTATCAAAAACACCAATAACCATCTCCTTAAGTTGTCAAATTTAAAACATTTTCAAAAAATTTAGTAGCAATAAAATTGTGGCATGCACAAATCAGTATTTTACAACACCCTAGCTGAGGAATTTTCCACTGTCACAAACATAATAAAAGATAATAAATTCACAACCAAGACATTCTCATGTTAATATACAACAAAATTTAATGGAATTAAAAATATAGGCTTCTTTCACAAAGAGAAATAAGAATGCAAGACAACAGAACGAATAGTGGATTATAGTCAAGTAACAGGGAAACACGTTACAATTGATGACACTGCTGCAAACAGAATATAAACCACAAGTCAGGTGTGTGCATGTAGAATCTTATTTCTCAGAAGTCAGATTTTCTTGAAAAGCATTGACATGTTATTATTATTAATGTGGAAATCCATAAAGAGCTTCCCAAAATTGTTAACTGTCATAAAATTCTAGAATGAATTCATCTTTACACACAAATCTTGTCCTTGGCCTCTCAAGAGTTAAAATTACAGTATCCATGTATGAATTCCCTATTAATGTTCTGTGACCATTTATTTACTGTTGAACAAATTTAAACCAAAGTGCTGCAAATACCCAAGAGATCAGGCATTACATGAAACACCAACTTAATGCTACAGGGTAAATGACCCTTTCTCCAGACGTTTTCAGACTTACTAAGTGTTTCTGCCATTTTGTGTTAGTAGCCTGGAAACTGAAAAAGATCCTCATCAATAAGTTATATTCTTAATATTCTTGATTTCATTTCTCACAAATAAAATTTCCTCTTCTTTACCATTTTTGATTTGGTATTAAACTTCCTCCTACCTCCTGAGTTCATTCCTTAAATTTAATTGAGGTACATCATTAGTTCCACCATCTATCAACATCCCTGATATGCTATTGCCCTTACTGCTACAGTTATTAACCTGTACTTCCCATGCCTTGTTACAGTTACACAATATAAAATGCAGATAGGCAATATGTGAAGTGTATCCAGGGAATCAGAATATAATCCTTAACCAGAACAAGATGATAGCTTAAGATCAGTAGAAATTGATCTTAGTCATCTATATTAGTAGACTGGGAGAAATTTGAAATGAGAACATCTACAGCTTTCTGCTTTGAGCTCAAGAGACAAAGGAAAAAAGAATTTTATTTCAAGAGTAAAAGCTATAAAAATTCTCCTAGTTGTAATGGTTAAATTCTTTAACCTTTAACAAATGCTACTGAAAAAACTCAGTTAATTACCACACTGGTGTTTGTGCATCTTTGTTACATACAGGCTGACTATTATAATTTTCCTATTTCTCAATAAGGATTATTTCAATTAGAAATGCTCCAAACAAGAGATCGTCTAAGATTGTGACAGAATTTAGTTTGAACATTTCCCCCTTATACTCCATTTTACTCAAATTAAAATTTATTATTAAGATAAATAAAAAGGGAAAGATGTTAACTTTTCATACTGATCTTCAAATAAACAAATCTTAAATCAACTGAGAAAAACAATTTACAAAAATATACAAATTCAGAGGGGAAGTTTGATCTGCTGGGCAAAGCACATTATTCTCTAATAATCATGCATGCCTGAGACTTCAGAGGTACTGAACCAGGATATTTTCCAAATTATTGGATTCACCCAATTAGTCTCCCAACAATTTTTTTTTTAAAAAGTAGTGCATGAGTATTATAATCAATCCCCCAGTGAATCCAGTAAGCTTAAGGGAGCATGGGACTCCAAAGAAGAGTAAGCTGGAATTGATACATGGATTTCTACTGCACTCTATTTTTGAGGAAATAAATAGAATCAAAGAAACTGTTTCATCGTGAGAATCCAGGCTGGTGTTAAGCTATGACCTCCATTGAGTTGCAGCTCAGAATTAGGTTTTAATTTGTTTGTTTTTTAGGCTGGCAAGGATGGTTTTGGGGACAGAGAGGGTAGGTAACGGTCAGATTAGGGTTTAGGAACAGGGACATGGGAGAATTAGAGGTCAGGCCGGAGTCTAAGTCTCCACTTTGCATGAGAAGACTAGTGATATAGATGTGGTACATCAAGGTCAGCACTGGAACTTAGATAATGTTCCAATGACCTTCTGTTCAAGACCTTGTGATTGGAGCCCCATTCTTGTCAAGTTGAGAGTTTGAGGCTTAGTGTTCAGTGATCAGCCTGTCTTGGGATCGATACAGAGGATCCAATTGGAAGGTTGGAAGGTGAGCCCCACTGGCTGGAGCAGAGTCTGCAAATATCTCCAGTCCACTGGGGAGGTTGAAACTCAAGTCTGTGTCCACGTAGGCTGGAAGCCTATCTTAGGGTTGAAGGACTGTGTGTGTGTGTGTGTGTGTGTGTGTGTGTGTGTGTGTGTGTGTGTGTGTGTGTGTGTGTGTGTGTGTGTGTGTGGTGTGTGTGTGTGGTGTGTGTGTGTGTGGTGTGTGTGTGGGTGAGAGGGAGGAATAGGGCTTGTTTTGTTGTTTCTCGTGTTGTGTTATTCTCCTGACGACTGCTGGTATGCTATGTTGCCGACATTTGTGGACTGCCCCTATCACACTCTCAGGGTTGTTGTTAGTTAACGCAAACAACGCATTTCACTCTATGTTTTGATGTACACATGACAAATAAACTTACAATGCCTATAAAAAGTATTCACCCCCTCTTCAAAATTTTCATGTTTTATTTTTTACAACATTGAATCACACTGGATTTCACTTGGCTTTTTTGACACTGATCAACAGAAAAAGATTTTCATGTCAAAGTGAAAACACATCCCTACAAAGTGATCTAAATTATTTACACATATAAAACAAAATAATTGATTGCAAAAGTATTCACCACCTTCAAGTCAGTATTTAGTAGATTGGTCCTTTAACAGCAATTACAACTTTTGAGTCTGTGTGGATAAGTCTCTAGCAGCTTTGCATGTCTGGACAGTGCAATTTTTCCCCCATTCTTCTTTACAAAACTGCTCAAGCTCTGTCAGATTGCATGGGGATTGTGAGTGAACAGCCCTTTTCAAGTCCACCAACAAATTCTCAATTGGATTGAGGTCTGGACTCTGACTTGGCCATTCCAGGACATTAACTTTGTTGCTTTTAAGCCATCCCTGTGTAGCTTTGGGTTTATGCTTGGGGTCATTGTCTTGCTGGAAAGCAAATCTTCTCCCAAGTCAGTTCTCTTGCAGACTGCACCAAGTTTTCCTCCAGGATGTCTCTACATTTTGCTGCATTCATTTTACCCTCTACCTTCACAAGCCTTCCAGGTACTGCTGCAGTGAAGCATCCACACAGCAAGATGCAGCCAGCACCATACTTCACGGCTGGGATGGTGTGTTTTTGATGATGCGTGGTGTTCGGCTTAAGACTGATTTATACTTGTGCGTACAGGCTACGCCGTAGCCTACGCTGTTGCGAGCATTTATACTTGTGCGTTGGTGTGTCTGTGTCGCCCTGCAATTCACCGTTAAAGCACTAGATGGCAGTGGGGTTTCTATGCCACTGTGTTGAGTTTCTTCCTGTACTTCAAACAACGGTGATTGAAACTGAGCGCATCATGTTGGAGTTGGAGCTAATAAATGTTGAACAAGAGTTTATTCTCTCTCAATTGTGAAATGGCAGAGAAAAAGCAACCGTAAATGCGATGCTACCAAGTGGACCAATCACAGTTGTTGCAGTCTGCATCGCTGCGATGCATAATTACATTTTGGAAGAGGTGCTCGTTAGGATATGGCATAGGGTTCAGTGTAGAGTACAGCGTAGGGTACACGGCTATGCCGTACCTAAGGCATACATTTAACGCCGAAGTATAAATTGGGCTTTATGCCGAACATAGTGTTTAGTCTGATGGCCAAAATGCTCTACATTGGTTTCATCAGACCATAGAACCTTCTTCCAACTGACTTCAGTCTCTCACATGCCTTCTAGCAAACTCTAGCTGAGATTTCATGAGTTAATTCTTCCCCCCCAACACAGAGTTTCACTTTGCTACTCTCTCACAAAGCTGCCACTAGCGAAGCACCCAGGCAACAGTATGTGCACTCTCTTCCATCTCAGCCACTGAAGCCTGTATCCAATTCCTGACCTGTGCTTTTCAATAACCTTTTCATGGAGTTGCTTGGAGTGTTCTTCTGTCTTCATGATGTGTTTCTGCCAGGATACTTACTCACCAGCAGTTGGAACTTCCCGATACAGGTGTATTTTTACTACAATCAATTGAAACACCTTGACTGTTCACAGGTTTCCAAAAACAGATCTCAATTTAATTATATGACTTCCGAAACCAACAAGCTGTACCAGTGATGATTTGGTGTGTCATATTAAGGGGTGGGGGGGGTGAATACTTATGCAATCAATTATTTTGTGTCTTACAAACGTATATTTGTAATTAATTTAGATCACTTTGTAGAGATCTGTTTTCAATTTGATAGGGAAGTGTCAAAAAAAGCCAAATTGAATCCACTGTGATTCAGTGTTGTAAACAATAAAACAGGAAAACATCCAAGGGGGTTGAATACTTTTTATAGGCACTGTAAATCTTGAAAAATAGAGGATGGAAAATGGGACTGGAAAGTGTCCTCTCAGCAGTAGAAACCTCTTAAACATCTATACTACTGGGATTGTATAAGGGGACTGGACATCTAGGAAAGTGATGGCCTGATGGTATGATATGTCACTTAGTATTAGCATGGTAGAAGGTAGCTCAACCAATAACAGGAGAACCTTTGAGACACAAAGCTCAAATTTAAGTCATTGTAACAATTTACAAGGCCCCATTACTAAACTATAAAGAACATCACTCACATCTCCCTAAAGGTCTGAAATTTTATATAACCATATAATAATTACAGCATGGAAACAGGCCATCTCGGCCCTTCTAGTCTGTGCCGAACTCTTACCCTATCCTATTCCCACCGACCTGCACTCAGCCCATAACCCTCCATTCCTTTCCTGTCCATATATCTATCCAATTTAACTTTAAATGACAACATAGAACCTGCCTCAACCACTTCTGCTGGAAGCTCATTCCACACAGCTACCACTCTCTAAGTAAAGAAGTTCCCCCTCATGTTACCCCTAAACTTTTGTCCTCTAATTCTCAACCCATGCCCTCTTGTTTGAATCTTCCCCACTCTCAATGGAAAAAGTCTAACCACGTCAACTCTATTAATCCCCCTCATAATTTTAAACACCTCTATCAAGTCTCCCCTCAACCTTCTACGCTCCAAAGAATAAAGACCTAACTTGTTCAACCTTTCTCTGTAACTTAGGAGACGAAACCCAGGCAACATTTTAGTAAACCCCTCTGTACTCTCTCAATTTTATTGACATCCTTCCTATAATTCGGTGACCAGAACTGTACACAATACTCCAGATTTGGCCTTACAAATGCCTTATACAAATTCAACATTACATCCGAACTCCTATACTCAATGCTTCGATTAATAAAGGCCAGCAAACCAAAAGCTTTCTTCACCACCCTATCCACATGAGATTCCATCTTCAGGGAACTATGCACCATTTTTCCTAGATCCCTCTGTTCTAAAGCATTCTTTAATGCCCTACCATTTACCTTCATGTCCTATTTTGATTAGTTCTACCAAAATGTAGCACCTCACATTTTTCAGCATTAAACTCCATCTGCCATCTTTCAGCCCATTTTTACAAAACCATTCTGGTGAATGGCCAGTATTCCTTAACAAGTTTCCAAACTGCAATTGTTCCTTCAGCTCACAAGCTTCACTTGGTTAACGTATCCTGATATTTTGCCAATTGCCTTTTGCAAGGTTAAATTAACAGCATCAACTACACTATCCTAGTTGATCTTTATTACCTCACATTGTTTAGTCAAATATAATTTGTCATTGCTAAGCCATGTTGTATCTTTTTTTAAGTTGATGTTTGCTTTCTTCCATTTGCTTTCAAAAGTTTTGTGGCCAATTACTACCAAGTTTATAAATTCTAAGTACTTAGAACAATATTTAAAATTCTCTGAACCTTTAGCACCACCCCTACATCAGGACTGAAAGACTTGTGATGAGCAAACTGGGAAGCAACCCACCTGGATCAAGGACAGAGCTATTTGAAGGTACTACTGTTAACACAAATTGATTCAATTGTCTTGCGTCTTCACATTGAGAAAAATAGAATTTTTTGATCTTTAACAGAAGTCTTTCCCAACTCAAATTTATAGAAACTTCTTCCAATACATCTTCATTATTTTACATCCCTAAATTGATCATAGTGCTCTTCTAAAAATTCCTTTTATTATTAATATTTCTGTAGAAAACTTTTGGATTTCTTTTCAAGTTTGCCAATAAACCATTTGCACATCCACTCTTTGTTGTACTCATTATCTTTATCATTTCTCCAATGCTTTGCTTGAAATGTTTAAGAGTTCAGAATCAGATTTATTATCACTGGCACGTGATGTGAAATTTGTTAACTTAGCAGCAGCAGTTCAATGCCATACATAATATAGAAGAGAAAAAAAAAGTAACTCAACTACAGTATGTATATTGAATAGATTTAAAAATAGAAATACTGTATATTAAAAGAAGTGAGGCAGCGTCCAAGGGTTCTATGTCCATTTAGGAATCCGATGGCAGAGGGGAAGAAGCTGTTCCTGAGTCGCCAAGTGTGTGCCTTCAGGCTTCTGTACCTCCTACCTGAGGGTAACAGTGAGAAAAGGGCATGCCCTGGGTGCTGGAGGTCCTTAATAATGAATGCTGCCTTTTTTGAGACACCACTCCCTGAAGATGTGCTAGGTACTTTGTAGGCTAGTACCCAAAATGGAGCTGACTAGATTTACAACCCGCTGTAGCTTCTTTCGGTCCTATGCAGTAGCCACCACCCCCCCCACCCCCACATACCAGACAGTGATGCAGCCTGTCAGAATACTCTCCACAATACATCTATAGAAGTTTTTGAGTGTATTTGTTCACATGTCATATCTCTTCAAACTCCTAATAGAGTATAGCCACTGCTGTGCCTTCTTTATAACCACATCGATATGTTGGGACCAGGTTAGATCCTCAGAGATCTTGACATCCAGGAACTTCAAACTGCTCACTCTCTCCACTTCTTAACCCTCTGTGAGGATTGGTATGTGTTCCTTCATCTTACCCTTCCTGAAGTTCACAATCGGCTCTTTCATCTTACTGACATTCAGTGCCAGATTGTTGCTGCAGCAGCATTCCACTAGTTGGCATATCTCACTCCTGTATGGCCTCTCGTCACTACCTGAGATCCTACCAACAATGGTTGTATCGTCAGCAAATTTATAGATGGTATTTGAGCTATGCCTAGCCACACAGTCTTGTGTATATATAGAGAGAAGTGGGCTAAGCACACACCCAAGGTGTGCCAGTGTTAATGGTCAGCGAAGAGGATATATTATCACCAATCCACACAGACTGTGATCTTCTGGTTAGGAAGTCAAGGATCCAATTGCAGAGGGAGGTATACAGGCCCAGGTTCTAAAACTTCTTAATCAGGATTGTGGAAATGATGGTATTAAATGCTGAGCTATAGTCAATGAGCAGCTTCCTGACATAGGTGTTTGTGTTGTCCAAGTGGTCTAAAGCCGTGTGGAGAGCCATTGAGATTGCATCTGCAGTTGACCTATTGTAGCGATAGGAAAATTGCATTATTTTTCTTAGGCCCTGGTATAATTGTTGCTTTTTGAAACAAGTGGGAACTTCTGCCTGTAGCAGTGAGAGGTTGAAAATGTCCTTGAAAACTCCTGCTAGTTGGTTGGCACAGGTTTTCAGAGCCTTACCACGTACTCCCATCTGGACCTTCCACCTTGCGAGGGTTCACTCTCTTTAAAGATAGTCTAACATCAGCCTCTGAGACAGAGATCACAAAGTCATCATTTGTAGCAGGGATTTGGGTTTTGCTTTGTAGGAAGTAATGTCTTGCAGACCCTGCCAGAGTTGCTGGGCATCTGATGTCGCCTCCAACCTCATTTGAAATTGTCTCTTCACCCTTGAAATAGCCCTCCGTAAATCATACCTGGTTTTCTGGTTCAGGCCTGGGTTGCCAGACTTGAAAGCCACAGACCTAGCCTTCAGCAGATGACGAATTCCCTGGTTCATCTGCGGCTTTTGGTTTGGGATGGTTCAGCAAGTCTTTATAGGCACACACTCATCCACACAGGTTTTAATGAAGTCGGTGACAACTGCAGCATACTCATCCAGGTTCGAAGATGAATCGCTGAATACAGTCCAGTCCACTGATTCAAAGCAGCCCTGTAGGCGCTCCTGTGCTTCCCTTGTTCATACCTCCTTGGTCCCCACTACTGGTGCTGCAGTCTTCAGTCTCTGCCTATACTCAGGGAGTATTAGTACAGCTGGGTGATCAGACTTCCCAAAGTGAGAGCGTGGAATAGCAAGTGATCTGTTGATGGCAATTGCTTAATGATTTATTTATTTATTTATTTTTAAAAGACTGGCCTGGCCTGGTTAAAATCTCCCAAAGCAATCGTGAAGGTATTGGGGTGCGCTGTTTTGTGCATGTTGATCCCCTTGCTTAGATCATCTAAAGTCTGATTGACATTGGCCTGAGGTGGAATACTGCTACCAAATTGACCCCGGAGAACTCCCGTGGTAGGTAAAAAGGACGGCACTTAACTTTTGTTATTAAATACTATATCTATCATCACACACCTTTAACTGAAAAAAGATCAATCATTAAATGTTGCAAGATTCTGACTGCAGTGTACCACTGTTCACAATTACATTATTTGTGCAAGCCAAATCTACCTGGTAAGGTCAACAGTAAAGAAAACAAACACAACTTGGATTGCCAGAATTAGCAGATCAGGTTGAACAAAACTAGGTAATATGAATACATTACCAAAGTCTAAATTTGAAAAATTACATGCTTTAATGACATCTTGGTGTAGAAATTCACTATGACTTTATTAGGAATCAATGTGAAAGAACAGTGTGTTTGTATCAGGCAGCTCAAAAGGACAGTGAATACCAAGATTAATATAGTATGTCTACTGTTCTATGCTATATTCCATCAAAGAGTAAACTTTGAAAGATTGAAGAATAGATGGGTATGGAGTAGTGACATAGAAGAGTTTAAGCCAATATAGATCAGCTCTTATCATATTCAATTATGCAACAGGCTTAAGGCTTACTCCAACTCCTATGAGTTCACTCTTCCTCTTTTCCAAGATTGTTTAATGACATTTCCAGTACACAAGTGTAAATGAGAATTAAATAATTGTTACTCCAGATCTGATGCAGCACAAAAAACACAAGAAAAAAACAGTAATAAAAAAACAATAAAAACAAGTACATAAAATAGGTTGTATACATAGATTTACAATATGTTTGTAAAGTGACGCAAGGCACAGGAGTGTATGTATACAAGGAAACTCTGGCAGGAAATAAGTAGTAGTGTGTGGGAAGTGTGGAGGAGGGGGTTAATGGATGGAGGTGTTGATCGTTTGTTGCTTGTGGAAAGTAACCTGTTTGAATCTGGTGGTCCCAGCGTGGATGCTATGGTGCCTCCTCCCTGATGGGAGAGGGAGGAACAGTCCTTAAGCAGGGTGGGTGAGATTCTTTCATATTATTGGTCCTTTTCTGGCACCTTTCTGTATACATGTCCTTGATGGTAGGTAGGCCGGTGCTGGTGATGCTTGGGCAGTTTTGACTACCCACTGTAAAGCCTTCCTGTCTGCTGTAGTTCAGTTCCATACTCTACAGTGATGCAGCTTGTTAGGATACTCTCTACTGTGCATCTGTAGAATGATGAGAGTATAGATGTACACAATTCAGCTCTCTTCAGCCTCCTCAGAAAGTAGAGCCATTGGTGAGCTTTCCTGATCATGTAGAATGTCCTCTAGCACCATGAGAGGTTGAGTGAGATGTGCACTCCCAGGAGTTGAAACCATTCGTAGCTTTCATGGCTGTACCACCGATGTAAAGAGGGATGTGAGTTCTCCTAAAGTTGATAACCATATAACCATCTCCTTTGTCCTGTTGACATTGAGGAAGAGGTTATTTGGCTGGCACCAGGCTTCAAGTTCTTCCACATTCTCTCTGTAGACTGTCTCATCGATCAGGCGATGAGCCCCACCAATGTCGTATTGTCAGCGAACTTAAAATGTGATTACTGAGGTGCTTGGCCGTGCACTTATGCATGAATGGAGTGTACAGTAATGGGCTCAGCACACAGCCCGGTAGGGGTCACCAGTGCTGAGGATGGGGAGGGAGGAGCAATTGTGAATCCTAACTATGAGAACTATTGGTTAGGAAGTCCAACTGGGTGTTGGACTTCCAGTCAAACAGAAGAGGAGGAAATCGTAAACAAGAAAGTCTGCAGGTGCTGGGAATCCAATCATACACACATAAAATGCTGGAGGAACTCAGCAGGTCAGGCAGCATCTATGGAAATGAATAAACAGTCAATGTTCCAAGCAGAGACCCTTCTTCACCAATAATGTTGAATGCCAAACTGAAATCCAGAAACAGGATTCTGACACAAATGTCCTTGTTTTCTAGGTGTGTGAGGGCCAGGTACATGACAGATACAATGATATCCGTCGTAAGTGGTTCTGTCTGTAAGCTGAGTGTCCAATGTGGCAGAAATGGAGTTGTTGATATGTGCCATTACTAGCCATTCAGAGTACTACATGATGATTGGCATCAGTACCACCAAGTGGTAGTCATTTAATTCCGAAGATGTTTAGCACTTTGGCACAGGGATGATAGTGGCTGATTTGAAGCATGTGGGGTCAGTTATTCAAGCTGCTGTGTTAAAGCTGTCCAAGAAATGTCAGTGAGCTGATGTGCACACCCCCGAACACTGGGCCCAGGATGTTGTCTAGCTGCCTTATGGGGGCGGTTTGACACTGCAGAGTCCTTCTTTCGTCTGCCACTTCTACAAACAGTGCCTGCTCACCTGGCAGAGGAGTGGCTTATGTACATGCCTCAAAAAAAATGCACTAAAGGAGAGAGCGAGAGTAAAAGCTGGTACAGCTGATTCTGTTTTTCCTTGTGAAATCAATAATGTCCCTGATGCCCAGCCACATATGCTGGGGATCATCATCGGAGAGATCTTCCTATATTTATTTATTTTTGAGCGTAGGCGTTCATTGTTCCCTGATGCCTTAGATGAAGCTTCTCTTGGCTGCTCTGTTTGAAAGCAATATCCTGGGCTTTTAGTAGGGAGCACACCTCAACAGATTTGAAAGCAACATTCTGGGCTTTTAGTAGGGAGCACACCTCAACAGAAGCTCTTGCTTCACGCTTGGATTGTGAGATGACAGCTCTGGAGGCATCCACATCGTCTACACACTTACTCATGTAGCCAGTGACAGATGAGGTATATTCCTTAAGGTCTTTGTCTTCTGTTTGTAGTGGCCTCCTTGAACATCTGCCAGTTAGTCCATTCAAAACCGTATTGAAGTATAGAGATTGCCTCATTAGGTCATACAGTAATGGTCCTCGTGACTGGTTTCTCCATTTTCAGTAGCAGTCGGTATGCTGGGATTAATATTATGGAGGTATGGCCGCTCAGACCACAAGGAGTTTGTGTCTGCAAGGAACAGGGTCCTTCTGTAGAGTTGGAACACTTGAGTTAGGCATGGTCTTGTTTAGCCACATTTTGGTGAGAACTAGAATGCAGCAGTTTCTCATCTCTCTGAGCATTCATTCTCAGTCTCACTGTACTGAACTTCTAACTACAACCTATAAATCACTTTGTATTCCAGAGGGCATCATTTGAAATTTTGATCATTCTCTGTAATTAAACAGTGTTCCAATGATTTTGAAGTGACTTGTGTCCACATTCATATTCTAACCACTTAGTAATACCCAAGCAAATCATGCACTAGCTTGGAAAATCAAATTTTTTTTATTATTTACATATACTATTAGTTTGTACAAATTCACCAAAATATATAATAAAAAAAGGTGTTTTCCCTGTGGCCAATACCAAACATGGCACTGCCAAAAAAAAAAGAAAATTCTGACTTGCCTCCAGTCTCAAGAAGTGGACATAACGGCTCAACTTAATCTGGCTTGTTGTGTTAAATGACAAGAAGGGTGGATTTAGAGCCAAGCATGTTTGTGACATGTATATTGTTCAAAGGGTGGTAGATTTTCTTCATTAAAAACAGCACAAGTAACAATACAAAAGCATCCTGATTATTTTACTGTAACAAAGGTTAATTTGTTAAAATGAGTAAATTTTCAAATCAATATGGCAGGGTTCTAATTTGTATTTTTGGATCAAAGCAATACTCCAATATTGTTACATTTTTGGAAAATTGGTGAAGCCAGACCGGCAAATTTTTCTGGACTACTGGATGTTACTTCTATTAATACCAAAACCACTTTTAATTCGTTGTTTTTAAAATGTTACATGGTAGCATTACAAATTCAGTGATCCCGTCGGGTTTCTGAGAAGCAAAGGAAGAGGACCCTGATGAATTTAAGAAACACAGGAAATATCACACAGTGAGTCAGATTATCACTGGTTGACATTTCCTGTGGTCCTTAAACTTGACCATAGACCAGTTGCATTGGTTCTTGAACTCAACCATAGCCCAGTTTCATTGGAATTGCTAAACATTTGAATTATGCTTGGATTAATCTCAGCCCCTGAGAGACAGAACTTTCAAAAAAAAAAATCAATAAGCTTCAGCTCATCATTGAATAGCTGTCCCAATTGGGGGGGAGGAGGGGGGAGTTGAAAGGAATGGATTTGTCTCAGCTCTGATACTTCCCATCACTGCAATTTAAATATATTCAGGAAAGGCAGTTGTGAATCACTAATAACTCCCCTTTAAGAAAATGGGGGGAAAAAAGTCATTCACTTATTTGTTACTTACTAGCTTCAGGTTCTCAGTATGAGAAAGCAACTTTAAATAAGCACCACCACATTCGATACCATTTTGAAAGTTCACTTCATATCTGAAAAAGAATTTCAGGCATAATTCGTCAAGTCCTTGATATCGCAAAGGGAACTGATTCAGAATAGGTACTTTGCACTTTCTGAACCAGAAAACTCTGACCCACTGATAGGTATTTAGAAATATTTCGTTCTACAGCAAACATAAAAACATAAAACTACAGGTTACATAAATGAGGTAAATTTGCTCTTTTTATCTGTTCATTTTATTTAAGCCCCAAATGTTACATTTTACTTGATTGTGCCTATTTTACAGTATATTTCCCTCTTTTGAATAGTTTCAGCCATGAGCTATGCACCTACATTTACGTTAACAGATCCTTTGATGTTTTACCAATAATTTTTTTTAAATTTCAAGCCACAGCACAGTAACAGGCCTTTCCAACATAATGAGCCCAAGCTACCCAATTGTATCCATTCGACCAAATAACCTGCAGGTCTTTGGAATGTAGGAGAAAACTGGAGCACCCAGAGGAAACCCACACGGTGTCTGGGAGAATGGACAAACTCCTTATAAACAGCAGCTGAATTGAATCTGGGTAGTTAATAGCATTATGCTGTCTACTAAGCCGCTGTGCCACCACCACCACCCCCCCAACTTTGAACAAAATTACTCGAGCCATAGAACTGATTAAACTTAACAAAATAAAAGTGTAATGCTTGATGGCCAGATATTGGTGAGAAGCATGAAGATTGCTTGCCAGTTCTGTGATGGTAGCCATTATCAAATATTTTTCTGTAAAGAGTCTAGAGTAGAAGACAGATTATAATAAAACCATTTTCATTTCACAGCATCAGAGTTAAAAACCACAAATTCCAATCCTTAGTGAGAAGCAGAACCAATACCTTAAAAATTATATAAAAGAAACAACTGGAGATATTTAAAGGCACATTGCAAGAAACTAGACAATGGATTTCAACAAATTTTAGATAGAACACTTACAGAATTCTTTACAATTAGATTACCAGTATCCAGCTTCCCTTTTTGTAATTTCACATCATTCTGGTCCTCCTATTTGCATAAATAATCCTTCTTTCTTCATCTGTCACATTATCCAACTTCATTTTGCATAGCATGTTATTCACTACTGCAATTGTTCTCTAGTTTTCTTCTCCCCTTCTCTGCATTTTAAAGCTCCTTTTACACCAACTTTTCTTTATTCTGATGACAGCCTACTGATCAAGATAAACACTACATTTCCCCCCCTCACAAATACTACAAAAGTTGTTGAATATTACAAGAACAAAAAGTTTTGAGTTTCAGCTCATTAAACACAATACCACAAGACAAAAGAGCAGAATTAGGCCATCTGGCCCATCGAGTTTGCTTTGCCATTCAATAATGGCTGATTTATTATCCCTCTCAACTCCATTCTTCTGCCTTCTCCCATAACCTTTGATACTGATCCTAATCAAGGACCTACAAATCTTCATTTTAAATATACCCAATGACTTGGTCTCCACAACCGCCTGTAGCGATGAATTCCACAGATTCACCACCCTCTGGCTAAAGAAATTCCTCCTCGTCTGTCTTAAAGGGACATCCTTCTGTTCTGAGAATATGCCCGCTGGTCCTAGACTCCCCCACTGTACGGAACATTCTCTCCATGACCACTCCATCTAGGCCTTTCAGTACTTGATGGGTTTCAATGAGATCCCCCTCCTTCATTCTTCTAAACTCCAGTGAGTACAGGCCCAGAGACATTAAACACTCCTAATATGTTAACTCTTTCATTCTCAGGATCATTCCAAAGAACATCCTCTCGATTCTCAACAATGCTTTTTTAGACAAGGGTCCAAAACTATTCCTACTACTCCAAGTATGGTCTGACCATCCCTTGTAACACACCTCAGCATTATAACTTAGGCTTTTATATTGTAGTCCTTTCAAAATGAATGCTAACGTTACACGTGCTTTCCTTGCCACCAACTGAACCTGCAAGTTAACCTTTAGGGAATCCTGCACAGGGACTCCCAAGCCCCTTTGTACCTCTGATTTCTGAATGGTCTCCTGATTTAGAAAATAATTATGATTATTCACTATTTACGAAAAATTTTAGCAAACAACAACACAACACCAACTATGTACTTACTGGACAACTAAAGGTTCGCCATCGAACATAAAAGGTTTCGTCAGTGGAGCTGAAATTGCATGATGCTTTGCTTTGGACTTTAACACTAAACTTTTGTCTCCAGGCAATTTGTTTTCCATCAATTCCTCTATTGCCCATTCTCCTACAAGGGAACATAAATTCAAACATATTCATGTGTCATATAAGCAAGCTTTGGGAAATAAACAACATTTATTTTAACAATCTATTTAAGTTTTAGCACTACATAACTTTTTAGGTTTGGCAATATCAACTGCAGAAAGTTACTTTTCCTTTGAACTGTCCAGCTAAACAAAAGGAACATGCAATTAAATTGAAAGTTCAAAATTAAATATGTATTCCCTCTAATTTTGAGGCAAATTTATGGAAGGAAATTATTGGATATGTAAGCTAGATACCATAATCCTAGTAAGCAAAGCTGCTGCAAGTCACGATAGATCAAGCACAAATCTCTCTCACCAAACATATAGATAACAGGTAGGCAGGTGACAGAAGTGTGTGCGTAAGGGAACTTTGCATCTAGTGATCATAATGCCATTAGTTTCAGGATAATTTTGGAAAAGGATAGGTCTGGTCCTCTGATTGAGATTCCAAATCAATTGATGGCTTCAGAAAGGATCTGGCAAGTGTAGATTGGGACAGGCTGTTTTCCAGCAAAGGTGTACTTGTTCTGCTGAGAAAACGTGGAATAAAGAATAGAGTGGAAAATTGATGAAAAAAAATTAAGCTCTTCTCAACATCAACAATTACCCTCAAGTTCCAAAAGGAATACAAAATGCTCAGTGATATATGGACCTACAAGAGCAACCTGCACAAGGTTTTTCAAGTATGAAAAGACCCAAATTGATTACTCAGCCTATCGTTACATTTTTTTATGCTCAAAAATCAAACTCAATCATTAACTGAACATCTGCACCTTTGGAGGTGGAAAATTCTCATTTTATTCCTCTGTAGCCAACCCCTTAATCTGAAACCATAGCAGAGTGCTGAACATTCCTCTTCTGACCATCCACCCTGTCAAAGCTTCTATTAATTTATTTTACTGAAGAAAAGTCAGTACAATACAGAAACAAACTGCTAAAGAATAAAGATTACAGAAGGTCCATAGGTCAGACATTTCACAGTACAGGATACATTAGCACCAGATGCTAGAACACTGAGTACTACACAGCAGCAAATGCAATTGTACTTAGACAAGATATTTTATTTCTTCCTGGATATCCATTGATCACATGAAGAACTAACCATATTATCATTAAGTGAATAAGCAACTAGATATACCATGAGCTTCTTTCTCCAACCTCCACCCCCCGCCAGTCAATTTCTTCTAGGGAATCCAGGAGTGATATTTTTCCACAGCACTTGAATTATTATTGAATTATTTCTGCCTCCAGAGTCTACATTACTGACCATGGCATCATTCTTCTAACTGTTTTGTACAATTTCACTTTCACACAACCATCTTAGTGAAATAAAATACTATAAGTGAACCAATCAAGGAAATTTATAACTTTGTAGTTATCACCCAGTGATGTCAATTACACCAGTGTTTCATCAATCCAGATGGCTTGGTCTGGAGTGGAATTAGTTATAATAACTGAAAGTTTAAGACTTCACATATATTTTCCCTTTCCTACGAGTTTAACAAAATTCACCTCAGTGCTTTTAATGTAGCCTGTTCGTGGCTCATAGTTTTTGACAGGCCAAACTTGACTGCAGTAATGCTATGAAAGGTTGCCCATTGTTTTTCCAAACACTACTACCCACTAATGTGAATAAAACAACTAAATTCTGTGATTACCTACATATTTATCCACTTTCAGAATGTAGCTGCAACAGCACTAAACACTTATTCTTCACTAAATTAAAAACATCTAAATTGTTGCCTGCTAGTAAAATTATACCAGGATTTGTTGTGGTCTAGTTGGTAATGCTAGGCCTCCTAAAGCAAACAGAATGATTGAGACAAATTTAACCTGCTGATATGACTACATATTCTGTTTAACACTACTTTGGGATGATTTTAGTTAACTGTATTACTTCATATATTTTGAATGACATTTACCATCATATTTTGCAATATCTTCATCTGTATCATCTTTCTTCGTTGTGGAGAAAACCCATCTTCAAATGAAGGAACACAAAGTTAGAAAGTTATTTATTCCAAGAGAAATTTTTCTGATGCCAGTACATCAGCACAGCACAAGAATTGCCAATAATGGTACATTAAGTCAATTGGATTTTACCAATAAGAACAGTACAAATAAACTCTTACCCATCCAAATTTCCTCGATCAAATGTGTCAGCAAAGTATACTTCATCACTCGGCACAGGTGTCTTGTAGGATACCTGCAATTTCAATAATGTATATCGAAAGTAAATACAAAAGATCATTTTTACTGTAATGATGCTGCCTTTATGGATTTACGCATTGCCCTTTTCAAATCAGAAAATAAGTAATGGCTATACAAAAATCCTGCGATGTTGACCAAAATAAATGTGAACAATTTACCTGAAAATATTTTACAATGAACTCTCACCAAATTTAAATTATCAACCAACAATCCAAATCTCAAACAATCCATTCTGGTACAGACAGGACTATATTCTTTTCCAAGAACATGTTAGCTTCATGATACAAGTGGAAAAAAAAACACAACAACATGCCCATGAAAAATGAAAGTAGAACCTGAAACAGCAAAGTGAAGTCCAGGCATTAACAAAAAAACTCCTCCCCCACACTAAAAATGTATAATCACACAGATACTAAAAAAGGTTGAGAAATTAAAAACTGCATGGTTTAGACTATAACTGAAACTTGCTTTGGCAAATATTGTGTGTCTGTGTGTGTATCTGCTCAATTTGATTAATATTGGCTGCTCAAAAACAATTTCCACTGCTCCAGACCATAATCTATTCCAATGATAACCAGAAGTGTGATGCATCACATATACAAATACAAAAATGTAGCTAAAGGTGTAGAAAAATACCAATCAGAATTCTAAATTTCAGTTTCTGGACGAAAGAAGGGCTGAAATTTCAACTTTGACAATATCTGTTACTTATATATCATTTGCTTTTCTGGTGTAAACATTTTCTTTCCACTGAACCAATAGATCACCTTGAAGTATTTGTTGTAAACTAGTCACCTGAATTGTAGATTTACTCTCAGCATTTGTTTCTTCTGTCTCCAAGACATCTACTTCGGGTTCATCATCATCATCATCTTCAGCCCAGACAGCTGCTATTATGAGCAAAGATCCGAGAAAAATATAATCCCATTTCAGCCTCATTTTGATGCCTTGCCTGTGTAGAAGACAGAACTAATGAGGATCATTTTGTTGTTTATATTTCCCTTTTAAATTGCACCCATCGTCTTCCTTCCACTCCAGAAGATACCAGCTCATTTTAGAGTTCTCTGGTTACTCTTTTTCATGTTTATACAGCAAAATTTTAAAAATGCAATAAAAAAGCTTAACCATATTCTATGCTCAACATTTACAAAAACACATGTCAGATAGCACCAGGTCACCACACTGGCAATTCAAGCTAAACACATCACAGACTAGCTGGCACAGCATTTACTAAATAATAATTTAATAAGTAGTGGTATGTATTTTTGCAACAAAGTAAAATAATCCAAACTGCATCACAGGAGTTACTCAAGTCATCCAAGATAACATTTGGACAATTGATTGTTGGGTTAGAGGGGCATTTTAAAAAGGAAACAAAACAAAAACAAGGCTAATGAGAGATTTCTTGAGCTGAAGAGTTTTGTAGCTGATAGAATGGCCACCAATGAGGAGGCCAGAATCAGAGGAGTGGAGATATAGAAGAGATTATACAAGTCCAAAGATTCTTATAAGTTTCAGTACAGGAGGATAAGGTAGTGAAGATGGAGTACAGGTTATTTGCTTTCATTAGCTTGGCAGAGAAAATAAGAGCAGGGACTTTACATAAAAAACATCAATTAGGCCATGGCAGGTACATTATGTGCAGTTCCAATGCCACATTCAAGGAAATAAAGGATTGCATTGGAAAGGGTACAGAAAAGATTCTCTATATTGCTACCACTGATGGAACACTTCAGTTACGAGGAAAGACAAAACTGGCAAGGCTTACTTTGCTTGGAAGAGAGGCTGTTCACAAAGGACATGACAGGGTCAGGAATTAGCTTCCAAAATGGGAGAATTATTTCACAGCCTAATCAAGGAATTGCTTGACAGTATATTTATAGAGTCATCCTTTACAATTGATGTTCCTGGCTATTAAATCAATACCTGGTACTGTACACTCCATTAGTGAAAAGGCAGGAAGGAATGGCTCTAACAGCCTTCAGCTCTAGACCCCATGAAGTTTTATGACAAATGATCAAATATGGGTTTGGAAACATCCTGATGATTATCTTATCTTCTTTCAACTGGTGAAAGAGCTTTTCCTGTGATGAAAAGCACAGAAGAACTTGCAGAGGACAAGCTATCCACATATATTCTGATTACACAAAGGACAAGTCCAGTTCAGCCAATTAATATCTAAACAATCTGCTCTCAAAATGACAGTTTTAATGACAATACTTTCAAGTAGCACTTATTTTCCAATCTCCTGTATAGAGAGGCTCAGTTTGGATTTCACTGTATCATTTGGGTCCACATCCCTTTATGCAATGAATGACAATAAAGCTGCAAATGTGGATCAAAGAAATGAGTCTCACAGATGAGATCATGATTGTCCTCAATGCATTTTGTATTTTTCATTCAATGACGATGGTTGGAGAGGCTGTCAGCACTGTCCAATGATATGCTGAAATGATGCAGAAGACAAGCATTTGACAAGGCAGGACTTGATGAAAATGGTGATCAGGCTGTAACTTTATTTCCTGAACTGATGTCTTCCCTGGAATTTAAAGCAGCTTAAGATACTTTGACCTGTTCTAGTAGGGGATTTTAAGACTAAACATGGTCTTGTCAATCACTCGAAAAAAATACCAGGCTTGCAAAGTCCAAAGGCACTATCTGTTATCTACTACAAGTGTAATAGAAAAGTTTGAATGACAGCAAGCATATAACTACATACAAGGGATACATTTCATATGCAATTGGATGATATCTTAATAAGAACAAATGGACAATAAGGATTAATTGATTGCTAGTAATCAATACTGAAGCATACATTAGAGTGATACTTTCACCACCTACTATAGTTTTGCCATCAATGAACCAATGTGTCATCTAACATTGAAGGTTATTATTTGTTGTGTGGTGCATTTATTGATTAGAGAAAACAATAAAGGTCTAATCATTCATGGTTTTATAGAAATAAACTTCAAAAGGAGGCAACCAACTACTATAGCAGCCACTTGGGATGAAATGAAATAAATGTCAACAAGTGACATTTGTTGGAAGTTAAAACATGAAGTAATGAATAACTTCTATGGCTTCCCTGATTTAACCAATGAAAAGAATGATATTTTTCCCTGTTAAGTTAGGCATGCATTGATGATGTCTGCATGGAAAGAATCAAAGTTTACTGTAATGTACTTAAGATATTCTGGAGCTAAGGCAGGCAGTGGCCAAGTCAGAGTTTTTTTTGCGTCTGCGTCTGCGTGTCTGTGATGATGTCTTTTTCATGCCTTTTACAAGGCGTGGAGCGAGAGAAAGAGAGAGACTGTGTGGCGTGCCACTCGTCACACAGACATTTTCGCAGTATTTTCTCCTTATTTTACAAGGTGGAGTTGCGATCTTGACATTCAACCCAGCACGGATGGAAAACGTACTCGGGGGCGGACCCGACTGGTTTCAAACCCGGGAACAACTGCTCCCGGGTCCGGCGCCGATGTCATTGCGCCACCAGCGGGCTCCAAGTCAGAATTTTCAAATCATGAGTTTAAGAGATTTTCGTGTGAATAAGGTGGATTTTTTCTTACATTAGAAAATTTTGCAATTTGCAGATAACAATTGCAAAATGAAAAGCAACATAAAGCTTGTTCATAGAATTGCTTTTACTCAGTGTATATGAAGAAAAGCAAAAAAAAAATTGACTCAGGACAATTTCCTTAAACATGTAACATCTGTCTCCACCAGACTAGTGCCTAATATTACCCTACTCATACTAGAACTAGTTCCCTCATTGCTCGATTTGCCTGCTTGTCTTATCTTTGTCCACTACCACCATCTAAAACACATCTTGTACATCACCTTGTGAAGAAACATTTGCTTTTGTTCTGTTCTCAAAGTGTAAGATTTCATGTAGTCAAAAGCTTAGTTTTTTAAGTTTCAGCATTATGTAGCATGCTGAACTCACGACCCATAATATACACTAAGTGTCCACTTTATTAGGTATAGACAACAGGGTAACCTGTTGGGGCACCCTTTGAGAGAAGGGTAGTGCAGTCTGATATGACCAGAGTGAACATTAAATTTTCCTGAATGCTATTGGTATCGCTTTGCTCTGGAAACTGAAGTAGAAAACCTCAGTTTATTAAAGAAGAATGACGCATAGCAAAGCAAATATAGCTCCTCCTCGTTTAATGAAGGACACTTTTGATGGCATCATTTCTGGTTTATCTGCCACCCTTGTGCCTCTCATTGTCATTCTGGAGACGTGCAGCCCTTTCATCCCCCGTCTCTTCAGCTCTTCTGCTGTTGTTTGTCTCTGATCCTGGAGACGTGTATGTCTCTCCTCTTCTGTCTCTTCTTCTCTCATCTTTTTTTGTCCTGACTCTTTGATCCAGGAGTCATGTGGCCCTGGTCTCTTCCAATTCTTGTTCTCTCCCTCTCCTTGCCACTTCCCGACGACGTTTGGCATCATCTCTTGACCATAATGTCCCCTTTCCCTTTCCACTTGGCATAATTAGGCTGACCATTTTTTTTACCCTAATGCTGGACAGAAGATACGAAACACTAACACCAAAGGAGGCTGATTATTCTTGATGATGTGGTTGGCGCTCTCCTAAATGGAAGTGATATAGTCACCGCTGTCTTTTGACTGCAGCAAAGGGTTTATGGTGTCTCGAAGTATGTCATTACAATAAGATTTAATTATCTCTTATTGATGGATGGCAGTTAGATCTGTCCTAATCCTGCACACGCTGATGGTGATTAGCAGAATATGACCCCTCAAAATAGATCTGCCCTGCCCTTTTGCTCCGGTAGGTGTCGCTGCTGAGGCTGGCCGTGTGCATGCGTCGGGCTGTTGCGTCCCAATTTCCATGACGGCCGACTGGCTCTCGGGTGAAAGCCAGCTTGTTGATTTTTGGCGAATGAACAATTTTATACGAATATATAACTGTGTTTCTTCTTTTATGTTACTGCGTAGGCTAATTAAAATGGCTTCTTTGTTATGTTAACTGCTGAGAAAGTTCTCTTGCTAGCAACTTATTTGGGTTATAGAGGGAGTTGTATTCAGTTGCTAACCAATTGGGATAGATGTTATTCTTTCTTATGTGTCTGTGAGCTATTGTATGCGCAGGTGTTTGGGCAGAAGGCGCAATGGGGAGAGAGAGAGTGGACGCGGTGCTGTGAGCTGGCCGGTGGGGCGGACCCCGAGCCGGAGTCCGAGGTCCAGGGTCTTTGGCAAGGAGAGGAGACGAAGACAGACGCGTGTAGAGCGTCTGGTCGACCACCGTGGTTGGTCCCAGGCGGCAGGTTGAGGTGATCAGAGGGGATCGAATGGTGGAAAGCCAACCCCGTTACTAGAGCTCCAATTGTTGTGCACGAAGAGGTTGAACTTTGATAAGTTTGGCGCCTTTTACTTTCCTTTTATATTTTTATCTCTATTAATTACATAGTTCCAGTAATATCTATAAATTGTAATCATTTAATCGTATATGGTGTATTGTCTGTTATTCGGCAGGGTGGGGTACATCACACAGCATCTACACAAATTTAATTACCCAGTTTGGCGAGGCCGAAGGCTGCTTCCCCAAGACGAAAGCGAGTTGAGCAAGCCTGAGGCTTACCATGCGGCTACATTTGGGGGCTTTGTCCAAGATTGAATTCAGTGGTGTGCTGTGTGATTGCCCTATTTAAATCAGTGCTGTTGTGTCTCTGTGGGATTGCGGTTAGTAATCTGCATCTCTGTGGGATTGCTGGTTATTACTGCATGCGTGTTGGTGGTGGGACCAGGGACTGTCCATACTGTTAGGAGAGAGAGGAAAGAGTGGTCTGATTTGGAGGTAGTGTCTGTGAATAAATGTTCCAGCTACGGCAGCCTCCACCTGGCTTTTGGGATATTGTCCACCCCTAAAGGAGTGGAGACGTACGAGACGTGGGTGGAGCAGATCTCTCAGTTGTTAGATGAGTGGCAGTGCTCAGTTGAGGGACAGCGACAGGGATTGGTTGAAAGTTTGAGTAGGCGGGTTGTTGAAGGTGTTAGAACTGTCAGGTTCAATTACCCTGTAGTGACAGCTGCCAGTTATCTGAAAATGGGGGAAAATGCATCTGGTTCGACTGGAAGTAAAAGGCAGCGCCTGGGGGGCTGTCCACACCTGTGTTAGGAGATTGGGGAAAAGCTTTCAGTGCATCTTCTCTGGCTAGGAGGGCAGCTAAATTGCTTGCAGTGCCAGGGGGATCATTTCAGGGGATCAGTCCTTCCTTCAGTTGTTCAGCTGATCAGAGAGGTGTCGGGAAGCTTAGTGGAGGCCCACTGGGGGAACGGCTTAGGGTCTCTGGGGGAGCACGTTCCCAGCAATGTACTAAGGAACTTCCGAAAGGAAAAGACCCTATTCCTGAAGGCTTAGAGGGACCACGCCCCTGTGTGTTGTTACGGATAGATGGAAGCTATGCTAAAGCCATCCTCAACACCAGGGCGCAGGTCAAGTTATTGTACAGTTTGTTTTACAACCGGTGTCTGAGGCATTTACCCTTGACCACATTAAGGGCACTGGAGATTTGGGGTACCAGTGCCAGTGATTATCCAGAAAATGATGACTGGTTAGTGAACCTGGAGTTCATGGGAGCATTGTCTGTGCACCCAGCATTTCAAACGTGTGTAGCAGCCTTGGGCCAGTACCAAATTTAAACGAGAGCACGTTGTGGTACGGCCTGGGGGAAGTATCCGAGGGTGAGACCCTCTTAGTAGACGCTCCGAAATACCACAAGTGAGTGGAGTTGACCGCTGAAGACACCTCGGTGAGAGAGAGGTCGCGGCGACTGGACCCAGTAGCTGTGGAAGACATAGGCAGTGTGTGTGTGGATTATAGGACTCTGAACAGGCACACTGTCATTGACCAGAATATGGCCCTGAGGGCTGAAGACGCTATGGTCTGTTTGTTGGTGCGACGTGGTTTAATGTGCTGGATCTGAGGAGTGGATGTTGCTAGATCCCGATGAGTGAGGCCGAAGAGGAGAAGACAGCCATTATAGGCTCCCTAGGATTCTTTCGATCCGAAAAGATGCCCCAGGGCATATCCAGAGCCCCTGCAACCTTCCCGCGGGACATGAGGAAGACCATGGGGAACGTGGAGGTGTTTGGAGTTTTGGCGTATGCGGATGATCGCCTAGGATTTGGATTCGCCTTGGGGGACGATGATGTGAGGCGAGTGCCGGAGCCCAGGACAACCATTGAAGACTTGGAATTCACGCTCGTCAAAGTGGAGATGGAGAAACGGAATTCCGAGCCGAAACTGCAGTCATGTACTAATGAATTAATCCAGAGAGACGAAACAATGACCAACCTTCGAAAGAATCAGCAGAAACTCAAGACATCGATCCAAAACAGATTGGAAGAAGCTGGTGGTGTAATTGCTTCCCAGATGGAGATGGACATGAAGCGTGGGTCAGAACTGCTGAGACTGGGGCGACAGCTGGAGGAATCAGAGAAGAAGCTGATGTCTCGACTGCAGGAGGCTGAGGAGGCTGCAGAGGCAGCCCAGGCTAAGAGCTTCAGTTTGGAGAAAATCAAACAGCAGCTACCGATCAAGGGAATGAGGAAGAATACGGATTTGAAGGATGATGTGCTAGGTGTGTGGTACATGCTGCCTTTCACTAACTTCCCCTTGATTGAGGAAGAGACTTTAGACCCTTCCCCCACTTAGCCAGGTGTAGTGGGGAGGGCTAGCTGTGGGCAGCCTGGGTTACCGCAGGACCCAGAAGGAAAAGAAGCGGGACCCTGGACATGGGACAGGGGGCTCCGAGTTGCAGTGGAGGCATGAGTGAGAGATTGAGAGAGGAGTTGGCAAGCAGACCCAAGGTATCCCCCATAGTATCTGAGCCTTAAGGGTTTAGGTGAGGGGGTACAGAGGTCTTGGAGGATTAGGAAACTCCCAGATAGGTTGGCGTATGTAGCACCCGTGGGACCGGGTGTAAGGTCCACTGTTTGGGGAGCAATGTCACTGTGTGTACCTGGATTGGGTTTTTGTGTCTGCAGGAATGGTTGGCGAGTTATTTAGAAATCATGAGGACATGACTTTATTTGGTGGGGGGAAAGTGTAAGGGGTTTCTTCTTTTATGTTACTACGTAGGCTAATTAAAATGGCTTCTTTCTTATGTTAACTGCTGAGAAAGTTCTCTCGCTAGCAGCTTGCTTGGATTATAGAGGGAGTTGTATTCAGTTGCTAACCAATTGGGATAGATGTTATTCTTTCTTATGTGTCTGTAAGCTATTGTATGCGCGGGTTTTTGGGCAGAAGGCGCGATTGGGAGAGAGAGAGTGGACGTGATGCTGTGAGCTGGCTGACGGGGCAGACCCTGAGCCGGAGTCCAAGGTCCAGGATCTTCGGCGAGGAGAGGAGACGAAGACAGACTTGTGTGGAGCATCTGGTTGACCACCGTGGTTGGTCCCAGGCGGTGGGTCGGGGTGGTCGGAGGGGATCGAATGGTGGAAAGCCGACCCCGTTACTAGAGCTCCAACTGTTGTGCACGAAGAGGTTGAACTTTGATAAGTTTGGTGGCTTTTATTTTCCTTTTATATTTTATCTCTATTAATTACATAGTTCCAGTAATATCTATAAATTGTAATCATTTAATCATATATGGTGTATTGTCTGTTATCTGGCAGGGTAGGGTACATGTCGAGGAACCGACTAGAGAGCAGGCTATTCTGGACTGGGTTTTGAGCAATGAGGAAGGGTTAATTAGCGATCTTGTCGTGAGAGGCCCCTTGGGTAAGAGTGACCATAATATGGTGGAATTCTTCATTAACATGGAGAGTGACGTAGTTAATTCAGAAACAAAGGTTCTGAACTTAAAGAGGGGTAACTTTGAAGGTATGAGACATGAATTAGCTAAGATAGACTGGCAAATGACACTTCAAGGATTGACGGTGGATATGCAATGGCAGGCATTTAAAGGTTGCATGGATGAACTACAACAATTGTTCATCCCAGTTTGGCAAAAGAATAAATCAAGGAAGGTAGTGCACCCGTGGCTGACAAGAGAAATTAGGGATAGTATCAATTCCAAAGAAGTAGCATACAAATTAGCCAGAGAAAGTGGCTCACCTGAGGACTGGGAGAAATTCAGAGTTCAGCAGAGGAGGACAAAGGGCTTAATTAGGAAGGGGAAAAAAGATTATGAGAGAAAACTGGCAGAGAACATAAAAACGGACTGTAAAAGCTTTTATAGATATGTAAAAAGGAAAAGACTGATAAAGACAAATGTAGGTCCCCTGCAAACAGAAACAGGTGAATTGATTATGGGGAGCAAGGACATGGCAGACCAATTGAATAATTACTTTGGTTCTGTCTTCACTAAGGAGGACATAAATAATCTTCCAGAAATAGTAAGGGACAGAGGGTCCAGTGAGATGGAGGAACTGAGCGAAATACATGTTAGTAGGGAAGTGGTGTTAGGTAAATTGAAGGGATTGAAGGCAGATAAATCCCCAGGGCCAGATGGTCTGCATCCCAGAGTGCTTAAGGAAGTGGCCCAAGAAATAGTGGATGCATTAGTGATAATTTTTCAAAACTCGTTAGATTCTGGACTAGTTCCTGAGGATTGGAGGGTGGCTAATGTAACCCCACTTTTTAAAAAAGGAGGGAGAGAGAAACTGGGGAATTATAGGCCGGTTAGCCTAACGTCGGTGGTGGGGAAACTGCTGGAGTCAGTTATCAAGGATGTGATAACAGCACATTTGGAAAGCGGTGAAATGATCGGACAAAGTCAGCATGGATTTGTGAAAGGAAAATCATGTCTGACGAATCTCATAGAATTTTTTGAGGATGTAACTAGTAGAGTGGATAGGGGAGAATCAGTGGATGTGGTATATTTGGATTTTCAAAAGGCTTTTGACAAGGTCCCACACAGGAGATTAGTGTGCAAACTTAAAGCACATGGTATTGGGGGTAAGGTATTGGTGTGGGTGGAGAATTGGTTAGCAGACAGGAAGCAAAGAGTGGGAATAAACGGGACCTTTTCAGAATGGCAGGCGGTGACTAGTGGGGTACCGCAAGGCTCAGTGCTGGGACCCCAGTTGTTTACAATATATATTAATGACTTGGATGAGGGAATTAAATGCAGCATCTCCAAGTTTGCGGATGACACGAAGCTGGGCGGCAGTGTTAGCAGTGAGGAGGATGCTAAGAGGATGCAGGGTGACTTGGATAGGTTGGGTGAGTGGGCAAACTCATGGCAGATGCAATTTAATGTGGATAAATGTGAAGTTATCCACTTTGGTGGCAAAAATAGGAAAACAGATTATTATCTGAATGGTGGCCGATTAGGAAAAGGGGAGGTGCAACGAGACCTGGGTGTCATTATACACCAGTCATTGAAAGTGGGCATGCAGGTACAGCAGGCGGTGAAAAAGGCGAACGGTATGCTGGCATTTATAGCGAGAGGATTCGAGTACAGGAGCAGGGAGGTACTACTGCAGTTGTACAAGGCCTTGGTGAGACCACACCTGGAGTATTGTGTGCAGTTTTGGTCCCCTAATCTGAGGAAAGACATCCTTGCCATAGAGGGAGTACAAAGAAGGTTCACCAGATTGATTCCTGGGATGGCAGGTCTTTCATATGAAGAAAGACTGGATGAACTGGGCTTGTACTCGTTGGAATTTAGAAGATTGAGGGGGGATCTGATTGAAACGTATAAGATCCTAAAGGGATTGGACAGGCTAGATGCGGGAAGATTGTTCCCGATGTTGGGGAGGTCTAGAACGAGGGGTCACAGTTTGAGGATAGAGGGGAAGCCTTTTAGGACCGAGATTAGGAAAAACTTCTTCACACAGAGAGTGGTGAATCTGTGGAATTCTCTGCCACAGCAAACTGTTGAGGCCAGTTCATTAGCTATGTTTAAAAGGAAGTTAGATATGGCCCTTGTGGCTACAGGGGTCACGGGGTATGGAGGGAAGGCTGGGTTCTGAGTTGGATGATCAGCCATGATCATAATAAATGGCGGTGCAGGCTCGAAGGGCCGAATGGCCTACTCCTGCACCTATTTTCTATGTTTCTATGTTTCTATCACACAGCATCCACACAAACTTGATTACCCAGTTTGGCGAGGCCGAAGGCTACTTCCCCAAGACGAAAGCAAGTTGAGCGAGCCTGAGGCTTACCAGGAGGCTACATAACACTGAACTTTGTCTGCCCTCTGTAAGTTAGCTCATTTTAATTTGATTTAGCCAAAAAAAAAGCCACTGTAATGCACCATTTGCGCTAATTGGAGGTCACAGACAGACAGACAGAGCATAAGAGTTTTAGTAGTATATAGATACCTACTTGTTAATGAAAATATCCAAAACAGCCAATCATGGGGCAGCAACTCAATGCGTAAAAGCAGGCACACATGGTCAAAAAGTTCAGTTATTGTTCAGACCAAACATCAGAATGGGGAAGAAATATGATCCAAATGATTTTGACTGTAGAATGATTGTTGGTGTCAAATGGGGTGGTTTGAGTACCTTAAACTGCTGATCTCCTGCAGCTTTCATGCACAAGTCTCTAAAGTTTACAGAGAATGATGCAAAAAACAAATATCATCCGGTAAGTGCCAGTTCTGTTGGTGAAAATACTTTGTTAATGAGAGAGGTCAGAGGAGTCAATGGTCAGATCATTTCAAGCTGACAGGAAGGCAACAGTAACTCAAATAATCACACGTTACGATAGTGGTTACAGAAGAGCATCTCTGAATGCACAAGTCAAGTCTTGACGTGGATGGGCTACAGCAGAAGACCACACCGGATTCCACCCCAATACCTAGTAAAATGAACATTGAGTGCACATTAGAATGCTGCCTCCAGCTGTATGAGGTTTTGCAAAATGAAGGATTCTTTGACTACAAGGTGGTGGGTAGGAAGATCTGTAACAGATTGAGCTACCAGGAGCAATGGCGGATATCTTCACTTACTGAATATCACAATTCAAATGGTAGCACTGCTTTTAAACCAGTTTTCTGCTGTTAAATATGTCAATTGTAGATTTTCTAATATCCTATAAGATCTACATATCATAAAAAGTCCATTCTATTAAGAACCTCTTTGAAGACTCACCAAATCATCTTACATCATTGGAATCAAATTTAAGATGCATGATTAGAGAAATCCTGGCTGTAATCTTCAAGAACATTGCATCCCATGTTTTAACTGGACACGCAGTGCCATGGTAGCATAGCAGTTAGTGTGATGCCATTACAGCTCAGGCCACTGGAGTTTGCAGTTCAATTCCAACGTCCTGTAAGCAAGTTTGTATGGTCCTTCCTGTGTCTCCTCTGACTGTGCTAGTTTCTTCCCACAGTCCGAAGATGCATGTACCCGTTTGTCGGTTAATTGATCATTGCCCCATGACCATTGGTCCCATGATTACTCTAGGATTCAACTAGTGGGTTGCGTAGCTCAAAGGGCCTGTTCCATGCTGTATCTCTGAAACAAATCAAAACTGCACCCAACATTAAGGCTTTGTACAATATTTAGTCTTAGCTGGGAACAGTCATATGCTTACTTCAGAGAATCCACAAACTTCAATTCTGTTAACTTTACTTCAGTTCAATAAATGGATACTGTTCCAAGCAGCTTTACAACTGTTCAATTAACAACAGCCAAACAGTACACTGGGAATGACCAAATCCTTGGTGAAACCATTGTTTTAAGGATGATTTAAAATAAAGACAAAGAAAATGAGGAACCTATAGTGCTTAAGACACAATAGCTACAACCACAATGGAAATGGTGCAGTAAAAAGAATGCACAGTGGAAGAATTTGTGAAGGAGCACAGGTCTGAAGGTTACAAAGCTCTGGAAGTATGATGACAAAATGGGAAAGCCATAAAGCATTTTAAATATGAATGCAAATAAAAACTGCAGATGCTGGAAATCAGAAATGTGAACAGAAAATGGTAGAAATACCTAGTTACATCTATGGAAACAGAAACAATATTAACATTTCAGGTCCAAGACACTATGTCAAAATAGAGAATGCTAGATCAAGTTTTTAATCACAGAGCAAAAGAGAGAGATGAAAAGGACAAATGGAATATCTTTGATAAGGTGAGTCAAAATGGCTTAATGTTGCAGATTGATGTAGATTATGTTTCTAGGTCAGTGTAAAGTTTTGTTAATAGCAGGACTATGAGAAGTTAAGATAGAATATGTTATTTGCTTTAACAGTTAAAGAAATATCAAATCAAATAGATCAATGCCTGCACTGTATCTGATAAACAGAACATCATTTGGGACAGCAGATCTGGTTCTACTAGACCGAAGGGGGAAAAAAAAGAGCCAAACAAAAAAAAATTGTTTGACTACAGTTCTGTCTGCAACACTATAATTCCAAGCAAACATCTTCAGACTCCTGCATCTGAGACTCATCACCTTCCTTTGCAAATGGAACCAGACTCAAAAACAAAAACAATTACTTTCCCCAAGCAGCAAGGCTGATCAATAGCTCCATCCACTAATTCCACCACTGCTACATTATTTCCTTTGACCTTAATATCAGAGGATCTGACCTGGAACCAGCACTTAGGTGGCATCACAATGGCAACAAGAATGTGGCTCTACTTTCTTAGAAGCATGCATGGATTTGGCAGGTCACTGAAAATTTTGATAAACTTCTATGGATACACATTGAAGAATATCTTGTGTATGGCCGAGCTTCACTTTATGGATATACAAAACCATAGCAATTATTTTGTTCTCCTTTACACTGTACAGGAAATAACATTAAACAATCTTGACTTCCTCACCAACAGACAACATTCAGTAAGGATAGGCAGCAATACTTCTCCCATGATTATTAACAACACAGATGTTCCACAAGGTTGCTTCCTCAGCCCTCTTCTTTACACTCTCAGAACTTTGTGGCTCGATTCAGATGATATCACTGTAATGGGCTGTACCTCAAGTAACAATGAGTTCAAGTACAGGAAGGAGATGGAGAACCTACTGACATTGTGTCATGACAACAATTTTTCCCCCAATGTCAGCAAAACGAAGGAGCTGGTCACTGACTTCAAAAAGGGGGGCATTGCACTACTCCTGTTTACATCAACAGTGCTGAGGTTGAGGGGTACGAGAACTTGAAACTCCTTGGAGTGAACATCACCAAATAGCCTGTCTTGGTCCAATTACGTTGATACCATAACTAAAAAAAACTCATCAGCATCTGCAATTCCTCAGGAGTCTACAGAAATTTGGCATGCTTCATTTGACCCTCACTAATTTTTTATTGATGCATCCAGATAAGATGCACTCTATAGTGCATCACTACTTGGTATGGCAACTGCTCCACTCAAGAATACAAGAAGCCACAGAGTTGTGGACACAGTTCAGCGCATCACAAAAACCAGCCTGCCCTCCACGGAGTCTACTTACATTTTTCACTGCCTCAGTAAAGCAGCCAGCATAATCAAAGGACCCCGCCCATGCCTGACATCTTCTCTTCTCCTCCCTCCCATAATGCAGAAGATAAAAAAGCCTGACAACACACACCAACAAGCTCATGGGCAGCTTCTATCTCACTGCTGTAAAGCTCCTGAGCATTAACCTAACACAATAACAGAGCAATTGGTGTGACATTATTACAGCTCGGAGCTGAGTCTGTCTGAGTCCTCTCTGTGAATGCGTGCATTTCCTCCTCCCACATGCCAAAGAGTAACAGTAGGTTAATTGGTCATTGTAAATTGTCCTGTGATTAGGCTATGGTTAAATAGGTGGGTTACTGGGCTCAGCTGGAAGGACTTGTTCTGCACTGTATCTCTACATAAATAAGCATGTATACAAGTAGATAAATAAATGAGACTTCTGACCTCAAGTTACCTTATTATGACCTTGCACTTTATTGGCTACTTACACTCTCTCTGTAAATGTAACACCTTGTCCTACCTCAATGCACCGTTTTAATAAATTGATCTCCGAAATGGAGAGAATCAGTAGCTTTAAATTCTTTGACCTTAATATCAAAGGATCTGTCCTGGAACCAGCACTTAGGTGGCATCACAATGGCTCTACTTTCTCAGAAGTATGCATGGATTTGGCAGGTCACTGAAAATTTTGACAAACTTCTATGGATACGCATTGAAGGATATCCTAACTGGTTGCATCATGGCCTGGAACAGAAACACCAATGGCCAGGAATGTAAAAGTGGTGGATACAGTCTACTCCATCACAGGCAATGCCCTTCCCACCATTGAGTACATTTACATGGTGTGCTAACACACACAAAAAAACAGCATCCACAAAGACATCCACCTCTTCTCACTACTTCAACCATTACTACTATGAACTGATTCTATCATCTACAGACTCAGCTTACAATGCTCGTTCTCAGTATTATTACTCTTGTTTTCACAGTTTCTTTCTTTTTCACATTGGTAGTTTGTCAGCCTTTGTGCATATATAGTTTTTCATGAAATTCTAATGTATTCCCCTCACAAAAAAATGAATCCCAAGGTAGTACATGGTAAATATATGTACTTTGATAAGATACTTTGAACAGTATGAAAACAAGTTTCTTTACTGCATCTCAATATGACAATCATAAACCAATTTAAAAAATCAATTGTATTACTGGCAATGGCCTGCTCTGATTCAAACAGGAAGAGTGAGTAATTTAAGAATTTAAACATGGCTTCTCTCCCTTACAAATTTTGAAGTATGATTAACCAAAGTAGGTCAACTAGCAGATGGGCAATGGGCAAGCTGGCAGTAGAATTTAGGATGAATTAAGTTTTGGTAAGATGTGGGATGGAAAGCTAGCCACAGGAAGCTTATAATTGCTAAGGCAAGGAGATATAAATGTTTGCAATGAGGCTTTTAGAATTGGAAATAGATGCTTCTGGAAACTAAATTAGATATTTAAAGTTCAAAGCCAAATTTATCATCAGAATATATACATGTCACCACATACAACCCTGAGATTCTTTTTCCTGTGGGCATACTCAGCAAATCTATACATTGGTAACTGTAAATAGGATCAATTAAAAAGCAAGAGAATAGAAGACAAACTGTTGAAAGGTAACTATAAATAAAATAGCAATAAATAACAAGAGCATGAAATAAGATAAAGAGCCCTTAAAATGAAATCATTGGTTGTAGGAACATCTCAATAGATGTGTGTAATTATCCTATTTTGTTCAAGAGCCTGATGTTTGAGGGGTGGTAACTGTTCTTGAACCTGGTGGTGTGAGTTCAACTTCCAGTCAAATTTCTTTACAGCCGAAGTACTTCTGAACTGTAGTCAGTATAGTTTAGGAAACACAGCAGCTAATTAGCTCACACCAAGTTCTACAAAACAAGTGATCAGTTATTCTGCCATTGGTGATATGAGATAAGAAAAAACAATTCATCAGGACAGTGAGAGAACTCCAGTTCTATCTTTCTTTTGATAGTGTGCTATGGCATCTTTACTCCAGGTATCTCCTTGGACCCCCAGTTCCATGCTTTACATAAGGGACGTAACTTCTTGGTAATGCAGTAAGTACTCCACCAGAATGCCACTGAAAATTCTATAGTTAAACTTGAACCCACCTACATGACTTATTTAGATGCCAAGATTCAACACGTCACCAAATTGAAAACAGGACCACTAGGCTGATCAATGAAAAAGTAGTAGAGGATAACAAGTGTCATTTACTATGAAATTGAGGAGAGTTTCATGCATTATAACATTACAGAATGTCATCTGCAACTTTGATCAAAATGGCTGTCATTGCTTTAACAATAATAGAACGCAGAAAGTCAAACATTTGAGTTCCAAGCAGCATCTGTTGAAAGAGAAACAGATTTAACATTTCACATTGAAGCCACTTCAGCAGAACAGTAAATCTGCACTACAAGTAAAAGCTGAGGAAAATACTGAACAGGTTAAGAAGCACTTGTGAAACAGCAATCACTTAACCAGTTTACAATTGCCCCCATCCCCCAACTTCTGTAACAGTTATTGCAGGCCATCTTTTCCATTTCCCAATGGCACACACTAACTAGCTAAATTATACATTGCTTCAATTGCTTGCACTATCACCTCAACCAAAAGGGCTAAATTTATTCCATTAACTTTTTATTTCATTGCTAGTTAAAGGATAAATAGCATTGCATTTGAGTTTAATCACCAACCAAGACTGGACTACAGAATCTGACCAATTACATATACTTTAAAGCAAATTTTATCAAATCAGATCTTACAGTATATAGCAGATTGCTGCTGCATACAGCCACAAAAGGCTGTGAAAAGAAATACAGAATAGTAAGGCCCACCCAAGGCCTTCTTCTGACAACATAGCAGACTGCCGATTATCCATTTTGTCATTGACATCTATGCCCTTATCAATTTTTCACAGGCATATTTTTATTAGCATCTTCAGCTTTTAATCTTTTCCTTATTCACATCCAGCTGATTACAACATCCCACCCCACAAAGAAAATTATAAACCCACTATAGTGGCTCGGCAATAAATATTTAAATCATTATCACAGCTTCATTATTTTAAAAAAAAGTATCACTAACAGGCGGCTTGTAAGAAAACTACAAAGCTCACAAATAATTGGTTAAACAGCAGGGATTTTAATTTACAGCACACGGTCCAGTTTAAAAATGAATGGAAATGGAGAATCTGCAGACTGCAGCAAACCCTGCAGAAAATGTTCAGCAAGAGCAGCCGGAAAGCGGGATATTGTACCTCAAGCTTGTCGCTAACTCCCTCCCCATGCCACGAAACTTAATTCTTCACTACATTACTCACAAGGTGACAACACGCTGCTTTTCTTCTTGACCACTTATTTCTTCACTCCCCAGTTACCTCTCGTCCCCTTCTCTCATGTATAACCGCCAGACTCTGCTGCGCATGCGCGCTACACGCAGCGGCTCTGCAGACGTTCGGGTTCAAACGGCGGAGGCTCGAGCGGGCGGGTGGCCAACCGGTCAGTGTCTGCGCCCGCCCCGGACGAGGTCACCGGAAGGATGCGAGGGGTCACGGGAAGAGAACAGTTGGTAGGCACGGCGCAAGCGCGTAGCTCGGGTACTGGCGGGTCGGTGACACAGGAAACGGTTCGCACGATTTAAACTGGGACGTGGGGTGGTGTTGGCGAAGTAAGGTGAATAAAGGTGTTTGTATATGGCAGAAGGGAATGACTGACCGTGGGGACGAGAGAGAGGGCGCAGGAAGCGGATGCCTGTGACCACGGGAAGTGGGGTGTCTACTTGGGAAAGGAGAAGGAAGTCTCGGCATAGGAGTTGGGTATGGAAGGACTGTGTTTGACTATGGGCACAGGAAAGGGTTATTGGCGGGGGTTTACAGACATCCCACCCTGCAAAAACTCATTTCAGGGAGGTAGCACCATCAATTTGCGGGAGACTTCCGGGAGAGGTGGTAGCCGTGCATAGACATGTCAGAATGGGTAAACACGAGGAATTCTGCAGATGCTGGAAATTCAAGCAACACACATCGAATTTGCTGGTGAACGTAGCAGGCCAGGCAGCATCTCTAGGAAGAGGTACAGTCGACGTTTCAGGCCGAGACTCTTTGTCAGGACTAACAGAAGGAAGAGCTGGTAAGAGATTTGAGAGGGGAGGGGGAGATCCAAAATGATAGGAGACAGGAGCGCTCCATCCCTCCCCCTCCTGTCTCCTCCTCTCATTTTGGATCTCCCCCTCCCCCTCCCACTTTCAAATCTCTTACCAGCTCTTCCTTCCGTTAGTCCTGACGAAGGGTCTCGGCCCGAAGTGTCGACTGTACCTCTTCCTGGAGATGCTGCCTGGCCTGCTGCGTTCACCAGCAAATTCGATGTCAGAATGGGAATGGGATGTGGAATTAAAATGTGTGGCCACTGGGAGATCCTGCTTTCTCTGGCGGACAGAACGTAGGTGTTCAGCAAAACAATCTCCCAGTCTGCGTCGGGTCTCGCCAATATATAAAAGGCCACATCGGGAGCACCGGACGCAGTATATCACCGCAGCCGACTCACAGGTGAAGTGTTGCCTCACCTGGAAGGACTGTCTGGGGCCCTGAATGGTGGTAAGGGAGGAAGTGTAAGGGCATGTGTAGAGTAAGGGAGGTGGGATGTCTGCAATAGAGTAGCTCCTTAGCAGCTTGCCAGCTAGTTTAAATAACGTTAGCTATGCTAATGAACGAATGACACCTGTTAAACTCACCTCAACATGTCTTTTACAGTCTTAACCCACCATGGGCAATAGAAAAGTCACTGTTGCAAACAGTGCAGCCAGCAACACTGTCATTATTTTGACCCCTATTAGGCAGGGGTACACTTTAGGGTAGTCTGGGGTGTCATATGTTTTATATTTTTTTTTGGAACACTCTGCCATGGCGTGCTCGCTCTCTCACTCGTGCGCTCTCAAGTGCTCTCGCTTGCTTTCGCTTGCTTGCTCTCGCTCTTTCTCGCGCGCGCGCTCTCTCTTGTGGTCGCTCTCGCGCTCTCTCTTGCTTTCTGTCATTCGCTCTCAAAAAGATTGATTTCCGTGATATTGTATATAATTTGCGGGCATCAGGGAGCCACTATTCATATGTGGGTGACTCCCGGAACTTCTGGGAGAGGTGGGATGTCTGGGTTTATCTGGGCACGTGAGTAGGTTGTAGGCATAGGAGATTTCTGTGGGAGCAGGAGAGGATGTGTCTCGTAGTGTGGACACTGAAGGAGAGTTCTCAGTGGGGAGGGATGGTGGGCAAAGGAGACTGTAATGAAGTGAGGCAGTGGAGGAGTTGTGGGAGATGGAATACAGTAGGGTGTGGCCATAGGAGGAGGGTGCATAGTGGGATCTGAGTACAAGTGGGGATTCCCCAGGAGAGCAGGATGAGGATGGGAGGAGGATGCAAAATGTGGTGCAGTTATGAGAGATGCAAACTGGATATAGAAAGTGTACATTACAGGGTGTAGGACTGGGCAACATGAGGGATGAAAGATGATTAAGTGAGGCGGGAATGGTGACTGTTCAGGGAAGGGTAGCACCTCTGGTGCTGTCTGGGTCTATTTTGGGGCAGCTCACTCACTCTTGGTCCCCACCAGCGACTCGATTCTCCCCTGTTGCTCCTAGTAGCTGATTCCATGCGACAGCGGCCATCACCCAGGTTACCGCTTTGACAAGTGGGCTAAACCAGGTGAGGGTAGCTGAAAGCCTCACACCCCGGTAAGATAGAGACATGCCTGTCCTAGTGTGTGAGGTCAGTTCAGGTGCACTGGTTGGATGAGATCTACAGTGAGATCCAATGGCCAGGAAGGTGGAACTGCATGCCGCGTGGAGAGCAAAGGGCATGGCGAGGGAACAGAAGACGTCATGGTCATCCACTGCAACCAAGGAAGGCCCAGGTTTGTGACACTTGTTGGTACTACAGGACGCAGACTTATGAGGAAAAGAGAATGGAAGTGCCCCGGTGCAATGGCTTTTCCACTTCAAAATCTCTCCTGACAGGTTTCCTGTCACTGTCAGAGAGGACGGACAGCCTCCACAATCTCCAGAATCACTGACCTACCTCAGAAGGCAGTGGAGGCCAAGTCTCTGGATGCTTTCAAGAAAGAGTTAGATAGAGCTCTTAAAGATAGTGGAGTCAAGGGATATGGGGAGAAGGCAGGAAAAGGGTACTGATTGGGGATGATCAGCCATGATCACAGTGAATGGCGGTGCTGGCTCGAAGGGCCGAATGGCCTACTCCTGCACCTATTGTTTATTGTCTATTGACCTATGTTGTGAAATTTGTTGTTTTGTGGCAACAGTCAGTGCAAGATATGACAATTAATATAAGTTATAATAAATAAGTATTCCAAAAGAGGAATAGCAAGGTGGTATTCATGGCCTGTTCGGAAATATGATGGTCAAGTGGAAGGAGCTGTCAGTTCCACCTTCCTGGCCGTTGGATCTCACTGTAGATCTCATCCACACAGTCTTCCTGAGCTGAAGGAACTGTACCACCTTTCTGGTGATAATGGTGAGGGTCCTTAATGATAGCTGCCAGCTTTTGAAGATGCGTTCAGTGGTGGGAAGGGTTGGGTCCATGTTGGAGCTGGCTGAATTTACAACTCTCTCTAGCCTTTTTTGATCCTGCCCTATTGGAGTCTTCATACCAGGCAGAGATGCAACCAGTCAGAATGCTCTCAACTGTATTTAGAAATATGCAGGAGTCTTCAGTGATATACCAAATCTCCTCAAGCTTCTAACGAAGTATTGGCTGAGTATTTGCTCAGCCAGTCAGACAGCTTTTCTGTGGAAAGAGAAACCTTTGAACAGTGGATTTGGCCTAGTACATCATAAGTGAAGCTCTCCCAACCATTGAGCACATCTGCATGAAATGCTGTTGTAGGAGAGCCGCATTCATCATCGGAGATCCCCACCATCATGGCCGTGCTCCCTTCTTGTTACTGCCATCAGGTAGAAGGTACCAGAGCCTCAGGACTCGCAGCACCAGATTCAAGAACAGTTTCTACCCCTCAACCAACAGGTTCTTGAATAAAAGGGGATAACTACACATACTTCCCCCATTATTGAAATGTTCGCAGAACCAACAATCTCACTTCAAGGACTTTATCTCATTATCTCATGTTCTTGTTATTCATTGCTTTTTTTATATTTACATTTGCAGTTTGTTGTCTTCTGCACTGATCTTATTATAGTTACTATGACCATATATGTACTTTGATAATAAGGGTTACTTTGAAATGGAGTTAACACTTTTGGTCATTGATCCTTCTTCACAAAAAGCATGCAGCTCTGATGGTACATGGACATGTCATACATGGCTACTTATATTCTTTCAACTTCACAGTGGAGACCCTGAGAGGAGAGGCATTGTACTACTAAGACCCTGCTTTTGAGTTCTCAGACAGCTTTTGGAGGTAAAGCTGGGGCAGAGTTTTAATGTGAGCTCTTATTCTCCTTTGATTTGAGTTGAATTCTATAAACTGTATCTGATCCTTCAGCTTCAATGTAGGTTTGGGCAATATTCATTTGAAAATGGTTGCTGACCTTCATAAAAATAAGTATTGTTTTGAATTTTATTAATGCATACAGGAACTGATATTCACTTGGGTCTTTGCACACAACCTCAAGTCTGAATTTTTGAACAATGCTTGAAAGTGCTTGAAATATTCAGCAGATCAAGCAGAGTCTATTGTGAAAGAAACGGGTAACATTTTAAGGGAATGGATTTAGACCTTCAACTTTTTGTTTGTGGGCTTTTTATGCATTTCCCACACTTCATTTTATTTCATATTTCTACAGTAGTTTTTCTGAATTCCTGTACTGTGGTTTGTTGTGTAGTTATGCCCATGGAGAAGATCTCACAGTTGGCACATCTATTAATCAGATTTCTTGTGCATCTGGAGTTCTGAGAATAAATTTCACTGCTGCAGATTCTTACAAGGAAGGCAACATTTTCTATTCCTGGCACAGTACCAATGTAGTATCCTTTATCCAGAAGTTTGGGCTGCAACACAGCTGGCATTGTTTGACGCCACTTTCAATTGCAATGAGACAGACCTAGAGGAACCAAAAGTACTTTGGTAGCATGTATCAGACTGGGCTGAAGTTGACATGCAAACAACAGTCTCTTCCCATCTGCACTTGTTTACAGTGGATGTGTTCTAGATTTTTTCATACTGAGGGGGAGCTTCTTCACTCAGAGGGTGGTGTGAGTGTGGAAGGAGCCGCCTGTGGTGGTGGATGCGGATTTGATTGAAACATTTGTGTAAGTACATGGATGGGAAAGGTATGGAGGACTATGGTCTAGGTGCAGGTCAATGGAACTAGGCAGAATAAGAGTTCAGCACATACTAGATGGACCAAAAAGCTTGTTTCTGTGCTGTAGAGCTCTAAGTATTCAATTACAGATGGCAGGCCAGATTGATGGTAGTTGAATATTTCTAAGTGGCAGGAATTATCAGCCATGATTATTTTGAATGGCCTTCATTACTACAATGTTTCTCACAACTTGTGCCTCTTTCATTTAGTTCATTGTAAATAACATGCCTCCCAATTACTACACAAATAGCAGCAAGGGTTAATCGGAAAATCTGAAAATGTGAGGAATCTGTGCATTTTATACTTGAGCAAGGAAACCTCTTAAGAATGATAATATCTAATGAAGCAATATTCATATTGATCACATCTTAGAAGAAGCACTGAAGGCAGCTTATACACATTTTGTGTGAAAGAACAAAAGTGAAAGGAACTACATTGATCTTGTCCTTACTGTTCCAGAAATATCTACATAATAGAATGTTGGAAGTGATTGTTGAACAAATCTTGCCTGTAGTGAACGCAATTTCAGTTACGTGACAATATAAGATCTAGCAATTTAAACTTTGGCATACATAAAGCAATGTTAGCATTTGTTAATAATACATTTATGAACCAAAACAATCTTTAATCTCATAGCCTGGCAGAACTGCAATTGGATCTGTGATTTCCTCACCAGGAGACCACAGTCTGTGCAGATAAGAAAAAATAACATATTCTCCTTGCAGGCAGGCATCACTGGTGCACCTTAAGGATGCCTGCTTAGCCCATTACTCTACTCTGCACCCATAACTCTAGCTAGGCACAGCTCAAATACCATCTATTAATTTGCGGATGGCACAACTATTGTTGACAGAATTTTGGATGGTGATAAGGAGCGAGATGGATTGGCTGGTTGAGTGATGTTGCCACAACAACCTGGCACTCACTTGTCAGTGAGACCAAGGGACTTCAAGAAGAGGAAGTTGAGGGAACACACACCAGTCCTCATTGAGGGATCAGCAGTGGAAAAAGTGAGCAAACTCCTGATGAAATATAGCTGACAGCAGCTATGTTTCATCAGGAGTTTGAAGAGACTTGGTATATCACCAAAAACACTCACAGATTTCTACAGATGTATGGTGGAGAGGATTCTAACTGATTGCATCACCGTCTGGTATTAGTACAGGAATTGAAAAAGCTGCAGAAAATGGTAGACTCAGTCTGCTCCATCATTGGCACTAGCCTCCCCAGGATCGAGGACATGTTCAAAAGTCGGCTTCCATCAGTAAGGGCCCCTATCACCCAGGACATGCCCTCTCCTCTTTGCTACTATCAAGGAGGAGGTACAGGAGCCTGAAGAGACCCACAAAATGTTTTGGGAACTACCTCCCCTCAGCTATCAGGTTTCTGAATGGACAATGAACCCATGAACACTACCTCATTATTTTTTCCTCTCTTTTTGCACTACTTATTTAATGTCTTTATATATACTTATTGTAATTCATTGTTTTTTATTATTTATGTACTACACTTTTAAGGCTTCCGTTAGTCTTGCGAGACCATGGATTTGCGCCTGGAAAGTCTTCACTCTCCAGGGCGCAGGCCTGGGCAAGGTTGTATGGAAGACTGGCAGTTGCCCCTGCTGCAAGTTTCCCCTCTCCATTACACCGATGTTGTCCAAGGGAAGGGCAAGGGTGGATACAGCTTGGCACACCAATGTCGTTGTTCAACAACACAACACACTGCCTCGGCTGGGGCTCGAACTCACGACCTTCAGGTCACTAGTTGAGTGCCTTAACCACTTGCCCACATGCCCACGTATTACACTGTACTGCATGCAAAACAACAAATTTTACAACATATGTTAGTGAAATTAAACCTGATTAAACCTCTTCCTTCATTATGCTCAAGCTAGATGACTCTTGTAGTTATATTTGAAACTACAGGACTGTGCAAAAGTTTAGGCACCCTCGCTATATGTACAGTGCCTATAGAAAGTATTCACTCGCCTTGGAAGTATTCATGTTTTATTGTTTTACAACATTGAATCACAGTGGATTTCATAGTCATAGTCATACTTTATTGATCCTGGGGGAAATTGGTTTTCGTTACAGTTGCACCATAAATAATAAATAGTAATAAAACCATAAATAGTTAAATAGTAGTATGTAAATTATGCCAGTAAATTATGAAATAAGTCCAGGACCAGCCTATTAGCTCAGGGTGTCTGACCCTCCAAGGGAGGAGTTGTAAAGTTTGATGGCTGCAGGCAGGAATGACTTCCTATGACGCTCTGTGCTGCATCTCGGTGGAATGAGACTCTGGCTGAATGTACTCCTGTGCCCACCCAGTACATTATGTAGTGGATGGGAGACATTGACCAAGATGGCATGCAACTTAGACAGCATCCTCTTTTCAGACACCACCGTCAGAGAGTCCAGTTCCATCCCCACAACATCACTGGCCTTACGGATGAGTTTGTTGATTCTGTTGGTGTCTGCTACCCTCAGCCTGCTGCCCCAGCACACAACAGCAAACATGATAGCACTGGCCACCACAGACTCGTAGAATATCCTCAGCATGGTCCGGCGGATGTTAAAGGACCTCAGTCTCCTCAGGAAATAGAGAGGGCTCTGATCCTTCTTGTAGACAGCCTCGGTGTTCTTTGATCAGTCCAGTTTATTGTCAATTTGTATCCCCAGGTATTTGTAATCCTCCACCATGTCCACACTGACCCCTTGGATGGAAACAGGGGTCACCGGTACCTTAGCTCTCCTCAGGTCTACCACCAGCTCCTTAGTCTTTTTCATTTGGAATTTAATTTGGAAACAAGAAAATCTGCAGATGCTGGAAATCCAAGCAATGCACACAAAATGCTGGAGGAACTCTGCAAACCAGGCAGCACCTCTGGGGTAAAAGTATAGTCTGTAGGACTGGAGAAAAAAAGATGAGTAGATTTAAAAGGTTTGGGTTGGGGAGAAAGAAAACAGAAGATGATAGGTGAAACTGGGAGGGGGAGGGATGAAATGGAGAGCTGGGAAGTTGATTGCTGAAAGAGATACAAGGCTGGAGAAGTGGGAATCCATCAGGAGAGAAGAAAGAAAAGGGAGGAGGAGCACCATAGGGAGGCCATGAGCAGGCAAAGACATGTTCAGAGAGGGAAAAGGGGATGAGGAATGGTGGGGGGGGGGATGCATTACCGGAAGTTCGAGAAATCGATGTTCATGCCATCAGGTTGCAGGCTACCTAGACGGAATATAAGGAGTTGTTTCTCCAGACTGAGTGTGGCCTCATTGTGACAGTAGAGGAGGCCATGGATTGCCATATTGGAATGGGAAATGGAATTATAATGGGATTTCCCACTTCTGATGGATGGAGTGTAGGTGCTTGTCAAAGCTGTTGATCTGCCTCTCTGCCAGAGGATTTTAGGTTCAGACTAAGGGAATAATTGTCAGACTCAGTTTACTTAAGGTTATGTACTGTTTATTAGCAGGCTTGTGTCTCAATTGATACTACAGAGCCCCCACTTATAGAGCCTGGAAAATCTGTAACAAAGTGAGCCCCAAGCACTGTCTGGGGCTACTTGTTAAACGTTCATTGTCACATTTATTTGTTTATTAATTATTGTACTGCCCTGCAGTGTTTTGTGCACTTTATGTAGTCCTGTGCAGGTCTGTAGTCTAGTGCAGTTTTTATGTTTGTTTTACGTAGTCTAATGTAGCCTTGTGCTGTCTCGTGTAGTCTAGTGTAGGTTTGTGTTGTTTCATGTGGCACCATGGTCCTGGAGGAACGTTGTTTTGTTTATACTGTGTCCTGTACCAGCAGCTTATGGTCGAAATGACAATAAACGACTTGACAAAGTACTCTGATCATTGCGTGGCATCCTTGATTAGTGGTTACACAAAGCAGCTTTTTCATGCAACAAGCATTCGTTTGTTCCTTAGTTGCAACATTATTCTTACAATGCGACTAGTCAAACTGCAAATAAGTCAGTTAGGATTTAGTCCTTTTAATTTCTCAAAGCGATCTCCTAATCTATGTTGAGTGTCACCGATATACAGGAGGCCACGCTGGGAGCATCAGATACAGTACATAACCCCAAAAGACTTACAGGTGAAGTGTCGCCTCACCTGGAAGGACTGTTTGGAGCCCTGAATGGTAATGAGGGAGAAGGTGTTGGATTTAATTTGGCTTTTTTTGGACACTGATGAACAGAAAAAGACTCTTTCATGTCAAAGTGAAAACAGATCTTTAGGAAGTGAGCTAAATTGATTACAAATATAAAACACATTAGTATTCACCCCCTTCAAGTCAGTATTTAGTAAATGCATCTTTGACAGCAATTTCAGCCTTGAGTCTGTAGATGGGTCTCTATCAGCTTTGCACATCTGTACACTGCAATTTTTCCCCATTCTTTACAAAACTGCTCAAGCTCTGTCTGATTGCATGGGGATCATGAGTGAACAACCCTTTCAAGTCAACCCTTTCAACCCTTTCCTATTGGAGGAGCAACACCTCATATACCGTCTAGGTAGGCTCCAGCCCCTTGGTATGAACATAGAATTCTCCAACTTCCGGTAATTCCCTCCCCCTCCTTTCCCCTATCCCTTTGTCACTCTGCCCCCTCCCCCAGCTGCCTACCACCTCCCTCTTGGTTCCGCCTCCTTCTACTACCCATTGTGTTTTCCCCTATTCTTTCTAAACCTTTCCTGCCTATCACCTCCCTGCCTCCCTTCCCCCACCCCTTTATCGTTCCCCTTACTGGTTTTTCACCTGGAACCTACCAGCCTTCTCCTTCCCACCCTCCCCCCACCTTCTTTATAGGGCCTCTGCCCCTTCCCCCTACAGTCCTGACGAAGGGTTCCGGCCCGAAATGTCGACTGCTCGTTTCCACGGATGCTGCCAGACCTGCTGAGTTCCTCCAGCGTGTTGTGAGTGTTGCTTTGACTCCAGCATCTTCAGAGTATTTTGTGTTAACCCTTTCAAGTCCAGCCACAAATTCTCAGTTGGATTGAGGTCTGAACTCTGACTTGGTCACTCCAGGGTGTTAACTTTGTTTTTAAGCCATTCCTGTGTAGCTTTGGCTTTATGCTTGGGGTTATTGCCTTGCTGGAAAACAAATCTTCTCTTTAAGTTGCAGTTCTCTTGCAGAGTGTGTCAGGTTTACCTCCAGGATTTCTCAATATTTTGCTGCATTCATTTTACCCTCTACCTTCATAAGCCTTCCAGGGCCTGCTGCGGTGAAGCATCCCCACTGCATGATGCAGCCACCACCGTACTTCACGGTAGGGATGGTGTGCTTTTGATGATGTGTGGTGTTTGGCTTATTCCAAACATAGCATTTAGTTTGATGGCCTAAAAACTCAACTTTGGTTTCATTAAACCATAGAACCTTCTTCCAGCTCACATCAGAATCTTCCACATGCCTTCTGCCAACTCTAGCCAAGATTTCATGTGAGGTTTTTTTCAACAGGGGCTTTCTCTTTGCCACTCTCCCATAAATCTGTGACTGTCCCATAAATTTCAATCTCAATATCTATCTATCTATCTCTCTCTCTCTCTCTCTCTCTCTTTGTATATTCTTGCAGAGTAATATGGTGTATGTAATGTTAACTGAAGCCATAAGCCATCAGGCCAAACCTCCAAATTTTAGATTTAGCTTCTAGAACCAATCCAGCCATGAAAAATTGGGGGAGCTTTTATTGAAGATTTCAAGAATCTCTTTAAAAATAGCAAAAGCAGTGTGACTGAAGTTCTTGGTAGGATATGGTTTCAGTCAGTTGGTTGGATCATCTGTTTTCCTTGTGAGCTCATGAGCCACCCATCCAATTAATCAGAACTAAGCTCATTGAGAATACATATTTATTACTCATTTTTAAAGATGATAAGAGGAATTAATATTTGCCAAATTTAGCACTGGGGTGGTGAAGCTGGTGTGTGGCATTACTTAAAGAATAGAGCAAACCCCTCTGGAATTCTTCATCTATATCAGAATTGGTAAGTTTTGATGTAGGTTTTTCCATCTGTAATATTCTATGCAATCAGGATCTCGGACCAAAACATCAGGTGTTCACTTCCCTGTATAGATGCAGTCTGACCTGCTTCCTCCAGCACTGTGTGTGTGTGTGTGTGTGTGTGTGTGTGTGTGTGTGTGTGTGTGTGTGTGTGGTTCAAGCTTTCCAGCATCTGCACCATCTCTTGTATCTTCTTCAAACTAAGTTATTTTCTCTTCAAACTGTATTTTGGTTTCTTTTTCCACAGATGCTGCCTGACCTGTTAAACATTTCCAACACTTTTTTATTTCAGATTTCCTATTTCTGGAGTTTTTAAAAAATTGATTTTCATCCTTAAGATAATTTTGAAAGGGAATGGGAGTTCCTCCAGGGAAATTCCTAACTGATAACAGCTAAAGTAAAATCTTTAAGCACAGAACTGGTATTATTGATCTCTGTATTTTTGGGCTAAAAGTGGAAAATCATTCAGAGTCCCAGCAACAACTCCTCCTGAGTGCATGCATTTGAGCATTGGGTGGCATTCAGGTTCTGATGTGATGTCCTTCACAGAAACAAATAACTTCACCAAGGAAGAGTAGGTTCCCAAATTATTTATGGTGCATGTCCAAGCCAAATGAGTATTCCAAATCCTAAATGAGTTCTTACACTGAAAACAAAATACAAAACTAAACATTCACTTAAGGTGACAAAAATAATCATCACAAGTTAAATTTAACACTTTTATTTAGCATTTTTTAAAAAATACTCATTTTGACTTTTTAATCTACTGTGTACAAAACTCCAAGGAAACTAATTTAAAATGATATCCATGTATATTAAGGTTAAAAATCTGCTTTTTAAAATAAATGTAAACATACGCCCAATTCAACATTGTGACCTTGACTCCTGCAGTTATATTGTTGTATTTTTTTTGTCAATTCAAAAGTTGATACAAGAGTGGAGTGTTTAATCTCTGAAAAATTTAAATAAAGGCACAAAATACCCTCTGATCTTATAAATGGCAATTGCCCAGAGCAATGATTTAACCTAGCTCACTTCTGTTAGAAAGAACATTAATGGCAGTAATGACAAAAAGGTCTAAAAAAAACCACCAGAACTTTCTATGATAATAAACTTGTAATTGTTTCAAATTGTAATCATGATAATTAGTTTAATTTTAAATTATTTATCTTCATGCTAATTACAAAATAACTTTTTGCTTCTTTGTAACATCACTGAAGTTTCATTAAAATGAGTTTTTTATTCTAGTGACAGTAAAAGATATGTGAAACTTGATAAAATAGCAATAACATTGTTTAATAAATAAATTTCAATTAATTTGGTCAGAAATAATTTCAAAATTTGCATAGCTATATTCCCACTATTGAGGTGTGTTTTTTGGTTGATTTTTCACTCGATTGTTCTTTTAATGTTCTGACACTAGATGGCGCAATTGTTGAAGAAATCCATCACCCAAACTTTACGAAGGTATAACTACGTGTAGTTCCTTCCATTTATGTAGTTGCGTCAATGAAAATCTGATAAAAAATGAATAATTAAAACAAGTGTTTTTACAAACTTTACTGTATAGCAGCATATACTGTTTAACATTCTGGGGAACATGGACCCGTTCAACTCCAAGCATGCAATGGGTACTGCAGCATATTGAAGGATGAGGGCTAGCAGGCAAGGGCCAGCAGATGAAGATCAGTTGGCAGATGCACAGGTTGAAACAATGCAACCTCTGATATGCTTCTACCACTCCTGAAATAATAAGGCAGTGTGCTGCTTACTCCTCAAATAGTTAGACCTGTTATGTCCACTCTACCACAGGCCGCTCATTCTCACAAGTACTTCCTCTGAATTGCTCAACGGACAAACTGTTACAATGAGCAGCACACAAACTTATGATTTAGGTATGATACACTCTACCATTGGTCTAACAATCACGCCATAATTGTGCTGTCAGAACCGTAACCTTCCTTCCCCTCGGATCATTCAGAAACAATAGTGGTGCCACTCTCATTTCACTGTGTCAAAGTTCCATCTGAGGGTGCATGGAACCTTCATACCTTTCATCGATTTTTGGAAGTGCAGAGGCGTTCTAGAGAATCTCCAGGTAGGTATTCACCTCAAATAATTTTAATTTTCACAACTTTTCCTCTGTTTATTTCAGATGCAGTGTGGACACATAAGGACCCAGATAGTTGGATGAGATGGTTGCATATGCACATTTGAGAGAAACTCAACAGCAACTTATTATAGGAGGCTACAGTCATGTTAAAATTGCTGGGTGACAGAATTTAAAAGCAGGCAGCTAAATTTCAAGAAATCTGCTAATCATCATGATGTTATTTGCACACCACTTGTCTACTGATTGATGAGCAATCATTTCAATGTTGCTTTTACAGCATTAGCTTTAGACCACTGAACACTTGGCCACAATAATCCATGATCTGGCAGCAGTGTTCCTAATATTGACCTCATTGGTGTTACGCTCTTAAGTTCCTTGTCTCCTTTTCCTATACAAAGCCCTACAAGGTCACATCAAAACACTTCTCTACCAGCTTTAACCACTTATACAATCAGTTTCATTGCATGAAGTCCAAATCTCTGTCCCTTTTAAGAGGCACTGAATCCCCCTGCTTAATTTGCAGCCCATTAATACGTGTATATCTTTGGGTGTACACACATACATTACTGTGTTTCAGAAACTGCCAGTATTCCTTATGTACATTGGAATAAATCAAAATCACATCTCTTACCAATCTCATCCCCTCTGCCGTAAATTTAATAGTGTTGCTTAATTTCTAAGCTAAGTACATCACTTTTATTGCAGTAAAAGACCCTTGGGACATTACAAAAGGAAAAGGGAACATAATTCTATAAAAAGCTGGAATAATTTCTATGTTGGACTACTGATTCTGCAGTAAGAAACACACCAACAAATCATTTTACTTAAGATAGAAATGATTATGTTCTAATAATTTCAGTGAATTCGAGTTTCTCTCTGTGCAAAAAAATCCTTAAGATAAATTTTAATGATTAGATGTTTCCCAATTTAGTAAAAGTTTTTCTTTCGCAGTCCTATAAAAATCGAAAGTAGAATGTCATATTTCAACCGAAAATGTGTGACCTCTGACAGGTCTTGTTTGTTTGCTTTCAGTTGAGATGAATAGTGGAATAGTATAACAATAGTGATTCAGATATGCCAGAGTGCACAAGCACACCAAGTAGCCTCCGAAACCTACTGAACACCCATATCTCTTTGTAGAATTTAGATTGGCTGTTTCATTGCATGACGATTTGGGTGTCTTCCCTTGCAATCCAGTATCAGATTGTCAATTGTACCACATCTTGGACAGCTAGATCCACAATTCATGAGATTTCACTATTGGGTGTGAGCCCACTTTCAAACATGTCTTGCTGCCATAGTAATGGTTTAACAATAACTTCAGCTTGGTCATTTGTTGACATTAGGGTCTCCTTCATGGCCAATGAAACTTTTACCTGGATATACTCTCTTGTCCAAATAATTCATTGCATTCTCAATTCACAATACATTTGACAGCTTTTCCAGTTTAAGATAAATTTGACTTTCTGTAGTCTATTGCATTACAGCTATTGGATCTCCAACTCAAAGTACAAAAACAGAAATTTCTCAGGTGGCTGAACCATTGAAAATTAGGGCAATAGTTAATTGTCTTTTAGGAAAAGCTTGCTGCACAACGTATAGAATCCAATAATACTGATTTCTTCTGGTAAAACAAAAAATTTCCTCCCCTCTTCTATTCCCCACTCTGGCCTCTTCTCACCTACCTATCACCTCCACCTATGCCGCCCCCTCCTTCCAGTTCTTCCATGGTCCACTCTCCTCTCCTATCAGATTCTTTCCTCTTCAGCCCTTTATCTTTCCTATCCACCCAACTTCACCGATCACCTTCTAGCTATCTTCCTTACCACCCGCCACACTTTTTATTCTAGTGTCTTTCCAGTCCTGGAGAAGGGTCTAGGCCTGAAACATCGACTCTTTATACATTTCCATAGATGCTGCCTGACCTGCTGAGTTCCTTTAGCATATTGTGTGTGTTGCATGTAGAATCCACGTCATTTAAAAATGGCGCTGGCTTAAAGCTGGCTCTTTGTATAGGTCTGGAACTGCCTATTTATTTGGACCTCATTACATTTGTGTCCTTATTTGCCTAATTGAGGACAACAGCAAAAGAACTTTTACATTAATGGGCCTGGTATCCTGAAACATGAAATACAACACTTGGAATTAAATTGGTTACTTTGACAATATCAGCAACAACACTGAACTGTTCATCAGTACCATCTGTAGTGCCTGGCGTGGACCATGGACAAGTAAAGTAGTAAAGGAAAATTCGGTTGGTTCTTGATGATGTTACATTGATATTTGAAGATAATTTTGAGGGAAGGCGATTGAAATCTATGCTGTGAAGTTTGTGTCATCATCAGATTAACTGGTCACAATGACTAGTGCAAGGACCAGTGATAAAGTTTGTTTTTACTGCTTTATTTTTACAGATTTATTGCACAGATGATTTATATGAGCAATACATTGCCAAGTTTATGAGATCTGTATTAATGATAATAAAGATAATGAGTAATAAGAAATGAGTAATTAGAATGAAATCTTTGAAATATTACCTCATTCAGTAAAACCCAAACAGAGGAGTCTGAAAGAATGAATAATCGAATAGCTTCAATTTTCCCAATTGATCCATCGACTTCACCTTCTACAAATCCATTACGAAATGCATCTTAAATTGTAAATGAAACAAGATAACAATTTACACAAAATATTAATAGATCTTTAACTATCTAAAGGAAGATCATAGAATAGATTTTCATATTCATTGCCTTAATGCAATGCTGATATGATAGCAGCATGATATGCTCCTTTTGTGGGATGTGGGAAGTCTGAGTCTTCCAGTGACCTTGATGACTACAGCTGTGAGAAGTGCATCCGGTTGCAGCTGTTGACAAACTGCATTGGGGAACTGGAGCTTGATGACCTGCCAATCATTCAGTAGACTGAGGAGTTGTTAGGCTGGAGTTATAGGAAGGCAGTCACAGGTTTCAGGAGGCAGGTAACTGGTAACTTAGGAGAGGGAAAGAGAGTGCTGTTCCGCTCAATTACAAGTATACTACTTTGAATACAGTTGGGATAGGCTGACAGTCTACCAGTGGAAGGTCACAGCAGCCATGTCTCTACACTGGAACTGGCTCTATGGCTCAGAGGGGTGGGGTGGGGGTGGAAGTTGGGTAGTGATAGGGGTTTCAGTGTTAATAGGGGAATAAACATGAGATTCAATGAATGAGAATGAGACTCCTGGATGGCACATTGCCTCCCAGGTACTAGGGTCAGAGATGTTTTGGATCAAGTCCACAACATTTTTAAAGGGGAGGGGGAGCAGCCAGAAGTCGTAGTCTATATCAGTACCAATGATGTAAGCAAGAAGAGTGAGGAGACCCCAAAAAGTGAGTTCAGGAGTAGGTGTTAAGTTTAAAGACAGGACCCCCATGCAGGTGATCTCAGGATTGCTACCTGTGCCACATGCTAGTGAGGCAAGAATTAGGAAGATAGTGCAGTCTAACAATTGGCCAAGGAGATGGTACAAATGGGAGGGCATTAAACCTTTGGATCATTGGGCTCTTTTCCAGGGCAGGTGGGACCTGTACAAATGGGATGGTTTGCTCCTGAACTGGAGAAGGCCCAATATCCTTGGAGGAAGGATTGTTGGTGCTGCTCCAGGGAGTTTAGAACTGTAGAGGGATGGGAACTAGAATGACAGGACTGCATGGAGTGGCAGTGGGGAAATTAGATATTAAACCTACTGGTGGACTCATCTACAGAGACAATTGAGGTGGAACCGAGGTATAAAAAAGGGATGCGCACATTAATGAGACTATTATTAGAGACCACCTAATAATCAGCAGGATTTTGATGAGTAATGTTGTAGAGAATTAGCAAACAGTTGCAGGAAATATTATTTTTCACATATTGACTGGGACTCCCATACTGTAAAAGGACTGGATGCGATAGAGCCTGTCAATGTGTTCAAGAAAGTTTCCTTTATCAACATGTCAAAGTCCCAACTAGAGAGAGTGTGATACTGGATCTCCTATTGGGGAATGAGTCAGGGTAGGTGGTAAGAGCATGTAGGGGAACACTTTGGATCTAGTGATCATATTTCCATTGGGGAAGAATGAAGGGAGATCATATAAGTGTATAAAATTATGAGGGGTATAGATAGGTTGAATGCTTGGCAGGTTTATCCCCCTTATGTTGGTGAGACTAAAACTAGAGGTCATTTGTTTAGGGTGAAAGGTAATTAAGGGAAATCTGAGGGGGAACATTCACTCAGAGGGTGAAGTGAGTATGGAATGAGCTACCAGTGGAAGTGGTATATGTGCGTTAATTGTAACATTTAAATGAAGTTTGGATGAGAGAGATATGAATACTATGGTCTGGGCAAGGTAGATGGGACCAGGTAGAAGACTAGGCTGGCACTGGCTAGATATGCCAACTAGTCTGTCTCTATGATAGTACTTGGAGATCTCAAATCTATAATGGAACCTATTTGCTTCATCAGAAAGAAATAATGGAAATTGATATATACAGTATATATAAAATAGAATATTGGGCAAAACAACATTAGTTCAAAACTCATGCTGTTTCAGGAATAGTCATTAGTCATGCCAGAACACCAATAGTTCAGGACTCGTTTGTTCTGGCACTAGGAGCAGCATGGTAGCATCGCACTTTACAGTACCAGCGATCTGGGTCCAATTTCTGCCACTGCCTATAGCGAGTTTGGATGCTTCTCCCTGTGACTGCATGGGTTTCCTCTGGAAGCTGTGGTTTTCCTCCCAGTCCAAAGATGTTGGTAGGTTAATTGGCCATTGTGAGTTGTCCAGTGATTAGACTCTGATTAAATCAGGTTGCTGGGTGGCGTGGCTCTAAGGGCCGGAAGGGTCTATTCCACGCTGTATATATCTCAAAAAATAAAACAAAAACTCTTTCTCAACATCTGTCTTAATATACCAATAAAACAATGGTGCATGGATTGTTATTCTGTTCAAAACCTGGAGCAGAATTATTATAAATGTTCCCCAAAATAAAAGCATAGAAGGTGTTGTAACTAGTACCAAATGAACACCTAGTATGTTTATATGATAGTGTGGCGACCCACTTTCTGGCACACACGAACCGGCTCACAATAGCACGCGCAGGCAGGGGGCCGGCAGCAAAAAGGGCGCCAGGCCATCTTCACCAGCAGGGGGAAAATCCCGCGCGCAGAAAGGGTCTGGGAATATGCATTCCCCACAGTAGTCCTGCCCAGGGAGGGCGAGAACGAGAAGGCTTTAAAGCGGGCCGCGGAGTTTGAATAAATCTCTTTCATCGCAACTCTAATTCACCGACTCCGTGTGGTTATACTAGCGCTGTGTGTAGCACATCGCTACAATTGGTGACCCCGACGGCCCAAACGATATTTGGACCAGAGATGACCGATGCTGCATCTGTTCACGCAGTTTCGTTAAAACTGCCAAGCTTCTGGACGCTGCGACCCCGTCTATGGTTCGAACAAGCAGAAGCCCAATTCCACATTCGGCAGATAACCTTGGATTCCACTCGTTACTATTACGTGCTGAGCTCCCTCGACCAAAAGACTGCTGCACAAGTTGAGGAGTTTATACAGTCGCCCCCGGAGGACGGCAAATACACAGCATTCAAAGCCCTGCTCATAAGGACTTTCGGACTCTCACGGCGCGAACGAGCACACCGCTTAATGCACCCGGATGGTTTGGGAGACAGGCCGCCGTCAGCATTAATGAACGAGATGCTGGCCCTGGCTGAAGGGCACAAACCCTGCCTCATGTTTGAGCAGGCGTTCCTAGAGCAACTGCCCGAGGACATATGCCTGCTGCTGTCCGAAGCAGATTTCAGCAACCCCCAGGAGGTGGCAGCCTGGGTAGATGTGCTGTGGAATGCCAAGAAGGAGAGAGGGGCATCTGTCGCACAGATCACCAAGCCGCGTGCCCAACGACAGACCAGACCAGGCCCAGCAGCAGAGCCTACAAAACCCGACGACGGGAGTGAGGAGCCCAACGAACAATGGTGTTTCTACCACCAGCGGTGGAGCACAGAGGCCCGCCGCTGCAGACCGCCCTGCAAATTCCCGGGAAACGCCAGGGCCAGCTGCCGCTGATGGCTACGGCGGCTGGCCATCAGGACAGCCTCCTGTACGTCTGCGACAAGCAGTCGGGACGCCGCTTTTTGGTTGACACCGGAGCGGAGATCAGCGTCTTACCTCCAACGAGTTACGACACCCACAACAGAGAACCGGGACCCACCCTGAGGGCCGCTAATGGCAGCACAATACGAACCTATGGCACCCGCACGGTGCGGCTACAGTTCAGCTCCAGCCGGTTCACGTGGGACTTCACACTGGCCACCATGGCCCAACCACTCCTGGGGGCGGATTTTCTGTGAGCTCACAGCCTGCTGGTCGACTTGCAAGGGAAGCGATTAGTCCACGCCAAGACTTTTCAAACGTTCTCCCTGGGTGAAGCACAGTTGCCAGCCCCACACCTGGACTCCATCACGCTGTCCTACGATGAATTCACCAGGGTCCTGGCGGATTTCCCATCAGTACTGACACCGCAGTTCACGGCAGCCATGCCCAGACACGGAGTATAGCACCACATCCCGACCCAGGGACCACCCCTCCATGCCCGTGCCCGAAGGCTTCCCCCGGACAAGCTCTGACTGGCGAAGGAGGAATTCAAGAAGATGGAAGAATTAGGGATCATACGACGGTCCGACAGCCCATGGGCCTCCCCCCTTCACATGGTGCCCAAGGCAACGGGGGGCTGGAGACCATGCGGTGACTACCGCAGACTGAACGAGGCTACAACGCCAGACCACTACCCTGTGCCGCACATTCAAGACTTCGCAGCAAACCTACACGGCGCAAGGATCTTTTCCAAGGTAGACCTCGTCCGGGGATACCATCAAATCCCTGTACATCCGGACGACATCCCCAAAACAGCACTTATCACCCCGTTCGGACTTTTCGAATTCCTCCGAATGCTGTTTGGTCTAAAGAATGCCGCACACACTTTCCAGCGGCTAATGGACACGGTGGGACGCGACCTGGACTTTGCATTCATCTATTTGGACGACATCCTCATAGCCAGCAGTAGTCGGCAGGAGCATCTGTCCCACCTCCGCCAGCTCTACTCCCGCCTGAGTGAATTCGGCCTTACAATCAATCCAGCCAAATGCCAGTTCGGACTCGACACCATCGACTTCCTGGGCCACAGGATTACTAAAGACGGGGCAACCCCGCTGCCCGCCAAGGTAGACGCGGTCTGCCACTTCCCCCGACCCAACACAATCAAAGGCTTGCAGGAATTCGTGGGTATGGTGAACTTTTACCACCGTTTCCTCCCCTCAGCAGCCCGAACCATGCGCCCCCTGTTCACCCTGATGTCGGGTAAGGGCAAGGACATTACCTGGGACGAAGAGGCCGCAACCGCTTTCGTTAAAACCAAAGAAGCCTTGGCAAATGCCGTGATGCTAGTGCACCCCAGAACGTACGTTCCTACTGCCCTCACGGTGGACGCATCCAACATAGCGGTCGGTGGAGTGCTGGAACAACTCATCGAGGGTCGCTGGCAACCCCTGGCGTTCTTCAGCAAACACCTACGACCACCCGAACACAAATACAGTGCTTTCGACCGGGAGCTATTGGCACTTTACCTGGCAATCCGGCATTTCAGGTACTTCTTAGAAGGTAGGCCTTTCACCGCGTTCACAGACCACAAACCGCTTACCTTTGCGTTCACTAAGGTGTCCGACCCCTGGTCGTCCCGCCAGCAGCAATGTCTGTCCTACATCTCCGAATACACGACGGACATCCTGCACGTCTCGGGAAAGGACAACATTGTGGCGGATGCACTTTCCAGACTGACCATACAGGCCCTGTCCCAGGGGGTGGACTATGCAGCGCTGGCAGAGGCACAGCAGGCAGACGCTGAGATCCCCAGTTACAGGACTGCAGTCTCCGGTTTACAGCTTCAAGACCTCCCCATAGGCCCAGGTGAGAGGACCCTACTATGTGACGTAGCTACTGGCCAACCCTGCCCCGTCGTCCCGGCAGCCTGGCGCTGGCGGGTTTTTGAGTCCCTTCACAACTTAGTGCACCCCTCCATCAGGACAACCGTCCGGCTGGTCTCCAACAGGTTCGTGTGGCATGGACTTCGTAAGCAGGTCAGTGAATGGGCCAAAACGTGCATGCAGTGCCAAACGGCCAAGGTGCAGCGGCACACCAAGGCTCCACCGCAGCAGTTCGAACCCACCCGCCGGAGGTTCGACCATATCCATGTGGATATCGTGGGGCCCCTGCCAGTGTCACGAGGAGCGCAGTACCTCCTATGATAGACCGGTTCACCAGATGGCCAGAGGCAGTCCCGCTCACCGACACCACCTCCGAATCCTGCGCCTGAGCACTGATCGCAACCTGGGTAGCACGTTTCGGGGTACCAGCCCACATTACCTCCGACAGGGGCGCCCAGTTCACCTCCAGCCTGTGGTCAGCTATGGCCAGCCTTTTAGGATCACAGCTACACCACACAACTGCCTACCACCCACAGTCGAACGGACTAGTGGAGCGTTTCCACCGTCACCTGAAGTCGGCTCTCATGGCCTGCCTGGAAGGGCCTAACTGGGTGGACGAGCTTCCCTGGGTCCTGCTCGGAATCCGCACGGCGCCCAAGGAGGATCTACACACCTCGTCGGCCGAGTTGGTGTACGGCGCGCCCCTGGTCATCCCAGGAGAGTTCATACCAGCCGCAAGGGGGCAAGAGGAAGAACCCACAGCAGTCCTGGACAGACTACGAGAGAGGCTCGGTAACCTGGCCCCCATCCCCACTTCACAGCACGGACAGAGCCCGACCTGCGTACCCAAAGACCTGCAGAACTGTAAGTTTCTTTTTGTACGACGGGGCGGACACCAGGCACCGCTACAGCGGCCCTATGAGGGGCCGTTTAAGGTGATCAGGAACAACGGGTCCACGTTCGTGCTGGACATTGGGAGGAGAGAGGAGGTATTCACGGTGGACCGACTCAAACCGGCCCATGTGGACTTGGCGCAACCGGTCCAGGCTCAGGCACCGCGGCGCAGGGGCAGACCTCCCAAACAGAGGCCGATCCAGACTGTGGACACCGGGGGAGGTATCGCCGGTTCTGGGGGGGGGGGGGGTTATGTGGCGACCCACTTTCTGGCACACACGAACCGGCTCACAACAGCACGCGCAGGCAGAGGGTTGGCCCCAAAAAGGGCGCCAGGCCATGTTCACCAGCAGGGGGAAAATCCCACGCGCAGAAAGGGTCTGGGAATATACATTCCCCACAGTAGTCCCGCCCAGGGAGGGCGAGAAGGGGAAGGCTTTAAAGCGGGCCGCGAAGTTTGAATAAATCTCTTTCATCGCAACTCTAACTCACCGACTCCGTGTGGTTATTCTAGCGCTGTGTGTAGCACATCGCTACAATAGTCCTTTAATCTTTAAGCACTACAGAGGCATCTAAAATAATCCAATTAATTCTATGTTGAAATGTAGTTATGTGTAATGGAAGTTATACAAAATTCCTGGAGCTCGACTGCTAATAGAGCTGATAGTAATTTTCATCAAATACCTGGAGATATCAAAGTACATTTCCAAACTATATAATTTTTTTATTGAATTAACAAGTAATTAAAAATATTACCTATCCTATAATAGCCATCATCTGTTTCTTTGTATTTGGAGTATGTTTTGCTACTGTTGTACAGAGATTTCTTCTTAAAATCAGTTCCCTGAAAAATTATGAAAAAGTATTCATTATTGCAAAGGAATCATTTAACAGAATTATGGAATTTTCTGTTATATATTTGAGAAATCCCTCATTTCACCATTTAATACAGAACATACAAAGCAATTAGAATGAATGATTGAGATTGTTCCATTAAGTATAATTCCTACTGATTTTCAGTTTGCTCGAATTGAAGGGAGGTTATTTATTTATTTATTGAGATACAGTGCAGAATACACCCTTTGGTCCTTTGAGCAATCCCTGACTTAACTCGAGCCTAAATGACCAATTAACCTCCCAACTGGTATGTCTTTGGACTGTGGAAGGAAACCCACACGGTCACGGGCCGGAATAACATACAAACTCCTTATAGGCAGCAGTGGAAATTGAATCTGGGTCACTGGTACTGTAAAGCATTGTGTTAACTACTGTGCTACCTTGCCCACTCCACTGTATGATTATAGTTTTGAAAGTATAAAAATTGGTGTGGCAATAGTTAAGCAGTCGTTTATTTAAAGGCAGAAATTAGCAAATATTTTCACAGTAGAGGTAGCTCTTGTTGACTAACAAGAAGATGAAAGGTTACTGCTGGTAACTAAAAAGGTGAAGTCAAGTCTACAGTCTGATCAAGCCTACCTCATTGAATGGGGAACAGGAGAGGGGGTGCCCTAATTACAGTGTGTCTTCCGTAGATATGATTCTGGGTCCAACACAGTCTGCGCAATGTAAATATTAGCTCTGTTGCTTTTACATGAAAGACAGCAGATATACATGCTTATGGTTCATAGAACATAGAAACATAGAAAACCTACAGCACAATACAGGCCCTTCGGCCCGCAAAGTTGTGCCGACCATGTCCCTACCTTAGAAATTACTAGGCTTACCCATGGCCCTCTATTTTTCTAAGCTCCATGTACCTATCCAAAAGTCTCTTAAAAGACCCTATCGTATCCGCCTCCACCACTGCCGGCAGCCCATTCCACACACTCACCACTCTTTGAGTAAAAAGCTTATCCCTGACATCTCCTCTGTATCTAATCCCCAGCAACTTAAACCTGTGTCCTCTTGTGGCAACCATTTCAGCCCTGGGAAAAAGCGTTTGACTATCCACATGATAAATGCCTCTCATCATCTTATACACCTCTATCAGGTCACCTCTCATCCTCCGTCGCTCCAAGGAGACAAGGCTGAGTTCACTCAACCTGTTTTCATAAGGCATGCTCCCAATCCAGGCAACATCCTTGTAAATCTCCTCTGCACCCTTTCTATGGCTTCCACATCCTTCCTGTAGTGAGGCGACTAGAACTAAGCACAGTACTCCAAGTGGGATCTGACCAGGGTCCTATATAGCTGCAACATTACCTCTCGGCTTCTAAATCAATTCCACAATTAATGAAGGCCAATACACCATATGCCTTCTTAATCACAGAGTCAACCTGTGCAGCTTCTTTGAGCATCCTATGGACTGGGACCCCAAGATCCCTCTGATCCTCCACACTGCCAAGAGTCTTACCATTAATACTATATCCTGCCATCATATTTGACCTATCAAAATGAACCACTTCACACTTATTTGGGTTGAACTCCATCTGCCACTTCTCAGCATAGTTTTACATCCTATCAATGTCCTGCTGTAACCTCTGACATGCCCTCCACACTATCCACAATACCTCCAACCTTTGTGTCATCAGCAAACTTACTAACCCATCCCTCCACTTCCTCATCTAGGTCATTTATAAAAATCACGAAGAGTAAGGGTCCCAGATCAGATCCCTGAGGCACACCACTGGTCACTGACCTCCATGCAGAATATGACCCGTTTCCAACCACTCTTTGCCTTCTGTGGGCAAGCCAGTTCTGGATCCACAAAGCAATGTCCCCTTGGATCCCATGCTTCCTTACTTTCTCAATAAGCCTTGCATGGGGTACCTTATCAAATGCCTTGCTGAAATCCATATACACTACATCTACTGCTCTTCCTTCATCAATGTGTTTAGTCACATCCTCAAAAAATTCAATCAGGCTCGTAAGGCACAACCTGCCCTTGACAAAGCCATGCTGACTATTCCTAAATCATGTTATACCTCTCCAAATGTTTATAAATCCTGCCTCTCAGGATCTTCTCCATCAACTTACCAACCACTGAAGTAAGACTCACTGGTCTATAATTTCCTGGGCTATCTCTACTCCCTTTCTTGAATAAAGGAACAACATCTGCAACCCTCCAATCCACCGGAGCCTCTCCCATCCCCATTGATGATTCAAGGATCATCGTCGGAGGCTCAGCAATCTCCTCCCTCGCCACCCACGGTAGCCTGGGGTACATCTCATCCGGTAACTTATCCAACTTGATGCTTTCCAAAAGCTCTAGCACATCCTCTTTCTTAATATCTACATGCTCAAGCTTTTCTAATCTGCTCTTTTCAAACAAAGAGCAGATTAGATTTTTTCAACTTCAATTAGGAGAAAGATCAAAAATATTTTATCATGAAACCTTGTCAATGAACCTGTAGAATTAAAGGTTTTCATCATTGATGTACAGTGATGTGATCAATTTCGATACAGTATATTGGTTCTCCAGTCATATGATAATTAAAATAGTGTCAACACAGTAAAACTAAGGCTTAAAGTCTTTATATTTGGATATGTATCCTAAAAACTGAGCATAGTATGGCAGAGAGCATCTCACTACATTTTTAACTAGAACCATTATAATGTTGGAGAACAGCAGGGTTACTTGAATGCCAACCTCCATTTATAGTTCTCATTACAGAGCCTGACTAATGAATCAGTTGTACAGACAGATTGTCTAGTTTTAATGGCTGTTACTGATTCATCAGCCTGGCTCTTTGATCCCTGTACAAAAACACAATGGGAGAGAACATTTTCTTGGTCTCACACTATTTTCATAAAACCAGTAGCATCAATGAATATCAGATTAATTCTGCAGTGTACAACATTGAAGTTGTCTTTCAAGGTTGTATTTTCCAATGAGATTTGCAAGGGCTACCTCTCACTCAAACTCAAGAGCTTGGAGTCAGGACCAGTGAGCTGCAGAGTGGAAAAAGGCAAAATTGTTGCAGAAGTGAAGGAGTTTTGGATTTAGTGCTTGCTACTGATACACTTACATTAGCCGGTAGAACCTCCACTGTTGTATTAACAAGTTTATCGCCTGGGTGCTCTATGTCACCACTTCTAAAAAGATATCTGTGAAGCAAAGGTCACAAAAATAGAGATTGAGAGAGAAAATATACCAGACTTTTACTGTTGCTGTGAAATTGTTATATCAGAATCAGATTTTTTATCACCGGCATGTGACGTGAAATTTGTTAACTTAGCACCGGCAATTCAATGCAATACATAATCTAGTAGAGAGGAAAAAAAAACTAAAACATAATAATAAATAAACAAGTAAATCAATTATGTGTATTAAATAGATTTTAAAAAGTGGAAAAACGGAAATACTGTATGTTAAAATAAAGGTAGTGTCCAAAGCTTCAATGTCCATTTAGGAATCAGATGGCAGAGGGGAAGAAGCTGTTCCTGAATCGCTGAGTGTGTGCCTTCAGGCTTCTGTACCTCCTACCTGATGATAACAGTGAGAAAAGGGCATGCCCTGGGTGCTGGAGGTCCTTAATAATGGACGCTGCCTTTCTGAGACACCGCTCCCTGAAGATGTCCTGGATACTTTGTAGTCTAGTACCCAAGATGAAGCTGACTAGACTTACAACCTTCTGCAGCTTCTTTTGGTCCTGTGCAGTAGCTCCTCCATACCAGACAGTGATGCAGCCTGTCAGAATGCTCTCCACAGTACAACTATAGAAGTTTTTGAGTGTATTTGTTGACATGCCAAATCTCTTCAAACTCCTAATAAAGTATAGCCGCTGTCTTGCCTTCTTTATAACTACATTGATATCCGATGCATGGTATCATTATGTTAATCTATATGATGCCAGCAGGTAAATGATTGGCTCCTTTTGCAGAATTCCTTCTTTCTACAACTTTAATCAGTGCTAACCTATTTGGAATGGGTTAATCTTTTTGTTAAACTAACTGGAAAAAAAGAATTATCAATCAATCTGTTAAGTATTATGAGCTAGCACCTCGAGACATAAGAAAGCTCACTTTTAAAAGAATGCTATGTTTCGTTTTTCTTTCCTCCCATCTTTATGTGACCAGAATGTTACAATAAACAAAGAGTGTATCAAAATCCAGAAAGTCTTCCAAAAGATCATAATTTCAAAAATACATAGAACAGCCATTTATTTTCCAGTTAATTAATTAACCCCTGGTCTTCCCAGTGGTTTGAAAAGGGTGTGTGAGGTTCTGACTCAACTGTGTAAACTTTCAGCTGTTTTATCACCCAATCTTGTCTAATTATACCTAGATTGAATGCATCTTGCCATAAGGCTGAATAGAAAGTAATGGCTAGAGTTGCAGAGGCCTACACATGGAGCCAATGGGAATATTCAGAAGCGGTTAGCTTCGATAGGTGGATACTAGAGAAGTTGGAGAAAGAGATGTTTAGGAGCATGTCAACTACCAGCTGACCTTCCAAAACATTACACTTAGACTTCCAGCTTCTTTAAATTGTGATTCTATCTCAAAGTTGGAGTGAATTAAAGTAGTGAAACATGACTTGAATTTAATGTGGTCCATGCCCACCTGCAACATTCGTCTTTATTTTAATCTACCCCCAGTAATCCACCACCCTCACCTACTCTCTTATGTATTTTCATTGGGTACCAGGTTAGAATTAAACATAAATGCTTCACTTTAAAAATATGTATTAATTTACTCAGAGATATAATTTTCTGCTGATGTAACATTAAAAACATTTGACCGATTATTGAGATAATGATAAAATTTTTCTTAATTTCTTTTCACCTGTTTTTCCTATCTTTCCAGAAAATATAATCTTGTGCTAGTAAATCATTCCACAAATGACAATTGAGTTGTTATTTCTTGTTAAATATCTGAGAGCATTCTGTTTCATCTGCCACTACTATTTTTGAAACAAGTGCCTTTCACAGCCAAAGTGACCAATTACTCTGCTCATGATGAAGGTGTAAGCAGGTAACCTACTTACAAATCTGCACAAACCAATCTATAACTCATTGCTCTGAGAACCTCCTCAAAGGAACATTGAGAACATGAAATATCTTTTTACTTTTACAGGCACTTGATTCTTTATAGTAGAGCACATATAGAAGGTACAACAAGGTAGGGATCTATAGGAAAGGTATTGGACTGCCATACCAATGTTGTTGCATGGACTCAATGACAAGGCTATATGACTAAGTTCTTCTTTCTGATCAAAATTAAAGTATAATGTGAAAAATCATGGACATGAGCTACAATTGCCACACAACTTTGCTGATGTTTATTAGTGCACCAGCATGTAACTAGACAGTTTTAAAGTCATATTGTAGAGCTTCAACTCTTCTGCTAACTTCTAAGTAAAATTATACATAATTTTGAGATGAAATAGGAAGTAATCCTAGGAAACAGAGGTAAATAACTTCACAGTGTAAATGGTAAGAACAATTAGCAACCTAAATTGAAGTGAATATGGGTGAGTGATTTTGGCAATCTATGAAATATGTCTACACAATACAAGATTGAACCAACCTTTCAACTTTCAGTGGCTGGTAGAACTTAAATTTGATGAAGTCCCCTGCCACTGGAGTATATGCCCAGAAGAAATCTTCTCCTTTGTAGGCCTTCTCCAGACTATAATGTTGGTAGATTTTCAAGCTGGTTGTTAATTCTGCAGTAGGATTCGAATGCCTCTTAAGTAATAATTGTTTATTAAAATCCTTATCCTTTAATTTGAAACAAAAAGATTACGATAAGTACTTGAAAACCATAAATCATAGCTATTCACAAGCAGGTACAGCTTGGAAACAGTCAACTTTTCAAAATAAGCATCAAAACATTTGCAGCTACTAGCATGCTAAGGTTGTATGGTATTAATTCTCCCGTCTCATTTTAAGGGAAGGATGGAAAACCATAGATTTATGTTAGTATTCCACCTGTAGGTTGGAGGTATGTCTGAAAATTAAATCCTTTGTGCTAATGCTTTAGTAAAGCTAAATAAAACTGATATTCCAACCTAAATAGAATGCCAACAGCTCTGAAAGTTGTAATATATCACCCTTTGCTTGATTCTTGTAAATGACCCTCACTACAGCTAGAAAGTCGACCTACACTATGCATAGTAACTTTCTTGTTAAAAGATTAACAGCCAACTGGAACCAATGCATTTTCACGTCAGTATTAGTTTTTTTAAACTTATAGGGATGGTATTGGGCAGAGTGGAGTGTTAGAGGTCAGATTATGGTTTAAGGACAGGTATGTGGAAATTTGAGGTCAGGCCAAGTCCAGGCCTCTGCTCCTTATTCAAGTACCAGTGAGGTGGATGGCTGATATAGGACATACGAAATTTAGGCCTCCTCTCCGTGCTCAAAGGATGGCAATGTAACTGTGTGACAATGGACATTTGTGGATGTGGGTGTTTCAGGTGCTGTATGAGGACCAGCAAGGACGAGGTCTGGTAGCCCACCAGGTCAGTAAGTCCTCCCAGATTGATAGGTCCCAATATCAATGTCCATGGGAACAGGAGGCACAAGAGCCGGTGACCCCCTACACATGCGAGTCGGCGTGGCCAGAGTTCGAGGCCTTAAGTCCAAAGTCCCATCATCAGCTGGTCCTGGGATTGAAGATTGAAGTCTAAAGGTTAATCACATCCAGGAACTGAAGCCCAGTGGCCCAGGCCGTAGGTCTATGAGTCTGAAGTCCACTGAGGAAGGAGGCCCATTGACTGCGAGTCCATGAGATTGGAGGCTGGAGACCCGGACGTTTGGCCTGGGAGGTGTTGGAGGACTGTGAATGTGTGGGATGGAGCAAAGGGATTTGCTTTGCTGTTGCTGCTTTGTTACATGTTGTGTTCTGTGTTGTTCTGCCAAGCATTGTGGGCATGCTCTGTTGGCACCAGAATGCACAGGCTACCCAGCTCATCCTTGGGGTCTGTTGGTTGTTAATGCAAACAGCGCATTTCACTGTCTGTTTTGATGTACATTTAATAAATAAATTAATTTGAGTCAGAATTTCTTTTAGCCTGTTATTTTGAAAATGATCTTGAGCTTTATTTTCAGGTCTTTGCTAATCAATGACTTCAGTGAGGAAAACACACAAGGTGATTAAGAAGAACCAAAATTGTTTACAAAGAAGTGTTCTAAACTATAACAGAATGAAAGTACCTGATATAAGATAATTTACAATTTCAGACACAGAAAGAAGAACTTTATTGCATGCAGTTTTAGTCTCTCCACTTGCAGAACTAGCTTTGACGGTGGTGTAGGGATTCACAAGGCTGATTGCAGAGATTAGGGGTTTAGCCCACAAGGAGAGATTTAGACATCTGGTTCTGGATAGGTTTGTCTGTTTGAGGCAAGGAAAGGATGAAGAACTCATGGTTGACATGGACGAACCCATGGTAGAACATCATGTCAAGAAGAAGGAGGAAGCATACTTAAGATTTAGGAAACAATGATCATACCAGACTCTTGACAGTCATAAGGTGGCCAGGAAAGAGCTTAAAAAGGGATTTAGAAGACCTAGGTGAGTAGGATTAAGGAAAACCCCAAGATGCTCTACTTGTGTGGGAAGAATGGAACAATAACTGGAGTGAGGAGGGTAGAACTAATGTGGATTAAAGAGGAATTTTTTTCTATTTATGAGTTGAATGATAAGAATCTCTTGTGTTTACGATTTGCTGCTCCACTGCGAAGTCTCATTGAGGTATACCTACCCTGGAGATGTTCCGTTAGACCCTCTCTCATTGCTCCCCCTCTGTGATCTCTGCTGCCCTCTGTCATATCGACCATGTGCTCACCAGACTCACTACTTTGGCCACATATTCTTCCTGGGTACTTTTCTTTGCCACTATCTTGCTCCACATGGCTTCCTGCTCCACTTGAAGGCCTCCCAGTCTGGACCACTGAGGATCTCAGGTAGCTGCATTTGATTGCTTCTCTCTCCGAATTGTACGTGCCACGCTGTCCGCTATGTGGACATACCTGTGGGGTCTGTCTCAGGTCTGGGTCTCATTCTCCTCTGCCTGCCATGGACTTCTCTGACATTTCACCCACTGCTGGATCCATGCTGTCAGCTGCTGGTTCTTCACCTTCCTCACATCTAGGAAGGATCGGAAGGTCACCATCTTCAGACAACGTCCATTGCTGCCTCATGCTCCGACTTCAATTCAATCACAGACCTCCGGACCATGAATTCCACCATCTCCAACTCCAGTTCTGATAGCCCTGGATACCTATGGACTAGCGGATATCACCATTGCCAACTCCAGCTCCAGTGGCCCTGTGCAGCTCCAGACTGCAAATACCACTGTCGCCAATTCTGGTTCCATCGATCCCAGACACCTTCAGAACATGAATTACATGGCCTCCAGCTCTGGCACCAGCCCAGTCCTCAGCCACCACCACCTCCAGGTCGAAGTCTTCCTTGCTGCCACTGGGCCCATGGGCACTCCTAGTCCCACAACCACTCTGCAACCCCATATCTCTCAGGCTCCCCGTCACCTCTTTGATCCTCACAGTCTCCATCTTCCTCCCACCCTACCTTCCCTGAACAGCCCAATCTTCCCGCTTTTTCTGATACAACCAACTCTCCCCCCCCGCCACAACTCTGATCCCTGCTGTAATCCCTACTGTGGCTTCACTGTACCCTACAACCTTCCTGTCTCTGAGGCAGAACATTCTGTCCTCAGCAAAGGCTTTATGTTTGTCCCCCTTTGCTCACACTGAGTGAGTTCTGCACCCACCAAAGTGCCAAGCCCTCCTTCCATCATTTCTGTTTCTGTCTTCTTTGGCAAGGATTCCGCACCCCATACCAATGGCCCCTTCTCCCATCTCAAACTCTCCTCCTCCTCCTCTTGGGCTCCTTGGTCTGGTTCTCTGCCTGTTTTGGATCTTTTCACCTCTAATTGCTGACGAGACATCAACCAGTTCGACTTCAGAATTCCTCTCTCCTCCTTGAACCCTACCTCCTCTGAATGAACTGCCCTTCACTCTATCTGCGCCAATCTCAACTTCACCATAAAGCCCAAAGACAAAGGGGGTGCTGTTATAGCATGGAGGACTGACGTCTACCTTGCTGAGGCTGTGGCATATCTCAAACACCTCTTACTTATACCTTAAAAAGGACCACATTCTGGACCATCAGGCCACTGTCACCTACACCATCACTAACATCATCAACTCTGGAGCTCTCCCATCCACTGCCACCAAACCCATAATCCCCTTTGCCCTGCGCTGCTCATTTCTATCTCCTACCCAAAATCCACAAACCTGACTGTCCAGGTAGGCCCAATGTTTCTGACTATTCCTGCCCCACTGAAGATGTGTCTGTCTACCTCGACTCTGTTCTACCCCTTGTTTCACTCCCTTCCCTTCTACATTGGTGACACCACATCGTCTTGATCTCCTCAACAACTTTCAATCCCCTGGTCCTGACCTCCTCATTTCTACCATGGATGTCCAAACTTTATATGTTTCTATCCCCCAACAAGAAGACCTTAAAACTCCCTGATTCTTTCTGAACAACAGACCTGACCAGTTCTCCTCCACCACCACTCTCCTCCATCTGGTGAAACTGGTCTTCACCCTCAACAATTTCTCCTTTGGCTCCCCTCACTTTCTTTAAACTGAAGGGGTAGCCATAGGCACCTGCATGAGCACCAGCTAAGCCTGCCTTTTTGTAGGCTATGTGGAACAGTCCATGTTCCAAACCCTTCCTGGTAATGCTCCCAACTCATTGACAATTGCATTGGTGCTGCTTCATGCACTCATGCTATGCTCATCAATTTCATTAATTTTGTCTCCAACTTCCACCCTGCCCTTAAATTCACTCAGTCCATTTCTGTCACCTTTTTCCCATTTCTCAGTCTCTCTGTGTCTGTCTCTGGAGACAAACTGTCTACCGATATCTTATATTCAACAACCTATATCCTGTCTGGGTAGCCTCCAACCTGATGACATGAACATTGACTTCTGTATCTTCCATTAATGCCCCTCCTCCCCTTCTTACCCCATCCCTTATTTGTTTATTTATTATTTTTTATTTTTCCCCTTTTTTTCCTCTCTTTCTCCCTCTGTCCCTCTCACTATAACTCCTTGCCTGCTCTCCATCTTCCTCTAGGCTCCCCTCCCCCTTTCTCTTTCCCTAGGCCTCCTATCCCATGATCCTGTCCCTTCTCCAGCCTTGTATCCCTTTTGCCAATCAACTTTCCAGCACTTAGCTCCATCCCTCCCTCTCCTGTCTTCTCCTATCATTTCGGATTTCTCCCTCCCCTTCCCACTTTCAAATCTCTTACTATCTCTTCTTTCAGTTAGTCCTGATGAAGGGTCTCGGCCCGAAACGTCGCCTGTACCTCTTCCTATAGGTGCTGCCTGGCCTGCTGCGTTCCACCAGCATTTTGTGTGTGTTGCTTGAATTTCCAGCATCTGCAGATCCTCGTGTTTACTGATATCTTTTATAAGCCAACTGAATCCCATGGCTATCTTGACTATACTTCTACCGACCCTGTCTTCTGTAAAAATGCTTTTCCCTTTTCTTAGTTCCTTCACTTTTGCCACATTTCTTTCCAGGGTGAGGCTTTCCTTCAGGACATCAGAGATGCCCTCCTTCTTCAAAGAAAGGGGTTTCTCTTCCTCCACTATTGCTGGCCATGTATGTATTTCCTCCATTTCCCAGACATCCATGCTCACCCCATCTTCCCGCCACCTTAACTGAGATAGAGTTCCTCTTCTGCTCACCCACCACCCCATGAACCTCTGCATCCAATACATCATTCTCCACATTTTCAACCAGATCCAACCACCATGCAGGTCCTCCCCCCCAACTCTCCACTTTCCGCATGGACTTCTCCCTCCATAATTACCTTTTTCATTGATCCCTCCCCACTAATCTCCTTCCTGGAATTATCTGTTCAAGTGACTGAAATGATACACCTGTCCATTCACCTCCTCCCTACATCCATTCAGGGCCCCAGACTGTCCTCCCAGGTGAAGCAACACTCCATCTGCAAATCTGTTGGGGTAGTCTACTGTATCTGGTGCTCTCAATGTGGCCTCCTCTACATTTGTGAGATACAAAGTAAACTGGGGGACTGCTTCGTTGAGTGCCTCCTCTCTATCCACCAAGAGTGGAATTTTCCAGTGGTCAACCATTATGTTCCATACTTGCTGGAATCCAAAAGAATGTGAGAGGATTTTATAGGAGCATAAAATTTTGAAAGGGATAGATAAGATAGAAACAGAAAAGTTGTTTGGTAAACTAAGGGACATAGTCTCAAAATTCAGCGGAATAAAAATAGGATGGAAATGAGGTGAAACTGCTTTTTCCAGAGAGTAGTGAACCTATGGAATTCTCTGCCCAGGGAAGCAGTAGAGGCTACCTCATTAAATATATTTAAGAAACAGCTAGATAGATTTTTGCATAGCAGAGAATTTATGGGGAAAAGGCTAGTCAATGGAGCTGAATCCATGGCCAGATCTTTTTGAGAGGCAGAGCAGGATGGCCTACTCCTGCTCCCATTTCTTATGTAACTGGACTCACCGTCAAATGCAGAACTTATGGTGGAGATATATGTGATGGAGAAAGACTCTGATGCTTTAACTGTACTGCTTTACTTTGAACTGGTCTTAGGTAGCACAAATCAAAGTAACCTTTCACTACACAGACACTTCTACATACCTTCAGATTCTGAATTTTTCCAGCCAAAGAAGAATGTGTTCCCATATGTTGAAAAAGGGAAGGTCTATAGCGAATTCGCAAATTAGCTTTCTGTCTTTCACAATGTTTCTGAGAGAATGAAAATGTGGAAAACATTGAACATCATTTAAATTACCAACAGCCCTAATCATTAAAAGAATGGAAGGGAAATTACAAAAATTACTCTTCAAAAGGGATACAAATCTTAATTACACTGCTTCTTTGACTGGTGATGAAGTATCGGTTGAACAGTATCACACAACTAAGTCTTCAGCTTTGCTCTGCTGATTTTGTTGTGGGAAGAAATAACCCAGTGATTAAAGGGTGTCTGTGTGCTGGAGAAATATTAAGGAGTACAGTGGTCATTTGGCAATATCAAAGAAGTAAATGATATCTTTGGAAATATATTCTGTGCAATTTCATGTTTAAGTCATTGGGGTTGGGTCAGATTTGTTGCTACAAGTGCAGCTGGGAAATATAGTTGCCTTGTAAATGATCAGTGCTTGTAAAAGTCATACAGTAGCAGAGATACAGCACAAAAACAAGCCCTTCATCCTACTGAATCCATACGGATTATGAAGCACCTACATTTACACTAATAGGATCCAATTTTATTCTCTGTACTTTCCAGTCCCCCCCCCCCCACCATCATAGTTTCTCTCCCTCATTTCTGGTCGTCATCTAATCTACCAACCTGTCCATTTTCAATGTTCATTCCACACCATCCTTACTTGTACACGTATCTCTGGTCCTTTATCCTAAAACTCCCTTCCTAACAGCTCTCTGGGAGTCACTTCCCCAGGAGGGCTGCTGTGGTTAGAGAAGACTGCTTTACCATTGCAATCACAAATGTTTGCTTCTCCAATGTTGCTTGGAACTAGAAAATGAATAAAGAGCTAAGTGATCTAATTTCCCGACGAAGAGGAAGGATGGGAGAACGTGTATCTATTCATAAACGGTATATCACACGAGGAGACAAAGTACAGTGAAATAGGAGCAGGAATAGGTAATTTAGCCCTTTGAGCCTTGTCTACCATTTAGTATGATTATGGCTGATTCATGTTGACCTTTTCTAATTCCATTAATAATGTCTTGGTGCGCTGTTATCATTTATAATAGCCTCCAGCATTTGCTATTTTTGAACTCATGATCTTTCAGGATTATATGGCATCTGATTTGATAGGCAAAATGATCAAAGCCAGCTCAGCATTTCATCTCTGTGCAAAACAGGCAGAATAGTAGCAGAACATGTGCAGAAGTGACAGTATGTAAGCAAATGTATGCCAGGCACAATCTGTTGCTATTATACATAATGTACCGACACTTTTGTGCTGGCAAAAACACAAAGTACATCGGCAAAAATAGATGAAGTCAGTTGTTAAGAAGATTTTGTAAATAGCTGGTGCAACTATGGAAAGTCAACATTTCAGTCCAAGGCCCTTCATACGAATTTGGTCCTCATGAAAGGTCTCAGCTCAAAACGTTGACCGTTAATTCCTCTCCATAGATGCCACTTGACCTGCTGAGTTCCTCCAGCATTTTGTGTGTTTGTGTTACTCTGGACTTCCAAGAATTGCAGAATCTCTTGTGTATATCATGAAATATTGCTTGAGCTTGCAAAATTGGTGGTGGGAAAACTAAAACCCCAAGGAGGTATGTATTCATATTGTATAAACAGTGAGGCAAGTAACTTCAACCTCCCTGTATTAGACAAAAAGACATAGGAGCAAAATTAAGCCATTCGGCCCAGCATGTCTGCTCGGCCATTCCATCATGGCTGATCTACTATCCCTCTCAACCGGATCCTCCTGCCTTCTCCTCATAACCTTTGATCCCCTGATTAATCAAGAACCTATCAACCTCCACCTTAAATATACCAAATGACTTGGCCTGCACAGCTGTCTGTGGCAATGAATTCTACAGATTCACCATGCCCTAGCTAAGGAAATTTTCCTCATCTCTGTTCTAAATGACGTCTCTCAATTCTGAGGCTGTGTTCTCTGGTCCTAGACTTCCCCCAATAGGAAAATCACTTCCACATCCACTCTATCGAGGCCTTTTAACATTCAATAGGTTGCAATGAGATCTGCCCCCCACCCCCCCCCATTTCTTCTCGACTCCAGCGAGTACAAGTGCAGAGCTATCAAACACTCCTCATATGTTGACCCTTTTATTCTTGAGATCATTTCCACAAACCTCCTCTGGAACCTCACCAATGCCAGCACATCTTTTCATAGGTAAGGAGCCCAGAGCTGCTTAGAATACTCCAAGTGCTGTCTGACCAGTGCTTTATAAAGCCTCAGCATTACATCTTTGTTTTTGTATTTTAGTCCTCTTGAAATGAATGCTAATATTGAATTTGTCTCCCTTATCCCTGACTAAACCTGCAAGTTAACCTTCAGGGAACCCTGCATAAGAATCTGCAACTCTTTTTTGAATTTTCTCTCCATTTACAATATAGTCCAGGCCTTTATTCCTTCTGCCAAAGTGTGTAACCATGCACTTCCCAATATTATATTCATCTGCCACTTCTTTGCACAATCCCCAAAACTGTTTAAGTCCTTCTGCAGACAGCCTGCTGCTTCAACACTACCTGCTCCTCCACTTATCTTTGTATCGACTGCAAACTTGGCCACAAGCCATCAATTCCTTCATCCAAATCATTGACATACAACGTGAAAAGAAGCAGTCCCAACACTGACCCTTGCGGTGTACCACTATTCACCAGCAGCCAGCCAGAAAAGGCCCCCTTTATTCCCACTCTTTGCCTCCTGCCAGTAAGCCAACCTTTTATCCATTCTAGTATCGTTCCCATAATACTCTGGGCTCTTATCTTGTTAAGGCAGCCTTATTAAAGGCCCTCTGAAAATTCAAATAAACAACATCCACTGACTCTCTTTGTCTATCCTGCCTGTTATGCTATCAAAGAATTCTAATAGATTCTAATCAGGGAAGATTTCCCCTTTAGAAAACCATGCTGACTTTGGCCTATTTTATCATGTGCTCTAAATATCCTTAATAATCAAGTCCAACATCTTTCCAAACCACTGAAGTTGAGCTAACTGACTTATAATTGCCTTTCTTCTGCCTCCCTCTCTTCTTAAAGAGTGGAGTGACATTTGCAATTTTCCAATCCTCAGGAACCATTTCAGAATCCAGTGATTCTTGATAGATTGTTGCCAATGCTCCCACAACTTTTTCAGCTACCAGAAGCTCTCTCATGCATCTGTAATTCCCTTTATTTCATTGTAATACTAATATGTTCAATTTTACCACCTTCTTCTCAAGCTGCAGGGTGAATTCGATTATATTATGTTCACTGTCTCCTAAGGGTTCCTTTGTCTTAAGTTTCCAAAGTAAATCTGGGTCATTACATAACACCCAATCCAGAATTGCTGTTCCCCTAGTGTGCTCAACCACAACATGCTCTAAAAAGCATTCTACAAATCCCTTTCTTGGGATCCAGCACCAACTGATATACCGTGGAGAGTATTCTGACAGGCTGCGTCATAGTCTGGTATTGTGGGGGGGGGGGCTACTGCACAGGACGGAAAGAAACTGCAGAGGGTTGTAAATCTAGTCAGCTCCATCTTGGGTACTAGCCAACAAAGTACCCAGGACATCTTCAAGGAGTGATGTCTCAGAAAGGCTGCGTCCATTATTAAGGACTTCCAGCACCCAGGGCATGCCCTTTTCTCACTGTTACCGTCAGGTAGGAGGTACAGAAGCCTGAAGGCACACACTCAGCAATTCAGGAACAGCTTCTTCCCCTCTGCCATCTGATTCCTAAATGGACATTGAACCCTTGGACTACCTCACTTTTTTTAATATACAGTATTTCTGTTTTTGCACGTTTTTAAAATAAATTCAATATACGTATACTGTAATTTATTTATTTATTATTATTATTAGTTTAATTTTATTTATTTATTTTTTCTCCTGTATATTATGTAGCACTCACATCAACAGTGATGAAATGCTTCGAGAGGTTGGTCATGACTAGACTGAACTTCTGCCTCAGCAAGGACCTGGACCCACTGCAATTTGCCTATTACCACAATAGGTCAACCGCAGACACAATCTCAATGGCTCTCCACACAGCTTTAGACCACCTGGACAACACAAACATCTATGTCAGGATGCTATTCATCGACTATAGCTCAGCATTTAATACCATCATTCCCACAATCCTGAGAAGTTGCAGAGCCTGGGCCTCTGTATCTCCCTCTGTAATTGGATCCTCGACTTCCAAACCAGAAGACCACAGTCTGTGCGGATTGGTGATAACATCTCCTCCTCGCTGATCATCAACACTGGCGCACTTCAGGGGTGTGTGCTTAGCCCACTGCTCTACTCTCTGTATACACATGACTGTGTGGCTAGGCATAGCTCAAATACCATCTATAAATTTGCTGATGCTACAACCATTGTTGGTAGAATCTCAGGTGGTGACGAGAGGCCGTACAGGAGTGAGATATGCCAACTAGTGGAATAGTGCTGCAGTAACAACCTGGCACTCAATGTCAGTAAGATGAAAGAGTTGATTGTGGACTTCAGGAAGGGTAATTCGAAGGAACACATACCAATCCTCATAGAGGGATCAAAAGTGAAGAGAGTGAGCAGCTTCAAGTTCCTGGGTGTCGAGATCTCTGAGGATCTAACCTGGTCCCAACATATCGATGTGGTTATAAAGAAGGCAAGACAGACAGCAGCTGTACTTTATTAGGAGTTTGAAGAGATTTGAATGTGAACAAATACACTTAAAAACGTCCATAGTTGTACCATGGAGAGCATTCTGACAGGCTGCATCACTGTTTGGTATGGGGGGCAGGGCTACTGCACAGGACTGAAAGAAGCTGCAGAAGGTTGTAAATCTAGTCAGCTCCATCTTGGGCACTAGGCTACAATGTACCCAGGACATCTTCAGGGATCGGTGTCTCAGAAAGGCAGCGTCCATTATTAAGGACTTCCAGCACCCAGGGCATGCCCTTTTCTCACTGTTACCACCAGGCAGGAGGTACAGAAGCCTGAAGGCACACACTCAGCGATTCAGGAACAACTTCTTCCCCTCTGCCATCCGATTCCTAAATGGACATTGAGTCTTTGGACATTACCTCACTTTTTAAAAAAAAAACAGTATTTCTGTTTTTAATCTATTCAACATACGTAATTGATTTACTTGTTTATTTATTATTATTATTGTTTTTATTTATTTTTTCTGTCTCTGCTAGATTATGTATTGCATTGAACCGCTGCTGCTAAGTTAACAAATTTTATGTCACATGCCAGTGATAATAAACCTGATTCTGGATTTTATCAATTTGCATGCATGTTGAAATCCCACATGATTATTGCAACATTTCCCTTTTTACACGCCTTTTCTATTCCTGTTGTAATTTGTATCTCACATCGTGGCTACTCTTTGGAGGCCTGAACATAACTTCCATCAGTGTTTTTTTTACCCTTGCAGTTCCTTAACTTGAATCACAAGAATTCTACATCTTTTGATCCTTTGTCACCTCTTTCTTAGGATTGAATTTCATTTTTTTTACCAGCAGAGCCACCCCACCCCTTTGGCCTACTTGCCTGTCCTTTCGATACAATGTGTATCCTTGGATGTTAAGCTCCCAACTATGATCTTCCTTTAGCCATGATTCAGAGATACCCACAACACCATAATTACCCATATCTTATTTATTTTTAAATCTTTTTATTAATTACTATTGAAAATCAACAAAAAAGGGGTTCCAGTGACATCATTGTTCAGAATGGCAGCTTAAATCAACAGCTCCTCCGGAAAATCACATATTTTGCCCCGTTAATTCATCAAATATAAGGTCTTTTGAAAATACCTGAATTGATAAGGGGGGCAAGAATAGGGAGAAAGAATGGAGATAAAAAAAGCACCACTGTGGAGCCTATGGAAGAGAGAGGTACAGTGCGCGGCTCTCTTACACGTGCACGTGGTGGCGAGGCTGACGCTGGGCCTCATGCAGGCGAAGCAGCGAATATGATAAGGATTCTGGAAGAGATAAGGGAAGACATAAAGCAGCAACTCAATGATATAAAGTCAGAGCTTGCCAACGTCAATCAGAAAATAGTGGTGGCAGAGACCCGAATTGAGAAGGTGGAAGATCGTGTGGAAAACGTGGAACAGATACTAAGTAAGACGTTAAAAATATTAAATCAACAGGAAAGTAAATTGCTCGACCGGGAGGGAAGATCACGACGGAAAAATATCGGGATTTATAATGTTCCTGAAGGAGCAGAGGGATTGTCGATGATGGACTTTGTAGACAAGCTGCTATAGGAAGCACTGGAGATACCTCAGACTACAGAGATTGAAATTGAAAGGGTGCATCGTTCGGCTGTCCAGCGGCCTCCCGGAGACAGAGAAGATAAACCGCGTTCAATAGTACTTAGATTCCTTCGATTCAAGAGCACAGCGGAGATTCTACGAAGGGCCTGGGGTAAGAAGAGGGTGTTTTGGAATGGGAAGTTAATATACTTCGATCATGATTACACCCTGGCGGTCCTACAGAAACGGAAGGAATATTTTGAAGTGAAATGAATGTTAAAGCAAGAAAAGATTAAATTTCAAACCCCGTACCCTGCTAAACTGAGCGTATTTTACCAAGAAGGGATGTGACTGTACCCGATGGTGGAGGAGGTGACTACAGACATGAACAGCAGAGGAATGTCCATTAGCGTGGTCAAACCAAGGGAAACTCTGGCTGAGCAGTTGTCCCGAGCTGCTTGGGAAATAGTAAGAGAACCTAGAAAGCAGGGGATGGGAACAGGATGAGAGAAGGATTTTAGGAAGAGACTGTCAGTTCTCTGGGGGCGGCCCTCACCTCCTCCAGAAGAGCCATAAGGTTTGGCTAACTTTAAAAGTGCTGATAAACTAAATGGAAGCAAAATTAGACGGTGATGTACCTAACTTGAGAAATACGTGTTATTATGTGGATTTATATTACTCAATTTTCAAAAAATTCATTCATTCATTCCTTTTTCCTCACCTAAATGAGAATATATACATGGGAGGAATACACAGGGAAATCATTTCTGTGTAATGGACATAGTTTTTTTTACTTACTTTTATAGGTACTGCAGCAGGCGCCCTCAACCCACAGGTAGCAGGGACTATCCCCCACGGCTAGACTTTTCTTCTAGCCCAACCCAGGGTCATCTAGAGACCCCAGCCTTGGAACCACACCTTTGTTATCTTTATTTTTATTATTCACTTTTCTTGGTTCTTATTTGTTCAGGGAGTAGATCGATTAAGTTATATTCTGCAAATTTCAATGAAATACTAACAGATAAATACACTTAGAGAGTAAGACTATATATTTTGGGTATATACCTCAAGAATGGTTGAAAAGAGCTAAATATAAATATTTAATGAATGTACTGCTGTTGGCTGGTAAAAAGACCCTTACCAGGAAATGGTTATCACAGGAGAGCCCAACTTTAAATGTATGGATGGTAATTACAATGGACACTTACAAAATGGAGAAGGTAACAACATCTGTTAATCATAAGTTGGAACAATTTTATTCATGCTGGAAAAATGGTTTAACTACATAACACCCCATAGGCCTGATTTTATTCTCACAATCAATGAATATGTTGTAAAAAAAAAAGTCACTCCCTACTCTGTACATAGTTTTCTTCTTTCGATTGTTCTTTCTTTCCTCTTCTTTCTATAAGCGTATTCCTCAGATAAATATTATGTGGAGGTTTGTGACAAATATGATTATATGATATATATGTACAGTATCTGAAATACATCTTATGGAAATGTTTGATGATGAAACTCAATAAAAAAATAAATTACAAAAATAAAAAATCAACAAAAAAAAAGTATACCAATAATAATAAGAAAAAACAAAATGTTAAAACTATTGTTATTTTGGAAAAAAGAAAGAAGGAAAAAAGAACCCCTACTAACTAAAACAAAAAAAAAACCCTACTAACCGAAAAAAAAAGAGGAAAAAAAACCATTGGGAGCAACCCTGTTACAACCCCAGAGCTATACGCCATACAAGCTCCCATAAAAGAAAAACATCAATCTGCCAACCAAAACCAATTACACAGGAATCAGAAGGGGACCACCTTAATTAACCCAAATCAAATAATAGTAGCGGGCAAAAGAACCCCACCTTTTCTCAAAGTCAAATCGAGGATCAAAAGTTCGACTTCTAATTTTCTCCAAACTAAGACATAACATCACCTGAGAGAACCATTGTATCAAAGTGGCAGCAGAGGCATCTTTCCATTTTAGTAAAATAGCCCTTCTGGCCAATAATGTAACAAATGCAATTACATGTTGGTCTGATATAGAAATACCATGAATTATACCGAACAAAGCTGTCAATTTATTAGGTTGTAAATTAATTTTTAAAGCTTTAGAAATTGTAGAGAAAATAGATTTCCAAAACTGTTTCAATACAGAACATGACCAAAACATATGTGTCAATGTAGCCCTCTCAGTTTTACATCTATCATACTGACTGTCAACATTAGGAAATATTTTAGACAGTCTCTCCTTTGTCAAATAGTAACAATGTACAATTTTAAATTGAATTAGAGAGTGACTGGCACAAATTGAAGAAGAGTTAACCAACTTCAAAATTCGCAACCAATCCTCTGTTATCAAGGTCATGTTAAGCTCTCTTTCCCAATTGTGCTTAATCTTAAGTAAAGGATAATTATACTGTTGTAATAGTAAATTATAAATTTTCCCAATAAAACCTTTCACTAAAGGATTCATTTTGAAAATAATGTCTAACAGGTCAGAATCTTGAATATATGGAAAATTACTTAAATATTCTTGTAAGAAATGTGTGACCTGAAGATATTGCAAGAAATGTGAGTGCGAGAGAGAATATTTAGTTACTAATTTCTCAAAAGATATCAATCGACCTTCTTGAAGCAGATCCATGAAGGAATAAACTCCATATCTAACCACACCACAAGACCTTATTCCCTATACTACGTGCATTCAAGTTTAACACCTTCAGTCCTGTGTTCATCACTCAGTTTGATTTTTTTCTCCCTGTTACACTTTAACTATCCCACTGACTGCAACTTTGCTCTGACTCATCTGCCTGTCCTTCCTCATATCCTCACTACTCACTGCCTGTAGTTGTACACCAACTGCTCAATCTTCAGCCCTATCACACTGATTTCCATCCCCCTGCCAAATTAGTTTAAATCCTCCTCAACAGCTCTAGCAAACCTATTCTTATGGATATTGTCCTCCTTGGGATCAGGTGTAACCCATCCTTTTTGTACAGGTCACACCTTCCCTAGAAGAAATCTGAAATCTTGCCCCTGCACTAATTCCTCAGCCATGCATTCAACTGCCAAATCATCCTATTCCTAGTCTCACTGGCACGTGACACACAAATTGTGGCCTTCTGGATGTACAGATCTAATTGCATTATTCTTTTGATTACTTCATGTACTATCCCTGGCATTATAAGGATCTATGTACTCCACTGTTTCAAACTTTTCACAATTGAGATAATTGTCCAAAGAGTGCATTCTAGAACACAAGGGTTCTACCAGCTTTTACAGTCGTTTGCATCTGGGGTTGGCTTTTTTCTATCTGCCCTCAAATCTATGAATACTTTCAAAGGAATTGGCTGCCTTTAATGAAACAAGATCAAATCACTTCTTAATGACCCAGGGATCATATTCTTAATATACTCAAAGCACAAGGCAACTACTTCTATGTAATTATATTTTATTCTCTTGTTTTTGGTATAATTTTGTTCTGTAATGAGATAACCTAATGGTTAGCATTCCATAATATATCAGTATTCAATTTTAGAAATGCTGGCAAATCATTTAGCAGATTAACTAAAATATTAATATGATTCTTATTAATCTAGTGGGAACTGGCAAAATTAAAATGGTAACATATTCTGTGGTTAATGTCTTCAAAACACAGTTAACTCATAAAAGAACTATCAATGTTCATTTTTTAAAATGTTGATTGATCATATCATCCACTAGGGTATGAAACACAATTCTTCTCTGGATAATGTAGCCCCCCGCCCCCCCCCCCCACCTAGCAAAAAGCTGATGGCCATGTCTGCTACCTAATACTCATCAATCACGTTCTCATATCACAGCTACATTCATATAATTTTTGAAGATGATCTGAGCACTAAGCAATTGAGAAAACCATTAGAAGGCTTGCTCCATAAAGCCTACCACTTATTCTTAAATCCCTAATCACTTCACTGCTATCACAATAAAATCACCACAGCCTTACATCCGAAAGATGAGTGCATTAAGTCCTAATGGATTACACATCGTATGAAAATCAGTACCTCTAGTGAAGCAAAACCATATTATGGTGTATCAAGATTCCTTTAACTGAGGGATAATAAGACACATAATAAAGGAAAATACCTTTCAACTTCTCACATAATTGGTTAATGTAAAAATATAGAAAACTGAGGACTCTGGGACAATGGTTTTTGACCATTACATTACTTTAACTGAAACTCCTTCAACCTGGGAGTCAGATGTAATGCAATAGGTTTGTATAAAGAAAGCTCTCACAATTTTTCTGGTGTCGCACTGTATTGCCAGCAAGAAATTCCTACAACTGCTTTGTCAAGCAAATTTTAAAGACATCTGATTTATCTGTGATATCTTCAATAGTTAAGATTTCCTGGCACATAGATACAGAATTAACACTTGTCAATTGGAAACTATCCTTTTTTTAATCGTTCACAACTCTAGATTTAAAAACGAAACAGAACAACAGGATGGCATATCACATCACAGATTAGGTGTAGTTAGGCATTAGGGCCTCCATAATACAGAGCAGACTGGTTCTTTTAGGAGAATTTAGAACATTGGGCCAGATGGCAGATAGGTGGTACGTGCCACCTTAATCTTAGACTGTGTGATTTTAACATGTCCGCGTGCCCACATATTCTTGCAATTTAAACATGTAGCACTAGGAACAGCAAGATGATTAGTACCTGAGTAGCAAAATATTAACTATTAGTACCTATTCTTAAAGTGCGCTTGTTGAATAATTACACTTCACTGTGAGAGAAAAAGAAATATTACTTAAAAAAGCAAAAGGGGATACTCTCCAGAAGTGAGAGCTCCAGCTGTCTTTTAATGATTGGCTAATTACTTTGGATATACTGTACAGTATTTACATTTTTGTCAAAAATTCCAAGCTTACATTTGTACTGTATTTCAAAATTGCGTGAATAAAATTGAACAATATTTTATTCGATTTGCCTGCTGTTTATCCTGTTCTGTTACTAATGCATTTTTATTCTGTTACTAATATTAATAAAAACTAAAAGATAAAACTGTTAAAAGTAAATGCAGGCACATGTAAAATTGTTTCTAGATATAATGACTATTAATAATCCAGGACAACTCAATATGCATAAAATTCCTATTAAGCTATTGGTTAAACTGATGGAAACAACACCGATTGTGGTTGGAAGTGCCCACGGAGGACATCTTGGAGGAAGTGTGGGCGTAGATCAGCATTGCAAGTGTGTTTAAGGAAATGGTGTTTTAAACTCCCTGTACCACCTATCTTGCCGGTGAACACGCAGTCTCTGGTGAATAAAATCGATGATTTCAGAGCTAGGATGCTGAATCAGAGGGACATTAAGACTGCGTGTGTCCTTTGTTTCACGGAATCCTGGTTAACTCCTTCTGTATCGGATGCAGCGATTCAGATCAACGGTTTACTATACACCATCAGGATAGATCTATAGAGTCTCTCAAAAGCAGAGGTGGAGGAGTATGGCTCATGATCAACTCTTCTTGGTGCACAAATATATCAGTGCTGTCCCAGTTCTGCTCACCAGACCTGGAATATCTAGCAGTAAAATGCTGTCCTTTTTACCTACCACGGGAGTTCTCTGGGGTCATTTTGGTAGCAGTTTACATTCCACCTCAGGCCAATGTCAAGCAGACTTTAGATGATCTGAGTAATGGGATCAACATGCATGAAACAGCACACCCTAATGCCTTCACCATCGTTTTGGGGAATTTTAACCAGACCCGTCTGAAAAAAATCATGAAGCAATTGCCATCAATAGATCACTTGCAACACCAGAGGAAACAACACACTGGACTATTGCTACACCACCATCAAGAATGCCTAACGTGCTATTCCACACCCTCACTTTGGGAAGTCTGATCACCTAGCTGTACTTCTACTCCCTCAGTATAGGCAGAGACTGAAGACTGCAGCACCAGTAGTGTGGACCAAGAAAGTATGGAGAAGGGAAACACAGGAGTGCCTACAGGACTGCTTTGAATCAGTGGACTGGGCTGTATTCAGGGATTCATCTTCGAACCTGGATGAGTATGCTGCAGTTGTTACCGGCTTCATTAAAACCTGTGTAGATGAGTGTGTGCCTATAAAGACTTGCTGAACCATCCCAAAACAAAAGCCGCGAATGAACCAGGAGGTACGTCATCTGTTGAAGGCTAGGTCTGTGGCATTCAAGTCTGTCAACCCAGGCCTGTACCAGAAAACCAGGTATGATTTGAGGAGGGCTATTTCAAGGGCGAAGAGACAATTTTGAACAAGGTTGGAGACGACATCATATGCATAGCAACTCTGGCAGATTCTGCAAGACATTACTTCCTACAAAGCGAAACCCAATAGTATGAATGGCAACGAAGCTTCACGACCAGATGAACTCAATGCCTTCTATACGCGCTTTGAAAGGGAGAACACAACTACAGCTGTGAAGATCCCTACTGCACCTGATGACCTTTGTGATCTCCATCTCAGTGGCCAATGTTAGACTGTCTTTAAAGAGAGTGAACCCTCACAAGGCAGAAGGTCCTGATGGAGTACCTGGTAAGGTTCTGAAAACCTGTGCCAACAAACTAGCGGGAGTACTTAAGGACATTTTCAACTTCTCACTGCTACAGATGGGAGTTCTCACTTGCTTCAAAAAGGCAACAAATACCAGTGCCTAAGAAGAATAATGTGGGCTGCATTAATGAAGGATGGGTAAAAGGCAAGGTGGAAAGGTGATTATGTACAAGTTCTAACCAACTGAAGACAAGATAACTACTGTAAATGAGCAGCGTACCAGAAGGCAGGATTGTCTAAATGCTTGAATAATGTTCATTTCTAGTGCTAACACACGCCAGCACTAGAAATGAACATTATTCAAGCACTTAGACATATTGTTTCTATACTTAAATCAATTTCTTACCCAAATAATTCAGCTCTCTCCAACTGGTTGTAGATTAATTATAACAACATAATAATTAGTTACCTTCATTAATCTCAAACTCCTCAAAAACCAACCAGGATTCCCTTTGTTTCTAATATTTAAAATGAGATTAAATTAAATAGAAACAGCAGCAGAGTTATTTCATTGTTTTTGTGACTACTACTAACAGTAAAAGATAAATAAACTTACTTCATCTTTCTCAGGATTGCAAACTTTCACCCACAATATGTGGTCAAGTAACCAGTCTATAGGCTTGTCCTTGTAGAACATGAGAATGAATTCTATGATTAAGGGCAGGTCAGGAGACTTGAACAATTTTCCTAAATCAAAAAAAGCAAAAGGGAGAATGCTTTAATTTGACTCTGCAGTTATTATGGGGAGATTTTGCCCTTAATAGCTGAGGTATAATCTTAGTCATGACTAAAAATTAAGTAATTTTATAACTATAAAGTAAACTCATTTTAAAGTAACATAGGAAACATTTCACAAACAAGAGAGAATCTGCAGATGCTGGAAATCCGAACAACATACATAAAATGCTACAGGAACTCAGCAGGCCAGGCAGCATCTATGAAAAAAAGCACAGTCGACGTTTCAGGCCGAAGCCCTTTGGCAAGACTGGAAAAAAAAGCTGAGGAGTAGATTTAGGAAACATTTCTTTTGTTTGCAAATTTAGCTTCTAAAAGCTCACTGCTTTGATTGTATTATGAATTAGAACACTTCTAAATTAGACTATTGGGAATTGGGAATTGTGAAACAAATAATTGTAAAATGATCCTGCAGCACAAATATCCAAATTACAAGAGCTGGTCAAATTAAAACTTTGGTGATCTGATATTTAATGACATGTTGAATAATGAGGATGTAGATGCATTACCAAATATAAAGAACAGCAAGTATCTCATATAGAAAATCTCAACCATATGTTTAAAATAATTGATGAATAACCACACTTATTTTTACAAAAATATTACATTTAAAAGTTGTAATCCCCTTCATTTGTTTATTCATACTACTGGCAGTGATGAATTTATAAACTTCCAGACTAACTAAAAAACCGACTTGATATTCAAATACAAAAGAGTTACAAATATCACCAAGACCCTAAAATCAGTATCTTGTTTAACAAGAACAGTCTAAAATATCTCATTATAATTAGCTCAGATATCAGCATTCATTTCTTTAGATTGGTATCAATGAGGAGCTCTTTAAAGACTACAATTCTATTGAGGCTGTATAAATGTATGAAACCTGATAGATATTTTGCAAACCAAATTCTAATCCAAGTTTTGAAATACAATAGAATCTTTTTGTACTATATATCCAGAGCCTGCAAAATAATGCTAGGCTTTCTAATATTATCAGCAGTTACCATTTTCTTTCAAGACAATGACAAATAGAAAAACAAAATTATTCAATACACAGAGTTAATAAGAGTCCTATTACTAAACTGTCACTATAATGCAATAAAAGTTTCATAAGGGGATTTCTCTCTCACCTTACATCTACTGAAAAATACAATGGTAGCTTTTAAACAATCAGAGATTTACATCAAACTATGTTTTTTAACTCTCCCAACCAAATTCAAATACCCAACAAAGCAAAAGAAAATCAATAACTCTGTGAGATCTTATGTGAGAGATTATAACCTTAATTAAAGCACTGAGTAATTTGATAGGCCAATTAGCATTAATTCTGACTGACATATTCAGTTCACTTGAGAAAGCAAACACCCTTGCATAAAACATAGATTTGCATCTTTCCCTCTTCTTTTCGTTGTAACTCCCAAGAAACTCTTTTGTGTCTTTCATATTCACCTCCTCTCTTCCTTAACTGGGAAAATGAAGTATTCCAGACAAGAGCAGCTGCTCCCTATTATTCCTGGCAACAATAACTTCATGAATGACTCCAGCTCGCTGCTACTCCAAGTCCTTCCACCAAAAAGCCATTGGAGACTATACAAGTTCTGTAGCCTTGAAATAAATTCCCATTCCAGAGTGCCAGACAAACTACTTTTCCTGTTAATGTTCAACTCATTTTCAGAGATAATTTCCAAAAGTATATATATTTTTCAAAAAAGGCTGATCAACACATCCATGTCTTTATATATATTGCTGAATGCAGATGCTGGAAATCCAAAACTAGAAATGTTGGAAACATTGCAGATTAGGCAACATCTGTGAAAAAAGAAACTGAGTCAATATCTCAGGTTAAGCACCTTCTGTCAGTTCAGGAGGAGGAAAACAAATTTGTTGTAGGTTGTAGGGAGAAAGACTGAAGGCAAGATTGCTGTGGGGATAAGTTGCCGAGGTCATGTACTCAATGGGTTAATGGTAACAATTAGAGAGAGAGAGAAAGAGAGAGAGAGGGAGAGAATGAACAAAATCTATGAAATAAAAGCAGTTAGAGGGTCACAGTGCAAGGAAAAATGAGCTAATGTTTCAAAATGTAGGCTGTATGACATCCCAGCAAGTCAAGCTGTGCTAGTGGGTAGATAAAAGAAATGGCAAATATCAATACCAATACAGACAGAAGATTTACAGCAGAAGTGACTAGTTATGAGATGGACAGAGAAAGTGAGTTATCTAAAGCTGTGGAATTCAATACTGAGTCCAGAAAGTTGCAATGTACCTTTCAGAAAATGGAACACTGCTTCTCAAGCTTGTTATAACTATATAGAAGAACACAGACAAAAAAGATGCACAATATAGTAAGGAGTACAAGTGAATTAATGCTGTGGGGCTGTTGGGGAGTGGATCAGGAAAATGCTTGAGTGAAGGAGAGAAATTGTTTAGAGGAAGGGAGTAGCAGGATGAAGAATTCCAGCAGAGGAATAGGAGAAAACTGAAGGAAGGAGGAAGTTAGGGCTATGAGGATGAAGAAGGGGCTATTGGCAAGAATATGTCTGTTTTCCCGATTGTGCATGTGGGGTGGGGAGGGGTTGGCACGCACTGTTTGCATGTGGTTAGAGTGCACCTTGCCATTTTGTATGCATATAGTGTACTGGTAGAATCCTGTCTCCAGTTATCTTGGACCTCCTTGCTATTGGACCAAAAGCTCACCCTATTATGTCCCCTCCGTTACAAGATATTACATACAGTCTAGTGAGGAAGCAAGCCGTCCTCAATCCCAAGGGACTGCTTAAAAAACGATTATTTCTTTCTTTTTGTATTTGCATAGTTTGTGTCTTTTGCACTCTCGTAAATGCCCACGTTGGTGAGGTTTTTCATTGATTCTTTTATGATTATTACTCTATTATGGATTTATTGAGTATGCCCACAAGAAAATGAATCTCAGGGTTGTATATGGTGACATATATGTACTTTGAACTTAATTGAATTTTTATAGTATTAACTAGATGAACTGAGTAGACATTGAGAAATAGTTTGTATTAAACAATGTTGAACTGTTGTTGAATGCGTGGTCCAGACATGGGATCATTCCTAATGGGAGTACATAGTGGGAAAATCATGGGCACGAACCCAGGAATTCTACTGTCAGCACTTTGATCTTTTTATTAGGTGATGAAATTCTGTGAAAGGGCAAGTCAAGATGGCACTTGCATACAATGTTCCTTTGGCTGACATCTTCTGGATAGATTGTGAAACCATATATTTCACTTCTTTTACGTCTTTTAATTTTGTTCTTCATTTTGGATGTGATTCTGGAACTGCTGGAGCCTGTGATTTGCTGTTTGGAGATCGTTTGTGTGTTCCTGCACTCAGTAGCCTCCATGAAGATTCCCGGAGGCAGAGGCAGCATACGTGAACCTCATGATGGGCAGGCTGTGGGATGGGGTGTGAGCTGATGTTCGACTTCATTTCACCAATTAAAGCTTCTATTATTCACCGACTGAAACGATGAGGGAGATCGAGGTGAATGCGGAAGGTGAGTGCCAACTGCCTGCCTTTTAATCGCTGACAATCACTCTGCTATGCTAACAGAGAGGGACGAGCCTGCCACTGTGCCCAGAGAATGTTACCCAGATTTTCTGTGTTTTGAATAAGGACTTGGACTATAGACTTTATTTAAGTCTTATAATTTTTTTATATTCTGTGTTTTTTGCCCCATCTTTCTTGTTTTCTTTGTGCGTGGAGGGGGACTTGGGGGTTGATGTGTCAGTTCCATTTTGTTCATTTTTTAATGCGGGAGGAGGGATTGGGAGTTGATGTACTTGTTGTGTTTTTGTGGTTTTTTTGTGCAAGGAGGGGGACTTCGGGTGCGGTTAATGATCGTCCTGCCTTTCTTATCTTTCTTGGTTTCATGGCTATCCAGAGAAGAAGAATTTCAGAGTTGTATACTTTGATAATAAAGGAATCTTTGAATCCTAGAAGTAAGATGATCTTGTACACCACTTCTCCTCTACCCCATTAACAGGTTTTTAAAAGGATTGTTCTGTCAGGACACTATGGTCCACTCCATCAATCCCAAGTCTCCTTTCCACAGCTTCTCATCTTCTTCCCACTTCCATGTATTTGTGTGCTACTTTCAATGTGCCATTAAATAGGATTTGTAGCTCACAATGTAGCCTCTTAATGTCAGTTTCCCGAGACACTTCCAATCCATACGTAAATTCCAAGGCTGGTTCGCTATCACATTCATTCTCTTTCCCAATTTTCCTCTGCCTTCCACACCATTGAGTGAACCATTAGAATCTAAGAAACAGAAGCCACTTTTGTGCACTAATCCCTCAATTCCATAAACTAGTCCCAGGGGAACAAAAATAAATTCTTCCCAACTTTGTCCTGAGTGGCCAATCCTTTACTTTTGAAACTGTTCTGCTCATTCAAGCCCTTCATATGCTTAACCTCCCCTTATAAGTCAAACTGTTGTCTCAAGAGATCGATCTGAACTTGTTCATCTTTCCTTTAGCAGAGAGATAACAGGTGGATACAATAGTCAGGCCCTGTATGATTGCAGCCAGGTGTATCTATTCTATTATTTATGGTTTATAGCAATATAGACCAATGTTCATACATGCATTTTAACTTTGATGAAGAACATCCAGGTCCCTATGAATATAGCACTCTTCAATTTTTCAGCAATTCTACCCTTCTACTTCAAAATAGGCTTTAACAACAGAACCTTGATTAGGTACCTAATTGAACATGGAGTTAAGATAATAATGCTGCTATTTCTGTCTACATTTCTGCATGATCTGGCCTTTTAATCCATTTCCCCTTGTCTTCCCAACTTTTGCCTTGTTCACTTTGGCATTATATTATTCCTTTCTTCAGCCTTCCCCTTTATCCTTTATATCGTTCTCTAAAAATATTTTACTTTTGACTTTTTTCTGATATAATGTTACTGTCCTGAAACTAAAATTATTTCTTCCTCTACAGATCACCTCGCTGAGTTTTCCCAGCATTCTCTGCTTTATGGTGGTGTTTTGTTTGTTCAATTCCTGTCATTGAAAGAGGTGGGACTGAGAATTCAGCAATCACTGGCTAGGATTTAACTTTCCTCCTTTGTCTTCTGATTGACTTTTTCTATCTTCAAAGACACTGCCTGACTTGCTGTGTATTTCCAGCAAGTCATCAAGTCAAGTTTATTGTAACTATGTATATATATATATACCATCAAAGGAGATGTCTCTCTGAACTAGGGTGTACACATAACACATATAACACACAGTAATTTAGGAAAGTAAGGATAAAATTACTGGTGGATTACACATAAATAAGCCAAGTAAAGTGCATACATTAAATATTGTCAGGTTCAGAACAGATTGCCCAGAGATACTTTGAATGCAATGTGGCAGGAGTTCTGAAGCCCATGGCCTGAGGGAAGTAACTGTTTCCCGTCCTGATCGTATTTGTTTTTATGAATTGGAGTCTCCTGCCTGATGGTAGAAAGTTAAAGAGGATGCTGGATGGATGGGTGGGATCGTTAATAATACAGTGCTCCTGACAAATGTCCTCGATGGACGGTAGATCCCCATGATCCTCTCAGCCATTCTCACAGTCTTTGTACCGATTTCATTAACCCCAAAGTTGGAGGCAGCCAAAGAGCTACAAATGATCTTAGTAACAGGCATAAGAAGGTCCTTAACACGATTACATAACATTTATTGTTTCAAGTCAGTAACCTTCCATCACATTTTTACAGGGAAAAAATTAAAATATTTTTGAAGATGACGAGGAAGATAAGTGAGAAAAGAACAAAGGGAAATGACAAAAACAGGAGTAATTTAATGGCAAAATGGATGATAGTGCAAGATAAAAAGTTGGGAAGGCAGGATGATGCAGAAATATTTACATAGTATCAGGATTAATATCTTAAATTCCAAGTTCAAGTAGTTCCTTAACCAAAAGACGGGCTTCTGTTGTTTAAGCTTATTTTGAAGAAGGGCAGAACATGCTGAAAAATTACAGGTTCTCAGTCAGATGCTTAAATGCTCATTGTAAGGCTTCTCAGTGGTACTGAATTTCAGAGGTTGTGTCTGATACTCTGCTGTTCCTGTAACAATGCATCCAGACAAATTTCAACTCCAGTTAAGTGCCTCAGCTTTCTACTTAATGGAGAAACATTATGTTACAGTAAGTGATTGCCCATATTTCACTGTAAATGATGTGAGCAGTTTTACTCTGTGGGAGGGTATCTAACAGGCTTTTAGAACAGAATAGACAAAGGCTGAATGGGAGGTGAAAGGTATTTCTTATTGCAATTAATAACAGAACAGGCCTTTGAGAATTTCCCAAAATGTTCCCAACTTTGCACGAACCACTTGTCAGTATTTGCACGGTATTGCTATTAACCCCTATTGTAGGGGAATTTATAGTAAGGCCATGAGTCATGAGTCTTTAGAACTCTATTCTGCAAAGGGAGGAGAAAGTAATTTGTTAGTCTTTTTAGGACAGAAGTATAATGTTAGTTGCTAAGCAGAGGAGGGCTGTAGGTTGCCACAGACAGACTGGAAATCTAAATTGAGATTACAATCAACTCTGTAGTATATGGTTATTTGAGGCCAAGTGCATTGTGTCAATTTTTCCTTACTGAAAACTTATTTTGCAAAATAGAAGAGCTAATTATAAACATGCTTACCAATAAATCCAAGCTGGGAAAACTCCAAGATCATCCATTCATCAGAAGGCTGATGATGAGCAAAATTCAGAATTGTTTGTAAATAGTTGGGTGTTGCTATGATATCATCCTCTAACTGTTACAAAGACAAAACATTATTACACTGTGTCTTTAAGATAGCAATATACTGCCAGTAAATATACAAGTGCTTACTTTTTTGGATAGGCACTTATGTACTAAGAGAATAAACATTGAATATATAATACAATAGCTAGTAAAGTTACACAGAATTGTATGGAAACTAACCAGAGTATCAAATCAAATCAAGTTTAATTATTATTCAAACTGTATAGATACAGCTGAAAGAGATAGTGTTCCTCTGGGGCCAAGGTGCAAAACATTCAAAATGACAAGCAAACTTCAAATTAGCAAGTAACATGATTCAGGAAGGTGAAAAAGAAGCATATTCACTCGGGGAAAAAAAACATATATATAGACCAAGACCCTGCGCGACGATGTCCGGCAATCGAGGGTCAGACTCCCAATAGTGTACGCACGCAATCCAGCCTGTCATTCCACCGCTCGAACACGGGAGGGCAGCACCCAGCCGAGCGCAGACGCGGTTTCACCGGCTCTGCAGCGGTAGGCAAGACAGAGGTTTGAGGTCTGGTCCTCGCTGCTGAGGATAGATAGTTCCCATGTCGTCCGACCCTCCGCCAGACGAGGGTAACAGACCTGCGTCAACATACAGTACATTATCGCGGTACAACAGAGTCTTGTGGCCGCAAGTGAAATGTCTGAGACGATCTCCCACGGTTGTACTGCACCAACTACAATGCTTCTGAGTAGCGAGTCAGCTCCTCCGACATCCCGGAGGGCTGCTCCTGTCTCCTTTCTCCTTTCCCAATATCCCAGCTGGCTCCTTCGACACCTCGGCTGGTTCCGCTGCCGACACCACTCCAGCTACTCCGATGATCTTGCAGTAGAATTGTCTTTGGATCGTAACAAAACACATTATACAGAGAAAAGCAAGCGCTTTTGGTTGGCCCCCGAGAGGCCGTTGCGTTAACCATCCTATCGGTATCACTAAAGAAAATTTGGGCAGAATCATCCATCTGCATGTCTGTATTTTATCTGAGATAATCCATGTAAAGCACTCGCGGACCTCCTGGCCTTCAACAGTGGCAAGGAAACAGCTACTTCTGGATTTAGAAGCTCTCTCCAACTGTTCGCAGTAGAATTTCCAGACCCATGGCCACACTAGTGAGCAACTGATAAATTCTCAAGACTTCTAACATTTAAGGCAGACAAGTGCCATTTAAGTATTACAATTGCTACCCAGGACGAAAAGAAGTAAATTACTTGCCCTCTTCCAACACACCTTAGTTAGACTAAAGAATGCATCGCGATGATTGGGTTTGCCATTTTTAAGGAATTAGTTCACTTCAGTCCTGGGAGAAAAGTACCACCATACTGAATCTGTGCGTTTAATTTGGGCTTATTTTTGGATAAAAATTAGAGCAGAATTTTAAAATCTTTGTTGAAAAATGCCAATGAGAATACTCTGAGAAAATTTAATATAAAATCTCTGGTTTCACAAAACGATATCCTCTACAGTTCTCTCAAATCCAGGCTTTTATCTCTTTGCTACTAATTCAAAGTGCCCTCCTCTTGCTAAACCACAGTGGTCCTGCTGTATTTTCAATTTATAGCTTTTAATTCCGTGAAAGGTTCTCCAACACTAACAAACTAGTAGCCAGTGTTATTGAAGCCCCTCATTTGTCAGTTACCGTGTGTCAGCTATCAGTCTGATAATGCCTGAATCATATCTTTTAATTAGCCACCTCAGTCTAACATGTAATTAGTGAACGGGGATGGAAACCAGCTGAGGGATTGCATAGGTAAAGAAATACATTAAGATATAAAGGTTGGTTTAACATCAATAATAAACAGATAATAAGTGGGCTTCAACTAAATCATTGTAAGCTACTAGACTTGATGTTCTTCTACAAGGGGCAAATGCACCCATTGTTAAAAAACAACACATACGCTAAATCATCAGTAGTTTTTGCAAGTGCTTGTATTTAGATATATGCATGTCTTCTTTCAACTTTCCATTATATAATTCCATTTTGAAATGGATGAATAAGACTGCTCTTGTACCACACTGTAACAACACACTCCCACCACTGGAATTAAACATAGAAACATAGAAAATAGGCGCAGGAGTAGGCCATTCAGCCCTTCGAGCCTGCACCGCCATTCAGTACGATCATGGCTGATCATCCAACTCAGAACCCTGTACCTGACTTCTCTCCATACCCCCCCCCCCGATCCCTTTAGCCATAAGGGCCATATCTAATTCCTTCTTAGATATAGCCAATGAACTGGCCTCAACTGTTTCCTGTGGCAGAGAATTCCACAGATTCACCACTCTCTGTGTGAAGAAGTTTTTCCTCATCTCGGTCCTAAAAGGCTTCCCCTTTATCCTTAAACTGTGACCCCTCGTTCTCGACTTCCCCAACATCGGGAACAATCTTCCTGCATCTAGCCTGTCCAATCCCTTTAGGATTTTATACGTTTCAATAAGATCCCTCCTCAATCTTCTAAATTCCAGCGAGTATAAGCCTAGTTGATCCAGTCTTTCTTCATATGAAAGTCCTGCCATCCCAGGAATCAATCTGGTGAACATTCTTTGTACTCCCTTTATGGCAAGGATGTCTTTCCTCAGATTAGGGGACCAAAACTGCACACAATACTCCAGGTGTGGTCTCACCAAGGCTTTGTACAACTGCGGTAGAACGTCCCTGCTCCTGTACTCGAATCCTCTTGTTATGAATGCCAGCATACCATTCGCCTTTTTCACCGCCTGCTGTACCTGCATGCCCACTTTCAATGACTGGTGTATAATGACACCCAGGTCTCGTTGCACCTCCCCTTTTCCTAATCGGCCACCATTCAGATAATAATCTGTTTTCCTGTTTTTGCCACCAAAGTGGATAACCTCACATTTATCCACATTAAATTGCATCTGCCATGAATTTGCCCACTCACCTAATCTATCCAAGTCACCCTGCATCCTCTTATCATCCTCCTCACAGCTAACACTGCTGCACAGCTTCATGTCATCCGCAAACTTGGAGATGCTGCATTTAATTCCCTCATCTAAATCATTGATATATATTGTAAACAACTGGGGTCCTAGCACTGAGCCTTGCAGTACCCCACTAGTCACTGCCTGCCATTCTGAAAAGGTCCCATTTATTCCCACTCTTTGCTTCCTGTCTGCCAACCAATTCTCTATCCACATCAATACCATGTGCTTTAAGTTTGCACACTAATCTCCTGTGTGGGACCTTGGCAAAAGCCTTTTGAAAATCCAAATATACCACATCCACTGGTTCTCCCCTATCTACTCTACTAGTTACATCCTCAAAAAATTCTATGAGATTCGTCAGACATGATTTTCCTTTTACAAATCCATGTTGACTTTGTCCGATGATTTCACTGCTTTCCAAATGTGCTGTTATCACATCTGTGATAACTGACTTTAGCATTTTGCCCACCACCGATGTCAGGCTAACCGGTCTATAATTCCCCGGTTACTCTCTCCCTCCTTTTTTAAAAATCGGGGTTACATTAGCCACCCTCCAATCCTCAGGAACTAATCCAGAATCTAAAGAGTTTTGAAAAATTATCACTAATGCATCCACTATTTCTTGGGCTACTTCCTTAAGCACTCTGGGATGCAGACCATCTGGTCCTGGGGATTTATCTGCCTTTAATCGCTTTAATTTACCTAACACCACTTCCCTACTAACATGTATTTCCCTCAGTTCCTCCATCTCACTAGACCCTCGATCCCCTACTATTTCTGGAAGATTATTTATGTCCTCCTTAGTGAAGACAGAACCAAAGTAGCTATTCAATTGGTCTGCCATGTCCTTGTTCCCCATGATCAATTTACCTGTTTCTGACTGTAAGGGACCTACATTTGTCTTAACCAATCTTTTTCTTTTCACATATCTATAAAAGCTTTTACAATCAGTTTTTATGTTCCCTGCCAGCTTTCTCTCATAGTCTTTTTTGCCTTTCCTAATTAAGCCCTTTGTCCTCCGCTGCTGGACTCTGAATTTCTCCCGTTCTCAGGTGTGCCACTTTTTCTGGCTAATTTGTATGTTTCTTCTTTGGAATTGATACTATCCCTAATTTCCCTTGTCAGCCACGGGAATTGCTGTAATGCTGCTAGTGAGTGAGTGTACCACCAGCTGGAAAATAATACATACTAATATTTTATTGTAAATATGAACACAGATGTGTATTTCATTGAAAATTAATTGATCAAATTACATGATTTTAAAAAATCAGAAACATTCAATCTTCAGTTTAAATTTTGACATTTCACTTTTATCAGTAGGGTTTAGAGAGGTTAGAGTATTCTTTAGTTTGGTTAAAGTTCATTCATATTTGCATTGCATTGAAGTACCTCTGGGAAATTTGAATAATTGCCATCTGAATAAAACACTAGAAAATATTTTATTTGCTTTATAAAACACTCATGGGAAGCTATAAACGGTAACTACTGGAGTGGGCTACATCTATTGGGAGAAATAGAGTTGATATGTTTAGAGAAATAGAATTATACAGCAGTCCCATTTGCCTTCATTTGGCCACTATCCATCTGAACCTTTCCATGAATCTGTCCAAATGTCTTTTAAACATAATTGTTCCTATTTCTACCTCTTCCTCTGACAGCTTGTTCCATGTACTGAGCACAATCTTCATGGAAACCCTACCTCTCAAGTCCCCTACAAATCCTTCCCTTCTCATCCTAAACCCACACCCTTTAGTTTTGTACTTCTCTGCTCAGTGACCATGGAGTAAAAGAGACGCTCAGTCTGTCTTCATCACTCAAACCCTCCAGTCCCAGAAACAGCTTGTACTTTCTGCACTCTCTGATAATATTTCTGATTTCTAGTATCTAATATTTTATACTTTATGGAAGGGAACAGTCATTATTATTTTAGAATTCAGATGAATGATCAGATATCACTGGAGTTTCTCAAGATATGGGGGAAAGCAAGCACATGTACAATATCCATGTAATTCTAATTCAAATGTTGGGAAGAAAGTGAAATACACCAGAAGGTCAAAGATGCAAGGACTTCCTGTAAACCACAGAGGTGACAAAGGTAGCTGCACCATCTCTGGAAGAAATCTCTGGTGGGAAGGAGAAACGGGGTTTGTTTTGTTGCTTGTTGTAAGAATCAGAATCAGGTTTATTATAACCTGCATATGTCATGAAATTTGTTGATTTAGCAGCAGTGGTTCAATGCAATACATGATAATATAGAAAAAAATAAACAAGTAAACCAATTGCAGTAAATATGTATATATATATTAAATAGATTAAAATAGTACAAAAATAGAATTAATATATATTTTAAAAAGTGAGATAGTGTTCATGGGTTCAATGTCTATTTAGGAATTGTATGGCAAAGGGGAAGAAGCTGTTCCTGAGTCGCTGAGTGTTTACCTTTCGGCTTCTGTACCCCCTTCCCAACAGCAACAATGAGAAGAAGGCATGTCTTGGGTGATGAGGGTCCTTAATAATGGATGTTGTCTTTCTGAGGCACCGCTCCTTGAAAATGTCGTGAGAACTACAGAAGGTAGTACCCAAGATGGCAAGATAGAGCTGACTAATTTTACAACTTTCTGTAGCTTCTTTCAGTCTTAGGCAGTAGCCCTTTCCCACCGCCCCCCCCCCCATTCCAGACAGTGATACAGCCTGTAAAATGCTCTGCACAGTACATTTATAGAAGTTTTCAAGAGTTTTAGTTGACGAACCAAATCTCTTCAAACTCCTATTGAAATATAGCCACTCTCTTGTCTTCTTTATAGCTACATCGAAATGCTGGGAGCAGGTTAGATCCTCAGCGATCTTGACATCCAGGAACTTGAAATTGGTCACTCTCTCCACTTCTGATCCCTCTATGAGGACTGGTTCATGTTTCCTTGTCTTACCCTTCCTGAAGTCCACAATCAGCTTTTTCGTCTTGCTGGCATTGAGTGCAAGGTTGTTGCTGTGACACCACTCAACTAGCTGATATATCTTGTTCCTGTACACCCTCTCGTCTCCATTTGAGATTCTACCAACAATGGTTGTATCTGTGTTGTGTTGTGTTGTGTGTGTTGTGTTGTGTTCTGTGTTGTTCTATCAAGCATTGTGGGCGTGTTGGCACCAGAATGTGTGGTGACACTGGTGGACTGCTCCCAACCCACTCTCAGGCATTACGTAAACAACACATTTCACTATATGTTTTGATGTACACTTGAATTATGAATCTCTGACTGATCAGGTGAGTTGCAGATCACAATGAATAACTTCTCTGACACAAGTACCAAATTCCTTATGAGAATTGGTATCGGAAACTGCTGTTGTGTTACAGTGTAGGATAATGACATCCAGCTGTTTCCGTAGCCAGCCAAGGTTGCTGGCCATCACTGCAACTCGGAGAAACCCCGATGCAGAGATGGAACTGTCTGTCATTCTTCGGTGTTTGTCTCTTCTTGTCTTCGCCTCTGTGGGGTAAGTCAGGTTGTTCTGCCATTGCCCTGCAGGGGTTCTGTCTTGTCCTCGCCTCCGTGGGGTAAGTCAGGCAATTCTGCCATTGCCTTGTGGGGGTACCTGTCTTTTCTTGTCTTTGCCTCTGTTGGGTAAGTCCGGCCGTTCTGCCGTTACCTGATGGATGGACCTGTCCCACCTTGGTGTGGAGATAAAGTTGAGTCCTGGCTTGGCTAAGCATAAGTCCCAGCTCTATGTTTGTGTACTGTCCAGTCTCATGTTAGTGTCATGTTAAAGATGAGTCCCGGCTTTTTGAAGGATAAGTTCCATTGATGTACAGTTCCCATTCTGTCTCCAAGCTCCAGCCTCCAAGTTATCAGCCTCCCATTCCAAGACCCCAGCTTCAAGCCTCAAGACCCAAGACTACAGCCTGCAGCCTCCAGCCTCAAGACCCCAGCCTCCAGCCTCAAGATGCCAGCCTCCAGCCTCGTCCAGTCCCATAGCCATGTCATGTCCTTGCCTGGTTCTGGGGTCCGAGCCCGAGGCAAGACCCAGGTTCTGGGTCCTTGTCCAGTCTCTGGTTCGGGGTCCAAGCCCAGGCTCCTAGTTCATAGATCCTTGTCTGGGTTCCCTGTTTCTTGTCCATGTCCTAGCCCAGGTCCTGCATCCTAGTCCTGTTCCTAGTACTTCAGTGTCTGTGTCTTGCATTTGGGTCGGTTCCCAGCGCTCTCCACTGTGACATTATGTCTTTTGTACTCTTCTTTGTTGTAGCGGGTTCATGAGCTCCACACAGAAATGAAGATTAAGTAGCTTGATGACATTGGAGCAAAGTATTGCCAGTAATATAGTTCTTGAATCGTAAATACAAGGGAGTCTGAAAACATGAGAAAATCTGCAAAATGTAGGAAATCCAATGCAGCACACACAAAATGCAGGAAGTATGTTGCTTTGGAAAGCTACCTGGCCTGCTGAGTTCCTCCAGCATTTTGTGAGATTCTGCAGATTTTGGAAATCCAGAGCAACACACACAAAATTCTGGAGGAACTCAGCAGTTCAGGCAATGTCTAAGGTCTCGGCCCAAAATAGTGACTGTTTGTTCCCCTCCATAGCTGTTACCTGACCTGCTGAATTCCTCCAGCAATTTGTGCATGTTCTGGACTTCCAGCGTTTACAAAATCTTTTGTATTTATGATTTGCTGCTCCACTGTGAACACTCTTTGTCATATGTCTACTCTGAAGGAGTTTAAATCTTCTCTTCAATGTGAGTTCTGTGAGAGCCTCTCTCACAGCTTCCTCTCTGTGATCTCTGCTGGTCTCCATGTACTCACCCAGACTCACTACCACAGCTATGTGTCCCTCCTGAGAACTTGCTTCTACTACATCTTGTTCAACATAGCTTCCAGGCCTCCTAGTTTAGGTCCAGTGAGGATTCCAGGTACCTGCATTCAATTGATCTCTTCTGCCACTTGTCCCTCTGGATTACCTTTACACCTCTCACCTCGCACCTTCTCACTTGTAGGAAATCACAAAGCAACACACAAAGCAGGAAGTGTGTTGCTTTGAAAAGCTGCCTGATCTGCTGAGTTCCTCCAGCACTTTGTGTGTACTGTATTGCAATGAAGTCCTTGAATGTGCTATCCTATAATCCATGCAGACCTGATTGGGTTTTCGCTGGCTCACTGCCGGGGGGACATTGGAAGTACACACTTAGAATCATCCGTTGACGGCTATACTCTACTGTCAACACATGAAAAAGGGCAAAGCAGCAATAGATCCTCAGACCCAAAGAATATTTCAAGAAATTCAGCACTCACAATGATAACTAGAGAACTTTGGTGGCAATCACCGTCTGGAGAAACAGGTGCAGTCATCAAGGACAGACAACAGAGATCCAAGGTTGAGGTTTGCAAGTGAGTTAGAAAGCAGAGTATAGCTTCCACGGGTGAGTGGAGATGTGGCCATTCAGGGATGCATCAGAAACACCTCCAGCAATATGACCAAGCATGAATGACTGACTTTCTCCTGTCTCCTATCTCCTTTAAACCACATCTTCCTCTTTAAGACTGTATTTCATTGCAGCTATTTTTCAAAGTGGTTGCCAGATGAATTCCAAAGCAGCAAGCCAGTGCAGAAACAAAGCTCAAGATATTTGTTTGTCATCTGTAGGCCAGAATTAAATTATTGTCTGCCGTAAACCTCTGCTGCCATGGACATAATCTAATTAACCTTTGTCAGTACTGACTACTATGATGCAAATCAGATAAAAATCTGAGATGATAAATTACAAAGGATTTGACCATACTTGCTGCTTAGTTTTATTACATATCTGAATAAGCGCTAATATATTTTAAAGCAAGTCACATAGTAAAAAGTATTATTACATGTATTTGAAAATAGCATTCTCTGTAGTTTAATAATAATAATAAATGCTTTATTGATCCTGAGTGGGATATTCTACCTTAATAAATAAAAATCAGACCTAATACTGGCAATCCAAGCAAGGAGTCAAAGAATAATGCAGATATATGCAGTTTGATTGCAGTCATCAGTATGAGACCTGACTAAAATAAGGTGGGTAATAGACTGAATTTTTCTCTGACCAAATAAACAAAGCTTTGAATATGTGTCATTTCATTGAGTGCATCACTTCTTTTGGATTCAAATAAATCAACCATAAATTTAAGGAGGAACAAACTGGATGATCATCTCTTTGCAAATGTGCAGCAAAATAAGTGTCAAGTAATTGGGCTACCTGTGAATTTTTAGATCAGCTTACGCCAACTTCAGTTATACTGAAGAGCGGGTGAGAGCAAATTGGTGTCTTTGTTCAATCTGGTGAACTGCCGTTGTACAATTGCATTCTGCATCAATTCAAGGATGAAATTATGTTTCATTAGTATAGCCCTGTGTACAATATCTGGTTTGTCAGAAACAATGGAGCTGGTGTATAGCTTTGGAAATTAGATAACTATTGGAGTAAATCATTGTTAAAACCGACTCCACTGCTTTCTGTGGTCACATGTTAGATTTGCACTTGTCAACACAACCAAATGGTAACCAATGCAAAAAAATATATACAAAAGATGATATTTGGAATATGCTTTGGAATTAAAATACCAACAGGACTTTGACCAACTATTGAAAAATATTTGATTTGAGCTTCTGGTGATAAAACAAATATCGGAAAAAAAGGTCATTTTGTTCAGTGTCTTAAAACTCATTCTGATATGTTTCCACCTTCATAATATGGGCAGTAATTTGGTGAAACATATCAAACATTATACGTCCCACATGATTTTCTTTCATTTTATTTAGAAATCAGACATGTCACAGAGCAAATAGACAATTTGCTCTACCAGATTATAATTGTTCAATGAAATCAGGCATCTACCTCATTGTGGGTGCATTGAATTGAATTGACTTTATTTCTTACATCCTTCATATACATGAGGAGTAAAAATTGTTATGTTGCATCTCTGTCTAAATGTGCAATGAACAATTTATAGTAATTTATAATAAATAGTATGAACAACAGGACAGTCAATATAACACAGAAATACAGTTGCGTCAGCATGAATTAAGCAGCTTGATGGCCTGGTGGAAGAAGCAGACCTGGAGCTTGTTGGTTCTGGCTTTTATGCTGCAGTACCGTTTCCCCGATGGTAGCAGCTGGAACAGTTTGTGGTTGGGGTGACTCATGCCCCCAGTGATCCTTCAGGCCCTTTTTACACACCTGCCTTTGTAAATGTCCTGAATAGTAGCAAGTTCACATCTACAGATGTGCTGGGCTGTCCGCACCACTCTCTGCAGAGTCCTGCGATTAAGGGAGGTACAGTTTCCATACCAGGCAGTGATGCAGCCAGTCAGGTCGCTCTCAATTGTGCCCTGGTAGAAAGTTCTTAGAATTTGGGGGCTCACACCAAACTTCTTCAGCCGTCTGAGGTGAAAGGTGCTGCTGTACCTTTTTCACCACACAGCTGGTGTGTACAGACCATGTGAGATCCTCGGTGATGTGGATGCTGAGGAACTTAAAGTTGTTCACCTTCTCAACCCCAGATCCATTGATGTCAATAGAGGTTAGCCTGTCTCCATTCCTCCTGTAGTCCACAACCAGCTCCTTTGTTTTTGTGTCATTGAGGGAGAGGTTGATTTCTTGACACCACTGTGTCAGGGTGATGACTTCTTCTCTGTAGGCTGCCTCAATATTATTTGAGCTTAGGCCAATCAGTGTAGTGTTGTCAGAAAATTTAATTAGTAGATTGGTGGCAACACAGTCATGGGTATACAAAGAGTAAAGGAGGAGGCTTAGGAAACAGGCTTGAGGGGCACCTATACTGAGGGTCAGAGGTGAGGGAGCCCACTCTTACTACCTGCCCGTGTCTCAAACCCTCGGTGAGATAGGGAGTTGTCTATCCCAGCATGTGAAGACAGACTCCGGCGGATTGAGCGGACGAGACCAATGGAAGGTCCAACGGTCAAGAAGGCGGTCTCTGCAAGCGTCGTGGAACGTGTAGAGCAGGACAAGACAGCGAAGACGTCCTGGTCATCCACTGCACCTAGTCCCATCTCCAGCTGTCTCAACTCTTGTCTTGCCACTGGATCCAGATGGGAATTGGGAAGAGAGGGTGAGGATGACGCTGCGCAACTCTCCCTCACTTAAATACAAATCACGCGCTAGTCTCGACACCATAATGATGGTGTCGAGGTCCTCATCGATGTCAACGATGGACGAACAACCAACCTGCCCGTGATCTGACATTGTTAGATTTAGAAATCTATTTACAGAGTCATAGAAAAGTACAGCACAGAAACAGGCTCTTCAGCAAATCTAGTCTGGGCCGAACCATTTAAGCTGCCTACTCCCATTGACCTGCACTGGGACCATAGCCCTCCATAGCTCTACCATCCATGTACCTATCCAAACTTCCCTTAAACGTTAACATTGAGCTCGCATGTACCATTTGCGCTGCAAGCTCATTCTACACTCTCACAAACCCCTGAGTGAAGAAGTTTTCCCTCATATTCCCCTAAACTTTTCATCTTTCACCCTTATTTCATGACCTTTAGTTGTAGTCCCACCCAATCTTAGTGGAAAAAGCCTGTTTGCATTTACCCTATCTATACTCTTCATAATTTTGTATACCTCTATCAAATCTCCCTTTTATTTCAATGTTCCAAGGAATAAAGTGCTAACCTATTTAATCTTTCGTGTACTCAGCTCCTCCAGTCCCAGCAACATCCTTGTAAATCTTCTCTGTAATCTCTGAACTTTCCTGTAGGCCTCACCGATGTTTTATATAACCTCAATATAACATTCCATCTCCTGTATTCAATACTTTGATTTATGAAGGCCAATGTGCTAAAAGTTTTTTAATGACCCTATTAACCCGTGACACCAATTTCAATGACTTATAGACCTGTATTCCCAGATCCCCTTGTTTTATAGCACTCCTCAGTGCCCTACTGTTCATTGTTAAAACCTAACCTATTTGGTCCTACTGAAGAGCAGCACCTCACACTTGTCTGCATTAAATACCATCTGCTATTTTTCAGCCCATTTTTCCAACCAGTCCAGATCTTGCTGCAAGCCATGATTCGCTGTCCACTGCATCCCAAATCTTGAAGTTATCTGCAAATTTGCTGATCCAGTTAATCACATTATCATCCAAATCAGTGATATAGATGACAAACAACGACAAACCCAGGATCGATCCCTGCAGTCAGAGAGGGTTCCTAATCAGAGAGGCAACCATCTACCATCACTCTCTGACTTCTTCCACAAAGCCAATTTTTAATCCAGTTTATGACCTCATCCTGAATGCTGGGTGGTTGAACCTTCTTGGCCAGCCTCCCATGCAAGACCTTGTCAAATGTAAGAAAGTGCACAGAGCAGGTCAAGAGTATCGGTGGAAGGAACAATAGAATCAATGTCTCAAGTCGAAGATGCTTCATTAAAACTTCACTCTATCTTCATCAGTGCTCCCTCATGTTCTGTGTGTTTCCAGTCTTCGACATTCCTTTGGATCTTCACCTCTATGAATGTATTTTCTACCGTTTTAATGCCAGCATTAATCTTTTTGATGCATATTTTAATTTTGGTTTGTGTTTTGAAAAATTTACAATAACGTCTGCTGAAAATGCCATTTCTAGCACAATTGAAGTATATTAGTAAGAAAGAAAACCTTTATTCCAAGCTCCCAAATACCTGAGATCAATTTTAACTGCCCACAGGTTCTCTGCACTAACCTATGATAAAAAAAATCTATATTTCTGGCATTTTTAGGGAACATGTTTATCGTTTAGCTGTTATTCTAATTATTCCTTGGCAAGATACCAACTTCTTTTCGATTTGTTCCTATGAAAGAAACCAGCATGCAAATTGGTGAATGGCAAAAGTAATTACTGGAAAAGTGTACAAATGCCCTTGAGAAAGAGCAAGCATTTGTCATCCAGGGGCTGTGCAACATGAACAAATGGAAGGTATTCACTTCATAACTAAGTCTGTGTTTACTGCATGAATTAAAAATGAGAATGTTAGAAGCAGCTGTCATATTTGTCGCTTAAAGTTTTTTGAATCTCTATCACACCAAAATCCTTGCTGAACAGATTGTAACTGAATCACCTGAAACACTTCGAGCTTTAGAATTGCACAATTATCAGAGATACTCTAATGGGCACAAGAACAATAGCATCTCATTTCTTCACAGAAGGATCGTATGGCCTACTGTTATTATCGCATTATGGCTACAATATTAGTCTCTTGGCAGACTGCTGTGAGACTCTTGTGCCAATCTCAATAGACTATGAAAGGATGTGTAAATCTGCAGCATTTGGATCAGAGTTACACAGATATTAATTGCTTTAGGCTGTTTTTGGTTTTTATTGATAGACAAAGACATTACAGAATGGGATGAAAGGACAAAGGATTTGGGCATGTGCATATTCAAATGGAACAGACAGACCACATGAAAAGAGACTGAAGATTTTCTGAATGCATATATCAAATTCATGTACTATTTAAGTGTTTTTAATCTCCTATTTGTCAAATTGCCTTATTAACTGTTACCAGTGCAACTTGCACTCATAAAAGTATCGAATCACTAAGTAATACAAAATTGTTACATTTATGGCTTTATTATTCTGATTGTAATTGCATAGTGTAGCTCTGGTGAAAGTGCAATCGTTCAGCCCATTCTAGCTGGAAAGCAGGTCATTCCACCCCTGGTGATACATCCATGACAAGCCCCATTTCCACAAGCAAATGGGGAAGGATTCAATGCAGATCTGGTAGGTTATGGCACCCCAATTATATTAAGGTCAGCCAATGTGGCTTTAGGAAACTTCTTTCACCTCACTCCAAAAGAAAAGCCTTCAAGCTTTTCTTTAGCCTTGAAGTCACGAAGTGGGTTACTACTATTTACATTCACAAATTAGTTCTCAGATACTGTATGTTCTTTTCCTCTGAAGTCAGCGAAATCATCAATTCAGCCTACATCTAATTCTCTAGTCAGTGAAATCTAATGTCATCGGTAACAGTCATTAGCGTTCTCTGCTAGAACGGGAAAGTGTTCATCACCCTATATAGTCCTAACACAAGGTCTTTTACCTACCAGGTTGCTTTCAACAGTTTGTATTTGCACATGACTGAAAAGTAATTTTAATGCAAAATGACACAACAGTATTAAGTTAAGAGTCTATTTGTGTTTACTTCAACCCCCTCCTAACATTATTTTAAATCTAAGTACCTCAAAATAGATGTCTTGCAAGCATAGAATGTATATTTATTCCGAAAACACAGATCGAAACACAATCATTGATGAAACAAACTGGTCAAGCAACTCGGCAGGTGGAGCAGCATCTGTGGGGGAGAGGAGTTTACAGTGATTCTGTGTAATGTCTGCGAGTCCCCTGAAGGGTCAGAGACAGCCTGCCCTGTGGTTAGAGGAATGTGTGTGTGTGTGTGTTGGGGGTAAGAGCCTTGTTGTACTATTGTTGTTTTGTTTGCTGTTGTCCTGTTGTGGTTGCTTGTGTGTTCTGTGAACATGGTGGGGTTGCTATGTTGATGGGGGAAAATGTGGCTACACCTGCGGGCTTCCTGCAGCACATCCTTGAGTTGTGTTGGTTCTTACCGCAAACGACACATTTCACTGTTTGTTCCAAAGAACATGCGACATATTAATTAATCTGAATCAATGTTTACTCAATATAAAAGAGAACGTTTAAATGCCATTGTTTGAATTGGCAAAGGAAATCAAGGAGTAAAAATGGGACAGAAGTGCTGTTTATTACTGCGAAGCCTCTTCCGGTGATGCCTACACCGAAGAAGTTTAATTCCTGTTGTTTATTTTCTTCCCTGTTTCTATTCTACCCTGATATCCAGAGGATAGTACAGTCTTTCGGATTGCTGATTGTATGGATTAACTACAGTTAAATTCACCAAAGAATATCCGAGAAAGGGGATTTTGTTAAATCATCGATTTCTTTCATGTCAGACTGCTATATAGTTATAGAGATTTAGAGCATGGAAAGAGGCTGTTCAGATCACTCTGTCCATGTGACCAATAATCCTCCTTTTTTATAATAAAGCATTTTTAAAATTTGCCCTATCAGCTCATCTCAGATTCTAACACTGATACTCATACCAGGAGAAATTTACAATGGTCAGTTATCACAGCACACAGTGCAGATTAACACAGAATACCTTTGGGATGTGTCAACTCAAAGGACACTTCAATCATTAAGACAGAAACACTGCAGGAAAACCAACTACCCTTTCAGGGTTTCACAGATTTGATGTAAGGAAAATGTGAAGTATTCACCAAGGATGAAAAAGGAGATCATGCTTTTGCTACTGCCACTGCTGTTCTTGGACGACAGTTCAGCATTCAGCACCAGAATTCCCTCCAGGCTCGACAAGAAGCTCAGACAACTTGGCCTTCAACCTATCTTGTGTAGCTGGATCCTGGACTTTCTGTCAAATCGCCAGCAGATGGTAAGAGTGGGCTCCCTCACCTCTGCCCCTCTGACCCTCAACACAGGTGCCCCTCAGGGCTATGTCCTAAGCCCCCTCCTTTACTCTCTGTATACCCATGACTGTTTCGCCACCCACAGCTCCAATCTGCTAATTAAATTTGCTGATGACACTACACTGATTGGCCTTATCTCAAATAATAATGTGGCAGCCTACAGAGAAGAAGTCATCACCCTGACACAGTGGTGTCAAGAAAACAACCTCTCCCTCAATGTCGCAAAAACAAAGGAGCTGGTTGTGGACTACTGGAGGAATGGAGACAAGCTCACCCCTATTGACATTAATGGATCTGGGGTTGAGAGAGAGGACAGCTTTAAGTTCCTTGGCATGATCATCATCTCACGTGGCCTGTACATACTGTCTGTGTGGTGAAAAAGGCACAACAGCGCTTCTATCACCTCAGACGGTTGAAGAAGTTTGGTATGGGCCCCCAAAGCCTAAGAACTTTCTATAGGGGCACAACTGAGAGCATCCTAACTGGCTGCATCACTGCCTGGTATGGGAACTGTACTTCCTTCAATCGCAGGACTCTGCAGAGAGTGGTGCGGACAGCCCAGCGTATCTGTAGATGTGAACTTCCCACTACTCAGGACATTTACAAAGACAGGTGTGTAAAAAAGGCCCAAAGGCAAAATAAAGAGCCCTGAAAGTGAGACCATCGGTTGTGGGAACACCAGAAGTAGAATGAGTGTAGTTATAGACACAAAATGCTGGAGGAACTCAGCAGGCCAGGTAGCATCTATGGAAAAAGAGTCTAGTCAACGTTTACACTACTGATTCTGATGGAAGTTCAAATTAATGATCTTCAGTAAAGTTGTCATAACCTTCAGTGCCTTTCTTTATTTCATTTGAAAGCTTTTAAATCCTTGAATCTAGTTCCCATGAGATGAACTGTGAGTGGTCCATATAGTGCTAGATGGTTGGATGAAATTGATTTCTTAAGGGTTCTACAATTGTATAACAAGTAGCATAAAGTTACCGTTACTATACCTGTAAATAAAACATTCCTTTGGCTTGAGCATACATCATTAAAAAGCTGTAGTCCAAGTTCTGTTTTGTCCTCCACCTGAAAGCAAATATAAATAACAGAAAATTTCAAGGCATCACATTTGAAGAGGACTTTATACAAGGAAACCGAAATATATTTAGAAGACTATTATAGTAATATCTTAGAAACACGAGACAGCAGATACTGTAATCTGGAGCAATGAAATGGTGTAAGAACTCAGTGGGTCAGGTATATCTATGGAGATACAGGCATGTTTAACTCGATGACTCCTCTCAGTCTTCCCATTTCCCATAAGATTTGATCACAGCGGATTCTACGAGGCCAACAAAGGATGATACTGTCCTTCTAAAATGTATCTTTTATTATCACAAGATCCTGCTAGACATTTAGAACTTGACGTACTGCAGGTCTACCTCATCAGCAGATTGCTCGTTGGCAGAGAAACTGAAGGAACTGGAGTTGGTGCAGGTCTTGCTGCTGCTTGCGGCAGAGAGGCTTAGGAGGAGTCAGTGGGCGAAGGAGGCCTGCTGTCTAATAGCGAGTGACCGTCTTTAGTCGCTTTTCTTGTGATCGCAAGACCCTTTTGGACATTGTTAATGTGGAATGCTGCAAGTCCGATTCACTGATATCTTGGTGGATGGCAGTGGAGCTGTGTGACCTCAGTGGTAGCGAGGACTAGGCCTCAAGCCGCAGTGTCACCTGTTTACGGCCACCAGGAGAGAGGCAACGAAGCCACTGTGCTCCACCAGGGGTGGTGTGGTGTGGCGTCCAGGCTGGAGTCGGTGCTGCCCCCCACCCTCCTGGTATTCTCGGCAGAAGACAAACTGTATTGTGTTCAGCTGCAGATTTCTGCGGCATTCATGGACAAGATCAGGACTATATTTTCTTCCGTGGCTGTATTTTACTGATATCTTACATGTGCTTGCTATCTGCATGTGCTATGTATGACTGTTGGTACTTTGATTTGCATCTTGACCCTGGAGTAATGCTGTCTTGTTTGGCCATATTCATGGCTATTCATGTATGGTTGAATGACACTTAAGCTTGAATTGAATTGAAATAACTCTCTTCCTCCACAGATGCTGCTTGACCTAGTAAGTTCCACCAGCAATTTGCATTTTTTTTCTGCAAATAGCAACATAGTTTTGCTTTTGCATCATCAATCATCTTGAGTAACTGGTGCTTTGTACACTACATTCAAGCCAGTAGAATTGCAAAGAGTCTAACCAGAGTTGTGGAATATTGCACTGAAGTTTCTGTAATGCAATTCAAATGGTGTACTGGTCGACAGCATATGCAGACTGATGTTGTGTGTGGCAGCCATTGGAATTGTGGAAAAGGGCTCTACTGAGTCTTTTACAAAGTGAGATGTTGGGACATTCCTGGCACCTAATGGAATTCAAGACCTTTTCATAATGGCAAGCAATACCTATGCGGACTTGTCACAAGATCTATTCCCACAACAGTGCAAACCTCAGATAAAACTATTGACAGAAAATTATTTGCATATACGTGATGGCCATGTAAGATGAGGCAAAGTAACATGTTGTAGTAAATATAATATTGAAAATCAAAAAAAGAGCTGCAGATAATAGAAACATCCAGCAGCACAGAAACATTACAGACATAATTTGTCACTTGTTCTGAATGTTAATTTGTTCCTTTAGAATACAAAGAATGTATCACCTTTTACGTGATGCACATTGCCTTTTCTATCATTGCATGCTGATTTTATAGAAATGCATGGCACAGTCTGTTTCAATAAATTGTTCAGTCAATCAAAGTTCAAAGTAAAGTTATTTTCGAGATACGTCACCCTATACTACCCTGGGACTCGGTTTCTTGCAGCATTCACAGTAAATGTAAAGAAACACTGAAGAATCAATGAGAAAAAACACTCACAAAGATGGACAAACAACCAATGTGCAAAAAGAAAGGCAAGCTGTGCTAATACAAGAAAAACAAATAGTAATAATAAATAATATAAGTAATAAATAACATTGAGAACATGTTTTTCAGTTTCCTTGAAAGTGAGTCCCTAGGTTGTGAAATCAGTTTAGAGTTGAGGTGAGTGAAGTTATCCACACTGGTTCTGGAGCCTGATGGCTGAAGGGTAGTAACTGTTCCCGAACCTGTTAGTGTGGGACCTAAAGCTCCTGTATCTCCTTCCCAATGGCAGCAGTGAGAAGAGAGTATGGCCTGGTTGGTGGGGTCCTTGATGATGGATGCTGCTTTCTTGTGGCAGAAGTGCTCAATGATAGGGGGTGGTGGGGTGGGCTTTTCCTGCGATGTCCACTACTTTTTTTTTAGGTTTTTCCATTCACTGGCAATGATGGTGTTACAAGAATTAACTCAACAATAATATTCATTTAGGCACTGAGAGAATCTGTATTTACTGACAAGTACCATTATGTCTCAACTAATAAGCATGTGAATTTACACAACTGAATACCTGTGTGCGCACCTGCTAGTTTCCCCTGACCTCCATGAACAGTCAAAGAATAGAAAAGGTAATACCCAGGGGCAAGAGTTTATGCTGGCCAGGTGTTCCTCATGGTCCAGATGTGATCTCCACACGTCCGTCATGTGGTCCTCCACATCGCGATGGTTCATCTCCAGAGAGTTGTCGCTGCCTGTACTTCCAAAATCCTCCATTCTCATTCTTTCTCTTACCTGATCAATCTATGACGTTTCAGTTTTGTTGGCTCATGGTCATCTGATTGACCTGTATCAGCTTCTCATTGGATGTGGCCCAGGCTACGAGCAGTGTTGCTTTATGGTTCTCCCTTCAGCCTTCTTCCTTCAGCCTTCTTCCTTAGTCAATTTCTAACGCAGACTGGTTCAGATCAGTTTAACCAAGTCAGCCAAACACTGGACCCAGATGACCAGATCACAAACTGCTCCTTCTGCAAACAAATAGCTTCCTACCTGAGAGTAGTCTCAGGTTTAGCAGATCATTAGCAGAAAATCCTTGTGTCCACGTTCAACTGCTCTGAATACCCCAGAGTTTACCAAATAGTACACAAAATGGCCACCTCCATTCCTGTCACCCTATGGCAAGAACAAAGACTTTTTGTTCTGTCTGTTTCCACTGCCCTTGCCTCATTCCTGTTCAATGATTTGTCAATTGCAGTTGTGTCTGGCCAAAAATGTTTCCATATGGCCAGTATGGATGCAACCAGTCAAGATACTCTCCACTGTGCATCTATAGAAGTTTGTCAAAGTTTCAGATAGCATGCTAAATCTTTGCAAACTTCAAAGGAAGTAGAAGTGCTGCCATACATTCTTTGTAATGGCAGTCACGTGCTGGTCCAAGGACAGATCCACTGAAATGACAATGCCAAGGAATTTAAAGCACTGACATTCTTCACCTCTGATCCCCTGATGAGGACTGGCTCTGTAGTCAATGATCAGCTCTTTGGTCTTGCTGATGTTGAGTGAGAGGTTGTTGTGGTGGCACCGTTCAAGCAGATTTTCAATCTCCCTCCTATATGCTGATTCATCACCACCTTTGATTTGGCATTCTGGTTGCTTCAGATTTGTGAACCCCTTTCTTCATATTTGCAATTAGAGATATTTAAGTTAATGGAGCAGCAGAATCACCCATTTCAGTTCGATCTTCTAAATCAAATCACAAGTCTGATCTCACCAAGGGAAGTTCAAAACTGAGCTGAGCCCAAGGGACTCTTCAATACCCGACCCTATCCCAACATACAGAGGCATGTCTTGTTGGGCTCAGGTCAAGTATCTAGTCTCAAGCATCATCTTGGCCTTGAAATAGTTACACTTTTCTGTTGCCCAGCAGCTGGAGCAACATGCTATGTCTGTCTTCAGGTTCTCAGGTCACGAGTCCCGTCCGTCAGCAATTAGAGCAGTGACTGGCTTCAGCAGCAGTATGGAGTACAGCCAATGTCAGCCTCAGAGTGAACGAGGCCAGACCTCCCGAGGGCTGAGACAACAGAGGTAGGCCTCCCCTGTGCCGGCGACTGCCCATTTGTACTGGAGGATGCTGCTTCCAGTACTCTGCCCTCTCAGCAAGGGACATTATCTTCCTGAAGTCATGGGAGGATTGTCAGGAGCTCTCCTTTAGCCGCGGATGGGTTATTTCTTTCTGTAGGGCCTAACTCTTGAATTGCCTCATGTGAGGAAGGGGATTTGTTCTCAGCTTTTTTCATGGCCTGCATGTAAAGAGTGATCTCACTCCATCAGAGATCAGAGCATATCCACCCCCAACTGACTCCTGCTGACCCCTTCCCCCCATCTCACCTTGACAGCCCTGTGATAGACCCGAGCTCAGCTATTCCCAACCCAGCCAAATCGCAAAAGACCTTCTCCATATAATGGGAAAAAGATCAGGAATCAGTTGGAACGATGTTTCATTAAATTCAATTTTCTTTACACAAATGTTCAACAAATAGAATGAAGTTAAATAGAAGGGATAAGTACATTTACTTGTAAAGATCTAACTCACTGTGAGCCAAGCTTGAAAATGGATCATTTCTTTTCCTATCAGATCCAACATCACATTCTGCTGGGCTTTTGCAGCCAGTCTCTACTAACATCTGAATATCCAATCTCTTGTGGCTTGGGCTCGATTGAAACTTGCAGTGAAAGGTTTTCAACCGACTGTTTGACCAATCAGATACACTACAATTCCTAATCCATTGCCACACCCACTCATCAGCGTTGACCTGGGTCCTTTTCATAAGAACAATATAGAATAGGTGCAATATGGTTACAGTAGAAAAATATTTAATTTGACTTTGAAGGCAAAATATACAGTACATATATACTCAGTGGCTACTTTATTTAGTTACACCTTGTTAATGCAAGTATCTAATCAGCCAATCATGTGGTAGCAACTAAATGTGTAAAGCATGGTCAAGTGTTTCAGTTATTGTTCAGACCAAACATCAGAATGGGGAAGCAATGTGATCTAAGTGACTTTGACCACGGAATGATTGTTGGTGCTGGATGGGGTGGTTGTTTGAGTATTTCAGAAACTGCTGATCTCTTGGGATGTTCACACACAATAGTCGCTAGAGTTTATGGAAAACGGTGCGAGAAACAAAAACTCCCAGTGAGTGGCAGCTCTGTGGGTGAAAATGTCTCGTTGATGAGAGAGGTCGGGAAGAATGGCCAGACTGGTTCAAGCTGACAGGAGGGTGTTAGTAACTCAAGTAACCTGTGTTACAATGGTGGTGTGTGGGAGAACATCTCTGAACACAGAGCACATGAAACCTTGAAGTGGATGGGCTACAGTAGCAGAAGAGGATAAACATAAACTCAGTAGCCACTTGATTGGCTACAGCCTTTCTCCCTGCTCTCTCCTCTATGGGCAAGGCAGTTCTGAACCCAAACCTGCAATGCACTATGGAGCTCATGCATCTCTGTTTTCTGAACCGACTCACCATGATGGACCTTATCAAGTGCCTCACTAAAGTCCGTGTAGAAAACGTCACTGCCTTTTCCTCATCAAGCTCCTTTGTCACCTCAAAATAAATGTTTGACCAAGTTCGTAAGGCTTGGCCTGACCTACACAAAGCCGTGCTGACTGTTGCTAAGCAAGTAATGCTATGTTTTATAACTTCAAAACATTAAACTAAAGGAAGAGATGGGAGTCTGAAATGTGAGTCTAACTTCATTTTTTACTTTAAGAATGCTTAATCAAACAATGTACTTACAAGATTACTCAAATATTAGTGGAATATTAAATACACAGCACTCCTCCCTGTTTAGCTATAAGCTCCAACTCAATACAGAATGCATCTCAACTGTGTAATACAACTATTATATACAGATGTCCACAGCACAGTAAATCTTAAATTGTCCCATTCAGCCCTAAAGATTTAATTGCTGTGGAGGATTTCTTACTCTTGTGGGATAATGACTTTTCCGACAAGGGGAACCACTCTGCTTGGCAGGTGAGACATGAGGCTGTGAAAACAATCTCAGCTTGTGGGGCCTCCTCCATTCTGAGAATGCAGGAGGTGGTTCAGACTGCAGTAGACACCTTTTCCTTCTTCCTTTTTCTTCTCCTTAGTTTGTGCATCTTGATCTAGGTAAAGCACATTTAGTTCACTGGAGTATTCTCACATTAATCCTTCCATTGTTCCCTTTATTATCTGATCTCTCCTCTTGTTTTCCTTTTTCATCTACCTGACATGTTCTTGGTATGTGTCCTACTTTGTTGTATTTTCTGCAAGTTTTGCCTTTAAATCTGCATTGGTTTGGTGTTTGTGAGCCTCTGCTGCAATGGTAACACATTTTGTTCAGCCACGCACAGATGTTGTGATCTTGTATATGCTCACTTGCATTCCCAACTGTAAGTCAATTGCGTCTCTGTCTGCTGTTTCCATTCATACAGCGATTTCAATGGCTCTTTTAAATGTGAACCCTGCTTCAGTTAGGAGCCAGTTTTGAAAGCTTTCTTTTAAGATTCCACAAGCAAAACAATCTCTCAGTGCATCATTAAATCCATTACTGAACTGACAATGCTCAGGCTATCTACTCAATTCAGCGACGTATGCTGAAATGAACTCCCATTCTTTTTAATTCCACTTATGAAGCCTAAAGCATTTTGCAATTAACAATGGCTTCAGTTCTAAATGTTCCTGCATTATTTTCACAATACAAGCCAAGCTCTTTTCTGCTGGTTTGATTGGAGCAGTAAAACTTGGAAGCAAATTGAATGCCTTTAAACCCAATGCACTCAGCAAAATTGATGCATCTTTTGCATCGGCTATTTCATTTGCGTCTCTTAGCTTAGTATACCTGAGCCCGTTATCTTTTGTGGAATCAAACACGCTAATCTTTCCGATGTAGCCAGCCATTTCTGTGCTTTTTTATAATTATTATCACCAGGTACTCACTCTTTATGAACCTGTAAATTTTTCCATTTTCTGAACTTTAAAAAAAATCTGATTGTGTCTTCCCATCCAAAGAACACGTACTGCACTGTATTTTCTACTCGCCATCCCTCGCTGTATTTTTTTTAGTTCGAATATCTAGCTGCGCTTCAACAGGTCAATAACTGTCTCGGGTTTGTTTCAAAAATACCTTGACACCAATGTTATGTTTTGTATCTTCAAAACATTAAACTAATTCAAAGGAAGGCACAGGAGACTGAAATGTCTCTCACTTTAAGCACTGCCAATACATACCACGTGGTAATGAAATGATGTGTGCAATTCATGCACTTTTACGTATAACCCATAATGAATTATATAAACAACAAAGAATGCTTAATCAAATAGTATATTTACAACATTTCTCAATCATTACTGAAATATTAAATGCACAACAGACTTGCCTTTTCAAATGTGCATAAATTAGTATCCTCTCCAGGAGCATCCCTACCAATGGTGTGACTTGTTCAAACCCCATTCTTGAATGAACTGCATCCCTTTGTGGTTATGGTTATATGTACCACATTTCAGATTCAGATTTATCATATGTACTTTAAAAAATACAGTGAAATATGTTTTGTTTGCATTAATAACCAATGCACTCAGGGACGTGCAGGTCGCCAGCAGAGCATGCCCATTAGGAGGTACGTAATGAAGTGTCCACTGAGTCAGGTTTCTGCTGACCCACCTTGTTCACAATCAAGTACCAGTTTATAGTTTGTAAACAAAGTGGGACAGTGGAACCCTGATTGGATGAGGACTAACCAATCAGGAGGGATGGATGATGGGGATATAAATACCACCAGACTAGACATGCCCAGACATCATCCCTGATGAAGATGGCAAATTTTGTCATCGAAACATTGATTAAAATTGTACCTGTACCCGGCTGCAAGCCCGAGAAGAGTTTATTCATCATACATGCTGGGAAAGCACTAGTTCCCTTTTCAGAGCTAGAAAGGGTCTGCCATTCAGGATTGAGAGAGAAAAAAATGCCTTCACTCAGAGGATTATGAATCTTTGGAATTCAGAATCAGAATCAGGTTTATTATGACTGACATATTTCGTGGAGTTTGTTGTTTTGTTGTAGCTGTACAGTAGAAACCAAAAAACTATAAGTTACAATAAAAATAAAATAAAAAGTGCAAAAGATGAATGCTGAGGTAGTGCTCATGGTTTCCTGAACTACAGAAATCATCGGCAGAGAGAAGAAGCTGTTCATAAAGCATTAAGTGTGTGTCTTTAGGCTCTTGTACCTTTTCCCTGATAGCAGTAATGAGAAGAGTGCAGATCCGGGGTGATGAGAGTCCATAACGATGGATCCCACCTTCTTGTGGCACCGCCTTTTCAAGATAACCATATAACCATATAACAATTACAGCACGGAAACAGGCCATCTCGGCCCTTCTAGTCCGTGCCGAACGCTTACTCTCACCTAGTCCCACCGACCTGCACTCAGCCCATAACCCTCCATTCCTTTCCTGTCCATATAGCTATCCAATTTAACTTTAAACGACAACGTCGAACCTGCCTCAACTACTTCTGCTGGAAGCTCATTCCACACAGCTACCACTCTCTGAGTAAAGAAGTTCCCCCTCATGTTACCCTTAAACTTTTGTCCTTTAACTCTCAATTCATGTCTTCTTGTTTGAATCTCCCCCATTCTCAATGGAAAAAGACTATCCACGTCAACTCTATCAATCCCCCTCATAATTTTAAACACCTCTATCAAGTCCCCTCTCAACCTTCTACGCTCCAAAGAATAAAGACCGAATCTCTTCAACCTTTCTCTGTAACTTAGGAGATGAAACCCAGGCAACATTTTAGTAAACCTTCTCTGTACTCTCTCAATCGTATTGACATCTTTCCTATAATTCGGTGACCAGAACTGTACACAATACTCCAAATTTGGCCTTACCAATGCTTTATACAATTTCAACATTATATCCTAACTCCTATACTCAATGCTCTGATTAATAAAGGCCAGCATACCAAAAGCTTTCTTCACCACCCTATCCACATGAGATTCCACCTTCAGGGAACTATGCACCATTATTCCTAGATCCCTCTGTTCCACAGCATTCTTCAATGCCCTACCATTTACCATGTATGTCCTATTTTGATAAGTCCTACTAAAATGTAGCACCTCACATTTTTCAGCATTAAACTCCATCTGCCATCTTTCAGCCCACTCTTCTAACTGGCCTAAATCTCTCTGCAAGCTTTGAAAACCTACCTCATCATCACCATCAAGGTGTCTGAATATAAGGAAGGAGGGTTGTGCCTGTGATAGAACTGGCTGAGTCAACAACCCTTTGCAGCTTCAGAGTCAAAATCAGAATCAGATTTAATATCACTGGCACATGTTGTGAAATGTGTTGTTTACAACAGCGGTATATTGAACTACAGAAGCAAAAACTATAAATTACAATAAGAAATATATGTAAAAAATTAAATTAAATAAGTTGAGCAAAAAGAGCAAAACAAATAGTGAGATAGTGTTCATGGATTGATTGTCCATTCAGAAATCTGATGGTGGTAGGGAAGAAACTGTTTCTGAAACTCTGAGTGTGTGTTTTCAGACTCCTGCACCTCCTCCTTGATGGTAGCAATGAGAAGTCAGCATGTCCTGGGTGACGAGGGTCCTTAATGGATGCCGCCTTCTTCAGGCATCCCCTTTTCAAGGTGCCTTTGATCCTGGGGAGACTAGTGTCCATTATGGAGCTGGCTGAGTTTTAAAATTTCTGCAGCTTTATCCAACTCCGTGCAGTGGTCACTCCATACCAGGCAGTGATGCAACCAGTTAGAAAGCTCTCCACAGTAGTTCTATAGAAATTTGCGAGTGCCTTTTGTGACATACCAATTCTCTTCAAACTCCTATTGAAATTCAGACACCATCATGCCTTCTTTATAATTACATTCCTATGTTGGGCCCAGGATTGATCCTCACAGATGTTGACACCCAGGAGCTTCCTCGACTTCCCCTTCCTGAATTCCAAATTAATGTTTTAGTCTGACAGGCGTTGTGTGCAAGGTTGTTGCTGCAACTCCACTCAACCAGCTCATCTAAAATTCTGCCAATAATTGTTATGTCATCGGCAGTTTTATAGCTGGCATTTGAGCTGTGCCCAGCTTCACTGTTGTGGGTGTAGAAAGTGAAGTAGTGGGTTAAATATGCATACTTGAGGTGCACCAGTGTTGACTGTCAATGAGGAGGAAATGTTATTTCTGATCTGGTTGGACTGACACTGGTCTCCCAGTGAGGAAGTCAAGGTTTCAGTCACGGAGGGAAGTACACAGGGCCAGGTTTCGGAGCTTTTTGAATTGAAGTGAAGGTGTGATTGTGTTGAATGCTGAGCTGTCATCAATAAACAACAGCTTGATATAAATCCAGGTGATCCAAGGCCAAGTGGAGAGCCAGTGAGATTTCATCTGCTGTAAATCTATTGTGGCAATAGGCAAATTGCAGTGGGTCCAGGTCATTGATTAGGCAGGAGTTGATTCTGGCCATGAGCAACCTCGCAAAGCACTTCGTCACAGTGGATGTGAGTGCAACTGGGCAATGGTCACTGAGGCAGCTCACCCTGCTCTTCTTGGCTGGTATATTAAATGATATTCTTCTGCAAGTTATAAGATAATTTTATAAGTAACTACTCAAATTTCACTTATAATTTAGGTTTACTTCAATTTCTTTACAAAAAATAATAGAAACGGGGAATTTGGGAATCATTAAAACAGATCTCAGTGATATTTTTCTGTCATCTGTACGTTTCCTTTGCTGATTAAGTAAACATTCAGAGAAATATAGTCCCCTCCACTTTACTTCTCACAACACCACCCACAAGTGCTATTGCATTCACCTGCTCAGTCCATTATGAAGCCCCAATCACTTTTGTTTGGATAGAGACTAAAAATACCTAGCACTTTGCTTCTTCAGTGATGTTCTACAGATTTGTCAGATTGATAAACATATGTTCACCAGTAATATTAAAGAACAGAGACCTGGGTCACAGATTAGACCAAGATCTCCTGGAGTGGTGCGTCTGCAGAGGAACAAAATGATTTATTTTGTGCCTTCTCAAGGGTAATTAGAGATGGACAATGCCCAGGTCCCAACAAAAAAAAAAGTTCCTAGGCTTGAAAATGTGCATTTGTAAGTATTTAAGGGATATTTCATGATGCACTTAAACATTGCATTATTATGTTCCATTTATGTGTGTTTTATATTTAAAAATCCCAATTTGCATTTGATAAAATATCTAAGTTTAATTTAAAAGCATCACAGCATGTATACATTCATTAAATATAATATATGTTCAATTTCTAAAGCATTGCAGTGATTAGTTTTGTCAAAGGCATGTGTGTTGTATCACAAGCATACTGCAACACAGCCTCGTAATTTCCTCAAATGTGCTATGAAGTGTAAAATGAGACTTTTTGAAGGGTGATACTTTGTTGTTTTAAGTGCCTAGGTATTATTTTATTTATTTTAATTGCAAACTGTTTATAATCATTAGGAGCTAATTGAACCACAGCTGCTTTGCCTTGTGTTGAATAACATTTGATACCAGTAATGAATTAATTAAGTGACACAGGTGTTTCCAGTTATTAATAACAGACATTTTCCTCTCTGAAAATAAAACAGTCATCCCTGATGACACAGGCTTCACCCTTACATGAAGACAGCACACACGAGCTGACTAAGTCTATGCCAAGTCATACCTGACATCATTATCGACAAGTGTGAGCAAAAACGTCCAATATGCTATTGCTTTGTTTGTGAAATAATTTTTCATTTAATATCTCAAGGGCATTCTTGTGACTGACACTGATCCATAACTCCATGTGCATTGGCAGAATGTGTCTCAGGTAGTCAGCTACTTTTGCTCAATTCTGTCGTCGCTCATTCCTCTCCATGTGAGTTTTAGGAGGGATCACATGCAAGAGCACTTGGGGCAATACTGAACTCTTCCAGTTAACAACGACCAGACATAATATTGAAGTTCAATTCAGTGATGCATTTCACCTGCAGTTTGAAGGGCGGCATTGTCATAAACTCTTGGGAGTTGACTATATATATATAACCATTAAGCTTCCTTGACCGATTTGTTTTGCAGCTACACAACTGCTTTGCGGATGGATGTACAGTGAGGCTCAGCTGTGCCAGAAAGTAGTTGGGCCAATATTGTGATTGGCCAGCACCAATTAAAACTAGCCTGAACCACTTTAGACTATTTAAATAGGTGCATTATGGCACCAGTGGATTTTCAAATTCATACACAAAAACATTCTGAGATGGAAGAAGACCTAACAATAGCACAGCATGGGAGAAAATGGCGTCCAAGACCTTCTGATGCAGCATTAGATGTCTCAACAGAGGAATTAAGAGACGGGGAAAGGTAGCTTCAGCCCAAAGGAGCCAGATAATGTTGGGTGACTGTGCCACAAAACGGTGCTACGAGAAGTCTAATAACCTCACAAGGGAGATCAACATCAGCAAGTCAACCTTGAAATGCCATTTACCACCACTAGTGGCAACAACTGCTCTTGTATCATTTCCCAATGACTCACATAGCAATAAGCTCTGGTGATCAGGAGCCACATCATGTAATTGCAGCTTCAGAGGTTTATACCTTTTCATTGTAAATTCATGGAGTTATACAGCACATGAAAATTCTAATTCATCCAACGTGCCCCAGATGCCCACATAAACTAACCTCATTTCTTTCCTTTTCGCCTGTATCCCCCTAAGACTTTCCAATCTATGCACCTGTCCAAATACTTGTTAAATATTGTAATTCTATTTGCCTTGACCACCTCCTTTGGCAGCTCATTCTTTTTATTTCCCACCGTCTGTGTGAAAATCCTACCTCTCAGATCCCTTTTAAAACTTTCCCTTAAACCAATGGTCGCTAACTTTAGACTCTTTCACCTTGAGATAATTTTTCATTTAATGACCTTTCCACCAAAAGCGTCTCCGTCTGTATGATGCCTGCTGTACATTGTTGTGTCGAATAAAGAAGCTGCTTTGTATCTACCAGTGACTCTGTCTCTCCGGTGATTTCAACCACGCTACAACATTTGGTGTCAGGAGAGGGATACTTCGTGACCCATTGTGTGGCCAGCGTTCCTAGCAGTCTAAGTGGAGGTATCATGAACACGGAGAGCTGAACTGTTGAATGGGGCACGACTGCACAAGCGCGTGTTAGTCAGACCATGAGGCAGCGGGAGTGTTTAAAAGCAAGAAGATTAACGGAGCGGGCGACGGAGTAGTGGGAGGCAGAATAGGAAGGCTTTGGCTCGAGAGGCTTTGGCAAGCAGAGGCTGAGGACCAGCTTCACTCCAAGTGAGGTAAGGCTGGGTAAGTTCCTTAAATTAATTTAATTACCTTAGGAGTAGGTAACGGAAGCAGCAGTTAGGGCAGTTGAGGGCTCCGTTTGCAGTATGTGGGAAGTCAGGGCGAGCACAATTGTCCCTGATGACTACACCTGTAAAAGGTGCATCCAGCTGCAGCTCCTGACAAACCGAGTTAGGAAACTGGAGCTGGAGCTGGATGAACTTCGGATCATTCGGGAGGCAGAGGCAGAAATAAACAGGAGTTACACGGAGATAGTCACCCCTAAGAGTCAGGAGACAGGTAGCTGGGTGACTGTCAGGAGAGGGAAGGGGAGTAGACAGAATGAGCAGAGCATCCCTGTGGTCGTTCCCACCAATATTAAATACATCATTTTAGATACTGTTGATGGGGACGACCTACCAGGGACAAGTTGTAGTGGTTGCATCTCTGGCACCGAGACGGGACCCTCAGCTCAGAAGGGAAGGAGGGAAAAGAGGAGAGCAGTAGTGATAGGGGATTCATTAGTTAGGGGGACAGATAAGAGGTTCTGAGGAAGAGATCAGGAATCCTGGATGGTCTATTGCTTCTCTGGTGCCAGGGTCCGCAATATCTCGGACCGAGTTCTCGGTATTCTCAAGAGGGAGGGTGAGAAGCCGGATGTTATGGTCCATGTAGGGACTAATGACATGGGTAGGAAGAGTGAGGAGGTCCTGAAAGGTGAGCTTAGGGGGTTAGGGGCCAGGTTAAAGGACAGGACCTCCAGGATAGCAATCTCACGATTGCTACCAGTGCCACGTGCAGGCAGATTTAGAAATAGTAAGATAGCGCAGATCAACACGTGGCTGAAGACATGGTGCAGGAGGGAGGGCTTCAGATTTATAGATAATTGGGCAGTTTTCCAGGGAATGTGGGACCTGTTCCAGCGGGATGGTCTACATCTGAACTGGAGGGGGACAAATATTCTTGTAGGTAGGTTTGCTGGAGAGGCTCCAGTGGATTTAAACCAGATACAAGGGGGGAGGGGATCCAGAGTGTAGGAACAGAAGTAGGGGAGAAGGTCATGTTTGACAAATCTTGTTGAATTTTTTGAAGAGGTTACTAGGAAAGTTCACGAGGGTAAAGTGGTGGATGTTGTCTATATAGACTTCAGTAAGGCCTTTGACAAGGTTCCACACGGAAGGTTAGTTAGGAAGGTTCAATCGTTAGGTATTAATATTGAAGTAGTATTAATATTGGAGGAGAGGAGAAGATGGCGGTGTGACACAGCGCACGCGGCCACTGCGAATTGATATCGTATTTGTTAAATAGGGGCCGTGCACACTCCTGATTTGTTGGAGACGGATGTGAGAAGCACAGAGGAACATCTGGAGAAACTTCTGAAATGTCTGCTTCGCTGCCGCTGCCACTGTGCGATCGAGAATCTCCGGAGGGGAAGGCCCCAAGTTTTCGACTTTGCCTATTGCCTGTTGCTGGGGCCGGGGTCAAAGCACTCGGCAGAGATGGTGCTCGGTGCTCGGTGTCGGAGGGCTGGTCGGAGGCTCGATGGTTTCGGACGGACTCAGAGTCGGACTGTGGTCGGGTGCTTCCAGGATGCTGCATCGGCAAGTTTGCGGCGCTGGAAGCTCATGGCAGGGAGAATCTCTCCCCTCAACCGTCTGCGTGAGATGATGGGACTTTCGAGAGACTTTGAGACTTTTTTTACCGTGCCCATGGTCTGTTCTTCATCAAATTACAGTATTGCTTTGCACTGTTGTAACTATATGTTATAATTATGTGGTTTTTGTCAGTTTTTTTTAGTCTTGGTTTGTCTTGTGTTTCTGTGATATCATTCTGGAGGAACATTGTATCATTTCTTAATGCATGCATTACTAAATGACAATAAAAGAGGACTCTGTGTCCTCATAATCTAATCGAATCTAATCTAATCTAAAATGGATTCAGCAGTGGCTGGATGGGAGATGCCAGAGAATAGTGGTGGATAACTGTTTGTCAGATTGGAGGCCGGTGATTAGTGGTGTGCCAAAGGGATCCGTACTGGGTCAAATGTTGTTTGTCATATACATTAATGATCTGGATGATGGGGTGGTAAATTGGATTAGTAAGTATTCAGATGATACTAAGATAGGTGGAGTTGTGGATAATGAAGTAGGTTTTCAAAGCTTGCAGAGAGATTTAGGCCAGTTAGAAGAGTGGGCTGAAAGATGGCAGATGGAGTTTAATACTGATAAACGTGAGGTGCTACATTTTGGTAGGACTAATCAAAATAGGACATACGTGGTAAATGGTAGGGCATTGAAGAATGCTGTAGAACAGAGGGATCTAGGAATAATGGTGCATAGTTCCCTGAAAGTGGAATCTCATGTGGATAGGGTGGTGAAGAAAGCTTTTGGTATGCTGGCCTTTATAAATCAGAGCTTTGAGTATCGGAGTTGGGATGTAACATTGAAATTGTACAAAGCATTGGTAAGGCCAAATTTGGAGTATTGTGTACAGTTCTGGTCACTGAATTATAGAAAAGATGTCAACAAAATAGAGAGAGTACAGAGAGGATGTACTAGAATGTTACCTGGGTTTCATCACCTAAATTACAGAGAAAGGTTGAACAAATTGGGTCTTTATTCTATGGAGCGTAGAAGGTTGAGGGGGGACTTGATGGAGGTATTTAAAATTATGAGGGGGATAGATAGAGTTGACGTGGATAGGCTTTTTCTATTGAGAGGAGGGGAGATTCAAACAAGAGGACATGAGTTGAGAGTTAGGGGGCAAAAGTTTAGGGGTAACATGAGGGAGAACTTCTTTACTCAGAGAGTGGTAGCTGTGTGGAACGAGCTTCCAGCAGAAGTGGTGGAGGCAGGTTCGATATTGTCATTTAAAGTTAAATTGGATAGCTATATGGATAGGAAAGAAATGGAGGGTTATGGGCTGAGTGCAGGTTGGTGGGACTAGGTGAGAGTAAGCATTCGGCACGGACTAGAAGGGCCGAGATGGCCTGCTTCCGTGCTGTAATTGTTATATGGTTATATGGTTAATACCTCAAAGGCATTCTTGTGACTGACACTGATCCATAACTCCATGTGCATTGACAGAATGTGTGTCAGGTAGTCAACTACTCTAACTATGCTCCTCATAATTTCATAAACATCTACTCAAGCTTGCTGATGTATGCTGAGTCACCGTGGTGATGAATCGGCCTATAGGAGGGAGATTGGAAATCTGGCTGAGTGGTGTCATAACAATCTCTCACTCAATGCCAGCAAGACCAAGGAACTGATTATAGACTTCAGGAGAAGAAAACCAGAGGACCATGAGCCAGTCCTCATTGGAGGATCAGAGGTGGAGAGGGATATCAGCTTTAAGTTCCTAGGTGTTATTTCTTCAAAACACCTGTCCCAGGCCCAGCACGTAAGTGCAATTATGAAGAAAGTACAGGAGAACCTTTACTTGCTTTGGAGTTTGCGAAGATTCAACGTGACATCTAAAACTTTGAAAAACTCCGAAAAATATGTTGTGGAGAGTATATTGACTGCCTGCATATGGAAATACCAACACCCTTGAATGAAAAAGCCTACAAAAAGTAGGGAATACAGCCCAGTCCATCACAGGTAAAGCCCTACCCATTGTTGAGACCTCTACGTGAAATACTGTTGCAGGAAAGCAGCATCCATCATCAGGGACCCCCACCACCCAGGACATGCTCTCTTCTCATCACTGCCAACAGGAAGGAGGTACAGCAGTCTCAGGACTCACACCACTAGGTTCTGGAACAGTTACTACCTCTCAACCATCACATTCTTGAACAACAGGATAACTTTAGTCAACTTCACTTGCCCCATTATTGAAATGTTCCCACAATTCATGGACTCAGTTTCAAGGACTCTTATTCTCGACATTTATTGCTTATTTATTATTATTATTTCTTTTTTTGTATTTGCACAGTTTGCTGTCTTCTGCACGCTGTTTATTATTCCAGAGATTTATTGAGTATGCCCACAAGAAAATGAATCTCAGGGTTGTATATGGTGACATACATGTACTTCGATAATAACATTTACTTTGAACTTTAAAGTAATCTTTGATTCCCGAGGGAATAAAAACAATTTCTCCTCATAACTCAAGGCCTTCAGTCCAGGCTGTATCCTTGTGAAACTTCTCTGCAGCCTGTAGAATGCAGACGTAAAATGCATTGTGCGACTATAACCTGACTCCTCAGCAGTGAAGGTAACATGCCAAACACCTCCACCACCAGGTGTTGCCACCTTCAGAGAACAACACCCTTGTACCCTGTTGGATCCCGATGCCTCTGTGATCCAAAGGTTCTTTAGATGACAAAATGGGGCATAAAATATACTGTGTGTTATTAAATGTTACAAGAGAGGAAACGAAAAGAAAGAAGAGCCAAGAGTACAAAGAGAAAAAGGAAAAACAGTCATACTCAGACTAGAGATAACAAAAATCCAGTGATAACAATTAACCTATAAGATAGCCAGATTCAAGTGGCATGACACCTGCTGCTGAAAACTAAAATGTTTCTAGAAAAATATGGAAGCAACTGTACCGTAATTACTGGAAAATTCACTGAACAATTACATGTATGCACGTGATTATGTAAAAATACAAGCAACCAGAGGAAAGTTAAACTGCAAGGAAGATAACAATTCTACACCCCAGTTCAACAGCCCCAAAATTTCTCTGTTTAACACCACTCCCCATGGCCCTGCGATTCACTGTGTATGTTGTAGTCTGGCTAAACTTCCGAAGTTGCATCTCTTTGCACCTGTCTGTGATGAATTCCATCCTCTCTCCCACAGCTCACACCTTTTGCACACTATCAGCTGTTCCGACACAGCAGCTACATTTGCTGCAGGGCCTCACCTGTGCACGTCCCTTTCTTGCAGAGACAAGATAGATATCATTGTGGAACAGCAAGTAGTACATGTCTCAACAAATTTCCAATCAAAGGGAATTTTTATGACCATTTTGTACAGTTTCCTCATGCCTTCCAGTCACAATGGCACATGCGTACAACTTTCCTTTAGTCGACCTCATCTGGATAGATCATGACACCATATATTTCACTTCTTTTATGTCATTTACATTTTTTCTCATCTTGAATGTATGAAGGTGGTTTACTTATTTATGCAAGTACTTCTCTGACAACAGATGTGTAACTGCTTAATGTAACATTGCATGGAAATACAAGATAACACTGATGCAGACATGTTTTATACATTTAACAAGGTGCTTTATTAATGCAACAGAGTTAGTCAGTTTTTCAATGTTCGTCGGCAGCCGGGTCACACAGTCCGTGAACTCCCTGTCGGTTGCCTGCATACACTCCAGTATTTGTATTTTTAGTTTTTAGTCCTCCCGCACGAGAGCCAAGAGCAATTCCTTTTAAGTTTTTCTACTCTGTAACTGGACAAATGCGCACTAAGTATACCGTTTCCTCCTCGCGTGTTTTCTGTGTGTCCTGCGCGTGCCCAGTAGAGGAGATTTGCCCACATGTCCGTGTTAGTGTGGACAGAGATATTTTGAAAAACGCTTAGTGTGTACGCCTGTTGTTTTTACTCAAAACCGACGTTTTCAAAATTATCCGGCGTAGTGTGGACGTACCCTAACTTGAAAGTAGCCAATACTTTCTTTAAATACTGCTGGAAGGATCTACTTTCTGCTGCCAAATGTGCATTCATTTGTTGCAAGGTTAAATGAGGTCATTGGTCTTGAGCTCAGTTCTCTAGCCTGTTAATTGACATCGTATCTGTTTATTCTGTCTATTACCAGGAGTGGGACAGTGAAGGTCGACACTGGGCGCTGACACAGCCAGCAATATAGGCTCCTATAAGACTCTTCACTATATTATGTCTCCAAGTACATCAACACAATGCTGGAATTGAAATCTCAGCATCATGCAAGACTTAGCACAGAATGCTGTGGACAAATATTATGTGTTATAGAATTAAATTGTATAAACTCTGCTCTCCATCTTGAACAAAACTATTTCACACCCTATTAATAAAATGTAGTACTGCTCAAAGTGGGAAGTGTAAGGCAGGCTTGCTGATCTCAAGGAATTCTTGGCAACACTGAACCTAGTCACATGTAGAATTCCTTATTATTAGAAAACAGATGGGTAAACCGCCATCTAAATTCATGAATGACTTACCTTACTCTAGTTTGTGAATCTCCAAAGGTTTCCTTCAGGTCCAAGAGGTTTGGATAAAAATTCTTTGAAGGGGAAATGATCTCCAGAAGTCCTGACTGTATTTCTTTAGCGTACCTTTTAGTAGCATATCAATAAATCAAGAATTACCAACTTTCACAACACACGCCCCAAAGGCAATATTACTTATTCTTCCATACCGGGATAGAACTTATTAAAATAGAACAAATCTGCTGACCTGGAGATTGTTGGTCTTCAGCATTTGAACCAGGCTGTTTCTTCTTGTATGTTCGCCAGCCCACAGCACAATACAGGGCCCAACACGGAAAGATGCAGCCCAGGGCCTTTTCAGCACAAGTGACTTGCTGCATGGATGGAATAGCCTTGACAGCCAGTGAGACACTGCCACTGGACTCAACAGCTGCCAAAGCTATCACTGAAATTAAACATTAACAACACACACAAAATGCTGGTGGAACGCAGCAGGCCAGGCATCATCTATAGGAAGAAGTACGGATGACATTTCGGGTCGAGACCCTCACGGGCCCGAAACGGTCTCAACCCGAAACGTCGACTGTACTTCTTCCTATAGATGCTACCTGGCCTGCTGTGTTCACCAGCATTTTGTGTGTGTTGCTTGAATTTCCAGCATCTGCAGATTTCCTTGTGTTTGCATTTTTAAACATTAACAAGTGTCTTTGAGCCTTGAAATATCCAAAAAAAAACATATAAAATGCACTTGTTGAAAATTAAGCACATATGCAAAAACCATCTGCATTTAAAATAGCTGGAATAAAAAAAGGTCACCCTCTTGTGCCAATTGTTTATTTGCCTTTGTTTCAGTGAGACTGCCATACTGGTACCAGCTTAACCTGGCCAAAGTTGAGCAGGCAGATTTCTGTAGGGTGGCCTATGGAAGTTTGTGCTGTGCTGTGGTTTCCTATGGGAGTCCACTGGTGTAGTTCCAGGGCGCACGGCAGCATGGGCAATGTAGTTGAGATGCCATGGCTCACATAAGCACATGTCAACATAGTCTTCGGGACTTCTGTGGCGAAATCCATGTGGAAAACCTGTCCTGTTGATTTATTTCCAAGCTCTCAAAAACTACATTTGTATTGTATGAAATAATCAATATATTATTCGTAGAAAAGTGGTACTATTATTAATTAGTGTAGTTACTAAGATTAATTCCATCACTGCAACAATAATTCTTTAACAATCACACTTACAAATTTATGACATCCCACAGAGCAATTTCAACCATTGGTTTCATACAAAGTGTGCTGTATCATAATATTTTAAAATAGTAAATTCTTTATGAAATATAACGGGTACTAACAAAATATTTAGCAGAATCCGTGAAATAGAAATAGGAATAATTAACAAAATGGTTTATGTTAATTAGGATGTAAAAGTAAAAATGGCAAATAGCTAAAAATATTCAAATTAAACTGCATTTTTCAGTCCATGTTGATAGCACCAACTTTTAGATCGGGCAACTTTTTCCCTGATGTAACAAAGAAAGAAAACTAAATTAAGTTTATTTCTACAAAAAAAGTTGTGGTGGGCAAGGCTCTTCACCGTTGGTGCCAAATCTTTAAATAACCATTAATTGTCAATGCGACCATGATTTCTGATTTCCTCATTAAGTTTCATTACTAGTGATTATCCACATGCCATAACTTCTTACCAAAAACACACTGATGAAAATCACCTAGAGATGCTGCCCGGCCTGCTGCGTTCACCAGCAACTTTGATGTGTGTTGCTTGAATTTCCAACATCAGCAGAATTCCTCGTGTTTTCATATTTAAAACTGTTTCTTTACTTTGTGCAAACTTGGCTGATTTTTAATTGGTATATTCCCTAGATTCTGCCCCGTCCATCTTTCTTGACCTCCTGGGGTCACATTTTTACTGTAATAAGGAAGATGAATGTGACATGCTTTCAAGGTGTCTGCTTACAATACTGTGAGATGGTTGTTAGGATGTGCCTCAGAATGCTGGAGATTTCCCTCTCTTCCTGGCTTTTACTCAGCACCTCTTTATCTGCCTTAATGAAATTAGTGCTCATCTGGAGAAGCTTAGTTTATGTTTTATTCTCAAAGCAGTATGATGTGTTTTATTAATAATACTTTACATAATACTTACATATTTTGTAAATTTTCTGCTAGCCCATTTACATAACTTTCGTTCACCTATACAATGAAAACAGAAAAATATATTTAACAGTAGGTATTTTACAACATGCTTTTCATCCTAATTTTAATGACTATTAGACAGCATTCGGTAGTCTGGCTGTGCAGCATTAGGACAGTCGTTCACTGGGTAAAATACAGAGCAGTGAATGCAGGCAAAGTCCCACTGTACAGTGTTTGCATCACCATGCAACTTCCTTCATCCACATTTTATACAAGTGCCAATGTCACTGCAGAATTAGATTCACAGAATGAGTTTACATACCAATTTCAAACCATTTAATCTTCTTCCTTACTCTTAAAAAGTGCATCCTTCCACAATGTCATTTATCTGCCTGGGCAGTTTTGCACTTGTAGGTTTGTGGCACATTTGGAACTTGTCAAGGTTATTTGATACAGGAATACTAGAACCATCAATCTACATGTGGATAGATCTCAGCTCTCAGGGCCAAAATGAAAGTAACCCAGCCTATCAGATCAGTGTGGGTTATTCATTATCATCTCACTGCAGAAGGAAGTTGACAATATAGTTAGGTCAACATAACAGAAGTTCCAGCTAGGCACACATACAGGAGAGATTATACTTGTATTGATAAGTTATGTGAATGCTGTAGCCCAGTAGATGATTCAAGAATTCTGCTTCCTGGAATCATAGCAGGTTCAATAAGAGATGTTTGACCTTGTATCTGACTTACTGCGCACAGGAGAGATAATTCTGGACAGGAAGCTATTTGCTTAAGTAGGAATAATTATGGGATGGATTTTGTTGTTTGACTCATAATTTAGATGCCCACACAAAATAGAAAGAATCGGGCCTTCATTTCTTGTTTTAGGTAAATGAAAAAGAAATGAGATTAATAAAAGCTGGCATCACCGCTTTGCCAGATTACCACCCAAAGCAACGAGACACCTTTCTGATGTGCAGCAACTAGAGATTCTTCATGTATCATACTTTCTATTTCTAAGATGTCTCATTATTATCATAATATCAGCACTATAATCTCACAATGTCCTCCCACCCCAACATCAAACCAACATGTGAATGACTGCCACACACTGTCCAGCACATTAGTTGTTCGGATCACAGACCTGGCAACAGTTTGAAGGCAACTGTCGTGAAGTTCAATGCACTTTGGAAGTTATTTTGCAGGTTGTAAGGAAGGACTAAGTATACTATACAAAGCTGGAAACGCCAAAGTGCATTAAAACTTATTTTAAAGCAGCACTACACAGGAGGTCACTGCTTGAATGTATGATACCTTTAACTCAACATGCTTTATTGTTTGATCTGAGTAATTATAGTGAAGGGGACATTGATATAAAATGGCACACAGCTCAAAATATGACATTTCTGGCAAATGCTGTAGCTCACAATACTCGGGGTGTTGGGCACAACAGGATAGGTCTTTCCTTCTCACGTGTTGCCTTTGGGCTGTTACTTTGTAAACCACGTAGGTTCAGAGGCTAGGTCTAGATCCAGGAGGCTGTGAAGATCATTTTTTTTTCTAAGTATTTCAACTTCTACTTTAGTCTTACCTCTGCAAGCCAGCATTTATTTTGCATTCTCCAAAATTCTTAGAGTGGGTTAAAAATCAAAACTTTACAGCTCCTTTTAGACTGGTTTGTTGATAATTTTCCAATGCGAATGAGTGGTTGCTCAGGTTGATTGATGGTATCATTATTGCTCGACACTTAGAGATCTCTCATGGCTAAAGATTGACAGTTTGTGATTTTAGAAACTGGACAAATCATGTCATTGAGATCTCTTAACCTTTGTGGGCTTCTCTCTTTGACATAAGTGTTGAACATCATTGCAGACCACAAAATCTGGACCATTGTGTCAGGAAGTGAAGGGTATCCCAAGAGTTACAAGTATTACAAACACCACAGTGGAGTAGCACTGTCTCCTTCACGTAAGATTTATGTTTCTAAAACTAAGGTCAAATAACAAAGACCATCAAATGATTGAAGAATTACTGCTAGCTCAAACACATTTAGAAAATTACTTGAAAAAAATTGCGCATAAACAGCAACTTTTGTGGTACTTGGTAAGAACAAATTTGGCTTAATTAATGCTTATTTCTTGGAAATGTTTGCTCTGTGTTTGAATACCTAATTGTTTAGCTAATAAACTGCAATTCAACAGGTTATCCCGTCATTATTTACTCCTATTTTCAAGCCACAGGAGCTTGTTCATGCCACATGACCAATGACTATACCAAAAGAGTAACATAACTCTGAGAACAGATTTGAAACATTTTTTATTTGCCATGAATAAATAATAGCTTATGACCTCATTTGAAAGTCAAATTTAGTTTAATATACTTAAAGTTAAAATAACATTGAAAAAGTAACCAACCTCTGCAATGAGAACAACAATTACACAATCTCTCTTTTCATCAGGAGAGAGCTCATAGATAAGGGAGTTCAACGTGTCCATGAGGTAAGTTTGCGATTCTCTCTTTACTGTAGGTATGCCCATCACCATTGAGACTAGTTAAAAAAACAAGAGGGTTATTGTGAAGTAATCTATCACAATTAGAATTCTGCATGTAAATTAGGAAACTACTGCAATTTGAATTATTGTTATACAGTAATTTATACTGTATAGATCTAATAGCTACATTGAACAGAAACAAATGAACTCAACTTTTGTTTCCAATAAACCAACTAAATTTTCAGTACTTGTGCACAATTTTGCAGTTTATAATGAAGGACTAAATACTGTACAAATCTGGAAATTTCAAAGTGCATTAAAATGTACTTTAAATCAGCACTACACAGGTCACTGCTTGTGTATGTGATACCACCAACTTAACATGCTTTCTTGTTTGACCTGAGGAACTACAGTGAAGGGGACATTTTATATAAAATGGTATACAGCTCAAAATATGCCATTTCTGGCAAATGCTGTAGGTTCAAGAGACCCTTGGTATTCCAGATGGGTTCCATCTTTGATGTTTGATGAAAGGTTAGTTGCGAGATTTGTACCATTTTATATCAATATGTATGGCCAACAGCCTAGTTGTATATGTCCATCACAAGCAAAAAAAAAGACTTGGCAAACACCTAGATGTGGGTTTCCAATCTATCAGTGGATTAAGTACTCAAGTTTTAAAGATGTTTTAAAGATGAGTGTCTTCCAACAAAATCCTCAGACTCTCCCCCAACCAGAAGCCCATGATAAATCATGAGGTCCACAATCTGCTGAGGGCCACATCATTGGCATTTGTGTCTGGAAACCAAGTAAAATACAAGTCGTCCACATATGACCTCTCACTCAATGTCAACAAGACCAAGGAGTTGATTACTGACTTTAGGAGGAGGAAACTAAAGGTCCATGAACCAGTCCTCATCAGGGAATCTGAGGTGAAGAGGGTCAGCAACTTTAAATTCCTCAATGTTATCATTTCAGAGGATCAGTCCTGGGCCCAGCACCTAAGTGCCATTACAAAGAAAGCACAGCAGCACCTCCACTTTCTTAGAAGTTTATGAAGATTTGGCACGTCATCTAAAACTTTGACAAACTTCTGTAGATGTGCAGTGGAGAGTACATTGACTGGTTGTATCATGGCCTGGTATGGCAGCACCCATATCCTTGAATGGAAATGCTTACAAAACGGAGTAGATATAGCCCAGTCCATCACAGGTAAAGCCCTTCCCACCACTGAGCACATCTACACAGAGTGCTATAGCAGGAAAGTAGCACCCACTATCAAGGAACCCACCACATGCTGGAGGAACTCAGCAGGTCGGGCAGCACCCGCGGAAACGATCAGTCGATGTTTCCACAGATGCTGCCCGACCTGCTGAGTTCCTCCAGTGTGTTGTGAGTGTTGCTTTGACCCCAGCATCTGCAGATTATTTTGTGTTAAGGAACCCACCAACCAGGCCATGCTCTCTCCTCACTGCCGCTATCAGAAAGATGGTTCAGTAGCCTGAAGATTCACACCATCAGGTTCAGGAACATTTGTTATCCCTCATCTATCAGGCTCTTGAATCAGGAAGGATAACTTCACTTGCTCCATCACTGAACCGTTTCCACAACCTATGGACGCACTTTCAAAGATTCTTCATCTCATGTTCTTGACGTTTATTGCCTATTTATTTATTATTATTATTATTTCAATTTTTCCTTTTGTACTTGCACAGTCTGTTGGCTTTTGCGCTTGGTTGTTTTTGTCTGTCCTGTTGGATGCGGTCTTTGATTCATTGAATCTATTGTTTTGTGTGTTTATTGTGAATGTCCTCGTGGAAATGTATCTCAGGTCTGTATACAGTTACATATATGTATTTTGATAATAAACTTACTTTGTAAAAAGTCTTTGATCTTATAATAAAATTTATAGATCCCAATTCTTCCCTTACTTGACTCTAAAATATTTTAAACACAAGATATTCTGCAGATGCAGGAGATCCAGTGCAACACACATAAAATACTGGAGAAACTCAGCGGGTCAGGCAGCACCAATGGAGAGGAATGAACAGTTGACATTCCAGACTCTGATGGTCCTGATAAAGGGTTTTGGCCCGAAACGTCAAAAGTTTATTCCTCTCCATAGATACTGCCTGACCTGCTGAGTTCCTCCAGCATTTTGTGTGTGTTGCCACACATTTGTTGGGTCATGCAGGAGACTTATATTTCCCTAGGGTTGAAGTGGCTTGCGGAGAATGAAGGAATACAGTTAGTGGATATGGCAGAGTGAGCGAGCAGAGATGACAGATGGGGATGAGGATATGTTGAACTTGTGCTATTCCAGGACAATTTCAAATGCCTTTTCAGTTTTTTATTATTTTAAATATTTAAAATAGGTGATTCCATCATCAATGTAGTATGCCTATGTGTCATGCTGACATCAAGAAAATGTAGACATGGTAACAATCAGGGAATCCACCAAAACTGATGCCTGTTTGCCAGCCCTTCTGTGTCTGTTACTTAAACACTTATGTAGCTCCAAAAAAAAGCTGGAAGACAATTATAGGGCAGAAGACAGAAAATTTGAGAATTGTAACTTGAAGTGCAGGGTCAAAATTGGCAATAAACCAAAAGCTTTTGTCTGTTGTGCAAGGATTTTCTGTCAAAGGGTTCACAGAACCTATAGTGGAAAGCAAACTGGAAAGGTGTGGTGTTTACTGCTGTTTACTTGCAAGGAGGTGTTGGGCGATAAAATATATTGGAAGAAATTAGTAGATGAGATATGATAATATCTTTTGTCAATAACTGAATTATTTGTGCTGACTATGTGTAAATATGACTTTTAAGAAAATCTGCTAAGGAAGCTGTACTGCAAAGGAGAAATCAAATGTTATCACAGCTGGTTTGGCAACTGGTCTGCCTAAGACTGCAAGAAATCTCAGAGAGTCATGACCAGAGCTCAGTTCATCATGAGAACATACTCTCTATGGACTGCTCATGATTCCTGGTGTCTCAGAAAAAACAACCAGCATAATTAAATGCCACAACTGCTCCCCCCGCCCCCACCCTGACTGTCTCTCTTCTCCACCCTCCTATCAGGCAGAAGATCACTAAAGTTTGAAAACACACACCACCTGATTCAAGGACAGCTTCTATCCCATTGTTATATGACTCTGGAATGGACTTCTTGTACGTGAAAGATGTATCTCTTGACTCCATGGCCTACCGTCGCATGGCCCTTGCACCTCATTATCTACCTGTGCTAAACTTTCTCTGTAACTGTAATACTATATTCTGCTTTGTTATTGTACTGTACTGCCCCAAAGTACTTACGTTATGAAATTATCTGTATAATTGAATTCATTTTTTTTGTATGATTAACAAATTGTCATTCATGTTCCAGGTTTCCATGGGGATATTGGAGACACAAGTATTAGGAGTCCCTATTTCTGGCCTCGTTGCCTTTTACATTATTGTTTTATGTTGTACCACATCTTGCCAAATACAAATAAAACCATTGGTTTTGTGCATCCTTTTCCTTTTTTATCTGATTCCATTATCTTCAGCCCTTTAGTGTTTCCATTATCACCTCCCAGCCTCCGTCACTACTTCCATTATCCCCTTCCTCAGTGGAGTCTGCCTGCGTATCACCCCTTCTCAACTGGGTCTATGTTTCACTTAAGCCTCTTCTTCACCTCATTTTGTTATACTGCCTCTCTCTCCTCTGGCCTTCAGTCCCAATGAAGGGTCTTGACCGAAAACATCATCTGTTCATTTCCCTCCTGTAGATGGTGCACAATCTATTGAGTTACTTCTGCAGATTGGTCTTTACTCTAGGCTCTGCATCTGCAGTTCCTTGAGTCTCCATTACAGTTTCTACTGCCAACTCATGTGGGTTTTGAATCTCATGTCAATGTTGGAACACTCTAATCCATATCTTCATATTAATGAAGCATTTAAACATTAATATTTGACAAATATCCTCTATCCATGAAAAAAGTGGTTTCCCGGCATATATAATACACACACTCTTCTCAGGCTTCCAGCTGGGTCCAAGTGCCGATTTTAACCAACATTTCGATGACAAACTCTGCCACCTTCATCAGGGATGATGCCTAGGCATATCTAGTCCTGCGGTATATACACTCAACTCCTGTCATCCGTCCCTCCTGATTGGTTAGTCCTCATCCAATCAGGTTTCTGCTGTCCCACCTTGTTTAAAATTGTATTCCAGTTCTTCTGTAGAGCGAAACCTTCATCTTTGTTGAAATTCTTATTCTCTAGTCTTATTTCAATGGCTTCTTTCACCAAATGGTCCCAAAGCCACTGGTGCAGAACAGTAGTTCTCTGTCGTCACTCACATGGACTTAAACCTCAACAATAACAGCCACCATCATGCCTCCAATGTAGATTAACAATGCAAAAACTATTTCGGATCCGGAGAGTGTCCGCACGGAAATAAGACGATTACACTCAATGTTCCTACTGAATGGCTGAGAAGGCAAAGGAAATCACTCGGGCCCTTAAAAAGCCGATGGAAAAACCAGGAAATCTAACAATGAGAAGGAAGCTGTCACTACTGCCCATCCTCCCTATATTTCCATGGTTTCTGGAAGGATCGCCAGGATCCTGAAGAAATACCAGATAAATACATTCCACAAACCTGTTAAGAAGCTCAAATCCCAGTTTATGCTGGTCAAAGATAACCTGGGACTCAGGATGGCTGGCGTTTACAGGATTCTCTGTGAATGCAGAGCAGCGTATATCGGCCAGATGGGGCACATGGTGAAAACCCACACCAAGGAGCAGAGGAGGTGTATCTGTTTGGGTTAGCCAGAAAAATTGGTGGTAGCAGGACATTGTGTGTGCAATGACCACAGGTTTGAATTTGACGAAACAAAACTATCGTTCCGCACCAGTGACTTTTGGGACTGCCTGGTGAAGGAAGCCATTGAAATATGACCAGAGAATAAGAATTTCAACAGAGACGAAAGTCTCACTCTAAATAAAAACTGGAATACGATTTTAAACAAAGTGGGACAATGGAAACCTGATTGGTTGAGGACTAACCAGTTGGGAGAGATCGACAATGGGAGTTGAGCATATATATCTCTGGACTAGACATGCCTAGGCATTATTCCTGATGAAGTTGGCAGACTTTGTCATAGAAATATCAGTTAAAATTGAAACTTGGACCCAGCTGAAAGCCAGAGAAGTGTCAATGCATCCTCTATCCATATTTGTTGCAAAATTGAAAATGTATTCATTATATACAGTTGCAAGAAAAAGTTTATTAGCCCTTTTCAATTACCTGTTTTTCTGCATTAATTTCTCATAAAATGTGATCTGATCTCATATAATAGACCAACACAGTCTGCCTAAACTAATAGTACACAAACAGTTGTAGTTCTTCTTGCCAACACTGAGTACACCATTTAAACATTTACAGTCTAGGTTCAAAAAAGTATGTGAACCTCTGGTGTAATGCCTTCTACGAAAGCTATTTGGAGTCAGGTGTCAGTCTCATCAATCAATGAGATGAGATTGGAGCTGTGGGTTGTAGAAGTGCCCTGCCCTATAAAACATGACACACGAGGTTAGGTTACTGACAAAGCCTATTCTTCTCAAGAAAGATCTGTTTATGTGCACTATGCCTTGATTAAAACAACTTTCAGAGGACCTTAGAAGAAGAATTGTGATGATTGAAGCCAGAAAAGTCTACAAAAGCATTTCTAAAGACCTGAGTGTTCATCAGTCCACAGTAAGTGAAATTGTCTACAAATAGAGGAAATTCAGTACTGTTGCTACTCTCCCTAGGAGAAGGAATCCTTCAAAGATCACGCCAAGAGCACAACGTGTAATGCTGAAGGAGGTGAAAAATAACCCAGGGGTAACAGCAAAAGACCTGCAAAAATCTTTAGAACTTGTAAGGTCTCTATTCATGTGTCCACTACAGGAAAACACTGAACAAGAATGGTGTTCATGGAAGGACACCACCAAGGAAACCACTGCTCTCCCAAAAAACATTGCTGCAGTCTCAAGTTTGTAAAAGACCACGGGTGTTCCATAATGCTTCTGGGACAATGTTCTGTGGAAAGATCAGACAAAAATTTAACTTTTTGGCAGAAATGCACACCGCTATGTTTGGAGGGACAAGGGCACTGCACATCCTCATCCTCATCCTCATCCCAACAGCGAAGCAGGGTGAATTGAGCATCATGATTTGGGACTGCATTGCTGCCTCAGGGCTTGGACAGCTTGCAATCGTTGTGGAAACAATAAAGTCAAAATCCCTTCAAGACATTTTACAGGAGAATATCAGGGTAGCAGTCCATCACCTGAAGTATAATAGAAGCTGGATGATGCAACTAGACAATGACCTGAAACAGAAGAGTAAATCAACAACAGAATTGTTTTGAAAACAAGAAAATTTGTGTTTTGGAATGGCCAAGTCAGAGTCCAGACCTTAACCCAATTGGGATGCTGTGGCATGACCTGAAGAGGGCTGTTCATGCAAGGTATCCCAGAAATATTGATGAACTGATATAGTTTTGTATGTAGGGATGGTCTAAAATTCCTCCTTACTGTCGTACAAGTCTGATCAGCAGCTACAGGAAATGTTTGGTAAAGGTTATTGCTGATAAAGGAGGTTCTACCTGTTAATAAATACAAGGGTTCACATACTTTTCCCAGCCTGTACTGTGAATGATTAAATAATGTATTCAATAAAGACATGAAAAGTTTTATTATTGTTTGTTATAATTTTAGGCTGACTGTGTTTGTCTATTTTTATGATTTAGATGAAGGTCAGACCACATTTTACGAGTAATTAATGCAGAAAACCAAGTAATTGCAAAGGGTTCACAAACTTTATCTTGCAACTGCTACTTGGCTACAAACTCATCACATTCAGGGAATTGCCAATGCTAGGGTAATTTGAATCCTTGTAACCAGCTTACAGACACGCAACAAGCACCACGGAAGATGATAATCCTGATCATGTGCCATTTGCCATATTGTTCTAGAGTCCTGTTGGCATCCAGGGGAAATTTCAACTTAAAGAGAATTATTTTCTAAAATCAGATTCATCCCCAGTATTGGTTACTTGTGCTTTTGTTCTAGCTTAGGAAAAAGATTGTAAAAGATGACGATTTCAAACTGGTGCAAATGAATGAATTTGTGATCGAAAGAACTAAAGCAAACAGGATTACAGAAAGCAGTACAAAAGCTAGAATCCCAATTGTGGAGAAAGAGCAAGACAAGCTCTTGTTTTTCCCTGCAACCAACAAGCTGGAGGAAGTGACCACTGGAGAATGGAAATAGTAATAGAGGCTGGAGGGTATTAGTGGGGCAACAAGGAACTGCAGACGGGAGAATTTGATCGGAAAGAATAGTGAAGCCAAGAATCATGTGAGGGAGGTGGGGTGGGCAGATAGAGATAGTGGTGGGGGGGAGGCACCCGGTGGGAGGTGTATGTGCGTGATGGGGCAGATAAGTACAAGGAGGAAGAAGGGAAAGAAACCAGGTGAAGGGGGCTGGCGTTGGTGTAAGAGAAACTTTGTAGATCAGAAGGATGCGAGAAAGGAGGAAAAGGACAGAGGGGGGCAATTTTCCCATGCCCTTTACAATTTAGCAAAGGTGACAGATATACGAGAGTAAAAGTGGTAATGTAGTTTTCTGCTTCTATAAATATGCCAAGTTCCATGTTCATTAGGTGGTCCATTTTTCATTATTTTAAGAGCATAGTGAGGGGCAGCAATAAAAGGATCATTTCCATCGTACGTTGGGTTTTAGTGAAGCTTCAGCTGTTTGAAATTGAAGGCTCCTTTTCTTTAGCCACAAAGAGCTGCCTCACAGCTCCAGCAACCCAGAATGCATCCTGACCTCCACTGCTGTCTGTGTGGAGCTTGCATGCTCTCCATTTGACCAGGTGGGCATCCTCCAGGTGCTGCTCTTTCCTCCCACTTCCTAAAGATGTAGGTGTTGATGGGTTAACTGGCCACTGTAGTTTGTACCCCCCACCCCACCCCGGTCTGCAGGTGAGTGGTAGCTGGTGGGAATGTGGAGGTAATAAAATGAGATTAGTATAAACAGGAGCATGATGGAGAGCTTGGACCAAAAGATCTGTTCCTGTGCTGATGGTAAAGACCCACATTATAGAATAAATTAAGGCAGCCTCAGTTGAGTTTCAGGTGGTTGTGAATCCACAGCGTGAGGCTTCCAATAATCTAATTATATCAGCAAACTTCATCAGATGGTCTATAAATTGGTGAGAAACAGAAGCGTTTACAAAGCCAGAACCATACGAGCAGCGAGTGCTGAGAGTAACTGCTCCGTTAGCATCTGCCTGACCTCTCACTACCGCAATAAACAGGAGATGGAGAAGCTGTAATAAAATTGAGCAGTTAAAAATTTATTAAAGCTATAGATCAAAAGAAGAGCAGTTACACAACTCTCAGGAGATACAAATCTACTTAGAACTTATCACTGGAAGTGGAGGAAAAAACCAAAGGAACTCAGGGTTAGGCTGCACCTGTGGAGTGAAGGCCCTTCACCTAGACTGAAAGAATAGATGGGAGACAGCCGATATAAAGAGGTGAGGGGAAAGGGTAGGTCAAGAGCGGATAAGTGATGGGTAACTCCAGGAGAGGTCAGGAAGCATCATTGGCAGGTGGAGCCAGGTGAGGGAGGGAGAATGGAGACAAAGACAAAGGCTTAGAAATGGTAGGTGGATGCAAGAAAGGCCTGCAAATGATGGAACCTGTTAAGAAAGGAACATAAAGGTTGGAACCAAATCAGTGAACAAAGGCAGGAGGGGACAGGTGACCAGTGGGAGAGTGTGTGGGTGATGGGCAGATAGAATAGATGGGGTGGCTGATAATTGAGCCGGGCGTGTTTGTAAAGAAGGGTGTTTGTGTGAGAGGACTTGGGTAGATCAGAAGGAGCATGAAAGGGTCAGAGGGGGGTCAGGTTGCCTGAAGTAGGAGGATTCAAAATTAATGTCAGTCCTTTATAGATTACTCAGGCACTGTTGTTGTTCTTCCAGCTTGTGTTTAGCCTCAATCTGGCAGTAGTGAAGGCCGAGGACAGACTGCTCAGTCTTGGAATGGGAAGGGGACTTAAAAAGGCTATCAGCCAGGTACTCCAGATAGCCATGGCGGATAGCATGCTGGAGCTCAGCAAAGTGGTCTCACAGAAATGGAGGAGGCCACGTTGAGAGCACTGAAAGCAAAGATTGGCAGAAGTACATGTGTATCTCTGGTCTCCCTTGGAAGGCCTGTTTAGATCCCTGGATGGAGGTGAGGGAGGAGAGGTGGAGATAGAAATTACACCTCCTATGGTTTTCAGGGAAAGTGACCATTGAGACAAAGAAAGAATGGACCCCACAGAAAACATAAGACGATAAGGAGGGGGAGATGTGAGTAGTGGCAGGATCATGTTGTAGCTAGTGGAAGCATCAAAGAATGATGTGCAGGATAGGAAGGAGAGTGGGGTGAAAGGTAAGGACCAAGGGAAATCTGTCGCTGCTTTGTCTGGGGTGGGGAAGGCACAGTGAGAACACAAGTGCAGGAAATTGAAGAGATCCAGAGAGGGCTCCGTCCATGACAATGGGGGTGAGGTTACATGTCCAGAGAAAGACGGACATCTCAGATCACCCGCAGCAGAAAGCCTCATCTGAAGAAGAGACGCAACATAGACAGAGAAATTGCAGGAAATGGATGGATGCTTTAGGCTGACTGATACCCAGTAATGAAGGCACTAACAGAGAGGCAGTGGTCAGCAACTGAGTGGAGTCAACTTAGATGGCAGCAAATTCATGAAAGCTCAGGTACTTCCCTGGGTTGGAGTCTTGTCTGTCCTATTAATCCACAAAAGGAGAGATTGCTAGACCACTGCAGCAACCTGTAAACCCTGTGAACCTGGGTATCCATGGCGATATGATGGGTCAGTCAGAGCCTGCTGATTCTTGAGTTTCCATCTCAGCATCCAAATACTGGCTGGCTTCTTCTTGTGTTGTCCAAAGGCTGAACCTTGGCCACCAGAAGCTGTATCCCAGTAGACTTTGGATTTGAATTTGGCTGTCTCATCCAGAACACAGTCCAAGTTTCATAAAATACGAGTGAAGTCAATCCCGAACTCCTTGACACTCCTCATAGATGTTCTGGCAGACCTGATCACACCAGCATTTCACGCAGTCTCTCCCTACCGTTTGCCTGACAGAATGCCCATTGATGGCCTGTACAACCAAACATGTGCTGCCTCATCCTGTAGTCAGCCTACCCCATGATATCCTTTGTCCCTGCCTCATTGCTAGCTGGAAGTTCCCAGTCTCTGACCCAAGTGCAGACTTTGCCTCTAAGCCCACCCTTAAATTACAGTGTCAGAGCTGGTGACTGAGTGTGTGAAGTTGAGTGATTCATGTCTTTATAGGGTCATAGAGTACCTCAGCACACCTAATCTGTGCCAAACTACTAAACCGCCTCCTCCCATCGGCCCACACCTATGGTACATCAGATCCCTCCGTACCCCTCCCATCCATCTGCTTATCCAAATTGCTCTTAAATTGTTCTTAAATAAAACCCACTTACACCTCTTCCACTGGCAGTCCAATCCACAGTCTCATCCCCTTCTGTGTAAAGAAATTACCCCCTCAGGTTCCACTTAAATGTTTCACCTTTTACCCTCAACCTATGACCTTCAGTTTTAGTCTCACTTAACCACAGTGGAAATAGTTTTCTTGTCTATACCCCTCATGAGGTATCCCTTGTCTCCAAGCTCTTCTATCATTGTTGACACCACTAGGTGTCGGGTAAGGTTGTGGTTGGAGAGTATAAGTACATGTTTATACTTGCTCCATTCTTCACATCAGAAGAGTCTGGGGGAGGACGTGGAAGTAGAATGTGAGGAGGAAGATCAACTATCAGGATGGCTTTGTGGCTAAGTTTGCTGACGATACGAAGATAGGTGGAGTGGCTGGTAGTGCTGAGCAAATGGAGAGTCTGCAGAGAGACTTGGATAGATTGGAAGAATGGGCAAAGAAGTGGCAAATGAAATACAATGTTGGAAAGTGTATGGTTATGCACTTTAGCAGAAGAAATAAACGGGCAGACTACTGTTTAAATGGGGAAAGAATTCAAAGTTCTGCGATGCAACGGGACTTGGGAGTCCTCGTACAGGATACCCTTAAGGTTAACCTCCAGGTTGAGTCGGTAGTGAAGAAGGCAAATGCAAAGTTGGCATTCATTTCTAGAGGAATAGAGTATAGGAGCAGGGATGTGATTCTGAGTCTCTATAAGGTGCTGGTGAGACCTCACTTGGAGTACTGTGGGCAGTTTTGGTCTCCTTATTTAAGAAAGGATGTGCTGATGTTGGAGAGGGTACAGAGAAGATTCATTGGAATGATTCCGGGAATGAGAGGGTTAACATATGAGGAACGTTTGTCCGCTCTTGGACTGTATTCCTTGAAGTTTAGAAGAATGAGGGGAGACCTCATGGAAACATTTCAAATGTTGAAAGGCATGGACAGAGTGGATGTGGCAAAGTTGTTTCCCATGGTTGGGGAGTCTAGTATGAGAGGGCATGACTTAAAGATTGAAGGGCACCCTTTCAGAACAGAAATGCGAAGAAATTTTTTTAGTCAGAGGGTGATGAATCTATGGAATTTGTTGCCATGGGCAGCAGTGGAGGCCAAGTCATTGGGTGTATTTAAGGCAGAGATTGGTAGATATCTGAGTAGCCAGGGCATCAAAGATTATGGTGAGAAGGCGGGGGAGTGGGACTAAATAGGAGAATGGATCAGATCATGATAAAGTGGCGGAGCAGACTCGATGGGCCAAATGGCCGACTTCTGCTCCTTTGTCTTATGGTCTTATGGTCTTGTGGATATCATTGTCCTTTACAGTCTGTGTCTGCTAACAACTTGTAATGGTTGTTACAGTGTTGGCCAACACCAAATATATGAGGTTAAGATGAAGCTACTGGGCCTGGCCCCACCACCTGGCTGCAGCCATCTCTAATATCGTAACACTTTGCCCTAAATGGGAGAGGGGAGTGTCAGAGGACTTGGTGCAATTTGATTGTGTGATGTGGTCACTATTAGTGAAAAGCTGGAAGCGTGTGCAAGCTGTGGGGTTGGTCTTTCAGTATTGGTAAATGACGCAATTTAGCGTACGAATGTCTGGTGTGTATCCTGATTGGCAGAAGCTAGCAAGGGGCGTGTGATACATTGAGCTATTAGTGTGGTGGGTGGTGCGAGGGAACTGCAGAGAGACTGGCTAGGTTGGGTCTGTTTCCTCTGCACAATGGAAGCTGAGAGATGACATGATAGAGGTACACAGTGTAAAATGAGAGGCACAGATAGGCTACATAGCTGGAATTTTGCATGGGAGATGTGAGTAAAACTAAAGGGTTATGGTGAGAGCGAGGAGTTTTAAAGGGGATCAGAGGGATAAATATTTCACACAAAGAGTAGTTGGTATCTAAAACGAGCTGCTGGAGGAGGTGGTGGACATGCAGTAGGTAACAATATTCAACAGGCATCTGGACGAGTACTTAAAAGAGAAGGGCAAAGAAGGATATGGAGTCAATGCAGGCAATTGGGAATATCATAGAGAGGTCAACATTGATGAAGTGGACTGACCAGCCTGCTTCCATGCTCTACAACTTGTTATACCTAGGAGCATGGGCATGTATTCCTGGTTTTAACCATATCTGCTATCATCTTCCATTGCCCTGGCCTGTTGCAGGAAGAGAAAATCTCTCCTTTTATACACTTCCTGCACCACAGTCTCCAGTGCAGCCATAGAAAACCACAAGACTAGGAGTATCTCATTTTGGTTCATTCCTGAGTGTCACCCAGCTTAATTCTGCTCCAGAAAATGCTATAACTGTAAACTTTTGTCTCTTTTAAGAAGTAAAATCTGGATTTAAGTAACGTTGTGCAGCTTTAATAGATTTTAGCCATATGAGAAATTAGCCCCCTGCAGAGGCGAAGGAAACAAGAGACATGAATTTGACATGCTGCCGACATTGGATTAAATGGGCACAGGTTAAAGGCTGATTTATACTTCTGCGTCAAATCGACGCCGTAGGTACGGCGTAGCTGCGAACCCTATGCAGTGCCTACGTGGATCCCTACATCGTAGCCTGACGCGCACCTCTCCCAAAATGTAACTACGCGTCACGGCAACGCAGACCGCAACAACTGTGATTGGTCCGCTTGTGGTAGCATCGCATTTCCTCCTCCGCTGCAATAGCTTCCCATTGGCCAACTGAAGGGCAGGGAAGGAACTCTGGCTGCAATGCTTTCCATAAAGCTTTACAGACCTCCGAAATTATGGAGGACACATTTCGCTTTTACGAAAAAAGACGCTCGCTTTAAACTTGTTTATCCCGAGAAAGACTACCATGACCATGAACCCTTGCACAGGCAGGTGTGTGCGCATGCGCAATGTGCCCTAATTGCAGAGCGACGCAGACACACCAACGCACAAGTATAAATGCTCACAACGCGCATAGGCCACTTGCATAGGTTATGGCATCCATTTGACCCAGAGGTATAAATCAGCCTTTAGTCATTCACCACAGGCCTGCTTCAAATTTCAGAGAACGTTTTTTAAAAACCAGCTTTACAGCACCTGGAGCAGCAAAGTATTTACTTAATTGCCTTTCAGCAGATTAACTACTGTACAACTGCCATAAAACTACCAAGACAACCATTCATTAACTAGACACTCCGGGAGTCAAAATCAGATGTTCCCTGAACTTTGAAGCAGGCGTGTGATGAGTGACTAACCTGTGCCCATTTAATCCAAAGTTGGCAGCATGTCAAATTCATGTGAGTTAGTTGAACGATAGAAGCTTTGTATACTACTTATTCTTAGTGTCTTCCGCAACCACTTAAATGAGAATGGCCAGATTGAAAAGGTTAGGCTGTCGGGGCCTGAGGTGAAGGAAGAGCCAGTCAGCTTGCTGCTCTGAGACTCTTCCTCAGCTGTCGATGATAAATCTGTAGAAATTTGCTAGAGTTCGGTGGCTTGCCCAGTCTCCTCAAACTACTGATGAAATATAGCTGCTGGTGTGCCGTCTTTGTGATTGCATTGGTACGTTGGGCCCACAACAGATCCTCTGAAACGTTGACACTCAGGAACTTGAAGCTGCTCACCCTTTCCACTGCTGATCCCTTCAATGAGGACAGGTGTGTGTTCCCTCGACTTCCCGGTCCTGAAGACCATAATTAATTCTTTGGTCTTACCGGTGATGAGTACCAGGTTGTTTTTGTAACACCGCTCAACAACAACTAGTAGCGGGAACCAGGAACGCCCAAAAAAGCAATGGATGGAAAAATAGGTTGTTATCACACGAGGGCACCAAGGGAGGATGAGTGAATGCGTATAAATGGATTTGATCAATTATGACTTAATTGGACGGGAAGCAGCCTTGAGATGTGAGTAGCTTTCTGGTTCCAGTATGCTTGATGAAGTCAGCCTTTATGATCAGTTAGTGGTTGTGACCCAGTCAAGGTTAGACAGTAAATGGAGTTTAATAATTCTTCATATTTTGCAGTCATCATAAATGGGAAGGCAGATAGATGAGCTGCTTATTCTATTTAGTAAGCTAACATGAAGTACAATAAAGACAGTTACATGGCAACTCTTTCATTTATACATAAACCAGGCAATCTTTAAATCAGTGACATATTTTCTTTTTTGTCCTTCTGTTGTGGCCTTTGTTGTGATCTTTTCATCAAACAGCATACTTAAGTTTCCTGGAAATTAAGATACGAAGCCAACAAATACAAGCCGAAGGTGTTTTAATTCCTTAGATTCAATATGTTATGTGAATAAGGAAGATTGTCCTTGATGTTCTCTTATCCCTTTGAAGTACTGTCAATGGACTTAGCTTGTTTCCTGCCAGCTTCTCCATTTGTTAGCACAGAGCTGGTGTGTAAATATAGCAGTGGTTAAGATACCATTTCAGATTGACATGAAAATTATTGAACTATCTTTGATCTAAAATGTTAACTCTGCTTCTTGTTTTCTGACCTGCTGAAGTTAAGGAAGTCCAGCTTGTCACAGAACACTCTAACAAGCTTCTACAGCGGTACTTTTACCAGTATCCTGACTGGTTGCATTTTGATTGGCATGACAACTCAAATGTGCAGGTTATAAGAAGTTTGAGGAGGATGTTATGCAAATGTAAGTTTTTTTAAGCTTTTACATTTTGTCCATGTCCGTAGTCATTCAAAATCTTCAAGGTTTGACTATACTAGCCTAGAGAGAGTGAGAAAATATTTCAACTGCAAAATTCGAGACAGTGAAAGATTTCGCAAAACTGAAAGAAGAGCGGTCAAAGTTTAATTGTTGAGTATTTTCAAAAATGACTGGACAATATGAGAAAAGGTAATGGAAAGCTTTTAAAGTTACCCATTTATGTTAAGATTTCAGGCAGAAGCATTTAACATTTGATCATTTTTATGAACACTTTTTAAGTTCATAGCTTCTTACCTCCAGTTCTTCCCTGACCTATCAATAACTTCGGCTGAAGGCTATCCTTATTAGACATCAGATGAGGAAGGTAATAGAAAATGCTTTGGAGCTGAACTGGAAGGATTCCTGGAGAGTTCAATTCTTTTATCATCTTTGGATCTGGAAACAAGGAGATGAATGTTAAGATGATATGCTGCTTACAGCCATTCTTATTTTTGACTCTGATATCCCTGATGGGTTTTACTGATTGTGCCAATCTGGCATAATTATTGCAGAGCATGGGTGCAAGTACTGCTTACAGCTTCAGCATAACATCCAGGCTGTGACTTCAGCTAAATATAGAGGGAGTGCTTACTTGAATTAGTCACTATATTTAATATAGTGTCTTTCACTGACGATTTATTAGCTAGGTTAGCTAGATGGAGCACTTGATGCTATTTAAGAAAGCCTCTTGATGTCTCGCCCAACACTCTGCATTAAAGTACCACTTAACTGGTCATTCATCTCATTCCCCTGGAATGAGAAGTGAGCTTCCAGATTTACCAAGGAACCAGCAGAGACTACAATCCAAAAGCAATTCTTTGACCGTGGATTGTTTTGGGACATCCCACAATTGTGAACGATGCTACACAAAGCCAAGTCTCATAACTGAAACAAAAGCTGTGGTTTTATATTGAGAGTCACACAAATCATAAACATTTCAGCAAATAATTCTCTGGCTGTGCAAGTCTGTAGGATCCTCCGTGGAAATTGGCTGGAGGCACAGTTGAAGGTTTATGTTCAATATATTAAATAATTGAAAGCCTGCAGTGTTTAAATGCTTACAGGCTCTGTAGAACGATTTTAAGCTAAGTAATAATTTTGCACAAATCCATGAAATCCAAGCACAAATCAGGGTAAACAGGTAGAGATGTACAACAAGCCTTTGTTGAACAGTCCAGTAAGAATTGCCAGAACAGGCTGTTTGCCTATCCAACCCCATGACTTGGAGCAGATTGGCTCTCATGCCCTGTGACCTACACCTGTGGCCTCATTTGTGTTGCAAGTTTGCCTGTAACTGACTGGAGCATAGCTGGGCCAAGACTGGTACAATGGGCTGTCACAGCTTACATAACTGACTGCGGCTAGAAAACTGAGCACAGACCTTTATGTTACTCTGCCCTGTGGCTGAAAAACCTATATGGAAAGGGAATATCTTACACATAACCAGACTGCGTGCAAAATCTTCAGTTTGCAGAAAGCCGTCAACATAGCAAAACACCTCAATGCACGTGACCTAGATGTAACCAGCCAAAGTTTTCAACCAAACCACAAAAAATATATATTTCAAAGATTTCAAAGGTACATTTAATGTCTTAGAAATGTATACAATATACATCCTGAAATACTTTTTCACAATCAAAAGCTTGCTCAAACAATCAGGTCCTAAAGAATGTCTTAATGGAGCAAGGAAAGATAGGAAAATAATGTAGTTTAGTGAAACAATTGCAGAACTTTGAACCATGGCTGCTAATGGTGGAAACAGTAAATTCTGGCATGATCAAGAGATCAGGATTAGTGCTTGTACTTTAAAAGGTTGTAAGGGTGGAGGAGAGTAAAAAGACAGAGGAATAGTCAGTTAGTCCTGACGAAGGGTCTCGGCCTGAAACGTCGACTGTACCTCTTCCTACAGATGCTGCCTGGCCTGCTGCGTTCACCAGCAACTTTAATGTGTGTTGCTTGAATTTCCAGCATCTGCAGAATTCCTGTTGTTTGGAATAAAAACTTGACAGCCAAGCTGATCATTTTAAAATCACGCTGCAAGTTAACCAGAGGCCACTGATGTTTTGGAGGCTGAGAAAAACTTGGTGTGAGTGAGAAAATGGCAGCAGGTTTCGATGAACTCAAGAATCTGAAGTGTAAAATTAGGGAGGCTGATCAAGATTGTCAGGAAGAGGAAACAAAAGCAGTGTGGCGTATTTCAGCAACAGATGAACTTAACAAATTATGCATAAATTGGGGCTTTGAAGTTGATTTAGTGATTTGAGTGATAAAAGAGGAGCCTCACTCAATGCAGAGTATTTTTGGCATATAATAAGCACCTTTGATCTAAAACATGGTATAGTTACACATGCCCTTACACTTCCTCCCTCACCACCATTCAGGGCCCCAGACAGTCCTCCCAGGTGAGGCGACACTTCACCTGTGAGTCGGCTGGGGTGATATACTGCGTCCGGTTCTCCCGATGTGGCCTTCTATATGTTGGCGAAACCCGATGCAGACTGGGAGACCGCTTTGCTGAACACCTTCGCTCTGTCTGCCAGAGAAAGCAGGATCTCCCAGTGGCCACACATTTTAATTCCGCATCCCATTCCCATTCTGATATGTCTATCCACGGCCTCCTCTACTGTAAAGATGAAGCCACACTCAGGTTGGAAGAACAACACCTTATATTCTGTCTGGGTAGCCTCCAACCTGATGGCATGAACATTGATTTCTCAAACTTCCGCTATGCCCCACCTCCCCCTCGTTCCCCATCCGTTATTTATTTATATACACACATTCTTTTTCTCTCTCTCCTTTTTCTCCCTCTGTCCCCCTCACTATACCCTTTGCCCATCCTCTGGTTTTCCCCCCTCCCCCTTTCTTTCTCCCTAGGCCTCCTGTCCCATGATCCTCTCATATCCCTTTTGTCAATCAACTGTCCAGCTCTTGGCTCCATCCCTCCCCCTCCTGTCTTCTCCTATCATTTCGGATCTCCCCCTCCCCCTCCCACTTTCAAATCTCTTACTAGCTCTGCCTTCAGTTAGTCCTGACAAAGGGTCTCGGCCCGAAACGTTGACTGTACCTCTTCCTACAGATGCTGCCTGGCCTGCTGCGTACACCAGCAAATTTTATGTGTATAGTTAAATGTCTGTTTTACACCTTAAAATTAGGTTGCTGGACAAGAAGATAAGGGTACAGGTTTAAAATGGCAGTACTATTAACTGCCAGTACCTGCTATTGGGAGCTATTTCAGGTCTTTGCCAAGTGCTGCTAGTTTTGGAGGAAGACTGCTCTGTGTACCATATGTTGGACATCAGCTTTTATACTCTGACTGCGAAAGGAAATCATATGGTTGAGGGGCTTAGGAACTTTGGCTTTTCCTGACCTCAGCCTTCGTTAAACCAGCAAGTTTACTTTGAAGTTGAGTTTAGAAGAGAGCAGCATGAAGATGGCACTGAGTCTAACATAAAGAGAATGTTTGAACATGCAATGAACCAGAATTGACCAGAGAGCTTAAGGTAAAAGAACCCCTAGGGGATATTGATGATCGAATCACAAACAAGAGAAAATCTGCAGATGCTGGAAATCTGAGCAACACATACAAAATGCTGGAGAGACTCAGCAGGCCTGGCAGCATCTATGGAAAAAGTACAGTCGATGTTTCGGGCTGAAACTCCTCAGCAGGATAATATGATCGAATTCACCCTGAAATTTGAGTAGCAGAAGCAAATGTAAGATGTGTCAGTATTACAGTGGAGTAAAAGGGAATTACAGAAGCATGAGAGAGGAGCTGGCCAGAACAGATTGGAAAAGAACACTGGCAGGGATGACGGCAGAGCAGCAATGGCTGGAATTTCTAGAAGCAATTTGGAAGGCACAGGATATATATATTCCAAAGAGGAAGAAGTAGACTAAGGAAAGATGACACAACTGTGGATAACAAGGGAGGGCATATAATAGAGCAAAATTTAGTGGAAAGTTAGAGGATTGGGAAGCTTTTAAAAGCCAACAGAAGGCAACTAAAAAGTCATTAAGAAGGTAAAGATAGAATACAAAATTAAGCTAGCTAATAATTTTAAAGAGGACACCAGAAGTTTCTTCTGATACATAAAGTGTAAAAGAGAAGTGAGAATAGATTTCGGGCCACTGGAAAACAATGCTGAAGAGGTAGCCAATAGGGGATATCAAAATAGTGGACAAATTGAATAAGTATTTTGCAACAGTCTTCATTGTGGAAGACAGCAACAGTATGATGGATGTTCCAGGTGTCAGGGAGCATAAAGTGTGTGAAGTTATCATAACTAGAGAGAAGGTTCTTGGGAAACAGAATGATCTGAAGTTAGAGAAGTCACCTGGACCAGATGGTGTACACCTCAGAGTTCTGAAAGAGGTGGCTGAAGAGATCATGGAGGCATTATTAATGATCTTTCAAGAATCACTGGATTCTGAGATGGTTCTAGAAGACTGGAAAATTGCAAATGCCTCTCTACACTTCAAGAAGGAGAGAGGAAGAAGAAACGAAATCACAGGTCAGTTAGTCTGACCTCAGTGGTTGGGAAGATATTGGAATTGATTATTAAGGTTGAGGTCTCAGGGTACTGGGAGGCACATGATAAATGGACCGTAGTCAGCATAGGAAGATCTTGCCTGATAAATCTGTTGGAATTCTTTGAAGAAATAACAAGCAGGATAGACAAAGGAGAACTGGCTGCTTTTGTGTACTTGGATTTTCAGAAGGTCTTTGACAAGGTGCCATATATGAGGCAAGCTACAAGCCAATGGTATTACAGGAAAGATTCTAGCATCAAGAAATCAGTGGCTGATTGGCAGGAGGAAAAGAGTGGGAATAAAGGAAGCCTTTCCTGACTGACTGCCGGTGACTAGTGGTGTTCCACAGGGGTTAATGTTGGGACCAATTCTTTTTAGGTTATAAGTCAATGATTTGCATGATGGCTTCATTGCAAAGTTTGCAGACAATATGAAGATAGGTGGAGGGGCAGGTAGTTTTGAGGAAGTATCAAGGCTACAGAAGGAGAATCAGCAAAGAAATAGCAGATGGAATAGTGTTGGGAAGTGTATGCTCATGAACTTTTGTAAAAGAACTGAAAGGGTTAACTATTTTCTAAGTGGAGAGAAAATGCAAAAAAATGAGATGCAAAGAGACTTGAGAGTCCTTGTGCAGGATTCCCTAAAGGTTAATTTGCAGGTTCAGTCTGAGGTGAGGAAGGCAAGTGCAATGTTAGCATTCATTTCAAGAGGACTGGTATATAAAAGCAAGGATGTAATATTGAGACTTTATAAAGCATTGATGAGGCCTCACGGAGTATTGTGAGCATTTTGGGGCCCTTATCTTAGAAAGGATCTGCAGAAACTGGAGATGATTCAAAGGAGGCTTATGAAAATGATTCTAGGATTCAATGGCTTGTCGTATGAAGAGCGTTTGACGCCTCTGGGCCTGTATTCACCAGAATTTAGAAGAATGAATGGGAGAGTCTAAGACCAGAGGACACAGCCTCAGAATAGAGGGCTGTCCTTTTAGAACGGAGATGAGGAGGAATTTCTTTAGCCAGAGGGCGGTGAATCTGTGGATTTCTTTGCCTTAGGCAGCTGTGGGGCCAAGTCTTTTTGTATATTTAAGGCAGAGATTGATAGATTCTTGATTGGTCAGGGCATAAAGTGATACAAGGAGAAGGCAGGAGATTGGGGCTGAGAGGAAAATTGGATTTTTCTTTTATATATGTTAAAGCTTCATCAGCAAGCTAGAATGAACAATATGTATGCACAAAGCCTACTTGTAACAGCATATTCTAAGATGTAGTTCTGCCTTTCTCCTGTGGTTAAATGTTCTTAACTAAAAACAAATTATTTTTAAACTAAGAAAACTCCTGTTGTCCCCCTTCTTCAAAGATCGGGGTTTCCCTCCCTCCCCATTGACGCTGCCCTCATCCGCATCAACTCTATTTCCCAAACATCCACACTCACCCCATCTTCCTGCTGCATTAACAATGATAGATTCCCTCTTGTCCTTACCTACCACCCCATCAGCCTCCGGATCCAACACATTATCCTCTGCAACTTCCACCATCTCCAAAGGCATCCTACCACTAAACATATTCTTACGCCCCTCCCCCTTTCTGTTTTCTGCAGGGATTGCTCTCTCTGCGATTCTCTTTCCACTTGTCCCTCCCCTCTAATCTCCCTCCTGGCACTTACCTCTGCAAGAGGCCTAAGTGCTACACCTGTCCATTCAGGTGCAACACTTCACCTGCAAATCTGCTGAGTTCATCTACTGTGTCCAGTGATCCTGACACAGCCTCTTCTACTTCGGTGAGACCCATCGTAAATCAGGGGACCGCTTTGTCGAGTACCTCTGATCTATCCACCAGAAGCAGAACTTCCCGGTGGCCAAACATTTTAATTTCGACTCCCATTCCTGTTCTCTTATGCCAAGATGAGGCCACAATCAGAGTGAAGGAGCAACGCCTTAGATTCTGTCTGGGTGGCTCCAACCTGATCATATGACTATCAATTTCTCCTTCTGATAAAAGAAATCCCCCCCCCCCCATTCCCCACTCTGGCCTTTTAGCTCTTCTCACATGCCTATCACTTCTCCAGGGTCCCCTCCTCTTTCCCTTTCTCCTTTGGTCCACTCTCCTCTCCAATCAGGTACCTTCTTTTCCAGCCCTTGACCTTCCCATCTACCTGGCTAGCCTCCATCACCCTCCCTAACCTTTTTATTCTGGTGTTTTCCCCCGTCCTTCTCAGTCCTGAAGAAGGGTCTTGGCCCAACAAGTCGACTGTTCATTTATTCCCATAGATGCTGCCTGACCTGCTGATTTCCTCCTGCGTTTTGTGTGTGTTGCTTTGTATTTCCTGCATCTGCAGATTTTCTCATGTTTGTGACCTGTTCTTATTGCCTTCAGCTGTTCCATATTATCTGAAGGCTCAGGCACAAGCTCTACTCACCACAATCACAAGCGGCCCTATATCCATAACTGGCAAAGTAAAGAATTACATCTACCAGCATTGATGAATGGTTTGATTCTGCAGCTTCAAGCAGATGAAATGTTCAATTTCCCAAGGAAGGCTGTGAAAAGTCATCCTCATTGATGAATATTTAAAACTGGAAAGCTACTACGAAACATTGTCTGCTGTAACCAAAATAATCTCCTTGTGGGTTTTTCAGTGGATTAGTTCTTTTAGATTATAATTTGTTATGGTGAGTGGTTTATGTAACTCTCCAGTACAGATAAGGCAGAATTTTATCTACTGTGACTGTTGGCGCGTGGTCAAGTAGTTAAGGTGTCGGTCTAATGATCTGAAGGTCGCTAGTTCGAGCCTCAGCTGAGGCAGCATGTTGTGTCCTTGAGCAAGGCACTTAACCACACATTGCTCTACGACGGCACCAGTGCCAGGCTGTATCAGCCCTAGTGCCCTTCCCTTGGACAACATCGGTGGCATGGAGAGGGGAGACTTGCAGCATGGGCAACTGCCGGTCTTCCATACAACCTTGCCCAGACCTGCACCCTGGAAACCTTCCAAGGCGCAAATCCATGGTCTCACGAGACTGACGGATGCCTATATATTATCTACTATGACTACTCTGTGTAGAACTTTGCTATCTTAACTCCAAGAATGGAGTGGGGTGTATCTCCCCTGTAAAAGGAATACCTAGGATATTTACTACAGCTAGAAGCCTTATGGGTAATACAGAATCTATCTTTTTTTGAAAATCAGGTTATTTAATCAATTCTAATGTACTTAAGAAAGCTCCAGAACCTAAGGCATAAACTCATGTCTTTTTCCCCACCTTGACCATTCAGTTGGCTGGAATGAATCATCAGGGTGTTCGAGGGCATGATCTCAACATCATTACCCAAGCCCTGCTTGCCCTAGAAGGCCAGCTCCATCTCATGGGATTCCTCTTAGGAGAAGAGGGTTAACTCATTCAGCCCTCTGTGCTTGGAATAAGAAAGTCCAAGTGTGCAGTAAGTCTGACCAGTAAACTATATCCAATATGTTCCACCTACTCCACCATTCTAAACATCCTTACTTTCCTTATCCAGCACATGGTTGCTTAAGTGTGGACCAGGAGCACCTTACAAACCTCTCCCACCAAGGAGGACAAGGGCTTCAAATTCATGGGACTGTCTGCATGCTCCCCTCCAATTTGCACATCACCTTGTCTTGGAAATGTATCACCATTTCTTCCTAATTGTATTGTCTAGTTCCTGGACCCCTAAACAATTGTTTTGCCTTTGTATCATCACCTTCAAGAATGGCATTATTCAAGAAAGTGGCACATCACCACCTTCTCAAGGACAACTGAGGATGGACAATAAAGATGGCAACATCATAATCAGAATCAGATTTAATATCATAGGCATATGTCGTGAAACTTGTTGTTTTGTGGCAGCAGTAAATTGCAATACATATTAATAAAAAACATATAAATTACAATAGGAAATATATATTTAAATTAAATTAAATAAATAGCGCATGGGTTCATCACCCATTCAGAAATCTAATAGCGGATGGGAAGTAGCTGTTCCTGAAATGCTGAGTGTGTATCTTCAGTCTCCTACACCTCCTCCTTGGTGTAATCAATGAGAAGAGGGCATGTCCTGGGCTATGAGTGTCCTTAACGATGGAGGCATCGCCGTTTGAAGATATCCTCGATGCTGAGGAGGCTAGTGCCTATGAAGAAGCTGGTTGAATTTGCAACTTTTTGCAGCTTTATCTGCTCCTGTACAGTGACTCCTCCATGCTGGATGGCTATGCAACCAGTTAGATGCTCTTCACGGTACACCTGAAGAAATCTGGTGACATACTTAGTCTCCTCAAACTCCTAAAGAAATAATAGCCGCTATCATGCCTTCGTTGTAAATGCATCAATGTGTTGGGCCCAGGCTAGATCTTCAGAGATGCTGTCTCCCGGGAAACTGCTCACCCTTTCCACTGCTGATCCCTTAATGAGGACTAGCATATGTTGCCTTGACCTCCCCTTCTTGAAGTCCAAGATCGGTTCCTTGGTCTTACTGAAGTTGAATACAAGATTAGCCTCCTTATCTGCCAGCTATTGTTGGCAGAACTTCAGACTGTGGCAAGCAGGCATACAATACAATACAATGCAATTCTGCCAACAATATCTGTGTCATTAGCAAATTTATAGGTGGAGTCTGAGCTGTGCCAAGCCACAGAGTTGTGGGTGTAGAGAGAATGGAGCAGTGGGCTAAGCATGCATTCTTGAGGTGTGCCAGTGTTGACAGTCAATGGGGAGAAGATAGTATTTCCAATCCACATTGGCTGTGGTATCCTGATGAAGTCAAGGATCCAGTTGCAGAGGGAGGTACAGAGGACCAGGTTTTGGAGCTTGTTGAGTGATAACTCCACTCAACAATAGGAATAGCTTCTTTCCCACCGCCATCAGATTTCTGAATGGACAATGAACCCATGTACAGTACTCACTTTTTTCTTCTTTTTTTCGCTCTCTTTTTGCACTTATTATTTAATCAATTATAATTCTTTTTGTAATTTATAGTTTTTTTTATTATGTACTGCAGCGTACTGCTGCAGCAAAACAACATATGCCAGTGATATTAAACCTGATTCCGATTCTGATTGTGAATTACATCGTCTTAAGGAATCCACAGAATCAATAATGGAAGTGAAGTTACTCATTCTTATCATGCAAAAATTTCACAAAGGCAAACAAGGTATTTCAGTAACTTAATATAGCAAGTCGTTCAGATGCTGGAATTTATTCACGGCTGATGATCAAGAAATGTTATTTCTTGATGAGACCCTAGGTGTACAGTATATGAGAATTATATGGTAGCTCTCCTTGTGCTTAAAGGTTTAGGAGAGCAAATTATCCTGCTAGGACTAGAGATTTCAACCTCATAAAACATAACATACATTGGAAGATTATCGAAGTATCTTGTATGAAAGAGAAAAGACTAATATAAGTCTATTGTTAGTAGTAATTTCTACTCTTCACTCATGTAGAAAGGATTACATTGGCAATGCTCTGAATAATGTGGTAAAGAAATTCTGGGCCCAGGCCGTAGGCTGTAAACGAATATGTGCCATCTCATTTGTGTCTCTCACTGTTTTGTCCTACCTTCCAGAAGAAAGACATTTTTTTTGGAGATTATGGAGCTGGAAACTGACTTGTTTTACGCAAAATCTGCAAAGAGAATGAAGTTTTCAGTGAAGTTTAAGCTATTTCATGTTAGCTTTGTAAAATGAAATGGCACAATGGAAGTGACTCTTTCCTCATTATTTTTCTAATTAGCTTTGCAAAGTGACAAGTGATAAGGAGCAAGTTTGGAATGATCCCATCCACATGCCACTTCTGAGAGTGGTATGCTTCAGTGTTATTTTGTTTCAGTGAGAAAGATAACCAATGACCTGACCTCTGATCCTTTCTTCAGTTTTCAGTTTGAAGACTGCCACTTTGTTTGCTCACTGAAACTATCGACTCAGATTGAGGAAACTTCCTAAGTGGTCAGCTACGCAGTCACCTGCTGACGAAGAGACTAAACACACACACTGTAGCAAAGTTGTCAAAATTTAGCACCAAATACCTGTTTTTAACTGATAAGGTGTGTAAAAATCACATTTCTGGTGCTTTCTGGACTAAACCAAAAATCTTTGATATACACGCAAGGAATTCTGCAGATGCTGGAAATTCAAGCAACACATATCAAAGTTGCTGGTGAACGCAGCAGGCCAAGCAACATCTGTAGGAAGAGGTACAGTCGACGTTTCAGGCCGAGACCCTTCGTCAGGACTAACTGAAAGAAGAGCTAGTAAGAAGTTTGAAAGTGGGAGGGGGAGGGGGAGATACAAAATGATAGGAGAAGACAGGAGGGGGAGGGATGGAGCCAAGAGCTGGACAGGTGATTGGCAAAAGGGATATGAGGGGATCATGGGACAGGAGGTCCAGGGAGAAGGAAAAGGGGGAGGGGGGAAAAACCCAGAGGATGGGCAAGGGGTATAGTCAGAGGGACAGAGGGAGAAAAAGGAGAGTGAGAGAAAGAATGTGTGTCTATAAATAAATAACGGATGGGGTACGAGGGGGAGGAGGGGCATTAGCGGAAGTTAGAGAAGTCAATGTTCATGCCATCAGGTTGGAGGCTACCCAGACGGAATATAAGGTGTTGTTCTTTCAACCTGAGTGTGGTTCATCTTTACAGTAGAGGAGGCCGTGGATAGACATATCAGAAAGGGAATGGGATGTGGAATTAAAATGTGTGACCACTGGGAGATCCTGCTTTCTCTGGTGGACAGAGCGTAGGTGGTCAGCAAAACCATCTCCCAGTCTGCGTCGGGTCTCGCCGGTATATAGAAGGCCACATCGGGAGCACCAGCTTTGATGTATGGCTGTTCAATTCTGAGTTGAAATTCTTCACTTGGAAGATTGGAATCCTTGAAATTTTCCATCCCATTGAGATGTGAGTCATGATCCATAATGGGCCTGAGGTAAGTTCTGTACATATTTGCACACTAAGGAATTCAGAAATAATGGATTGGGCAAAAAAGTAATATTATGTCTGCATGCGTACACATGTTCCTCATTCTAACCATGAGAAATGCCGAGAATATGGGTGAAAAAAAATCTTAGACAGACACAGTGAACTCCTAGCACAAGGTATCAGCTTAGTAAATCTACTAGGAATATGCTTACACTCTGGGGTACTTGAAATAAGTAGGCTCAGAATACTAATTAGGTGAACAAACATTGAAACATCAAATAGTTCGAGAGGCAGATTCGAAGGATATTTATCACAGAAGTCAAAATAACAAACATTCAAAGAGTCATTCAGTCTGCAATCAAGCAAACAAGGATGATAAAAAATGTCACAAAGTCCAGAAGAGGCAAACAGGGCAAGTAATAAGTGAAAGGTAAAATGAGATTTGAATAGAAAAGAGTAAGTTTATGTGAGGACAGTGAAGGAAAATGATTGGATATATTTAAGTTCAAGATAAATAAATATTTGAAACTTTCTTTGTACTGGCTGCACTGCAAATTTGGAGACCCAAGGGTCTGCAGATGCTGGATTCTGTAGCCACACAGAGGAAGATGGAGGAATTCAGCAGGTCAGGCAGCATCTGTAAAGAGCCAAGGCCAGCTAACACTTTAGGCCAAGATCCTTCATCTGGAGCCTGTATCCCTTTTCCCCGTGGTATAGTACACTACGATTTCTAGTAAAGGTATCAAAACTGGATCTATTCTAAGAATGTCAGTGGCAGCAAAACAAATAAGCCTTTCTTTTCTTTTTCCAACATTTTTATTATTAATTTTACATATAAGAATACAGAGTACAAGAAAACAATATCAATACATTATACTAAATCGCATATAAAGACTCCTTACCCCATATTCATACAGATTAATTAATTCGTATCATTGAAATATAGTAATTTTATTATATAAAAAAATCTAACCCACTACCAAGATCGAAGCTGATTAGTGAAGGGAAAAAAAAGAGAAAAAAAATTATTAGTCATCATCTGTGCTTTAACAGCAAATCAAAGGTTTTGAAAATAATTCAAAAAGGTCCCCTCAATGTTTGGAAATCTTGGCTAGATTCAGAGATTGAACATCGAACCTTCTCTAAATTTAAACGTGACATCACATCACGTAACCATTGAGCGTGAATAGGAGGGGCCGCACCTTTCCATTTAAGCAAGAGCGTCCTTCTGGCCATAAGAGAAATAAAACCCAAAATGTGCAAGTCAGGTGACTCCAAAATAATATCCTTTCCTCCAACAATACCAAATAAAGCGGTCAAAGGACTAGGCTTAAAATTTACTTTGAAAAGTATCGAGAAAATTTGAAATACGAATAAGCCTTGAAGTGAAGGTTCAAGCACCAACAAGGAAGCTGCCATTACATGGTAACAAATCCAAACACCGTTAACAAAATTGATAAGGTATCACAAAGCAATGTTATTAGTGATAGCATCAAGGGATTCCAAAAAAGCTTTGTCCATTTCCAGGTACAAATTCATAAAGCAGGAGTGCATGAAGGTTTCCAAAGCAGAATCTGAGCATGCAGGTGAGACTAACACAAACTGCTATTATAAAGTCCTCTTCACAGATCTGTCTTCCTGCAATGCTAGTTTCGGGGAATCGCTTACCCCTCCTAGGTCCTTCTGTTCTGTTCTGTAATGCTGGCAATTTTGTGTTGCTATTCCATTGTTATTTTTCTTCCAATGTAGGTAGTGTTAACCACAGTATTAATCATCTACAGGAATAACCCACTATTATTTGAGAGCTTGTATACAGTTCCCACATTATATAGAGCCGTCGAACAATACAGCACGGATATAGGCTCTTTGCCCCCATGAGTCCATACCAACCATGTTATCCACCCAATTTCCTGCGTTCGGCCCATATCCTTCCAAGCTCTCATCCCTTCATGTACCCATCTAAATACGTCTTAAATCATGCTGCCTTAACTACTTCTTCTGGCAGCTCATTCCATACACTCACCACCCTCTGCATGAAAAAGTTACCCCTCAGGTATCTTTCAAATCCTCCCACTTGCATTCTAAATCTATGCCCCTAGTTTTGGACTCCCCTACTCTGGGGAAAAGACTTGCCATCTATCTTATCTTTTAAACACATCTATAAGGTGGCTGCTCATTCCCCTACTTTCCAAGGAATAAAGACCTAGCTCTTTAGCTCAGACTCTCTAGTCCTAGTAACATCCTTCGAAATCTTTTCTGCACTCTTTCCAGTTTAACCAGACCCTTCCTGTAACTGGAGGTGAACAAAACTGCACACAGTACTCCAATAACTTGTACACAAGACCCAATGCCTGTACTCAGTGCCCTGATGGATGAAACCAATGTGCTGAATGCCTTTTTCTCCACACTGTCTACCCAGGATGCAATTTTTAATTAACTATGTACATTTATTCATAGTCCCTCTGTTCAATTACACTCTCTAGTGCCCTACTCTAGTCTGACTTTCTAAAATGCACTACCTTACACTTACCTGTATTGAAATCCATTTGTCATTTCTCAGCCCACTTCCATAATTTATTAAAGTACCCCTGTAATCAATGATAATCTTCTTCACTATGAACAACACCTTTTAATTTCATGTCACCTGCAAACTTGCTGATCAAGCCTTGTGCATTCACATTCAAATAACAGGGATGCCAACACCGATCCCTAGAGCACACCACCAGTCACCAGTCTCCATTCCAAGAAACAACCTTCAAACACTAAGTGCCCTTCCGTCAATCTCCCTAACTAACTCTTCCAGGATTCCAGAGGACTTTTAGACTAGCCTACCACAGGGGCCATATCAAAGGCCTCGCTAAAGTCCAAAAAGACAACATGCACTACACTACCTTCGTCCACTCTACTTTTACCTCTTCAAAGAACTCAAAAAGATTTAATAAACACAACTTCCCACACAGAAAGCCATGCTCACTCCTCCTAATTAGATTCTGTCTACCAACACAATGGTAATCCTGTCCTTCAGAATTCCCCACCTCAGATAACAGACTGACTGGCTTGTCCTTGCTACCCTTTTTAATCAACAGAACATTAGTCATAAACACAAGAGTCTGCAGATGCTTTAACTTCTGGTGATTTCTCTCTCTCCACATTGTCTTCTCTCTTTTTCTGTTCTTCACTCTGGATACCCTTTCTCTTCCCCTCACCTCCCTTTGGTTCCCCTCCTCATTCCCTTTCTTCTGTAGTCCACTGTCCTCTCTTAATAGATTGCTTCTTCTTCAGCACATATCTCCTCCCAGCTTCTTAATTCAACACCCATGTACCTTCTCCCATCACCTCCCAGCTTGTACTCATTCTCTTCCCCACTTTCTTACATTGGCTTCTGCTCCTTTCCTTTCTAGTCCTGATGAAAGGTTTTGGACCAAAATGTCAACAGTCCATTCTCATCCATAGATGCTGTCCGATTTGCTGAGCTCCTCCAACATTCTGAGTGTGTTGAACAACATTATTCACTTTCCAATCTTTACGAATCTCATCAGTGGCTAATGATGAAACAAATATGTCAACAAGAGACTCCACAATTTCTTCTCTCCCTCCCACAAACTCCAAGGATGTATTCAGCCAGGCCCTTGGGACTTATCCACCTTATTGTGCAGTAAGGCTGCAAAAACCTCCTCCCTGGTAATACGAATGTTCTCCAAAACACCTCCACATGTTTTTTTTTAATTTCTTGAGCAACAATTATTTTCTCTTCAGTAGACACCTAGCATCAATATTCATTAAAACCCCACTCCACCTCCTATGGCTTAAGACATAGATGTCCCTCCTGGTCTCTAAGAGGACCTACTCTCTTCAATGCCATTCTTTAACTCTTAATATTTCTATAGAAACTCTTTGGATTTTCCTGTCAGGTCCAACTCAGACTTTTTCTTTACCCTTCTAATTTCTATCTTTGAGTGTACTCTAACTTTTTTGACCCTTGCTGCTCCTTAAGCACCATCCAACCTGATTCTAGCTCATCCTGCTTCCCTGGAAAGAACACAAAATTTCTAATGCCAAGTCATCAGCCAACTGCTTTTAGCATTTCTTGATTTTAGAGTGGGTTTCCAGCATTTCCAGATTCCTAGTTGTATTTTAACCTATGTGTTTTATCTTTGGATGAACAATTATCAACTGATATAACATCTTTCAGAAAGATCAGTGTCTTGCTTGTTCCCAACCATTATCAACATTTAAAGAAACCAGATCAATGCCACTTACCACTTAAATGTGCAGAAACAAAAAGTACGGGAGCTGCTGATATACCGTACCTGGGAAGTCAGATAGGGCCATGGTTGTGTCATTACCCATCGCCTTTGTTGTCACAACCAACGCATGTTTAATCTCATCCAAGAGGCTCTTCAGTTCCCGGGAGTAAATCAGACTTTCTTCCTCTGCTTTGTGCAATCTGTTGTTAACCTCTAGAAATGCTTGTTGGCACAGAGTGACATCATCCACGTCATCTGAAAAGACAAGTGAAAAGGTCTGATCTATCTAAATTATAAAGATATGTTATTTCATCAAGTCTTCATTATGAATGTTGATATTGGTAAAAATATTTATGGCAATTAACTAACAGAGTTGCAAAGACTTTATGTACATTTTCAGTATATGTTTTTTTCACTGTTTGTAACTTGTTAACTTTGAGGACAAAGACACTAGGAATACTTGGTCAACCCCAGTGGCTCCATAGTATAAGATTGGTAATCCATTGTCACATGTGCAGAGACACAGTGGAAAATCTTGACTTGCATGCCATCCATACAGTACATTGAGGTAGTGCAAAGTGAAAAGCAAATACAGAATGCAGAATGTAGTGTTACAGTTATTTATGTAGTGCAGGTAGACATTAAATGCAAGTAGCATGACAAGTTAGATTATGAGGTTAAGAGTGTGTGTTTTCATGCTTCTGTACGATGCATTAATATTAAGCTATTCACTGGGATAGCCTAAAGCAATAAAGTAATGACAATTTTGAGATGAAACAGCCAATTTGTACACAGCAGGCCCCCAAGTAGAAATGTGGTACTGCCCAGCTAATGCAGTGTTGACCAAGTCAACAAAATAACATTTTTGGGCGCCATGTCTCAGATAGGATGTGTCATCATTGGAGAGAGTCCAAAGGAGGTTCACGAGGATGATTCAGGACAAGAAGGGGTTAACAAATGAGGAGCGTTTGGCAGCTTTGGGCCTGTACTCACTAGACTTTAGGAGAATGTGGGAGGGATTTCATTGAAAGCTATGGAATGTTGAAAGGACTAGGTAAGGTGGATGTGGAGAGGATGTTTCCTATGATGGGGGTATTCAGAACCAAAGTGCACAGCCTCAAAATGATGGGCGACCTTTTAGAACAGAGGTAAGGAAGATTTTTTTTAGCCAGAGAGTAGTGAATCTGTGGAATGCTCTGCCACGGACTGCAGTGGAGACCAGGTCTGTGGGTATTTTTAAGGCAGAAGTTGATAGTTTCCTGACCGGTCAGGGCATCTAAGGATATGGCAAGGAGGCAGGTGCAGGGGGTTGAGTGGGATCTGGGATCAGCCATGATGGAATGGCAGACCATGGCCTAATTCTGCTCCTATGTCTTATGGTCTCCTCCATACACTGCCAGCATGGGTTTTTAGTAAATTATCCATCCCTTGTGGGTCTTTGACTTGTTGGACATCGTTCTGACTCTGAGCTATATGGTATTTCTCACCATTGTTGCAAACTGCAAGTGCTGAAGGACTTTAATTTGACTTCAATACTTCTGTTTCATTCAGCTGCCGCCTTTAGCTGGACCTTAACTAGACCCTTGTGCCCATTTGGGAGACTTTATGATTTAACCCCTAAAACTCTGCACTAACGTTTGATTGTGAAACACAAGTCTTTTCCTGTGGGTCATTTTCCTTCAGCTAAATTTAGATTCAAGCAGTGCAGAATGACACAAATTAATCCATCAGCTGCAAGATGGTTACTGCAGGAACTTTTACCCATGTACTAGGTAGTTGCTAAATCTCACCTTATGTTATCCATATTGTTACGTCTTGTACCTTCAAAACATTAAACTCATTAAAGGAAAGACAAGGGAGTCCTGGAGTGCAGGTGTAACTTTGTCTTTACTTTAATCGAGGAGCACACGTATCACATAGTAGTGTGATGACATATGCAATTAACATATTCATACATGTAACCCATAATTAATTATTTAAATGAACAAGAAAGTTCAATCAAGCAAGATTACTCGTATTATTGAAATATTGAATACACAACAGGTAAGTAATTAGGATTATAAATAAATCAGGTGCTGGATCAAAAGCAAGGAGATAAGGTGAGAGAGGGAAATGGGAAATGGTGAGGGGGGGGTGGGGGTCATTACTGAAAGTTTGAGGAATCGATGTTCATGCCATCAGGCTGGAGGCTACCTAAATGGAATATAAGGTGTTCTTCCTTCAACCTGAGTGTGGCCTCATCACGACAGTGGAGGAGGCCATGGATAGAAATATCGGAATGGGAATGGGAAGTGGAATTAAAGTGGGTGGCCACAGGGAGATCCCGCTTGTTCTGGTGGACAGAATGTAGGTTTTCAGCAAAGCGGTCTCGCAGTCTATGTCAGGCCTCACCAATATACAGGAGGCCACACTGGGAGCACCAAACACAGTAGATGACCCCAACAGACTCACAGGTGAAGTGTCGCCTCACCTGGAAGGACTGTTTGAGGCCCTGAACGGTAGTGAGGGAGGAGGTATAGGGGCTGATGTAACACTTGTTCCGCACGCAAGGATAAGTGCCAGAAGGGAGATCAGTGGGGAGGGACGAATGGACAAGGGAGTCACATAGGAACCGATCCCTGCGGAATACAGAAAGTGAGGGGGAGGGAAAGATGTGCTTGGTGGTGGAATCCCGTTGGAGATGGCGGAAGTTTTGGAGAATTATGTGCTGGTCGCAGAGGCTGGTATGGTGGTAGGTGAGGACAAGAGAAACCCTCCCTGGTAGGGTAGTGGGAGGATGGGTAAGAGCTGATGAGTGTGAAGTGGAAGAGCTCTGCTTTCTGTAGGGATTGCTCCCTATGCAACTCCCTTGTCTATTTGCTCCTCCCCACTGATCTACCTCCTGGCATTTATCCTTGCAAGCGGAACAAGTGCTACACCTGCCCCTACACTTCCTCCCTCACAACCTTCCAGGGCCCTAAACAGTCCTTCCAGGTGAGACGGCACTTCGCCTGTGAGTCTGTTGGGGTCATATACTGTGTTTGGTGCTCCCGGTGTGGCCTCTTGTATATCGGTGAGACCTGACGTAGATTGGGAGACTACTTCGCCAAGCACCAAGCATCCATTTTAATTCCATGTTCAATTCCCATTCCAATATGTCTATCCATGGCCTCCTCCATTGTTGTGATGAGGCCACACTTAGGTTGAAGGAACAACACCTTATATTGCACTTAGGTAGCCTCCAGCCTGATGGCATGAACATCGATTTCTCAAACTTTCAGTAATGACCCCCACCCTCCTCTCCTTCCCCATTTCCCTCTCTCACCTTATCTGCTTGCCCATCCATCGCACTCTCTCTCTCTCTCCTCCCCCCTTTTCTTTCTTCCATGGGCCTTCTGTCTCTTTCACCAATCAACTTCCCAGCCCTTTACTTCATTCTTTCCCCTCCAGGTTTCACCTGCCACCTTGTGTTTTGCTCTCTCCCCTCCCCCCACCTTTTAAATCTACCCCTCAGCTTTTTTTCTCCAGTCCTGCCGAAGGGTCTCGGTCCGAAACGTCGACTGTACTCTTTTCCATAGATGCTGCCTGGCCTGCTGAATTCCTCCAGCACTTTGTGCACTTTGCTTGGATTTCCATCATCTGCAGATTTGAACTTGTTTGTGTTTGGAGGAAACCCACGCAGTTTATGGGGAGAACGTACAAACTCCTTACAGGTGACACCAGAATTGAACTCTAAACTCCAACGCTCCAAGCTGTCATAATGTCGCTCTAACCCACAACGCCACGATAGTAAATTCATTATTCCTCATTATGAACATGTAAACTATCTCATGGAATATTTTAATTTGCAATAAATAATAATCTGGTAAAATAACACACACAAAATACTGGAGGAACACAGCAGGTCAGGCAACTTCCACGGAGGGGAATAAAATGTTGACATTTTGAGCTGAGACCGGAATCATTTACATTATAAATACATGCTGGTTATGTACAATATTTATGCACATTTTTTCCATATCTTTACTTCTAAGATTATTTTATATAGTTCTTTATTCCTTTTAATTGTTTAGTGTTGTTGATTTTGTTGCATGTTGTGTCAACACACCTCAAGTTCCTAATACATGTAAATGTATATAGCAAATTACGTTGATTCTTGACTCTTTCTGAGTTGCAACGTCCAAAACAAAATGTAGTGTGACAGTTGAGTGCCAAGCAGAACTTTGTGCAACTGTAGAATATCTTTACATCAAAACTGGAGCTAAAAGGGTTGAATTAAGAGTGGAGGTTACACTGAATGAAACTGCTCAAAAGCATTGATGAATTCTTATGTGTGGAAGATTAGGTGGAGAGTTAATATTGTGTTAGCATTAATTAAATTTGGTATTCTTCCAGAAGCATTTACTGGTTTCTGAGCAAGGTCAAATCTGTCTAGTCCTTCGCAGTTTCAAGCTTTGCATCTTTGATGAAACATTTTTCTTCTTAGATCAAAAGGAGGTGACCTCCTACTAGTGAAATATGGTTATAGGAATTTCATTACTTCCTTTTAATGATATTAGAACATCATAAGGCACTATAACTTTCTATGTGAAGGTCATATAAAGACAAAGAACCTTAAAGGGATGTTCATAGAATAATGTTCAAGATTTCCTGGTGCTATGCCACATTGGTAGTTGTCACACAGCTTGCCTTACTGATGTGATACAAGTTCTTGCAGCTATCATGATCCTGCAGCCAACTCAAAGGCAGAAAATGTAATGTGCCCATAATAGGGGGTGTAGTTACTAAATGGACGGATTCTGTAATGATGAAGGAATGTTGCAAAAGTGTTCCTAAGAGATCAGAAGACGTTGGATAAGCTGATGAAGATGAGTATCTGCAGGACAGATATTCTTCGTGCAAGGCATCTCCAGATGTCTTCAGAGCTGCAGCCAAATGGTCCTGGCCACAGGCTGCCAGATTTGAGATTATAGGATATAAGGGAATCTCAGTAATGAAGAGTTGGCCCATTACTAACCATACTTTCAAAGGAAGTTAGATTAGTTTTTTAAAAAGCCCTGAAAATAGCAGTAACACTTTGTCAGTAGGCAGTATTTGTGGAAAAACAGAGTTAACATTTCAGATCAATGACCCTTCAATGGAAATGGGAAATATGAGTGTTTTAAATTTGGAGAGGAGCAGGGAAAAGGAGTGAATGAAAGGAATATCTGTATTAGGTCAAACACCCGAGCTTTGTAGAGTTAGAGATTGCAGGATCTGTTGGGTAAGCATAAGATTGAAAAAGTGAATGGAGCCAGTTGGGACTTTCTGCATAGATTATTAGGCACTTGGCCAGCACCAACAAAAAGAAGTTAGGTTTCAGCGGAGTGGTCATTGTGCGAGTGGGTCAGAGTTAGGGTAGGAAACTGAAGCTTTGGCTCAAGAGCCTTTGACTGAGGAGCCAAAGGCTAGGGCGAGGTTTCTGTCAAGTTTGTTTCTGTTTGTTTATTAGTGCTATCTAGAGCCGTGAGAATGGATGCCGGGCTGTTGTGTGCTCCTCTTGCAGGATGTAGGAGATCTGGGAGACAACCACTCTCCTGGACTGCTGCATCTGGAGAAGTGTATCAGAGCGTAGCTCCTCACAGACCTTGTCAGGGAATTGAAGATGGAGCTGGATGACCTAGGAATTATTCAGGAGAATGAGGAAGACAGTCACACTTAATTGGCAGGAGGCACGTAGCTGGGTGACTGTCAGGAGAAGGAAAGGGACAGGCAAACAGAGCAAATTACACCTGTGGCAGTTCACCTCAATAACAAATACACCACTTTGGATACCATTGCGGCAGAGTGACCGAAAGGGTAAAGTCACAGTGACCAGGTCTCTGGCACTGATTCTGGCCTTGTGGCTCAGAAGGAAAAGAGGGAGAGTTGGAGACTGCTGGTGATAGGGGATTCAATAGTTAGGGGAACAGACAGAAGATTCAATGGACGTGAAAGAGACTCTCAGATGCCATGTTGCCTCCCAGCTGCAAGGGTCAGGTAAGGCTCTGACTGGATCCACAGCCTTAAGGGAAGAGTGAGCAGCCAGAAGTCATGGTACCAACCCCACAGATAGGAAAAGGGATGAGATCCTGAAGTGCAAATGTAGGGAGCTAGGCAGCAAGCTGAAAAACAGGACTTCAAGGTAGTAATCTCTGTATTGCTACCTGTATCCGGTGCCAGTGAGGGTAAGGATTGGATGATCTGGCAGATGAACATGTGGCTGGAGAACTGGAGCAGAGCGCAGGGTTTCAGATTTGTGCGTCATTGTGATCTCTTCTGGGGAAGGTACTGTATGACTAGTACAAAAGGAACCAGTTACACCTGAACTTAAGGGGGAACAATATCCTTGTTGGGGAGGGTTTAAATTAGGTTGGCAGGGGGAATGGGACCAGAGTGAGAGGTCAGGGAATGCAGCAGTTGATTTAATGGTAAATGCAATGTGTACATAGACTATGAGTAAGGAGAGGGCATGGATAGAACATACATGCAGTCAGCTGGGTGGGTTGAAGTGTGTCTATTTTAATGCAAGAAGTATCAGAAACAAGGGTGATTAACTTAGAACATGGATCAGTACATAGAACTATGACACTGTGGCCATTCCAGTGAGCTGGCTGACATAAGGACAGGAACGGTGGCTGGGTGTTCTGGAGTTCAGCTGTGAAAGAGCTGGTAATCAGGGATAGTATCACAACTGCAGCAAAGGAGGATGTCAGAGAGCAATTGTCCACTGAGTCAGTGTGGATGGAAGTGAGAAACAGGAAGGGAGTAGTTCCTCTATTAGAGTGTTCTATAGATTCTATTGGAGCAGACAGTATGGAAAAGTATTTAATTGAGGTGGGGAAATTATGATGCTATTAGGCTGGAACTTGGGATCGTAAATTGGGAACAGATGTTCTCAGGGAAATGCACAATGGAAATGTGGAGGTTGTTCTGGGAGCACTTGTATGGGGTTCTGAATAGGTTTGTCCCATTAAAGCAGGGAAAGGATGGAAAGGTGAAGGAACCATAGTTGACAAGAGATGTGGAACATCTAGTCAACAGGAAGGAAAAAGCATACATGAGATTTAGGAAGTAAGGATTGGACATGGCTCTGGAGAGATATAAGGCAGCCAGGAAGGAGCTTAAGAAAGGACTTAGGAGAGCTAAAATGGGACATGAGAAAACCTTAGCGAGCAGGAATAAGGAAAAGCCCAGGACTGTCTACATGTACATGAAGAACAGGAAGATGGCTACAGAGAGGGTAGGACCAAGAATAAAGAGGAAACCTGTGCCTGAAATTGGAGCCGGTATGAAGTTAATGATCAGCCATGATGGAATGGTGGACCAGGCTCAATGGGCCAAATGGCCTAATGGGCTTATGGTCCTTAATGAATACTTTGCTTCAGCATTCAACAATGAGAGGGATCTTGTTGAATGTGAGGACAGGGTAGAGCAGGCTAACATTCTGGAACATGGTTGTGTGTTCTGTGTATGGATCTTATAATCTTACAAATCTCTATCAGGTCTCCCCTCAGCCTGAGACACCGGAGCAAACAACCTAAGTTTGTCCAATCTCTCCTTATAACACATGCTTCCAATCCAGATTACATCCTGATAAACATAGAACATAACTTCCTGACTATTGAACTCAATGCCCTGAGTAATAAAGGCCAGCATGCCATATATCTTCTTTAGTAATAATAATAATCCTCCCTGTGACAATTTGGCATATCGGGTGGCAACCTTGCCATTTCTGTAGCACTTGTTTGTTTTACAAGACCAAGTTGCTTGCTCGACACTCAACCCAACACAAGGAGAACTAATGCAAGTAGCTGGCCGGTTTTGAACCTGGGACCTCTTGCTTCAAAGTCTGGAGCAGATGCCACAACACCATTGACACAGACACTTCTTATTCAACAACCTATCAAGCTTTGCAGTTACTTTCATCAATCTATGGACTTCAATCCCCAAATTCCTCTGTACCTCAACTCTGTTAAAGGTTTTCCCATTAACAGTGTATTGTCCCATCACGTTTGAACTCTCACACTTGGTCAGATTAAATTTAATCTGCCATTTCTCCATCCATATCTGCAACTGATTTATACTAGGCTGTACCCACTAGCAAATTGCTACAGGACTCACATGCCACCAATTTTTGTATTGTCTGCAACCTTACTAACCCACTCATCCAAGTTTTCATTCAAGTCATTGATACTGTGTATATATTGATCCCAGAACAGATCCCTGAAGAACACCACTAATCAAAGACATCCAGCCAGAACAAACCCCATTGACCATTACCCTCTGTCTTCCATGGGTAAATCAATTCTAAATCCAAATGGGCAGTAGATTCCATTCAGATTGTTTCGTGTTTACAAAATCCCATGTTGTTTCTCAAAATTGTAAGGTTGAAAAATCTTACTGCAGATGAATTTTACGCATTTCACTATTAATGACAGTTTGACACTGATAGTTGGTGAGAAGTAAGCAGTAAGACAATTCAGAACCGTTTTGCTCACTGCAGTTTCAAGCATTCAGGCTCGGATATGCCAGAAATGACCAGGAGTGAAAATGAAATGATTTCAATACTTCAACAAGTTATAAACTACGAAGAATTTGAAAGTATTGATAATGTTACAGTGAAGATGAAAATTTGGAGGATCAAATCATCAAAAGCATTGCATCAAAACACCAAGGCAGGAAATATAAAGACAGGCAGAGTGATGAAAGTGAGGCGTCTGAACTAGTGCTGGTAACTACACAGGATGCCAAGAAACTTATTGTTGGATTACAACACCTCTTCATGCAGGAAAACAAAGAAGGCAGGCCATTATCTGCACTAGGTGTCTGCACTGATTTTGTTCACTTACGTTTAACCAATGGAACACGGCAGCATACCCTGGATGAAATACTCTACCGCTAACTATTAGAAACCAATACACAGTTTTATAATACTGTAGTAGTAGTAGTACTGTTCTGTATTTCATTTCAATACATACTCAATTATGAGAATAGGTTGAGTGAATTTGGCCTTTTCTCCTTGGAGTGACAGAGGATGAGAAGCGACCTGATAGAAGTGTATAAGATGATGAGAGGCATTTCGTGTGGATAGCCAGAGGCTTTTTCCCAGGGCTGAAATGGCTAACATGAGGGGGCATAGTTTTAAGGTGCTTGGAAGTAGGAACAAGGTAAGTTTTTCACACAGCGAGTCATGGGTGCATGGAAAGTAGTGCCAGTGAAGGTGGTAGAGGCAGATACGATAGGGCCTTTGAAGAGATTCTTAGATAGGTGCATGGAGCTTAGAAAAATAGAGGACTATGCCGTAGGGAAATTCTAGGCAGTTTCTAGAGTAGGTTACATGGTCGGCACAACATTGTGGGCCGAAGGGCCTGTAATGTGCTGTAGATTTCTATGTTTCTATGTTTAAATGGTAGTTTGTCTTTTTTAAAATATGTTTTTAACTATTTCTATGAAACTTCAGTTGCTTAATTGGGCCAAAATATACTGGTCCTATGCGACCCAATTAAACAGAATCCACTGCATAATGAAAACGTGAAGGGCAGATACCAAGAAAATGAATTTCCACCACTCTGCACAGTAACTGCAGTATTTTTACCAGTTTAATAATCAATGAAATTGTGGCATTCTTACTTCATGAAACCATTATTACAGTAAGAAACATTAAGGCACAAATGGATTTCATCCAATGGAGGAGTTGGTGCCCAAGCCTTTGAATCATTAGGAGATCGAAGCCACAGACTGAGGGATTAGACAGCTGCGGTGTTTAGTTTACCAAACTTTGATCTCTACCAAGGCTGAACAGCAAATGTTTATACAAATAAAAATTACATGGTGGAGATTTTTAACACGTGAAGACGTATAACAGAGAGCATTTCAAATCAAATTGTTTACTTACTACCTTCAGAGTAATGTACACTTTGTTGAATTATTTTTATTTAGGGATAGAGCATCATAACGGTCCCTTCCGGCTCAATGAGTCCAATTACACCCATGTGAGCAGTTAACCTACTAACATGCATGTGGGAGGAAACCAGGGAACTTGGAGGAAATCCATGCAGTCATAAACACTCCTTACTGTCAGCCGTGGAATTTTAGTTTAACAAAATCACAACCACTTTATTGACGTTATATTGGTAAGTTGTTAATGAGTCCTGTGCAGTTGACATTATTATCACATGCAGGAAACAAACTGTGAAGTGGTCTCAGCATTCAGATCTCAATTCTGGCAGCAACTATGAGGAGAATTAGGAATGGAAAGGAAAGGAAAAGAAGCCAAAAAGGCTAAGGGAGGGGAAGGAGTACAAGCTGGCAGGTGATAGAAGAAGTCAGCAGATCGGGCAGCATCAGTGGAAGTGATGAGTCGACGTTTTGGGCCGGAACCCTTTGACAGGACTGAAGAATGAAGGAGGTGGAAGGATTTGAAGAATGCTTGTAGGTTCAGTTGAAAGACCAGTAATTTGAAAGACAAAGGGGTGGGGGAGGGGATGCATCGACGTCATAGGCAGGAAAACAATGGGTAGTAGAAGAAGGAGGCAGAACCATGAGGGAGGTGATAGGCAGCTGGGGGAGGGGGCAGAGTGAAGTAGGGATAGATGAAGGGAGGGGGAGGGAATTACCGGAAGTTGGAGAATTCTATGTTCATACCAAGGGGCTGGAGACTACCTAGATGGTATATGAGGTGTTGCTCCTCCAATCTGAGTTTAGCCTCATTATGGCAGTAGAGGAGGCCATGTATGGACATATCTGAATGGGAGTGGGAAGCAGAGTTGAAGTGGGTGGCTACCGGGAGATCATGTCTGTTGTGGCGGACGGAGTGGAGGTGTTTGATGAAGCAGTCCCCCAATCTGCGTCGGGTTTCACCGATGTAGAGGAGGCTGCACCGGGAGCACCGGATGCAATAGATGACCCCAACAGACTCACAAGTGAAGTGTTGCTTCACCTGGAAGGACTGTTTGGGGCCCTGAATGGTGGCAAGAGGGTAGGTATAGGGACAGGTGTAGCACTTACGCTTACAGGGATAAGTGCCGGCTGGGAGATCCGTGGGGATGGACGTGTGGATAAGGGAGTCGCGGAGGGACCGATCCCTGCGGAAAGCGGAGAGGGGTGGAGAGGGAAAGATGTGTTTAGTGGTAGGGTCCTGTTGAAGGTGACGGAAGTTGCAGAGTATAATGTGCTGGATCCGAAGGCTGGTGGGGTGGTAGGTGAGGACAAGGGGAACTCTGTCCCTGTTGTGGTTGCGGGAGGATGGGGTGACGGCCGAATTGCGGGAAATGGAGGAGATGCGGGTGAGGGCATCATTGATGACGGTAGAAGGGAAACCACGATCCTTAAAGAAAGAGGACATTTGAGATGTCCTGGAACGGAAAGCCTCATCCTCGGAGCAGGTGCGGCGGAGACGGAGGAACTGGGAATAGGGAATGGCATTTTTGCATGTGGCGGGGTGGGAAGAGGTATAGTCGAGGTAGTTATGAGAGTCAGTGGGCTTGTAGAAGATCGTTTCAAATCTTTACTAGCTCTTCCTTCAGTTAGTCCTGATGAAGGGTCTCGGCCCGAAACGTCGACTGTACCTCTTCCTAGAGATGCTGCCTGGCCTGCTGCGTTCACCAGCAACTTTGATGAGTGTTGCTTGAATTTCCAGCATCCGCAGAATTCCTTGTGTTTGCGTTCAATTTTAAATGAAGGATTGTTGTCGGTATAAGGACCACTCTTTCAGGATGAGGAGTTGATACTCTGATGTAGGTTTCAATGCACAGCCTTTTAATACGTAGATAGGGGAACGTCGACTCAGACCATGAGAGGCCTGCGTCGGACATTTTCATGCCTTACAAGACACAGATTGGAATACCATTAAGAGTCTACCATAATACGTAGATAAGAATACCGTTAAGAGTCCAACTGAAATTAAGGAATCTAAACAGAATTTGGATACACATAATCCGTAACTATATTGACATGTTAAGTTTGATGCCAACAATATTTGAACTTATTCATTTTAGGAATATATGAGGGGTGATTGATAAGTTTGTGGCCTAAGGTAGAAGGAGTTAATTTTAGAAAACCTAGCACATTTATTTTTCAACATAGTCCCCTCCTACATTTACACACTTAGTCCGGCGGTCGTGGAGCATACGGATCCCTTCTTTGTAGAAGTTGGCGTCTTGGACCTCCAGAAAGTGGTCCACAGTAAGGGTGATTGATTAGTTTGTGGCCTAAAGTAGAAGGAGATGAGTTATACAGTTCTCCTTACATGCACGCACAGTTCAACTCTTTGCGTGATTATGCAGAAAGTTTGAAGTTAATAACTCATCTCCTTCCACCCACCTTAGGTCACTAACTTATCAATCACCCCAAGCTGTGGACCATTTCAGGACTCTACAAAGAAGGGATCCGTATGCTCCATGACCGCTGGACTAAGTGTGTAAATGCAGGAGGGGACTATGTTGAAAAATAAATGTGCTAGGTTTTCTAAAACTGACTCCTTCTACCTTAGGCCATGAACTTATCAATCACCCCTCGTATCTTGGATTCATAGTAGCCAATTAGCTTGAAAGAAATGCAATTCTTTAAAGAGAAACTTTCTGTAATACAGGCAGAATAGGATTAATTTAAATAAGGTCTTCATGATGTCCATGTGAAAGTTAACTATGAAAGTCTAACAGCTTGGTAAATTCATTCACTTGCGAAGGGATTCAAAGATGAATAGGTTCACTGTTTAGGGTGTCAAAGACTGATCATATCACTGCTACTGAGGCCTATGATTAAAGCATGCATAGATACAAGGACAGGACTGTGCTTGAGTGTGGAGTGACATTATCCTCTGGAAGGAGAACCTAATGAAATTCAACTTTAGACCTGACTTTGATTATAAGACTATAAGACCATAAGATATAGGAGCAGTTTTATGCCAGTTGGCCCATCGAATCTGCTCCACTAATTCATCATGGCTGATCTATTTTCTGTCTCAGCCCCAATCTCATGCATCATGCCCTGGCCAATCAAGAATTTATGAACTTCTGCCTTAAATGTACCCAATAACTTGGCCTCCACACCACCTGTGGCAATGAATTCCACCGATTCACTAATCTCTGGATAAAGAAATTCCTTTTCATCTCCATTCTAAAAGAAGGCCATCTATTCGGAGGCTGTGTCCTCTGGTCTTAGACTTCCCCACCACAGGAAACATCCTTTCCACATCCACTCTACAAGGCCTTTCAACATTCAATAGGTTTCAATGAGGTCACTCCTCATTCTTCTGGATTCCAGTAGGTGCAGGACCAGAGTCATCAAATGCTCTTCAAATGACAAGCCTTTCAATCCCAGAATCATTTTTGTGAACCTCCTTTAAACCTCACCAATGTCAACACATCCTTTCCTAGATAAGGGGGCCCAAAGCTGTTCACAATAGTCCAAGTGAGCCCTCATCAGCACTTTATAAAACTTCAACATTACATCCATACTTTCATATTCTAGGCCTCTTGAAATGAATGCTAACATTGTATTTGCCTCCATCACCACAAACACAATCTGCAAATTAACCTTTAGGGAATCATGCACAAGGACTCCCAAGTCCCTGTGCACCTCAGGTTTTTACATTTTCTCTCCATTTAAAAAGTAGTCCACCCTTTTATTTCTTCTACCAAAGTGTATAACCATACACCTCCTGACACTGTATTCCATTTGCCATTTCTTTGCCCATTCTCCTAAAGCTTCAAAAGTTCAAAGGTTCATTTATTATCAAAGTATACAACTCTGAAACCTTCCTTCTTTGGATAGCTACAAAACCAAGAAAGAAAAGACTGGCAGCATGATTATCAGCCCCCAAATCCCTCCTCCCTGCACAAAAAAATGAACAAAAATGGAACAGGCACACTGACCCCCAAATCTCCCTCCCCCACACACAAAAAAATGAGAAAGATCAGGTGAAGAACACAGAATACTAAAAAAACCGTAAGACTGAAAAAGGTCCACAGACAAATCGCAGAAAACCTGGGCAACATTCTCCCCCTCGGTAGCAGAGCGATCTCACTAACAATAAAAAAAAATGTCTTATCTTTCTAAGTCCTTCAGTAGCCTCTCTACTTCCTCAAAACCACCTGCCTCTCCACCTATCTTCATATTGTCTGCAAAGTTAGCCACAAAGTCAATAATTCTGTCATCCAAATCATTGACATAAAACATAAAAAGAAGCGGACCTAACACAGAGATTTCTGGAACACCAATAGTACTCTTTGACTCCTGCCAATCAGTTACAGCTTTATTGATGGTCATATCTTTCCTGTAATACCATGAGCTCTTAACTTGTTAAGCAGCCTCATGCTTGGCACCTTCTCAAAGGTCTTCTGAAAATCCAAGTACACAACATCCACCTATTCTCCTTTGCCTATTCTGCTAGTCATTTCTTCAAAGAATTCCAACAGATTTGTCAGACAAGATTTTCCCTTGAGTAAACCATGCTAACTGCAATCTATTTTATCAGGTACTTCCAAATACTCCAAAATGACATCATAACAATTGACGCCAACATCTTCCCAACCACAGAGGTCAAACTAACTGGCCTACAATTTCCTTTCTTCTGCCTCTCTCCCTTCTTGAAGAGTGGAGTGACATGTGCAATTTTCCATTCTTTTGGAACCATGCTAGAATCTATTGATTCTTGAAAGATCATTACTAATGCCTCCACAATCTATTCAGTCACCTTTTTCACAACCAGGTGACTTATCTGCCTTCCAACCTTTCAGTTTTGCAAGATCCTTCTCCTTAGCAAAGGAAACTTTATACACATCTGCCCCTGACACTCTCGAACTTCCGGTATACTGCTAGTGTCTTCCACAGTGAAGACTGATGCAGAATAATATTCAGTTTGCCTGCCATTTCCATGTCCCCCATTACCACCTCTCCAGCATCATTTTCCAGCAGTCCAATGTCCACTCTTGCATCTCTCTTACACTTTATGTAGCTGAAGAAACTTCTGGTAACCTATTTAATATTATAGGCGTGCTTACCTTCATATTCCATCTCTTTTTTTTGATAGTTTTTAATTGCCTTCTGTTGGTTTTTAAAAGCTTCCAAATTGTCTAACTTCCCATTAATTTTTGCTTTATTATATGCCCTCCCTTTGGCTTTTATATTGGCTTTGACTTCTCTTGTTAACCACAGTTGCATCATCCTACCTTTAGAGTATTTCTTCTTCTTTGGGATGTATATATCCTGCTTCTTCAGAACTGCTTCCAGAAATTCCAGCCATTGCTGCTCTGCCATCATCCCTGCCAGTGTTCTTTTCCAATCTATTTTGGCCATCTCCTCTCTCATACCTCTGTAATACCTTTTACTCCACTGTAATACTAATATAGCTGTCTTTAGCTTCTCCTTCTCGAAATGAAGGGTGAATTCTACCATCTTATGATCACTGTCCCATAAAGGTTCCTTTACTTCAAGCTCTCTAATCATTTCTGGTTCATTGCACAACATCCAATCCAGAATAACTGATCCACTACTGGACTCAACCATGAGCTGCTCTAAAATGCCATCTCATAGACATTCGAGAGATTCCCCTTTTGGGATCCAGCACCAATCTGATTTTCCCATTCTACGTGCATATTGAAATCCCCCATGACTATTGTAACATTGCTATTTTGGCATGCGTTTTCTATCTCCTGTTGTAATTGTAGACCACATCGTTAATACAGTTTGGAGGTCTGCACGTATATAACTCCCATTAGGGTCTTTTCACCCTTGTAATTCCTTAGCTTTACCCGCAACAATTCAACACCTGACCCCATGACACCTCTTTCTAATGATTTGATTTCACTTTTTACCAACACAGCCACACCACCCCCTCTGCCTACCTGCTGATCCTTTTAATTTAATATGTATTCTCGGACATTACAGCCATGATTCAGTGATGCCCTCAATGTCATACATGCCAATCTGTAGCTGTGCTAAAGTTCATCCAACTTATCCTGTATACTGCATGCATTCAAATATACCTTCAGTCCTGTATTCAACCTCTTCAATTCTGTCCACCTTTTATATTGCAACTCATTTTGTTGACTGCAATTTTGCCCTATCATCAGCCTCCCCTTGCTAGCAGTCTCATTACACTTTGCCTCTGTTTGTAAACCAACTGCCTCGTCCTCAGTGCTATCACTCCAGTCCCCATCCTCCTGGCAAATTATTTTAAATTCTCCTGAAACACTCTAGCGAACCTGCCGGTAAGGATATTGGACCCCCTCGGGTTCAGATATAACTCGTCCCTTTTGTACAGGTCATACCTACCCCAGAAGAGATCCCAATGATCCATAAATCGGAACCCATGCCCTGCACTAGTTCCTCAGCCACGCATTCACCTGCCGAATCTTCCTATTCCTACCCTTACTGACATGTGGCATAGGCGGGAATCTAGAGACTTCTATCCTGGAGGTCCTGTTTTTCAACTTTCTATCTCACTCACTTGGTCATTTAATTAGGGCTTTAGGAAAACCTCACCCTGTGGCGGAAATCAATTCTCTCAGTGGACTATGATAGGGGAAAGCAGAGTCAAGTGATTTGAATTGAATTGACTTTATTACTTACATCCTTCATATACATGAGTAAAAATTTTACGTTACATCTCCATCTAAATATGCAATTTATAGTAATTTATCATAAACAGTATGTAAACAGGATAGTCAGAATAACATAGAAATACAGTTGTGTCAGCATGAGTTAATCAGTCTGATGGCCTAGTGGAAGAAGCTGACCTGGAGCTTGTTGGTCCTGGCTTTTATGCTGTGGTATTGTTTCCTGGATGGTAGCAGCTGGAACAGTTTTTTATTGGGCTGACTCGGGTCCCCAATGATCCTTCGGGCCCTTTTTACAGACCTGCCTTTGTAAATGTCCTGAATAGTGGGAAGTTCACATCTACAGATGTGCTGAGCTATCTGCACCACTCTCTGCAGAGTCCTGCGAATGAGGGAAGTACAGTTTCCACACCAGGCAGTGATGCAGCCAGTCAGGTTGCTCTCTATTGTGCCCCTGTAGAAAGTTCTTAGGATTTGGAGTCTCACACCAAACTTCTTAAGAGGCACCGTTGTGCCTTTTTCACCACCCAGCCAGTATGTACAGACCACGTGAGATCCTTGGTGATGTGTATGCCGAGGAACTTAAAGCCGTTCACCTTTTCAACCTCAGATCCATTGATGTCAATAGGGGTGAGCCTGTCTCCATTCCTCCCGTAGACCACAACCAGCTCCTTTGTTTTTGTGACATTGAGCGAGAGGTTGTTTTCTCCTGTGTCAGGGTGATGACTTCTTCTCTGTAGGCTGCCTCATTATTATTTGAGATTTTTTTTTAGATTAGATTATGAGTCAGTCCTTGTTTATTGTCATTTAGAAATGCATGCATTAAAAATGATACAATGTTCCTCCAGAAGGGTATCACAGAAACACAGGACAAACCAAGACTAAAACTGACAAAACCACATAATTACAACAGTGCAAAGCAATACCGTAATTTGATAAAGAGCAGACCATGGGCACGGTAAAAAAAAAGTCTCAAGTCCCGATACCCCCATCATCTCACGCAGACGGTAGAAGGGAGAAACTCTCCCCGCCATGAACCTCCAAGCGCCACAAATTTGCCGATGCAGCACCATTGGAAGCACCCGACTGCAGTGGACTCTGAGTCCGTCCAAAAACTTCGAGCCTCCGACACCGAGCACCGAGTACCATCTCTGCCGAGCACTTTGACCCCGCCCTGGCTGCTGAGCAACAAGCAAAGCCAAGGACTCGGGGCCTTCTCCTCCGGAGATTCCGGAGTAGCAGCAGCAGCGAAGCAGGCATTTCAGAAGTTTCACAGATGTTCCTCCGTGCTCTCACGTCGGTCTCCATCAAATCAGGATTGTGCACGGCACCCTACTTGACAGATAACAGATATCATTCACCGGAGTGGCCGCTGCAAGCCGCGTCACGCCACCATCTTCTCCTCCTGCTTAGGCCAATCAGTGTAGTGTCATCAGCAAATTTAATTAACGGATTGGAGCTGTGGGTGGCAACACAGTCATGGGTATACAGAGAGCAAAGGAGGGGGCTTAGGACACAGCCCTGAGGGGCACCTTTGTTGAGGGTCAGAGGGACAGAGGTGAGGGAGCCCTCTCTTACCACCCGCCAGCAATCTGACAGGAAGTCCAGGATCCAGTTACACAAGGCAGGGAGAAGGCCAAGGTCTCTGAGGTTCTTGTCGAGCCTGGAGGGAATTATGGTGTTGAATGCTGAACCATTACAAATGTAATTGGTGATGCCTTTTTCTATGTTAGGAAGTCGATAATATCTCATTCCTTTTTGCAATCTCTTTTAATCATTTGGGCAAAACACAAAGAGTGTTCTAAAAATATTTTAGAACTGTGTTCCCCATTCCTATGCCAGATTTTTACATCTAAGTATAGAAGTTAAATAAATTCCCAAAATAAAAAATCTGTACAGATTCCGACTTTTTTGACTTATTCATGGACTGCAAATGATCCACGTCAGTGGCATTTAATAGTCACTGAAAGGCTGAGGTCACATACAGAATAAATAACGCTGTCAAAATTCCTCTCCAGAAGGGTACTTGTGAAGCAGGTGAGATAAGACAATTTGATAGCTTCACTGTCTCTTACACTAATATTAGTTTTTATTCCAAATGTTATCTAATTATCTCAAATATAAATCAATGTCTCCAGATAAATAATGCAGATGTTTGGAGACCAGTCCAATAGCTCAGCTACTAAGCTACTCTACCCAAGCCTGTTCTTTTACTGGAGACTTTTGCTGCGTCACTGCGAGGCAAGCTGATACACTTAAATGTGATCTACAGCATTATCTCCTGTAGATTTTTCTATTGATCGGTAGACAATTATTTGCGCTACTCATCATTTACAATGTATAGTGAGCTGCTGAGTAACTTAAACTCCTTCCATTCAAAACACTAAGTAGTTCGCACGACCCAAATAAGGTACTTTTTTTTTGTAAATTCAATGTCCGAATTTAGTGAATAGCTACTTCTGTAGTTAACCAAAGGACAAAAACAACACTTAAGTTATTGCTGTCCTTTTTACTACTAACACTGTAAAATGATCTGCAACTCCACTAAGGGTATTGGGTGCACAACATCAAAAAAGTGTCTTGCATCTCACTGGTTTTGGTTTTGGGAGGTTCGGGGGGGGGGCTGCTGTTGAAGAAAATTCTAAATCATAAGCACGAGGAAGTCTGCAGATACTGGAAATCCAAAGCAACACACACAAAATGCTGGATGAACGCAGCTGGCCAGACAGGATCTATGGAAATTAATAGATAGTCAACGCTTCGGGCTGAGACCCTTCCTCAGGACTGAAAAGGAAGGGGGAAGATGGCAGAATAAAGTCAGGGGAGGGGAAGGAGGCTAGCTGGAAGGTGATAGGTGAGGCCAGGAAGGTGGGAAAGATCAAGGGTTGGAGAAGAATGAATCTGATTGGAGAGGGGAGTGGACAATAGGAGAAAGGGAAGGAGCAGTGGATCCAGGAGGAAATAATAGACAGCTGAGAAGAGGTAAAAGTTCAGAGTGGGGAATAGAGGAGGGAGGGGGAAAATTTGTTTACCAGAAGGAGAAACTGATATTCATGCCATCGGGCTGGAGGCTACCCGGTTGGAATATAGGGTGTTTCTCCTCCACCCTGTGATCCCTGTGAAAAACAGAGGGTGAGGAGAGTTAAAGGTTTGTTTGGTGCTAGGATCCCTTTGGAGATGGCAGAAGTTGCAAAGGGTAATGTATTGAAGGGAGGGAGCCCCTGTTATTTAAAGAAGGAGGACATCTCAGATGTCCTGGAACTGAGAGCCTTGTCCAGGAAACAGATGTGGCGAAGACGAAGAAACTGAGAAAAGGGAATAGCATTTTTACAGGAGACGGGGGTTTAGTCAAGATAACCATGGGAATCAGTAGGTTTATAAAAGATTTTAAGTATGTTTTTATCACAGAGCAATTGTGCTCTGTTTATACTTGTATGTTTGTAAACAAAGTTCTTGTTCTATTCAAAGGAGGTAAACACCCATATTCAACATTGTCCGATGTCTCAATTTCGCAATCTTACTCATGTTTCTGCAGTTGTTTCCATCTAACACAATCTGGTATCATACTTCATCAATTGACTTCATTAAAATCAAGCAAATTATTATGTTTCAGATGGGGAATCTAATGAATGGGCAATCAGTAAAATGACTGGGAAACTTGCAGAGAAACCAACTGGAAGTGACCTGCACAAGAATGAAATTGTCCAACGTACTTATCGTCCATTCCTTTATCGCTGTGCCTGCCAGATAAGAGTTCAAATCAGGAACAATCAGTTATGAAAATAGTAGCATGTTTGAATTTACCTATAAAATTGTACTTGAACAATTTCATTAATACTTCTAAAGGAATTGTACATTCTTGACCATTTTTCCTCGACTTAGTAACCATAGCCACTGCTGTGCCTTCTTTGTAAATGCATCAATGTGTTGGGCCCAGGGTAAATCGTCAGAGGTGTTGACACCCAGGAACTTGAAATTGATCACCCTTTCCTCTGCTGATCTCTTGTTGAGGATCGGCATGTGTTCCTTGATTTCCCCTTCTTGATGTTCACAATCAATTCATTGGTCTTACTGATATTAAGTGCAAGGTTGTCGTTGTGACACCACTTAACCAGCTGATCTATCTTGCTACTGTTTGCCTCCTCATCACTACCTGAAATTCTGCCTACAATAGTTACGTCATTGGCAAATTTATCGATGGTGCTTGAGCTGTGCTTAGTCACGCAATCACGGGTGTAGTGAAAGTAGGGTAGCGCACACCCTTGAGATGCACCAGTGTTGATTATCATTGAGGAGGAGATGCTATTGTTGATCTGCACTGACTGTGGTCTCCCAATGAGGAAATCAAGAAGCCAATTGCAAAATGACGTACAGAGGCCAAGATTTTGGAGCTTATTGATCAGTACCGTGGTATGATGGTGTTGAATGCCGAGCTGTAATGAATAACCATGTCTCATGTAGGTTTTGCTATTGCCCAGGTGATCCAAGGCCTAGAGGAGAGCCAGTGAGATGACATCCACTGCAGACCTATTGTGGTGATAGACAAATTGCAACAGGTCCAGGTCCCTGCTTAGGCAGAAGTTGATTCTAGCCAGGACCAACCTCCCAAAGCACTTCATCACAGTAGATGTGAATGCAACTGCACGACAGTCGTTGAGGCAGCTCATCCTACTCTTCCTGGGCACTGTTATAATTGCAGCCCTTCCGAAGCAGGTGGGAACCTCCGACTGTAGCACTGAGAGACTGAAGCTGTCCTTGAACACTCCCACCAGTTGTTTGGCACATGTTTTCTTTGTCCTACCAGGTACACCATCAGGGCCTGACACCTTGTGAGGGTTCACCCTTCTTGAAAGATGTTCTGACATTGACCTCCAAGACAGAGATCAGAATCAGAATCAGGTTTAATATTCTTGGCATACAGTATGTCATGCAATTTGACGTTTTGCTGCTGCAGTACATTGCAATACATAATGATAAAACTAAAAATTACAATGTATATAAAAAAATTAAATTAATATGTAGGCAAAAAGAGAAGGGAAGAATTACTGAGGTGGTGTTCATAGATTTATTGTAGGTGTAGAGAGAGTAGAACAGTGGGCAAAGCACGCATCCTTGCTGTGCGCCAGTTTTGATTGTCAGTGAGGAGATGGTATTTCTGATTTGCACAGGGTCACCAGATGCTGCATGGATTCACATGGGTGTAGCTTTATTCTCCCTTTCAAAGTGTGCACAAAAGGCATTGAGTTCATCTGGGAGTGAAGCATCACAGCTATTTATGATGTTAGGTTTTGCCTTGTAGAAAGTAGTGGGTCTGCAAACCCTGCCAGAGCTGACGCGCATCTATCTTCAATCGGAATTATTTTTTCACTCTTAAAATAGCCTTCCGGACCACCGGTCTTGAATGCCACAGATCTAGCCCTCGGCAGACCGCGGCTTTTGGTTTGGGTATGGCCACTACGCTCTCAAAGGCCCACACTCATTCACACAGGTGATGATGAAGTTGGTGATAACTGTGGCCTATTCATTCAGATTTGAAGATGAATCCCTGAATATTGTCCAGTCCGTCGATTCAACTCAGCCTTGCCAGAGCTGCTCTGCCTCCCTTGGCCATACCTTCATGGTTCTCAGTCTCTTCCTGCACACTGGAAACAGAAGTACATCCAGGTGGTCAGACTTTCCCAAATACGGGCGTGGGATGGTATGGTAAGCATTCTTGACGGTGGTGTCATGGTGATCGAATGTGTTGGCTCCTCTGGTCCGCGAGTGGTCTGTGACTTGCAAGAGGATGGAACCAGAGCACAAGGATAGACAGTGCAGTGCTTGTGGACAAAGATGTTGTTAGGGCTATATACAAAGTCAGCAATCAAAAGGCTGAGCATGGTGGGACCAATGTTCTTTTGTACAGAAGGTGAATGAGCTTAAGGTATGGCTCAGCACTTGAAATCATGACACTGTAGCCATTAGTGAGACTTGGTTGCAGAAGGGGCAGCACTGGCAGCTCATTGTTCCAGGGCTCCATTGTTTTCAACAAGATTGGCCAGGAGGGATTAAAGGGGGAGTGGTGGCATTACTTGTCAGGAAAAAATGTCATAGCAGTGCTCAGACAGGGCAAGCTGGGGAGCTCAACTAGTGAGGCTTTATGGGTAAACCGAGAAATAGGAAAGATATGATCACTTTAATGGGATTATATTATAGACCACCCTACAGTCCAAGTGATTTATAGGAGTGAATTTGTAGAGATCACAACCTTTTGCAAGAAACATAAGGTGGTGGTAGTAGGTTTAATAACTTTTCATATATTGACTGGAATTTCCATACTCTAAAAGGACTAGATAGGATAGAGTTTGTCAAATGCGTTCAGGAAAGTTTCCTTAATCTGTACAACCAGTACATCCCAACTAGATAGAATGCGATACTAGATCTCTTATTAGAGAATGAGACAGGACAGGTGACAAAAGTTTGTGTAGGGGAGCATTTTGCATCTAGTGATAATAATATCATTAGTTTCAATGTAATTATGGAAAAGGACATGTCTGGACCTCAGGTTGGGATTCTAAATTGGAGAAAGGCCAAATTTGATGGTATCAGAAAGGATGTGGCAAGTGTGGATTGGGATAGGCTGCTCTTTGGCAAAGATAAGTGGGAGGCCTTTAAAAGTGAAATTTTGAGAGTACAAAGCTCCCTGTTAGAATAGAAGGTAAAGATAACAGGTTTAGGGAACCTTGATTTTTGAGAGATATTGAGGCCCCGGTTAAGAAACAGTAGGTGCATAGCAGGTATAGGCAGGTAGGAACAAATAAGGTACTTGAGAAGTATAAGAAATGCAAGAAAACAGTTAAGAAGGAATCAGAAGGCATGAAGTTGCTCTAGCAGACAAGGTGAAGGAGACTCCTAAGGGCTTCTACAGATATATAAAGAGCAAAAGGCTCACAAGAAACAAAATTGATCATCTAGAAGATCAGAATTTATAATCTATGCATGGAGCCATAAGAGATGGGGGAGACCTTAAATGGATTTTTTGCATCTGCATTTATTCGGGAGACTGACACAGAGTCTATAGAAGTGAGGCAAATCAGCAGCGAGGTCATGGACCATATACAGATTACAGAGGAGAAGATGTTTGCTGTCTTGAGGCAAATTAGTGTGGATAAAACCCAGGGCCTGACAATATGTTCCCTCAGACCCTGTAGGAGTCTAGTGCAGAGATTGCAGGGGCGCAAGCAGAGATATTTAAATCATCCTTAGCAACAGTCGAGGTACTGGAATATTGGAGAAAAACTAATGTTGATCCTCTGTTTAAGAAAGGCTTTAAGAATAAACAAGGAAATTATAGGCTAGTGAGCTTGACATCAGTAGTGGGAAGTTATTGGAAGGTATTCTACGAGTCGGTATATAGAAGTCTTTGGATAGATAAGGACTGATTAGGGATAGTCAACATGGCTTTGTGAGTGATAGGTCGTGTCCTAACCAATCTTATTGACTTTTTTGAGGAAGTTACCAGGAAGGTTGATGAAGGCAAGGCAGTGGATGTTGTCTACATGGACTGTAGAAAGACCTTTGATAAGGTCCTGCATGGGAGTTGGTCAAGAAAGTTCAACATGAGGCATTCAACATGAGGAGGCAAATTGGATTAGACATTGGCTTTGTGAGAGAAGCCAGAGAGTGGTAGTAGATGGCTGCCTCTTTGACTGGAAGCCTGTGACTAGTGGTATGCCATGGGGAACTGTGCTGGGTCTGTTGTTGTTTGTCATCTATATCAATGATCTGGATGATAACGTGGTTAACTGGATCAGCAAATTTGAGGATGATTGGATGTGTAGTGGGCAGTGAGGAAGACTATCAAAGCTTGCAGTGAGATCTGGACCAGCTGAACAATTGAATTTAATGCAGACAAGGGTGAGGAGTCGCACTCTGGGAGGACCAACCAGGGTAGGTCTTATACAAACAATAGGGCACTGAGGAGTGTAATAGAACAGAGGGATCTGGGAAACAGATCTGTAATTCCTTGGAAGTGGCATCCCAGGTAGATAGGGTCAAAAAGAGATCTTTTGGCACATTGGCCTTCATAAGTCAATGTATTGAATTCAGGAATTGGAATGTTATGTAGAAGTTGTATAGGATGTTGCTGAGGCCTAATTTGGAGTATTTTGTGCAGTTTTAGTCACCTACTTAAAGGAAAGATGTAAATAAGATTAAAAGAGTGCAGAGAAAATTTACAAGGATGATGCTGGGACTGGAGGGTTTGATTATAAGGAAAGGTTGAATAGGTTAGGACTTTATTTCTTAAAACATAGAAGACTGAGGGGAGATTTAAGAGAGGTACATGAAATTATGAAGGGTATAGATAGGGGAACGCAAGCAGGCTTTCTCTGTGGAGGTCGGGTGAGACTACAACTAGGGGTCATTGGTTAATGGTGAAAAGTAGAATGTTGGTGGAACATGAGGGGGAAACTTCTTCACTCAGAGGGTGGTGAGAGTGTGGAATGAGCTGCCAGCACACGTGGGTGGATGTGGGTTTGATTTCATTTCAACATTGAAGAGATATTTGGATAGGTATATGGATGGGATAAGAAAAATGTCAGGCTATGGTCTGGGTGCAGGTTGATGGGACTAGATCAATTAACATTCTGGCGTGGACTAGATGGGGCATAGGGCCTGCTTCTGTGCTGTAGTGTTCCACAACTCTATTAATTCAAGCTGGCCTGGTTTAAATCTCCTACAATGATAGGGAAGGCATCAGAATATGCTGTTTCCATAAGACCATAAAATATAGGAGCAGAATTTCACCATTTAACCCATTGAGTCTGCTCCAACATTTCATCATGGCTGATCCAATTTTCATCTCATCCCCAATTTCCTGCCTTCTCCCCTATACCCCTTCATGCCCTGAACAATCAAGAATCTATTCACCTCTGCCTTAAATATACATAAAGACTTGACCTCCACAGCTGCCTGTGGCAAAGAATTCCACAGGTTCATCACTCTCTGGTTTAAGAAATTCCTCCTCATCTCTGTTCTAAAAGGATGCCCCTCTATTCTGTGGCTTTATCCCCTGGTCTTAGACTTTCCCACCATTGGAAGCATCACATCTACTCTATCAAGCCCTTCACCATTCGATAGGTCTCAATGAGGTCACCCCTCATGCTTCTGAATCCTAGAGAATACAGGCCCAGAGCCATCAAACGCTTTTCATATGACAAGCCATTCAATCCTGGAATCACTTTCATGAACCTCTTTTGAACCCTCTCCAGTTTTAGCACATCCTTTCTAAGATAAAGGGTCCAAAACTGCTCGCAATACTCCAAGTGAGGCGTCACCTGTGCTTAATAGAGTCTCAATGATACATTATTGCTTTTATATTCTACTTCTCTTGGAATGAATGCTAACATTGCATTTGCCTTCCTCATCACACACTCAACTTGCAAATTAGCCTTTAAGGAATCCTGCATGAGGACTCCCAAGTCCCTTTGTGCCTCAGTTTTTTGTATTTTCTTTCCATTTAGAAGATAGTCAGCTCTTTCATTTCTTCTACAAAAGTGCATGACCATACTATTCCCGACACTGCATTCCATCTGCCATTTCTTTGCCCATTCTCCTAATCTGTCTAAGTCCTTCCGTAGTCTCTCTATTTTCTTTTTTTTGTAACTTATCTTTTATTGAAGTTCATCATCAAACAAACATTTCCATAAGATGTATTTCAGATGCTGTACATATATATCATATAATCATATTTGTCACAAATCTCCATAGAATATTTATCTGAGGTATACACTTATAGAAAAGAGAGGAAAAAAAGATCAAGCAAAAGGAGAAAACTATGTACAAGTAGGGAGTGATTTTTTTTTACAACATATTCATTGATTTGTGAGAACAAAATCAGGCCTATGAGGTGTTATGTAGTTAAACCATTTTTCCCCAGTATGAATCAAATTGTTCCAATTTAGGATTAACAGATGCTGTTATCTTCTCCATTTTGTAAATGTATGTTGTAATTTCCATCCATACATTTAAGGTTGGGCTCTCCTGTGATAACCATTTCCTGGTAAGGGTCTTTTTACCAGCCACCAGCAGTACATTCATTAAATATTTATCTCTTTTCAACCAATTCTTGAGGTATATACCCAAAATATATGGTTTTACTTTCTAAGGGTATTTCACATTTAAAGATGTCTTATTGTGTATCCCACTCCAATAGTCTTTGATAATGGGGCATTCCCAGAAAATATGATAATGGTTTGCACTTTGATTTCCACAATTTCTCCAGCAAACAGGGAGGTTACTATCATAACAGGATTTCTTTCTTTTCTTTTTAAATCTTTTTATTGAATAAGTATACAAAAAGGTAAGCCATATAAACACTAATACACTGTTAGAATATAATAAAATTACAGAAGATATTAATGCAAAAAAAAATACTACAAACAATGTAATCTAAACATAACATACCAAGGTAACATAATAGTATACTAATTTTATATATATATTGATAGAAAAAAAGAAAACAAAAACCCCCAAAAAAAACCCACCGTGCAACTAACTAAAAGCAAAGCAAAGCAATGGGCTAACTTGGAACCAAACAGAGTTAAACTTAAAATCACGTCCTCAATCCCGACCTCCATTAAAAACAGTGAAAAAAAAACAAGGAGGGTATATATTACATTAAATAAAAATAACGAATAAAAGATCCCCAAATCTGTTCAAATTTAAATGAAGAATCATAAAGGTTACTTCTAATTTTCTCCAGATTCAAACATAATATCGTCTGGGAGAACCAGAAAAAGGTAGTTGGAGCATTAAGCTCTTTCCAATGTTGTAAAATACATCTTTTCGCCATTAAAGTAAGAAATGCAATCATTCTACGGGCTGAAGGGGAAAGATTACTAGAAATTTTAGGTAGTCCAAAGATAGCAGTAATAGGGTGAGGAGAGATATCTATATTTAATACCTTAGAAATAATATTAAAAATGTCTCTCCAAAAAGTTTCCAAAGCAGGGCAAGACCAAAACATATGAGTTAAAGAGGCTATCTGCCCCGAACATCTATCACAAAAAGGATTAATATGCAAGTAAAAACGCGCTAACTTATCTTTGGACATATGTGCTCTATGAACAACTTTAAATTGAATTAGGGAATGTTTAGCGCAAATAGAGGAAGTATTAACTAATTGTAAAATCTGCCCCCAATCATCCACAGAAATGGTAAGCCCCAATTCCTGTTCCCAATCTACCTTAATCTTATCAAATGGAGCTTTCCTAAGTTTCATAATAATATTATAAATCATAGCCGATGCACCTTTCTGACATGGATTAAGGTTAATTATCGAATCTAAAATATATGTAGGAGGAAGCATTGGAAAGGAAGAAAGTATAGTACTTAGGAAATTTCTAACTTGCAAATATCTAAAAAAATGTATTCTTGATAAATTATATTTGTTAGATAGTTGTTCAAAAGACATAAGGGAACCATCTAAAAATAAATCCAAAAACTGTAAAATACCCTTAGTCTTCCAAGTTTGAAAAGCGCGATCCGTAAAAGAGGGAGGAAAAAATATGTTACCTAAAATAGGAATCGCTAACCCGAATTGATTAAGATCAAAAAATTTTCTGAATTGAAACCAAATACGCAAAGCATATTTAACTATCGGGTTAGACACCTGCTTAAGGCGTTTCGAATCAAAAGGGAGAGAGGAACCTAAAATAGAGCCAAGTGTATAGCCCTGAACAGATTGTAGTTCCAATGCTACCCATTTAGGAATAGATAGTATATCCTGGTCAAGTAACCAAAATTTCATATGTCGAATATTAATTGCCCAATAATAGAATCTAAAGTTAGGTAATGCTAAACCTCCATCTCTCTTAGCTTTCTGTAAATGTATTTTACCCAGTCTCGGATTTTTATTCTGCCAAATAAATGAAGAAATTTTAGAGTCAACTTTATCAAAGAAAGATTTTGGAACAAAAATTGGTAATGCCTGAAACACATATAAAAATTTTGGCAAAAAAAACATCTTAACTGCATTAATACGACCAATCAAAGTTAAATATAAAGGAAACCATTTAGATGAAAGTTGAGTAATATGGTCTATTAATGGTAGAAAGTTAATCTTAAATAAATCTTTATATTTACAAGTAATTTTAATCCCAAGATAAGAAAAATAGTTATCAATCAATTTAAATGGAAATTTATAATATATGGGAAGATGTTTATTAATCGGAAAGAGTTCACTCTTACTAAGATTTAATTTATAACCTGAAAAAGAACCAAATTGTGCTAATAACTCTAAAACAGCAGGAATGGATTTCTCAGGATTAGAAATATATAAAAGTAAATCATCAGCATAGAGTGATAATTTATGGGACTTTAATCCCCGAGTTATCCCAGTAATATTTGATGATTCTCAAATAGCAATTGCAAGAGGTTCTAATGCAATATCAAATAATAGGGGACTAAGAGGACAACCTTGTCGAGTACCTCGAAAGAGAGGAAAAAAAGGTGAGTTTAAAGAGTTAGTACGGACCGAGGCTACAGGGGAATGATATAACAGTTTAATCCAGGATATAAATTTCAAGCTAAAGTTAAACATTTCAAGCACCTTAAATAAATAAGGCCATTCTACTCTATCAAAAGCTTTCTCGGCGTCTAAAGAAATAACACACTCAGGAACATTTTGTGAGGGAGTATAAACGATATTTAACAATGTACGAATATTATAAAAAGAGTAACGACCTTTAATAAAACCCGTTTGGTCTTCCGAAATAATAGAAGGAAGTACTTTTTCTAGCCTATTTGCTAATAACTTAGAAAAAACTTTAGAATCAACATTTAATAGAGATATTGGTCTATAAGATGCACATTGAGCAGGGTCTTTATCCTTCTTTAATATTAAAGAAATTGACGCTCTATTAAAAGATTCAGGAAGTTTACCAAGTTTCAGAGAAGCCTCAAAAACCCTACAGAGCCAAGGGATCAATAAAGAAGCAAAACATTTATAAAGTTCAACGGTAAACCCATCCGGGCCAGGAGCTTTCCCCAAATTCATAGAAAGAATAACATTCTTAATCTCATCCATAGTAATGGAAGTATCTAATATAGAAGACATATCCTGTGAAATCTGAGGGAAGTCTAAATTATCTAAAAAATCATTCATATGTTTAGAATCTCGAGGAGACTCTGATTGATATAAAGAAGAATAAAAATCACAAAAGGTTTGATTAATCCCCACATGGTCCAGTATCAATCGATCATTTTGGTTATAAATCTGATTGATTTGAGATTTAACATAATTAGATTTCAATTGATTAGCCAGCAGCTTGCCAATTTTGTCACTGTGAACATAAATTTCACTTCTTGTTTTCTTTAATTGGTTTACAATCGAGGACAAGAGTAGTAAACTGTGTTCCATTTGAAGTCATAACAGGATTTCTGAGAGAGTGTAATAAAATATCTTATCAACTCCCTCCATTTCTGTAAACTGGTACACTTCCATTGATATCTCCATATTATTGTCCATTCTTCCTCAGATATAATTATCCCTCCTTCCTTCTCCCATTGTTTTAACGTATGAAGTTGAACGTGTTTTAAGATTTGACAAACCCTTATACACGCTTGAAATGATTCTATTACCATTATCTGAATTATATGCTTTTCTAAATAGCTCTATCAAACATGTACTTGCCTTGGTTACATTTTTAGCTGTGCTATTAACATACTGTTGCATCTGTAAATACCGACAAGAGTCTTGTTTTCCTAATAAGTGTTTCTCTTTAAGCATTTCAAAACTGAACAGTGTTCCTTCTTTCATTATATTGCAAAGAACTGTTATTCCTTTAGCTGTCCAGACCTTAAATCTAACATCCAGTTTATTCGGCGTAAAATCCGAGTCATATGCACACCATTTAAGAATTGCAATATCTCCCTCTAGTTTATATTCTTGTATAACAGTTTTCCATATTTTAAGAGTCCATTTTACCCATGGGTTATCAATAGTATTTATGTACCTTTGTCAGTTGTTATCAGCCAAGATTGTCTCCCTATTTTCTAAAAACTACCTGCCTCTCCACCTAGCATCATATTGTCTGCAAACTTTGCAACAAAGCCATCAATTCCATCATCCAAATCATTGACATATAACATGAAAAGAATCAGTTCCAATACAGACCCCTGTGGAACACCAACAGCCAGCCAGAAAAGGCTGTGATGAAAAGAACTCTAGGATGTACACTGTCTGCTCCAGCTGACATATCAACCTTCAGACTTTTCAGTTTCCCAAGAACCTTCTCTCTAGTTATGGTAACTTCACATACTTTATGACCTTTGACACCTGAAACTTCCACCATACTGTCTTCCACAGTGACGACTGACACAAAATACTTATTCAGTTCATCTGCCATTTCATTGTCCCCTTATTGGCTAGCTTACTTTTGATTTCCATCTTTCCTTCTGAATAACTTCTTAGTTGCCTTCTTTTGGTTTTTAAAAGCTTCACAATCCTTTAACTTCCCACTCAGTTTTGCTCTATTATATGACCTCTCTTTGGCTTTTTATGTTGACTTTGATTCTCTTGTTAGCCATGGTTGTGCCATCTTTCCTTTAGAATACTTCTTCCTGTGTGGATGTGCCTTCCGAATTGCTTGCAAAAATTCCAGACAGTGCTGCTCTACCATCATCCCTGCCAGTGTTCTTTTCCAATCAATTCTGGCCAACTCCTCTCTCCTGCTTCTCTAATTCCTTTTACTCCACTGTAATACTGAATCATTGGACTTTAGTGTCTCCATCTCAAATTTTGGGGTGAATTTGATCATATTATGATCACTTTCCCCTGAGGGTTCTTTTACCTTAAGCTCTCTAAGCAATTCTGGTTTACTGCACAACGTCCAATCCAGAATAGCTGATCCTCTAGTGGGCTCAACCACAAGCTGCTCTAAAAATTCATCTCGTAGGCACTCTAGAAATTCCTCCTCCCGGAATCCAGCACCAACCTGATTTTCCCAATCTACCTGCATATTGAAATCCGCCATGACTATTGTAACACTGCCTGTTTGGCGTGCATTTTCTCTCTCCCATTGTAATTTCTAGGCCACATCCTTACTACTGTTTGGTGGTCAGCATATAACTCCCATCACGATCTTTTTACCCTTGCAGTTCCTTAGCTCAACTCACAACAATTCAACACCTTCCAATCCTATGTCACCTCTTTCTAATGATTTGATTTAATTTTGCTTACCAACAGAGTAATGCTGCCCCGTGCCTTCCTGCCTATCCTTTCAATACAATGTATATTGGGCTCCCAGATATAATCTTTCAGCCTTGATTCAGTGATGCCTACAACATCATACCTGACAACCTGCAACTGTGATGCAAGTTCATCTACCTTATTCCATAAACTGTGTGTGTGACCTTCAGTCCTGTATTCACCCTTCTCGATTTTGTCTGCCTTTTATGTTGCAGCTCATCCTGTTGACTGCAATTTTGCCCCATCAATAACCTCTCCTCACTACACATTGCCTCTGTTTGTAAACCAGCTACTCATTTTTAGCATTATGAACCATCTTTCCTATGATACTTCTTGTACTGAATATAGGCAGCTCGGGACACTAGTCGTACCATGCTCAACCTTCTGATTCCTAACTTTGTCTGAGGTCTTACCAACATCAACCTCCACTAGCTATTCTGGCACTCTGATTCCCATCCCCCTGCAACTCTAGCTTAAACCCCACTGTATAGCATTAACAAACTTCCCCACTAGGATATTAGCCTCTATATCCTCTGGGAGTCTCCCAAAAACTTTTTATGAAGCATCAATCTCACTAATTCCTAAAACAGAAGATTTATCTGAATGCGCTTCCTATAAACCAATCTCTTTACTGAATGTGGATTTTAAAATTCTTTCTAAGACTTCAGCTAATAGACTTGAGAGTATCTTACCTAGTGTTATTTCCAATGATCAAACTGGATTTATTAAAAATAGGTATTCACATTTTAACATTTAAAGATTATTAAACATTATTCACTCCGCTCCATCTAAAGAATCTGAATGTGTTGTTTCTCTTGATGCTGAGAAAGCTTTCGATAGGGTGGAATGGTTTTACTTATTTGAGGTTTTGGAAAGGTTTAATTTTGGTCCGGGATTTATTTCCTGGATCAAATTGATCTATCAAGCTCCTATGGTTGCGGTTATAAGTAATAATCAAAAATCTCCTTACTTTAGGTTATACAGAGGTACTCGGCAGGGATGTCCTTTTAGCCCTTTATTATTTAACTTGGCTTTAGAACCCCTTGCTAATGCTCTTAGAGATTCCAATACTATTCAGGGTATTAAGAGAGGGGACTAAGTACACAAGGTTTCGTTATATGCAGATGACCTGTTAGTTTATATTTCAGATCCTAGGAAATCTATTCCTTCTATGCTATCTATATTTTCTGAGTTCAGTAGTTTTCTCGATATAAATTAAATTTATATAAAAGTGAGTTATTTCCCATTAATAATTACTCAGATCAATATCATCAAGTACCTTTTAGTATTGCTAAAAATTACTTATCTTGGTATTAAAATTACTAAAAATCTTAAGGACCTATACAAATAGAATTTTCTCCCATTAATTGATTACACCCAACAAATGCTTTCTAAATGGTCACCTATGACATTATCATTAATAGGTCAAATTAATGCTATTAAAATGATAGTTCTACGGAATTCTTATATACATTTCAAGCAGTCCCTACCTTTGTTCCTAAAATGTTTTTTGATAGAATAGATTCTATAATCTTATCTTATATTTCGAATAATAAAAATCCTAGATTGAGTAAACCTTTATTACAGAAATTAAAAAAAGGATGGTGGTGTGACTTTGCCAAATTTTAGAATGTATTATTGAGCAATTAATATTTGATATATTACTTTTTGGATTCATTACTCAGACATTTCTGAATATCCTTCATGGTTGGATTTGGAGGAAAACTCAGTGAAGGGGTTCTCTTTGGCCTCTTTACTGGGAGCTCCTCTTCCCTTTTTGTTTTCTAAGATTAGTAGACAAGACTTTAATCCTATTATTAAACATACTTTAAGAATTTAGTTTCAGTTTCATAGACTTTTTGAATTAAATAATTTTGTTCTTTCTAGTAATATCCATTTTAATTATTTTTAAAACCATACGGTTAAGACCTTTTTAATTTGGAAAACCAAGGGAATAACAACTTTTTCAGACTTGTTTTTATGGGACTGTTTAATGTACATGTTAGTGGATAAATATGGTTTATCTAATGTACATTTCTTTAGATATTTACAAATTAGGAATTTTTTATATGGTTTGCTGCCAAATTACCCTTCTGCTTTTCCACCTAATTTGACAGATGCTCTTTTTCAGCTTAAACCACTTCAAAAAGGGTTGATAGCTATAATTTATTGATGGATATTGAATTTACGAATGATATCTAACGATAAAATTAAACGTGCTTGGGAATTGGAATTTCAAGGGTCATTTTCAGATAATCAAAGGAGTAAAATTCTTCATTTGGTTAATAACTCATCTACTTGTGCCCATCATTCCTTGATACAGTTCAAAGTAGTGCATCGGGCCCATATGTCAAAGGATAAACTAGCACATATTTTTTCCAACATCAATCCTATTTGTGACAGATGTAATGGTGAGGTGGCCACTTTAACTCATATGTTTTAGTCTTGTATAAAGCTAGACAATTTTTGGAGAGATGTTTTTAAAACATTATCAAAAGTCTTGGATCTGGATCTACAACCTAATTTGCTTACGGCAATTTTTGGGATTAGCCATCAAAACCAGGAAATATTCCTCTTTCTGCTCAATGTATGATAGCTTTTCAACTTTATCAGCTAGGAGAGCCACTTTACTGAAGTGGAAGGATTCTAATCCACCTACTGTCTTTTATTGGCTTTCCTCCATTATGTCCTGTTTAAGTTTAGAGAAAATAAGAAGTCGGACATTTGATGCATCCTTTAAATTTGAGCAAATCTGGTGACCTTTTATTCAATATTTTCATTTAATTTGATTTATTACTCTTCCAATTTTTTTTTTGACGTTTTAGATTTGATCAGAAAGTGTTTCTTTTTTTTTTTGGTCGTATCCTCAGAATGGACTGCCCAGTCCTTTTTTCCCCTTTTTTTTGTATAGTGCAGTGGGTTTTTTTTTCTTCATTTAAAATTCAAAGTTTTTTTCTTTCCTCTTCATGAACTGATAAGAAGAGAATTGCTGTTTTCTTTTTTATTATATATTATATACTAGCCTAACACTATGTATAATTTTGATAATGCCTATTACAATCTCTGTTTGTGTTGTTATTAATATATATATTTGAGATAATCCTCCTCTTGTTTGTATTTATGTTCGTTTTAAATCAATAAAAAGATTAATAAAGAAAGAAAGGATATTAGTCCCCCTCAAGTTCAGGTAGAAACCGTTTCATGACTGACAGTTATCTTGCCCTGAGGTTTTCAATTTTATTTTTCAGAGACAGTCCACATTGTTAAGTGAGTATCCCTGCACAGTTCAGGACCAGATCTGTTTTATCACTTAACCTTCTGGTTAGTTGTACAATCATGAGTCCTTCCCTCAACGCTGGAACAAAAAGGGATACACGTTGAGTGTCTGGTTTTTGAAACAGACCCAAATATTGAATTTTCTAAGCAAGGGTTTGGAATGTGCTGCTTTTGTAAATATTACCCGACTATATTCCAAATGTTAAAGTTAGTTAGTGATTACAGCGACTGAAACTGTGTCTAATTGTTTACTGTTATGTTTGTGTTGGAAGAAGTCAAAAATCTCTTGGATTCTCTTAGTCTCTCCCTCTCCTGAAGGTTTACTGTGTGAATAAATACTTTAATATTTCCCAGTTACAGCTTCTGTGAGCAACACATACATCTGCAGTTTTTCTCTTGTTCGTGATTAGCTTCTGTGAGGCACAGTTTTAGCAAGTCACAACAGCTCACACTTTGCTGGAACATTAATGGTGAGTTTACAACATTCTGTATTTAATAGACAATTTAACAATTATTGACCATTACCAATCAACAGTGCCTTTCATCGCAGGTGAGTCATTAACTTATAAACGTGTCTGACGGCATCAATAGTTTTGCCAAAAGTGTCCAGCCACATTCCAAAATGTTGGTCACCTGAAACTATTTAAAAAGGGAGAGAAATTTTGCCTGGTAATGTTACTGTTAATGTAAGGTTTTGTTATGCAAAGTTAGTTCATTCAATTGAACACAGTTTTCCTTATGATAAAGGCATGAAGACACAGCTAGCCAAAGTGAACTGTCAATTTGGTTAAAAGATCAGTCATTCAAGATGCAGTAGTTGATTAAATGGATATATTCTATTGAGAAAGAAGCAAAATTCTAGTGGAGGGGTCACCATCTGATTTTAACTGAAAAAAGAAAAAGCATAGCAAAGACAGGAGATAGAGAGTGAACTTAACAAAAAAAAACAGCCAAGATTGATTAAAGATTAATAAGGAAAGAAAAATCTGAACACAATATAGAGCTGGCCAGAAAGGTAAAAATAGATGACAAAGATTCCTATAGATATTTATAAAAAGACAGATGCAACTTTCCGTCCTGTAGAAAATTAGGCTGAGGAGCTAATACTGGAAAATAAGGTGTTAGGTGAATTGAACATTTTTTTTTGCATCAGTATTCACTAGGGAGAGTAGGCTTCAATGTGTCTTTTTCTAGATGTCAAGCTGGTGTGCAACTGGGGTTGGTCCAAGGCCCTCAATATTTTAGAAAATTAGTCAAGTGACTTGTACCAAAACTATAATTGCTCAGTTTGTTGATGACACAAAGATAGATTGGAAGCTAAATTGTAAAGGGGACATAAGGAGGCTGTAAATGGATACAAATGGGACAAAGATTTGCAGATGGATTATACAATGGAAAATGTGAAATTCCCCTTTTTGACAAGAAAAATGAAAAGAGTCTTTATCAAAATATTGAGAGATTGCAAAGGTCTAAGATGCAGACAGATCTGGTTATGATTCACAAAAGCCTCATATACAGGTAGATCATTAATTTCATTACACTTTATACTTTATACTTTATGGTCGCCAAACAATTGGTATTAGAACGTACAATCATCACAGCGATATTTGATTCTGCGCTTCCCACTCCCTGGATTACAAATATTAAATAGTAAAAATAGTTAAAATTAGTAAATATTAAAAAATTAAATTATAATTCATAAATAGAAAATAGAAAGATGGAAAGTAAGGTAGTGCAAAAAAACTGAGAGGCAGGTCCGGATATTTGGAGGGTATGGCCCAGATCCGGGTCAGGATCCATTCAGCAGTCTTATCACAGTTGGAAAGAAGCTGTTCCCAAATCTGGCTGTACAAGTCTTCAAGCTCCTGAGCCTTCTCCTGGAGGGAAGAGGGACAAAAAGTGTGTTGGCTGGGTGGGTCGTGTCCTTGATTATCCTGGCAGCACTGCTCCGACAGCGTGCGGTGTAAAGTGAGTCCATGGACAGAAGATTGATTTGTGTGATGTGCTGCGCCATGTTCACGATCTTCTGCAGCTTCTTTCGGTCTTGGACGGGACAACTTCCATACCAGGTTGTGATGCACCCTAGAAGAATGCTTTCTATGGTGCATCTATAAAAATTAGTGAGGGTTTTAGGGGACAGGCCAAATTTCTTTAGTTTTCTCAGGAAGTAAAGGCACTGGTGGGCCTTCTTGGCAGTGAACTCTGCTTGGTTGGACCAAGTCAGGTCATTTGTGATATTGACCCCGAGGAACTTAAAGCTTTTGACCTGTTTCACTTGCGCACCACCGATGTAAATTGGGTCGTGCAGTCCGCTACTCCTTCTGAAGTCAACAACCAATTCCTTCGTCTTGCTGATGTTGAGGGATAGGTTATTGTCTTCGCACCATGCCACCAGGTTCTTAATTTCTTCTCTGTACTCAAACTCATCATTACCCGAGATACAGCCTACAATTGTTGTGTCATCAGCAAACTTATATATTGAGTTTGATGGAAACTTGGCTACACAATCATGGGTGTACAGTGAGTACAGCAGGGGGCTGAGTACACAGCCTTGTGGGGCACCAGTGCTCAGAGTGATTGTAGAGGAGAGCTTGTCCCCTATTTTTACAGCCTGGGTCCTGTCTGTGAGGAAGTTGAAGAACCAGCTGCAGATCTGAGTGCTAAGGCCCAGGTTCCAGAGCTTAGGAATCAGTTTATTTGGAATGATGGTATTAAAGGCAGAGCTGTAGTCAATGAAAAGGAGCCTTGTGTATGTGTCTTTATTCTCCAGGTGTTCTAAGGAGGAATGTAGGGCCAGAGAGATGGCATCTGCCGTTGACCTGTTGCTTCGGTAGGTGAATTGCAAAGCGTCGAGGTTGACCGGTAGGCTGTGGTTGATGTGTGCCATAACCAATCTCTCGAAGCACTTCATAGCAATTGATGTCAGAGCCACAGGTCGATAGTCATTCAGGCATGCCACCTTGCTCTTCTTCGGCACTGGGATTATCGTTGCCTTCGTAAAACACAAGGCGATCTTAGACTGAAGCAAGGAGTAGTTGAAGATGTCAGCAAACACTCCAGCTAGCTCACTTGCACAGGCCAGGAGAACCCGTCCTGGGACGCCATCTGGGCCCGTCACCTTCCTTGGATTTATCTTCAGGAAGGCCCTTCTAACGTCCTCCTCAGTGTCGATGAATCTTGATGCTACCAGGTCCAGTTCATCCGGAGTGAGCAGGACGCTCCTCTTCTGTTCGAATCTTGCGTAGAATATTTGTTAAGGACACTAAATACAAACCATGAGGTCACCTTCAGATAAAAAGCACTGGTGTAACCAGAGCAAGATACAGAATGGAAATAGGCCCTTTGTCCTACTGAGTTCACACTGACCAACTCCCACTTACACTAATGGTACAACACTTTTATTCTACCCATATTCCCCCTGCCCCAGATTCTGCTATTCACCTACACTGGAGAAAATTTACGAAGGACAATTAACCTACCAACCTGAGCAATACAGAGAAAATGCTGGAGGAGTTCAGTGGATCAGGCAGCATCTATGGAGGGAAGTGAACAAATGAGGCCCTGCGCCGAGACTTCATTAGAAATCTCAGCCTGAAACACCGATGGTTCATTTCCCTGCGTAGATGCTAACTAACCCACTGAAATCCTCCAGCATTTTGTGCATGTTGCTTTAGACTTCAAGTATCTGCAGAATCTCTTGAGTAATCTATTAGCCTCATTTTGGGATGTGGAAGGAAACCAATGAGCCCTGACAAAACCCATGCAGTCACAGGAGGAATATGCAAACTCCACATAGGCAGCAGCAGAGGTCAGGATTGAATACCACTCCCCAGGGCCATGTTCTACAAGATACACCACTGTGCATCTATGCCCCAAATCTGTGTATAGCATCACCTTCTTATTAAAGAAAGGACAGAAAAATGCTGGAAGTGGTCCAGAGAAAGTTTACCAAATGGATACCTGTTGGATGGGTTGTCTTCATAAAAATAGGAGGAAACTTGATTTAAGTATTGAAGATTGCATAGTAGTAGGGCTCTCTCCTTGTACTGGAGAGAGAACTTGCTACTATACTGATAAAAACTTCACAACTACAGACATCATTCTATACAAGCACAACAATATTAGGGGAAAAGAAAACCAGATACATAGCAGCAATCAATAATTTGCAAACAATTTCCTCCAATTAACCAGTCAAACCATCTATAATAGATATTTTCCCAAAGGAACTGGTATGAGCAGTGACTTTAATGGAACAAATTAATTCGGCATTAAACTCCATAGTATTTTCTCTTGAAAAACAATGCAAAATATGCAAGTACCTAGACTGCTGCCGGTACTGCAAAATGGGTTGAAAATGAGCACAAAGACCGGCGGGGGGGGGGGGGGGCGGAGGGGGAATAGAACTGAATGCTATATCGTTAAAGGCATCAGTTAAGTTTAGGAAACAAAACAAGTAGATCATTACTTACTGGATCCTGTCCAGTATGTAATGGTGTTTTGATGCCAACAATGTCATTTGTACAGGGATGAACAAATATTGATCAGCAGACTGTCTTCCTTCCATCTACTCAGGTTATCAAACATCTTGTCAGATGAAATGGTATGCAATAAGGTCAGACAATGGTACTTGCCAGTGCTATGGGAGAACATGGTGGCAATTTTCCTTACGTGATGACAGGCCTACATGCCAGATGAAAGTTCTCTCCTTCTTGCCCCTCATGTGGGTGCTTCAACCATGTCCCTCTCATGTCATTCAAAATATATACACAAGCCTTGTCCTGGCTTCTCCACAGATCCGGTTTGAGCAGTGAAAATACCAAACTTGTTGAGCGCTTACTTGACCTTGTTGCTCTATTGGCTTTGAATTTCTCTGGTGCCTTGAATCAGCCATAGATGCCAGCTTTGGCACCATGATTTAAGGATGCTCTGTGTGTTCAACTGCATAGTCTGTGAGCATCCAATTAATTGTAGTAACTGTAGGTTGATTCTCTGAAGAATCTTACTACTTATGAGCAGTCAGTTCTACGAACATTTCTGAGACAACAAAGATGGAGCAACCTCTGAAATAGGGAGCATGGCTCAGAATTAGCTTCTGAGGGCCCCAAGAACATAGGCCGAAGAGACAAACACATACATTCCAGCAATTGACATTTCACCAAAACCATTGGGTGCCTCAACTAGTCACAAATTTGGACCGTCCACATCTATGCTAACTTTTTTGCCCATATTCACTTACTTCATTTGCCCATATTAGGTCTATATCCTTCAATGCCTTGTCTGTTTAAGCACTTGTCTGCAAATATCTAAACACAGTGATTTTATCTGACTCCATTTCTTATTTGGAAGCAAGTTCTAGATAGCAACCACTCTGTTAAAAACTTACCTCACAAGTCCCAATTGAAAATCCTTCCTCTCATCTTAAACTCATGTCCTCTTGGTTTTAATAAAGCATTGACCAGTACAGCACTGGACAGACCATTTGATCCACAATGTGCTGCTCTTGATGCCAATTTATACTAGGTGTCACCCACCTGTGCATCATCCACATTGCTCAGCTTCCTTCATGTTTTTGTGTTTATATAAAAAAACTCCTAAATTCCACCAAACTACATGATTCCTGGTAACCTGTTCCAGGCATCTACCTCTCTTTGCTTAAAAAAAATTGCTCCTCACATTTTCTTTGAACTTCCATCCTCTAACCTTAAAAGCATCTTCTTTGGTTTTTGAAATTTCCACTCTGGAGGAAAGATTCTGATTGTCTACCCTATCTATGCCTTTTATAATTATAAAATTCTCCATCAATTTCCCCTCAGCCACCGATGCTCTAGGGAGAACAACTCAAGTTTGTCCCGTATATATACTGTATGTCATCTGCAAATTTGATCATCTGCCCATCTACATTTTCAGCCAAATCATTGATATATATCATAAATCGGTCCCAGCATTAATCCCTTCAGAACTCCACAGGTCATGGAGGTCCAGCCAGAATAAAGGCCTTCAGCCCTTACTATCTTTCTTTTATAGGCAAGCTAGTTCTGAATCCAAACTTGCAGTTAAAGCTCAAGGTCAAATTTATTGTCATTCAACCGTGCACATGTGTACAGCTAAACAAATCAACATTCCTCTGCGACTAAGGTGCAAAACACAGTACATATATCACATACAGAACATAAAATAATATTAACACAATAATATTACCAGCTAATTTAAAAAAGTATTCTGTAGGTGTACAAGTTGACATTAAGTTCATATATGAGCTATAGTTAAATAACAACAGTAAAATGCTACTGGAACTGCATTAAATAATGTGTACTGGTTGGTAGCAGGGTATTCAAAAGTCTAACCGTCTTTGTTCTTATACTGCAGTACTTTCTGCCTGATGGTTCGAGGTCAAAGAGATTGTGGGACAGATGGGAGAGGTGATTGACAATGCCGAAGGCTCTGCAAATGGAGTGCTTCTGGTGTAGTCTGTTAGGGCACAGTTAGTGCGGCCAGAGTGACTCCAGGGGCAGCTTTATGTTCTTTGTGTAAGGTGTGGGAGTTCTGGGAGCCCTACAGTCTCCCAGTTAACCACATCTGCACCAAGTGCACTGAGCTGCAACTCCTCAGAGAACAAATTGAGGAACTGGACCTGCAGATCGATGACATAGGTCTCATGTGGGCGGCTGAGGAAATGGCAGACAGGAGCTACAGGGGAGGTAGCCATATCTAGGTTGCAGGAGGCAGATAACTGGGTGACTGTCAGGAGAAGGAGGAGAAATAAGCAGCCAGTACTGAGAACCCCGGTGGCTGTTCCCCTTAATAATAAGAATACCACTTTGGATACTGTTGAGGGAGACAACCTACCCGGGGGTGGGGGGGAGGGTTGACCTGTTTTATAGCACTGAGTCTGGCACTGTGGTTCAGAAGGGAAGAGAGGTGAAGAAAGGTGAAGAGGCAGTAGTGACAGGAGATTCCATAGAGGAATAGATACAAGATTCTGTGGACACGATAGAGACACCCAGATGATTGTTGCCTCCCACGTGCCAGGGTCAGGGATGTCCAGGATCAGGTCCACAGCATTCTACAGGGGGAGGGTGAGCAGTCAGAAGACTTGGTACATATTGGCACCCAGTGGCATACAGTAGGTAGGAAATGCGAGGAGGTCCTGAAGTGCGATTTTAGGGAGCAAGGTAGAAAACTGAAAATCAGGACTGCTAGCATGTAATCTCTGGATTGCTGCCTCTGCCACGCACCAGTGAGGGTAAGAATGGGAACATTTGGCAGATAAATACGTGACTGCAGAACTGGTACAGGGGGCAGGGTTTCAGATTTCTAGATCATTGGAATCTCTTCTGGGGAAGGTACAACCTGTACAAAAGGGATACGTTACGAACCCGAGGGGGGACCGATACCTTTATGTGCAGGTTCACTAGAGCTGTTCGGGAGGGTTTAAACTAGATTAGCGAGCATAAGGTAAAGGAACCCTTTACCTTAAGGAAGTGATCATAATATGATAGAATTCCCCTGCAATATGAGAGGGAGAGCAAAAGTATCAGTATTTTGGTGGAGCAAAGGGAATTACAGTGGCATGAAAGAGGAGCTGGCCAAAGTTGACTGCAAGGTGACACTAGTAAGGATGACAGCAGAGCAGCATTGGCTGGAATTTTTCAGAGCAATTTGGAAGGCACAGGATAGATACATCCCAAAAAAAGTATTGTAAAGACAGTATGATGCAAGTGTGGCTGACAAGGGAAGTCAAAACCAACATAAAAGCCAATGAGAGAGCATATAATAGAGCAAAAATCCCTGAGAAGTTAGAGAAGCTTTAAAAACCAACAGAAGGCAACTAAAAATGTCACAAAGATGGAATACAAAGGTAAATTAGCCACTATTAATGATGATCCTCTCATATCCCCTTTGCCAATCACCTGTCCAGCTCTTGGCTCCATCCCTCCCCCTCCTGTCTTCTCCTATCATTTTGGATCTCCCCCTCCCCCTCCCACTTTCAAATCTCTTACTAACTCTTCCTTCAGTTAGTCCTGACAAAGGGTCTCGGCCTGAAACATCGACTGTACCTCTTCCTAGAGATGCTGCCTGGCCTGCTGCGTTCACCAGCAACTTTGATGTGTGTTACAAAAAATTTCTTTAGGTTTCTAAAGAGTAGAGAGGTGAGAGTAGATATCAGATTGCTGGAAATTGACACTGGAGAGGTAGTAATAGAAGACAAGGAAATAGTGGATAAACTGAATAAGTATTTTGCATCAGTCTTCACTGTGGAAAATACTAGTAGTATGCTGGAAGTTCGAGGGTGTCAGGGAGCAGAAGTGTGTAAAGTTGCCATTATTAGTGAGAAGATGCTTGGAAACTGAAAGGTCTGAAGGTAGATAAATCAGCTGGTTCAGATGGTCCACAACCCATCTGAAGAGGTGGCTCAAGAGATTGTGAAGGTATCGGTAATGATCTTTGAAGAATCAATAGATTCTGGCATGGTTATGCAGGACTGGAAAATGCAAATGTCACTCAATTCTTCAAGAAGGGAGTGAAGCAGAAGAAAGGAAATTACAAGCCATTTAGTCTGACCTCAGTGGTTGGGAAGATGTTGGAGTCGATCATTAAGGATGTGGTTTCAGGGTACTTAGAGGCACATGATAAAATAGGCTGAAGTCAGCATAGTTTCCTTAAGGGAAAATTCTGCCTGAAAAATCTGTCGGAATTCTTTGAAACAATAAGTAGGATAGGCAAGGAGAATTGGTGGTTACTGTGTACTTGGATTTTCAGAAGGTCTTTGACAAAATGCCACATATGAGACTGTTTAACAAGCTAAGAGCTCAGAAAAGGTGTCAGCATGGATAGAGTATTGGCTGATTTTGTAGATGTCAAAGAGTGGGAATGAAGGGAGCCTTTTCTGGTTGGCTACCGGTGACTAGAGGTGTTCCACAGGGGTCTGTGCTGGGTCTGCTTCTTTTTGCATTATATGTCAATGATTTGGATGAAGGAATTGATGGCTTTGTAGCCAAGTTTGTGGAGAATATGAAAACAGGTGGTGGGCCAGGTAGTGTTGCAGAAGCAGTGAGTCTGCAGAAGGACTTCAACAGATTAGGAGGATGGGCAAAGAAGTTGCAGATAGAATACAGTGTCAAAAAGTGTATGGTCTTGCACTTTGGTAGAAGAAATAAAATGGTAGACTATTTTTTAAATGGAGAGAAAAATAAAAAATCTGAGGTGCAAAGTGACCTGGGAGTCCTTGTGCAGGATTCCCTAAAGTTAAATCTGTAGGTTGAGTTGGTGGTGAGGAAAGGGAATGCAATGTTAGTATTCATTTCAAGAGGGCTAGAATATAAAACCAAAGATGTAATGGTGAGACTTTATAAAGCTCTGGTGAGGCCACACTTGCAGTATTGTGAGCAGTTTTGGCCTCCTTATCTAAGAAAGGAGGTGCTGACATTGGAGAGGGTTCAAAGGAGGTTCACAAAAATGATTCTGGGATTGAAAGGCTTGTCATATGAAGAGTATTTGATGGCTTTGGGCCTGTGTTCACTGGAATTCAGAAGAATGAGGGGTGACCTCATTGAAACCTTGCGAATGTTGAAAGGTCTTCATAGAGTGGATGAGGAGAGGATGTTTCCTATGGTGGGAGAGTCTAAGACCAGAGGACCCAGCCTCACAACAGAGGGGCCTCCTTTTCAAATGGAGATGAGGAGGAATTTCTTTAGCCAGTGCGCTGAATCTGTGGAATTCATTGCCACTGGCAGCTGTGGAGGCCAAGACATTGGGTATATTTAAGGCAGATGTTAACAGATTCTTGATTAGTCAGGGTGTGAAGGGATACAAGGAGAACACAGGGGATTGGAGCTGAAATAGGAAATGGATCAGCTATTATATCCACACTGGGAAAAGGATTCTGACTAGTTAGATCATATATGCCTCAACTTTATATCAGGTCATACCCTCAGCCTCCTTCACTCCAGGGAAGATGTACCCAGCCTATTCAATCCTTCCCCATCACTAAACTCCTCCAATTCAATCAGGAAACGTGCCTTCTACTGGACTACCAGACATTAACCTTTAAATGAGCTTGCAACAAAAACTGCACACCATCCATATACAAGCACATGTTCCACCATGTTATTGTGGTTTGATCAATTCTGTTTACTGGTATGGTGTGTTTTAAAGTAACTCCTGATGTGCTTTAAAATGTATTTGAAAAGCAGATTAAGATGGTATGTCTATTTTATATTTTCTAAACATTATCTTGCCCAGGATGACTCCCAAACCACCAAAGTCCATGGTTATTTATTTTGCTTCTTTGGTCACGTGGGTGGAGTGTACTTTCTACCATCACCAGCTAGAATTGCAGCAGGAAGTTGATTCAAAATCATGTTTACTATTACCGACACACAGTGTGTTGTGAATTTTGGTGTTTTGTGGCAGCAGTCCAGTGAAAGACATTTAAAAAAATAGAAATAACAAATAAAATAAATATATAAGGCAAAAGAGAAGTAGTGAAGTCGTGTTCATGGACTGTTCATGGTCCATCAAAGAGGGGCAGCGAGGTACTGTTCGTGGACCATTGACGGGGTGGGGGGGGAGGGCGGGAAGCTTTTCCTAAAACTTTGTGCTTTTTCATAGTCCTGTGCTTCCTCTCTGACGATCGTAATGAGGAGAAGGCATGTCACAGATTGTGAGTGTCCTTCATGATGGATCCCACCTTCTGAAGACATCTTTGATGGATACACTCTGTTTCCTTCTTGTGCACATTTTCCCTCCAATTTCATTCATTCTATCTGTCCTATCTCTGACCATGAGATACTCTACATAACATGTAATTTTCCATGTAATGAATTGGAGAAAGCACTGAATTTAGACACAGATATTAGCTCTGCTAATCCATAAGCACAGACAATTTACAACCATTACAAGTGAGTAGATGGAAAATCATGTGTGCTGTGAATTGTACATACTGATTTCAATATTTAATTTTCAATACATGTACAGAGAACAGAACAACAATCAAAAATGTAATTCTTCAGAACATTCTTTCAACACAATGCTGATTTAAAAAATGCAAGCACACATAAACTACAAAAGTAAAATAATTTATTAAAAGGAAACTCTCATACTGAAAATAAGCCTGTATTATTGGCAAGGACAGGAAAAATGATCAGTAAAATTGTCCACCATTTCTAATACTACAGTATATCATTAATTGCAACACCATTGCTTGAGAATGTGCTCCTTGGGACTGTGCGTTTGTAACAACATAGTTTTAAGATATCTGCAACTACTTGAGCATTTTAAAGCTCTTTAGAAAGGAATTACAACTGCAAAATCCAGTTTCCAATGTGATAGAAAGTTAAGTGAATTATTGCAGTATAATAGCTTAATATTACTTTCCTCCGCAATGTTTTCCAATTAGCCATCCTTATGTTGGAATAGTGTTCTAAAAATGATTACTTGCATTCATTGGTCTTGTTATTATACTCAATTAAAACTCACATCATTTGGATAAAGATTCAGTTTACTGAAATCATCATGTACTTGCCAATAATCAAATTTTCATTTTTAATCTCATTTTCTAGCACTTGGTGTATAAACCTCCATGCCATAATAGTTCTTAATGTTATGAACCTGGCTCCACATCCCCTCAGACAATGCATTCTGACTTTCTTCCTCAAATTCCATCTAAATTTTCTGCTCTCTTATCTTAAATCTATGCCCTCTGGTTTAGACACTCGCAAATGTCTACAAATATTACTTAACTGGTCACATTACCATCTGGTATGGAGGGGCCATTGCACAGGTTCAGAAAAAGCTGCAGAGAGTTGTCAACTATGCCATCTTCATCTTGGGCACTAACCTTCCCAGCATCCAGGACACCTTCAAAAGGTGATACATCAGAAAGGTGGCATGCATCATTAAGGACCCCCATCACCCAGAAAATGCCCCCTTTTCATTGCTACCATCAAGGAACAGGTACAGAAGCCTGAAGACACACTCAACATTTCAGGAATGACTTCTTCTCCGCTATCAGATTTCTGAATGGACAATGAACCCATGAACTTTTCTTCAATATTTTTCTCTTTCTTCTTACACTAGTTATTTAAGTTATTTTTATACATAGTTACTGTAATTTATATTTCTTAATACTATGTTTTGCAGTGTACTGCTGCTGCAAAACAACAAATTTCACAACATTTGCCGGTGATATTAAAGCTGATTCTGAATTAGACGTCTCTGCTATGGAAAGAAAAGTTTCTTACCATCTGCCTCATCTGCACCCCTCAGTTTTGTACAGCTCAGTCAGGTCTTCCACTCAGCCTTGATCACAGTAAGAAAATCCAGCCTTTCCACGTACTGGAAATGCTTCATCCTAAGCTACATTCATATGAACCTCTTCTGAATCTTCTGCTATATGCAATAGCATCCATCTTATAGAGTGGCAAACTGAACTGCCACTAACACAGTACTCCAAGGTAATGCACACAAAATACTGGAGGAGTCCAACAGATCAAGCAGCATCTATGGAAATGAATAAACAGTCAACGTTTTGGGCTGAGACCTTTTTTCAATACTCGACGTGTGCCCCGTCCAAAGTTTTATAAATTTACAACATGACCTCCTTGCTTTTATATGCTGTGACTTGGCTAATGATGGTAAATATACCTTAGCTACATATGCTGTCACCTTCAAGGATCCTGGGTCTCATACCAAGATCACACTCTGTTGCACATTACTCATAGGGCCTACAATTCATTGAAGATGTCGTTGTCATATTAATTCTCCTAAAATACATCACCTCACATTACAGTCGTGCATGCTTTTCTCTACACACCAATCCTGCAAACTACTAGAAAATCTGTGCTTACAATCTGTTCACTGGAATGCTGCCTTTGCTGCATTACCCCAACCATGAAACCACACGAAGATTCAATGCACTGTCTGGTACAGTGCCAAGGCAAACAGATCAGGAAGATCATCAGGTAAAGGTCTAGTTTCTGCTGACTTATTTTACAAGATAAGTGATAAGATATATGTAGTCAGTCTAAATTAAATTTCCCTTCTTGTGCAATCATTTCTGCAGTGAATCCGAAGTGTTTATCTCTACTACATTTGCTAAACTACATTCAAGCTATGAGACCCTTTCCCTCATTCTGACAGAAATGACACTGAGTTATATAATAATACAAAAGGAAAATACCACAGGCACTGGATATCTAATTTCTTCCAGGAACAGTGTCCTTGATGATGTTCTCTATTTCTCTCCCAAGGGATTTCTATCTGTCTTGCTTTAAAGAAAGCTTGTTTAACTTCTTGGCTTTGATATTAAAAACTTATTTCATCTCAAACTTCTACTTTGATGAAGTACCATTGAAATGAAACAATGGCCTGCATCTTGCCAGCTTTGAACATGGGACATTACAGCACAGGAACAAGATCTTTGGTCCAGTGCCTGCACAGATCATGATGCCAGTCTAATCTAAAACAATCTGTTTGCAGAGGATCCATATCCCTTTATTTCCTGCCCATTCATATGTCTGTCTATATACTTCATAAACCTTGCTAGTATGTCCTCTTCTACCACCTGCCATGGCAAAGCATTCCAAGACTTTCATAATCTGAAATACTTCTATCAAACGATTCCAAACTGTTCTTATAACTAATTCATTTTAAATCAGGTAGAACTTTAGTGAACTTCTTCTACACCCTCTCCAAAAACACCACATAGTGTGGTGACCAGAAATGCACACCATATTCAAAGTGCAGCCTAACCAAAGTTTTATACAGCTACATCTTGACTTGTCAATTTTTTAAACTCATTACCCTGACCAATGAACATAAATATGCCATATGCTTGCTTTACCAGCCATCCACTTTCGAGAAGCTATGGAATTGCACTCCAAGATCCCTCTGTAAATCAATGTTCTGAAACACCCTGCCTTTTTGTATACTTTGTTCTTGTATTTGACCTCCTAAAATTCATCACCTCACACCTCTCTGGATTAAATTCTACTTGCATTTCTCTGCCCAAATTTCCGACTGATCTATTCTTTTACCACCTTCTTTACAATCCACAACTCTACCAATTTTTGTGTCATCTGCAAACTTAACAATTTACCAACTCACCATGTTCACCAGGAGACAATGGCCTTGACCAGCCGCGAAACCTAACGTCTTGAAAGGATATGATGCCTCATTCGCCGATGAGCTAAACGCATTTTAAACAGACTTTGAAAGGGGGTTCAAAATTACACCTGTGCCAGTCCCTGCAGCATCTGGTGGCCCTGTCATCTCTGTTTTGGAGGCCGACATCAGAACATCTTTCCGGTGGGTGAATATTTGCAAGACATCATGCCCTAATGGTGAACCTGGTAGGGCTCTGTAAACCTGTGTCAAACAACTGATGAGAGTTTTCAAGGACATCATCAATCTCTCACTGCTGCAGTCAGAGGTTCCCACCTACTGCAAAAGGGCGACGATGATACCAGTACCCAATAAGAGCCGGCTAAGCCTCCTCAATGACTATTGCCCTGTGGCACTCACATCTACTGTGATGAAGTTCTTTGAGAGGTTGGACATGGCTAGAAACAACTCCTGCCTAAGCAAAGACCTGGATCCGCTAACAATTTGTCCACAATGGATGCAGTCTCACTGGCTCTCCACTCTGCCTTGAATCACCTGGGCAACAGCAATACCTACATCAGGCAACTTCATTGACTACAGCTCAGTGTTCAATACAATCATACCCTCAGCTCTGATTAACAAGCTCTAAAACCTGTGCCTCTGTACCTCCGTCTGCAACTGAATCCTTGAGATCACAGTCTATGCAGATCGAAAATTTCATCTCCTCCTTGCTGACAATCAACTCTGGCGCACCTCAAGGAAGTGTGCTTAGCCCACTGTTCTACTCTCACTACAGCTGTGACTCTGTGGCTAGACACAGCTCAAATGCCATCTATAAATTTGCTGACAACATAATCTATAGTTGACAGAATTTCAGATGGTGACAAGACAACAGTTGGCCAGCAGTTCCAGAGAAAATCATAGCCATTTCAAAGAAAGACACAAGCACCTCACTTACACATTCCCAGGAAGTGGTGTACTGAGTGAGTTCGCAAAGCTTTCATTAAATACTACACTCTCATTGGCCAAGTATTAATGTACCCTTATTGGTTGATTGAATGTGAACAACATGGTTTTGTTCAGCCTGCAACCTGGACATGTCTGACAAAGTGTTAAGCTGGTAGAGTTTGACTTTTCTCTTCTAATATTTTTCATCTACGCCGTATGCTCCATAATGTGTTGGTTCTCTGCGGAATGGTATTAAGTGAGGTACCAGTTTAAGTCTCTAACTTAAGTGCAAGCACTGAAAATCCAGGACTTTACTGAGTGACACGTGATGGCATGTGGAGTGGTAGAGTGGAGCCTATTTCCTCAAGAAGCCACTCAGGCCGTACAACAGTCCACAACTGGTAAGAATCGAGATTCCTTTTTTTAAAATGGTACCTTTGCCACAGATTTCATCCTTTTACAATGTTTTAAGGGGGTTATGAGCTATAGGGAGAAGGCAGGGAATTCAGTTGAAAAAAGTCAGCCATGATTGAATTGCAGAACAGGCATGATGGAATAAATGGTCTAATTCTGCTCCTACACCATATGAACCTTTGGTCTTTGATCATGAATACACCCTTGTTGATAGCTGGCTCAACATGATCTAATCATCGCCCTGACCTTCTCCCAATCACATCTCCACCTCACAGTCATAAGATCATAAGACCATAAGACATAGGAACAGAAATGGGCCATTTGGCCCATCAAGTCTGCTATGCCATTCTATCATTATTGATTTATTATCGTTCTCAACCCCATTCTCATGCCTTCTCCCCAAAACCTTTGACGCCCTGACAAATCGAGGACCTATCAATCTGCACTTTAAATATACCCAATGACGACCTCCACGGCCATCTGTGGGAATGAATTCCACTGATTCACCACCCTCTGCCTAAAGAAATTCCTCCTCATCTCCATTCTAAATGGATGTCCCTCTATTCTGAGGCTGTGCCCTTTGGTACTGGACTTGCCCATTATAGGGAACATTCTTTCCACGTCCACGTTATCTAGGCTTTTTAATATTCGGTAGGTTACAATAAGATTTCCTCCCACCCCGCCCCACATTCTCCTAAACTCCAGCCAGTACAGCCCAGGGCCATCAAACACTCCTCGTACATTAACCCTTTCCTTTCATTTCAGTCTTGTCAAGTCTTCACTGAAGCACAACAACAACGTTCCCTGCTTACCTTTGCCTACTTTCTGGGAAAGAAAACTAGTACTTTAGACAGATGCTGTTTAAGGTTTCTGCTTTCAAGCTACGGTGACCTACAGTTTTTAGTTAGTGCCTCTGTTGGCCAATTATTTATAATTTCACATTGTTCTGTACAGTTCTAATTAAAATTAAAGAAACTGTCCACTCCGAATCCACATTTCTCCCTCTGCACCTGGGCCATCATGGAACACCTGTCAGGAAGACTTCACCATCAAAATGGACCCAGTGGAGAGAAGACAGCTGAAATTGACCCTGAATTTCACTGGTCAGGCAGGAGGGAAGTTGAAGGCGGTAGAGACTGTGTTGGCGAAGTGGGGACAACTACTCTCAGAGAGGAAACCCCTGTCCAAGCAGGAAGAACAGGTGTCAGCACTCGCAATGATGAATCAGCAAATCACCACAGACAGCCAGAGTGAGCTGGCTGCCATTATTGCTCTCACTGCTCCTGTTCAGCAGCTCTCACCCAGGACAGTCCAACTTCCCATATCCTCCTCTATAGCAGCCCCATCAGCCTCAGCCTCCAGGGTGGCTCTTCTCCCTCTCCTCTTGAAACTGTGGCCATGGTAGAATACATCAAGGAGACATTGGCCTTAGGATTTATCCCTCTGTTAACCTCACCATTGGGGCGGATTCCTTTTTGTGAGCAAGAACGAGGGCAACTCTCATCCCTGCATTGATTATCGGCCCCTCAACAACATCATGGTGAAGAGCCATAACCATCTTCCCCTGCTTGCCTCTGCACTTGAACATCTCCAGCAAGCAACCATATTCTCCAGGGTAGATCTGCATAATGCTTACAACCTGGTTTGCATGCGAGAAGGGATGAGTGAACGACAGCATTCAACACCCTGATTGGCCACTATCAGTACCTCATGATGCCATTTGGTTGAGCCCACGCTCCTGCCATTTTTAGGCCCTGGTCAATGGGGGCCATGGGAAATCAGTTTGTTTTTGTGTATTGGATGACATTCTTACTTACTCCTGTTCTCACCAGGAACATGTCCAGTATGTCCAGAGGATTCTCAGACAGCTCCTCGAGAACAACCTTTCTGCCAAGCCAGAGGAGTGTGAGTTCCACAAAGAGCAGGTGACATCCTTCGACTACATTCTTATTCCTTTCACTGTTCAAATGGACCCATGTAAAATTCAGGCAGTTACTGACTGCCAAACCATCTATAGTCAAACAGGAAAGGTGCTTCAAGGACAGATCACAAAAACCTCTCCTACATTTGTGACGTCAAGAGCCCCAACTCCCACCAAGGCAGTTGGACTCTCTTCTTCACCTGGTTAATTTCACCCTCACCTACCGTCCTGGCAACAAGAATACCAAGACTGATGCTCTCTTCTGCCAGTCTGACATCACTAAGGACAACACCAATCCTAAACACATACCTCCCTGCACATTTTTCAGCTGCTTCGGTGATTTGATGAACAGAAATATATATATTCCTTGTTGAGTATTTTGCTGGCAATCTCAATGCTAATGCAAATAGCTTTTCTATTTCTCTTGCAGACTTTCCTTGTACTGTGATGTGGCTCTGCTGAAAAGAACTGTGAAATATTTGAGCAGCCTTCCCTGCGATTAGCCTCCCTAATACGTTGTGGTCCCTAAAAGAAATAAAAGCATAAGACGTATCCTTATTATATTGTCTTATGTAATACTTTGTTTAGTGATTTTGTCTAATCTGTAAACCAATCTGTAATCTGTAAACTGGGTACATGCAGAAAATGTGACATTAAAATATGTGCTTATATATTATCATGGAATTCTATTACAACTTTAAGCACGTCTACAGGGAGTTTGGCCTCATCATGTAGGACATCAATAGAGTAGCTCCTTAGCAGCCAGCCAGATAGTTTAAATAACGTTAGCTATGCTGATGAATGAATGACACCTGTTAAACTCACCTCAACATGTCTTTTACATTTTAACCCAACGCGGGCAATAGAAAAGTCACTGTTGCAAATAGTGCAGCCAGCAACACTGTCATTATTTTTGACCCCTATTAGGCAGGGGTACACTTTAATGTAGTCTGCGGTGAAGTGCGTTTTATATTTTTTTGAAACACTTTGCCATGGTGGTGCAGGACACGAAACTGAACTGATGGAGAGATGGAGGTCGACTGTAAAGCCCGCCCACAGAGAAAACTGATAGGTCTATTTAACACAAAGAGAGACCAATCAGGATGCTCGCTCTTGCTCCCGCTCTCGATCTCGCTCCCACTCCGGTTCTCGCTCGCTCTCCCACTCTCCCTCTCATTTCTGGGATATTGTATATAACTTGCGGGCGTCAGGGAGCTGCTATTAATATGCGGGAGACTCCCAGAACTTCCGGAAGAGGTGGGATGTCTGCCATTCTGTTGGTTTTGGACTGGTTCTCTGAAGCAGCCCACCTCATTGCTCTCCACAAGATCCCATCAGCTCATGAGACGGCCACTCTTATGGTTCAGCATGCATCGAGGCTGCATGACTTCCTTCAGGACATGGGTCTGATCAAGGACCACAGTGCATGTCCAGTTTTGGAAGGCTTTCTTTTTTCTTTTGGGAGCCACAGCCGGCCTTACATTATTTTTCTACCCCAATCCAACAGCCAGACTGAGAGATTGAATCAGGAGCTGGAGACATCGCTGCACTGCTTTATCTTTTCCAACTCCACAACTTGAAGCCCTCAACTGGTTTGAGCAGAGATTGCCCACAAAAACCTCCAAACACCCTCTACTGGCATGCTTCCCCTTGAATGCCAGAAGTTATTCCAGCTACCACTCTTCCCTGACCGAGCGATTGATGTGGGAGTCCCTGCTGTTGAATAGTTGGTCCAACGCTCTGCACCCAGAAACAATATGCTCAGCAAGCCAATCAGTTCCACCAAAAGGTGAGTCCTCTCAAGCCAGGGGAAAATTTGTGGGACCATTCATAGTGCAGAAGGCTTAATCAGCAGAGCCTCCTATAGGCTGCACCTCCCATTATCCAAGAGGATTCACCCAGTGTTCCGTGTTTCCTTGCTCAAGACAGTGACTTCCTCTCCCCTTGCTCCAGTCACAGCACTCCTCCACGCCCTCTGCTTGGCAGGTGTGTCCCCGGTCTATTCTGTGCGGCTCCTTCTGACATCTGTCTGGGTGTGGGGCAGGGTCCAATACCTCGTGGATTGGGAGGGTATGGCCCAGAGCGACATTCTTGGGTTCAGGCTCGAAACATCCTGGACAAGTCTCTCTTCTCAGACTTCCAGCGAGCCCAGGTTTCTGGCACCTTGAGAGCTACACAAAGGGAGCGGGGGCCCTGTTACAATGACAGAGTCTGCTGTGGAGTCTGGGCACTCTGCAGGCAAGCAGTTGGAAGAAGACAGCAAGCACACACGTAAGAATGCATACTCCAGCCAATAACTATTTCTTTGTAACTGTATTTAACTCCCTTCCTTTCATTTCAGTCTTGCCAAGTGTTCACCAAGGCACAGTGACGACAATGTTCCCTGCTCACCTTTGCCTATGTTCTGAGAAAGAAGACTAGTGTTTTCAACAGACCTGCTTTAAGGAACAGTATAAATTTTGTTTGAGTTACTGCTTTCCAGTCATGATGATAATGTGAGTTTTTAGTTGGTTTGAGTGTTTTCAGTTAGCCTAAATAACATGCATTATTTTCCTTTGTTCTGTACAGTTCTAATTAAAACTGAGCGAACTGTTCACTCTGAGGCCAAGTGTCTCCCTCTGCACTTGGATCAACACCAAATTCAACACTAAAACGGAGAGAAAATCCAAAAATCTGAGATGCAAAGGGACTTGGGAGTCTTTGTGTAGAACACCCTGAAGGTTAACTTGCAGGTTGAGTTGGTGGTGAGGAAGGCAAATGCAATGTTAGCATTCATTTCAAGAGGTCTAGAATAGAAGAGCAGGGATGTAATACTGAGCCTTTATAAGGCACTGCTGAGGCCTCACCTTGAGTATTGTGAACAGTTTTGGGCCCCTTATCTTAGAAAAGATGTGCTAGCATTGGAGAGGGTCCAGAGGAGGTTCACAAGGATGATTCCAGGAATGAAAGTTTTATCATACGAGGAACATTTGATGGCTCTGGAATTCAGAAGGATGAGGGGGAAACCTTTTGAATGTTGAAAGGCCTAGACAGAGTAGATGTGGAAAGGATGTTTCCCATAGTGGGAGAGTCTAGAACAAGGGGGCACAGCCTCAGCATAGAGGGGCATCCATTCAAAACTGAGATGCGGAGAAATTTCTTTAGCCAAAGGGTGGTGAATTTGTGGAATTTGTTGCCACATGCAGCTGTGGAGGCCAGGTCATTGGGGGTATTTAAGGCAGAGATTGATAGGTTCTTGATTGGACATGGCATCAAAGGTAACGGGGAGAAGGACGGGAACTGGGGTTGAGGAGGAAAAGGATCAGTCATGATTGAATGGCAGAGCAGACTCGATGGGCCAGACGGCCTAATTCTGCTCCTATGTCTAATGGTCTTACGGTCTAAGTTCCTGTCAGCCAACCCATCATTTCTTAGATAAAGGGCCTGAAACTGCTCACAATACTCCAAGTGCGGTCCGACCAATGCCTTATAAAGCCTCAGCATTACATCCTTGCTTCTATATTCTAGTGGTCTTGAAATGAATACTAACTTTGTGTTTGCCTTCTTTACCACCAACTCAATCTGCAAGTTAGTATTTAGATAATGGTGCACGAGGACTTCCAAGTCCCTTTGCAACTCTGATTTTTGAATTTTCTCTGTTTAAAAAATAGTCTATTCCTTGATACCTTCTACCAAAGTGCATGGCCATATCGTTTCCTACACAGTATTCCATCTGCCACTTCTTTGCCTATTCTCCTAATTTGTCTAAGTCCTTCTGCAGACACCCTGCTTCATCAACACTACCTGCCACTCAATCTATCTGCATATCATCTGAAAACTTGGGCACAAGGCCATCAATACCATCATCTAAATCATTGACATGTAACGTGAAAAAAGTGCTCCTAACGCTGACCCCTATGGAACACCACTAGTCACCGCCAGCCATCTAGAAAAGCTCCCCTTCCACTCTTTGTCTCCTGCCAGTCAGTCAATCTATTCATGCTAGTATCTTTCTTGTAATCATCCTCACTTTTTCTTATCATCTCTTCTCAATCACCCCCTTTGTGGGATCTCTAACTATGTCTTCATTCTAGTCTGCTGGATGCTGCCAGTTATGTAACAGACTACACTTCAAATGGTCCACCCCTTTAATAACCATCTTTAGCCAAGGTTCTAGTATCAATCCAAAATGGCCTGACATGTTTTCTAGAACAACAATGTAATCTCTAGTCATTTCCTGGGTCTCCAATTGTTGGCCCATATTTCCTCATATGATATCAATTGGAAATAGGGTTGCCTGCCTCAGATACAAATATTGTAGATGTCTGGACATAACCAGATTATCTTCCTGCTTTCAGATATCATCTCACTAAGTGGCTTCAGCCTCGCCCTCATTCTCAATGATATTATTAATCAGAAAAGCATCTCCATCCTCTCCATACAATAGATTGAAGGGCATTCACACTTTGTTCTTGCTAACAACATTTCCAGTATGTCTGGCCCAGAACTGTCCTGCCATCTGTTCTAAATGCAGCTCTGTCAGTTACAAAACTGAGCGTTACTTGGAATCGATTTTCAGTACCTTATCATTACCTTATGTACTTTGGTCCGCACCTTACTTCTTTGTGATCGATTGTGAATTTTGACATTCTTGCTACAGAATTACATGATAGCGATTCTTTCAAGCTCCTCCTCATATCCTACCAGTATAGAACTGGCATTCTCTGTGCAGTTGTAGCATCTAAAGAAGCCTGCTGGCAGAGTATGCAGGCAAATACACAGCACGAATAGGCTGTATCCCTTTTTCAGAGGGGCTCCTCACTGACACCTCTCTAATACTTTGTATAAACTCTGAGAGCAGTTAGTCACATGACACAATCCTTAAATAATCTGAAGTGTTCTCAACCAATATTAAGTAAACTACACAGCTAAGTTTTTTTTTAATCCATAATAATAAATTCCATTATTTTACAAATACCAATTTAATCATAACAGCAATTTAGAAGGGAAGGATTCTGCTTAGGATGAGTGCAGATTCAGTAAAAGACTGATGTGAAGAACATAGAACATAGAATAGTACAACACAGTGCAGGCCCTTTGGCCCACATTGTTATGCTGATCCTTAAACACTGCCTCCCATATAAGCCCCCACCTTAAATTCCTCCATATACCTATCCGGCGGTCTCTTAAATTTCACTAGTGTGTCTGCCTCCACCACTGACTCAGGCAGTGCATTCCATGCACCAACCACTCTCTGAGTAAAAAACCTTCCTCTAATATCCCCCTTGAACTTCCCACCCCTTACCTTAAAGCCTTGTCCTCTTGTATTGAGCAGTGGTGTCCTGGGGAAGAGGCGCTGGCTATCCACTGTATCTATTCCTCTTAATATCTTGTATACCTCTATCATGTCTCCTCTCATCCTCCTTCTCTCCAAAGAGTAAAGCCCAAGCTCCCTTAATCTCTGATCATAATCCATACTCTCTAAACCAGGCAGCATCCTGGTAAATCTCCTCTGTACTCTTTCCAATGCTTCCACATCCTTCCTATAGTGAGGCGACCAGAACTGGACACAGTACTCCAAGTGTGGCCTAACCAGAGTTTTATAGAGTTGCATCATTACATCGCAACTCTTAAACTCTGTCCCTCGATTTATGGAAGATAACACCCCATAAGCTTTCTTAACTACCTTATCTAGTGTGAGAAGGGACTGCCTTAGGTGGATGCAGTGAAGACTGCAAGTACCAGTCAAAGTGTGTAGCAGCAAACACGAGGGATAGTACAATGTGACTGTAATGACAATAAAGCGTATAGAACATAGAACATTACAGCACAGTCCAGGCCCTTTGACCACAATGGTGTGCCAACCTTTTAACCTCTCTAAGTTCAATCTACCTTCCCTCCTACATTGTTCTCCGTTTTTTCTCTCATCCATGTGTCTATCTAAGAGTTTCTAAAGTGCCTCTGATGTATCTGCCTTTACCACCACCCCCAGCAGGGTGATCTGTGCCCCAACCACTATGTGTAAAGGACTTACTTATCCCGGACATCCTCCACATTTTCCTCCAATCACCTTCGTATTATGAGCCCCGGTATTAGCCATTTCTGCTTTGGGAAAAAGTCTTTGGCTATCCAATCGACCTACACTCAGCGACCACTTCATTAGGCACCTCGTGTACCTAATTAATTGGCCACTGTCAGTATTTTGTGGCCTTCTGCTGCTGTAGCCCATCCATTTCAAGGTTCAACTGTTGTAATGCATGGTTATTTGAGTTACTACCGCCTTCCTGTCAGCTTGAACCAGTCTGGCCATTCTCCTCTGACCTCTCATTGACAAGGTGGCTTCACCCACAGAACTGCCACACACTGGAATTTTTTTGTTGTTTTTTTCACACCAGACGCTGTAAATTCTGCAGACTGTTGTGTGTGAAAATCCCAAGAGATCGGCAATTTCTGAGATAGTCAAACAAACTTGTTTGGCACCAACAAGCACTCCACGGTCAAAATCTCTTAAATCTCCGAACAACAACTGAAAGCTTTTATTTATTGAGTTGCTGCCAGATGATTGGCTGATTGGATGTTTGCATAAGCGAGTAGCTGTGCCACTAAGTGGTATGCCTCATATGATCTCGTACACCTCTATCAAGCTACCTCGTATCACTCTTTGCTCCAAGGAGAAAAGCCCCAGCTTGCTTAACGCATCCTCATAAAACATGCTCTTTAATCCAGGCAGCATCCTGGCAAATCTCCTCACATCCTCTCTAAAGGTTGCACATCCTTCCTTTAGTGAAGCGACTAGAACTGAGCACAATATTCCAAGTGCAAGATACGGTGCAGGCTTGGTAGCCGTTGTAAGATTTTCTCAAATGTTAACTGGAGAAGGGGCAATTTTGAATTGACAAAGATACATCTGGCTCAGACAAACTGCATAAAGGTTAGCAATCATTAACATGTTCGAACAATGAAAAGCCTTTTAAATTCAGTGCCGTTGCCATGAGGGAGAACGTGTAAAATTCTACCTGGTGCCCAGAGGATTACCATCACGAAAGGGTATAAACTAGGACGAGAGCAAACAGCAAGTGCCAAGTTACCATCTCAAACGGCAATTTGGTTGAGTAAAGAACGCCTTCTGCGGCAAGTAGGTAGAAGGCATCTAGCTATTTCGTTTCTGGGAGATTTTGAAGATTTCCCAGAAAGAATCTCCGTGGAATTTCATTGCAAAAGACACATTTAAAAAGTTGCCGGAGAGGATCAAAATTACAGACAAGTCTAGAAGACTCAGAAAGCAACTGAAGTTATAGTTGGTTGTTAATATTTTTCTTCCTGTGTGTTCAGTCTCGTTAATAGCACGGTCCAGTACAATCTAAACCCCGAAGCGGTGTAATTCGAAAGAGATTTCCTTTCAGGCAGAATCAATGAGTAGTGTAAACTCCAGGGTAAGCGAACACAGAGCACACACAGTACAAGTGTGCGCAATATTGTTTCTCAATCGCATATACTCACTGCTCTTAGGATCGACAGCAGGTTGAGATGCTGTTACCTTAGTCACGGCGGGATGAAAATAGACCAGGTTAGAAGTAGTCCACCTACCTTTCATATTCAGCCAGGAAGCGAACAATGATACGGAAAGAAAAGCACCAAGAGAAAGTGCCGTTAAAACCCTTCCATTCCTGAACCTCATTTCATGACATCCCAGAACCGTGCTCATCGAACAGAAGATCGTCTTCGCGTAAAGAATTAAATTGGTAATGTTTCTAACGCTCTCCAAAAGTCCTGCTCTCAACTAACTCTTCCGACTGGATGAGCTGTTCGGGAATCTGTTAGAGATAGTAGTCCGCTTTCATTTCATTTTCTCACGCCGCCTTTCTCTTTCAAGTGTTCAGTATCTTCAATCATTTCCAATTTTTTTTATTTCCATATTTTTTCCATTTCTTTCTCTTCTGCCAGTTTTTCTCTCGCTCTGACTAGTTCCGTTCAGCACGTTGTTTCGCACAGTGCCGGATAGCTCTCCTCCGTTCGGACCACCGCTCAATCTTCCTTCGACTCAGTCCCTCCCCGCCTTCATTGGAGTGTATCGCCGTTCCTCCAGGACTATTCACGCCCGAACTATCCGCTCTACCTCGCACGCAAAGTTTCTTGTTTCACTTCCCTCTCACAACTGTTGGTAACTCTACTGTTCCCTTTTTTGAAGATGTTACGTAAAGACACATCTTTAAGCTGTATGTTTGTCACTCCAAGGTTATCTCTCAACCGTTTTGCCCTTTGGAATATTGTTGCCTTACGACTGTATTGTTGGCTGTATGCACGGTGCATCTCTGATATAAAAAGGAACTTACCCTATAAGGCGTTTGCAGCCTACAACTGCCAGGACCCTCTAAAAATTTCCTTGCGTTCCAAGAAGTCTTTAATTTTATTTTATTTTTAGTTGCTTGAAATACAAAGAGAAATCCAGAACCAAAATATGGAACTTGCTGGACATGTGTATTAAATAAAATGCCTGGATATACTCATGGCAGATCAAAAACTTCTGAGTTAAAATTTCTGTTGTCGGTGCTTTTGTCAAAACTTCTCTGAGTTAAAATTTCTGTTGTAGGTGCTTTTGTCAAAACTTCTCTGAGTTAAAATTTCTGTTGTAGATGCTTTCGTTAAAACTAGAAAAAATTGGATAAGGTGCAGAGAAAGAGGTTGGGGGATAGAGCAGAGAAAGTGAGGAAAATGTCTTGGGTTAGCCGGAGATGCTAAAAGCAGGTGTAACTGGAGGAGGTATAAAGAGGAGACAAGACTCCAGATCCTATTCCTGACTGATTGCATCACAGCTCGGAAAAAGATATCAGTGCCCAAGAACTGAAGGGCCTTCAGAAAGTGATGGATACAGCCCAGTAAATCACAGGAAAAGTCCTCCCACCAGTTGAGCACATCTTCAAGTGCTGCCATCATGGACCCCACCCCACCATCCAAGCCATGCTGTCTTCTCATGGCTGCCATGGGGAAGGAGGGACAGAAGCCTTAGGTCCCACACCACACCACCAGGTTCAGGAACAGTTACTATCCTTCAGCCCTCAGGCTCCAGAACCAGTGTAGATATATTCAGTCACCTCAACACCGATCTGATTCCACAACCTTTGGACTCACTTTCAAGGACTCTATAACTCATGTTCTCAGTATTATTTTTACTTATTTACTTATGAGACCATACAACCATAAGACATAGGAGCAAAGTTAGGCCCATTGGTCCATTGAGTCTGCTCCATTATTCTGCCATGGGACTTTGGAGACCTTATGCAGGATTCCCTAAAGGTTAATTGGCAGACTGAGTGGGTGGTGAGGAAGGCAAATGCTATGTTAGCATTCATTTTGAGAGGACTAGAATATAAAAGCAAAGACGTAATGTGAAGGATTTTTAAGGCACTGGTAAGGCCTCACTTGGAATATTGTTAGTACATTCGGTCCCCACTTCTAAGAAAGGATGTACTGACATTGGAGAGGGTTCAGAGGAGGTTCAGGAGAATGATTCTGGGAATGAAAGGGTTACCGTAGGAAGACTAATTGATGGCTCTGGGCCTGTACTCACTGGAATTCAGAAGAATGAGGGGAGAATCCCATTGAAACCTATCAAGTGTTGAAAGGCCTCAGTACAGTTAACGTGGAAAGATGTTTCCTGTGGTGCGGGAGTCTAGGACCCGAGGGCACAGCCTCAAAGTAGAGGGACATCCCTTCAGAATGAAGTTGAAAAGGAATTTCTTCAGGCAGAGAGTGGTGTATCTATGGAATTCATTGCCACAGGTGGCAGTGGAGACCAAGTCATTGGGTATATTTAAGGCAGAGGTTGATAGGTTCTTGATTAGTCAGAGGAGATTGGAGCAGAAAGGGAAATGGGTCATCCATAATGAAATAGCGGAGCAGACTCAATGGGCCAAATGGCCTAATTCTGCTCTTATTTATTATTCTTCTCAACCTCATTCTCCTGCCTTCTCCCTGTAACCTTTGATTACCTTACTAATCAGGAACTTAAGTTATTAATACAAACATGAGAAAATCTGTAGTTGCTGGAAATCCAAAGCAACAAATACAAAATGCTGGAGGAACTCAGCAGGTCAGGCAGCATCTATGGAAAAGAGTAAGCAGTCGACGTTTTGAGCTAAGCCCCTTCATCAGGACTGGAAAGGAAGGGCAAAGAGGTCAGACTAAGGAGGTGGGGGGGATGGGAGGAAGAAGTACAAGTTGGCAGGTTGATAGGTGAAACCAGAAGAGGGGGAGGGGTGAAGTAAAGAGCTGCAAAGATAATTGATGAAAGAGATAAAGGGCTGGAGAAGGGGAATCTGACAGGAGAGGACAGAAGACCATGGAAGAATGGAAAGGGGAAGAGCACCAGTGGGAGGTGATGTGCAGATAAGGAGAGAAGGTGTGAGAGGGAAACAGGAATGGGCAATGCTGAAGGAGGGGGTCAATTACCAGAATTTCCAGAAATCGATATTCATGCCATCAGGTTGGAGGCAACTCAAATGGAATATAATGTGTTGCTCCTCCAACCTGAATGTGGCCTTATCGTGGCACTAGAGGAGGCCACGGATTGACATGCCAGAATAGGAATGGGAAGTAGAATTGAAATGGGTGGCCACCAGGAAATTCTGCTTTTTGTAGTGGCATGGAGAACTGAAGTGCCAGACAACTGTAAGCACTGGTCCTTTGTACCTGTTGGCATATATTAGTTCAAGTTTAACTTTAATTGACATTCAGCCATACATGAATACATGTATACAGCTGAACAGAACAGCATTACTCTGGAGCCAAGGTGAAAAACACAGTAACAACAATCATACGCAACACGAGGCACATATAAGATTGCAGTAAAATATAATCCAAATCCCTGAGTCCATGAATGTTGCGGCAGTCCGCAGTCGGACACAACACAATCTGCTGCTAAGCAAACACCGGGGGTGGGGGGGGGGAGGGGAAGTGGGGCAGCACTGACTGCGGCATGGCTGTCACGCTACACCACCTCCAACACCCCGGTGGAGCACGCGACTCCAATGCCTCCCTCTGGGGGGCTGCAAACAGGCAACGCCATGGCTTGAGACCTAATCTTCATCTCTTCCTCCTGTAAGTTCCTTAAATGTTTGGTATTAAATTAAGCAGTTGGCCATCTCATAGTCATAGAGTTATACTGCACCAGACCAATTTGTCCATGTCATAGTCATCTCATAGTCATCCCATGTCATCTCATAGTCATAGAGTTATGCTGCACCAGACCAATTTGTCCATGGCGACCAAGGCATCCACCTTATCTAGTCCTATTTGTCTACATTTGGTCCACATCCCTCTACTCCTTTGGCTTTTAAATACCTCTACCACTTCCTTTGGCAGTTTAGTCCATATATCCATCACATTCTATGTAAAAAAAATTGCCTTTCCAGTCCCTTTTAACTCTTTCTCCTCTCATCTTAAACCTATGCCCTGTTATTTAGATTCTCTTACTCTGTGTAAACAGCTGTGATAATCTATCTTATCATTACTCCTCATAGTCAGGAAATGCAGAAGAGGTTTGACCTAAAAGCAGAGCAGCGGAGATGATTTTGTGGTGAACAATAACTTTAATAATCAACTGCAAAATAACAAGCTGCAAGGGTCCACAAAACAAGAGAGAGCAGATGCTAACTCACAGGCAACAAGGTAACTGAAGCCTAGCAGCAACAGATTGCGGTTAGCTGGTTTGATGAGTGAACAAGGACTATGGATGAGTTCTGTGTTTAAATAGGCTGCAGGTAATAAATTGGAAACAAGTGGCAGGTCAGCTGGGTGGTCACTGGGAGCTGCCTGCCTCTGCAGGCCTGACTGGACCCTTCCTCCTATGATGGGACCCAATGGCCCAAGAAGAACCAGAGGGGTCCAGTGGAACTACTGGATGAGTGATGGATCCGAGATGAAACTGGAAATGGCACCCAATAACTCTCCTCAGGACTACACCTTTCCCAGTTGACCGGGTATTGTACACCCAGTCTAAAACAATCTGAATTGACTACCTTCCACTATCCTAGGTTCCAGAGGTGCAGGCTCAGGTGGGTTGAGTGATCCATGGACAACAGATTTGAGGCAGAACACCTGGGAGGTAGGTGCAATCCTGAGGTGAGCTGGAGATAGTAAGTGACCGGACTGATGCAATGGATAACCTTGAAGGGACCAATGAACAGGGCAAAAGCATGCGGGAGTCGGTGCAGAAGAGCAGATCTCAGGTGGACAACCAGACACGATCCCCAGGCCAGAGTAGACTAGCTGGGCGCTGCGGGTGGTTGGTCTTGCAACAGTAGGCACGGTTGGCAGCTAGAATGGTCCTTCATGCCCTCTTCCAAGCATCCCAGCAGTGGTGAACCTGACCCCTGGTGTACGGGACCTTCACAGGAAACAACAGGGGTTGGTAGCCATGAACATACCCATGGCAGAGAAAGTGTGTAGACTATAGGACGTCTTGGAACAAAGCAGATACTTCTTCAATGTGGAACAGTTCGAGGTGGTGAAGCATCACAGAAACTTGTCCACTTGTTGACTTGGTCTTTCAGACTGTCCATTGGTTTGTGGGTGATAGCCAGAGGAAAAACCCATTGAAATGTGGAGGAGAAGGCAAAAGGCTTGCCAGATGTGTCCTGGTCCAACACAATGTTCCTGAGGAAGGCTGGAGAAGAACTAATGTTGGAAAACCAGGTTTGCTGTCTCAGCGGTTGACGAATGTTTGGGGAGAGGAATGAAGAGGGCCACCTTGGAGAACTGGTCCACCATTGTCTTGATCACTGTGGCCCGATTGGAAAGGTGGGAAACCATGAGATAGTCCATGTAGATGTGTAGCCATGGGCATCGAGGGACTGGCAGATGCCACAGGAGGAGAGGGCTGCTGGTGGGAGGAATTAAACCGGGCACATTGAGGGAAAGCAGCAACAAACTGACGGAAACCTGTGATGATGGTGGGCTACCAGAACCAGCGTCGCAGAAAATCCAGAGTCTGTCGTGTGCCCGGGTGGTGGGGAGCCCTAAGCAGTGGGCCCACCGGAGTGCCTCAAGGTGTACAGCTGCTGGTACTGCATGAAATTGTTGGGTATGTCGGCTGGAGCAAGCTCATGCTGTAGGGCCTGATGGATCTCATTCTCAAGGTCCGAATCAATCGGGGTAAGGATCTGGGAGGATGGAATGGTGGGCTAAGGATCGATAAGGATCGATCGATTTCAGGTAGGTTGAACTGTCATCACAGAGCATCCGCCTTAGTGTTCATGAAGCTGGGTCAGTATGAGATAGTGAGGCTGAATTGCTCGAAGAGGAGCGCTCAACAAGCCTGATGTAGATGAGCTGGTGGGACTGTTGAATGGATATGCGATCCTAGTGGTCAGTACAAATGAGGAAGTGTTTCCCATCAGCCAATGTCTCCATTCCTCCAAGGCCCATTTAATGGAGAGCAGCTCCCTGTCTCCTACTCCGTAACGGCACTTTGTAGAGTTGAACTTGCATGAGAAGAAGGCACCAGGGTGGCTTTCCCCCTCTGGTCCTCCCTGGGAGAGGATGGCTACAGCACCCATGTTAAATGCATCCAACTCTACCACAAAAAATCCAGAGAGGACAGGATATAACCCAGGAAGGAAATGACTGGGCTGTGGTACTGACATTCCTCTAACTTACAGTACAGTTGGTTTTCAAGGTGACACTGACAGTCGGAACGAATGTGACAGATGAGGCCTTGGGGGTCCTTGGAGAAGATGAGGATGTCCTCAAGGTAGACGAACACATACCTGTGTGGCATGTCTTGGAGAATCTTCTTAATGAAGGCTTGGAGAATGGTTGGACTGTTGGCAAAGTCCGAATGGCATCATCAAATATCCGAAGTGGCCATTGGGTGTCATAAGCACAGTCTCAAACACTTTCCCTGGTAGATCAGGTCATAAGCACTCCATAGATGCAGTTTGCTGAAGATCTAGACTCTGTAGAGTGTTTCAAATGCACTATCCATCAAGGGGAGAGAGCAGCTGCTCTTAACGGTGGTTTTGTTGTGTCCACAACAGGGACAAAGACTCCATTTTTCTTTTTGACTAGGAAAAATCTTGCATCGGCTGTGGACTGAGTTGGTCAAGTGAAGCCTTGTTGTAGTGCTTTGGCAATACGGCCATTTATGGCTTGGGTCTCAGAAGGAGAGAGGGAGAACAGATGACCCCAGGGAGTGGTGATGCCTGGGAGGAGATCAATCACGTGATCATGTGGTCTGCGAGGTGGCAGGGTGCTAGCTAGCTTCCCTTTTACTGAAGGCGATGGCAAAGTCATGATGTTCCTATGGGAGCTTGGTGAGGTTGAGCGTTTCCTCTGTCTTCATGTATTTACGGGTTGAAGTCAACTGAGGTTGCGGGCAGCTGTGTCCCCAACTCAGCAGAGAACTGGATGACCAGTGAAATGAGGGTTCATGAGTGGACATCAGGGGTAAATGAAGATGAGAGGAGGTAGGGTGAGTTGATGAGGAATTGGATGGACTTGTGGTGCTATCTTATACTCATGTGCACACTCTGACCATCCCAGACCCTAAGGGCCATCTGTCAATGGCTGTGATGCAGAAAGGGCGAGAGATAGATTCAGTCCAAAATGCAGAGTCAGGTCCAGGAAGTTGCGCCGGAATCCATCAGAGCCTCCTGTACGTGTGGAACCATGGGGGTCTGGAGGGGGACAGAGAAAGGGGATAGGGGGAGCTTACCAGATAGGAGGCCATTTGTCTACGTAGCGGTGCTGTTTCCTGGGCATGGTGGTCATTTGGTGGGTGGGTGATCGGTTGCTCCACAGTGAAGTTGTTCCTCCACCAACCCTTATGTTCTTGGGAGGGGTGTCCCTAACTCTCCCTAACTGCTTGAGTCTGGAAGCATTACAGATGAGGGTCCTGCAGCCTAAAATCGGTCTGGGAACAGAACTGAGGTTTTGGCTAGTGATCTGGAGCATTGCTCCATAAAATACTTGTCAATATGGAGGGATAGAGTGAAGAGGCTTTCAAGGACAATGGGCATCTTCCAGGTAGACACTTTGTCTTTCCAGTGCACCTCAGTGGTGAATTCCTCATATTTATTCCAAATTGTGGTTTTATTATCCCAGTTAGCAACAGGCCAGATCAGAGCTCACGCGGTCAAGAGAGAGATAACAAAGACAATCTTGGCTCTGTCCACACAATACAGAGATGGTTGGAGCTCGAAGTGTAAATGTACTGGGACAGGAAGTTGCAGCATAGGGTTGGGGATTCTCAAAGTGTTTGGGCACCTGAATCCAGGGCTCAGAGAGAGGAGGTTGACTGGCCCGGTATTGCTTTATCGAGACGGAGAGTTGGAAGAGAGTGGCGAGCAGACAGTCAATGGATTCTTGGTGCTACTGAATTGTGTGCTCATGTCGAATGATGAGTTCCTTTAGGTGAACATATTCTGCTGGGTTAATCAAGGGTTTACTCATCCTGTCAGCAGTGAGTAATAACTTTAATAATGAACTGCAAAATAACTAGCCAAGAGGGGACGCAAAACAAGTCAGAGCAGGCACTTAACACAAGACAACAAAGTAACCGAAGGCTGGTTCCAAGAGTGAACACCAGCTGTGAATGAGAGCTGGGTTTAAATAGTTTTTAGTTGGAAATGGGTGGCAGGTGACTCCTGTTAGCTGGGTGAAGAATGGAAGGTGCCTGCTTGTGCAGGTATGACTTTGTAAACTTCCTTAAGGTCATTCTCAGCCTTCTCCCCTCCATGGAAAACAGTATCCTCCTCACCAGTTTCTCCTTATAAGTCAAGCCTTGTAATTCCAACAATAGCGTTGTAAAACATTCTAGCACCGTCTCAAACTTAATCCCATCCTTCCTAGAGTATGGCAATCAAAAATGCGTGCAATATTTCTGGTGAAGTCTCATTAATGTCCTTTACAGTTGCAACATGAGATCCCAACTACTGTACTCAGTGCCCTGCCTGATGAAGGCAGGCAAGCCATGCACTGTCTTCACCACCTCAGCTACCTGAATCACCACTTAAAGGAACTATGTATTTGTATCTTAAGAGCCTCTGTTTTAAATCATCCCCATGGCCAGGTCATCCACTGTGTATGTCCTGCCTTGGTTTAACTTCCCAAAATGTATCGCTTTGCACTAGTCTGAGTTAAATTCCATCTGCTATGCCTTGCATTCTTTCCCAGCTGATCAAGAGCCTGTGGTAGCCTTAGACAACCTTCTTCACTGCCCACAACATCACCAATTTTGGTGTCATCAACAAACTTTCTAATTATGCCACCTATATTCCCATTCAAGTTGTTGAATATATTATAAAGAACATGGAACCCATGTCGATCCATGCGGTACACCACATACAACAGGCCACCAGTCCGAAAAACAACTCTCCACTGCCACTCTTTACTTCCTATCACCATTTAGTTTCTATTAAATTGGCTAGCTCACCACAGATCCCATTTAATCAAACATTCTACACCAGTTTATCATGCATAACCTTGTCAAAGGCCTTGCTAAGGCCTATGTATAATATGTCTACTACCTTGCCCTCATTAATCCTCCTCGTCATTTCTTCAAAAGACTCAGTCAAAATCATAAGACGTGATTTACCATTCAGAAAACCAAGCTATTTCTGATTTATCCTTGCCTTTCCAAATGTAGGTTGGTCCCATCTCTCAGAATCCTCTCCAGTAACTGCCCCACCGCTGTTGTTAGACTCACAGGCCTGGAGATCCCTGGCTTATCGCTGCAGCCTTCATAATTACAATATTAAACACCCTCCAAATTTTCTGGCACCTAACCTAAGTCTAGAGAAGCTACAAAACAAATACTGCTGGAGCCACTGCAATTTTTTCCCTTGTTTCCCACAATGACTTAGGATATACTTAGTCAGATTCCATCAATTTGTCCAGTTTTAGCACCTCAGTGCCTCTAGCACCTTCTTTTGTAATGTCAATGTTTCAGGGAGCATTGTCCTACATAGAACAGAACAACACCAGACAGGCCATTCAGCCCATAATGTTGTGCCGACCATTATATTGATTTCTACTAAATATCCTCCCTCCTGTGTATCATCCATATCCATATCCCTCCTAATGTCTATCTGAAAGCCTCAAATTCTACCAAACTTTCTGATTCCTGGTAATCTATTCCAGGCATATACCACTGTCGGTGTTAAAAAAAAAGTGTCACTCATATTGCGTTTATACACCACCCACCTTAAAAGCATATGTTCCAGTGTTTTAACGTTTAACATTTTACCCTGAAGAACAGAATCTGTCTACCCTATCCATCCCTCTCATGGTTATTAAAATCTCCATCAGGTCTCTCCACTGCCTCTTATATTCTAAGAACAACCCATTTTGTCCACCCTGTCCTTATAATTCAGGCAGCATCCTGGTAAATTTCTTTTACGCCTTCTTCCTATAATCGGATAACCAGAACTGCACACAATTCTCCAAATGTGATCGGAGTGAAGTTTTATATAGCTGCGACCTTGCCCTTATATTCAACAACTGTGCCAACAAAGTCTTCTTTCCCAATTCCAGTTTCCATTTCCTTCTCCACAGTAAATACAGATAAGTAATCATTTAAGGCCCCGCCTATCTGTCCTAATAGAACATTTATTATCAAATTTACATTGATAACATTTCTGTGATGCAACTTGGAACATTTTGCATTGTTAAAGGGTATTAAATTACAAGTAAAATTATTCCTAACTGAAATCATATAGAAAAGGATTATGGAGCCACTTAGTGGTAATTTTTGTGTAGTGCAGCGTTTACCATAATTAAGAAATGAGCTTTCACAGCAAGAGTTGTGTCTACTTTATTTAATTAATATAGAAAAGGATAGACATATTTATAAAATGTGTCTCAGGCAGATTATGGGTCTCCCAACATGCTTTACAACCAATGAAGTACTTTTGAAATGTATTGGTGATATATCTGTGATCGGAGCTGTTGATAAGTATGCAGGTTACACTTCTGTTAATGTTAATACCTCAGATTCAGAAGCAGCAATAATAGTAAGGACTGTAGAATTGAAACGTTATAAAATATAACATAATAGATCAGTATATAAATTGCATTATTAAACTGTATCTGAAAGATATTTTGTATACTGACCTCTTGCTTTTTCTAACTAGCTTTTGATGTGAACATAAACAACAGGAATTCTGCAGATGCTGGAAATTCAAGCAACATACATCAAAGTTGCTGGTGAACGCAGCAGGCCAGGCAGCATCTATAGGAAGAGGCGCAGTCGACGTTTCAGGCCGAGACCCTTCGTCAGGACTAACTGAAGGAAGAGTGAGTAAGGAATTTGAAAGCTGAAGGGGGAGGGGGAGATGCAAAATGATAGGAGAAGACAGGAGGGGGAGGGATGGAGCTGAGAGCTGGACAGGTGATAGGCAGAAGGGGATACGAGAGGATCATGGGACAGGAGGTCCGGGAAGAAAGACGGGGGGGGGTGACCCAGAGGATGGGCAAGAGGTATATTCAGAGGGACAGAGGGAGAAAAAGGAGAGTGAGAGAAAGAATGTGTGCATAAAAAAGAGTAACAGATGGGGTACGAGGGGGAGGTGGGGCCTAGCGGAAGTTAGAGAAGTCAATGTTCATGCCATCAGGTTGGAGGCTACCCAGACGGAATATAAGGTGTTGTTCCTCCAACCTGAGTGTGGCTTCATCTTTACAGTAGAGGAGGCCGTGGATAGACATGTCAGAATGGGAATGGGATGTGGAATTAAAATGTGTGGCCACTGGGAGATCCTGCTTTCTCTGGCGGACAGAGCGTAGATGTTCAGCAAAGCGGTCTCCCAGTCTGCGTCGGGTCTCACCAATATATAAAAGGCCACATCGGGAGCACCGGACGCAGTATATCACCCCAGTCGACTCACAGGTGAAGTGATGCCTCACCTGGAAGGACTGTTTGGGGCCCTGAATGGTGGTAAGGGAGGAAGTGTAAGGGCATGTGTAGCACTTGTTCAGCTTACACGGATAAGTGCCAGGAGGGAGATCAGTGGGGAGGGATGGGGGGGACGAATGGACAAGGGAGTTGTGTAGGGAGCGATCCCTGCGGAATGCAGAGAGAGGGGGGGAGGGAAAGATATGCTTAGTGGTGGGATCCCGTTGGAGGTGGCGGAAGTTACGGAGAATAATATGTTGGACCCGGAGGCTGGTGGGGTGGTAGGTGAGGACCAGGGGAACCCTATTCCTAGTGGGGTGGTGGGAGGATGGAGTGAGAGCAGATGTACGTGAAATGGGGGAGATGCGTTTAAGAGCAGAGTTGATAGTGGAGGAAGGGAAGCCCCTTTCTTTAAAAAATGAAGACATCTCCCTCGTCCTAGAATGAAAAGCCTCATCCTGAGAGCAGATGCGGCGGAGACGGAGGAATTGCGAGAAGGAGATGGCGTTTTTGCAAGAGACAGGGTGAGAAGAGGAATAGTCCAGATAGCTGTGAGAGTCAGTAGGCTTATAGTAGACATCAGTGGATAAGCTGTCTCCAGAGACAGAGACAGAAAGATCTAGAAAGGGGAGGGAGGTGTTGGAAATGGACCAGGTAAACTTGAGGGCAGGGTGAAAGTTGGAGGCAAAGTTAATAAAGTCAACGAGTTCTGCATGCGTGCAGGAAGCAGCGCCAATGCAGTCGTCGATGTAGCGAAGGAAAAGTGGGGGACAGATACCAGAATAGGCACGGAACATAGATTGTTCCACAAACCCAACAAAAAGGCAGGCATAGCTAGGACCCATACGGGTGCCCATAGCTACACCTTTAGTTTGGAGGAAATGGGAGGAGCAAAAGGAGAAATTATTAAGAGTAAGGACTAATTCTGCTAGACGGAGCAGAGTGGTGGTAGAGGGGAACTGATTAGGTCTGGAATCCAAAAAGAAGCATAGAGCTTTGAGACCTTCCTGATGGGGGATGGAAGTATATAGGGACTGGACATCCAAGGTGAAAATAAAGCGGTGGGGGCCAGGGAACTTAAAATCATGGAAAAGTTTAAGAGCGTGAGAAGTGTCACGAACATAGAGCGGAAGGGATTGAACAAGGGGTGATAAAACAGTGTCGAGGTATGCAGAAACGAGTTCGGTGGGGCAGGAGCAAGCTGAGACAATAGGTCGGCCAGGACAGGCAGGCTTGTGGATCTTGGGTAGGAGGTAGAAACGGGAAGTGCGGGGTGTGGGAACTATAAGGTTGGTAGCAGTGGATGGGAGATCCCCTGAGCGGATAAAGTCGTTGATAGTGTGGGAGACAATGGCCTGGTGCTCCTTAGTGGGGTCACGATCGAGGGGTAAATAAGAGGAGGTATCCGCGAGTTGTCGCTGTGCCTCGGCAAGGTAGAGGTCAGTACGCCAGACTACAACAGCACCCCCTTTATCAGCGGGTTTAATAATAATGTTAGGATTAGTGCGGAGGGAGTGGAGAGCAGAGCGTTCGGAAGGAGTAAGGTTGGAATGGGGACAAGGTGCGGTGAAGTCGAGACGGTTGATGTCTCGTCGGCAGTTGGCAATAAAGAGATCCAGAGCAGGCAGAAGACCAGAGCGGGGTGTCCATGAAGAAGAGGAGGGTTGAAGACGGGAGAAGGGGTCATCGGTGGGGGTGGAAGAGTCCTTGCCGAAGAAGTAGGCTCGGAGACGGAGACGGCGGAAGAAAAGTTCCGCATCATGGCGAACACGGAACTCGCTGAGGTGTGGGGGAAGGGGGACAAACGTGAGGCCCTTACTGAGAACAGAGCGTTCTGCCTCCGACAGTCTCCGCCGCATCTGCTCTCAGGATGAGGCTTTTCATTCTAGGACGAGGGAGATGTCTTCATTTTTTAAAGAAAGGGGCTTCCCTTCCTCCACTATCAACTCTGCTCTTAAACGCATCTCCCCCATTTCACGTACATCTGCTCTCACTCCATCCTCCCACCACCCCAATAGGAATAGGGTTCCCCTGGTCCTCACCTACCACCCCACCAGCCTCCGGGTCCAACATATTATTCTCCGTAACTTCCGCCACCTCCAACGGGATCCCACCACTAAGCATATCTTTCCCTCCCCCCCTCTCTCTGCATTCCGCAGGGATCGCTCCCTACACAACTCCCTTGTCCATTCGTTCCCCCCATCCCTCCCCACTGATCTCCCTCCTGGCACTTATCCGTGTAAGCGGAACAAGTGCTACACATGCCCTTACACTTCCTCCCTTACCACCATTCAGGGCCCCAAACAGTCCTTCCAGGTGAGGCATCACTTCACCTGAGTCGACTGGGGTGATATACTGCGTCCGGTGCTCCCGATGTGGCCTTTTATATATTGGTGAGACCCGACGCAGACTGGGAGACCGCTTTGCTGAACATCTACGCTCTGTCCGCCAGAGAAAGCAGGATCTCCCAGTGGCCACACATTTTAATTCCACATCCCATTCCCATTCTGACATGTCTATCCACGGCCTCCTCTACTGTAAAGATGAAGCCACACTCAGGTTGGAGGAACAACACCTTATATTCCGTCTGGGTAGCCTCCAACCTGATGGCATGAACATTGACTTCTCTAACTTCCGCTAAGCCCCACCTCCCCCTCGTACCCCATCTGTTACTCTTTTTTATGCACACATTCTTTCTCTCACTCTCCTTTTTCTCCCTCTGTCCCTCTGAATATACCTCTTGCCCATCCTCTGGGTCACATCCCCCCCCCGTCTTTCTTCCCGGACCTCCTGTCCCATGATCCTCTCGTATCCCCTTCTGCCTATCACCTGTCCAGCTCTCGGCTCCATCCCTCCCCCTCCTGTCTTCTCCTATCATTTTGCATCTCCCCCTCCCCCTCCAGCTTTCAAATCCCTTACTCACTCTTCCTTCAGTTAGTCCTGACGAAGGGTCTCGGCCTGAAACGTCGACTGCACCTCTTCCTATAGATGCTGCCTGGCCTGCTGCGTTCACCAGCAACTTTGATGTATGTTGTTTGATGTGAACATATTTGTTTTGGGTCTCAACAAATGAAATGCAGTTTTCTGATGCTGCACTTTCCAACGTTTCTAAAGGGTTTCATTTACATGGCCCCTTTCATGATTGTGTCATCAAAAAGCATCTTACATTCAAAGTGTAAGCATTAAAATAATATTTGATAAATCACACAACCATATTTATTATTTTATCGGAACAAGCTGAAAATAAATAATGAGTAGCACATTGGTGACAACCCCTCCTTTGTTGTTTGAAATCATTCTATGAATCTTTGCAACCATCTGGGAATTCGGGCAGCATCTCCACACCCTTAGTAGTGCACAAAGGGTCAATCCCAATTACGTGCTCAAATCCATTGTATGGAACATTAAACCATAAATTCATGACTCAAATATTATGAGAACAATTTGTCAGCCCTGTGGAGGCAGGCACCTCTCAGTCTCCCCCCCAGCTAGTAAGTGCCACCTGCCATTCATTTTCAACTCATCACCTGCAACCTATTTCAACCCAGCTCTCACCCACAGTCCTTGGTCACCCATCAAATTATTCAGCCTGATCCAGTTGCTCCTAGCCTTTAGTCACCTTGTTGCCTTGTCACATTAAGTATTTGTTCTCACTTATTTTGTGGCCTCTTGTGGCTTGTTATTCTGCAGTTTATTTTTAAAGTCATCATGCACCACTAAATCATCTCTGCAACTCTAAATTTCAGTCAAGCCTCCTTGACATTTCTTGACAGGATGTGTGAACCAGTGGTGGACCTAGCAGAGTTTGCTCACCTAAATGAAGTCATCCATCAACACAAGTACATGATCCAGAAGCCATTGACCACCTGCTCACCACTCTCAGCCAACTCTCTATCTTGTTATATAATGCCACACCAATCAACATCCTCCTCCACAGCCCTGGATTTCCGATGCCTGTGTCATCTCTCTCTCACTGGGCCGCTGCTAACTGGGACAATAAAACCACCATTTGCAATTAACTCCCCACTGAGATGTACCTGGTTTTTGACCATCCAGGAAATGGATCGGATACTTCAGCTGTGTCAAGCTTCACACTCAGTGCTGGATCATGCTGCTGACCCATTGCTATCACTGCCACTTGGAGCACTTGAAAGACAAGCTGTCTACTTGGGAGGCGTCTACTGATTCTGGCCAATCCTTATCGCTAAGCGTCTTATAAAATGACCCTGCAGATCACCAGCCATTCCCAGAACCGTTCTAACAGCCCAGCCATTTTTCAAGCTCTGAAACATGCTACACAGCTGTGTTCATCTACCTCGAGTACATCCTCAACTTCTAAAAGGAACCCCAAGACCACGTATGTCACACCCAATCTGTCCTTCAGTATCTCCTCGAAAACCAACTGTACTGCAAGTTAAAGAAATGCCAGTTTCACAGCCCAGTCATTTCGTTCCTGGGTTATGTCCTTTCACCCCAAGATATAGCCTTGGACCCAGAGAAAGCTCACACCATCATTGCTCACCCTCAGTCACAGTGCTTCCTGGGCTTCTCCAACTTCTACTACAGTTTTATCTAAAACTACAGCTAAATCGCCTCTCCTCTTGCCTCTGTCACCAAGTCACCTACCTCACGGATAACCTGGTCTGCTTCCATGGACCACGCCATGCAGGATCTCAAGAGGCACTTCACTACTGCTCCCAATTTCTGCCATCCAAACCCCTCCAGATCTTTTGTGTTAGAAGTGGATGCATCTGACGTGCGCCGGGGTTATCCTCTCCCAGTGAGTACCAGACAGGGAGGTACACCCTTGCACCTTCTCGTGCAAGTTCATCCCTACACAGTGCTTCACAAAGGTGCTTTAAAACTGAGTTAAGCAGCATCCCAGACATACAAAGTTGCAGACATTGTTCTAATGAAAGGTCATAAACCTAAAATGTCAACTTAATTTTTCTTTCTACAGATTCTGCATGAATATTTGAATATTCCCAGCATTTTTTTTGCTTTAACTAGAGCGATTGAATGTTGTTGAGAGGATTTGATTACAAGAGGAAGAAAGTCTTTCTGGAATTATACTGTTTCTTTCTGAGACTGCATTTTGAACACTGTGTACAGTTTTGGTTTCCTTATCTACGAAAGGATGGACTTGAGATTAAGAGAGTGCAAAATCAATCCACAAGACTGATTCTAGGATTGGTGGGCTTGCTCTACAAGGAGAAACTGAGTAGACTGGGACTATATTCTTTTAGAGCTTAGAAAGGTAGGAGAGGCTTTCATCAAATTTATAAAGGCTGCATGCAAGGAAGATACGTAATCTAGAATTGGGGTCACATCTCAGAATAAACGGCAGTGTAACGTCTTGGTAAAGGTTTCACTTCTAATATTGCAGGATATTTCATGTAATGAAGCAGCGTTTGTGTCACTGTCACAGATAAGGGATGTATAGGAATATGGGCCATCCAATCAGGAGAGGGAACAGGGAGTTTTTAGAGAAGGCTTTGTGACTGACACCAGTGTGGGTCTTTATCTTTGTTTGGCAGGAGATGAAGAGAGAAGACGCTGGAAAGTACTGGTCGAAGGATTCAATCCAGTGGGAAACGCAATTCGATGGAGCCAAGGCACAGAGGTCTACTGAGGATTGGCGAATATGGCTTTTGGAAGTCTTGAACTCCAACCTGTACACATTTGATTGTTTAATTATTATGGGCCCGTTTTGTTTTTTTTTCTTTTACTAATTCTTTGGTTGTTAACGCTCTCAAATATACTTCTTTATAATTGTGTGCAGTAAGCGATCCATTATTTCATGCTGACAGGCTATTGCGGGGCAGTAAATCACACAGTATCCACACAAACCGGGGCAAAACATCCCAATCTCACGGATTTGGCAGGGCCAAAGTCCTACACACCCTAGACATACAAAGCTGGAGAAAGATGAGTGTGGTGGCTACTAGCAAGGGGCTAACGAGCCGTTTCTAGAGATGCCCATTAAAAAGGGGTTTCAGCAGGATTCAAGAACAAGATGAGAACTTTTCACACAAAGGATGATGGATCATTGGAATTCTCTACACTGGAGACTGTCACCGAGTTAATTCAAAACCATGACGGCCAGACTTATAAACAAATAAGAGAATCAAGAGATATGAAAACAGCGCATGTAGAAGGTGAACATGAGTAGTGGAACAGGTTTAAAGGGTCAAGTGGCCTGGTCCCACTCCTATTTCTTCTGGATATCAAGATTCTTGGGGAAATCAGAAAGTTGCTGTTCAATGTTCAATGATTTTCACCATCCCCATTATTGTTTGGCACAAGATCTTATCCCCGTGAGGCATTTTTACAACCTCTTCTACACTGGCAGTCCCACCTACTTTATAATAATCAGAACATTTTAAATTATGTCATTTTACACCACAGAGATCTTTCAGAAAGCATTCCGCAAGTCCAAATATGTATCAACTGATTCCCCCAAATCCATCCTCAAAAGAACTCCAATGGAGAAATAAAACATGAATTTCCTTCCAAACATTCACATTGGCTCCAGCCTTCATTGTAAATTCCAGTAATTTCTCTCCTTCTATTGGTAACTTAACAGGTTGATGTTTCTCTGTCTGTTGCCATTTTTCTTAAAGTAGTGTCATATTTGCTACCCTCCAACTCCAAAACCCACTGTCTGTAAAGCAAAGCTCTCGGATGTAGATCGTTATATCTTCAAACTCCCCAATTTCTCTAGACCTTGTTTTGTCTAACACTTAGTTCCTTCATTCCTCATTCTCACTCGTCCCTTGTCAATCATAAATCTGATTGTCTCTTTCTGCAAGTGTGTCATATTTTCCTTCCATTAGGGAGTTGAGAAACAAAGTTAGACTTTTTTTTTGTTAACAAATGAAGGAAGAGAAAGCTTTCAGCCTTCCATTGAATGAACTGATACTTACAAGGCTTTAAAATTATAATGCAACTGTGTAAACAAAGACCTTCTATTCTCACAGCAGCTGCCATATTTTACTACATGGAGGCACTTGAGTTAACTGGACTGAAAACTGATTACTACATTTAAAAAGGCAATTATTGCTTTGTTCAATGGTGAGGTGTTCTGGTATGAATTGGTGAAATACAGTGGAGGGGGGAGTGGGGAGGGGGAGGAGAGGGAAAGATTGGTTTCTTTGGAGTCGAGAACTAAATGGTATAGGCATTAAAACACGAGACATTTCACAGTTAAGGTATGTGGAACCATTGAATATAAATATCCTTTATTTCAAACTTATGAATAGGACCATGGGAGGTCCATGGCCAAATGAAAACAGAAAATGCTGGATACATATCACAGGTCAGATGACTTTTGTGGAAAGAGAAAGTCGATGCTTCTGATCCGGAACGTCACTTCATATCTGGAAAAAAAAGAAAACAAGTTAGTTGTAAGTACCAGAGAAGATGGGGAAGGGGTATGTGTAAGAAAGGAAATAATTCTAATTGGTTAAGACCATAATGTGACAACTAGATACAGATTGAGCTTCTTTGTAATGTGTTACTAATAGCAAGGCTGAAGGACATGCCTAGCAGGCAATACTATAAAAAAGTACTGAACAAAAATAACAATGAAAGATAAAAAAAATAGCCAGTTCAGATACAAATGGAATGAAAGGGAGAACAAAATGTGAAATGAGTCAATGTTATAGAGGCAGATGAACTTATACAATGTAATGAACTGCCTATACAAGTCAAGGTATGAGGAAGTAGAAATTAGCTGGTCTATGAGCTAGTAATTGACATTAATAGCCAGTCTTTCTCTTGAGATGGAGAGAGAGATCCAGAAATGAGTCAAAGATAAACCATATGAAGGCAAGAGCATGTTGGAAAATGGTGTTCAACACCATCATCCCCTCAGTACCTATCACCAAGCTTCAAATTCAGAGGTCCGGATCGCAACCTGAAGGTTGATTGGAGGTACTGTACAGATCAAAGATTGAAAGTCAATTAGAACTCCAAGAGTTGAGGCCCAATGGCTGGAGTTGCAAGTCTGTGAAACTCTGCGAGTCCACTGCGGAAGTTGGGGCCCAGTGTATGCAAATCCATACCTCTGCTGGAGGCTGAACACCAAAGACAGCCCGTTCTGGAGTTAGAGAGCTGTGTATGTGCACGGGAGGGTGGTTGCGAGTGGGGCAGGAATGAAGCTGTTTTGCTGTTGCTGCTTCGTATGTTCTGTGTTGTTTTGGTGTGTTCTGTGATGTTCTGCTAAGCATGGTGGGCATTTATGTTGGCACCAGGGTGTGTGGCAACACTTGGGAGCTGCCCCCAGCAAATCCTTGTTGGTTGTTAATCACAATCACACATTTCATCGTGTGCTTCAATGTACATGTGATAAATACATCTGAATCAGTACCTTCCTCTGCAACTACATCTGTGACTACCTTATCAGACCAATCAGTGTGGATTGGTAATAACATCTCCATGCTGACAATCAACACAGGTGCATGTTGAAGATACATGCTTAGCCCACTCTCTCTACAGCCATGAATGTGTATCCACAAATCAAGCACCATCTTCAAAATTTGTTAATGACAACAATATTGTTGGCTCAATCTCAGGTGACAACAAGGAGGCGTTAAGGAAGGAGGTAGGTTGATTGGTTTTGTAAAAACAACTTTGCACTCAATGTCAGGAGGACAAAATAATTGATTGTGGATTTCCAGAAGGGGAAATTGGGGGAACACTCACCAATCTTTATTGAGGAGTCAGTGGTGGAAAGTGTGAGCAGCTTCAAGTTCCTAGGCATCAATCAGAGGATCTATCCAAGGCCCAACACATGAAGGCATACTTCATTAGGATTTGAAGAGATTTGGTATGTCACCAAAGACTCTTACAAACTTCTATAGCTGTACAGTGGAGAGTATTCTGACTGATTGCATCACAGCTTGATAGGGAGGCGCCGATACACAGGGGCTGCAGAGGGTTGTAGACTCAGCCAGTTCTACTCCAGACACAACCCTCTCACCATCAACATTTTCAAGAGGCAGTGCCTCAAAAAGGTGGCATTTATTACTAAGAACCCTCACCATCCAGGACATGTCCACTTCTCATTCCTACCATTGGAAAGGAGGTACAAGAGCATGAAGATCCACATGCAATGATTCAGGAACAGCTTATTCACCATCACCAGTTTTCTGAATGATCCATGAACCAATCAACATTATTTTGTTATTTCTTTCTTTTGTAATATTTATTTGTGATTTATGATTATTTCACTGTACCACTGCCACAAAACAAGGATCATGTCATACAATAACAAGTCTAATTCTGTTTCTATTGTGCAAGTAATTCATTTACAGGTCCTCCCCAGGTTAAGAATGCCCAACTTAAGGACAGCCTATACATATAATCAAGCATTTGGGAGTCCAGCAGAATGGATTTATCAGTTGCTGCAGGCATCTTCAGCTGGGTAGAACAGAGCATTTCCGTGTGCCTTCTCTCCCCAACCATCAGCCATGACAACCATGCTATGCAGGGCTGGAAGCACTGAACAGACTCACCCACTCACTGAGCCAGTGAGAACAGCTGGCAGCCACTCTTCCTGCATGTGCTGGCTCTCCTATCACAGCTGTTTCTGTGCCCCCTTTCCACACACTTTGTATTATGAACAGCTACCAGGAATGGAAACCTGCTGTAATTTGGGGAGGACGTGAACCTTGTTATTACTGTGACCATTCAGGCACAGTGTCCTTAAATTTTATTGATTTTAATAACTTTCTGTACTTACAGCCCATTGTTGTTCCAGTTAGTTTCTGTCATCTGTTTATTTCATTTACTCCTTTTCCAACTTCCTCTTCATGCTTTGGCTCTGTCCTATTCAAATTCCTTTAATATTCCCATTCTCCACCAAACTGGTTGAAACTCTCCCAAAAACATTCATAAACACCCCCTGCAAGAATATTAATCCTGGTCCTAAAGAGGAGCAACCCCACCCCTTAGTTCAGGTTCCACTTTGCCAATAAACAGCTCCAATGCCTGAGAACGCCACAGCCCTTCTCCCACACCAGCAACAGCCATCCGCTTCAACCCCCTTCATCAGTGTATAAGCACGTGATTCATGTTCAAAGTAAATTTATTATCAAAGTACATATGTCACCATATACAACCCTGAGATTCTTTTTCTTGCAGGCACTCTCAATAATAAATCCAATAACCATAATAGATTTAATCAAAGACCGTTCTAACAGGGCAACCAGTGTGCAAATGACAGCTCTGCAAATGCAAAAAGAGGAATAACAAATAAGCAGTAAGTATCGAGAACGAGATGAACAGTTCTTGAAGGTGAGTTCATAGGTTATGGGAAGATTTCAGTGATAGGGCGAGTGAAGTTATCCCGTCTGATTCATGAGCCTGATGGTTGAGGGGTAATAACTGTTTCTGGACATGGTGGTGTGGGTCCTGACGCGTCTGTGCCTTCTTCCTGAAAACAGAAGCGAGAAGAGAGCATGACCTGGCTATATGGGCTAATCTTATTATATCGTGCATTTTAACTGCTTTCCGAACTCCCTAAAAAACGAAAATCCTGCAACAAAAGGCACAATTTACTGGAACCCATCAACACGCAGAGGACTGGAATAACCAACCGGCCCATCGCCGCCATTACGGCGCACACTGCACCCGGCGCGTTCGGCGGCGGCTGGGTGACGCATTTCCGGCCGCTGTTGGCCTGGTGACGGAGATTGATTGAGGAGAAGCTTGAGCTGCTGAGAAAGTTAATTGGAGCCCCCCCGGCCTGTGAGTAAAAGGAGCCCCGTCTCCCCCCTCTGTGTTACTAAAGAGCATCTAGCCGTGTTATTTGCTGCACGGGATATCGTTTTCTGTCTCCGCGGGTTACACTGTCGGGATACCTGGAGAGGGCTGCAAACTTGTTGAATTGATCGCTGTCGCCCCCTCACCTGATACGGGGGCCGCTTGTACTGAACAGCTCCCGTCATGGCAAACGGTTCTGAAAATTACTTATTTAAAGTGGATTCATCCTGCGGTCTCTGCGTTAGCTGCATGGCCCAAATGATGGGAGTTAGTGGAATGTAATACTATTTTTTATTATTTTTACAAGACATCTGTTTAAACTAATTGTACTTTAAGCGTCAACGTATTTGGTGCTCGAATTATTCCCGCGTTTGTTTGGTTCTAAAATCTAATTGCAAGTTGCTTTTACTAAAGGGCGAACAGATTAGTTTGGAAGTTAATTTCTAATCCTGACTCCTGAAAACTTTTAACAGCAATGGTTAAGTCTGTCAATGGACAGACCGTATTCAAGGATTATGTTTCAAAAATCATCCACTCTTGGAAACGAGAGAAGTTGATGCTGTTATTATATTGATTGGATCATCTTTAAATTCTGATGAACAGTTCTGAGCACTACATTATAGGTAGTATTCATGGAATCCACACATTTAACACAGCAGTATTGTAAACAAGTATATTCCCTGGAACTTGGATTATTTAAATTTGATCAGTTTTTAAATTATTGATGGGAAGTAAATATTGTTTTTTTTCCATTCATTGGGGAGTCTTGGGCTAAGAAAATTCAGTTTAAAAGTTAGAACCAGGCCTTTCAGTTCTGATTTCCAAAAAGCTAGGAAAAACATGCAACACATCTGCAAGTGATAGTTGTTTGTTATGTGAAAGTTTTACATCTGATGTTTTTTTAATCAATATAAGTGACCGTATGGACATGGCTCCCAGAAGAGCTCTGATCTTGAACAGAACACAAAAGATAGCAGAAACATGCCACTCTCAAGCCTGTCTTACCTTGATTCCTTTCATACTTGATCCCTCAATCCTTTGATCTTTGAAGAAAGTGATGTGCCTCTGCTTTAAGTATTTCTAATGAGCTCACCTCCACCACACTCTGGGGCAGAGAGTTCCAGAGTTTTGCCACATTCTGTGTGAAAAAAACTTCTCCGTATCTCACTTTTAAATGATTGTCCTATTACTTTGAATTTGTATCCTTGATCCTGTTTCTACTAGTTCTTAGCAATTTAGCATTTATCCTGTTATGCTATTTTAGGATTTTCCATGGTTCAATAAGATCATCCCGTATTCTTACAAACTCCAAACAGTACAGACCCAATCTGTTTTGGCTTTGGGACCATTCCCTCATCCCAAGAATAGCTGTGTGAATTTCTCTTGAACTGCTTTCAATGCTACTCTATCTTTTCTTAAAGTGAGTGGACTCCACATGTGGCCTTGTCAACATTTTCAAGGGTAATATGATCTCCTGTTGTTTTTATAGAGTTCGTAATTGCAATTTCAGTGGTATATAACATTGGGGGGGGGGCTGCGAGGTCTAATTTGCTTTGCACCGTTATGGACAGCTGAGTCTCTTATCTTTTGCAGTATTACAAGGCATTACATTGTTCAGCTGTTTAGTTTTCCTCCCTGAGTTTGTAACTGTGAATGTTTTACCTAAAATTGTAAGTAAAATGTAACAGTAGTCTAGGACTAAAGGGGGCAAACCAGCAGTACTGTTGGTCAGTACTAAATCATGAACACTACTCTGATGAGGATAAACAACATAAACCCGAGCTTCTGCCAATGCCGGAATCCAGAGCAACATACACAAAATGCTGCAGGAACTTAGCAGGTCAGGCAGCATCTATGGAAATTAATAAACAATCGACGTTTCGGGCCAAGATCCTCCTTCAAGACTAGAAAGGAAGGGAGAAGATGCCAGAATGAAAAGGTGTGGGGAGGGGAAGGAGGATAGCTAGATGATGATAAGTGAAGCCACGCGGCTGGGAAAGGTAAAGGAGAGGAAGGGACCTGATAGGAGATGAGAATGGACCTGGGAGAAAGGGAAGGAGGAGAAGCACAGGGCAAAGTGATAGGTAGGGGTGGAGAACAGCTAAAATGCCGTAGTGGGGAATAAAAGAAGAGGGAAGAATTTTTTTCATTGGAAGTAGAAATTGACGCCCACATCATCAGGTTGGAGGCTATCCAGATGGAATATGAGGTGTTGCTCCTCCACCCTAAGAGTGGCCTCTGTGTGACAAAAGAGGAGGCAATGGACCGACGTGTCAGTACAGGAATGAGGATAGGAATTAAAATAGATGGTAACCGGGAAATTCTGCTCTTGGCAGATGGAGCGGAGACGCTAAACAAAGTGGTCCCCCAATTTACATTGGGTTTTACAAGTGTAGAGGAGCCTGCATTGGGAGCACCAAATGCAGTAGATGACCCCAACAGATTCACAGGTGAAGTGTTGCCTCACCTGGAAGAACTGTTTGGGGCTCTGAATGGAGGTAATGGAGAAGATAAATGGGCAGGTGTAGCATTTCAGTTGTTTGTAGGGCTGTGTGCAGGAGGGAGATTAGTGAGGTGAAACGAATGGACAAAGGAACCACCAAGGGAGACTGACATGTCAGAATGGGAATGGAGATAGGAATTAAAATTGTTGGCCACTGGGGAAATTCCACTCTTGGCAGACAGAGCAGAGGTACTCGACATAGTGGTTCCCCAATTTACGTGGGGTTTCACCAATGTAGAGGAGGCTGTATCGGGAGCACTGGATACAAGCAATCGAAGTGTCACACTAGCATCATGATATTATGCTGCCTGACACGCTGAGTTCCTGCATCATTTTGTGTGGTACTCAAAATTTCCAGCATCTTCAGAATCTCTTGTGTCTACAATATGGCAGCAGAATTTTGTATACCCTTGTATTTACGGGAGGCAGTTATTGGGGTGATGTGATCAGGAAGTGTGTTTTGTGAGGAAATGGTCATGGATAGTGTTCGGTCCAAATTTACAGAAAGGGTGTTGTCATCAATGAATAAAGATTGGAGTTTGGTGGGAATGGAAATATTGTATCAAATCCCTATTGTTATATTTAAAGGAATCCAGATATAATTTGAGGGGACATGAGGGGAAGATTATCTGGTTACAGTAAGCACAAAAACATGGAAACAGAAGTACAACATTTAGTGACTGCTCTGCCATCCAGCAAGATCATGTTTGGTCTTTTACCTCTGTGCTGCTTAACAGCAGTAGCCTCATATCCTGAATTTCCCATCAAAAGTCTATCAGTCCTTGCTATGAAAATACTGAGCCTTCCCAAGCCATCTTGGTAGAGATTTGACGACCCTGTGATCTCTGTCTCAGAGGCTGATGTCAGAACATCCTTCAGGATGAACCCCCGCAAGGCATCTGGCACCAATGGTAAATCTGACGGTACTGAAAACCTGAGATGACCAACTGGTTGGTGTGTTCAAAGACATCTCCAGCTTCTCACTGCTACAGTTAGAGGTTCCAACCTGCTTGAAAAGGGCAGTAATCATACTGATCTCCACGAAGAGCAAGGTGAGTTGCCTCAACAACTTTTGCTCAGTAACACTTCCATCTGCTTTGACGAAATGCTTTGAGAAGGTGGTCATGATTAGAATTAGCTCTTTCCTGAACACAACCTGCACTCACTGCAATTTGCTCCCACTATAGCCAGTGTACAACAGACACAATCTCACAGAGTCTCCACTCTCTGCTCAGTCTTGGACCACCTGATTGCAATATCTACGTCAAAAACAGCTCTTTATCATTACAACTCTACTTCCTGAGGAGTTTGAGACCTGGTGTGTCACCAAAGGTTCTAGCATATTTCAGCAGATGTACCACAGAGACCTTTCTGACTGGTTGCATTATTGCCTGGTATGGAGGCTCCAATACCCAGGATGGAAAGAGGCTGGAATACCTATATTAGTCTGCTAGTTGCAGATCAGTGTGCATACCCTCAGTTCTAATCAAAAGGTCCAAAATCTGGGCTTCTGTACCTCTCTCTGCAACTGGATCATTGACTTCTGCACTGGGAGATCACAGTCAGTGCAAATTGGAAATAACATCTCATTGACGAGCAAGACTGGAGCACCTCAAGGCGCATGTTTAGCCCACTGCTCTGCTCTCTCTACTCCCATGATTGTGTGGATTGGCATAGCTCAAAAGCCTTTCATAAATTTGCTGATGATACAACTATTGTTGGCAGAATTTTAGATGGCGACAAGGAGTTATACGGAAATGAGATAGATCTGCTGGTGGACTGGAGTCGCAAGAACAACCTTACACTCAATGTCAATAAGACAAAGGAATTGATTGTGGACTTAAGGAAGGGAAAGTCGAGGAAACACACACCAGTCCTCACCGAAGGATCAGCAGTGGAAAGGCTGAGCAGTTTCAAGTTCCTGGGTGTCAACGTTTCTGAAGAATTATCCTGAGCTCAACATATCGATGTAATTACAAAGAAGGCACTAGAGCAATTTTATTTCATTAGGAATTTGAGGCAATTTGGTATGCCCATCTTTAATATCTTTCATTTTTCCTTTTCAAAGTTCTTTTGAAGACCCTGATCAGGAGTTACACGCTGACTTCAGTTCTTTGCGGGAATGGGACCCGCTCTCGGGGTTCCATAACTGACCATTATTGTTCGGCTTGGCCTAAGAGTCCGGCTCAGATTTGGAAGCCTAGGGTCTCAGGGCTCTAGAGATGGGTGGTTCGAGGATTGGTGTCACAGCAGGAGACCTGTGTCACATTGGGGGAGTCGGGATATCTGTGGCTGTGTGCCCGGAGACCCGAGATCTTTGAGATCTTCTGGCACAGAGCTTGAGAAAAGCGACGTAACGGACTTTTAACGTCGTAAATCAGTGAGTTGTTTGTTATGTCTCCCCGTTCACTTGGAAAAATGGAGATACCTCCTTCTCCCTTGTTAGGTATGTCATATACTGGGTGATATGCGAAGTCTTCAAGTCTGGGTCTTTGCTATTGCTTTGCTCACACTTGAGTGCTTGATGGCAGGTGCCGATGCTTTTTTTGGCCGGTGGGGGGAGGGGAGGTTGTTGCTTGCTGCCGCTTACGCGTGGGAGGGAGGGGACCTGGGGGGGGACTTTGGGGTTCTTATGTTTAACTGTAGTTAATTCTTTGGGGTACTCCTCTGTTTTCGTGGATGGTTGCGAAGAAAAAATATTTCAGGATGTATATTGTATACATTTCTCTGACATCAATTGGACCTTTGAACCTTTGTCACCAAAGACTCACAAGTATCTACAGATGTACCATGAAGAACATCCTAACTGGTTGCATTACTTCTGGGACGCCTAGGCGCAACTCGAGTAGCAGCAGTACTCTCAATGGATATGATTAAATATTTCCATTTCAGCCTGATACAGCTAAAAAGCACAACTGCTTCCAAGGTCAGTACAGTCAACAAAGATGTCTTAATGCATTTAAAACAAACTTAAAACCGACGGAAACAACACCGATTGTGGTCGGAAGTGCCCATGGAGACACCTCGGAGGAAGTGTGGGCGTAGGTCAGGATTACAAGTGCTTTTAAGGAAACGGGGTCTTAAACTCCCTATACTGACCATCTTGCTGGTGAACGTACAGTCTCTGGTGAATAAAATCAATGATCTCAGAGCCAGGGTGCTGGATCAGAGGGACATTAGGACCGTATGTGTTCTTTGTTTCACAGAATCCTGGTTAACCCCTTCCGTACCGAATGCAGCGATTCAGATCGACGAGTTTACCTTACACTGTCAGGATAGATCTATAGAGTCTCTCAAAAGCAGAGGTGGAGGAGTATGCATCATGATCAACTCTTCTTGGTGCACAAATATATCAGTGCTGTCCCAATTCTGCTCACCAGACCTGGAATATCTAGCAGTAAAATGCTGTCCTTTTCACCTACCACTGGAGTTCTCTGGGGTCATTTTGGTAGCAGTTTACATTCCACCTCAGGTCAATGTCAAGCAGGCTATAGATCAGGGGTTGGCAACCTTTTTGCCTCTGTGCAACACACATCAAAGTTGCTGGTGAACGCAGCAGGCCAGGCAGCATCTCTAGGAAGAGGTACAATCGACGTTTCAGGCTGAGACCCTTCGTCAGGCCTGAAACGTCGACTGTACCTCTTCCTAGAAATGCTGCTTGGCCTGCTGCGTTCACCAGCAACTTTGATGTGTGTTGCTTGAATTTCCAGCATCTGCAGAATTCCTGTTTTTTTGCCTCTCTGAACCGGATTGCGTATTAATGAGCGAACGGTGGGCCCGATAAATGCCAAAGAAAACTTGAAATGTGGGAATTATCCATTTAAATACATCTAGTTATGTTTTGCCTCAAATTAATGAATAACACATGCTGGGAAATCATTTGTGCTTAACCAAGGGTGCCAATTAGTAATCAAAGAACTCAATTTAGTTTTTCTATCCCACCAATGCTGCTGCCCCATCAGTTGTGATGTCAATTAGCTTCGACACATTAAGTTTCATTTCTGACATCATTTTCAGCAAAGCTTCAAAAATGTCTGCTCCAGTAACCGTGTCCTTCATAGGAATTAATTGAATAAACTCTTCAAAAATTAGAAAAGTTGAGGTCACTCTTCACACAAACACTGCAAGTTGAGCAGTGTCTCTCAAGTCTGTACTCTTATCAAGCGCAATTGAAAAAAAATTGCAATTCGTTGCAGGCATCCCTTAAACCAGCGGTCCCCAACCACCGGGCCGCAAAGCATGCGCTACCGGGCTGTGAGGAAGCGATACGATTTGGCAATAGGAGTCAGCTGCACCTTTCCTCATTCCCTGTCACAGCCACGGTTGAGCCATTACGCATGCGAGGTCATTACCCACGCGTCATCCATGTCAGCGCGGGATGGAGATCAACTCCTCGAGCTTGCAAATGACGGCGGGCTGAAAATTATGTTTGACATAACATCTCTGCCGGCATTCCGGATCAAAGTCAAGGCTAAAAATCCTGAGGTAGCCACGAAACAACTGAAAACGTTGCTTCCATTTCCAACATATCTCTGCAATGAATGCAACGAAAACCAAATTGCGTAATAGACTGGACATAAGGAACCCCGTTCGAGTATCACTGTCTCCCATCACCCCTCGATAGGACCGTCTTTTGCAGGAAAACAAGCCCAGGGCTCTTACTGATTCAGCGATATTGGTGTGTTGCAATGATTTTATATGTTCATACGGGGAAAATATGCGCTGCGTGTTTAATATCCAAACGTTACTTAAAATGTTATGATGCTATTGACTTACAAGTGACTTATATAACCATATAACAATTACAGCAGGGAAACAGGCAGTCTCTCCCCTTCTAGTCCGTGCCGAACGCTACTCACCTAGTCCCACCGACCTGCACTCAGCCCATAACCCTTCAATCCTTTCCTGTCCATATGCCTATCCATTTTTTCTTTAAATGATAATATCGAACCTGCCTCTACCACTTCTACTGGAAGTTCGTTCAACACTTACTTCAGGCTCCCCTGATAATTGACTTATCACTATATTCATGTGAGGAAAATATGCGCTGTGTGTTTAACATTAAATTCGTTAGATAAACCCTTTTTAGAAAGGAAATTGAGTATATTAGCCACATCACCTATATTCCGGTCGTGATTAACCCCCCCTCCCCCCGAACAGAATTGCCAAAAACGACTTGTAGAATAAAATCGTACACACATGCGCAAGTCACGCATGCGCACTGGTGCCCGCGCAAGGCTTCATGGTCATTGTAGTCTTTCTCCGGGTAAACCCAGCGTATTTGACTGCTACTCTTGTCCATTGGCAACCCTATCACCACCACCCCCGGTCGACCGGTCCACAAGAATACTGTCAATATGAAACCGGTCCGCGGTGCAAGAAAGGTTGGGGACCCCTGCCTTAAACAACTTTTTAACATCTGCTGACATTTCTTCACCTCGCTGTGTGATTGTTCTTGCTGACAGGCTGATAGATGCAAATAAAGATTTCTTTTCAGGACAAACGATATCCACCACTGCCAGTAAACATTCTTTGACAAACTCTCCATTTGTAAAAGGCTTCATCTTTTCTGCAATATGTTTTGAGACTTCATAGCTGGCACGGGTATTTCCTTCATTTTCACTGCTTTTTCGGCACTCAGTGTTTACCTTCCTGCATTTTGCATTCATTGCCGTTGGAATTTTTTTCTGTGATTTTATTTCGAAACACCAGTTATTCAACAAGTATTGCAGCACATGTAAATATCTGGATATTTAGCGTGGATTTCTTGTTAAAACACAGTGACACTGTTTCTGTTTACAAATTTGAACAATCCCATCTGAAAACCTGCTGTGCACAGAGTGTATCTAATACATATTAATAAGGTAGTCTGCCTTCCCGTCATTCATATATACCAGTGTTTAGTTTGGAACAAAACGGAACCTGGGGCCAATGTAACAGGACGCCATGCATGTCCATCAGTGAGGTCGCATGAAACACTCAGAATAAGGAAAAATCGCTCGTGGGCTAGATAAGCATAGTATCTCAATATTTGCTCGTGGGCCAGATTTGGCCTACCCCTGCTTTAGATAATCTGAGTAATGGGATCAACATGCACGAAACAGTGCACCCTAACACCTTCACCATCACTTTGGGAGATTTTAACCAGGCCAGTCTGAAAAAATCGCTACCAATTACCATCAACAGATCACTTGCAATACCAGAGGAAACAACACACTGGACCATTGCTACACCACCATCAAGAATGCCTACCGTGCTATTCCATGCCCTCACTTCGGGAAGTCTGATCACCTAGCTGTACTTCTACTCCCTGAGTATAGGCAGAGACTGAAGACTGCAGCACTAGCAGTGAGGACCAAGAAGGTATGGACAAGGGAAGCACAGGAGTGCCTACAGGACTGCTTTGAATCGGCAGACTGGACTGTATTCAGGGATTCATCTTCGAACCTGGATGAGTATGCTGCAGTTGTTACCGACTTCATTAAAACCTGTGTGGATGAGTGTGTGCCCACAAAGATTTACTGCACATTCCCAAACCAAAAGCTGTGGATGAATCAGGAAGTATGTCATCTGCTGAAGGCTAGATCTGTGGTATTCAAGTCTGTCAACCCAGGCCTGTACCAGAAAACCAGGTATGATCTGCGGAGGGCTATTTCAAGGGCGAAGAGACAATTACGAACAAGGTTGGAGGCGACATTGGATGCATGGCAACTCTGGCAGGGTCTGCAAGACATTACTTCCTACAAAGCGAAACCCAATAGTATGAATGGCAGTGATGCTTCACTACCAGATGGACTCAACACCTTCTATGCACGCTTTGAAAAGGAGAACACAACTACAGCTGTGAAGATCCCTGCTGCACCTGATGACACTGTGATCTCCATCTCAAAGGCCAATGCTTGGCTGTCTGTAAAGAGAGTGAACCCTTACAAGGTAGAAGGTCCGGATGGAGTACCTGGTAAGGCTCTGAAAACCTGTGCCATCCAACTAGTGGGATTATTCAAGGACATTTTCAACCTCTGACTGCTATGGGCGGAAGTTCTCATTTGCTTCAAAAAGGCAACAATTATACCAGTGCCTAAGAAGAATAATGTGGGCTGCCTTAATGACTATTGGCCGGTAGCACTCACATCGACAGTGGTGAAATGCTTTGAGGGGTTGATCATGTCTAGACTGAACTCCTTCCTCAGCAAGGACCTGGACTCATTGCAGTTTGCCTATTGCCACAATAGGTCAACAGCAGATGCAATCTCAATGGCTCTCCACACGGCTTTAGACCACCTGGACAACACAAACACCTTCGTTGGGATGCTGTTCATCGAATATAGCTCAGCATTTAATACCATCATTTCCACAATCCTGATTGAGTAGTTGCAGAACCTGGACCTCTGTACCTCCCTCTGCAATTGGATCCTCGACTTCCTAACTGGAAGACCACAATCTGTACGGATTGGTGATAATATATCCTCCTCGCTGACAATCAACACTGGCGCACCTCAGGGGTGCATGCTTAGCCCACTGCTCTAGTCTCTATATACAAATGACTGTGTGGCTAGGCATAGCTCAAATACCATATATAAATTTGGTGACGATAAAACCATTGTTGGTGGAATCTCAGGTGGTGACGAGAGGCCGTACAGGAGTGAGATATGCCAACTAGTGGAATGGTGCTGCAGCAACAACCTGGCACTCAATGTCAGTAAGACAAAAGAGCTGATTGTGGTCTTCAGGAAGAGTAAGACAAAGGAACACATACCAATCCTCATAGAGGGATCAGAAGTGGGGAGAGTGAGCAGCTTCAAATTCCTGGGTGTCAAGATCTCTGAGGAGATCTAACCTGGTCCCAACATATCAATGTGGTTATAAAGAAGGCAAGACAGGCAGCGGCTATACTTTATTAGGAGTTTGAAGAGATTTGGCATGTCAACAAATACACTCAAAAACTTCTATAGTTGTACAATGGAGAGCATTCTAACAGGCTGCATCACTGTCTGGTATGGAGGGGCTACTGCACAGGACCAAAAGAAGCTGTGGAAGGTTGTAAATCTAGTCAGCTTCATCTTGGACACTAGCCTACAAAGTATCCAGGACATCTTTAGGGAGCGGTGTCTCAGAAAGACAGAGTCCATTATTAAGGACCTCCAGCACCCAGGGCATGCCCTTTTCTCACTGTTATCATTAGGTAGGAGGTATAGAAGCCTGAAGGCGCACACACACAGTCAATTCAGGTACAGCTTCTTCCCCTCTGCCATCAGATTCCTGAATGGACATTGAATCTTTGAACACTATGTCACTTTTTTTAATATGCAGTATTACTGTTTTTTGCGTGCTTTTTAAAATCTATTCAATATATGTAATTGATTTACTTGTTTATTGATTATTATTATTTTTTTCCTCTGCTAGTTTATGTATTACATTGAACTGCTGCGGCTAAGTTAACAAATTTCATGTCACATGCCGGTGCTAATAAATCTGATTCTGATTCTTATTGTCTGGTATGAAGGGGCCACCGCACAGGATTAGAAACAGTGGCAGAAATTTGTAAACTCAGCCAGTTCCATAATGGACACTAGTCTTCCCAGGATCAAGGTCACCTTCAAAAGGAGATGCCCGAAAAAGATGGCATCCATCATTAAGGACCCTCGTCACCCAGGACATGCTGACTTCTCATTGCTATCATCAAGGAGGAGGCGCAGGAGTCTGAAAACACACACTCAAAGTTTCAGGAACATTTTCTTCCCTACCACCATCAGATTTCTGAATGGACAATCAATCCATGAACACTATCTCACTATTTGTTTTGCTCTTTTTGCACAACTTATTTAATTTCATTTTTTACATATATTTCTTATTGTAATTTATAGTCTTTTTTCTTATGTAGTTCAATATACCGCTGTTGTAAACAACACATTTCACAACATGTGCCAGTGATATTAAATCTGATTCTGATTTTGACTCTGAAGCTGCAAAGGGTTGTTGACTCAGCCAGTTCTATCACAGGCACAACCCTCCTTCCTTATATTCAGACACCTTGAAAAGGCGGTGCCTCAAGAAGGCGGGATCCATCGTTATGGACTCTCATCAGCCCGGATCTGCACTCTTCTCATTACTGCTATCAGGGAAGAGGTACAAGAGCCTAAAGACACACACTTAATGCTTTATGAACAGCTTCTTCTCTCTGCCGATGATTTCTGTAGTTCATGAAACCATGAGCACTACCTCAGTATTCATCTTTTGCACTTTTTATTTTATTTTTATTGTAACTTATAGTTTTTTTGTTTTCTACTGTACAGCTACAACAAAACAACAAGCTTCACGAAATATGTGAGTGATAATAAACCTGATTCTGATTCTAAGTTCCAAAGATTCATAATCCTCTGAGTGAAGGCAATTTTTTCTCTCAGTCCTGAATGGCAGACTATGTTATCGCTGGTTGTAGGAATTTTAGCCTGAGAGAACTTAAACATCGCCTCTACCCTGACAAACTTTGCAAGGATTTTGCATATTTCTTTGTGATTAATTCCCACATTTATTTCCCGCTGCCCCCTCCCGAACACTGGCTCTAAAATTCACAGTATAGGCCTGATCAGCATAATTCTGCTGAAGATAAACCCACCATTTCAGAAACTTCTGCTGCACTTTGTCACAAATATGTCTACTACAGAGGCTTGTTTGACTGTGTAATTGCAGCAGGACACTTACTGTACACTCTTGTACTCACCCTTTGGTAGTGCCTTTTGACCTATCACCACTTTTCTATTGGATTCTACTGATACCAGATTAATTGATCTGCAGTTCCTCTTTTTCTATTTTGTTCCTTTCTGAAATTATAAAATTGCATTTGGAACCTTCCAGTTTGTGGTTACTGTTCTTGAATATGTGAAGTTTTTGAGAGATGCAAATCATTCTCTGATTCACTGCTGTCTATGTAGCTTCTTCAAACCCCAAGTGTACAGATCAACAGATCCTGAGGATATATTGCCTTTTAGTCTCATTAATTTCTCCAATACTTCATTTTTATTAAAGCTGACTTGTTTGGGGTTCATATTCAATCTCGATTATAGTCCATCACTGTTTTCAGGAGGCTTATTGTGTCTTTATCCCTGTCAATAATTTACTTGTATCAGCCTACAGAGAAAATGTATTAGTGTGGCTAATCTTTTTACACATCTTTTGAAGTTCTTGGAGTCTTTCTTGTTTATTATCATCTTAACTTTCGTTTGCTGAAATCTGAAATTTTCTCAACCTAAGGCTTGACTTAGCAAGATATTTTATTTGTCTTGAAAGCCACGGCTACAACACATTTCCTATTGATTTTTTTTCTGCCTTAAAGAAATATATATATATTACTTATAAATTGTTAGCCATTGTTCATTTGTTGTCATATCTTTTGAATGCAGTTCACAATCTGTCGCAATCAATTTCCCAGTCATTGCCTTTGTAGTTTGCTTTGTTCATATTTTAGATCCTAGTTGAAATTAGTTCAATTTTGCATTTCACATCCATCCTATTGTATTGTAATCACTGTTCCTTGACCGCCAGATCATAAGTGAACAGATTGGCATTGCACAATACTGGATCATTAGTTCCCAACATACTGATGGAGAAACCCATTGCCCATGCCTATCAAAATAGGACATACATGGTAAGTGGTAGGGCATTAAAGAATGCTTTAGGTCAGAGGGATCTAGGAATAATGGTGCATAGTTCCCTGAAGATGGAATCTCATGTGGATAGGGTGGTGAAGAAAGCTTTTGGTTTGCTGGCCTTTATTAATCAGAACATTGAGTATAGGAGTTGGGATGTAATGTTGAATTTGTATAAGGCATTGGTAAGGCCAAATCTGGAGTATTGTGTACAGTTCTGGTCACTGAATTATAGGAAAGATGTCAATAAGATTGAGAGAGTACAGAGGAGGTTTACTAAAATGTTGCCTGGGTTTCATCTCCTAAGTTACAGAGAAAGGTTGAACAAGTTAGGTCTTTATTCTTTGGAGCATAGAAGGTTGAGGGGAGACTTGATAAAGGTGTTTAAAATTATGAGGGGGATTGATAGAGTTGACGTGGTTAGACTTTTTCCATTGAGAGTGGGGAAGATTCAAACACGAGGTCATGGGTTGAGAATTAGAGGATAAAAGTTTAGGGGTAACATGAGGGGGAACTTCTTTACTCAGAGAGTGGTAGCTGTGTGGAATGAGCTTCCAGCAGAAGTGGTTGAGGCAGGTTCTATGTTGTCGTTTAAAGTTAAATTGGATAGATTTATGAACAGGAAAGGAATGGAAGATTATGGACTGAGTGCAGGTCGGTGGGAATAGGATAGGGTAAGAGTTCGGCACAGACTAGAAGGGCCGAGATGGCCTGTTTCCGTGCTGTAATTGTTAAATGGTTATATGGTTATATGTTTTTCTCCTCCCCATTTGGTTTGCCCAATCTAAATAGAGTAGTCTTTATTTTTATTCCCTTGTTACATACACTTCTAACTTCTGCCCTGTCTTGTATTATCATTAGTTTTGTAGAGGTCTCTGTACAATTCATGAAGTTTGAGCAAGGGTTGTTGATGTAAATCATTAACTAGGTTCTCTTTCTACAGAAGCTGTTTGACTATCAGCATTCTTCTAGCATTTCTGTTTTGTTTCAGATTCCAGAACCTGTAGATCACATTCTGACATTTTCTCTCTTTGATGTTCTCAGCTCCACCCAAAATGATTTTTCCGAGCTAAGAGCTTCCTCTCTCCTGCCTTTATCTCAATCTTCAATATCAAGGCTACCAGCCTCCTTTTATCTTTTTAAAATGTCTTCTAAAAGTCATTGTCCTACACTATTGAACTCCTAATCTTAGTCACCTTATGATTTTATCTCTGTATGACCTATTCATTTATAGCCATTTATATGGTTAATTCATCTATCTTGTAACAAATACTGCATTCTCTTAGATAAATACCTTTCGGTTTGTCTATAGTAACATTGCTTTGCTCCACTCTTTAACTCTCTAATTTCTCTTCACCAGAAATCTTGCTGTCTTTCCTCTTTGCCGCCAACCCCAATATCCAACTCCACCCCCCCCCCCCATGTGGATATCAAGATATCAAGTAAATAAGCTCGACTGCAAAGAAAATAAAGGCTTTGGCAAAATCTCAGATGGAGATGAGAGGGCATACAGGAGCAAGATTTACCAGCTAGTTGAGTGGTGTTGCAGCAACAACCTGACATTCAATATCAGTAGGATGAAAGTGCTGATTATGGACTTCAGGAAGGATAAAACTAGGGAACACGAACCAATCCTCATAAAGGGATCAGAAGTGGAGAGAGTGAGCAATTTCAAGTTCCTGGGTGTCAAGATCTCTGAGAAACTAACCTGGTCCCAACATATTGATGCAGCTATAAAGAAGGCAAGACAGCGGCTATATTTCATTAGTAGTTTGAAGAGATTTGCTTTGTCACTTGAAACACTCGAAAACTCCTATAGTTGTACCTTGGAGAGCATTCTGACAGGCTGCATCACTGTCTGGTATGGAGGTGGGGAGTGGTTCTACTGCACAGGACTAAAAGAAGCTACAGGAAGTTGTAAACTTAGTCTTCTCCATCTTGGTTACTAGCCTCCGTGGTATCCAAGACATCTTCGAGAAGTGGTAGATAGATAGATAGATAGATAGACATACTTCATTGATCCCGAGGGAAATTGGGTTTCGTTACAGTTGCACCAACCAAGAATAGAGTATAAATATAGCAATATAAAACCATAAATAATTTAATAATAATATGTAAATTATGCCAGATGGAAATAAGTCCAGGATCAGCCTATTGGCTCAGAGTGTCTGACCCTCCAAGGGAGGAGTTGTAAAGTTTGATGGCCACAGGCAGGAATGACTTCCTATGACGCTCAGTGTTACATCTCGGTGGAATGAGTCTCTGGCTGAATGTACTCCTGTGCCCAACCAGTACATTATGTAGTGGGTGGGAGACATTGTCCAAGATGGCATGCAACTTGGACAGCATCCTCTTTTCAGACACCACCGTCAGAGAGTCCAGTTCCATCCCCAGAACATCACTGGCCTTACGAATGAGTTTGTTGATTCTGCTGGTGTCTGCTACCCTCAGCCTGCTGCCCCAGCACACAATAGTAAACATGATAGCACTGGCCACCACAAACTCGTAGAACATCCTCAGCATCGTTGGACAGATGTTAAAGGACCTCAGTCTCCTCAGGAAATAGAGACGGCTCTGACCCTTCTTGTAGACAGCCTCAGTGTTCTTTGACCAGTCCAGTTTATTGTCAAATCGTATCCCCAGGTATTTCTAATCCTCCACCATGTCCACACTAACCCCCTGGATGGAAACGGGGTCACCGGTGCCTTAGCCCTCCTCAGGTCCACCACCAGCTCCTTAGTCTTTTTAACATTAAGCTGCAGATAATTCTGCTCACACCATGTGACAAAGTTTCCCATTATAGCCCTGTACTCAGCCTCATCTCCCTTGCTGATGCATCCAACTATGGCAGAGTCATCAGAAAACTTCTGAAGATGACAAGACTCTGTGCAGTAGTTGAAGTCTGAGATGTAAATGGTGAAGAGAAAGGGAGACAAGACAGTCCCCTGTGGAGCCCCAGTGCTGCTGATCACTCTGTCTGACTCAGAAAGGCAGCATCAATTATTAAGGATCCCCATCACCCAGGGCATGCCCTCTTCTCATTGAATTTGCCTTTTTTTGACTGATTTGTAGAAATTTGTTTTCACTTTAACATGAAAGAGTCTTTTCTGTTGATCAGTGTCAAAGAAGTCAAATTAGATTAGATTATGAGGACACTCAGTCCTCGTTTATTGTCATTTAGAAATGCATGCATTAAAAAATGATAAAACGTTCCTCCAGAATGATATCACAAGAAACACAGGACAAACCAAGACTAAAACTGACAAAACCACATAATTATAACATATAGTTACAACAGTGCAAAGCAATACCATAATTCAATAAAGAGCAGACCATGGACACAGTAAAAAAAAGTCTCAAAGTCCCGATACCCTCATCATCTCACGCAGGCGGCAGAAGGGAGGAACTCTCTCTGTCATGAACCTCCATGCGCCGCCAACTTGCCGTTGCAGCACCATTGGAAGCACCCGACTGCAGCGGACTCTGAGTCCGTCTGAAAACTTCGAGCCTCCGACCAGCCCCTCTGACACAGCCTCTCTGAGCACCATCCTCTGCCGAGCGCTTTGACCCCGCCCCGGCTGCCGAGCAACAAGCAAAGCCGAGGACTCGGGGCCTTCTCCTCCGGAGATTCTGGATCACACAGTAGCAGCAGCAGCGAAGCAGGCATTTCAGAAGTTTCACCAGATGTTCCTCTGTGCTCTCACGTCCGTCTCATCAAATCAGAATTGTGCACAGCACCCTACTTGACAAACAACAGACATCACCACTGGAGTGGCCGCTGTGAGCTGCGTCGTGCCGCCATCTTCTCCTCCCAGAGTGGCCACTGCGAGCTGGGTCGCGCCATCTTTTCTTCCCGCCATCTTCTCCACTGTAATTCAATGTTGTAAAGCAATAAAACATGAAACTTCCAAATGGTGGGTAGGTGAATACTTTTTACACTGTATATACTTACTGTAATTGATCTACTATTTACTTTTTTCTTTCTATGTCATCATGTTTTGCATCGTACTGCTTCTGCTGTCAAGAAATTTCGTGACACATGCCAGTGATAATAGTTCTGATTCTCAATATCTTTTGTACTTCAGTCTTCAACACACATTTTTTCAAGTGGTTCTAATCTATGCATAGATTTGCTGTAATATCTGCCGGCAAAATGCTGCAGCCATCTACTTCTACTAACAACCATAGATTATCTTCCTTATTGGAGAGTACGCTTTGTATTGCTTTCATTTCACTTCAGTGAAAAGTGGTTGAGCTATTTTTAGTATTTGTCATGGAATAGTACAATTACAGTACAGTAAAGCAACAGGCCCTTTGGCCCACTGTGTCTATTACACCAATCATGCATATCTACTAGTCCCACTTGCATGCATTAATTTCATATCACTCTATTACTTCCACCTGCTCATTCCAGATGCCAACAACTCTTTGTGTGGAAAAAATTTACCCCTCTAATCCCCTTTACACCTTCCCCCACCTCAGCCTAAATGGTTTTGGACCCCTTCCCCACCTTTGGAAGCAGAATCAGCTATCTTTCCTGTTAATGCTTTTCATAGTTTTATCTGCCTCTATTACGTCACCTCACAGCTCCATGGAAAACAGACCCATCCAACCCATCTGTCAAGCCTCCCAATCAAATGCTCCTTTTAACTCACGATCTCCAATCTTGAGCCTAGCCTGGAAGTCTTAGCTTACAAAAGACTGACTTGTTGTAATACAAACATATCTGCTTGCCATTCTTTTAATTTTCTGGCTTTGCGGGAGAAGCCAGAGAGCGGTAGTGATGGGTTGTCTCTCTGACTGGAGCCCTGTGACTAGAGGAATCGGTGCTGGGTCCTTTGTTGTTTGCCATCTATATGAATGACCTGGATGATAATGTGGTTAGTTGGATCAGCAAATTTATAGATGACACCAAGACTGGGGGTTGTAGTGGACAGTGAGGAAGGCTATCATGGCTTGCAGAGGGATCTGCACCAGCTGGAAAAATGGGCTGAAAAATGCAGATGGAATTTAATGCAGACAAATGCAACATTTTGCACTTCAATAGGACCAACCAGGGTAGGTCTTGCACAGTGAACATTAGGGCACTGAGGAGTGTGGTAGAACAAAGGGATCTAGGAATACAGGTCCATAATCTGTCGAAAGTGGCGTCACAGGTAGATGGGGTCGTAAAGAAAGCTTTTGGTACATTGGCCTTCATAAATCAATGTATGGAGTACAGAAGATGAGATTTTATGTTGAAGTTGTATAAGATATTGGTGAGGCCTAATTTGGAGTATTGTAAGCACATTTGGTTACCTACGTACACGAAAGATGTAAACAAGGTTGAAAGATTGCAGAGAAAATTTACAAGGTTGTTTAGAATGTAAAAGTTTCATAGAGGTATACAAAATTATGATGAGCTGCCAGTGCAAGTGATCCATGCAAGCTCGATTTCAGTGTTGAAGAGAAATTTGGTAGGTACATGGATAGTAGGGATATGGAGAACTATGGACCTGGTGCAAGTCGTTGGAAGTGGACAGTTTAAGTGGTTTTGGCATGGACTAGTTGGGTCGAAGGGCCTGTTTCTGTGCTGTACTTCTCTATTACTCTATAATTAATAAGGTGACTTTAAATCTTACCTTATTCATCAGAAATATCATTCCAAGTTCCCATTTCCTTTATTTCATTGTCATTTTCCACCACTTGGATCCTATCGCAGCAATATTGGCAATGAGGGTAGGTAGGATGTTTTCTTTAGCACTGGGATGAGAAGCTATGTGTTGTTTAATTAGAATGTGAACCTGCCCAGAGTGTTACATTACTTCTTTTTCTTTTGATCTCATAAGCATGAAGTCATTCTAATTTCTTAGCAACCTTTAACTCACTTGCAAAAGAAACCCTTAATTCACTTGGTGAAACCATTTGCAGTGATTAGATAAGGTAAAGCACAAGTAACAGCCCAAAGGAGTTTTGAAGAAAATAACACCCTTTTTCCTTTTGTACTTTTGTCCTTTTGTACCCATGAGCTGATTACAGTATGGAATATATTGGTAGTAGAAAGAATTTACTATCAGAGCTGCTTCTGTAGTCTGGTAGTTGGTCTTTACAATTAAATATTTGCTGAAAGTATAATGTTACAAAATTTAATGATGAGAGTCTAATTTTTTTAAATTTAATACCTCTAATTTAGTAGTATTTTAGTTTATCTTTATTAGAAACATAGTGTAATGGCATTATATTAATCATGTAAAACAATTTTTCTGTAAAAGGATTAATTGGTAGCTTTGTCTTTTCACATCTGGACTTGATTTTGAGCCTTTTCTCATCATTGGTGCATTTTGCAGTTTATGACTTGTGTTGAACTGGGAGTAGTTTTAATTTGCATAGGGAAGTGATATAAGGTGGTCAGATGCATCCAAATTAGTTTTAACTCAGGATATAGTTATATCCCTACTGCTGAGTGAATTATGTTTGATATATTTCTCACAGGGCATGTTTGGTTTAATTTGGCATTACCTATACAGCTCCTTTCTGAGGTCTTGGGTAAAGTGGATTTTACGAAAAATCACTGGAAGATGTGAACTGCAACGCATTTGTGCAAATAATGTTCAAGGAGCAGAGCGAACAATGAAGATTGGTAAGTGTTGGTGAAAACTATTTAAATTGTGATTAGGGCACTTTCTTGTCATGATATGGTAACTATTTTCTTGGGCTCTTTAAATTTGGGTTCTTGTATTTTGGTTAAATTAATGTTTCACCTCTTTTTTTGAGCAGTTAATGAAGAACATATTTTGATTTGGATATTTTGTTAGTGATGCTATGTTACTTTCTCGAATACAGTCAGCCTTTGTATAAATAATCCAGTTAATTGCTATCTGCTGTAGTTAGGTTATAGAAAATCTGACAGTTTATTTTGAGAATGAGAAACAGTTACTTTAAACCATTATTCCTTGTAGCTGCCGGGTGTGTATGTATGTATATATATATATTTCTCAAAGATTATTAGTCTACTAAGTCATCTTTTGTTAATTGACTATTTTGTTTAATTGATAAACCTTCTAATAAACAGAATACACCCAACTCTTAATTTGCCCTCTTTCCTATTTTCTATTTGTACCCATATTAACTGATATTGATTCTTCATATTTGAGGCTTATTTTTAAATACTTCATGTTTTTCACCAATATTTTTTCACATACCTGATTTGATTGTAGGTTGTGTATTATTAGTACTGTGCACAATGGTGGGATTACTTCAATTGCTTTATAGTCTAGTCCCCTTTACAACCAATTAAACAGCCCATCATTTTTGACCATTGCCACAGAACAATTTGTATCTAATTGTTCTTTTGGCACTAATAAAATTCATGTACTTATTAATTGGAATTGGTCTATACTTATCCAGAATCAGCTTGAATTTCTCTTCAACTGAAAATCAGGACTTTATTTGTAGCTAATGATACTTAAATCAAGACCATGGAATTGTTAACTATTAATCGCTTGCAGCAACTAGAATGATTTCCAGTTTCTGCAAGTTTGGAATCTGCCTTCGTGTGTTTAATTTTCTGTTTGGTCAAATACATATTTGATTTAAATTCCTAATCTTTTAAACTGCATCAAACTTTTTCACGGAAATATTAAATTTTAATGTTTCTTTCACTAGAATATTCATTGGAATCCTCCAGAAGTGAAGTAAGTGAGGCTCATCACGCGTGCGTGCGTGCGTGCGTGTGTGTGTGTGTGTGTGTGTGAGAGAGAGAGAGATTTATTTATTAAAATGGATAACAAATTACTTTTGATTACCAATGTAGAAATAAGGTGCCGGAAATAGAACTTGGCTTTGCATTAGACTTCCTGTCTTAAATAGTAATTATACAAGCCTCAGATTTCTTTTAGGGATATCTAAGTATACATGAGCATTTTCCTGTGCTTGGGCCTTTCTGTCCTCCCTGTCTCCTACCGCATTTTACCCTTCACATCCCACCCTTATTCTTTTTTGTTTAATTACACAATCTAACCTTAGTAACATTTGTCTTCACTTTGAAGTGTACAGCTTTTGTATCAATTGAAACATGAATAAAGTATTTCGATGAATTCTTGTCTCAGGGAAAATGTTTCGCTACAGAGATACTTGGAGAACTGTTAGCTGTAGAATGACGGGGTGGGTTTGGGGAAAAGTACTCTGAAAAGAAGTCAATTAGCATCTAAAAGATATAATGAAACTTGGTGCAAAGTATATTTAGACCTATGCAATTCTGAGCACAGGAAGACAAGCTGAGAAATGGGTAGGAAGATTCATCATCACCATCATCAGGTGCCATGCCCAGTTTGAGCTTTGACTGCCGTGGCCCACACACTCTTGTTTCGGGTCAAGTGGATCAATTCATTGGTATTAATTTCCAGTTCTCTGGCTGCTGTCTCCATCATCATTTGTCTTTGTCTTCCTCTTGCTTTCTTCCCTTCAATCTTTCCCATAATTACTGTGCATTCTAACTCCTCTTTCCTAATCACATGTCCAATGAAGTTATGTTGCCTTTTCATGATCTCATACATTATTTTTCTCTTTGTGTTTGCTCTGTTCATGATGTCACGAACCCCGTGACAGGTTGAAAAGGACCAGCAGAAATGGCACACCTCTGGAGTCCGGTTTACTATAAATTGAGACTATATTTATTACTACTACTACATATTATACTACTATATATATATATATATATATCCGTAAATGTGTGTGTGGATACAAAATAATAAATAATAGTCCAGAAGGTAGATATCAGTCTTACGGTGTCAGGAAAGTTTAAGCAGTTCAGTTTGTGTTGCGTCAAGTTGAATTGACGGAGAGAGAAAATGTTAATTGAGTTGATTTTCAAGTTGGCAGCTTTAGTTGTTCTTGCTTCCAAAGTCTTCAGAGTCACTTGGTGTGACTCCCACACAGACACAGATGGACAGAGCCCCTTCTAGGGAATGGTCTACTAACCCACGGAACGGGTTCACCACCAGCAGACCCCCACAGGCAAGCTCTTACCCGTACTGGTAATCACGGGTGGAAATTAATCGGTCCGTGGCCTCCACCCTCGTGGTGGTCTTAAACTCCACTGGTGGTTTCTCCGGTAGCTTCTGCAGTTCTCTCGTGTCGTATCTCCTCTGCCTTATCAGACAAAAGGATCAACTTTTATAATCCATCCAAAATTCCAACTGTCCGTTAGCTCAACCGCTTTCAGCTGTACCATGGTGACTTCCCAGCTCGTGTCTCAGCTGGCGCCGTACTGCCTCTCTCTCACAGTCGCAATTAAAAGTGTTATCAAAACAAAGTCAGAGTCCTCTCTCTCTTTTAGTTGCCCCCTTGTTCATTAGACTGCTGAATTTTCTAGCAGTTTCTCACCTGCGTGACAATGACATCCTCGTTAGATATTCATTTCGTCCATAATATTCTTTGCATCCGCCTCAAAAACCACCTCTCTGCTGCTACAATTTGTTTCCTCATGTTACTAGATATTGTCCAACATTCTGAGCCATATAACATAACTGGATAAACATAACATTTCAGTACTCTGAGGCGAGTTGTCATGCCTAGTTTAGTATTGGTCAGCATACTCTTCATTCTCGTAAAGGTGTCTTTTGCCATCCCTATTCTTCTTTTGATGTCCAAGTCGCACCTGTCATCTGATGTCACCCAGCTTCCTAAGTAGCAAAAGTTCTGTACTTGTTTTATGTCTTCCCCGTTTATCCTCAGCCTAGAGATAGGATTCTTCTTCTTTTTGGATATCACCATACATTCTGTCTTTTTGCAATGGATAGATAGACCGATTTTTGCATTTTCTTCAATAATTATATCAATTGAGTTTTGTAATTCTTCCTCGGTACTTGCAATTAACACAGTGTCATCTGCATAGCTGAAATTATTTATGTTTTCATCGCCAACTTTGATTCCCAAGATGTCTCTTATTTTTTGTAATATTGTTTCACTATACGCATTAAATAAATCAGGGGAGAAAATACACCCTTGTCTAACGCCTCTCTTGATTTTCGTAAACTGACTCACTTCTCTATCTATTCTTACAGCGGCAGTTTGTTCCCAGTACAGATTTCTGATTAGGCGGAGGTCTTTCGAATCTAGATGTAGAGATTTCTGTAATATTTCAAAGTTATTGTGCTTCACTTTATCAAATGCTTTTGTGTAGTGGATAAAACAAACAAATCTTTTTGCACTTGAATAGCTCATTCTGATAGTATCCTTAACATCAATATTGCATTTCTTGTACCTTTGTCTTTCACAGAACCACATTGTTCTTTGCCTACTTCAACTTGTATCGTACTTTTAGCTCTTGTCATCCAAATTCTTAGAAATATCTTGGTGATATGACTCATTAAACTTATGGTCCTATGTAATTCACATTCTATTGCTCTAGGTTTCTTAGGAAGAGTGATAAATACTGATTTTTTTTTTCATCTCTTCTGGTATTATTCCAGTCTCATAAATGTCATTGATTAAATCAGTAAATTTTTCAATTCCATAATCTTCAAGGGCGATAATTTGTTCTATTGCTAATTCATCAGGACTTGCTGCCTTTCCTTTCTTCATCTTATTTATTGCATTACGAACTTCAGATTTTAAAATACTTGGACCTTCAATGTTTTTCTTAATTTCTGGTTTTTCACCTCGATCGTCTTCAAACAATTCCTGAATATACTCAGTCCATCTGTTCATAATCTCATCTTTTTCCATGATAATAGTACTGTCCTTTGCTTTCAAACATCCACCTGAAGAACAGAGGAGCTTTTTACCAGTGATATTCTTGATTTGTTGATGTAACCTTTTTGGATCAGTAATAGGGATTCTTTCTATTTGCTCACATTCCTGGTTTAACCATTCTTCTTTGGCTTTTTGACATGAGCTTTAAACTTTTTAATCTAAGGACTTAATAGGATTTGCTTTCTTCCGTCTCCTTTCTTACATTAGATTTTTGATTTCATCTGTTATCCATTTATTCTTTGTGCTTTTTTCTTTTTTTAGGAATCACTGACTTTGCTGATTCTACCAAGGCATTCTTTAGAGAGTTAAATTTCATTTCTACATGATTGCTGTCATCTTCAACAGATTCTATATCTAGACTTTGAAATCTATTCCTCACTTCAATTGTAAATTTTTGTCTTAAGTTTTCTTCTTTAATTAATTGCAAGTAGTCAAGGGATTGTTCAGGTTTTTGCTTCTTTAGTTTTTTAAGTTTTACTTTTACCCCATGACATACTACTGGGTTATGGTCACTATTACAGTGTGCACCTGGATATGTTTTGCATTGAGTCACTGCGTTTCTAAATCTTTGGTTTATAGTAATAAAGTCAATTTGATTTCTAGTGTTATCACGTGGACTTTTCCAGGTCCATAAGCGTCTTGAATGGTTTTTAAAGTAGGTATTCATAATGGCCTGACTATTCATCTTGCACCATTCTACCCATTTCTCTCCTACTTTAGCATTTAGATCTTCCATGACAATAACAATATCTTGAGATTTGTATCCATTCTCTGCTTGTTCAAGCTCTTCATAGAATTTATCTCTATCTTCATTTATTCCGTCTGTGGTTGGTGCATATGCCTGTATAATTGCTAAATCAAATGGTTGTCCTCTGAATCTAACAAGGAGCACGCTTTCTGATATTGCCCAATGTCCTAAAACACTTTTTGCCATGTTTTCATCCATAAGAATTCCTACTCCATTAGTATGGGATGTTCCACAAGAATAAACTAGTGTTTTATTTCTAATCTGACATGTTCCAGCACCTATCCAACGAGCTTCGCTAATTTCCATGACGTTAATCTTTAATCTTTCCATTTCATTTATCACGTTGTCCAATCTTCCTGCTTGATATAGGGTTCTTACATTCCAAGTGGCAATAATTTTCTTTTGTGTTACTCAAATTTTATGAGCAGTAGCTTGATGATGGTCGGGGATCCCCTGCTGACCAGAATCAACCCTACCGAGTGAAGCATCTTCAGAATTGTCTTGAAGATCCTCTTGACGCTGTTGTAGTGTGATACATTTTGTGAGTTTGACCGTGGTTTTCTTAGCAAATAGCAACGGTGGTTTGCTATTGTCTACCGTTGGGCGAACTAAAGAAATTGCCATTTCTCTTCACAAATGTTCATCCGCTTATACTATAGCCATTGACATTTGAGGTCCTAGCTCATCCGCGTTCTCTGTCATAAGTTCAGTTACTGAACCTGCCGGATCTGCCGTTAGCCTTCGCTCGTATCCTGAGCAGGAACCCTTGCAGGTGCTACCGTTCTGGGTCAGAGCGGCCCTGGGAGCAGTGAATGACTAAGGGTTAACTCCACTTTCCCCAAAGCTCTGAAAGTCCCCAATCAGAGTCTCATCACCGGTTGCAGTTTAGAGTCATACCCAGGACTTGTAGGAAGATTATTGATCTTAATAATGATAGTGGCTTCAGCGACTATAGGAAAGTAAATTTAAGAAAGATTTCTTCCAATATTTGTATAAATGTTGTCTCTTTATATACCAATCTACGTCTTAGGGTTGGAATTTTTCTATCAGTTGTCCAAAATATTTATTAATCTATCTTAACTTTGAGCAAAGGAAGTATTTTGAGTAGACATTTTAGCTTAATTTTTACACTTGGATTCCAGGGACTTTTTCTTTTGGTATTGTAATTTCTATTTGAAAAGAGAAACAAATGAAAGAGTAGGGATAAAAAAAAGTTGCGTATTTTGTAAGATGCACTACTTTAAAAATGTTTATCAGACAATGATAGTCATAATATGTGTACCATTATTTTTTCACATTCAGGTATTAAAGTCCTCAGTGACCATTAATGAGGAAAATGTGGAGAACAGAGTTCGTGAGATCATGAAGATCAAAAATGTTTCCATTCAAAAAGATCCACAGTAAGTCTTTTTTGGTCTTGAATCTGTTTTAAATCTTGTTAGTTATTAAGCATTTATTGTTCATTTAAGTATTTCAATTCTTACTATGTCTTGTACACTTCAAATTTGAAGACTTTTAACCATTCTGTCCGAGTATTATTTTTGAATGTTATTGTACATGGACTAAGAGAGCATTCTTCATAGAAGTATTAAGTAGATTAGACAAATCTGAGGAAAGAAAGTGATCTTACTGCACTACCACCTGCATTTTAGTCTTATATCTTAGCTTTAGCCAAGTTTTGCTGAATGGTCATTGATTTGAAATTTTGAAGATGCTACCTGATTTACTGAGCATCCCCAGCATTTTATTTTACTTTTATTGCTGATCTTCAGTATTCAGTGTTTTAGTCTTACGTTTTTTTTTATGAATCTGAATGCTGATTTATTAGATTATTCAGTAATGGAAGCAATATTGAGATCCCATTATAACAATCATCAGCTATACTAGGCGGAATCATATTAAATCTCACTTTCATCAAATCATTCCCATCTGTTTGCTCTTAAATTGGGCCAAAGGAAGATGACTCTGTTCATCTGGGATTCTTGCAACAAGGTGTATTGAGGTTTTGGCAAAGAGTTCGTTTCACAGCATCCACTCTCAATAACCTGGTTCACTTTTGACACAAGGTAAAGCTGAAGGTTTTCTTTAACTGTTTTGTTAACGTAATTGTAATTTTTTTATATGAAAGCTGAATAATTCCATTTAAAATCATGGGTCTCAGCACAAAACATCTTTATTCATTTCCATAGATGCTGTCTGACCTGCTGAGTCCCTGCACCATTTTGTGCATGTTGCTCTGGATTTCCAGCAACTGCAGGATCTCTTGTGTTAGAGATATTCATTTTCCACTTTCCTACCGTTAACACCACTTAATGAGCTTTTGTCTCCTTCCCATTTCTGATACAATGTTTTTCAAACTGAAATGTTCACTGTTTCTTTTTTTGCAGGGTGCCCCCTGACCTGAGTATTTCTAGCATTTTCTGCTTTTTATTTTAGAACCAGTTTCTTTATTGATTTATATTTTCTCCCCTTAGTTTCAAGTTAAGTTTTCAGATTTGCTTGCTTCAAATCACTGGCATTAAAAAACTCTATCTTGACGTTGAAAATCTTCGCAAGCAGCCTTTTGATTCTTCAAACAAGCAACATGAAGACATGCTAATAAAGGTATGCTTCTCCTACTTCATTGCTGACGTTTGCTTAGGCAATCATCTCCACATATCTCCTTGTATTTTGTTTTGAGAGGATGAAGCAAATGTAACTCAAAATTCATTTTTGGTTTTGTTTTGAAGAAATGAATTGCATTCAGATCAGAGTAACATGTTGTATCCTGTATCAAAATATATTTCCATACATGCAAAATAACACATGGAATCGTGGATCAGTTATATTAAATCTATTCTGAAAGACTTTTTGGAATCTTTCTACGTGGGGAAAAAAAATATACATGTGTTGATTTTATTAAGTACCTGAAGCAGAATTTTTGATTGTGCTAGGTTGAATGTGATTGAACTGGGGTTAAACATATTATTTTCTGCAAACATTATATAGTTGTATGTAACTGATGAGTCTTAAAGCAAAAGATATTCCATTTAATATCCTTAGTTTTTATTTAATAGTTAAAATTTGTGATAAGGTTATGGTTTGCTGTGGTTTTCTAGACTGATGAATTATTATGTTACTATTTACTTCTTCCATGATTTTCAGCTGTGGAAATTGTTGATGCCTAATATTCCCCTGGAATCAAGAATCACCAAGCAATGGGGTGATATTGGTTTTCAAGGCGAAGATCCTAAAACTGACTTCAGAGGCATGGGAATGCTTGGGCTACATAATTTGGTGTAAGTCCTTGTATCTTTGTGTGGTTTGCAAATATTGCAGACATTTTAATTCTACTCTATTTAAATGTCCCAACTGGGTTCAGATGTACTCTTTAAAGGACAGATAAACATTATTGGACTATTTACAAAATTGGGATGTCCAAAATATTTTACAAGTGATATTTTACAAGTATTTAACTTTTGAAATTTAATTCCTGTGCTAAGGTAGGTCGCCCAGATAAACTCATAGTTCAGGGCTGGGAAACAGAGGTTGTGGGGAAAGTGCAAGAATGACCAGCTAAATAAATTTTTACATACAGAAATGTATATTTTTGATATCAATATGATCTCACTGTGCCTCTGTGCAGTTTGAGATAATCTTCATTGGCTTCATTTAAGAACCGGGGAATCACTGTTGACTTAAACTTTAAGCATTTAGCAATGACTAGGCAGGCGAATTGGTGTAAAATAGGAGCATAGTACAGACCTCCTAGGTGGGTCTGCATTCTGATCCTCATTATTTTAATTTTGTGGTTTTCTGCAAAACTGCTGTAAGCAGGTCAGGGCTTCAATATTTCAAAGAATTTTGCATTGAATTTGGATTGAGTTACTTGAATTTTTTTTAAGAAGATAAAGCAAATCAACAAGATGCTTGCTTTTGTTGAAAGAAGAGATTGTGTTACAGTGCAATTGGAGTCTGGAGGAGTTAGTTAATAGCTTGGGAAATGAGACGTGACAACAGACAAAGAAATTTTCAATTAGTGAAATTTCTGCATTGCAGGGCTGATTAAATTTGTGATTCAATATAAAGGTTAGGGTGAAATGGTGGATTGTAAACATTGCCAAAGTAGTAAGCTTGAAGATTTTAAAAAAATAATAGCTAAGAAAATAAAATTTGAGTATAGAAGCAAAAATAAGCTTGGAGGGGGAAAAAGGAAGTGCTTCAGAAATTAACTGAATATTTTGTATGCCAAATAGTAGAAGGCATAAATAACATGGCATATCAAATGTTCTAATGTAAATAAAGAACTATATAATAAATGATAGTTAAAATACTTCAGTAAATAATGAAAGTAGAACTTAACTAATATCCTGGATCTGATGTTTTGAAAGATGCTTCTTGTGGGTTGGAGAGGAACAAATGTAACCACTTTTGAAGAAAGGAGGCTTGAGAACTACAGGCCAGTCACCTTCAATAGCCTCAGGCAAAATACCAAAATAATTTTTTATGCAAGCTAATACATGATGCTTAGAAATTCCTGAAGAACATTATGTTGTACAAGATAAATCCCATTTGCCAATGAAATAGTAGGAAACAGGGGAAAGCAGAGAATGTAATTTAATACCTTCTGAAAATTCAGATAAAATGCCATGGGTAAAATTGTTACACAAAATAAAGGTTTATGGGGTTGAAGGGAAATATTGCATAGTAGGCAGTAAATTGATTTGTTATTCTTTGATGGTACTTGCTTTCAGGCTTTTGTATGATCTGCCCAGTGGGTGGGGAGAGAAGAGAGAATGTCTTAAGTCTTTGATTATGTTGTTTGCTCTACGGGGCCAGTGAAAAGTGTAGACAGAGTCCATGGAGAGGAAGCTAGTTTCTGTGTTATACAGAGCTGAGTACACAACTTTTTGCAGCTTCTTATGTCCTCAGGCATAGCAGTTGTCATACTAAGCCATGTTGCATCCAAATAGGATGCTTTCTATGGTGCATTGAATTACAAATTGGTAAGGATCAACGGGGATATCCCAAATTTCCTTAACCTCCTGAGGAAGTAGAGGTACTGGCTGTGGCATGTACAGTGCCTGATCGGACCAGGACAGGCCATCGGTGATGTGCACTCCTAGGAACCTGAAGCTTTCAAACCTCTTGTCTTCAGCTCTGATGACGTAAAGAGGAGCATGTCCACCGCCCCACTTCCAGAAGTTAATGACCAACATCTTTATTTTGCTGACATTGAGGGATAGATTGGCATCATGACAGTTTGCCATTAGGCCTTCTACCTCCTCCTCATAATCCAGTTCATCATTATTTGAGATGTGCTCTACTACAGTGGTGTCATCTGCAAATTTATAGATGGAGCTAAAGTATAATTCGGCCAAGAAGTTGAGTGTATAGGGAGTAAAGTAGGGGACTGAGGTCACAGCCTTGTGCAGCATCTGTGCTGAGGGTAATCATGGAGAGGTGTTGTTGCTTATCCTTGCTGATTGTGGTCTGTTGGTCAGGAAGTCGAGGACCCAGTTGCAAAAGGAGATGTGGAGGCCCAGGTATATGTGTTTGGAGATATGTTTGCCTGGAATTATGTATTGAAGGCAGAGCTGTAGCCAATAAATAATCATCTGCTATCCAGATGCTCCAAAGATAAGTGTAGAGTTTGGGAGATGGTAGCCACCATGGACCAGCCTCCGAAAGCACTTCATGATGGTGGATGTCAGAGCCACTGGCAGTACTCATTAAGGCATACTACCTTGTTTTTTTTATAGGAGAGGCCAATATATGAATAAATGGAACATTTTACGTTTTTATTCCATTACTACTTGGTTGCTATAATGGTCTGACTTTGGATCTGCTGTTTACATTCTATTTTAATGACATCAATTAACATAATATTTTTTAAAAAATAGAAGCATGATTAAGATAGTAGGTCTCTCCTGCTTCCTTACCATTCAACATCATAGCTGCTTTCCTGCCCCAGCCCATTTCATTTGATTCCTTTCATATAAAATTCTGTGGATCAGTCTTAAATTTAATAAGCTTCCACGACCATCTTGGATAAATCGCTCCAAAATTTTTGCGTCTCCAGCCAGGGAAGCATCAAATCCACATACATCCTGCCAAGGCTCTTAAAATTTGTATCCTTCAATAAGATTATCTGCTTTTCTTTAAAACTAGTCTGCCTCCTCTTTGTTCTTCACCTGACAAACATATCATCAAGAAAATAATCTGCTTAACCTTCTCTACATTTCCTTTATCATAAATTATAATCTTTTAAGGAGAATTGGGATTTGAAGTTATCTTTGAGCAACATTGAAAGAGAGAAGACTTTAATTTCAGACACAGTTTAAAAGAAGGGTGGTGAATACATGACTGGAGCTGTTATATTTGAATGCGTGTAGTATATGAAGTAAGGTAGATGATCTTGTAGCACATTTAGAAATTGGCAGGTGTGACATTGTCGACGTCAGGGTCGCGGTTGAAAAGGGTCGTCATGACTGGATACATATCCTATCAAAAGGATAGGCAAATGGATGGGGTTGGGGTGGCTTTGGTAAAAAATGAAATCAAGTTCTTAGAGAGAAATGCCAGAGGATAAGGAGATGTAAAATCCTTGTGGCTAGAGCTAAGAAACTACACGGGTCAAAAGACCCTGATGTGAGTCATATACAGGACACTGAACAATAGCTAGGATGTGGTGTACAGATTACAACAGGAGATGGGAAAGGCATGTAGAAAGGCCAGTGTTACAATTGTTCTAAGGGATTTCAATATGCATGTATATTGGAAAAATCAGGTTGGTGCTGGATTCCAAGAAAACGAGTTTATAGAATGCCTACGTGATAGATTCTTAGAGAGCTTGTGGTCAAGTCCATTAGGGAAAAGGCAATTCTGGATTGGGTGCTGTGTAATGAATCAAATTTGATTAGGGAGCTCAGGGTAAAAGAACCCTTGGGAGACAGTGATCATAATATGATAGAATTCACCCTGCAGTTTGAGAGGGAGAAGCTAAAATTGGATGTGTCTGTATTACAGTTGAGTAAAGGTGACTAGAGGCATGAGAGAGGAGCTGGCCCAAGTTGATTAGAAGGGGACACTAACAAGGATGTCAGCAGAACAGCAGTGACTGGAGTTTCTTTGAGTAACTTGGAAGAGGAGGCTTGGTTCATCCTACAGAAGAAGAGGCATTCTAAAGGGAAGATGAGGCAACCATGACTGAGAAAAGCATAAAAGCAAATAAGAGGTCATACAATATAGCAAAAATTAGTGGGAAGCTAGAGGATTGGAAAGCTTTTAAAGCCAACAGAAGGCAACTTAAAAAAAAACACGAGGAAAGATGAAATATGAAGGTAAGCTAGCCAGTAATATTAAAAGAAAGACGACAAAATTTTTTCAGATATGTAAAGAGTAAGAGAGTAGAGCTTGTATATCGGACCACTGGAAAAAATGCAGCAGTCATAGTAATAGGGGACAAAGAAATGGCAGACAAACTGAATAGGTATTTGGGTTGGTCTTCATTTTGGAAGACTCCATCAGCATGCCAGAAATTTAAGAGTGTCAGGGGACAGAAGTGAGTGTAGTCACTGTTACTATAGAGAAGGTGCTTGTGAAATGAAAGGCCTGAAGACCGTAAGATTTAGGAGCAGAATAAAGCCATTTGGAGTCTGCTCTGCAAGTGAAGGTGGTTAAATTACCTGGACTGCATGGATTACACCTCAGGGTTCACAAAAGAGGTAGCTGAAGATATTGTGGAGGCATTAGAAGTGATCTACTAGAATCATTAGTTTCTGGAATCGTTCCAGAGTACTATAATCAGAATCAGGTTTAATATCACCAGCGTATGTCGTGAAATTTGTTAACTCAGCAGCAGCTGTACAATGCAATACATGGCAATATAGGGAAAAATAAAGTAAGTTAAGCATATGTGTGTATTAAATAGTTAAATTAAAATAGTGCAAAAACAGAAATAATAAAAGTGAGGTAGTGCTCATTGGTTCAATATGCATTTAGGAATTGGATGTCACCTTAATTTTCTAAACATTGACCTCTGTTGTTGGCCTCTTTAAGTTAGTATAAATGTAAGCCACATTTTGACCCTTGGGACTCAATTTTAAATAAACAGCCTTTCAAGTTTGTTGGAAGGAGCTGGTCCCTGTGCATTGGAGATAATGCTGAGAGTGCTATGTGGGTTGAGTTTTGGGATTGTGGGATTTAGAATGTACGGATATGGAGTTGGTATTGCTGGGTGATGACATCTTATGGCAGAGCTCACCACTGAGTTTGCATCTCTTTGCAGATCTGCCCAACTTCCTGTTTGGATCATTTTCTGTTTGATCTATAGGTGTTTTGCTCTACAGAAAAATAAAAAGCTTAAAATATTCAATTTTTGACACTAAATGGCAGATGTGAATTTAATATTTTTGCTGTTTAGGTTCTTTGGGGAACATCATCCAGAAGTGGCACGTCAGACTCTCTCTCAATCAAATCATCCCAAAATAGGGTTCGTTAATCTTTTTTTTAAGCAAGGAAAGGTTACCAAAATATTAAGGCATTGTTGTATGTTGAAACAATTGAATAATTGGGGAGAAGGTTCATTCTACATATAATCAAACAAGGAGCTGTGATTTACTACAGTACCTTGTAATGTTAGCAAGGGTTATGATTTTATCTTTGCATCAGAAAAAGCTCATTTAAAAAATGCTGTAAAATTCTGAAAATCTGCTGTACATCCATTTGGAAATCCTGATGGTTCAGCAGGTACAGATGCCTGCAGTCCATTCCGCTTACTAGGGCCCCAATTCCTGTGCTCTCTTGCACCTTACTACGTTCACTGGAAAACTTATTCTTCTGTATAACATCTAAAAAATTTAAAGTGTGTTGAGTTGCTAATAAAAAAACATGCATTACTTCAGAAAATCTGCTAGTCTGGCATTACTAAAGTCCTGGTCATACTGAATTAATAGTTTTGCTGTATATAATTTTATGAAGTCCTTATTTTTGGTCTGTTTAAAATGAGATTCAAATGTACACTTTTAATTGTTGTATATTGCCTATAAACAGTATTCACCCCTCTTGGAAGTTTTCATGTTTATTGTTTTACAACATTAAATCACAGTGGATTTAATTTGGCTTTTTTTGACACTGATCAACAGAAAAAGAGACTCTCATATCAAAGTGAAAACAGATTTTTACAAAGTGATCTAAATTAATTACAAATAGAAAACACAAAATAATTGATTGCATAAGTATTCACCTCCTTCAAGTCAGTATTTAGTAGATACACCTTTGGCAGTAATTACAGCTTTGAGTCTGTGTGGATAGGTCTCTATAAACTTTGCACATCTGGAAACTGCAATTTTTACCCGCTCTTCTTTACAAAACTTCTCAAATTCTGTCAGATTGCATGGAGATCATGAGTGAACAACCCTTTTCAAGCCCAGCCACAAGTTCTCAATTGGACTTGGCCACTACAATAACTTTGTTGTTTTTAAGCCATTCCTGTGTAGCTTTGGCTTTATGCGTGTGGCTATTGTCTTGCTGGAAAACAAATCTCCCAAGTCACAGTTCTCTTGCAGACTGCATCAGGTTTTCCTCCAGGATTTCCCTGTATTTTGCAGAATTCATTTCACCCACTACCTTCACAAGCCTTCCAGGGCCTGCTACAGTGAAGCATCCCCACAGCACGATGCAGCCACTACCATGTTTCATGGTAGGGATAGTGTGTTTTTGATGATGTGCAGTGTCAGCTAATGCCAAACATAGCATTTAGTCTGATGGCCAAAATGCTCTATTTTGGTTGCATCATACCATAGATCCTTCTTCCAGCTGACTTCAGAATCTCCCACATGCCTTCTGGCAAACTAGCTGAGATTTCATAGAAACATAGAAAGCCTACAGCACAATACAGGCTCTTCGGCCCACAGAGTTGTGCCGAACATGTCCCAACCTTAGAAATTACTAGACTTACCTAAAGTCCTCTATTTTACTAAGCTCCATGTACCTATCCAAAAGTCTCTTAAAAGACCCTATCATATCCGCCTCCACCACCGTTTGCTGGCAGTCCATTCCACACACTTACCACTCTCTGAGTAAAAAACTTACCTCTGACGTCTCCTCTGTACCTACTCCCCAGCACCTTAAACCTGTGTCCACTTGTGGCAATCATTTCAGCCCTGGGAAAAAGCCTCTGACTATCCACACGATCAATGCCTCTCATCATCTTATACACCTCTATCAGGTCACCTCTCATCCTCTGTTGCTCCAAGGAGAAAAGGCCGAGTTCACTCAACCTATTCTCATAAAGCATGCTCCCCAATCCAGGCAACATCCTTGTAAATCTCCTCTGCATCCTTTCTACGGCTTCCACATCCTTCCTGTAGTGAGGCGACCAGAACTGAGCACAGTACTCCCAAGTGTGGTCTAACCAGGGTCCCATATAGCTGCAACACACATAAAAGTTGCTGGTGAACGCAGCAGGCCAGGCAGCATCTCTAGGAAGAGGTGCAGTCGACGTTTCAGGATGAGACCCTTCGTCAGGACTCCCATATAGCTGCAACATTACCTCTTGGCTCCTAAATTCAATTCCACGATTGATGAAGGCTGATACACCGTATGCCTTCTTAACCACAGAGTCAACCTGCGCAGGTGCTTTGAGTGTCCCGTGGTCTCGGACCCCAAGATCCTTCTGAACCTCCATGCTGCTAAAAGTCTTACCATTAATACTATATTCTGCCATCATATTTGACCTACCAAAATGAACCACTTCACACTTATCTGGGTTGAACTTCATCTGCCACTTCGCAGCCCAGTTTTGCATTCTATCAATGTCCTGCTGTAGCCTCTGACAGCCCTCCACACTATCCACAACAATTCCAACCTTTGTGTCATCAGCGAACTTACTAACCCATCCCTCCACTTCCTCATCCAGGTCATTTATAAAAATCATAAAGAGTAAGGGTCCCAGAACAGATCCCTGAGGCACTCCACTGGCTCTAGGGAGATGCCAATGTATATTTGGAAAATTAAAATCTTCCATCACGACAACTTTTATTATTACACCTTTCCAGGATCTCTTTCCCTATCTGCTCCTCGATATCCCTATTACTATTGGGCGGCCTATAAAAAACACCCAGTAAAGTTATTGACCCCTTCCTGTTCCTAACCTCCACCCACAGAGACTCCGTAGACAATTCCTCCATGGTGTCCACCTTCTCTGCAGCCATGACACTATCTCTGATCAACAGTGCCATGCCCCCACCTCTTTTGCCTCCCCTCCTGTCCTTTCTGAAACATCTAAAACCCGGCACTTGAAGTAACCATTCCTGTCTCTGAGCCATCAAGTTTCTGTAATGGCCACCACATCATATCTCCAAGTACTAATCCATGCTCTAAGCTCATCCGCTTTGTTCACAATACTCTTGCGTTAAAATAGACACATCTCAAACCTTTGGTCTGAGTGCGTCCCTTCTCTATTACCTGCCTATATTCCCTCTCGCACTGTCTACAAGCTTTCTCTATTTGTGAGCCAACCTCCTCTTACCTAGTCTCTTCAGTTCGGTTCCCAACCCCCAACAATTCTAGTTTAAACTCTCCCCAGTAGCCTTGGCAAACCTCTCCGCCAGGATATTGGTCCCCCTGGGATTCAAGTGCAACCTGTCCTTTTTTGTACAGGTCACACCTGCCCCAAAAGAGGTCCCAATTATCCAGAAATCTGAATCCCTGCCCCCTGCTCCAATCCCTCAGCCACGCATTTATCCTCCACCTCATTCTATTCCTATTCTTACTGTCACGTGGCACAGGCAGTAATACTGAGATTACTACCTTTGTGGTCCTGCTTCTCAACTTCCTTCCTAACTGCCTGTAGTCTTTTTTAAGGACCTCTTCCCTTTTCCTATCCATGTCATTGGTACCAGTATGTACCACGACTTCTGGCTGTTCTCCCTCCCACTGCAGGATATCTTGGACGTGATCTGAAGTATCTCGGACCCAGGCACCTGGGAGGCAAACTACCATCCGAGTTCCTTTCCTGCGTTCACAGAATCGCCTCTGACCCCCTATCCATAGAGTCCCCTATCGCTGCTGTCATCCTCTTTCTTTCCCTATCCTGAGCCACAGGGCTGGACTCTGTGCCAGAGGCTAGGCCACTGTTGCTTCTCCCAGGTAGGCTGCCCCCCCCCCCAACAGTACTCAAACAGGAGTATTTATTGTCAAGGGGTGCAGCCACAGGGGTACTCTCTAGTACCTGACTCTTCCCCTTCCCTCTCCTGACTGTGACCCACTTATCTGTCACCCGTGGCCCCGGTGTGACCACCTGCCTATGACTCCTTTCTATTACCTCCTCTCTCTCCCTGACCAGGCGAAGGTCATCGAGCTGCATCTCCAGTTCACTAACGTGGTCCCTTAAGAGCTGCAGCTCGACACACCAGGTGCAGATATGGCCATCCGGGAGGCTGGGAGACTCCAGGACCTCCCACATCTGACACCGAGCACAGAAGACTGGCCTCACCCACATACTTCCTCCTTTCCGCAAATAACACAGGTAAACCTACCTTGCCTTGTCCCATTACCGCCTAAACCCATTGAGCCAAAGCCCTATCACTCTGCTGCCAATCACTCTGCTACCCGCTGGATATCTTTTTAAACCTTTTGTGCTCTGCTGGCTGATATCATGCACCTGCGCAGTCTCGCCTCTCTTTTACCCCAAGTAGTAAAAAAAACTCCCTTCGCTCCGAAAAATCAGCCATTCACTCGCAGCCTTCTTGCTCCGAATCATGTTAGTTTTTTTTCTAACAGTGGCTTTCTCTTTGCCACTCTCCCATAAAGCTGCGACTGGTGAAGCACCCAGGCAACAGTTGTATGTGTAGTCTCTCCCATCTCAGCCACTGAAGTTTGTAACTCCTCCAGAGTTGCCACAGGTCTCTTGGTGGCCTCCCTCACTAGTCCCCTTCTTGCACGATCACTCAGTTTTTGAGGATGGTCTGTTCTAGGCAGATTTACAGTTGTGCCATATCTTTCTATTTCTTGGTGATTGCTTTGACTGTACGCCAAGGGATTTTCATTGACTTGGAAATTTTCTTGTACCCATTTCCCTACTTGTGCTTTTCAATAACCTTTATCGTGGAGTTGCTTGGAGTGTTCTTTTGTCTTAATGGTGTCGTTTTTGCGAGGATACTGACTCACCAGCAGTTGGACCTTCCAAATACTGGTGTATTTTTACTACAATGAATTGAAACACCTTGACTGCACATTTGTGATCTCCATTTAACTAATTGTATGACTTCTAAAGCCAATTGGCTGCATCAGTGATGATTTGGTGTGTCATATTAAAGTGGGTGAATACTTACGCAATCAATTATTTTGTGTTTTATATTTGTAATTAATTTAGATCACTCTGTGGAACTCTGTTTTCACTTTGACACAAAAGAGTCTTTTTCTGTTGATCAGTGTCAAAAAAAGGCCAAATTAAATCCACTGTGATTCAATGTTGTAAAACAATAAAACATGAAAAGTTACAATGGGGTGAATCTTTTTATTTGTCATTTACAAAACAAGTAATTTGAAACATGCCAACTCTTGGATGAAGGTTTTTGTTGCAAAATCCTCGTTCAGATGTGCTTTTGTTTCAAAGTGTCCTGCATTGGTGCTTCCATGTATTGTATTCACTTAATTGCACAGACAAAACAAAAATGTACATAATTCAGCTTGCTAAATATAAGAAATACAATTTCATCAAATGTATATAACTAGGTCCATTAAGGATGAGTATGGAGGTCAGAAGTAAAGTGAAGATTTAAAATCAAAAACTCTAAATGGATGGAAAGTACTCTTATTTTTCTCTTCGTGCAAAATGTTGCACTTGTATTTACAATAAATTAAACTTTCCATATACGTTACCTTTCTTTTAGAGGCTTCAGAATGAGTCTGCATTTAAAATCTATTTGACAAATCTTATCATGTGTTACTAATTTCAGATATTCCTATGCTATTGTTGGAATAAATCTTACTGAAATGGCTTATAGTATGCTGAAAACTGGATTATTAAAACCTCATCTTTACAACTTGGTTTCTGGGGTTCCTCAGTTGCATCATTTTCATGAATTTTATTGTAAGTATTTCATAATCAGTTTACTGCTTGTTTCTTACTCTTTGTAGAATGTATTTTCTTTGCTCCAATATTAAATAACAAATTCTTTTTCTTGGTGTAAGCAATATATTGGCATAAATTGCTTGAAATTAAATATGCCTTGTGGCTGATTAAAGCTATATGAGACTAATTAATTTGCAGTAATAATACTGTGGTCCCTGTGGCATATTCCCATCTTAGATTGATGGTATTTTCCAGCTAGGCAATGTTTAACATATTTCACCATGCACGAAAGGACATCTTTGTAATTTGTACATTCTAATAGCATGTTACAAGACCATTTTACATCTGGCACGAGTTGTTCATTTTTCTGTATTGTATGTCAGACCAGCTCTCATGTAACATTGGTCTGGGTTATTTTCATAAAATCTTGTAAACAAACGTGTTTAATGAAATTTTCAATAAAATACTTGTCAAAAAAGTAATAAACCATCTTATGACAACACATCATCATGAGTTTTCAAATTTGGATATCAAAGATCAAGTTTCGATTAAACTAATTTAAAGTTGCATAAGATATATTTGGATAATATGGCATTGTCAAGTCTTAAAATAAATTAATTTTCATGGACACATTGATGTAGTGTTACTATTCTGTGGTCCATCATTTCAACTGGTATTGTTTAAAGGTCACAGTGAAAAATTCTTTACAGAATTAGATTTGCAGCTAAATCTCTGGTTTAACTGAGGAACTGTAATTGAAAGTTTTCTCCACTGCTTTTTAGCTACTGTATCTTCTTTTTCTGGATGTATTCTTACTTTACAGCCTTGTTATAGAAACATAGAAACATAGAAAATAGGTGCAGGAGTAGGCCATTCGGCCCTTCGAGCCTGCACCGCCATTTATTATGATCATGGCTGATCATCCAACTCAGAACCCCGCCCCAGCCTTCCCTCCATACCCCCTGACCCCCGTAGCCACAAGGGCCATATCTAACTCCCTCTTAAATATAGCCAATGAACTGGCCTCAACAGTTTCCTGTGGCAGAGAATTCCACAGATTCACCACTCTCTGTGTGAAGAAGTTTTTCCTAATCTCGGTCCTAAAAGGCTTCCCCTCTATCCTCAAACTGTGACCCCTCGTTCTGGACTTCTCCAACATCGGGAACAATCTTCCTGCATCTAGCCTGTCCAATCCCTTTAGGATCTTATACGTTTCAATCAGATCCCCCCCTCAATCTTCTAAATTCCAACGAGTACAAGCCCAGTTCATCCAGTCTTTCTTCATATGAAAGTCCTGCCATCCCAGGAATCAATCTGGTGAACCTTCTTTGTACTCCCTCTATGGCAAAGATGTCTTTCCTCAGATTAGGGGACCAAAACTGCACACAATACTCCAGGTGTGGTCTCACCAAGGCCTTGTACAACTGCAGTAGTACCTCCCTGCTCCTGTACTCAAATCCTCTCCCTATAAATGCCAGCATACCATTCGCCTTTTTCACCGCCTGCAGTACCTGCATGCCCACTTTCAATGACTGGTGTATAATGACACCCAGGTCTCGTTGCACCTCCCCTTTTCCTAATCGGCCACCATTCAGATAATAATCTGTTTTCCTATTTTTGCCACCAAAGTGGATAACTTCACATTTATCCACATTAAATTGCATCTGCCATGAATTTGCCCACTCACCCAACCTATCCAAGTCACCCTGCATCCTCTTAGCATCCTCCTCACTGCTAACACTGCCACCCAGCTTCGTGTCATCCGCAAACTTGGAGATGCTGCATTTAATTCCCTCATCCAAGTCATTAATATATATTGTAAACAACTGGGGTCCCAGCACTGAGCCTTGCGGTACCCCACTAGTCACTGCCTGCCATTCTGAAAAGGTCCCGTTTATTCCCACTCTTTGCTTCCTGTCTGCTAACCAATTCTCCACCCACACCAATACCTTACCCCCAATACCGTGTGCTTTAAATTTGCACACTAATCTCCTGTGTGGGACCTTGTCAAAAGCCTTTTGAAAATCCAAATATACCACATCCACTGGTTCTCCCCTATCCACTCCACTAGTTACATCCTCAAAAAATTCTATGAGATTCGTCAGACATGATTTTCCTTTCACAAATCCATGCTGACTTTAGTGTTTATTAGTACATTCATAACTGAAATCTATGCCTGCTTTTTGATTTTGCACATGAAAATATTTAGGAATATACTAGTATCATTATGAAGTACTTTAATAGTATTATGCTACCTTCACCTTGCATTATCTCACTTTGCCATTTAATTTTTCCTGCATTTTAATCTAGTCCTTTTCCCCCCCATGTTAATAACTCCATCTTTCACAAATGTAAATGTCACCTGTTTTAAATGTTACCTGAGTTGCTGAGTATTTAATTTCAATCTTTGGCATTCTCCATGTTTGACTTTTCCAAAAATATTTTAATGTACATGAGGTTCAAATGGTTATACTTCTTTCTTAACCATAATCCAGGCAGAACTTATACTGTGACTTCTGTGTCATTTTGCTATTTCTGAACCAGAATTATTATCACTGACATATGTCATGAAATTTGTTGTTTGCTGCAGCAGAACAATGCAAAACATAAAAAATTACTATAACTGACAATAGAGTATATAAAAATAAATAAATACTGAAGTAGTGTTCAGGAATCTGATGGTTGAGGGGAAGAAGTTGTTCCTAAAACGTGTGTATGTGTTCAGGCTCTTGTACCTTCTCGCTGATGGTAGTCATGAGAATTTATTGAGAATTAGTTTGTGCTGAGTTCTTTCCAAAATCCTTCTATGATCTTGTCAGTATCCTTTTGAATTATTCTTATTATTATCCTTCTGTGTTATCTCAAGCATGCCCTGGATTTAGTGGCTTCATCATTGGCAGCATTTGCTTCAACTTCTCAGACCTCCCCTTATAAGGCACTATATAAAACTTGCTAGTCTTTAGGTTACTTTTTTTTGTCAGCACTTCTGTTAAAATATTGGGCTGTGATTTGTTAAAGGAGCTGTATAAAGAGGATTTATATGAAGTAGGTTTTTTTAATCTGACTGAATTGATGCTAAATTCCATAAGCTCCTTGGCCTTTTTTACTTCGAATTTTTAAAATTTGAGTATTTGAAATTTAAGTATTTTAAACTTTTCTTAATTTTATACACTTTAAAATTTTCTCCCTTAATTAAAATTCATTCTTTCTTAATCTTAGACTCAATAGTTAGGGAGATGGACAGGAGATTCTGTGACTGCAAAAGATATGCCAGGATGGGGCGTTGCCTCCCAGGTGCTAGGATCTAGGGTATCTCAGAGCAGCTGCAGAATATAAGAGGAATGATGAGCAGCCAGCGGTCATGGTACACATTGGCTCCAACAACAGTTAGAAAGGGGGAAGAAGTCCTGTGCACTGAGTATAGGAAAGAAGCTGAAGAGCAAGACCTCCAAGGTCTTTAGGGCAGGAATAGGTTGATAGTACAGATGAATGAGTGGCTGAGGAACTGGTGCAGAGGGCAGGGTTTCAGGTAATTGGAACCTTTTCTGGGGCAGGGTTGACTTGTACAAGAAGGTCAGGTTATACTGAACTGGAAGGGAACCAATATCCTGACCAGGAGATTCACTAGTGCTACTGAGGAGGGTTTAAATTAATTCACCAGGGGAATGGGAGCCAGAGCACCAAGTCAGAAAGTGCAGGAATGAGGAGGAAGGTAGGTGTCAGGGCCAGTAAAAACAGGCAAGAGCAAAGTAGTAGATATAATGCATGGAAAATTTGAAGTGTTTGCATTTTAATGTGAAGAGTATTATGCATAAACGTGATAAACTTAGAGCGTGGATCAGTACATGAAACTATGATGTTGTTACCATTACAGAGACTTGGTTGAAAGAGACAGGAATATGTGCTTAACGTCCCAGGATTTCAATACTTTAGAAAAAATAGAGAGGGAGATGGGAGAGTTGCACTACAATTCAGGGATAATATTACAGGTGCACTCAGGGGGGACACAATTGAGGGCTTGTTCTCTGAGTTTATATGTATAGAATTCAAAAGCAGGATGGGTGCACCCCCCCCCCCAAATATCCACTGGGACATTGAGGAACAGATAGGCTGGCAAATTAAGTAAATGTTTAAAAACAATAGGGTTGTTGGGGAGGACTTCAACTTTCCTAATGCAAACTGGGACCTTCTGAGTGCAAGAGGTTTAGACCGGGCAGAATTTGTTAGGTGCATTTAGGAGGGTTTCTTAAATCAGTATGTAGATAGTCAAAAAAGAGGGGCTGTCCAAGACCTAGTGTTGGGTAATGAGCCGGGGCAGGTCACCAATCCTACAGTGAGTGAACAGTTACGGAACAGTGAGCACAACCCCCTAGTTTTAAGATAGCTATAGATCAGTAAAAGTATGGACATTGTGGTAGAGTATTAAATTGAACTGGGCAAATTTGAAAGTATTAGGCAGGAATGAAGGAGAGTTAATTGGGAACAGCAGTTTTTTTTGGGTAAGTTCACATCTGACATGTGGAGGGTGTTTAAAGACCAACTGTACAGAGTACAGGACAGTTATATTCCAGTAAGAAGGAAGGACAGAGATGGCATGGTAACAGAATCTTGAATGTCAAGAGAGGTTGTGAATTTAGTCAAGAAAAAAATGGAAAGGTATGCAATGCCCAGGAAGCTAGAATCAATCGGAGCCCTTGAGGATTATAAGGAAGCCAAAAAATAAATTGAAGGGAATTAAAAAAACAAGGAGGGGCCATGAAAAGTCCTTTGCAAATAGGATTAAAGATAATCCCAAGGCATTCTATACATACACCAAGATAAAGAGGATAACTAGGGAGATGGTAGGACCACTCAAGCATAAAGGAGGGAGTATTTGCTTGGATGTGGAGGTTGAGATACTTAATGAGTACTTTACATCAGTATTTCCATGGAGAAGGATGTGGAGGGTAAGGGAGATCAGTATGAGAGTATTGATATGCTAGGACATTTTGACGTAAAAGAGGAGGTAGTGTTGTGTCTCTTAAAAAGAACATTAAGGTAGATAAGTCCACAGAGCTTGATGGGATATACCCCAGGTTATTTAGAGGGGCAAAATATTGCTGGGGTCTTGACCAGTATCTTCGTGTTCAATCTAGCCACATGCAGGAAACCAAAGGATTGGCGAGTAGCTAATGTTGTTCTATTATTCAAGAAGGGAACCAGGGATAATCCTGGAAGCTATAGACCGGTGAGTCTCATGTCAGTGAACATTGAACACAGAACAGTACAGCACATTACAGGCCCTTCGGCCCACAATGTTGTGCCGACTGTCAAACCCTGCCTCCCATATAACCCCCCCACCTTAAATTCCTTCATATACCTGTCTAGTAGTCTCTTAAACTTCACTAGTGTATCTACCTCCACCTCTGACTCAGGCAGTGCATTCCACGTACCAACCGCTCTCTGAGTAAAAGACCTTCCTGTAATATCCTCCTTGAACTTCCCACCCTTTACCTTAAAGCCATGTTCTCTTGTATTGAGCAGTGGTGCCCTGGGGAAGAGGTGTGGCTATCCACTCTATCTATTCCTCTTATTTTCTTGTACACCTCTATCATGTCTCCTCTCATCATCCTTCTCTCCAAAGAGTAAAGTCCTAGCTCCCTTAATCTCTGATCTTAATGCATACTCTCTAAACCAGGCAGCATCCTGGTAAATCTCCTCTGTACCCTTTCCAATGCTTCCACATCCTTCCTATAGTGAGGCGACCAGAACTGGACACAGTACTCCAAGTGTGGCCTAACCGGAGTTTTATAGAGCTGCATCATTACATCGTGACTCTTAAACTCTACCCCTCGACTTATGAAAGCTAACACCCCATAAGCTTTCTTAACTACCCTATCTACCTGTGAGGCAACTTTCAGGAATCTGTGGACATGTACCCCTGGATCCCTCTGCTCCTCCACACTACCAAGTATCCTGCCATTTACTTTGTACCCTGCCTTGGAGCTTGTCCTTCCAAAGTGTACCACCTCACTTCTCCAGGTTGAACTCCATCTGCCACTTCTCAGCCCACTTCTGCATCCTATCAATGTCTCTCTGCAATCTTTGACAATCCTGTACACCATCTACAACAAAACCAACCTTTGTGTCGTCTGCAAACTTGCCAATCCACCCTTCTACTCCCACATCCAGGTCATTAATAAAAATCACGAAAAGTAGAGATCCCAGAACAGATCCTTGTGGGACACCACTAGTCACAATCCTCCAATCTGAATGTGCTTCCTCCGCCACGATCCTCTGCCTTCTGCAGGCAAGCCAATTCTGAATCCACCTGGCCAAACTTCCCTGGATCCCATGCCTTCTGACTTTCTGAATAAGCCTACCATGTGGAACCTTGTCAAATGCCTTACTAAAATCCATATAGATCACATCCACTGCACTTCCGTCATCTATATGCCTGGTCACCTCCTCAGAGAACTCTATCAGGCTGGTTAGACACGATCTGCCCTTCACAAAGCCATGCTGACTGTCCCTGATCAGACCATGATTCTCTAAATGCCCAGAGATCCTATCTCTAACAATCCTTTTCAGCAGCCTTCCCACCACAGATGTAAGGCTCACTGGTCTATAATTACCCAGACTATCCCTACTACCTTTTTTGAACAAGGGGACAACATTCGCCTCCCTCCAATCCTCCGGTACCATTCCCATGGACAACGAGGACATAAAGATCCAAGCCAGAGGCGCAGCAATCTCTTCTCTCGCCTCGTGGAGCAGCCTGGGGAATATTCCGTCAGGCCCCAGGGACTTATCCGTCCTAATGTATTTTAACAACTCCAACACCTCCTCTCCCTTAATATCAACATGCTCCAGAACATCTACTTCACTCATATTGTCCTCACCATCATCGTTCCCTCTCATTGGTGAATACCGAGGAGAAGTATTCATTGAGGACCTCGCTCACTTCCACAGCCTCCAGGCACATCTTCCCACCTTTATCTCTAATCGGTCCTACCTTCACTCCTGTCATCCTTTTTTTCTTCACATAATTGAAGAATGCCTTGGGGTTTCCCTTTACCCTACTCGCCAAGGCCTTCTCATGCCCCCTTCTTGCTCTTCTCAGCCTCTCAGCTCCTTTGTTGCTTCCCTATATTCCTCAATAGACCCTTCTGATCCTTGCTTCCTAAACCTCATGTCTACTGCCTTCTTCCACCTGACTAGATTTTCCACCTCACTTGCCACCCATAGTTCCTTCACCCTACCATTCTTTATCTTCCTCACCGGGACAAATTTATCCCCAACATCCTGCAAGAGATCTCTAAACATCGACCACATGTCCATAGTACATTTCCCTGCAAAAACATCATCCCAGTTCACACCCGCAAGTTCTAGCCTTATAGCCTCATAACTTGCCCTTCCCCAATTAAAAATTTTCGTGTTCTCTCTGATTCTATCCTTTTCCATGATAATGCTAAAGGCCAGGGAGCGGTGGTCACTGTCCCCCAGATGCTCATCCACTGAGAGATCTGTGACCAGACCCGGTTCATTACCTAGTACTAGATCTAATATGGCATTCTCCCTAGTCAGCCTGTCCACATACTGTGACAGGAATCCGTCCTGGACACACTTAACAAACTCTGCCCCATCTAAACCCTTGGAACTAATCAGGTGCCAATCAATATTAGGAAAGTTAAAGTCACTCATGATAACAACCCTGTTATTTTTGCACTTTTCCAAAATCTGCCTCCCAATCTGCTCCTCTGTATCTCTGCTGCTACCAGGGGCCTATAGAATACCCCCAATAGAGTAACTGCTCCCTTCCTGTTCCTAACTTCCACCCATAGTGACTCAAAAGAGGATCCTGCTACATTACACACCCTTTCTGTAGCTGTAATAGTATCCCTGACCTGTAATGCCACCCCTCCTCCCCTTTTTCCACCCTCTCTATCCCTTTTAAAGCACTGAAATCCAGGAATGTTGAGAATCCATTCCTGCCCTGGTGCCAGCCAAGTCTCTGTAATGGCCACCACATCATAATTCCATGTATGTATCCAAGCTGTCAGTTCATCACCTTTGTTCCTGATGCTTCTTGCATTGAAGTACACACATTTCAGCCCTTCCACCTTACTGTCTTTACACCATTTATTCTGCTTCTCTTTCCTCAAAGCCTCTCTGTATGTTAGATCTGGCTTTACTCCATGCATTTCTTTCACTGCTCTATCACCCTGGGTCCCATCCCCTTGTGAATTAGTTTAAACCCTCCCGAACTATGCCAGCGAACCTACCTGCAAGGATATTGCTCCCCCTCGAGTTCAGGTGCAACCCATCCAATCTGTACAGGTCCCACCTTCCCCAGAAGAGATCCCAATGATCTAAAAATCTAAAACCCTGCTCCCTGCACCAACTCCTCAGCCACACATTCAACTGCCATCGCCTCCAATTCTTACCATCACTGTCACATAGCACTGGCAGCAATCCTGAGAACACCACCCTTGAGGTCCTGTTCTTCAGTCTTCTGCCTAGTTCCTGAAACTCACATTTCAGGACCTCATCCCTTTTCTTGCCTATGTCATTGGTCCCAACATGTATTACAACTTCTGGTTGCTTTCCCTCTCGCACCAGAATACCTGTATCTCTGCCACACCCAGTCAGAGACATCTGCTTTGCTTGCGCTATCCCTCTATTTATCTGTTTGAGCTTTTCAAAATGCTTGGTCACCTGACCTCGATTGCCCAATCAGCTGCTTTCTGCTGAGTCTGAGCTATTCAAATCTCGATTGTCTAATCAACGGCTTTCTGCTGATCTATTCAAACCTTGATTGACTTGATTGCACAGACCAACTGCCAAAATTTCTCGAGGCAAAGCCTCAAAGCTCCACTCCTTCACTGGCCGCTTTCCACAGGCTGCTTCGCTTGAGCTATCCCTCTATTTATCTGTTTGAGATTTTCAAAATGCTTGGTCACCTGACCTTGATTGCCCAATCAGCTGCTTTCTGCAGTGATAGAGAAGTTACTAGAGAGTATTTTAGGGATAGACTTTATGAACATTTGGAAAACCATAGCCTAGTTAGGGAGAGCCAATGTGGCTTTGTGTGGAGTAAGTTGTGTCTTACTAACTTGATTAAGTTTTTTGATGAGATGGCATGGGTGATTGATGAACATAGAGCTGTGGATATTGTCTACAAGGATTTTAGTAAGGCATTTGACCAGGTCCCTCATTGGATGCTTACCCAGAAGATTAAGATGCATGGGATCCATGGTGAGTTGACCATTTGTATTCAGAGCTGGCTTGGCTATAGAAGACAGGGTAATGGTCGAAGGAACTTATTCTAGCTGGAGGTCTGTGATTGATGTTGTTCTGCAGGGATCTCCACTGATATCTCTGCTGTTTGTAATGAATGTAAATAACCTGGATGAAAACGTAGATGGATGGGCTAATAAATTTGCAGATGGTGTTGTGGATAGTGTAGAAGACTGGCAAAAAATTACTATGGGATATAGGTCAGTTGCAGATATGGACAAAGAAATGGCAGATGGAGTTTAACCCTGCCAAATATGAAGAGTTGCACCTTGATAGGTCAAATGTAAAGAGACAGGACACCGTTAAGGGCAAGATCATTAACAGTGTTGGATGAGCAGAGGGATCTTGGGGGTCCAAGTTTATAGTTCCCTGAAAGTGATTACACAGGTTGATTCTGTGTTGAAGAAGGCATGTGGCATGCTTGCCTTTATTAGTTGAGGCATTGAGTTCAGAAGTTAGGAAGTTGCGTTGCAGCTTTGTAAAACTCTAGTTAAGCTGCATCTGGAGTTTTACTGTTCTGGTCACCCCATTACAGGAGGAATGTGGAAGCTTTGGAGAGGGTGCAGAAGAGGTTTACTAGGATGTTGCGTACATTAGACGGCATGGGCTATAATGAGAGGTTGGTTATTTTGTAGCGGCAGAGACTAGGGGAGATCTGATAGAGGTTTATAAGATTATAAAAGGCATCGATAGAGTAGACAGACAATATGTTTCTCCAAGGGTTGAAAAGTCTCATACCAGAGGGCATGTATTTAAGTGAGAGGGGGTAATTTCAAAGGAGATGTGAGGGGCCTATTTTTTACAAAGAGAATAGCTAGTGCCTGGAATATGCTGCTTGCGGTGGTGGTATAGGAAGAAGCATTAGAGACTTTTGAGGGATGTTTAGATGGGCAACATGAATATGAGGAAAATGGAAGGATACAGATGCAGACATCCCACCTCTCCTGGAAGTTCCGGGAATCTCCCGCATATTAATAGTGGCTCCCTGATGCCCACAAATTATATACAATGTCCCGGAAATTGATTTTTTTGAGAGTGAGCGTGAGAGAATGAGCGAGAAAGAGCGAGCGCAAGAGCAAGAAAGCAAGCGCGAGTGAGAGCGACCACAAGAGAGAGAGAGCAAGAACGAGAAAGCAAGCGGGCGCGCGCGAGAGAGAGTGAGAAAGTGCGTGCGAGAGAGAGCGAGAAAGTGCGTGAGAGAGAGAGCGAGAAAGTGCGTGCGAGAGAGAGCGAGAAAGCAAGCGCGAGAGAGCGAGCGCGAGTGAGGGTGACCGAGAGCGAGAGCAAGAGCAAGAGAGTTCCAAAAAAAGTCAAGAGTGGCAGAGTGTTCCAAAAAAAAGAAAATATAAAACGTACGTCACCCCAGACTACACTAAAGTGTACCCCTGCCTAATAGGGGTCAAAATAATGTCAGTGTTGCTTGCTGCACTGTTTGCAACAGTGACTTTTCTATTGCCCATGGTGGGTTAAGACTGTAAAAGACATGTTGAGGTGAGTTTAACAGGTGTCATTCGTTCATTAGCATAGCTAACGTTATTTAAACTAGCTGGCTAGCTGCTAAGGAGCTACTCTAGTGCAGACATCCCACCCCCCCCGGAAGTCTCGGGAGTCTCCCGCAAATTTATGGCGCTACCACCCTGAAATGAGTTTTTGCAGGGTGGGATGTCTGCCGACATTGTGTAGGCAGAAGAGATTGGTTTGTCATTTAATTACTAATTTGATTGGTTTGGCACAATATTGTGGACTGAAGGGCCTTTTCCTATGTTGTACTGTTCTGTATTCTCTGTATACAGTATTCTTGAAGCTCATGCAGAGTGCACAATGCACATTTGATACTTAAACTATTGGGGTTTTGCATGCTGGGAAACTTGCTCTTGGCATTCAGTTAGGCACAGAAGTAAGCACTTTAGTTTGGTGACTCAGTAATAAATGGGCAGAGTGGAAACGAAATGTCAGTTACGTCCATCTCTGTAAGTAACCATTTCTGTTTTGTTTTAGGTTATCTGATGTATGAATTTAATCAGTTCTGGTTCAAGGAGCAGCCATCTAGCATTATGGAATTCAACTACTATAGAGAACAATTTCACAAAAGGGTAAAAGAGCTCTTGATAGATCCCCACACAGTCCTTACCCTGAAAACAAATGGACAGTAAAATGCACGAAACCCATAAAATACCACTTAGCATTAATTGAGCAAAGTGAGTTTAAGCGGTGGATATGTGCAGTGGATTTGTTTCTTTTAAACAGAAACGTATCAACATTTTGTGACGGAAATTTAGAATAAGTCCTTTATCAAAAAGCATACATTAAAATTGTCTCAAGGTGCCTTGCGTTTGGTAGCACAGATATCGGTAATTTATTTATGGTATGATTCAAACTACGGTAATGGAACTGGTAAGCATATTAAAAGAAGTACTGATATGTATCTAAATTTGAGTGATTTTTCAGTTTTAACTTTAGAGGACAGCCTGTTAACAATAAATCCATTTAGTATTATTACAGTTTCCTTTGCTGTTAATGCAGAGGCTTCATAAGTATGTCTAAAATTGTTGTTACTAATTTCTAACTTTGTTTTACTGCATTAAAATAACCTGGGCATATTTCGGCTAATTATAAGACTGATATCAATGAGAACAAAGTTTTTTTAGATTTCTTGTATGAAATTTTCAGTTGAGGTTATTGTTTTAGAAATGATTCTGTGTTTTTCACAATTAAAATTACACACAGAATTGGATGGAAAATGGGTGGCTTGTTAAACCCCACCAGGGCATTTCCATCTAGCTTGTGAACATATATATGCTGTAAATCTAAGTTTTCCAGCAACAATAATTGGTTTTAATCTGACGGATGTTTATTTTGAAAAATCCTGTGCATTGCAGATAAATTTATAAATTAACCTTTGCATTGGAGCAATTTTAGCTGACAATTACACAGAGCTGTGACCAAGTTCAAGTTGTTGACAATCTTGCTTGTATAATTGTGATGGTCCTCAAAAAATAAGAACTTGTTATCACTTTTGTCACATTGTGAGAAATGATAATAGCACTCACCACCACTCTCCACAAAGACAAATTAAGAACACCAAAGAAAATAATTTCTGGTTGTTGTTAGAGATTTTGAAGGGGCACAAGAAAAATGTAAGTTATGTCTTTTTTTTAAATTTTGAGCCTCATCTCACTCAGGATGGCAGCAGCAGGTGATATTTTTTCATACACCTTTCCTGCTTTTTATTGAGGAATGCTTATTGGTGTATCACCCTCAGTCGGATGTTTTGTATTTATTACTGGTGTGATTAACCTAGATAATACATTTATACTTGAACGTTGATTAGTTTATTGAATGAGATACTTCCTACCATCAAAAGATGCTCTGTTTAAAGTTTATATAGATTTGTACCAGATGGCTTCCCATATAAGTGTAAAAGTAGAACTTATTTTATGAACTTTTGCTCAATTAAAATTGTATCTGCAACAGCAAAGTGTATGTGGTATTTGTTCTGTATTTTTTTACACTGCAGTTTGAGATTTACTCATGCAGATCTGATTTTTGCATATTTAAAAAGTAATGTTACAACTTCAAGGACACTAAATGCCATGGGCAAGAAAAACGTTTTTGCACCAGTTCCTTTGATGAAGTAATGACCTTTCTGGAATTTGTTTCAGAGTACTTAGAAACATAGAAACATAGAAAACATACAGCACAATACAGGCCCTTCGGCCCACAAAGCTGTGCCAAACATGTCCCTACCTTAGAACTACCTAGGCTTTATCCATAGCCTTCTATTTTTCTAAGCTCCAGGCGTCTCTTAAAAGACCATAGTGTTTCCACCTCCACCACCACCGCCGGCAGCCCATTCCACGCACTCACCACTCTCTGCGTTTTATTAAAAAAACAACAACAACTTACCCCTGACATCTCTGTACCTACTTCCAAGCACCTTAAAACTATGCCCTCTCGTGCTAGCCATTTCAGCCCTGGGGTAAAGCCTCTGACTATTCACATGATCGATGCCTCTCATTATCTTGTACACCTCTATCAGGTCACGTGTTTTTCATCCTCCGTCGCTCCAAGGAGAAAAGGCTGAGTTCACTCAATCTATTCTCCCCAATCCAGGCAACATCCTTGTAAATCTCCTCTGCACCCTTTCTATGGTTTCCACGTCCTTCCTGTAGTGAGGCAACCAGAATTGAGCACAGTACTCCAAGTGGGGTCTGACTGCAACATTACCTCTCGGCTCTTAAACTCAATCCCATGATTGATGAGGGCCAATGCACCGTATGCCTTCTTAACCACAGAGTCAACCTGCGTAGCAGCTTTGAATGACTTAGACCTCCTTTTTGTAATTTTTACAGTTAATAACTGCAGATTGCCAAATTTATGGTGATTGTTATTTTTTATAATGTTAAGTCTATCCTTATTACTTTATGAATCCTACTGTTTTGTTTAATTTCTCGAGTTTGCACCATTTCTACAGTTGAAGGAGTCAATGCTGAATTGATGGGATATGGGTGGATGGCCACAAAACTTTGGCTGATAAGTATTGATATTTTTGGTGAACTTTTCTAGGCATTCTCCCCTGCAAGTATTCTTAATTTTATTTCTCATAATTCATTGCCTTTAACCTTTTTGGTATGTTTTCAACAGGAAATGGCAAGTTTTTGCATAGGGTTATACAGCAGGGAACAACTTATGCAGACCAAGGTGTCTATGTTATGTGAATCCCATAGCATTTGGCCCATATCCTATTAACCAGGAGTTCCCAACCTGGGGTCCATGGATCTCTCCGGTAATGATAGGGGTCTATGGCATAAAGAAAAGGCTGGGAATCCCGACTCTATAAACACTTCCTATTGATGTCACTTGCTGTCCAAATGTTTTTTTGAACATTGCAACTGCATCTATTTTGACCACTTCCTCTGCACTGTATTTCAGTTACCCACCACATTTTATATAGGGAAAAAAGCTGCCCTCAAATAACATTTAAATCTTACCTCTCTGGCATTAAGTTCTGCCCTCTGGTCATAAACCCTCCTACCCTGGCTATCCCGGGGGGGGGGGAGAAAAGATTATCAGCCCTGTCTATTCCCCCCATTAGTTCTATAACGCTCTATAAGGTCACCACTTTGCTTCCTTCTTCCTTCGCTGCAGGGAAAACAGCCTCTCCGACCTCTCTTTTTAGAACTCCAGTCCAGGCAATATTCTCAAGGATTTTTTTGCAGCCACTATCTTAATCACATCCTCGAAGTTCAAAGTAAATTTATTATCAAAGTACATCTATGTCAACATATACAACCCTGAGATTCATTTTCCTGCAGGCATACTCAAAAAATCTATAATCTAATAATAGCCAAAATAGAATTAATGAAAGACAGACCCAACTGGGTATTCAACCAATGTGCAAAAGACAACAAACTGGGCAAATACAAAAAGAAAGAAATAATAATAAATAAATAAGCAATAAATATTGAAAACATGAGATGGGGAGTCCTTGAAAATGGGTCCATAGGTTGTGGGAACATTTCAGTGATGGGGCAAGTGAAGTTATACCCTTTGGTTCAAGAGCCTGATGGTTGAAGAATAATAACTGTTCTTGAACCTGTTGGTGTGAGTCTGGGGCTCCTGTACCTTTTTCCTGATGGCAGCAGCGAGAAGAGAGCATAATCTGGGTGGTGGGGGTCCCTAATAATGACTGCTTTCCTATGACAATGCTCCGAGTAGAAGTGCTCAATGGTGGGAATGGCTCTACCCGTGATGGACTGGGCCGTGTCCACTACTTTTTAATAGGATTTTCCTTTCAGGGGTATTGGTGTTTCCATTATCAGGCTGTGATGTAGACCGTCGAGGTACTCTACACCACACATCTATAGAAGTTGGTCAATCCTTTCTCATAACATAGCAACCAGAACTACACATAGTATGTCAAGTGTGAGGTCCCAACTTCTATACTCAATGTCTTGGACTACGAAGGCAGTCGTTAACCATATGTGGCCTTCACCACTCTCATCTACCTGTGCCGCTACTTTCAGGGAGCTACATACTTGTAACTCAAGATCCTTCTATTCAAACACACTCCCCATGGTTCACCCATTCACTTTGTATCCAGTCTGGGCCTGGTTTACTCATGGGTTTCAATTATATGCTTACTGTATAAATTAATTTATGTCAAATGGACTACATTTGTTAAACGTCGCCATCTATTTTTCTCTCTCCTGTTGATAATAGTTCTGCCGAATGTTGTGAGACATTTGAATTTTATTTCCTTTGATATTGAACCTGTTCAATCCTGCCACTGCCTGTAAGGAGTTTGTACATTCTTCCTGTGACCGCATGGATTTCCTCCGGGTGCTTGGGTTTCCTCCCACAGTCCAAAGATATACTGGTTGGTAGGCTAATTGATCATTGGAAATTTTCCCATGATTAGGCTAGGATTAAATCAGAAGTTGCTGGGTGGTGCAGAAGGGCCTACTCCAAGCTGTATCCCAATATATAAATTTAAAAATCAGCATAAATTGCATGCTTTTAACACCCAATTGTTTCAAGTGTTTAAGAAGGTTAGCAATACAAGCCTACAGGTGAGTCAGCATGACATCTGTATTGGGAAAATTACTGGAGTGAATTTTGAGGAACAGGATATATCAGCATTTGGATAGAGAGTCTGAATAGTCGGAGTTGTCATGGCTTTGTGTGTGGAAAGTTGGGCTTGATGAGTCTTTTGGAGCTTTGAAGAGGGAACCAATAAGGTAGATGAGGGTAGGGTAGTAGATGTTGTCTATTTGGATTTGAGCAAGGCTTTCAACAAAGTAACACATGATAGGCTGGTCTTAGAAGTTAGGTCCTATGGAATCCAGGGAGAACTAGTCACCAGGGATTCAAAATTGGCTCAGAGGTCCGAAACAAGGTTGTTTCTTTGAATGAAGACTGGTGACTGGTGGTATGCCATAGGGTTAGGTGTTGGAACCCTTATTCTTATGATTTGGGTGACATTGCACAAAGCTTGATCAGTAAGTCTGTGGATAACACAAAATTAAGAGGTATTGTTAATAGTGAAGAAAATTATTATAGATTATAAGCAGATCTTAATCAGTTAGGGAAGTAGGCTGATGGATGCAAATGGATGGCTATAAGTGTAAGTGATGCATTATTGAAAGTCATACCAGCATAGGACATATACTATGAATGTCAGAGCACAAGGGAGTGTAATGCAACAGAGTGACCTAGGAGTACAAGTGTGTAGTTCATTGAACGTGGCATTACAGGTAAATAGGGTGGCAGTAAAGACTTTTAACATGCTGGCCTTCATCATTCAGGGCACCGAGTGCAGGAGGTGGGATGCTATGTTGCATTTGTGTGTCATTGGTGAGGCTGCAATTGGAGTATTGTATACAGTTTTGGTTGTCCTGTTGGATGTGGATAAGCTGGAAAGGGTGCAGAAAGACTTGCAAGGATATTACTAGCACTAGAGGGCCTGAGTTATAGGGAGACGTTGGCCAGGCTATGTCTTTATTCCCTGCAGTACAGGAGAGTATGGGGTTACCTTATAGAGGTTTATAAAATCATGCGGTGCGTAGATCAGGTGGATGATGGCATTCTTTACTCTGTGGTGGGGAAGTGCCACAGATCTGGAGTGAGAGGGTAAGATTTAAAAGTGACTTAGGGGCATCTTTTTCCAAATAGGGTGGTGAGTATATGGAGTAACCTGCCAGAGGAAGTGGTTGAGATGAGTATAATAGTGGTATTTAAAAACTGCTCGGATAGGTGCATTATGGGGTGGGGCTTATAAAAGAATATGGCTCTAACACAGCAGGCTGAGAGAATGATGTTCTGCTGTTTATCTCACCATTACCGTTGAATGTTTAGCTTTTGACCATTTGTGGTATTCATAAGACATTACCAGAATCATTTGTAAATAACATGATTTATTATGAAGGTAATGTACCTCAACAATATGCTAGCTGAAACTTTTAAAATATGATGCTTTGTATTTTAGAACCATAGAACCATAGAAACTACAGCACAGAAACAGGCCCTTTGGCCCTTCTTGGCTGTGCCGAACCATTTTCTGCCTAGTCCCACTGACCTGCACACGGACCATATCCCTCCATACACCTCCCATCCATGTACCTGTCCAATTTATTCTTAAATGTTAAAAAAGAACCCGCATTTACCACCTCGTCTGGCAACTCATTCCATACTCCCACCACTCTCTGTGTGAAGAAGCCCCCCCTAATGTTCCCTTTAAACTTTTCCCCCCTCACCCTTAACCCATGTCCTCTGGTTTTTTTCTCCCCTTGCCTCAGTGGAAAAAGCCTGCTTGCATTCACTCTATCTATACCCATCATAATTTTATATACCTCTATCAAATCTCCCCTCATTCTTCTACGCTCCAGGGAATAAAGTCCTAACCTATTCAACCTTTCTCTGTAACTGAGTTTCTCAAGTCCCGGCAACATCCTTGTAAACCTTCTCTGCACTCTTTCAACTTTATTTATATCCTTCCTGTAATTTGGTGACCAAAACTGAACACAATACTCCAGATTCGGCCTCACCAATGCCTTATACAACCTCATCATAACATTCCAGCTCTTAAACTCAATACTTCGATTAATAAAGGCCAATGTACCAAAAGCTCTCTTTACGACCCTATCTACCTGTGACGACACTTTTAGGGAATTTTGTATCTGTATTCCCAGATCCCTCTGTTCCACTGCACTCCTCAGTGCCTTACCATTAACCCTGTATGTTCTACGTTGGTTTGTCCTTCCAATGTGCAATACCTCACACTTGTCAGTATTAAACTCCATCTGCCATTTTTCAGCCCATTTTTCCAGCTGGTCCAAGTCCCTCTGCAGGCTCTGAAAACCTTCCTCACTGTCTACTACACCTCCAATCTTTGTATCATCAGCAAACTTGCTGATCCAATTTACCACATTATCATCCAGGTCATTGATACAGATGACAAATAACAATGGACCCAGCACTGATCCCTGTGGCACACCACTAGTCACAGGCCTCCACTCAGAGAAGCAATTCTCTACCACCACTCTCTGGCTTCTTCCATCGAGCCAATGTCTAATCCAATTTACCACCTCTCCATGTATACCTAGCTACTGAATTTTCCTAACTAACCTCCCATGCGGGACCTTGTCAAAGGCCTTACTGAAGTCCATGTAGACAATATCCACTGCCTTCCCTTCATCCACTTTCCTGGTAACCTCCTCGAAAAACTCCAATAGATTGGTCAAACATGACCTACCACGCACAAAGCCATGTTGACTGTCCCTAATAAGCCCCTGTCTATCCAAATGCTTGTAGATTCTGTCTCTTAGTACTCCTTCCAATAACTTACCTACTACTGACGTTAAACTCACCGGCCTATAATTTCCCGGATTACTTTTCGATCCTTTTTTAAACAACGGAACAACATGAGCCACTCTCCAATCCTCCGGCACTTTTCCCGTAGACAGCGACATTTTAAATACTTCTGCCAGGGCCCCCGCAATTTCAACACTAGTCTCCTTCAAGGTCTGAGGGAACACTCTCAGGTCCCGGGGATTTATCCACTTTAATTTTCCTCAAGACAGCAAGCACCTCCTCCTTTTCAATCTGTACAGTTTCCATGGTCTCACTACTTGATTCCCTCAATTCCATAGATTTCATGCCAGCTTCCTTAGTAAATACAGATGCAGAAAACCTATTTAAGATCTCCCCCATTTCCTTTGGTTCCGCACAAAGCCGACCACTCTGATCTTCAAGAGTTGTACTTGTTAGAAATGAAATAATTTTAGAATCTTGGAAGTATTTCTTTCATAATTTGATAGGCAATTTATAGATGTTCAGTAACAACCCAGATTGCTATATGTCATATGATTCTAGTTTTCAATACTACGCTGCATTTATATAGCAGTTTAACATTGAAAATGATCTAGTTTTGCAGTAATATGTCACATGAAGAAATAGTAAGTTATGTTAAGTTTAATCAAAGAATAGGGTTTAAATGGCTTCTTAGAAGAGTTCACGGCAAAAGCAAATCCATAGCATTAATACCTTGGCAAATGAAAATAAGCTTACTAAATATGGAGAACTTAAGATATGGGATGCACAAGGAACAGTATTAATAAACAGAAAATCTCAGGGCTTATTCGCCTGGAGGTTGTTACAGGGATGGAGAGGTCATGGAAGGCCTAGGAACAAGGAAAACAATTTTAAAATAAATGAATCAGTAACTGGTGCACATCAGCAAAAACAGTGATAGAGGATTTGTTACTAAATTAGGTTACAGGAAGCAGTGTTCTATTTTCAAATGTAGAAGTTTGGAAGATCCGTGGCTAGAGATAATGTAAGCATGGGTGGAAGTTTCAGTGGCAAATGATTTGAGGGAAGTCGTGGAGTGAGTGACAGGCAGTTGTTTTGCCAATGGCATGATTATTTATTCGATGATTATCTCAGCCAATAAGGACAACCAGATTGAGAAAGATTTTTAGCATACCAATAGACCGTGACAGATCAACATATGAAATCCAGAATTTGAATCTAACTAAAAACATTAAATACCCAGTATATACTTCAGACTAAGGATTTCCATGGACCAGCAGTGCTTAAAATGATGTCATAGTAGATCAAAATATAGATTTATATATTAATGAGATCCTTTACAATTTCATACACAATCAGTTAATACTGATGACATGTACACCTTAATAGATCAAAGATCTAAGTGTTCTATCCTTGTGATATAATTTTGAGTAAAATGTGATCAAGAGTGACTCAATCAATGGATGTGATGAATAGCCAGTCTGTTTTATTACAAGTTTCCTATTTTTTGTGCAATAACAAATGCGCAGTGACAACAACTATCATGATGGACATATTAACCGTTCATATACAATAATGCAAAAGAATTAGGTTTTAATTTATTTCTCTCTAAATGTAACATGAAAGGTAATATATAGCTTCTTTTAAAATGTGTTTTTATTAAAACAAATCTATATTAACATTATCAAATAAATAAAACACTTAATGATGGCTAACCAAAATTCAACTCAAGCTAACTGCAATGGCCTGATGATAGGATTGAAATTAACTTTCAAACTATGTATTCAATATTTCAAACTTTTCAAATTGTGAAATCAGTAGTAAAGTGCATTTTACAGTTTTTTATAGAAATTAAAACATATTGAATAGGTTTTTTCAACTTATACGGCATATAAAGTGAAGTATTTAATTTTGTCCAGTCAGTCATTGTTTAAAATTGTGTTAGCATAAATATGCTTTTAAGTATTTCCAGTCATAGTGATATAATAGAATAAGATCAAAAGAATAAAAACAGGAATTACTGGAAACAGCAGGTCAAGGCAGCATTTGTGGGAAGACTTAGTATTTCACGTTGAAGACCTCTTGTCCACTTGTGTTTATTTCTGACTTCCAACATCTGCTTTTTTAAATTTTCAAAATGAAAGAAATGCTGTTCATAGAAGTACATTTCATCCAGTGCTGAAGATGTTCATGTTATAGTGACACCAGTTCTCCATGCTCATGGACAGTACTTCTGTGAGCTCGGTGAAGTTCAAAATGGTCCATAAAAGTCATTGTTATGAACAAGCTTAGCTTTCTCTGGCCAACATCATTGCCCTCTTAAGCTGTTCATAGGATACAAACATTACCACATTCCAGGAACCAAGACGTAGAAAAGAGGGCGTAAACCTGCCAGGGAAAAAAATTACAATGAATTCACTGTATGGAGTGATAGATGAGCATAGGATTAGAAAATAAATGACCCCTACAGTTCTCCTAATTTTCAAGCAGGATAAGGATAAAGACAACATAATGGCAATGTATTTATGAAGGAAAGAACCACACATTTTTAAAATAAAAATGCACAAAAAATTATACAGCCAAAAAATGGGATATTTATAAGGTGATCAAAAAAATAAGACCACTGACAATGACAAAGAATACATGTTGTAAATTGTTAAAGAAGGTTACAAAAATTAGAAGAAACAGGTAGAGGAACCTACAAACAGATGTAATATTATGTAAAGGTGTTAAAAATGAACTTTTACATTCCTGTTTCTGCAACTCTCCCAAAAGAAACGCTATGTCAATTGAAGATTTTAAAGGTTTTGTACTTGTTAATTACTGTAAAGAGAGAAGCTTTTGGCATAAATGGTCAGTCCTTTTGTTTATCTGAGATGGGCAGAGGACTGGTGGACAAGTTTTTGGAGTGGTGCGGGAGGAATCACTTGCTCTTGAATGCGGCAAAAACCATGGACATGGTGATTGATTTTAGGAGGAAGAAGACTGTCATGAGTCCTGTATACATTTGGGAGAAGAATTTGTGGTTGTGGAGGAGAACAAATACTTGGGTGTTCACCTCAACAACAGACTTGACTGGAAAACCAACACCATGGCTGTTTATAAGAAGGGGATGAGCAGACTCAATTTTCTGATGAAGCTCAGATCCTTCGATGTGTGCAGCAGGATGTTGGAGATCTTTTGCCAGTCTGTTGTAGCGAGTGCAGTCTTCTTTTCTGCTTTATGTAGGGGGAGCCACATTGGTGCTGGTGATACAAAAAGACTAAATAAACTCTTCAAAAAGGGTGGATCCATCCTTGGCTACAACCTGGACTCTTGAGTTAATGGTGGAGAGGAGGTCACTAAGCAAACTGTTACCCATTATGGACAGTCTGGCACATCCTCTCCAATCTACTGAATAAGCAGCAGAGCACCCTTTCAAACAGGCTCATTCAGCTCTGCTGTCACAAGGATCGTTACAGAAAATCTTTCCTACCAAATGCAATAAGCATATACAATAGTTTATCTCCGTAACCGGAGAACACACATCATAGTACAATAGTCTCTGCTTTATTATTCCGTACATTATCATTGCATATTATTGCACATCAGTACATTATTATTGTGTTTATTATTATTCTATGTTTTATTATTAAGTCTGTACATTGCTAAGTGTGTTTTTAAATGTGTGTTTTTGCTGCTGTAGTGAAAGAATTTCCCACTTGGGATCAATAAATGCTTATTATTTTTGTTATTATTATTATTATGATCCACTTAAGACTCTTCCCATGTTAGTTCATTTCCTGTCAACAAATCTTTCTGTTCCTTTCTCCTTCAAACTTATCTAATGTTGCCTTAAATGCAGTGTGCACTTTGCATTAAGTGCTCCAAGTAACAGGAAGTTTCATATCTAATTTCAAAATTCTCCAACTCCTATTAAGTTGACCCGAAACTATCATATACTTATTGCCCCAAGTACTTAGTCTTATATTTCCTACAGAAAAATAGCCCAATTTGTTCAGATGTTTTATTTCTTGACGGTTACAGCTATTGTTTCTTGCATCATCGCAATTTTACCTTTGCATGGGCAAGGACATTGGGGTGTGGAATTAAGCTGAATAATGGAACTGGCCCAAGGAACTCTTAATGGAGAAGGTCACTTAAAGAAAAAAGTGGGCAGTTAAGATATGAGTAATAAACACAAAATTTTGGAGGATCTCAGCAGGCCAGTCAGCATGTATGGAAGAGAGTAAATGATTGACGTTTCAAGCTGAGACCCTTCAAGACGAAGGGTCCTGATGCTGCCTGGCCTGCCGAGTTCTTCCAGCATTTTGTGTGTATTACTTTGATTTACAGCATCTGCAGATTTTCTTTAGTTAAAATATAAGTTGACATAGGTCAATGGGACTACTGGAATAAAGTTTTGGCACAGACTAGAAGGGCCGAATGGCCTGTTTTGTGTGCTGTAATGTTCTATGGTTCTATGGCTCTGTATAAATTAATAACAAAATATTGGATGGATAATTTGTTTTACCAAGATGTTATCTATTATTGTAGGACAAACTTGAATAGCAGAGTGTTTCAAGTCAAGCAAATCCTCCTTGCCAAATAGTACATGTATGAAGGTACTGAAGGTAAGAAATAGATCTTGGTCATGTGGGAGAACTGCAGATCACTTGAAAGAATCTGCAGCATTAGAAGCAGACAATGCACTGCTGTTTTAAGAGTTCAACAGATATGGAAAAACACATAATCAACAAAAATTGCAATTGTTCACTAATTTGTAAGATCTAACTGCTGGAAACCTAGATGGATTCCGGTATGAGAAAGTTAAAGTTCAGTTGTATACACCCTGCATTTAAATTGCCTATAAGGCTCCTGGGTCCCTATACAAATATTATCAGGAAAAGAAAGGAAAATAAAGAAAAAAAAACAAAAGTAGGAAGATATGCCCTACTGCTAATTAAGTGAATCAAATGTATTTACCCTTTGTAAAAGGCTGTTGGTCCTTCTTTAAACAGCATGGTCTGGGCACAATGGAGCGCACTTCTGTACTGTCCAGGAACAGAGTTCATGTATCTTGTCTTTACTACATCAACAGGAGAAGCCACCACTGTCGTACAAAATCCTGCGCCAAAGGCCGAGATGAAGTGACATGGAAAGTTATCTATAAATTGAGAAAAATATTTTTCAATTTCAGAATCAGATGAAGACATTAAATTAGTTCCAGCTTACACTTTCCAATGTAAAGAATCTGAAGGGTTGTAGTAATGTCTGTGGTACAGTATATCAAGGTTTCTTGATCTTGAAATGTAGAAAATTAGTAGCTCCGCAAAATCATATCAAAAAAATAAAGTGGAATTATAATCATAATTTTTTATGCAAGAGTTCCTGAAGTTAAGATTTGAATCATTTGATAGGTGGATAATTTTACTTACTGATAATAAGGACTATCAACATATTAATACTGTAAGAGACTTTATATTCATATTCATGTTTTGCGGTCTTATCATTAAAGATTTGTATTGATCCAAATCATACAAATAGTTTATCTTCGAAATAGTTACAACCTATAGACATTTAAACACAGACTCTCTGAAATAACTAAGTAACACAGGAAGCATTAAAATTGGAAAGGACGATTGTTCCTGTTAATACTTATGATAACCTTCTCATTTATTATTACATTAAATCAATGTGGGATTGATTATTCATTTAATATTCATTTATTTAATATTAAATACACTACAATTCCAATGATGCTTACAGATTTTTCCCTTCTTTAAATAGAATCCAAAACATAAAATACTTGTTTTTGCTCTAACTGGTATTGAGAGAAGAGTTAATGCAGATTGTTCTCCCCTCATGGATTTCTTCTGGAATGGCTATATTTCTATAAAAGTAGCAGAAAGGACATGCTACCCACTACAAACATAGCATTTACATGTTTTCTAAAATTAGTCAACATCCCAAAATGTAATCCACACATTCACCTTGAACAGTTTGTTTATGAAGCATGCAAGTACACTTTGTACAATGTGATGCACTGTAAGCACTTCTTTGCACTGGTTTAAGAAATGCACAAGCACAGGCGAAAGGGAAAAAAAACATTAACTTTGCCAAAAAGATCAAGGCTGTAAGCCCACCTGTCAACAGTTTGTTCCTCAGAATGGTCTGTTTAATGATGTCATAGGTTACAAGCTCTGAACAGTTGACAATAGCATTTCGAGCAATGTTAGGGAAAGTTCCTAAGGGAAGGCAAACAAGATATGAGTATAACTGAAATACCATCAAATCCATGATAAGGCAGCTAGATGAATTTTGCTGTCATGCTCACCTTTCCAAAGTCCTTGAACTCCCTCCTCTTTGACTATTGATTTATATGCCTGAAGGGTTCCATTGTAACGTCTCTGAACACCCTGAATGTTCCCCTGTGCCTGAAAACGAACTTTAACCACATCCATTGGTTGAGCCAATGCCACGGCAAGCCCTCCTGTAGTGCAAGCTGCCAGTGTGGAGGTACCTATACCGGTATCTGTAGAGAAAGAGGGGATTAATCAGTATTTCACACATCACGCTAGGACCAAGCTATACATAACATGTTTTCTTTTTAACAAACTGTTTCACAGTAAAAAAATCTTTGTGTTTATTCTGTAGCAGATATAATTATAATTGCTTATATTTCATGCATACATTTTATGTTAATCTTTACAAAGGCCAACATCTGTTACATACAAGATGATATAGAGCACCGCCTATTTCAATCATTAAGTATTTTGTACCCTCTAGATATCTGCACATTCACTATTTATGGTTAAATTTTACTGATATTTATGTTCAAATAAATATTATATATTATACTTATGTACAAATAAATAAGTAAGATGTTTAATGTTTAGCAGGCTTCACTGGAAGATATTTGTGTCAACTATCTTCCAGCACAGCTATGTCTATATATACATATGTTCAGTTAACTCTCTTCCACCTGACATGTTTTTTTTTACTTTAAATGAGTAAAAGAGAGGCAAGTGTGGACATCAAACCACTGGAAATTGATGCTGCTGAGGTAGTAATGGGTGACAAAGAAATGACAGATGAGCTGAATAAGTATTTTTTGTCAATCTTCACTGTGGAAGACGCCAGCAGCATGCTGGATATTTGAGTGAGGGCCAAAAGTGAATATATTCATGATTACCTGGACTAGATGGACAACATCCCAGGCTTCTGAAAGAAGTAGCTGAAGAGATGGTGGAGGCATTAGTAGTGAAGTTTTACAAGTATCACTAGATTTTGGAATGGTTTGAGAGTACTGAAAACTGCAAATGGCACTCTACTCATTAAGAAAGGAGGGAAGCAAAAGACAGGAAATTATAAGCAAATTAGCCTGATGAAATTATAGTTGTTAGGAAGATATTGGCAAAGATGTTGTATCCACTCAACATACAAGTTAACCTTTACCGAATCTGACTTCAGCCTATTTTATCGTGTGCTCCCATGCACCCATAGTTGGAAGCACATGATAAAATAGACTGAAGTCAGATTCGTAAAGGTTAACTTGCACGTTGAGTCAGTAGTCAGGAAGGCAAAGGCAGTGTTAGCATTTATTTTAAGAGGACTAGAATATAAAAGCAAGAATGTAATTCTGAAGCTTTATAAGGTATGGGTCAGACCACATTTGGAGTATTGTGAGTGGTTTTGGGCTCCATATCTAAAAGGGATATGCTGGCATTGGAGAAGGTCCAGAGAAGGTTTAGGAGAATGATCTCAAATGAAAGGGTTAACATAAGAAGAGCAGTTGATAGTTATGGGCCTGTACTCACTAGAGTTTAAAAGAATGAGAAGAGATCACATTGAAAACTGCCAAATATTGAAAAGCTTAGATAGAGTAGATTTAGACGCCATGTTTTCAATAGTGAGAGTCTAGATCCAGAGGACACAGCCTCAGAATAGAAGGATGTCCCTTTAGAACAAAGCTGTGGAGAAATTCCTTTAACCTGGGCGCGGTGAATGTGGATGTCATTGTCACAGTCAGTTGTGTGAAGGCCAACTCATTGGGAAGTTAATGAGTTCTTGATTAATAACGGTGTCAAATGTTACAGGAAAATTAATAAATTATGATCGAATGGTGGAGCAGACTCGATGGGCTTAAGGCCTAATTTGCTCCTATGCCTTGTGGTCTAATTTGGACGGCTACAAGCAAGGAGTAAGAGAATATGATATTATTCTGCAGAGAGCTGCTATAGATTTGATGTAATGACCTCCTCGAGCGTCATGGTAATTCTGTGATTACGTGTGCTGTCAGTCGTTTTACTGAGATATTTGTACATGGGTTGTTAATTTTATATTAAAACGTTTAAATATTCAGCATTAACCATATTAGTATTAACCATACTACAGTAGTTATCTTCTATCAGTTATGTGATATATTCACTAGGGTTTAAGTAGCTTTTGCCGCTGACATTTTTTTTGCACTCATTAAAGAGAAAGATTAGCTTAATTTGCCACATGTACATCGAAACCTGCTGTGAAATGCGTCGTTGCGCATATGGACGATCGTGCTGGGCAGCCCGCAATTGTCACCACGCATCTGTCGCCAACACGGCATGTCCTCAACTTATTAACCCCAACCGTGGGAGGAAGCCAGATTAAAGCCCACGCAGTCACGGGGAAACGTTCAAACTCCCTACAGACGGTAATAGGAATTGAACCCAATTCTCCAAGCTGCGGCAGTAAACGCGTTACGCTCGCCGCTGCGCTAACGTGCCGACCCATGCCTTTATGCCACGAGATATTGATACTCAATTATTGTTTCAACCATAATAGAAAAGGTAATTTGTTTTCACCCCTTCACTCTTACCTAGCTTCTGCCTTTGATATTCGTGCGGGTACTCGCTGATTTATTTTCGACTCGCCATGCTATTGATGTCGAGTTCTGAACGCGCATTCAGTGCTGACCTCACCCTTGTGATTTGTACCCATTCAGTCATTGCGTTAACTACTTTGTACCATAATGCTTATTTAATATAACAATAATATCTTATATGCGCATAGTTTCTACATAGTACATCTAGAGTTATTTTTCAATACTGTTAAATATTTATTTAATAGTTCCTCCTCCCTACTGCTTACGTTCATTCCCTCTGCTGTAAACCTGTTTGACAGAATCATACAGTCCGATCCTTATTGAAGCGAAACTCATCTGTCTTTGAAGTCCAGCGACCAATCCACTGTATAAACTCCTCGGTCCTTCTGTTTTGATCATTGTAAGCACTGTCCCCAAAACCCCGCGGTATCTGATACTTCTCCGTCCTTGGCACTTTCTAGCTTCTCCTTGAATCTAAACCAGATACGTGAGTTACTCATGGATAATAAGAACAAGTTTCAGGCGGATACAACTGTAAAGCTCTATTTTTGACAAAATCTTTAATTTTAGTTTCCCTCTAAAACCAAGAATTTCATTTCTTTATCCAGACATACACAATTCGTTGAAAAATTAGTTTCCAAATGCATTTCAGAGGGAACGTAAATTAGCATTGTTTCGTTACCTGTAATCTAACTTTGGCCGTGTCTAGGGGGAACGTGATGAGATCGGCGATGCAGGCTGCCGTACCAGCACTCACGAACTGCACACCAGGAGTTGGAGGAACGACGGACGGTTTAAGCCCCACCATCCTGACTGCAAAACTTTGCAAAGTCCGACCTAGAGAGAAATAATGAAGTCACGCTGTTAACTACTCAGGTTACAATCTTCCTGATGTGGGTGATGCATTGTCTTGTTTTCTTTTGTTTTTGCATTCATTATAGTTAAAACCGAACAAAAAACTGTTCTGACCTACATATTATACATGTCACTTTATCAACAGAATTTGATCAACACAAACAACAGGAATTCTGCAGATGCTGGAAATTCAAGCAACACACATCAAAGTTGCTGGTGAACGCAGCGGGTCAGGCAGCATCTCTAGGAAGAGGTACAGTGGACGTTTCAGGCCAAGACCCTTTGTCAGACCCTGTTCACCAGCAACTTTGATGTGTGTTGCTTGATCAACACAAGTTGTAATCAATTTTCCATATGTCCGTGGAAATCTCCTGCAGCATATTCTCTCTTAAATCCACCCACCCCATAACTCCACCAATCCATCTCCATACACTTCCTGAAGACCAGAACTTAAGACAGTAGTCACTGGGAGGCCTTCAGACGTTGATGCATTTCCTAATGGAAATGCCAAATCCCAACAATTAGTCAAGTGACATTTCTTATATTTCAAAATTAAACTTCGTGCATAAAATATTTGCAAGAATTAAAACAGAACATGGTCTTCCTTACACTCATAGTATTGTCAAAACTACACAATTCATTGTGTCATCAAGTTAATATATCCTATGAGCAAATTACCAACACCACACATATAGCGTCTTTGAACAATAAACCATCAGGTATTTGCAAGGTGTATCATAGGACACAGCCCCTCAGTACCCAGTGACAACAGGACCTAAGAGTACAGTGCTTCTATACAAAGCCTTTGTATTAGAGGCATAGAGTGGATACAAGCCCTTCAACCCAACAAGTCAATGCTGACCATGGTTCCCACCCATCCGATCCAATTTCCCAATTTTGTCCCATATCCCTCTATGCCTCACCCTCCAAGTGCATCTTAAATTATACTATATTACCTGCCTCAACCACTTCCTATTGCAGCTCATTCCATACACTCACCACCCTCTATGTAAAGAAACTGCCCTTCTAAATCTTTCCCTTCTTGCCCTAAACCTATGCCCCCTTGGGTTTGGACTCCCCTACTCTGGGGTTAGGAATGCTACCATCCACCCCTTTCTATGCCCTTCATGATTTTATAAACCTCGATAAGGTCACCTTTCATTCTCCTACCTCCAAAGAATAAACGTTATTATTTTTAATCTAATGAAAATACTATTTTTCAAAGCACATTCTATCAGTAGCAAGAGAAACTGCAGTTTTGTAGTAATAAGTTGCTGTCAACTACAAAGTGTATTATTTTATTTGTTCTAATAGGTCATTAAAATGATGTGAATAAACCTTTACATACAGGGAGCATTTGTCAAGAGCTTAAGTCACAATGTTTGCTGTTTACAGAGGCATTTGGCATCCTAGACTGATTTGATGGACGATTGTGATTGTGTTTGTTCTTTTATTAACCTTCCAGTGATGGTGAGAGTTGCAGCAGAGATTCCCTTTCATTAAAGTCAAAATTTTATTGATAAAACAGCGTTTATAGGCAGCACACAAGTAAACCTCCATCATGATGCTAAAAACACTTCTTAAAAACAATTGCTCTTAAAATTTACGCTCTATTCATGTAATTGCCCATTTGTAAACCAACTAACAAGAAAAGTAGAGCAAGGTTTTAAATCCTTGAAATAGATAATCTTTTCACTTAAATTATGACTTAATTGTTAAAATGTAAAACATGCTCAGGAATTCATCAGTTTAGCTGTTTGGAGCTTTACTGTCCCTGAGCTTCAGTTCTGATCGTCCTATGGTGATACCAGCCCCATCTTCAGAGCACCAGGGAGATGCCAGAATCCTGGTGAGGTGGCTAAATATTCTCCCAATCTGGGGGGCGGGGGGCGGGTGTCAGTTAAAAATCTGAGCTAGGGGTTTGGGACTAAGGGCAGAAAGAAGAGTGTTCAGCACTTTGATGTAGCCCAGAGTGGGTGAGCAGTGGTCTTCATCTAGGAGAGAGACAGCAGGTGAGCATGGGGGGAGGCTGGAATGGGAAGAGAGATGGTAGCAGGAGAATAGGGAAATGGAAGGGGAATGATAAGAGGAGGAACTAAGAAGAAAGGGAGTCACAGAAGGAATAGGGAGCTGGGGGATGCTAGAGCAGGGGTGAAACTGAAGGTGGAAGTTGGGGTGATGAGGTGGGGAGAATGAGAGGGGTTACTGAAGAGTAAGGAGCAGATGAACATGGGTTGAGGCAAGAAAGAATTTTGGGCTCTAAGGTGATAGCTTGTCTTTCAGCAGAGCCAATAGTATTGGACCTCAATGCCACTGGACCAAGATCTTGCTCTGTCAAGTCCCCCTGGTAGCTGGAGTATACTGCCACCCCACATTGAATGAATCAGTGGAAATACAAGCTTCCAGTCCTTGGAGCTGGAATAATCGCAGGTCCTCCTTCACGCAGAGGGAAGGGCTTGATAAGAAGAAGAAAATGGCAAGGTACCTAAAGAAAGCCCATTTCAGTCCTTGCTAATATTCTTACCAAATCCTGCCTCATTGACGTTGTTGGTCTGAAAGTGTTCAAGAAGCACGACTCTCTACAATGCCCGAAATATAGTATGGTCTGCGATCCGTGCAGAACCCAGCCTTGCGGAATCCATCCACCTCATCTGCTCACTAACCAATATCAACGTTATCATAGAGTATTTTAAAGCAGAGCGTCTTGCATACCATCTTTTAAAAAACTGGCATCAGCATAGACAACAGTAAAGTAAAATACTAAAAACTAATTGCAATGAAGAAATGTTACTCTTGCATTCCAATATAAAATAATAATGTTTTAAATACAGTATATGGCACACCTTTAAGTATTTCAGAATTACCTTGAGAGGGGATTACTGTTCTGAAAGTAGCAAATCTCGGAAGAGTTCCTCCCTCTGCTGTCTGCAGGTACTGCTGCTGACCTGGGTTTTGTGCAGTTGCTTAACCCTTAGTAGCTCAGATGCTGGGCCAAAGTACAACCACAATTGGCCGCTCCTACAGGGGTCGAGTGCTTAGATAACATGATTGCCGTTGCCATTTCTGCTTACTTTAGCCTTGGAGTTTCGTCACGATTACACCAGAGGCCGAGAAGAAGCATGGCTTACGGCTTGCAATGTTAACCTTCACCGTGCAGCCAAGTTACCAAAATGTCCCAGGACATTGGTCCTAGACCGAACAAACATCTCTCGGGAAAAACAGGCGGGGCAGACAACCGAAGTTATTTCAAAGTTCTTTCCTGAGGTGTAGAGGTCATAATTTTCCGCGGTAAAAATAAAGCTGCATCTGAAGACTTCATAAGCATTTTAATTGTTTATTCGTCAAAAAAAGTGATATGTTATCTCAGAACAAGTTTATAGTCTGCTTGTTATAAATTATATCGCCTGCGTGGGAGTTCGTCAAAGTCCATAGATTTCTCCAACTAAAATAGTTTCCTCGACACAATTAAGCTACAAAAAGATATACGTATGAAGACCCAGGCACAAAGAAACTGACATTTCATTGAATGGCACATAAGCAAACAGAAAACAATGCAGGTAATCTGCACTAAGATCAGAAAATGTTGGAAAGGTTCAGCAGGTCAGGCAACATCTGGTTGAGGAAAGGTTGTCAAAACCGAAACATTAACACCGTTTTCCCTTTCGCTGGCTCCTGGCCTTCAGAATCAGAATCAGGTTTATTAACACCGGCATGCGTCGTGAAATTTGTTAATTTAGCAGCTGCAGTACAATGCAATACGTGATAATATAGAAAGAAACACAATTCCCGCATGTTCTGGGTAAATTCCATCATATTAAATTTTGTGCACTTGGGAATAGTTGTTAAATTAACACAAAGACCACTTTTGAGGTGGCGTGTGCACCAGCATGGTGGCAATGACCGAGGGAAACCCCTCCTATGAGTTCTGCTTACTCGCAGCGCCTGCTCATGGGCGTGTGATTTGTGGGCGCGACCTGACGGACCAATGGCTCGGAGAGTTCCGACGGGCCTGGTCCAGAGCAGCCAACGGACAGTGGAAGCTCTTGACGTTCAGAATAGACGAGAGCCTTGCCCCTGCTGCGTCATCGCATGTTGCGGTCGCTTGGCTTGAAGTTTGGATGCATGCGCACAATACACTAGAAGCCCTTGACCGCAGCTTCGTTGAACATTGTCTGCGTTTGCAATAGAGTAACACTACAACAAACTGTTCCTGTCCTGTCTCCGAGTACCCCAATTTAAAACTGTGGGCAGCATGCTTCAATTTTTTTTTTAAACTGGCAGCTAAGGGAGCTAGGTCTTAACTCTTCGGAGAGAAGGAGGATGAGAGGAGACAGGATAGAGGTGTACAAGATATTAAGAGGAATAGATAGAGTGGATAGCCAGCGCCTCTTCCCCAGGGCACCACTGCTCAATACAAGAGGACATGGCTTTAAGGTAAGGGGTGGGAAGTTCAAAGGGGATATTAAAGGAAGGTTTTTTACTCAGAGTGGGTGGTGCGTGGAATGCACTGCCTGAGTCAGTGGTGGAGGCAGATACGCTAGTGAAGTTTAAGAGACTACTAGACAGGTATATGGAGGAATTTAAGGTGGGGGTTTATATGGGAGGCAGGATTTGAGGGTCGGCACAACAATGTGGGCCGAAGGGCCTGTACTGTGCTGTACTACGTTCTATGTAAAATGTTCTACGTTTTATGTTCAAATTCTGCTACAGAATGCCGATGACATTTTTGTCTGCAGCACAATTACAGACAAAATGTTTAATTTCATTAGGGAGAGTGAACACGACACCTCTCATTATTCATGAACTGGGATCATCACAAAGAATCTTGTTTCTGTGTTACACAACGAGGAGTAGAAATAGGTTTGATTGAAAACAAAAGACATCAGGCGGCGTCGCCACAGGAAAAAAGTTCAAACTAAACATTGTAAATTAAAAGCACATAGGTCATTCATTTTTATAAAAGTTGCCTAAAGTATTAGAAATACTCGGAGTTTGGCTAAAACGTTAACCCTTCATTAGAATTTTATCCAAATGTGTCCACATGTTCTTGACGATTATATCAAGTTCTCTGTGGCCATATTACCATAATCGGGATCGATTTAAATGACACTTCTTCTGATTTCAGATAAATATTACTAGTCCTCCCGATTGAGCGGAAGGGATGGGAGACTGGGTTGAAAAGGTCGGGAATTCTGGGGTTGTCATGCACATAAGGTATTTATTGAACATTGGTTTCCATTTACAAATTTTGCCTTGATTCCAGTAAGATGGCAGCGCGTTCAGTTGCAGCGGCTTCTACGGGGACGACAAAAGGTGCTACTGTCATATTTAAATGTATTTTAATGATAGCAAGATCCTGCTATATGTTAAGAACTTAAAGTTCTATAGTTTTACCCCATCCTTGGCGGGGAAAATGAAGGAGCTGCGCAAAGTGCATCGACACACACAAACTGCTGGCGGAATGCCAGCCTGAAACGTCGACTGCACCTCTTCCCATAGATGCTGCCTGGCCTGCTGCGTTCATCAGCAACTTTTATGTGCGTTGCTTGAAATTCCAGCATCTGCAGATTTCCTCATGTTTGCTGCCTAAATCGTTCAGTTTAATTTTGAGTGACTGTCGCTTTCCTTATGGTCCTAAGACCCTTTTGGACATTGTTAACGTGGAATGCTGGAGTAAACTACTTATTTATTAGCGGCGAGCAGGGATGTGTGATGGGAGGTGTGTAGTGAGGAGTAGGCCTCAAGCCATGAGAGAGGGGTCGGAGCTGGTACGCTCCACCGGGGACGGTGTGGTGAGCCGTCCAGGCTGGAGTTGGTGCTGTCCTCTCCCCAGTGTTCGCTCAGCAGTGGACTCAGAGTCTGGACTATATGTATGTATGTTGCGCAGTTGTGTTTTACTGATATCTTGTATGCCTTGAGCCACAGTGTCGCCTATTTACAGCTACCGGGTGGGGGGAATTGGAGCCAGTGCTCTCTACCGGGGGTGGTGTGGCACACTGTTCAGGCTGGAGTCGGTGCTGTGCCCCAGAGTTTGCTCAGCAGAAGACAAGCGCTGTTGTGGTTGCCTGCAGATTTCTGCGGCGTTGGATGACTTGAGTTTGGACTTTTATATTGAATGGCTGTATCCTTCTATCATATAGTGCTACCTGTGACTGTTGGTACTGTGTTTTGTACCTTGGCCCCGGAGTAACACTATCTCGTTTGACTGTATTCATGAGTATTCATGTATGTTAGAATACAATTAAACTTGAATTAAATTGATGTTTCAAACACCCAAAGCCACTTCACAGAAATGCAAATTGTTATAGTAATTGCCATCTTGAAATACGGCTTTTTTTGGCCATTCTTTCTCAGCTGACCAAGAGGTACCTAGTACCAAGGTCATTTGTTTCCTCCTACTTACCTCTGAGCTTATTCCTGCTCTTGTGTTCTGACCTAAGTTTATAAAATTATGAGAAATATAAGTGGACAGTTGGTATCTTTCTCTCAGGGTCAAAATGTCTGATACTGGAGAGTATGTAACTTGGGTGTGAGAGAAAGGATGTCTAAAGAAAATGTGTGGGACAAGTTTCTTACACAGAGATTGATATGTTACTGGACTGGTACTGGTAGGGGCAAATTTGAATGAGGCATTTAAGATGTTCCTAGGCACATGAATATGCAGAAAATGGAGGTACTGTATATAGATCATGTGAAGGTAGATGTATTATTGGGTGTGAATAATTTTATTTAGTTTGGCACAGTGCTATGTAGGGCCTGTTTCTATGCTCTACTATGTTCTCCTTCTTTGCAAAGTGAGAGATGTATGAGGCTTCCTGGCACATATTGTAAAACAAGGCAAAGTTAATGGTATTTTTTTTCAAGAATGAGATCTTATTAAGGCATATAAGATTTAAGAGGTAGGAGCATATTTCTCCTGGTGGCGAAAGTCTGATCTTGAGGGTAGAGGGGTGGCCATTTTGAGATGAGGAGGACTCTCTTCACCCTTAATAATTAAGAATCCACAGGATTCTACTAAGATGTATGGATTAAGAATCATGATATGTATTGAAATCTGGGACGTTTATAGAACATAGAACAATACAGCATAGGAAGAGGCTTTTGGCTTACAATTTAAATTATTAACATAGAATCAAGTGAATGGAGTTTAGGCAGGGATGTAAAGTTGAGGCTAATAATAAAATCATGATTGGGTGGTAGTCCAGGTTTAAAGGGCCGTAGAGCTTCCGCCTGCTCTTGTGTGTTATGCCCTTATAATCTTTTAAAGTCTTGATACACAACTACTGTATATTGGGAGTGGAAATATCCTGTAAGATGTTTTTGTTGTGAAAACAAATTAAAACTTCAGATTTCAAAGCAGGTGCTGTTATCATATGCAGTTATCTAGCTGGTCTGTATTTTTAATCAATCAATCTGCATAACACAAAACAAAGCTTCGGAATCCATATTTTCCATTTGCCAAGAGCAGTTTAATACTAATGATGGTTTCATATTCATTTGTTACCTTATAAATTAAAGATAAATTTGTATAAAAATGCTCTTTACTGGAGATATAACATCAGTCCACAGAGTAGTCCACAGTCTATAACAAAACAAATGTAATAACATCACTTAGAAAATAGTAATAGAACTGAACAGAGGAGCAGGGATTCATGAAAGGAAAATTATGTTTGATCAATTGAAGTTCTTCGAGGTGTGTACTCTGAAGATGTTGACTAATTGACGATGCATTTGGATTTTAAAGAAGCATTCATGAAGGTCACACATAGGAGATTGATAAAGAAAGAATAATTGGAGTCGGAAGTAATGCATTGACCTGGATTGAGAATTAGTTATTGTGCAGAAAACAAAGGATGAGAATAAATGCATCTTTCTCGGGTCGGTGGACCTTACTTTGTGGGGATGAGTGTCTGCCCTGCTTTCATGCCTGACATCAACAGTTTGACTGGGGGAGGGGAACTAAATTTTCAATTTTGTTGATTATACAAAAGCATTATGGTTTTGGATGAGAATGTAAAGAGGATTCAAAGAGAAATAAATGAATGGACAAGAGTAAGGCAGAGGAAATATATATTCAATATCCTAGTGCCTAGAGTGAACCCTCAGTTCATCTGCCTTACCTGTTTAACTACAGGTATTGAAATAGATACAGTTTAAAGCAGGGTTCCTATCTGCTCTTTTACTGAAAACATCCCAATCCTGGTTGCTAGGTTTAAACACTCTGGGTGCTGCACTGTTCTTCTCACTGACTTCACCCTCTCTAGTGTTTAATGGCTGCAAATGACTCAGCTCCCTGCCAATCTACTTTAAACCCTGCCTGGTGGCAAAAGCAGCTTTCCCCGCTGTGATATTGGTTGCCCCTGGTTCAAATGCAACCCATCCCTCTTGTATGGGTCACCTCTACACCAGAGATCCCAGTGCTCCATGAACCTGAATCCCTGCCTCCTGCACCAGCCCTTCAGCCACTCATTCATCTGGCCTATCTTTCTGTTCCTGGACTCACCAGATCGCTGCTGCTGAGGTCCTGCATTTTAAATTTTTTACCTAACTCCCTATAATCATTCTGCAGTATCTCATCCCTCATTTTGCCTGTGTCATTTGTTACCAATGGGAACAACAACCTCTAGCTGTTCGCCCTCTGTTCTCGTTTTCCCAACTTAATGCATTCTAAAACAATTTCAAATGTATAGCTCAGTCATATGAGTGAGCTAAGTAGTAAGAGATAGATCTTAATGCAATTAAATATAAAGTGGTGTACTTGAATGCATTAAACACGAGCAAAAGGTGAGTTTCAAAAGCTACAAAATATGGATTGTGTTGTCATAATAATATAAATTAATTTGCAGCCCATAGACACGAAGATGTTTTAGTTAGTTGTTGGAAGGTCAGTGCATATTCCAATGCACTGCCTTTTGTTGGTTCTCAGATATGTTTCAAAAATTGTGAAGAGGCAAAGTTCAAAATAAATTTATTATCAGAGTATATACAACCCTGAGATTCATTGTCTTGTAGGCATTCACAATAGAATAAATGAAAAACTATATACAAAGACTGAGAAACAATTGATATGCAATAATATAAAGATTCAAAGTACATTATCAAAGTATGTATATAGAATACAATTCTGAGATTTGTCCTTCCACAGGCAGCATGAAACACCATGGGAACTATTGAAGAAAACATCAAATACCCATTACATGAAAAAAGAACAAATTATTCAGACGGCAGAAAGCAAGCGAACAACACATAGATTATCATACATCAAACCAGACCAGTAGAATTCAGTTTAGTTCAGTTCAGGGCCGTGCTGCTAGCTGACTGCAAGCTGCAGAGTTATTCTTCGCCACGGTGTCTCAGTCCACTTCGAATGCCCTGAACAAACTGCTGCGAAAAAAGAGTAACCAAAATCCAGAAGCATATGCGACATGAACCTCAAAGTCCCCCAAAATGAGTCCCCAGCCTCACCAATCAATCCTTGCAACGTGGATCCCAAGACTCTAGCAATTTCCTCCAACAGTAGTTAGTGAGAAGGAGAGGAAGACTGGTCAAGACCAGATAGACAGTATCCTCTGCTCTCATCCTCGTCAACTTCAGCCTTCTTCAACACCTCAATCAGAGGGAAGCAATGAAGTCAATCAAGGGCTTGTACCTTGCCTCTAAATCTCCAGGCTGCAAACTCCACTCCCTACCTCACCGAACTTCCTTGCTAGATCACTCAATCAGCCCAAAAACACACTACCAAAATGCATGTCACAGGTTCCAATCACACTCAGTATTAGAATCTTATTTGAAAGAAGAAAAAAATAAAAGAAATGGTTTCATGAACTGACTGCTAGACATCACCATTGGTCACTGTTGGGTCACATTGTTCGCTGGCATCATCTTGAATAATAATAAAAAACAAACAAATAAATAAATAATACAAGAACATGAGTTGTAAAGTCCTTGCAAGTGATGCACAGGTTATAGAATCAGTTCAGTATCGATGTGAATGAAGTTATCCATGCTGGTTCAAGAGCCTGATGGTTGAATTGTTCCTGAACCTGATGATTTGGGACTTGAGGCTCCTGTTCCTGCTTCCTGATGGCATCAATGAAAAGAGACCATGGTCCAGATGGTGGGGGTCCTTGATCATGGATGCTGCTTTCTTGTGGTAGTGCCTCTTGTAGATGTGCTCAATGGTTGGGAGGGCTTTTCTTGTGTTGGGCTGCGTTCACCACTTTTTGCACAATATCTCAAACATTAACTTCAGAGAGTAATGACTATGAACACAGATGCTTTCACCATAATTATGACAACAAATTGCAAACTAATGTATTTGTTCACCTATCTATTTAATGCCTTATTCTTACCTTATCTGTCTAAATACAAATTATTATTATTAGGAAATTATTAGGGATTATACAGCTTTGTGGAGATGGGCTTGTGATGAAGTGAGTAGGAAGCTGAGGTTTTTAGTGATAAGATTGGAAGTGAGACCCAGAATTCAGTTCTTCCAAATGGAGTCAATGTGATAAGGAGATTCATGATAGGGTGTGGTGGGAATGCAGATGGTTGTGGGGTCCAGGGGTTGATTTTTGGGGGAATAAAATGGATTGTGTTCAGCTGGTAGTAAGAAGATGCCCAGTGTAATAGCCATAAGGCCAGATGGTGCCAAGAAGGAAAATTCCACAGTTTTGTCAGTCTGTCTGTCTGTTTATCTCTCTTGACATTGGACACAACTCATGATCTCACACTGGGGAAGTAAGAACAGAATCTTATTAAATGCAACCAGGAAATGTTCACTTTATTTTTCTTGGACAGTGAGGAAGTTATAAGTGGATCCTGAACTCCACTGTGACAAGTTCAAGGGAGAATCATGGGGCATTCTGGGACAGGCTGAGAACTTGCAGCAGTTTCCATCCACAGTTACCTTGGTCAATAAACATTCTTGCTCGGAAAGGGTGATGGTGATGCAGACACTGAAAGGTGGACATCTTCCGAGTGCAGGGACAGTTCTGGGTGAGAAAAGCTCAGGCGCAGAAAGCTGAACAGAGAACTGGGGAGATACTGGAAATGGAGGGAAGGATGCAGATAGGATATAAAGGAGGCAAAAGAACATGAAAGGGATGGGGAGGCTAGCAGAATAAAGAAATTTAATGCAATAGCCCATGCAAATTTGGAACATATAGGATGCTGGCAAAGTTGTAATTAATTAGGAAAAATAACTAAGTGGACTTAAATGTGATTAGTTGATCCTGTGTTTATGTTTGAAAAACAAAGTCTGTAGACTGTTGTGGAAAGTATATGCACAGGAGGGTAAGAGTCCTCACACTTTTGAGGAGCTTGGAGAGTATGAGTCATAGTGGATAGTGGAGAGAGCTAAGTTCAATAGCCTTTAATACAGTTGAGGCATCAGGAGGTGTATTTAACCTGAACTGATTGCAATGCAGATAGCATTAAGCTATCTGCACAATAAAGTGGTGTCAGCACCTAGTCAGCAATAACCAGGCTGGATAAAAATTTCTATGTCACTTTGATTGTTGGATTTGGCAAGGAGCCCAGTACTACATTGCTACATTACTGAATCCCACACGTGTGCTGGTATTATTTAACTTTTACTTTTCTGTCAGAGCTCCAGAACACAAAGTACAAAAAACTGGGCAAGGAAGTCAAGTACAAAAAGCAAACTGCTGAAGCACCTCAGTGGGTTAAGTAGCCTCTGTGACGGCCAAGGAATGTCTGATGTTTGAGTTTTCTTTGAATCAGGTAGATGATCCTGTGGCTCAGTTACAGGCTGGCAGGTATGAGGTTGTGGGCATCACTGAGACATGGCAGAAACAAGATCACAGCTGGGGGCATAACATGCTAAGTACACCTTGTAGTGGAAGGACGGGCAGATAGGCAGAGGGGATGGGGTGGCTTTGTTGGTTGAAAAATTAAATCAAATCCTTTGAAAGAGGTGACATAGGATCAGAAAATGTAGAATCCTTGTGGGAAAAATTAAGAAACTGCAAGGAGAAAAGGACCCTAATGGGACTTGCAGTTGAAGTCAGAAGTTTACGTACACCTTAGCCAAATACATTTAAACTCAGTTTTTCACAATTCCTGGCATTTAATCCTAGAAAACATTCCCTATCTTGGGTCAATTAGGATCACTACTTTATTTTAAGAATGTGAAATGTCAGAATAATAGTAGAGAGAATAATTTATTTCAGCTTTTATTTCTTTCATCACTTTCCCAGTGGGTCAGAAGTTTACATACACTTTGTTAGCATTGCCTTTAAATTGTTTAACTTGGGTCAAGCGTTTTGGGTCGCCTTCCACAAGCTTCTCATAGTAAGTTGCTGGAATTTTGTTCCATTCCTCCAGACAGAACTGGTGTAACTGAGTCAGGTTTGTAGGCCTCCTTGCTCGCACACGCTTTTTCAGCTCTGCCCACAAATTTTCTATCAGATTGAGGTCAGGGCTTTGTGATGGCCACTCCAATACCTTGACTTTGTTGTCCTTAAGCAATTTTGCCATACCTTTGGAGCGATGCTTAGGGTCATTGTCTATTTGGAAGACCCATTTGTGACCGAGCTTTAACTTCCTGGCTGATATTTTGAGATGTTGCTTCAATATATCCACATAATTTTCCTTCCTCATGATGCATCTATTTTGTGAAGTGCACCAGTCCCTCCTGCAGCAAAGCACCCCCACAACATGATGCTGCCACCCCCATGCTTCACAGTTGGGATGGTGTTCTTCGGCTTGCAAGCCTCACCCTTTTTCCTCCGAACATAACGATGGTCATTACGGCCAAACAGTTCAATTTTTGTTTTATCAGACCAGAGGACATTTCTCCAAAAAGTAAGATCTTTGTCCTGATGTGCACTTGCAAACTGTAGTCTGGCTTTTTCATGGCAGTTTTGGAACAGTGGCTTCTTCCTTGCTGAGCAGCCTTTCAGGTTATGTCGATATAGGACTCGTTTTACTGTGGATATAGATACTTGTCTACCTGTTTCCTCCAGCATCTTCACAAGGTCATTGCTGTTCTGGGATTGATTTGCACTTTTCGCACCGAAGTACATTCATCTCTAGGAGACAGAATGCTTCTACTTCCTGAGCAGTATGACGGCTGCGTGGTCCCAGTGTTTATACTTGTGTACTATGTACAGATGAACGTGGTACCTTCAGGTGTTTGGAAATTGCTCTCAAGGATGAACCAGACTTGTGGAGGTCCACAATTTTTTTTTCTGAGGTCTTGGTGGATTTCTTTTGCTTTGTTGCTCCCCTGGTAGCAGCAGAGACACAGAGGAGCAGATTGGGAGGCAGATTTTGGAAAGGTGCTAAAATAACAGGGTTGTTATCATGGGTGACTTTAACTTCCCTAATGTTGATTGGCACCTGATTAGTTCCAAGGGTTTAGATGGGGCAGAGTTTGTCAAGTGTGTCCAGGACGGATTCCTGTCACAGAATGTGGACAGGCCGACTGGGGGAATGCCATACTAGATCTAGTACGAGGTAATGAACCGGGTCAGGCTACAGATCTCTCAGTGGGTGAGCATCTGGGGGACAGTGACCACCACTCCCTGGCCTTTAGCATTATCATGGAAAAGGATAGAATCAGAGAGGACAGGAAAATTTTTAATTGGGGAAGGGCAAATTATGAGGCTATAAGGCTAGAACTTGCGGGTGTGAATTGGGATGATATTTTTGCAGGGAAATGTACTATGGACATGTGGTCGATGTTTAGAGATCTCTTGCGGGATGTTAGGGATAAATTTATCCTGGTGAGGAAGATAAAGAATGGTAGGGTGAAGGAACCATGGGTGACAAGTGAGGTGGAAAATCTAGTCAGGTGGAAGAAGACAGCATACATGAGGTTTAGGAAGCAAGGATCAGATGGATCTATTGAGGAATATAGGGAAGCAAGAAAGGAACTTAAGAAGGGGCTGAGAAGAGCAAGAAGGGGGCATGAGAAGGCCTTGGCGAGTAGGGTAAAGGAAAACCCCAAGGCATTCTTCAATTATGTGAAGAAAAAAAGGGTGACAGGAGTGAAGGTAGGACCAATTAGAGATAAAGGTGGGAAGATGTGCCTGGAGGCTGTGGAAGTGAGTGAGGTCCTCAATGAATACTTCTCTTCGGTATTCACCAATGAGAGGGAACTTGACGATGGTGAGGACAATATGAGTGAGGTTGATGTTCTGGAGCATGTTGATATTAAGGGAGAGGAGGTGTTGGAGTTGTTAAAATACATTAGGACGGATAAGTCCCCGGGGCCTGATGGAATATTCCCCAGGCTGCTTCACGAGGCGAGGGAAAAGATTGCTGAGCCTCTGGCTAGGATCTTTATGTCCTCGTTGTCCATGGGAATGGTACCGGAGGATTGGAGGGAGGCGAATGTTGTCCCCTTGTTCAGAAAAGGTAGTAGGAATAGTCCGGGTAATTATAGACCAGTGAGCCTTACGTCTGTGCTGGGAAAGCTGTTGGAAAAGATTCTTAGAGATAGGATCTCTGGGCATTTAGAGAATCATGGTCTGATCAGGGACAGTCAGCATGGCTTTGTGAAGGGCAGATCGTGTCTAACAAGCCTGATATAGTTCTCTGAGGAGGTGACCAGGCCTATAGATGAGGGTAGTGCAGTGGATGTGATCTTTCTGGATTTTAGTCAGGCATTTGACAAGGTTCCACAAGGTAGACTTATTCAGAAAGTCAGAAGGCATGGGATCCAGGGAAGTTTGGCCAGGTGGATTCAGAATTGGCTCGCCTGCGGAAGGCAGAGGGTCGTGGTGGAGGGAGTACATTCAGATTGGAGGATTGTGACTAGTGGTGTCCCACAAGGATCTGTTCTGGGACCTCTACTTTTCATGATTTTTATTAACGACCTGCATGTGGGGGTAGAAGGGTGGGTTGGCAAGTTTGCAGACGACACAAAGGTTGCTGGTGTTGTAGATAGTGTAGAGGATTGTCAAAGATTGCAGGGAGACATTGATAGGATGTAGAAGTGGGCTGAGAAGTGGCAGATGGAGTTCAACCCAGAGAAGTGAGGTGGTACACTTTGGAAGGACAAACTCCAAGGCAGAGTACAAAGTAAATGGCAGGATACTTGGTAGTGTGGAGGAGCAGAGTGATCGTGGGGTACATGTCCACAGATCCCTGAAAGTTGCCTCACAGGTGGATAGGGTAGTTAAGAAAGCTTACGGGGTGTTAGCTTTCATAAGTCAAGGGATAGAGTTTAAGAGTCATGATGTAATGATGCAGCTCTATAAAACTCTGGTTAGGCCACACTTGGAGTACTGTGTCCAGTTGTGGTCGCCTCACTATAGGAAGGATGTGGAAGCATTGGAAAGGGTACAGAGGAGATTTACCAGGATGCTGCCTGGTTTAGAGAGTATGCATTATGATCACAGATTAAGGGAGCTAGGGCTTTACTCTTTGGAGAGAAGGATGATGAGAGGAGACATGATAGAGGTGTACAAGATAAGAGGAATAGATAGAGTGGATAGCCAGTGCCTCTTCCCCAGGGCACCACTGCTCAGTACAAGAGGTCATGGCTTTAAGGTAAAGGGTGAGAAGTTCAAGGGGGATATTAGAGGACGGTTTTTTACTCAGAGAGTGGTTGGTGCGTGGAATGCACTGCCTGAGTCAGTGGTGGAGGCAGATACACTAGTGAGATTTAAGAGGAAGGATGGACAAAGGAAAGTCAGTAGAAGTTGATTACTGGGATTTTCAGAAGGCCTTTGACAAGGTGCTGCAAACGAGACTGATTAACAAGGTAAGAGCCCATGATACTACAGGAAAGACTCCAGCATGGATAGAAGATTGGCTGACTGGCAGGAGGCAAAGAGTCAGAATAAAGCAGGCTTTTTCTGGTTGGCTGGCAATGATGAGTGGTGTTTTGCAGGGGTCGGTGTTGAGACCACTTCTTTACATATTGTATGTCAACGATTTGGATGACAGAATTGATGGTTTTGTGGCCAGTTTGCAGATGACACAAAGACAGATGGATGAGCAGGTAGTGTTGAGGAAGCAGGGAGTCTACAGAAGGACTTGGACAGATTGGGTGAATGGGAAAAGAGTTGTCAGATGGAATATAATGTAGGGAAGTTTATGGTCATGCACTTTGGTAGAAGGGTTAAGGGAGTAGAATATTTCCTAAATAGGGAGAAAATTCAAAAATCAGAGGTGCAGAGGGTCTTGGAAATCTTTGTACTGGATTTCTTGAGTGTTAACTTGCAGGTTGAATCAGTGGTAAGGAAGGCAAATACAATGTTCGTATTCATTTCAAAAACACTAGAATATAAGAGCAAGGATGTGATGCTGTTGCTTTATAAGGCATTGGTCAGACTGTACTTGGAGAATTGTGAGCAATGTTAGGCTAAGAAAACATGTCTAAGAAAGCATGTTCTGACATTGGAGTGTGTCCAGTGGAAGTTCACGAGAATGATTCCTGAAACGAAAGGGTTCATATATGAGGAGCCTTTGATGGTTCTGAGTTTAGAACTGTGTTGGGGTGGGTGGAGGCATCTCATTGAAACCTATAGAGTATTGAAAGGGCCAGACAGAGTGGATATGGAGAGGATATTTTCTATAGTGGGTAGGTTTAATATCAGAGGGCACAGCCTCAGAATAGAGAGACATTCATTTAGAATGAAGATGAAATGGAATTTCTTTAGCCAGAAGGTGGTGAATCTGTGGAATTTATTGCCACAGACAGCTGTGGAGGCCAAGTCATTGACTATATTTAAAGCAAATTTTGTCAGGTTCTTGGTTAGTCAGTGAGTCAAAGTTTTCAAGGAGATGGCAGGGAATGGTGTTGTGTGGGATAATAAATTTGCCATGATGGAACGGTGGAGCAGACTTAGTGGGCTGAGTGGCCAAATTCTTCTTCTATGTCTTAAGGTCTTATAGTTTTATGGAGACCCTGCATCCGACTCCAGCATATATACTCTGTATATCTAAGGAAGACAAGTACGTTCATGAGAATGAATCCTGAAATGAAAGAGTTCACATATGTGGAGTGTTTGATGGGTCTGAGCCTGTACTTGCTGGAGTTTAGAAGTTTGGGGAAGCAGGGGGCAGAGAGGAACTCATTGCCCTATAGTCTTATGGAGACTCTTTGTCAAGATTTCAGCATCTACACTCTGTTGTGTTTCTAAGGAAGGGAGTGGGGTTGAGAGGGATAATAAATCTGTCATGGTGAAATGGTGGAGCAGACTCAATGGGCTGAGTAGCAAAATTCTGCTTCTATATCGTATGGTCTCATAGTCTTATGGAGACCATGGGTCTAGATTCTGGCATTTATACTCTCTTGTGTATCTAAGGAAATCAAGTAGCAGTAGGCAACCAAGATATTGGGTGAATGGCTAAGTTTGATGTGAAGAGTTATCACTCTGCTGAAGTGTAGGAGAAAGAGGGGAGATTTGATAGGGGTATTGTAGGGGGTAAATGCAAACGGGCTTTTCCCACTTAGGTTGTGTGAGACTACAACTAGAGGTCAGAAGTTCAGGGTAAAGGGTGAAGTATTTAAAGCGAACCTCAAGGGGAACTTCACTCTGGTGAGAATGTGGAACGAGCTTCCAGCGGAAGTGTTGGATGTGGGTTCAGTTTCATCATTTAAGAGAAATTTGGTTAAGTACATGGATGGGAGTTTCAAATTGAAGGGACTTGGTGAATAATTTTTTGGCACAGACTAAATGGGCCAAAGGGCCTGTTTCTATACTGCAGTGCTCTATGACTCTCTATGACATTATCAAGTGGAATATTCCATATGGATGCTTTATCCTTCCTTTATCCTTTCACAAACCTTACAAGAAATTCTGAGTTGAATTATTGTACTCTTATCAACAGTATGACAATTCAGGAGTATTTGCAAAGTTAATTTCATTTATGGTACTTTATTAATTGACCTTTTTGTTACTCTGCTGTTGCTGCTTGTTACCTTAGAAGAATGTGTTCTGAATGGAAAGGAGTAGGTCACTTGAGCAGCATTGATTAAGCAGGCAAATTTTAGACTCTTTTGTCATCGGAAGACATCAAGTGTAATTACTGAATTTGTAATAATGTTTGATGTATTCTATCAGCGATGATCTAATCCCTAAGGAGCTCATATGCCAGAGTTGTATCAATGTGGAGCAACATTAGGTCACGAAACTAAAATTATTCCAAATTACTTCATGCACACGCCAGTTACCTGATTCTTTCTGTTTCATGCAGCACAGAAATTGTGCATGAAGAATAGATAACAAACAACATGAGAAAATCTGCAGATACTGGAAATCCAAAGCACCACACACAAAATGCTGGAGCAACTCAGCAGACAGGCAGCATCTATGGAAAATAGTAAACAGTCAATATTTCAGACAGTTTTTCCTTTCAGATTTTCTCTGAAGCAAGTTAATCATTCTGCTACTGAACGGAATATTTCTAGGGCTACAAATTGTTTGTTGCATTTGTGGCCAGCACAAAATCATCTATATTCAGTGTGGGGCAAATTATGCAGTGCTGTTTGAGATAAACTCTGATAAATGAGTAGGGAATTACATGGTAATCTGGTGAAAGGTCACTGTAGGGGTAGCTTTGACATCAGTGAATTCTGACCATGTTTCTTTAAAACCATGAGCCTTACTGTAGTTTCACAAATGGAAGTGAAATTATACCAAAAAATTTCACTACAACATTGAATTGAATCAGTGCTCAGAAAACCCCAGTATTTCTGTAGACTTAAACATAGTATGAAATACTATGAGAAAAAATGTTTCACTGGAAATGTATTTGCTTCTTGTGATAAGTTTACTTAAGTTGTCTAAGAAAATTAAAGACAATGTTTAATTCATAGATCATCGCACATTAGAATCTGCAATTTCTAAGCCAGGCGCTGAGGTCAGAAAAAGAACGTGAATGCTTTGCGGTTATAGAAAGAACTTGCACTGAGGGATTCTCCTCCCACCATCTTATATAATCAGAAAGTTGTATCAGGTTGTAACAGGATATTGATCAAGTGGCTAAGTGGGCAAGGGAATAGAAGGTGGAATTTAACTCAGAAAAATGGCAAGTCATATTTTTTTGGGGAAGTGAGCCCATCCCAGAACATACACAGTGAATGACAAGGCCATAGGGAGTGTTGCTGAAGAGAGACACCTACGGGTGCAAGTATATCGTTCCCTGAAAGTGGCAACACATGGAGGCAGGGTGATGAAGAAAGTGTACGTTTGATCATGGAATCGAGGAGGAGATTTGGGACATCTTGTTACAGTTGTACAAATAGTTGGACAGACTGCTCCTGTATATTGTGCGCAGTTCTGGAATCTATGCTAATGGAAGGATGTGATTTAGATAGAGAGGGTGCAGAAAAAATCCAAAGGAATGTTGCCTGGATTAGAGGGTTTGAAAGACTGATGGGTTCAGACGGTTTTCCCTACAATGAAGAAGGATGAAGGGTAACCTTTTCCTGGTTTATAATTTTTTTTAAAAGGCTGTCACATAATTTAGATCTGTATTCTTTGAGTTTACTGTAAGCCTATGAATTCTGATCTAGCAACATGACAATTACACTGTACTTTGAATCTCTTAAGCCAGCTACAATTAGTTGGAAATATTTCTGGTCTGTGAATTAACATATCAAGTCATTAGGGATTCCTAGCAGGGACTAAATAGAATGGAGAGTTAAATAATAGAACTGTTGCTATTCTAAGGCAATATGCCTTTTGTAATGGGGAATAAAATCAAATGGCAATCATAAAAAAAAGACTGTACAACAATCACAGATTGGAAGGTGCATCTTCATTCAATATATTGAATTGAACCAGCACATGCACAAATCATGAGACTTATTTAATAAACAGGTGAGGGGCAAATTTTACTCAATGTAGAACACACTGGCAGGGGTGGTGGTAGAGGAAGGTACATTCGAGCATTTAAGAAACTTCTAGATAGGCACATGAATGATAAAAAATTGAGGGCTATGTAGGAGGGAAGGGTTAGATTGATGTTAGAGTAGGTTAAAAGGGCGGTACATTTTCTTGTCCAAAGGACCTGTACTGTTCAATGTTTTATGTGCAATATTCTATTTTGTGTCTCCAGCAATGTCTGTGGCATATATCCAATAGTAGGAGAGTTGAGGATCAGAGGGCACAGCCTCAGAATACAGGAACGTTATGTTAGAACAGAGATGAGGAGGATTAGGCAGAGAGTGGTGAATCTGTGGAATTTGTTACTTCTGACAGCTGTGGAGGCCAAATCATTGAGTATATTTAAAATGGAGGATGATAGGTTCATGATTAGGAACAGTGTCAAAGGTTATGAGAAGAAGGCAGGAGAATGGGGTTGAGGGAGGGATAATAAATTAGTCATGAGTGGATGCTGGAGGAGATCACAGCCTCATTCTACTCCTGTGGTCTTACACGGCACAATAGAATGTTGAAAGAGAAGTTTGTCCTGGCTGCATGAAGTAAATGTGTAGCATACATTATACTTCCTTTCTGAAGTTTAATTTCCTTGACATGACAAGGACTGAATTTTGGAAATTTGATAGCAGAGTACATGTGAAAATGCTGTTTTATCACACGCCTGGTGGACTTTGGCTGAGACTTATATTTCTAACCTAACAAACCAAGTTGAGTTATCTTAAACACGTCCCAAGTGATGCTGAATGATGTATCAGAGGTACAAACCAAAAAATGGTGTGAATATTAAGTTCAGAAAGGTCAAGCAGTATCTGAGGAGCCAGAAATAGAGCAGACATTTCACAACTATTCCAGTTCTTGGGAGGAGCATCTCCATCTTTTTTTCTGTCTTTATTTCAGATCACCAGCATCTGCAGTAGTTTGCTTTTCAATGACTGCATTGGACATCTTCTTCAGAGTCACGTAATGCCCTTTCTATTAAGACAATGAAATACAAGAGTATCTGTAGTTGGATATCACATAATAGTTTTACTGATATAAAACATTGAATTTTGATCACTAACAACTCAACATTCCAAATATTTATCAATGGATAACATGGAATTACATAATAAATTATATAAAACAAATGGAGACTGTTAATCCCCATGTTGGATAGCTTGTTTATAATTGCCTTTAGAAACACTACATGCATGATTTATTACATTTTGAGTAGACACTTAATTGGAAGAGAAATCATTAGGGGAATATCCCACTGTGATGTGCAGAGGACACAACTTTTGCCAGTAGGATTTGAGTTGGTTTTGTGCCAGCACTTAAAAGATGAGCATGAAAATCTTTAGTTCAAAACCACAAATCTGTTCTCTCAGGAGACAAGATTTTGCCACTGATACAGATAATGCAAAACAGAAACATTCATGTAAAGGATGTCAGGTCTGCACAGATGGGCACCTCTCAGTTTCCACCCAGCCAACAGGGATCACCTGTCACTTGTTCCCAACACATCTCCTGCAGCCTATTTAAATCCATCTCTCATCCACTGTCTTCATTTACCCATTCAACCTTCAGTCACTTTGTTCCCTGTGCAGTTTAGTATCTGTTCTCTTTTGTTTTGTGGCTACCGGAATCTCATACCCACATCAGGCTCACTGGGCCCTCCTCTTCGGGCAATTCAACTACCGACCCACCTCCAGGAACACTGAAGCAGAGGCTCTGTCACGACACTTCAACCCAGCTGAAACAAGGATCAACTCTCATTCCATCATTTTGTCCTCTCAGATCCTTGCTCCAATCGTCTGGGATCTTGAGAACCAGATCTGCCAGGCTCTACAGCAAGAGCCTACTCTGGCAAACACAACTGACGACTGCTTGTATTATGTGTTCTGGTGGTACGGCTCTGAGGTTCTCCAGTGGGCCCTCTCCTCACCCCTCTCCAGCCATCCAGGCGCTCAGTGGGCTCTGGATTTTCTACTACACTGGTTCTGATGGCATACCATGATCCCAGATGTATGTCAGTTTGTCACTGCTGCTCTCAATGTGTCCAGTGCAATTCCTCCAACCATTGGACCTCTGGGCATTTACAGCCCCTGCCGGTCCCTTGAAGCCCATGGTTCCATGTCACCATGAATTTCATCACGGGTTTGTCACCTTCTGATGGGGCTATGGTGATCAAGACAGTAGTGGACCAGTTCTCCCAAGGCGGCCCACTTCATTGCCCTCCCCAAACTTTCAGCAGGCATGGTTTCCCTCAGGACATTGTGTCGGACCAGGGCCCACAAATCATCTCCCACTTCTGGCAAGCCTTCTGGAATATTGTGAGCAGTTTTGGGCCCCCATCTAAGAAAGGAATTGAGGAGGCTCCTGAGGAGGTTCAAGGGTTAATGTGTGTGGAGCGGTTGATTGGTCTAAGCCTGTATTCACTGGAGTTCAGAAGAATGAGGGGGATCTCATTGAAACCTATCAAATATTGAACAACCTAGATAGAGTGGATATGGAGAGGATGTTTTCTATAATAATAATAATAATAATAATAATAAGTACTTAATTGATCCTGAGTGGGAAATTCTTTTGTTACAGCAGCAACATTTAAAAACACACTTAGCAGTGTGCAAACTTGACTAATGATAAAGTACAGAATAATAATATACATAATAATAATGTACCAGCATGCAATAATGTACAAAATAATAAAGCAGAGACCATTGTACTATGATGTGTGTTCTCCTGTCGCACAGAGATGAACTGTTTTATATGCTTATTGCATTTGGTAGGAACGATTGTCTGTAATGATCCTTGTGACAGCGGAGCCGAATGAGTCTGTTCAAAAGATGCCCCGCTACTTGTTCAGTAGATCATGGAGAGGATGTGCCCCATTGTCCATGATGGATAACAGTTCGTTTAGTGACCTCCTCTCCACCACTAACTCAAAAGAGTCCGGGTTGGAGCCAAGGACGGATCCACTCTTTCTGATGAGTTTATTTAGTCTTTTTACATCACCAGCACTGACGCTGCTCCCCTGACATAAAGCAGCAAAGGAGACTGCTCTCACTACATACATATAGTGGGCACAAAATACTCTGCGGGTGCTGGGGTCAAAGCAACACGCACAACACGCCGGAGGAACTCAGCAGGTCAGGCAGCATCCGTGGAGACGAACGATCAACGTTTCCATGGATGCTGCCCGACCTGCTGAGTTCCTCCAGCGTGTTGCGCGTGATACATATAGTGGGGGTGTCTAGGACCAGAGAGCACAGCCTCAGAATAAAAGGACTTCCCTTTGAAACAGATGCGGAGAAATTTTTTTCAGCCAGAGCATGGTAGATCTGTGGAATTCATTGCTACATGCAGCTGTGCAGGCCAAGTCAGTGGGTATATTTAAAGCCAGGTTTCTTGATTAGTAAGGGCATCGAAGGTTATGGGGAAAAAGCAGGGGAATGGGGCTGAGAGGGTTAATAAATCAGCCATGATGGAATGGTGGAACAAGCTCAATGGGCCGAGTGGCCCAATTCTGCTCCTATGTCTTATGTTCCTGCTGATCTCCTTGATTGTTTCACAGAACTGCCATTCGTCGTTAAACACCAGCAATAAAATCTTCCCTGCCCGAGACTGCGTCCGAAGTGCAGCTATGGGATGTCTCAGCAGAATTTACACAGTGTAAAGGTTTCAAGTTTACAAGAATAGATACTTGTACTGCTTAAACTGGAAAGTTACCGTACCAAGCTCAGCAGAATTTTTGTGGTATCATGGCATAGAATGCTGTGCCAGTGCTCAGTTTATTGTTCAATATCTGTTTAGCACACCTGAATGACATTATACTAAAATAAACTCAAAGTAAATTCCTCTGAAAGTTTAACCCCCTGGATTAACCAGTGACTTCATTACACTCCTGAACAAATAAACAACCGGGAAGTTGCACTTTAATAAGGATTTAAACAGCAACTTCCATTTATACAACACTTTTAAAAATAGAAAAATGTACACGTAACTTCATAGAAGTATAACTGGAAAAAAAAAAGCAAAGCATGGATGCTGGCTGGTGTGAAGCATAGTCAATGTTGATGGGTGGCCACAAGGGTAATATGCGAGATGTAGGTTTGTCTAAAATAGAGTGCATATGCATTACTGAAGCCTATCAATCATAGACCCTAACCAACACACTTAGTTATCTGCTTGAAATATTCAAATTAGGTGGACAGGATCTCCTTCAACCAAGTCACGCTGACATTTCTTCCCTCACCTCCTGTAGCAGGAATGCTACTCATCAGGCCCTGGATGTTTATACTCTCTTCAGCCTGCTAAGACATCTAACAGCTCCTCCTTTTCTATGGTAATTTCTTCTAGAATTCCACCATCTATCTGCCTGTTAGAATGATTCTGTTTTCCTTCTATATCTGTCTGCTCTTTACCACTTGCTGCAGTCCTATTCTTTGTCCCGTTCCTTTACCAAATTAGCCTAAATGTTCCTCAAGAGGACTAGCAAACTGATACCTCCACCCTCACGCTGAGAATGTTGAACCTGTTCTGAAATGTGAAACTTCTTCAGCCACAGTGATCCAGAAATCAAAAACCCTTCCTCCTGTTCTTAGGTTTCTAATCCTGTCAATAACTACCTTTTCCTGAATCCGAATCAGAATCAAGTTTAATATCAGAATCAGGTTTAATAACACTGGATTGTGTGTGTGTGTACAATGCCTATAAAAAGTACTTACCTCAACCCCACCCACCCCCCACAGAAGTTTTCATGTTTTCTTGCTTTACCTTTGGTTCCAAAGGTAGTCATAGCTGAAGGGTGGTAGTGGGGACGAGCTCCCACTGCTTAACAAATGCTGTTCATGGCGTGCGTCTCAAACAGCCTCTGACAACCAAGTCCAACTCCTGGCCTTCATGTGTCGCATAGTTCTTATGCCCGGCGGAGCTGTTCTCACTGACAGGACAAGGGGCAAAGGCGGGCCACTGGTGCCTTAAAACCAGTTGCTCTGGGTGGATGGGGCTTGTTAACCATGGATGGTAGCTCATCTAGGAGAGGAGAAACTCTGATTTCAAACCTCCGCTGCCTTGCGGCTGTACCGGCTCATGGGAAAGGCTTTAGGAGTAAACCCCAAGGAAAAATACTGAGTTGGAGTCCTGAAGGCGGTTGACTGCGGTTCCCAGCACCGGCACGGCAACTCCTGCGATGTTGCTGGCACCAAACTGTATCGACTTTTTGTCGTTCCTTTGGACCTGTCATCAGCATGGAGAGCGGGGGTCCCACTGCATGGACAACAGATGGATCTCCATATAAACTCTGCCCTGGCTTGGGCCTTGGATAGGCCACTCCGCACTGACTACTGGAGGCGCAGTACCCATAGTCGACCATGACCGACGGAGGCCACATGCTTTACAACATTGAATCACAATGAATTTAATTTGGTTTTTTTGGCACAGGTCAACAGAAAAAGACTCTTTAGAATCAAGGTAAAACAGATCTCTACAAAGTAATCTAAATTAATTACAAATATAAAACACAAAATATTTGATTGCATGGTATTCATCTCCTTTAATATGACACACCAAATTATCACTGGTGCAGCCAATTTGTTTTAGAAGTCACATAATTAGTTACAGAGTCCTAGCTAAATATAAACGCGTGTGCAGTTAGAGAGTTGCAACTGATTGTAGTAAAAACATACCTCTGGCTGGAAGGTCCAACTGCTGGTGAGTCAGTATCTTGGCAAAAACTACACCATGAAGACAAAAGAACACTTCAAGCAACTCTGTGAAAATTTATTGAAAAGCACAAGTCAGGATAAGGATACAAAAAAATTTCCAAGTCACTGAATATCCCTTGGAGTACAGTTAAGTCAATCATCAAGAAATGGAAGAATATGGCGCAGCTGTAAATTTGCCTAGACCAGGCTGTCCTCAAAACCTGAGTGTCCGTGTAAGAATGGGACAAGTCAGGGAGGGCATCAAGAGACCTATGACAACTCTGGAGGCGTTACAAACATCAGTGACTGAGATGGGAGAGACGACGCGTACAACAACTGTTGCCTGGGTGTGTCACCAGTCACAGCTTTATGGGAGAGTGGCAAAGAGAAAGCCTCACATAAAATCTTGGCTAGAGTTTGCCAGAAAACGTGGGAGACTCTGAAGTCAGCTGGAAGAAAGTTCTATGGTTTGATGAAATCAAAATTGAGCTTTTCGGTCAGCAGACCAAACACCGCACATCATCAAAAACACACCATCCCTACCATGAAGCATGGTGGTGGCTGCATCATGCTGTGTGGATGCTTCACTACAGCAGGCCCTGGAAAGCTTGTGAAGGTAGAGGGTAAAGTGAATGCAGCAAAATGCTAGGTAAACCTGATGCAGTCTGCAAGAGAACCGTGATCTGGGAGAAGATTTGTTTTCCTGCAAGATAATGACCCCAAGCATAAAGCCAAAGCTACACAGGAATGGTTTAAAAACAACAAAGATAATGTCCTCAATCCAATTGAGAATTTGTGGATGGACTTGAAAAGGGCTGTTCACTCACAATCCCTATGTCCTTGGTGCTGGGGTCCTTAGTGATGGATGCTGCCTTTTAGAGGCATTACCTTTTCAAGATGCCCTCAATACTGGAGAGGCTAGTGACCATGATGGAGCTGGCAACCTTCTGCAGATTTTTCTGATCTTGTGCAGTGGCCGCTCCATACTAGATGGTGAAGCAACTGGTTAGAATACCCTCTGCAGTACATCTATAGAAATTTGATAGAGTCCTTGGTGAAAGACCAAACCACCTCAAACTCCATATGAAATATAGCTGCTGATGTGCCTTCTTTGGAATTGCACCAATATATTCCTCAGAGATGTTGACACCAAGGAACTTGAAACTGTCTACCATTTCCACTGCCGATCCCTCGATGAGGACTAGTGTGTGTTTGCTCGACGACTCCTTCCTGAAGTTCACAATTGATTCCTTGGTCTTACTGACATTGAGTGCAAGGTTATTGTTATGACACCACTCAACAGGCTGATCTATCTTACTTCAGTATGCCTCCTCATGACTTCTGAGATTCTGCAAACAACACTGGCAAATTTATAGATGGCATTTGAGCAGCGTCTAGGCACACAGTCATGGATGTAGAGGGAGTAGGGCAGTGGGCTAAGCATGCATCCTTGAGGTGTGCTGGTCGTCAATGAGGAAGAAATATTATTTCCAATCTACACTGATCGTGGTCTCCCAATGAGGATCCGGTTGCAGAGGGGGGTGCAGAGCCCCAAGTTTTGAAGCTTGTTGATTGGTACTGAGTTGATGATGGTGTTGAACATTGAGCTGATGTAAGTGGACTGGTGAAGACTTTTCTGTTGTCCAGGTGGGCCAAGGCCGGGTGGACAGCCAGTGAGAATGCATCTACTGTAGACCTATTGTGGTGATAGGCAAGTCGCCTTGGGTCCAGGTCCTTGCTTAGGCATATAGATTTAGCTGCAAATAGCTGCACCCAGTCTATTTTTGCCAGGTCATACCTTATCATATTGAAATCAGCTTTCAGCCGAGCATTCACCTGATATATTGCACTATTCCTATACTTGCTACAACAAACTGGAAGCAATTCAGCAACTATAACCTTACAGACTGTATTCTAACATACTGTCCAATTTTACTGATTCAGGGAAGATATAATGTACAAGGAAGTGTATACATTTTAAAAAAATTACTTCTAAAAGAGAGTGATCTTACAGGAGCATCAAAACTAAAACTGCAAGGCTACTAAACAGCTTCCTCCCACAGGCAGTCAGACTGCTAAATAGCTGCTCTACCTGACTCTGCTTTGGACACTTTTAACTTGCACTGGACACTTATAACTTGATTTTAACTGACATGTGACTGTTGTATTTTACTATTTATTGTTATGTTTATTATTTAGTATTGCGTTTGTTATGTTATGGTTGCACTGCTCCTGGGAAACACTGTCTCATTCTGCCCTGCAGAGCTGATGTACAGTTAGAATGACAATAAAGTTTTTTTGAATCTTGAATCCTGAATCTTGATTTAATATAATTTAACTTCGATCATTCATACAAAAGTGAAAAGTCTTATTCTTGAAATTGTTCAGCATTCTACATGTATATCAGTCAATCATTGAGTTGTTTGTGGACCCAATGCTGGTACCTTGGTGAGCCAAAGTACTTTTTGCTTCTAAACTCATGTAGGCCTTTCCTTTGGATGTATCAAATCACTTGGGTGCAGTAAAATAAAATTAAATCATTAGAAAGAGCTGACACAGGGTCAGAAGGTGCTGAATCTTTGTGGATAGAGCTAAGGAACCATAAGGGTAAAAAGACCCTAATGGGAGCAGCATACAGACCCCCAAACAGTAGTAAGGATGTGGTCTACAAATTACAATGGGAGATAGAAAATGCATATCAAAAGGGCATTATTACAATAGTGATGGGGAATTTCAATATGCAAGTAGACTGGAAGAATCAGGTTGGTGCTGGATTACAGGAGGGGGAATTTCTAGAATGCCTATGAGATAGCTTTTTAGAGCAGCTCATCGTTGAACCCACTTGGGGATCAGCTATTCTGGAGTGCGTGTTATTCAATCAACTGGAATTGATTAGGGACTTTAAGATAAAAGAATCCTGAGAGGCAAGTGATCATAATATGATCAAATTCATCCAGAAATTTGAGAAGGGGAGGCTAAAGTCAGATGTATCAGTATTACAGCAGAGTAAAAGGAATTACAGAGGCATGAGAAGGTAGTTGGCTAGAATTGATTGGAAAAGAACACTGGCAGGTATGACGGCAGAGCAGCAATGACTGGAATTTCTGGAAGCAATACAGAAGACACAGGATATATACATCCCAAAGAGGAAGAAGTATTCTAAAGGAAAGATGACAGAACTGCAGCTAATAAGTTAAGTCAAAGCCAAAGAGAGGGCATATAATAGAGCAAAAATTAGTCAAAGTTACAGGATTGGGAAGCTTTTAAAAACCTACAGAAAGCAACTAAAAAAGTTATTAAGAAGGCAAAGATGGAATACAAAAGTAAGCTAGTCAATAATATTAGAGAGGATACCAAAAGTTTCTTCAGATACATAAAGTGAAAAAGAGAGGCGAGATTGGATATCAGACCACTGGAAAACAATGCTGGAGAGGTAAGAATGGGGAACAAGGACATGGCCGACAAACTGACTAAGTCTTCACTGTAGAAGACACTAGCAGTATGGTGGAAATTCCAGGTGTCAGGGGTCATGAAGTGTGTAAAGTTCCCATAACTAGAGATAAGGTTCTTGGGAAACTGAAAGGTCTGAAAGTAGATAAGATGGACCAGATGGTGTACACCCCAGGGTTCTAAAAGAAGTGGCTGAAGAGATTGTGGAGGCATTAGTAATGATCTTTCAAGAATCACTAGATTCTGGAATGGTTCTGAAAGACTGGAAAATTCCAACTGTCACTCCAAGAAGGGAAAGAAGCAGAAGAAAAGAAAGTAAGGTCCAGTTAGTCTGACCTCAGTGGCTGAAAAGATGTTGGAGTTGATTATCAAGGATGAGGTCTCGCTACTAGGAGGCACATGATAAAATAGGCCGTAGTCAGCATGGTTTCCTCAAGGGTAAATTTTACCTCACCAATCTGTTGGAATTCTTTAAAGAAACTGCGGTAAACCACATATATATGTTGTAACTGGGTTAACTGTCTGGACACGCCCCTCTGCTGACTGCCCCTGTGGCTCCTCCCACAGAGTCCTGTATAAAGGTGTTCGCCTTGCCCCTCCCCCTCAGTCTGGGGCAGACACTCACCGTGGAGGTCGTATTGTACAGCAAATAAAAGCCTTTCAGTATTTTACCAAACCTCAGTCTTTTGGATTTATTGAAGGTGCTTCAGAAACAACAAACAGGATAGACAAATAGAGTTCCACAGGGATCTGTGTTGGGACCAATTCTTTTTATGTTATACGTCAGTGATTTGTGTGATGGAATTGATGGGTTTGTGGCCAAGTTCGCAGACAATATGAAGACAGATGGAGGGACAGGTAGTATTGAAGAAGTAGAGAGGCTACAGAAGTATTCAGACAGTTTAGGAGAATGGGAAAAAATTGGCAGATGGAATATAGTGTCAGGAAGTGCATGGTCATGCAATTTGGTTGAAGAAATGAAAAGGGTGACTATTTTCTAAATGGAGATAAAATACAAAAAACTGAGGTACAAAGGGACTTGGGAGACCTTGTACAGGATTCCCTAAAGGTTAATTTGCAGGTTGAGTCTGTGGTTAGGAAGGCAAATGCGATGTTAGCATTCATTTCAAGAGATCTAGACTACAAAAGCAAGGATGTAATGTTGAGACTTTATAAAGCACCGTTGAGGTCTCACTTGGAGTATTGTGAGCAGGATTCCAGGATTGAATGGCTTGTCATCTGAAGAGCAGCTGATGGGTTTGGACCTATAATCACTAAAATTCAGGAGAATGAGGGGTGTCTTCATTGAAACCTATTGAATGGTGAAAGCTCTTGATAGAGTGGATGTGGAGAGGATGTTTCCTATGGTGGGAGAGTCTAAGACCAGAGGACACAGTCTCAAAATAGAAGGGTGATGTTTTAGAACAGAGATCAGGAGAAATTTCTTAATCCAGAGAGTGGTGAATTCTTTACCAGAAGCAGCTGTAGAAGCCAAGTCTTTATGGATATTTAAGGCAGAGGTTGATAGATTCTTGATTGGTCACGGCATGAAGGGATACAGGGAGAAGGCAAGAGACTGGGGCTGAGAGAAAAATCAGATCAGCCATGCTGAATGTTGGAACAGACTTGATGGCCCAAATGGCCTAATTCTGCTCCCTTATGGTATCACCATTGCTGAGCAGACTCAGACTAAGCTGGGGCAGGGACTGTAGGGAGTTCAAAGAGGACGGAGCTCTAGGAGCTGGGATGGAAGCCAGGCTCTGACATCCCTAATGATGATCAAAAAATACAAAACATGATATTACATACACACACACGCACACAAACGCGTGCGCACACACACATTTACCCATGACTGAAGTATGTGTAACCCTCACACTCCGAAAGAGGAAAATTGATAAGAAGAGGGGTCAGAATGATCTGCTATCAGGACTTAAAAAGCCTTTTTAGTGGTTGAGGATATGATCATTTAAAAGTACAAGTGACATTCAAGGGATACATATGTTGGTCAGTAAGGATTTGATGGTCAGGGTCAGTGGTCACTGTTGACCAGGAGTGGTGAAAGTCTGCTGTTCTCTGAGAGGCCTCTATACTATTGCAAGCTATTTAATACCTTGGATCACGCCAGCGGCCCCCTGTATTTTATGACTTGGATGCACAGAAGATCTGGACTTGTGGTTTGTTTAGATATATGTAAATTACGTAGCTGATACGTTTTACCTAAAGTACATGAAAGAGTTTGCGTAAGTTTTTATTGATCGGTTCTTTCTGTTTTGTCACTATACTTGTTAGGGAACTGGAGCTGACCAGTTTTTGCAAGTTATTTGTTGTTTCAGAAAACCAACTTCTGATTTATTGTGTTTTTTTTAACCAATGTATTTCCTTATCGCTATGTGTGTAGTTTTCATCTTCATACATGGGGAAGGATTTAATTGCTTCTGTGTGAATGTGTAGATTTACTACTTTACTTCCTAGGATTAATGAAATAATGGTGACCAGTATTAAATATAATGTACTTGTTAAAAGCAGTATTTGAAAAAGCCTTCGATAAAGTATAACAAAACTAATGCCTTAAGTTTATAAGAGTAATATGAATGCTGATATAAAATTAACAGAGAGAAATAAAGAAGAATTTAATGTTGAATGTGTGATTTTCTAACCAGTCTAACATTTGTTACATACGACACACTATCTCGTATATTTTACTGACTTCTCTCCCAGTATCTGATGACCTCTGGTTTAATTTCTTCAGTTGGAAGTTCAGGGCATAATGAGAATATTTGCAGTTGACACAAAGCTTAGCAATGTAGTAAACAATGATAAGGACAGAGACAATGTCAGGAAGGTAGAATCAAGCTGGTGGAGTGAGGCCTGTGTCGCTCAGGGTTGACCACGGATGTTGTATCCTAGATGCCTAGATGCACAAGCCAGGCAGTGCAATTTGGAAAACAAGACTCCCCCCCCCACCCTCCTCCACTCTCTGCGCATCTGAGGAACCTAAAGGAACGGCAGACACCAGCAGCGTTGTAGGAGATAAACTCACCATAGTGTGGCCTTAGGGACTCCAGCTCTGGATTTTTCCCATGGGGTTTTTCTCCCGAAGCCTTCCTCATGAGTGCACAAGGCAGCAGAGGTTTGAGATTTGAATTTTCTTTCTCTCAGAAGAGCTGCCAGCCATGGCTGAAGAGCCCCATCTGCCCAAAGCGACTGGTGTTAAGGCACCAGTAGCCTGCCTTTGACCCTTCTCCTGTCAGTAGAAACAGTTCTGCTGGGCTTAGTAGCAAAACCACACATAAAGGCCAGGAGCTGGACTTGGTTGTCAGAGGCTATTTGAGTCGCACGCCATTGGGAGCATTTAATGGGTATTGGGGCTTGTTCCCATTACCACCCCCGGCTATAACAACCTTAGTGTAAGGAAGTCCATGGTCATGCACTTTGGTAGAAGTAATAAATACTGTAGATTATTTTCTAAATGGGGAGAAATTCAAAAATCAGAGGTACAAAGGGACTTGGGAGACCTCGTGGAGGATTCCCTAAAGGTTAACTTGCAGACTGCATCAGTGGTCAGTGGTTGAGTCAGAGAGCACAGCCTCAGAATAGAGTAGAACAGAGATGAGGAGGAAGTTCTTTAGACAGAGGGTGGTAAATCTGTGGAATTCATGGTCACATATGACTGTGGAGGCCAAGTCATTGGGTATACTTAAAGCAGAAGTTGATAGTTTCTTGATTAGTAATTGTCAAAGACTATGAGGAAAAGCAGGACAATGGGATTGAAAGGGATAACATATTTAGGATAATAGATGAGATGACAAAGCAGACTTGATGGGCCGAATGGCCTAATTCTGCTCCTATGCCCTATGGTCTTGTATGCCAGATATAGTCGAATTGATGAAGTATTGCAAGAAAGATTTCAATATTTATTTACCAATATCACTGGACAATAAAGATTTTGTTTCCTGAATACTTTTGGAATTTGGGCTGCTGATTATGAAAATCATCATGAAATTTCCTTATCATGCACCATCTTTTTCAGAATCACCTATATTTTTTATTTCAATTCATAATTTAGGTCAATTAAAATGTTGCCCACAATGTAAGCTGAAAGGTTTTCTATCTTGTCTAGGCATGCCTGTGTATGCTTAGGCAGAGCGGATGCTGCATGGCAGGACAGGTTTTAGAAAGGCTATAAAAGCATCACACACACACACACACACACACACACACACACACACACACCATTCTATGCATTGTGTTTACATGTATATCGGTTTGCAATCATGTTGATGTGCATGTGCTATACATATAGCATATTGTGTGTATTGATTAAAATAATTGCATTTTCAGGAGTATTTGTGATAGCAAAATGTTTCACCAATGTTGCAATAGACACAATACTTTTTGTTATATTTGTGGCGAGTATACACTTAAATCTCAAAGACGGAGCATGACTCCTCTTATTAAGAAAGCTTATGAGCTCTACTTTGGGTGTAAAATTGGCAACCAAGACAAGGCCTGGGCTCCTCATATTTGTTGCGCAACATTCACTGTTGATCTTAGAGCTTGATATGGTTTGAGCAGAAGGATCATGTGACAGACTGCTACTTCTGTCTGACCAGTGTGTCTGGTTTCTCTGCTAAAAACAAGAAATCTGTTGAATACCCCAGTCACTCTGCACCATGAGTCCTGATCCAATTGACAATAGACTTCCAGTTCCAAATCCACCAGAGACATGGAGTCTAGAGGAGGCAGGCGAGGAGGCCATGATGCTCGAGCCAGGGATGGAAAACGACACTGATACTGGTACAGATTTTGAACCCTTTTATGTTGAGTGAGCCTCATTTGAGTTAAATGATCTGATCAGAAAGGTTTTTCAAAGGCAAATGCAGAATTACTGGGTTCAAGACTGCAAGGATGGAATCTGCTATCACCAGGCACAAAAATTTCTATGAAGGATTTTGATACTTGAGACAGTTGTTTCCCAGAATAACCGATGCCAAGGTTAAGGAAGGCATTTCTGTTCATCCACAAGTCAAACAGGTCATCAATGACAGGCAATTCGAAGAACTTTTAGTAGGACAGGAGAAAATCACATGGGAGGCATTCAAGGATGTTGTTGAAAACAAGCTAAACTACATGAAGCTGATTGACAACATGCTTCAAACATAAAAAACTATGAAGTGCAGCGTATCACTGAAGATTTATTTTCTTATTTTCTGTATCCCCATTTAGACTTCTTCCCTGCATATCTTGCCGCTGTCAGTGATGAGCATGGTGGGAGATTTCACCAGGACATTGTGATCATGGAGAAATGGTTATTAGGGCAACTGGAATCTATCAGTGCTGCTCTATCATAGGCAAAAAAATGCTGAGAAAAAAAATGCTGAACAGTGTATTGACTGAATAGTGCAAGTTTAAACAGAATTCATGAAATTACACCAAAGTTTCATCACACAACTTTGATGCCAATAAGACACAGAAATGTTTTAGTATTAGACGCAAGCACACGAGATTTTTTTTTGTTTTATAATGAGTGATATATAAAATTGAGGAAATTATGGTAAGCATTTATTGGTTAGGATCATGCAGGTGTGTTGTGTTCAGCCCCCTGACTTTAGGAGGGTCTGTTCTCTGCGAGCGGTCCAGAGGTTTTCATGTTTAAGATTAGAATGTCCATGGCCTATTAATATTAATAAGGTTTTAAAGGTTTACAAAAAATTTAAATTACCACTGAGAATTATAATCAGTTGGCCATCTAGTGCTCATTTATCACCATGCAGGCATAATTTATGTATCAAGATTTTATGAGCAATAAATTGAAGATTATATCACACTGAAATGGTCAAAAATCTAGACCATAATGGCTGTTCAATAAGCCCTCTAGTTAGCAATGCAATTATCATCTTCTGCACCATTGACCTGAACAGAACATAGATAGAACATAGAAAACCTACAGCACAATACAGGCACTTCGGCCCACAAAGCTGTGCCAAACATGTCCTTACCTTAGAAATTACCTTGGGTTATCCATAGCTCTCTATTTTTCTAAGCTCCATGTATCTGTCCAGGAGTCTCTTAAAAGACCTTATCGTATCCATCTCCACCACTGTCACCAGCAGCTCATTCCACGCACACACCACTCTCTGTAAGAGAAAAAAAAACTTACCCCTGACATCTCCTCTGTACCTACTTCCAAGCACCTTAAAACTTTGCCCCCGTGCTAGCCATTCCAGCCCTGGGAAAAGCCTCTGACTACCCACACGATCAATGCCTCTCATTATCCTGTACACCTCTATCTGGTCACCTCTCATCATCCGTCACTCCAGGGAAAAAGGCTGAGTTCACTCAACCTATTCTCATAAGGCATGTTCCCCAATCCAGGCAATGTCCTTGTAAATTTCCTCTGCACCCTTTCTATGGTTTCCACATCCTTCCTGCAGTGAGGCAACCAGAACTGAGCACAGTACTCCAAGTGGGGTCTGACCAGGGTCCTATATAGCTGCAACATTATCTGTCAGCTCCAACGCACCGTATGCTTTCTTAACCACAGAGTCAACCCGCGCAGCAGCTTTGACTGTCCTATGGACTTGGACCTCAAAATCCCTCTGATCCTCCACACTGCCAAGAGTCTTACCATTAATACTATAATAGACATATATATAAACAACCTTTTGTTTCTTTCTTACTAGGGTGATCCCAAAGGAACCAAACAGATTGATTTAATGTATTCGTTTTAATCTTATGTTTCATGTCATTCTGTTCCCCTCCAGCATCTGGATGATGGGTAGAGAATGGCACTGGAGCAGAGAGGCTCATCGTGAACCAAAAAGGAACATGTAATCTTAGAGCTGTTACTTCTGCTGTGCTACATAGTTCTTTGTTGTTATTCTGTTACCTGCACAACTCACAGTTTGTATGAACACTTTAACAAAGTTTCACATACAAATTTATTGGGATTTTGTTTCACAGAAACAATGAAGTTTACGGGCTTAAGTCCTGTTGTATTTTGATCTTTTGCTTGCCAACTTGCTAAGAGGTCTTGTGTTAAAGGTTCAGAATTTGATATTGTAAATAAATGATCAGTACACAAGTGGTCCGCAATTCCTTCCTGTCTGACTTTCCATTCTCGGCTACCTTTCTAACAGCATTAGTCAACTCAGCCATGCTGTCTGTAATCAATCAGTTGAGAGGAATTGCCGATTAACCTGATAGGTATCATCCCATCGCATTAATCAAGGTTAATTTTTATTAAAACCCTCAATCATGTCCCTTGGTTTTGAAGTATTACAGTGTTGTCCTCAATGAAACGAAAATCCCCACCTAATAAATATCCACTTGTAATTAATTATGAACAAAGGAGACTCTGTTTGCTAGGGCCAGAAGAGTTCAAAGGATCACTGGAGTGTTTAATAAACAGAATGTTGAGAACAAGAATAGTGTTTCATCAACCCTCCTCACCTCAGTGTATCTCATTACCAGACTCTCACACAAAATCTTTAAATTAGCTGAGAAACTAGAAAGAGCAGATCATCTGGGGAAAGGGGAAGCACGCCCACTAGTCTGTGCCCTTGGTGGCATTATTGATTCTGAAGAAGTACAGCAATGACTCTTCTGAGTGTTCCTCACTCCCGGGGTATACCGTGCCTTCAAGACCATTGACATCCTTTCAAGATTCACATCTGGCCCCCTCCATACAATCAGTAGTATCTCAGTCCCGGAGTCTTTGCTAACTGATGTAAATTGTCTGGATTGATGTTATTTAGGCTGCAAGACCCATAAGACCAAGAAGGAGAATTAGGCCATTTGGCCCCTTGAGTCTGTTCAGCCATTCCACCATGGCTTATTTATTATCCCTCTCAAACCCATTCTCCTGCCTTTTCCCCATAACCTTTGACACACTGCCTAATCAAGAACCTGTCAAGCTCTGCCTTAAATATACCCAATGACGTGACCTGCACAACCATCTTAGGCAAGGAATTCCACAGATCACTACCCTCTGGCTAAAGAAATTTTTCCTTATCTCTATCCTAAATGGACATCCCTCAATTCTGAAACTGTGCTCTCTGGTCCTAAACTCCCCCACTATAGGAAACACCCTCTCCATATCCACTCTATCCAGACCTATCAATATTCAATAGTTTTCAATCAGATCCCCCCCACCCCCGTTCTCCTAAACTCCAACGAGTACAGGCCCAGAGCCATCAAACGCTCCTCATATGTTAACCCTTTTATTCCTTGGATCATTCTCGTGAACCTTCTCTGGAGTCTTCCTAATGCCAATACATCCTTTTCCAGATAAGGGACCCAACACTGCTCCGAATACTCCAGATATGGTCTGATCAAGGCCTTATAAGGCCTCAGCATCAGATCTTTGCTTTTCTATTGTAATCCACTCAAAATGAATGCTGACGTTGCATTTGCCCTCCTTCCCATTGACTCAACCTACAAGTTAAACTTCAGGAAACCCTGCGTGAGGACGCTGAAGTTCATCTGCACCTCTGATATTTGAATTTTCTCCCCATTTAAAAAATAGTCCACGCCTTTATTCTTCCTGCCAAGGTGCATAACCGTGCACTTCCCTACATGAAAATCCATCTGACACTTCTTTACCCATTCCCCCAGACACTTTACTTCCTCAACTCTACCTGCTCTTCCACCTATCTTCATATTGTCCACAATCTTAGCCACAATGCCATCAATTCCTTCATCCAAATCATTGACATATAACGTGAAAAGAAGCAGTCCCAGTATTCCTCTTTGTTTATTCTGCCTGCTATTTTCTAAGAGAATTCCAGTAGATTTTTCAGGCAAGATTCTCTGTTCAGAAAACCACTCTGACTTTGACCTGTTTTTTCACATGGCTTGAAGTACCCTGAAACCTCATCCTTAGTAATGGACCCCAACATTTTTCCAACCACTGAAGACAGGCTAGCTGGGTTATAATTTCCTTTCTTTTGCCTCCCTCCCTTGTTTGGTTGAGAATCCAGGCCTGTATGTACATATCCTAACTCAGGCCCTTATCTGCATCAAAGTCGGTCAGTGGTGGTACTGGTGAGAGCTAACGCTGATTAAACAGTGAAGATAGAGCTTAGGAGGGGACAATGGCACCTAATGGCAATTCTTTTGCTTGCATCTTCGGAAGCAGCTCTATTTCCATCTTTAATATCTCTATATTTCCCTTTCAGGGTTCTTTTGAAGACCCTGACCTGGAGTTAGACACTGACTTTGGTTCTTTGCGGGAATGGGACCCGCCCTCGAGGTTTCACGAGTGGCCGTTATTTGATATGCCAAGGATGTGGCCTAAGAGATTAGCTCACCCTTGGAGTTCCGGGATCTTGTGGCTCTGGAAACAGATGAACCGAAGGTCAGTGTCCTGGCAGGAAATTGGTGTGTCATGGGAGATGGAGGATCTCTGGCTCTGTGCCCAGGGACCCAAGATCTTTGGGGACAGAGCTCAGAAAAAGCGATGCAACCGACTTTTAACATTGTAGAGCAGCAATTTGTTTGTTATCTCTCCCCCTCACTAAAAAATGAAGACACCTCTTCCTTCCTTATTAGGGAGAGAGAGCCTGTGGTATGTCGAATACTGGGTGAATGAGTAGTCTTTAGGGCACTGCAAGTCTGTGTCTTTGCTGTTGCTTTGCTGCATGCTTGAGTGCTCGGCGGTGGGCACCAATGCTTTTGTTTTTGCTTTTGGGGGAGGGGGATCGTTGCTTTGCTGCTGCTTACGTGTGGGTGGGGGGAGCTGTGTGGGTGGGGGGAGCTGGGGTTCTAACATTTAACTGTCATTCATTCTTTGGGGCACTCCTCTGTTTTCGTGGATGGTTGCGAAGAAAAAGCATTTCAGGATGTACGTTGTATATATTTCTCTGACATTAAATGTACCTTTGAAACCTTTGAAAATTAATATCTGGGGTTGTCCTTGTGCCAACTGGAGCCTGCATTAGCTGATTTCAGAGTTAACACTCTTCAAAAGTGCCTTGTTGTAACTCATGATAAACAGGCATTATGGCTGATTCTCTCAGCTTAGGTGCCAGTTTGTTCAAACAGGAAAAACCTTATCTCCATTTGCCAGTATTAGATTAGGGTTCCTGTACTCTTCAATGCAAGTCGTTTTGCTTGTTTTTTTTTGTAAGATAATAAATTCAAACCTAAAAGTCTAAATGCAGCTGCAATTTTA